>NC_138188.1:71173089-72408733 GCF_964194105.1 Spermophilus citellus
ATCTATTTAAAAGTCACATAAATTGGGCTGGGGATGTGGCTCAAGCAGTAGCGCACTCGCCCATGTGAGCGGCCCGGGTTGGATCCTCAGCACCACATACAAAGATGTGTGTCTGCCGAAAACTAAAACATAAATATTAAAAAATCTCTCTCTCTCTCTCTCTCTCTCTCTCTCTCTCTCTCTCAAAAAAAAATAAAAGTCACATAAATTTAAAAAAAATATTATATAAACATCAATAATATTTTATTATTATAATATTTGTTAATATTTACGATTATATAATATTAAAATATTAATAAAGGAAAGATATATTATATATTATAATATATTCTTATATAAATTTATACATATATACACATTATATATACACATATTTACACACAATATATACACATATATACACATTTCTATTATATGTGTGTGTGTGTGTGTACATATTATAGAAGCAGAGGTTGGAAAATAACTGGTTTGTAGTCTTCTTCATATCTGCATTTACCATCATAGGATCTTCAGCCATCCTACTGGAGGGAAGTGTGAAGAATATGGAAAAAGAGCTTATCAACTCACCCTCAATCTACAGCTAAACTGATTGATCTACATAAATTTAAATCCCTAGCTAGAGTTGGCTGACTCTGAATCCCAGACCTGCTGAGATCAAAAGATACTGAGCCTGTATCTCTGTGCTTTCAACTCAGAAGTTTTAATAATTTGTTGTTGCATAATGCTAAGGTCTTGTGATTATTGCATGATATTATTGTGGTAATAGATCACTGACATTAAAATAAATAATGGTGGATAGAATTTTTCAGATTAGGAGGCACATTGTAAGAATCTACAAATTGGTCTAACTAGTAAGAAGCAGAAGTAAGAATAACATCACATGTGGGCAATCTCCTAAAATCTTTTTTGATTCTAAGATTTTGAGTAAAACATTATTTCCTAGATATACTCAAGATAATTTTTAGAGGTACCTAAAATCTTCAGTTTTATTTTTTGTTTGAAATTAAATCCATTTTAAACTATTTTTCACATTCTTTCTTGTCTTCTTATTTCATCTTCTAGAACTATATAAAGAGAGAAGAGTTTTTGGAACATTCAATAGAAGAATTATCTACCCTCCTGATTTAGTCAACCTTTGTGTTGCTATGACCAAAATATCTGACAAGAACAATTTAAAGGAGGAAAAGTTTATTTGGTATTCATGGTTTCACAGGTCTCAGTCCATAGATAACCAACTCCATTGCTCTGGGCCCAAGATAAGGCAAAACATCATGGCAGAAGTGAGTGGCAGAGAAAAGCAGCTCAGGACATGTCAATCATGACAATCAGAAAGCAGAGATAAAGAGAGACAGTGACACACAGAGAGAGAGAGAGAGAGAGAGAGAGAGAGAGAGAGAGAGAGAGAGATGGATGCACACTAAGCTCGGCTCAACAGGGACAAAATACATACCATAAAGGCATGCCCCGTAATGACCTACCTTCTCTTGCCACACTCCACCTGCATATACTTACCACCCAGTTAATCCCTATCAGTGGTTAATGCACTGATTAGGTGAAGGCTCTCACAATACAATCATTGCACTCTGAACTTTTTTGCATTGTCTTACATATGAGCTTTTGGGGAATATCTACTCTTTAAACAATAAAACTCCTCGTTAGAAATGATGGATCTTGATTTTCTGTCTAAAGATTCTAAAAAGAGATATCTGAATGTACTATAATTTAGTTACCTTTTGTGTTTGATGAAGAATCAAGAAATTTTTTTGTTTTGAATCTCAGGGGTGCTTATCTTTATATAGGATATTTGTATTTTATTTGGAAAAAATACAGGAAATGGTGGCATTGATACTGAAAATAGTAACATGACTATATTGTGACTGAAGTCTTAATGCAAAGAATGTCATTAATCAAATTCAGGGATTAATGATGTTTAAATAAAATACTCATTATCAGTGAGTCTTCATTTTCTGAATTGGAAACACCTGAATAGCTTACAATTGCAATTCCTAAAATTCTAGATATAATTGGACTGAGATGGGACTTAGCCATGGATGTTTAAAAAATTTTTACTAGTGATTTTTATGTATAGTTAAGGGTGCAGAGAAACTCAAATATTTGTATCAGCTATAAGTTAAAATTCTTTAATACTTCACAAAAATATTTGAATTGTTTAGAATTTTACAATATTTGGTGCTTTCATTTAGGTTTGTCTCCTCAGAATATATAATATTATCTTCAAATTAATAGTGCTCAATTAAAATTTCTCAAGAGATGTATGAATGACTAAATGTAACATACACTAAGTTTAGAGACATGGTAATTATTCAAGCAATAGAAATATACAACAAAAACAGAACTATGATTCATGAGTTTGTGAATTATACTTTTTGTGTCATTTTGCCCTAACTTAATGATTCTCAATGTTCAGTGCATAACTGAATCACCTAGAGACTTGTTAAAACACAGATTGCTAGGCTCTAACTCCAGAGTTTCTGATTCTGTGAGTCTAAGGATGAGGATACACAATTTTCATTTCTAACAAGTTCCCTGGAGACACTGATGCTATTGGTCTGGATGCCAGAATTTAAGAACTCCTGCTTTAAATTATGCATACAATTCCCTCTTTTTGAAATCTCTGCAGCTTATCCAAAGGTCTTGAAAGCTCTAACATATCCCAGCTGCCTGATATACTGGCATCACATGGCCCTCATGAGGTTACCATAAGGGAATTGGAATAATGGGAATCTCACAATGATACTCTGGCTCCTGCTATTGTAGAGAGTAAAGACATCTTTTTCTCTGACCCAGAAGTTTCATGTCTTTTGCCAAGAATTATTAAACTGTGCTTGTAAGTAGAGCATCATCTCTGGTCAGTCACAATTCCTGACAGTAGTTATTAAAATATAAAGTCAGTTTTCAGACTTCTTTACAGCCTGGTGAGCAAGCAGATTTTGTGGCATGTCATAACATTGACATTGAAAAGATGTATAGCGTTTTTAATTGGAAGCTCTGAATAATTTCTTCTCTTCAAAAATTCTCAGGTTTTAGTTTAAGTGGGAGTATTAAAGATTATAATTTCTGCAAAAAGAAAATAAATGTGTGAGAGAAAATAAAGATTCTAACTGAGCCAGAGGAAACATGCTATGTCTGACTTTTTTTTAGAGACTTAAATTAATTCATATTAGACTTTTTTTTTCTATAAACAAGTAAACAAATATAAACATCTATCAAAATGGTTTATGCAATCTTACCAAACAGAATGGCATCTCCATGAGAGTTTATGGCTGATCTTTGAGATAAACTCAGAATATACCACATGAGGATTATTATCTATCAAGCTTTAGAGGAGAACTGCTGTTATTTATTTTGAAGTAAACAAACCATGGGAAGCTAAAATGATGATTAGTATCATTTCTCCTTTATTCTTAAATTCCCTAGCACATTCAAATGAAAAATGAGACAAACATCTAAAATTTTTTCCTGCATTTCAATCTTCATTTTCTTCTCATTAGCCATTCATAACAGCGAGCTTGATCAGCAGGAAATGTTGTAGCTGACAAATAAAAATTGTTAGACATATTTTCTTCATTATTCCGTCACCGATCACACCCTGTTTCCTCTTCTTGATCAATGAAGATCAGAGAAGTAGTTTATTAACTCGTGTTTAAGTATCTTTCTTGTAATATTGCTAATGTTAGGAAAATTTGACTTTGCTTAGGTTTTGCAATGACTCAAGTGTTTATCATCTAAAAGTATAAATGAATAGTTCTTGGAAATTTGACTATGTCATTCACAAAGACAATGCTTTTCCATAAGTTTAGAAATTTGAATTTATAATATATATTTATGTTAATTCTAAATGATATATTTCAGTAGAAAACCCAGTTTTTCACCAAATGCTGCTCAAGTTCTCATAGGTAGCAGATAATAAAACATAATCATATAATGTGTTAAAAAATGACTTTCTGTGCTACCTAGTGTAACCTACAGTTTGAAAGTTCCTTCTCAATTTCCATTTCACTCAATAGTTTATAAAGGTGTATTTTATTTTTTCTAATTAAAATTTAATTGGATTTCACCAATGTTCTTTGTTCATCCAAAAGCTAAAGGAAGACCCACATGTCCTTTTCTCCCTTTAAAATATGTAATTTTATTGTCTAAGAAGGAATTAAATTAATGGAGTATTTGCACCATGTGCCTTTTTGTTTGGTGAGTGTTAGGAAGAAAGGGAGTCAAAAATCTTTCAGCACGTATTTCTTGTTTTGGAAGCTATGAACTGATTAGACGCCATCTGTCCGTATATAAGAAGTAGGGTTGGGGAAAAGTCTGGACTTTATTCTTTGCCATTGTTGTTATTACGGTTGCAAATTCAGAAAATTCCTGCAAATTCCTGTAAATCTTCATGATTAATGATTCTATGCTAGAGATTGATGAATATCCACAGTACAAAGTTTGTTTGTTTATTAAAAAAAATTATTACTAGGCAGGATAAGATTCACTAATGCAATAATTGCTTCACAGTAGGGTCATCTACATCTGAAATTAATGTGCATCTGGCCTCTTACTCCTTTGTACAGAAAATTTGGTACTCCTAACCAAAAAGGCAAGAAAGACAAGGTCTATTTGAAGTATCTATAATTTACTCAATTTTTTTTTCAAATGGAAAACCAGGGGACACTAACCCAGGCTTGATAATCAAAAAAATGAAATAAAATTTATGAATCTGAAAGTGTGCAAAAACATCAAAGTGATATTTTTACCATAAGTAAATATTATTGTCAAAAGATTTTCCAGAGCAAGGTAGTATATCAACAAAAATGTATAAAAAATATGGGTAACTCTGTTTTTTTGTGATGCATGTTATCTACCCAGTAATGTATGTTAGGTTAAATGTTATAGTTTTGTAAGTTAATTTTTTATTGTGGTGAAATGCACATTGTGTAGAGTTTATCTCAAACATTTTAAAATGTACAGTTAGTTAGTATTAAATACATTTCTAGCAGGCCACATCACCACCACCATTCTCCACGGTTTCATCTTGTAATACTGAAACTCTATACCCATTAAAAAATAACTCCTCATTTTCCCACCCTCAACCCTGGCAATCCCTGTTCCACTTTCTAGTGGTATGGTTTTTAATATACTGAGTAGCTCATGAAGTGAAGTCATACAGTATTTGTGTTCTTGTGCTTGGCTTATTTCACTTAGAATAATATCCTCACGGTCCATTCATGTTATAGCACATGTCAGAACTTTCTTCCTTTTCATGGATGAAAAATACTTCATTGTACACATAAACTACATCTTAGTTTTTGGTTCATCTGTGGACACCTGAGTTGCTTCTCTGTGATAGCTGTTGTAGTAATGCTACTGTATGCTTTATTGTATACTTAATGTGCTGAGACACTGATTTCGGTTATTTGAGGTATATATACCCAGAAATGAAATTTTTCATCAGATGGTAATTCCATTTTTATTTTTTTGTCAAAGTGACCTTATTTTTGACAGTAGCTATGTAATTTTAAATTCCCAGCCATGGGGCAAAAAGTTTCCAATGTCTCCGAAGCCTCACCAACAGTTATTATTTTTCTTTTATTCCTTATTTTCCATCTCTTTCCTTCTCCCTTTTTATAATAATCAATCTTAAACATTATATTTTGTCATCATTCCAAATCTGTGATATGGAGAAAACTCACCTTTTTTATTTTATGGGTGAATAAAGTTAGGGTCCAAGAAGTAAGAGAATTCACTCAAACTCTCAACTAGTTTATGGCTAATGTGGCTACTCAGAAAACCAAAATCTTTTTGTATCTGATACTGGAGGTTATTTTCTCAATGACCAGAGTATTTACCAATCTAGGTATGGATGGGATAGGCTTAACCATTTGTTGGTATTTGGAATTTTATATGTATTCCAACATGTGAAATATCTCCCAGGAATAGTAAAAAGAAAGTTAACAAAGCAAATTATTTGCTGCTACTCAGAGAGAAGTGACTATCACTGAGCCATATCACTGATACGTTTGCTAGTGCATTATAGAAGCCATCAGAAAGATCAAACTGGCTAAGTGGTCATACAGTTGACAGTCCCACCTACCCAGAAACACTGGCACTTTTCAACTTCACATCATCTTGTTTTGTTTTCTGTGTGTGGCTTTCATCACTGTGGATATATTCTGTGTACTAAATTACACTTTATTTTCTGTGTGCCTCCCCTAGCACTAAAGCACAATAAGAACAAGGTCAGGGTCCTTTCCAACAGAATCCCAATAGTTCAGAACAGCAATGGAAACTTAAGAGTCACTGCACAAATATTTGTGGAATGAATAAATTAAGATGGAGTGAAAATAAGAAACATTTCTTCAAGGCACATCCAAAAACTGTACATGAATGTGAGAGATGGAAGGAAAATTTGTGACCAGTTGACTATAAGTGTTGCAAATGTATGTTGAAATGTATTTGAAACAAACAAACAAACAAGGGCAAGAGAGGCCACCAAGTAATCACTAAGATCAGTTTATTTAGTTGGATCAGGGAAATAATCCAAGAGACAAGTCATTGAGAAATGAACTGCACAATCAGTGGAAAGAAGCCAATAGTGACAAAATATTTACAGTCAAAAATCTACCAGAAGTTTTCTCTCCAACCACTTAAACTCAAATAACACATGAAGATATTTCTACCAAAAGTTAATTTGGATTTTCTAAAAACACAGTATTCTATTTTCACATAACAATAGAAATCTTGAAAATTTTGTAGATTTGAAAAATACCTTGAGGAGGGAAATCAATGATTTATGTTCGATGTGCAACAGTTTCATGGATAATCAGGCAATGAGCTATCTCCCTCGAATGTGTGGCTAGGATGAGACAGAGATTCCCCCAGGATAGAGAAAAAAAATACTCATTCATCTTTTACCCAGTTGGGCTGAAACATGTGAGAATATTATTGGAGCTTGAAAAACCTAGGGTCTGTCACTCTTGGTTTTCAAATATTAGGTAGAAAACTGAAGGGCAAGAATTCCAGGTGGTGTTTTCATATTTTTCTCCATTTAAAGGTCACACCTTTGGAAGAGAAAAGAGGATATGAGAAAAGAACAGCTGGTTGTTTAAATGGCATCAAAGAACAGGATTTGGTTTTTTGAACCATTATGCTAACAAAATCACTAACGCCTGCAGAGACAAAGTACACCTCATGGATCCATATAGGAGGTATTTTTTAGGACATTCACTGACATAATCAAAAAGATTCTTACATTTCAAAAGAGAAGTGAATGCTATAAAGAAAATGCAATAATAAATAATGTGTTGTATATCAAGGAAAATAAAGAAAAAAAAACAGTAGTTCAGATTTCCACTAATTCTCAGGAAAAGCCAGTAAGTACATTTAAAATACAACCTAATATCTTCATCTTATTATACAGCAATGCTGAGATTTGGAATAATTAAAATTAGTATGAAATCTTAACATAAAAAGGTAACACAGGATGTAGAATAGATCTGACTTGTTATAATGAAAGTCCTACCATGCTTAGGAGTAGCCATCCTAAGAGGAGTAACAGTGAATATAAAGATCATACATAATTATTTGTGAATTCAATTAAAGGGAATAGAACTTGGGTAGGGGATTCAAAAAGATATCCAAGGCATTTTATTCTAAAACTATGCCACGTCTCACCCGTCACAGTGATTTCCTACTAAAGATTACAAAATAAGCAAAGGGGCCAGGTGTCTTAGTAGGATGGTTTATCTAGAAATTCCACTTTAGGAAGATCAATACGTGATAAATTCTTGAATTACCTTGCCTCAATAAATTAGAAAGGAACTAGGACTTCTGCACAGATGCAACACCTCTCACATGTGAAAAAACTACAAGAGGTGGGGCTGGGGATGTGGCTCAAGTGGTAGCGCGCTCGCCTGGCATGTGTGCGGCCAGGGTTCAATCCTCAGCACCACATACCAACAAAGATGTTGTGTCCGCCGAGAACTGAAAAATAAATATTAAAAATTCTCTCTCTCTCTCTCTCTCTCTCTCTCTCTCTCTCTCTCTCTCCCCTCTCTCACTCTCTCTTTAAAAAAAAAAACTACAAGAGGGGTATTATAAATAATGACGACATTTTTCTCAAAGTTCCTTATTTCTTCTATACATATATAATTGCTAAAGGAAAAAATGTACTTGATACTATAAGGATTTAGAAGCACAGAAGCCCATGTCAGTGAAACAAGAAAAAGTGTGGTTTTGTGATCTAAAGCTCTACAGCAGTGGTTTTCATCTGTGGGCCATTTTGTCTCCTAGTGGATATTTGGCCCATGTCTGAATAAATGTATCATCTTCATAACTTCAAGATGCTCCTGGAATTGAACAGATAGAGGAGGACAGGGATGCTGCAAAATATTTTGCAATGCACAGGACGAGCCCCATAACAAACAATTATCTGGCACAAAGTGTCAATGAAGTTGAGAAACTCTGCTCTAGTTAATAACAGAGTTCCATGAATCTATGGCAATATAAAATATAAACACACTGCAAATTAGTATAATGAGAAGTTATCATGGCTGTATGGAGAGCTCCCTGTGGAGTTTGGAAAGTGATGTTTGTAGTTTAACAAGAGCCAGACTTGGATGGAGCAGGCTGGGTATCCAGGGCTGCTTCAGCCACACACTTGTACAGCATAGATTTGGAAGTCACACTAGAAGTTATAAGCAAGAGTTACAGAATTAGAATAGGATTCAAATCCTAGATCTGACACCTACTGGCTGATGACGAGTGCACAATTTTTTTCATGAGCCTCGTTTTGTACTTTATCCCTTTCGTTCAAAATTGTAAAAGGAACCGAACATTATTAGAAGTTCATAGAATTGGAACAAGACTAGATTAAGGTTGATTTATAGAGCTAAAATCTGATCAACAAGGGCATTGAAAACCAGATAGAAGAAAGTACACTAAATATTAACCATGATCCTTCAAAATACCTGTCTCCATCCCTAAGTGGCAGATGACTACCACGTTTGCTAGTTAGTATTTCAGAAATATTCAGAGTGGAAAGTTTAAGGACACCTAAGAGAAAAGACCTGAAAAATACCTGCTATTTCTAAGACAGAGTTAAAAATCTAGATTCCAGTTGTCAACCCATCACATAACTTTGTTTTTTTTTCTGAATGCTCTATTTATTTTGCCAATAATGTTTTGATTACTTCTCAGAATGGAAAACAAACTTGCTTATTACTACTAAAAGTATTATAATGAATAGTTTCAATACAAAATCATGTTTTAAACCTCTGTCTAGTTGCTCCTGCCTATCAAAATTCTGAATCTGAGATCATGTGTTTTTCATTTTTTAAAATAAGGATATTAGCAAACATTACTGAAAAGTGTAAAATAGATACTAATACCAAACTGAATTTTTTCTTTATGGAATATAATTTTATAAATGAAGAGAGAATGATTCAATGTCACTTAATTACTCAGTTAATAGTCATTTAAGTTAGTGTACCATATTAAATAATTTGAAGGTCAGCTAAAGTCAATTTGAACTGCCTGTGGTATTTTGCCTTGCTTTGTGCAAATATGCCCTAGAAACTCTCTGCATTATCTGGAGAGTTTTCATAATCTATTATTTCTCAGGCATCCCTAACAGAGATTTATATTGGTCTGATTGAGGCCTGGCTATTGTATTTTCAAGACTCAGAGGTGATTCTATGTACAATCAAGTTTGAGAACAATGGACTTGATAGAGGAAATGATTTAGAAAATGATTTAGGATTACTTAGGAAATTAATTATTTAACACTAAGAGCTATCCAACTTCCTTTTATCTTCTGATAAAATCTGTAGACTCATAATCACCATAAAACCACAGATAGGCTAAATGCTGATTTCAGTAGGGCATTGAACAAATCTTGCTTATATTGCAGAATGATTAAAAAATCCTGAATGCTACATGGCAACACATATACTTTGGATTTTCATTCTGGAGGGAATTTTTGTGGGTTTTTGTGCTTATGTGGGAACTAAACTAGAAAAAATAAAATGTTACTCTGAGTCTAAACCCAAATCAAATCTCATATTGTTCATGTGCAATGGATCCTTAAAGTAAGGAGTAGTTTAAATAAAGAACTAGAGTGACTTATTTTGAGTAACAGTACAGGTGAGGAGATGGCAATGTGGTGAACATTTGAACATGTAAAGTTCAGATTTGTTTAAGATCATGAAAGTACTTCATCTCAGAAATGAAATTACATGTAGACATTTCTATACCTATTATGGGAAGCTGGGTCTTTTGGAGAAACCACTTATATATGCCAGTTTATATATGTATTACCCTTCTCCTTGTGCATTCTACTTCAAATGGCCACAGAAATTACAAAGATAATAAAAGTTTGTTTTGGCTTACTATAAGAATTTAACATATAGCATCAATTTTCAAGTCCTAAGTGATTCAATCTTAACTACTGAACTCCAATTAGAAGTTGTATATTCATGCACATAAGAGTACATCCTGTGACAGTTTATATTTGATAGCTGTGGAAAATTTTGATTTATTGGGATATATTATTCTGTCACAAAACTAGCTTTAGAAATTATGGCCTTAGGCAATTTCTTCTTTCTTTGCATGAATGAAATATAAGATTGTTGGAAATAACTTCTTAATGACTTGCATTTATTTTTGATGTCTGTAGACATGCTGTGAAAAAGAAATAAACCTTTGCATTTCCCGTTAAAAATTCTTCAAATTGTAGATAACTATGTATAAATATTGCCCTAGTAAACCAAGCAGGAAATAAATGTTCTTTCCATGTCTCAGGACCTCCTGACCATAATCAAATTGAATGAGTGAAAGATCTATATCCCACATTAGAGTTTAAGTCATCTAGCTCTCATAAAATGCCTGAGATGTGATTATAAAATGAATTAACCATAATCTTTACTGAGGTGGCAGTTGCACATATTTAATTTTGCATGTTTTTAAAGGCTAATAAATCAGGTGAACAGAAATATATGCCAAAAGTCATAACAATTTTTATACTCAGTGAGATGAGGTGTGTTTTGTTACTTTAATAAATAATCATTTAGGCAAAGTTTCTGTCAGTGAAGCACTATGGTTCTGCTAAAACGCTAAATGAAATAGTAGCATTTAAGTTTTTGAAATCTGTACCTCTTAGTAGATGGTTATTATAGGTTGGTCAAATAAGTGAATGAGAAAGCACAAACAGTGAAATTATATATTTCTATATATTTGCAAAAATAAAGTCCTTCTGTGGCTTTCTGTCTTGCCCAATTAAGGCATGTGATTGAACATGCTATTTTTTGTTCATACTTATCATCTTTAAAATTAGAATATTATAAAAAAATTCTAATAAAAATTAGAATAATACATACTGCATTAGATAGTTGTGATAACTAAATAGACTAATGAATGCAAAGTGCTTAAACCAGACTTAGCACGTAGAAAATATTCAATAAACCACTGTTTTCTGTTGTTGCTAGTGCCATGGTCATTGTTAATTCTATCCCTCTTTCTTTTGATGTCTCTTTATATTAAAAGCATGATTGGTTAAAAAAACAACAACTATCAAATGGAATCTTTCTTTGCTCTTTTAAGATATAGAATATTTAATATTCTCCTACACACTTAAACACACACGTAGTATGTAGGAAAACATAGTATCCAAAAGACTTAGCATGTGAAATCTTTTGTGAAAACAGCATCAGTTCACATTAGGTTTTCCCCCCTACAGACAATACAGTCTGGTCACTCAAGCTGAGCTTCTAAGAAAATGCTTCTTATAGGCAATATCTCAACATTATTCATGACATGAATGTTCTACAAATAATACAAATAAAACCTACAAGTAACGTTTTCAAATAAATTTAGGAAACAGCACATATAAAAATACTCTTAGGAATTCAATATTCCAGGAATTTCATTGTAGCTAAGGTTATCCAGAATTGCCATGTTTTGGAAAACAGCCTTGGTCTCTTTTACTGCAGGCCTTTCTCCTCTATTAGGTCCAGTCCTTGTGCAAGTATAAACAACAGAAGTCCTCATATATAAAACGGTTGAATGGTAACTCAAATCAGTTCATTGAACTCCGTCTCCTGGAATGTGAATTGTAACTCAAGGGCTAAAATAATCAACCAAAAATTGTTTGGAGCATAGGCATCTCATCCTGATCTCCTGGCAAGAATTGTGGTAAGCCCTTACACTCAGATACTGACTTCTTTATTTCCCAAGCTTATTCTTCATTGTTCTTGTAAATTCTGTGAGCTAATAGATACACCTCAATTTTAGTCTTTCTCTGTTGAATTTAATTTCTTGGCATAGTCAAGGTAACCCATCTGATAACCACAGACCAAATAAACAGAAAGAAAAAACCAATATGTATATAATCTGCCAAATAATAAGGAAATGTTTATTGATAAATTTTATATCTGTCAAATTTGAGCTTAGTTGTCACTTTTTAAACTATGTTTTATCCAGTATTTCTCATCTTTATTTGAATAGAAAAACTTTTCCCCCTCTGTGTCACCCCCTTGTCACACAAACAACCATAATCTCCTGTTTACATGCTTTAAATGTGTTAAATCTGTAGATGTAAATCTGACATTCCATAGTATGGTTCTGCTCCAATTCCATTCATTTCATCCAACTGCCTATCATCTCCCCTGTATCTGAGTAGGCACCTGGAGTTTCTCAAATATTGCAAAATATTTCCTACCCAAGAAAACTTGTTTTAAATTGTATCAATTGGGCTTTTACCGAGGAATATAGAGGAGCTACATCTTTCATTAGGTTAAAAAATGAGATTAGAATCACACCTGGGTTACTAAATTTTTCCTGCTGCTTTCATCTGTATTGGCTGAAGGCAATTAATCAATAAGCAAGGACAAGGAGTGAAATCATATGGTCTTTGATATTTAATAAATGAATTAGTGGAGTCCCTTGCTTAAGCACATAAATTAATAAGCATTAGATCCTTTACTTAATGAGGAATTTCCCTTTTAAAACCTGAATGAATTATCGAAAAGACCATGGCATAAATTCAAAGGCATTTTCTGACCTTCTTGTATTCCAGCCAGCATGAATTTTTAACAAGATGTTGTATATCTGGAAGGTCTATTAGAGATTGTTCATATGAAAAGTATGCTTTAAAAAGACCAAACTATTGAAGCAAAGAAAGTACCTAAGATAGCAAGAAAATATTTAGCTTGCAGGAGATTAAAGTTTTGGAAAAAAAATTATGATCTCATATTTTGTTCAAAAATATTAATTAAGCATGACAAAGACCTCTATTTCTATTAATAATTTTATCTCATTCTGTTTAAAAATTATCAACAGTATAGGAATTAATGGAAACATAACTGTTAGTGTATCTCTTAAGGGTAAAAATCATATATTAAAATAATTTCCTATAATCATTGTATTTGCTTTATGAAAGGTATCCTGTGAAATATCTTTTCCATGAGTTTTAATATCAAAAGAAATTTCCTATAGTAAAATAGATTACAAAAAATATTTCTGTTAAAATATATTTTAATGAAAACATGTCCAAAGGCATTATTTGTTTCCATACTATTTAAACTCAATAGTTTACATCTCAGCAAAGGTTTGTCTGTAACCCTGAGAGAAAAATGACCAACTGATGCAGTCCTTCCTGTACATTCTGGGAACTGAGTAAGAAACAGACCTGAAACCTGTAAAGCAACTGTATGATTGTGTGAGGACTCTTTACTCCAATTGTTCCTCAAAATATTGTGATTAGAAAGGTGTACAACTCTTCACTGGTCTTCTCCAAAAGAGAATAATAAGAACAATAGAGTGAACCATTATTCAGGAAGTTAACTTAACACAAAAAAATGTGCTTTTTTCCTTACCATTTGGGGGAAGGTGTTAAATAATGGTGATGATTGTTTTCCTAATATTTTTAGTTGACAATTATAAATCTCTCCAATACTTCAAAACTAATTAGAAATGCAGAAAACTCAAAATTTGGATTTGAAATTTCTGTCCTATGGGTTTCTTTTTTTTATGTTTAAAGTACAATTTAGAATCCAGAGCATATGGTAACAATAAACACAGGTCTGAATGGGTTAACAAAAATCAAAGAATAGCCTTAAGTCTCTTATATATTTAGCAAACAGTGTTAATCGTCAGAGATTGACTTAGTCAAAGCAAACAGATATAAGACATGTCCCATGGGATTCTGAAGCTGTATAATTTTAGGATTTTAATTGAAAGTTTAACTGAATATAGATGATTTTTAAATTAAGAGAAAATTTAAATATTTAAAGTTAAATATTAAAGCATTTATTCCCAACTATGTATAAAAATGAAATTCAATGATTTATGTAAATCTATTAATATGAAATATATCTAATAAGCCAAATTCAGATTGGCCTATTTTATTAATTTTCAACAAGGAGACATTATATTATTTCTGAATATTTGATTCTTTGTGTGGGTGTGTAGAGGGGGATAACGGGGATTGAACTCAGGGGCATTTGACCACTAACCCACATCCCCAACCCTTTTTTGTATTTTAATTAGAGACAGAGTCTCACTGAGTTGCTTAGCATCTCGCTTTTTCTGAGACTGGCTTTGAACTCTCCGTCCTCCAGCCTCAGCCTCCTGAGCCACTGGGTCAATATTTGATTCTTAATTTCTTGAACATTGTGTGAAACAATAAACTTTCCGATTTTTTCTTATTGATAAAGGAAAAAAATATATCAAGAAAGGCCCTATTTAAAAGTCTATCTTTAAAGAATATACTGCTATACTTTAGTGTGTACTTGAAGTAATTCAAATGTAAAACTATTATTGAGCGGGCTGGGTAGTGGGGCCTACCTGTAATCCACGCGCCTCAGGAGGCTGAAGCAGGTAGATGGTGAGTTGGAAGCCAGCCTCAGCAAGTTAGCTGGAGGTCCTAAGCAACTGAAGAGAGACCCAGTTACTAAATAAAATATAAAAAGGGGCTGGGAATGTTGCTCAGTGGGTAAGCGCCCCTGGGTACAATCCCTGGTACCAAAAAAAAAAAAAAAATTATTGAATGGAAAGCCTTTAGGAGCCCCACATGATCTTCACAGATGCAGCTAGAATCATCTCTCCAGGTATTAGGTATTGCAAAATTCTGGTTGTTTCTCCAGCACAGGACTAGGACGGGAGATCAAAAGGCAAATAGAAGAAAGTGGTTTTTGAGGAGATGTAAAGAAGTTCAACAGCCGCTTAAACAATGCATATCCTTTGGGAAAGAAGTTCCTAAGGACACCCACATTTAATTTAAATCATTTTATACTGACTGTACTTGAATATGTATAAGCCTAAAATGAATTATATGTTCATGTTGACCAATTTAAAGAATTATTAAAACAAAATAAATGTAAAGTACCTAATGCTCAAAATAAAATTAAAATTAATAATATTAATTTATTGTGATGGATGATGTTGTTTTGCTGAAACCAGATAGCTGATTACACTGCAAATATGTTAACCACTAAGGTACAGGTTCTTTTAAAAATTTGGGGACTAACTAGCACTGAGTTATTAAAAGTTAATGTTCCATTCTACATCATTAATTGAACTAGTGAACAATTATATTCACACACTGAATAGTAACTTCCTTTTCTCTTTCCTTGAAGACCTCTTTTCAGTAAGAGTATGAAAATAATCATGAACCTAAATTCAAATTCAAAATAATGTACCAGAGCATGGCATTTTGTTTTCATAATTATGAAAAAAAAATCCATTTAAGTCTGAATATGTTTGATTAACACAAAAGTAAATGAAAATATTTTAATAAATCACTGTCCTAAGAAAAACATTTGTGCATCCATCTTGAAATGTATGACTAGTCCAGTTTTCATCTCTTATTTTGTATTAGGAGTCCTGCTTTATATTCAAGGGTCTTTATACTGAAATTTCCTGGTAGAATTGAAGAAAAGTGTAAAAATGTGTAAAGAAATGATTTCATAATTCAAAAAGTGAAAGCATTGGTAGAATCTTTGTGGTATCTCTTCATAAATATCATTGAAAACTGTAGAGAACAACAGAATGAATAAATTGTTTGAAAACTTGGTATCATATCTATATTTTCCTATGTACAACAATACCCAGACATGCATTTATACATGTTTACTTATATTTATATATAAATATATTATTGAGCTGGTGCAGTGATGCACTGTAATCCCAGTGGGCTCATATAAATATATATGTATATATATTTATATATAAATATAAATAAAAATGCATATATGATGCATATGTATATATTTATTTAAGCTCCATACTTGCTGGTCATGAATGACAGATGAGCATAAAACACAACATAGACTTATTTTAAGGACTAGCAAACTGGAAACTAAACAGATATTTCACATTTGCAACCAGTTTTTGAGGAAAAATATATTATATGGAGACTTCTGCGAATATGAAAAGGAAACAACAAAAAATAAAAGCAAAACTCCCAAAATAACAACTGAAACTGTCAGAGGTACACACACACTCATGCACAAAGGATGTCCTAACTTTAATTAATTCATGGTCATGTATAATAGATTATAGCAAAAGTTTTATGTGTTCCTTGGTAATGAATTTTGTCAGGAAAAAAGACACATAATAGTCATCTCAAATGGAGGTTGTTTTCTTTTTTTTTCTCATTTTTAAAATTTTATTTATTTTTATTTTTTTTATTTTTTTTATTTTTTTTTTTTTGGTTTTGACTTTTTTTTAATTGGTTGTTCAAAACATTACAAAGCTCTTGACATATCATATTTCATACATTAGATTCAAGTGGGTTATGAACTCCCATTTTTACCCCAAATACAGATTGCAGAATCACATCGGTTACACATCCACATTTTTACATAATGCCATATTAGTGACTGTTGTATTCTGCTACCTTTCCTATCCTCTACTATCCCCCCTCCCCTCGCCTCCCATCTTCTCTCTCTACCCCATCTACTGTAATTCATTTCCCTCCATGTTTGTTATCCCATTCCCCTCACAACCTCTTATATGTAATTTTGTATAGCAATGAGGGTCTCCCTCCATTTCCATGCAATTTCCCTTTTCTCTCCCTTTCCCTCCCACCTTATGTCTCTGTTTAATATTTGGTTTTGACTTTTTTGACTTTCTTTTTTCTGTGATCTTTCAATTTTCATAGTAATCATTTCTTTTCTTTTTCATAGTAATCATTTTTCTTTCTTTCTTCTTTCTTTTTTTTTTTTTTTTTTTGGTACCAAGGATTGAACTCAGGTGCACTCAACCACTGAGCCACATCCCCTATCCTATTTTTTTTTAATTATTTTATTGTTGGTTGTTCAAAACATTACATAGTTCTTAATATACCATATTTCACAGATTGATTCAAGTGGGTTATGAACTCCCATTTTTACCCCGTATACAGATTGCTGTGTCACATCAGTTACATTACCATTGATTTACAAATTGCCTTTCTAGTGACTGATGTACTCTGCTGTCTATCCCATTCTCTACTATCCCCCCTCCCCTCCCCTCCCCTCCCCTTCTCTCTTTCCACCCCCTCTACTATAAATCATTTCTTCCACTTATATAATTTTTCTCCTACCCCTCCTTTCCTCTTATATGTAATTGTGTATAACCCTGAGGCTCACCTTCCAGTTCCATGCAATCTCCCTTCTCACTCCCTTTCCCTCCCGCCTATCATCCCTGTTTAATGTTAATCTTATTCTCAAGCTCTTCTTCTCTACCCTGTCCTTGGTTATTCCCCTTATATCAAAGGAGACATTTGGCATTTGTTTTTTAAGGATTGGCTAGCTTCGCTTAGCATAATCTGCTCTAATGCCATCCATTTCCCTCCAAATTCTATGATTTTGTCATTTCTTATTGCAGAGTAATACTCCATTGTGTATAAATGCCACATTTTTTAATCCATTCATCTATTGAAGGGCTTCTAGGTTGGTTCCACAATCTTGCTATCGTGAATTGTGCTGCTATGAACATCGATGTAGCAGTGTCCCTGTAGCATGCTCTTGTTAGGTCTTTAGGGAATAGACCGAGAAGGGGAATAGCTGGGTCAAATGGTGGTTCCATTCCCAGCTTTCCAAGAAATCTCCATACTGCTTTCCAAATTGGCTGCACCATTTTGCAGTCCCACCAACAATGAACAAGTGTACCCATTTCCCCGCATCCTCGCCAGCACTTGTTGTTGTTGGACTTCTTAATGGCTGCCAATCTTACTGGAGTGAGATGGTATCTTAGGGTGGTTTTGATTTGCATTTCTCTGACTGCTAGCGATGTTGAGCATTTTTTCATGTACTTCTTGATTGATTGTATGTCCTCCTCTGAGAAGTGTCTGTTCAGGTCCTTGGCCCATTTGTTGATTGGGTTATTTGTTATCTTATTATCTAATTTTTTGAGTTCTTTGTATACTCTGGATATTAGGGCTCTATCTGAAGTGTGTGGGGTAAAGATTTGTTCCCAGGATGTAGGCTCCCTGTTTATCTCTCTTATTGTTTCTTTTGTTGAGAGAAAATTTTTAGTTTGAGTAAGTCCCATTTGTTGATTCTGGTTGTTAACTCTTGCGCTATGGGTGTCCTATTGAGGAATTTGGAGCCTGACCCCACAGTATGTAGATCATAGCCGACTTTTTATTCTATCAGACGCCATGTCTCTGATTTAATATCGAGCTCCTTGATCCATTTTGAGTTAACTTTTGTGCATGGCGAGAGAAAGGGATTCAGTTTCATTTTGATGCAAATGGATTTCCAGTTTTCCCAGCACCATTTGTTGAAGATGCTATCCTTCCTCCATTGCATGCTTTTAGCCCCTTTATCAAATATAAGATAGTTGTAGTTTTGCGGATTGGTTACTGTGTCTTCTATTCTGTACCATTGGTCCACTCGCCTGTTTTGGTACCAGTACCATGCTGTTTTTGTTACTATTGCTCTGTAGTATAGTTTGAAGTCTGGTATCCCTATACCGCCTGATTCACACTTCCTGCTTAGCATTGTTTTTGCTATTCTGGGTCTTTTGTTATTCCATATGAATTTCCTGATTGTTTTATCTATTTCTACAAGAAATGCTGTTGGGATTTTGATTGGGATAGCATTGAACTTATAGAGAACTTTTGGTAATATCGCCATTTTGATGATGTTAGTTCTGCCTATCCATGAACAGGGTATATTTTTCCATCTTCTGAGGTTTTCTTCTATGTCTCTTTTTAGGGTTCTGTAATTTTCATTGTATAGGTCTTTCACCTCTTTTGTTAGGTTGATTCCCAGGTATTTTATTTTTTGGGGGGATATTGTGAATGGAGTAGTTGTCCTCATTTCCGTTTCAGAGGATTTGTCGCTGATATACAGGAATGCCTTTGATTTATGCGTGTTGATTTTATATCCTGCCACTTTGCTGAATTCATTTATTAACTCTAATAGTTTCTTTGTAGACCCTTTTGGGTCTGTTAGGTATACAATCATATCGTCTGCAAATAGTGATAATTTAAGTTCTTCTTTTCCTATTTTTATGCCTTTAATTTCTTTCGTCTGTCTAATTGCTCTGGCCAGTGTTTCGAGGACTATGTTGAACAGAAGTGGTGAGAGGGCATCCCTTTCTTGTACCAGATCTTAGAGGGAATGCCTTCAATTTTTCTCCATTCAGAATGATGCTGGCCTGTGGCTTATCATAGATTGCTTTAACAATGTTGAGGTATGATCCTGTTATCCCTAATTTTTCTAGAGTTTTGAACATAAAGGGATGCTGTACTTTGTCGAATGCTTTTTCTGCATCTATCGAGATGATCATATGGTTCTTATTTTTAAGTCTATTGATGTGGTGAATAACATTTATTGATTTCCATATATTGAACCAGCCTTGCATCCCAGGGATGAATCCTACTTGATCATGGTGTATAATTTTTTTGATACGATTTTGAATCCGATTTGCCAGGATTTTATTGAGGATTTTTGCATCTAGGTTCATTAGAGATATTGGTCTGTAGTTTTCTTTCTTTGAAGTGTCTCTGTCTGGTTTAGGTATCAGGGTGATGTTGGCCTCGTAGAATGTCTTTGGAAGTTCTCCCTCTTTTTCTATTTCCTGAAATAGCTTGAAAAGTATTGGTGTTAGTTCCTCTTTAAAGGTTTTGTAAAACTCTGCTGTATACCCGTCCGGTCCTGGGCTTTTCTTAGTTGGTAGTCTTTTGATGGTTTCTTCTATTTCCTCTATTGTTATTGGTCTGTTTAGGCTGTCTATATCTTCCTGACTCAATCTGGGCAGATCATATGAATTAAGAAATTTATCAATGCCTTCACTATCTTCTATTTTATTGGAGTATAAGGATTCAAAGTAATTTCTGATTATCTTGTGTATTTCTGAAGTGTCTGTTATGATATTGCCTTTTTCATCCCATATGCTAGTAACTTGGGTTCTCTCTCTTCTTCTCTTCGTTAGCATGGCTAAGGGTCTGTCAATTTTATTTATTTTTTCAAAGAACCAACTTTTGGTTTTGTCAATTTTTTCAATTGTTTCTTTTGTTTCGATTTCATTAATTTCAGCTCTGATTTTAATTATTTCTTGCCTTCTACTTATTTTGCTGTTATTTTGCTCTTCTTTTTCTAGGATTTTGAGATGATATATGAGATCGTTTATTTGTTGTTTTTTTTCTTTTTTTAAGGAATGCGCTCCAAGCAATGAATTTTCCTCTTAAAACTGCTTTCAATGTGTCCCATAGATTCCGATATGTTGTGTCTGTGATTTAATTTAACTCTAAGAAGTTTTTAATTTCCTCCTTAATGTCTTCTATGACCCATTGATCATTCAGTAACCTATTGTCCATTCTCCAAGTGATGCATGATTTTTCCTTCCTTCTTTTATCGTTGATTTTCAGTTTCATTCCATTATGATCAGATAAGATGCATGGTATTATTTCTACTCCTTTATATTGTCTAAGAGTTGTCCTGTGACATAATATATGATCTATTTCTGTGAAGGATCCATGTGCTGCTGAGAAAAAAGTGTAACTGCTTGATGTTGGCTGGTATATTCTATATATGTCAATTAAGTCTAGGTTGTTAATTGTGTTGTTGAGTTCTATAGTTTCCTTATTTAAGTTTTGTTTGGAAGACCTGTCCAGTGGTGAGAGAGGTGTGTTGAAGTCTCCCATGATTATTGTATGGTGGTCTATTAGACTCTTGTACTTGAGAAGAGTTTGCTTGATGAACGTAGCTGCACCATTGTTTGGGGCATATATATTTATGATTGTTATGTCTTGTTGGTGTATGGTTCCCTTGAGCAGTATGCAGTGTCCCTCTTTATCCTTTTTGATTAACTTTGGCTTGAAATCTATTTTGTTTGATATGAGTATGGACACTCCTGCTTGTTTCCGCAGTCCATATGAGTGGAATGATTTTTCCCAGCCTTTCACCTTCAGTCTATGTATATCTTTTCCTATCAAATGTGTCTCCTCTAGGCAACATATTGTTGGATCTTGTTTTGTGATCCATTCGACTAGCCTGTGTCTCTTAATTGGTGAGTTTAAGCCATTAACATTTAGGGTTATTATTGAGATTTGGTTTGTTCCTCCAGTCATACTTGTTTATTTATGTTACTAAACCTGATTAGTTTTCCTCTTTGATTACTTTCCCCCCTTTACTGTCCTACCTCCCACTGATGGTTTTCAATGTTATTTTCAGTTTCCTCTTCCTGTAATGTTTTGCCAAGGATTTTTTGAAGAGATGGTTTTCTAGCTGCGAATTCTTTTAACTTTTGTTTATCGTGAAAGGTTTTAATTTCATCTTCCATCCTGAAGCTTAATTTCGCCAGATACACGATTCTTGGTTGGAACCCATTTTCTTTCAGTGTTTGAAAAATGTTATTCCAGGATCTTCTAGCTTTCAGAGTCTGTGTTGAGAGATCAGCTGTTATCCTGATTGGTTTGCCCCTAAATGTAATCTGCTTTCTTTCTCTTGTAGCTTTTAAAATTCTCTCCTTATTCTGTATGTTGGGCATCTTCATTATAATGTGTCTAGGTGTGGATCTCTTATGATTTTGCACTTTTGGCATCCTGTAGGCTTCTAGGATATGGG
Organism: Spermophilus citellus; assembly: GCF_964194105.1. Classification (NCBI taxonomy): domain Eukaryota; kingdom Metazoa; phylum Chordata; class Mammalia; order Rodentia; family Sciuridae; genus Spermophilus; species Spermophilus citellus. The sequence continues at coordinate 71,195,148 of NC_138188.1, forward strand.
ATTCTGTTTCATTCTTCAAGTCTGGGAAGTTTTCTTGTATTATTTCATTGAATAGATTGTTCATTCCTCTGGTTTGGAGCTCTGTGCCCTCCTGTATCCCAATGACTCTTAAGTTTGGTCTTTTAATATTATCCCATATTTCTTGAATGTTCTGCTCATGGTTTCTTAGCAGTCTTGCTGAACTGTCTATGTTCTTCTCAAGTTGAAATACTTTGTCTTCATTGTCTGATATTCTATCTTCTAAGTGATCTATTCTGCTGGTAGTATTGTCAATTGAGGTTTTAAGTTGGTTTATTGCTTCCTGCATTTCTAGGATTTCTATTTGTTTGTTTTTTATTACTTCTAGCTCCCTGTGAAATTGATCTTTTACTTCCTGGATTTGTTTCTGTAGTTCCTTGTCAATGTGATCTTTCATTGTCTGATTTTGCTGTCTCATGTCTTCCTTGAGAGTCCAGATCATCTGAAGCATGTATATCCTGAACTCTTTATCTGACATTCCATCTGTTGCAGCTATTACCTCTTCTAGAGTTGAGTTGACCTGCATTGCTTGTGGTCCTTTCTTTCCTTGTCTTTTCATGTTGCTTGTGTTTCTTTCTGCTTGGTGAAACTGTTGTGTTTTTGAAATTTTTCCCCCTGTTTATTTATGTTGCTCTTGTATAGTTGGGATATCTATCTTGTAGGGCAGGTAGTGGCTGTGATCCTTCTCTAATCAGGGTGATCTATCCACTACGCTGGTTGGTCGTAGGTCTGCCTGCCCTGCGGGCACGGGTGGCTGCTCTACTCTGCCCCCACTCCAATTACGGTGACGTTCCTACCACGTCATCGGATTGTTGGTCCTGATCCGGATGTGGGCGGCAGCTCTTCTCCACCCCTACTCCAATTGATGTGACGTGTCTACCACGCTGGTCGGCCTCCAAGCCTGTTCCGCCGGTGGGTCTCAGATCTGCCCACCCTGCGGGCCTGGGCGGCAGTTCTGCTCAACCCCCACTCCCAGTGGGGGTACCTAACTGCCTCTCCAACGGGTCTCTGGGCTCCTTCCGGACGCTGGCGGTGGCTCTGTTCAACCCCCACTCCAACCAGTGTGACGTGACTGCCTCGATGCTACTCGTCCACCACACTGGCAGGCTGCCGAGCCTGTCCTGCCAGTGGGACGCAGGACTGCCTACCTTGCAGGATCAGATGGCAGCTCTTCATGGCCTCCACTCCAAGTGGGTTGACTTGGCTACCCTGCCGTCAGGTCGCTGGTCCTGTTCCAGGCGTGGGCGGCTACTCTCCTCGGCCCCAGCTGCAGTTGGGGTGTCGCGATACCACACCGGCGGGACCCTTAGCCTGCTCTGGGCGCAGGAGGCAGCTCCACTCTGCCCCCCCAGGCCCCCGCAGCACCCAGCAGGACCCGGACCTAGAAGCAGTCCCTGTAAGATCCCCAACCCTGAGCCAGAGCTGCTTCGGGAGCCAGGAGCCGGTCTCTCAGATCCCCGCCACGTTCTGCTAGGAGCAGGCTCCTCAGGGCTACCGCCGCGGGTTCCCCAATCCCAGGCCAAAGCAGCCCCGGGAGCCCAAGCCTGGCCGCACCAGACTCTCCCTGCTCGGTGCCCAAGCCTGGCCGCACCAGACTCTCTCTGCTCGGTGCACGCTCCGCTGGGAGCAGAGTCTAAGATGCACTTCCCGTGGGCTCCCCAGCTCCGGGCCAAAACTGTTCCAGGAGATAGAGTCCCGCTGCCCCTCGTCGCAAGTTTCACTTGTGGCTGGCCTCAGCTCGCGGTCCCCGCAGGCTCCGCGGCCCTGGGCTCAAGCAGCCACGAGAGCCAGAACCCAGCCTCTCTGATCCCTGCCACACTCTGCTAGGAGCAGGCTCCACAGAGGTACCCCAGCCTCAGGCCCAAGCAGCCCCGGGAGCCCGAGCCTGGCAGCTCCAACCTCTCCCAGCTCAGTGTACGCTCAGCCAGGGGCAGGGTCAAAGACACAGTCGCCGCGGGTTCCCTAGCCCCAGGCCAAAACTGTTCCGGGAGTTAGAGCCACGCCGCCCCTCAGCGCACAATCCACTTGTAACTGGCCTCTGCCCGGAGTCCCCGAAGGATCTCCCGCCCTGGGCCAAAGCAACCCAGGGAACTAGAATCTGGCCGCTCAAAGTCCGGCGCCCGCCTTGCCAGGGGTGAGGCCCAAAGAGTATTCTCCTCAGATTTTCCAGTCCCGAGCCTGAGCGATCTGTCTGCGCGACGCAGGCAAATACCAGCCTGGAATCACCTGTTCCGTAGTTGAATGAGCTTAGATCAGTAGAAAACAGGGATGATTGCATCAGCTCTCCATGATGGCGGCTGCTGTCCTCCTCCGTGTTCCGACCGGTGTCGGGAATCGAACTGGACCAGTTCTCTCCTCTGTTTCAAAGCTGGAACTCAGCACTCAGCGCGGCCAATGCGCCACTGGCAGGATCCTCCAGAATCCGCTTCGCTGTAATCCCGCTCTGGTACCTCGCGGCTAATTAACTAGACTCCATCCACGGGGCGGTCCGCCGAGCAGGTACTGCTTCCCTCCGTGTGGAGAAATCGCCCGTGACCAAGCCCCTGCAGCCGAATCCCGCGCGCTGGAAATCTGTCCTCTAGATTCTGGAGCACCTCAATTTCACTGGGGATTCCCACCAAGGTAGCCTTCAGCCGTTTCACCTCGTGTTTCTCCCGCACAGTGGCGCAGCGCACTGGGGTGCTGCACTCCCTTTGCCGCCATCTTCCAGAACCTTATTTTTATTTTTTTTTTTTAATGTAGTGCTGAGGATTGAACCCAGTGCCTCACGGGTGCTACACAAGTCTGGAGGTTGTTTTCTTAGCTGTGATAACTGACAGAAACATAAACAGAGTTGTAAAGAATAAAAAAAGAAGACCCCTTTGTTTTGTTCCTTCAAATTCCACCTACCCTAGTAAGTGCTACCTATATTTACTGGTGATGCCTTTATTAATTTGGGAATTTATTTACATATGAAATAACTTCTCACATTACATTTTTCAAAAATGTCTCAACTTTTGCCTATGCACTTCCTGTTCAGCTTTAGAAACACCTGAATTTAAGGATTATTTATTAGCAGAATAGACAATTATATAGCATTTTGTTTTAACATCCAAATAATTCTTTCAGACCTTATTAATTAAATTTTTTATTTTTTATGTTTTGATTATTGACTTTAGGTGCTATTTATGCATACCATATATAGTTTATAATATACTGTGAATCTATTTCTGACCTTTTCATGTGCCACATATCATTCATAATAAAATATTAATTGCTTTATTGGTTAGCTGTCAAGTTATCATTTTGTATTTTAGGTTTGATACCATTGCTAGAGTGCTGTGATTGTTCAACAAATAGTCTATATTTTTCAATTGATAGTTTCTCTGTGTCTATAAGCAATTTCTCCTTTGTAATTTAGCATTTTATCACATAATGAATTGCAGTGCTGTCTCAGAGATTGCATAATTTTCTATAACATCAGATTGATGTTCTTGTTTGTTTTACATTAGCCTTGTTTTTTTAAGAATTAGTACTTATAAAAAGTTTTAAAGGTAGTTATATAGAATAACATAAACTTCATCATTTTCTTTGTACAACATTCATCTCTTTCCAATTTACACTCAGTTTTACTTTTGTTAAATTTGAGAAGGAATACCTTTAAGTATTTTCCCAAAGAATGTGCAAAAAAAAAAAATGGGCAGCTTATGAACCTTCAAACTGGAAGATAACATTTACTTGAACAATTAACTGACAGTTTTTCTGAGACTTAATGCTCCTGAAGCCCGTCATTTAGGAATTTCTTTAGTCAAGTTCTCTTGGTGTTGATCAGAGTTTCTCTTTGTCTGAGAATATTATTTGTACCTCATTCTTAAAAGAGAGCTTTATTGGAGGCTGGCAATGCAGCTCAGTGGAAAAGCACTTTTCTAGAATGCTTGTGGACTTGGCTTTCATCCCCAGCACTGCCCTAAATAAATAAACAACAAATAAATAAACAAAGAATATTTTTTTTCTGTGTTTAGAGTTTTAAATTCAACAAATACAATTATCTTTATAATGTGCTGCGGTATCAGCCATGCAGAGTTGGGAAATCTCTAAATGCTAAAATAAGGAAGATTTTTTTTTGTGTGTGAGCATTAAGAATTTAAAGCAAGTCATTCAGAGATGAAACTTTATTTTCTTCTATCCTTCTTTTATTTCTTTCTTTTATCTTCCTTACTCTCATTTTTTAACAACAAAATCCCTATTTCTTCTCACCCTTTACTATTAAACAGAATATGTGCAATCTTTTCTTAAGAAAATAAACCACTTAGTTTAAGAAAGAGATGTCTAAAGAGACTATATGGCATGTCATAAATATGCAACACAGGTTGCAGAGAATTTCCTATAGGTTGTTTCCAGTATTTGTTGTTATTTCAAACAGTACTTCTATGAATGTTCTTGTGGACATATCCAAAATTTCTCACCTCATGTTCCTTTAACCAGTGTTTTTAAACAGGATCAATAAAGAGTCATCAACACCTTCAGTTGCCTCATATTAATTTACATGCTATTGCTTCCAGTGGAAGCTTAGTTTTATCTTTGCATTATTCCACAATTAGACTGTTTATTTTTTACTCTTCATATTTTTAATGTTGTTCAGATATGTATTAAGTTAACACTAAGATGTTCCTTCTGAAATTTCACATTCTTGAAATATATAGGAATTACTTTAGTCAAGGTCTCTTAGTGCTAATATCAGTTTCTCATGTCTGAAAAATATTTGTTGCCCTTGCTCTTAAAAGATTGGCTCATTGAAACCAGGTACAGAGGTGCATTCCTGAAATCAAAGCTACTTCTCAGGCTGAGTCAGGAGGATTGCAATTTGGAGGTCAGCCTCAGCAAACCTGGGAGACCCTGTCTTAAAATAAAAACTAAAAAGAATTGAGACTGTACCTTAGTAGTAAAGCATGCCTCAGTTCAATCCCAAATAGTGCAAATAAATAAATAAATAAATAAAAAGGCTTTACTGAGAGTACTAATTCTTCAATAGCAATACTTTTATGTATTTCTTTATTGTTTTTTTTAAAACCAGCTGGCACTCTAAATATGATTTCCTTGTAAATAAACTCTCTCTTCTTTCAAGTGCTGTTTTGAGCTTAAGAATGTTATATTTCTTTCCTTATTATTGCTATGAAAGTTGTCAAACTTTGTGATATAAAATGATATACACAATTTTTTTTTAATTTCTGGAGATAAGAAATACAAAATGGGTCTCTTTGGTTAAATCTCACTGTTGGTGTGGCTTCCTTCTTTTATTGAGGCTCTAGAGGGAGGGTCTGTTTTCTTGCTTTTTCTAGCATGGAATGACTGCCTGCACTTTTCCCCTCCTAGAACCCTTTCTTTAAAGCTGGCAAAGCTGATGAAGTCTTCTGCACAACACATGGTTTGGACCCTGACATGTTTCTACCTTCCTCTTCCCATTTAAAGACCCTGTTGACTCTATTGTGCCGATTTGGAGAGTCCCAGGGTAATCTCCAATACTCAGGATCTTTTTACAGTTCTTCATGTCATCTTCTACCTTCATTCTTCTTTCCCTTGTAAGTAGCATATTCACATTTTCTAGGATTTAAGGCATGGACATTTTCAGGATGCCATTCTTTCTCTGACAAGTGTGTAATTTTTTATTTCTCCTGCCTGTATATTTTTATGCTTCCCGTGGCCATCTTTTATTGAATGCTAGTTCATATTTTCCTGTAGTGTTGTCTTCTAGAATTCTGAAATGGATGCATGCGAAACTTACTCATATTATTTTCTGTCTCATTATCACTGCATCAACTGCTTTTTCAAAATGGCATTTTGTAATTTTTCAGATACATCTGCAGTCTTAACTTTTTATATCTTTCCAATATTCCACACAATATATCAATTTAGTTTTTATAATTTTGATGAGAATATCTTTGAATTTTAGTTGAAAAATTTGCTAGTTATATCATATAGTTTGTTTTCTATTCTCTTTGTGGCTGTTTACTTCCAATTCTGTTGATACCTAAACACTTCTTTTATTCAGTATCTGATTTTTTTGTCATGATTAAACACTCAATATTTAAGTACTTGCACTTTCTATTCTTTTCTTTTCTTGACCAGTAATACATTTTTAAAAATAATGCATCTTTTATTTTTTTATGTTTTTCATTGCCTAAGGACTTATTGAGATCTTTTGTGTAATTTGTCGGGAACTTCTCTGGATACAGACACCTTCAAGTCCTCATGCTTCAGGGCACTGACCAATTATTCCCTTCAGTTCTGCAGGATAGTGCCAGGACTCCCTGTAACTTGGGTGTTATCCCCTCTGGGGTAGCAAGGCATGGCTCCATGGATAGGCGTCACCTGTGGGAGTTGAGTTACACTCATCTGTTCCTTTGTAATCTTATCCCTTTCCTTATTTGAATAGATTCTCCCCAATAAAAGGGTTCAGCATGGGCTCTTTGCTTTCTTTCTGGCCTGCTTGCCCACCTTGTGTGAGCTGCAGCTGAGGAGTTGTCACTGAACACAAAGAAAATGCACTTTCTATGTCTGTCTTTATTTATTCCCCAAATTCACTTGGAGTGACCCTGACTGGTGTAGTCTTGAGCTGTGACAGTAATTAATTTATTTTTGCCAAGGGCTTGAGGCATTAACAATACGGGAGTATCTTACAACAACGTATTCTTAGCTGCAGGGGTTCCATAAGACTTGAGTGGTATAAATTTGCATCATAAACTTGTGAGGGCAAGACATGTCAAAAAATATATAATAACACATTTAATATTGAATGCAAATATAAGAAATTCAGGAAAAATTATTTTCCTATTTCATTATTTTATTAAGGGTTTACTTTCTGAAACCTTTTTTTCTTTAGATATATCTACACAGATTTTCAGATTTGTGTGAAGCTCATGAAAACATTAAAACTTGAACTTAATGTCACTAGCTATTTCCAGATGAGCCAAAGGCTCAATCCTCCTACATCTCTCCAGATTTAGAGGCTCTTTTCCTGCATGACACTGCCTGCAAAGACCAAAGCATGAGTGCCATATGAGAATTATTACTTTCTATATGATATTCTAGCTTTAGAAACTTGTAAGTAGCCCAGTCTATAGATACTGTGAATCTTTAATGATTTTTCTTTAATCTTTTAGAAAAGCATCTTGGCTATTTTAAAAAATGTCAAACCATGTCCTTTCAGTAGAAAAATACATCTTTCCAGGAATAGCACAGGAGGCTAGGTGTGCAATCAATAACTTTTTCAATGCTAGTTACAAAATGGTCACAGTTATATCTTTCTTTGGGTTCTACTCTGAAAAAGGAAAATAAGAAATAGGAAGTAGAATAGTAGGAAACAGAATATTTGTGCCTTTAAATTATATAATGTCTGTGAAGTGTGATTATAATTTTGATAGTCATATTTAGGGCACTTTCATGTATGCAATAAATGTAAGAAAAATGTGCCAGCAGCTTAACAAGTAAATTGAGATCAAAGGGCGTGGGGTGGGAGCTTCAGGGAACAGAGAACAAAATGAGGGAAGAGCTAATTTTTGATTTAGAGAAAGTTTAAGGAAATCAAAAGTTATGATTTTCAAATGTATTTCATGGAGTTCCTTGAAACTAGGAAGGCACATGAACTTTCTCTGCTTTGAACCTGCATATATATATATATGCCCAGGAAAGACGGGAATACTGAAACATGGTTGGGAAAAAATGATTTTTTTTAAAAAAAATTACATGCTTCTTGAATAAAAATTAATAAGGTTCATATTTAGGTAATGCCTTATTCCATAGTCTAGGGTAGTAAACAAGTAGTTAAGCCCTACAATATTCCATTTATCTATTACAATATTACCATTTATCTATTTACAATTTCTCACTATCATCTTTATATAAAGTTGGACATCACCAAAGTAGCTTAAAATTCCTTTTACATCCTCATCTTTACTTAACTCTTCATCCTCATCTTTGGCCAATTCCCTGCAGAAATACTCAGTTTTACTTGCAGCATGATATACTTTTCTTCTGTATGTGCACATGCAGATTTTCTTGTTGATTTATCACTTTTATCTTTTGTAAATATTTTTCATCTCTCTCCATCTCTCATTTCATCTTATCTCTTTTGATCTTCAAATTCACATGCATTAGTAAGCATTCACTAATTCCTTAAGAATAGGATATACCTTCTTCCAACTTAAGATCCTATGTTTCTCTTGGCTTTGTACTTCCTGACATTTTCTCTGATAACCACATTGAAGTTGAGGGTAGCCTAGTGCATATCACAGGCTGGAGTGGTTAGGAGGAAGGGATAATGGGAAGATGTTGGTTAAATGAGACATACTTAAAATTGGTAGGAGGAATAAGTTCCAAGATCTATTGTACTGAAAGTTGACTACAATTACTGAGGATAAACTGTATTTTTGAAATAATGTAGAGAGTGGATGTTATGTTCTCTCACCACAAAATAAAAAAGAAACAAACAAAAAGTTGATAGGGATGAGAAAAAAATGTGTCAATTAGTAACATGAAACTAATTTACAATGTATAAATAGTTCATAACATTGTGTTATGTGTAATAAATATATACAATGTTACCTGTCAATTTTTTAGGAAATAATTATTATTTTTTTGTAAAATGCAAAAAATTAATAAATAAATAGAAAAACAAATGATGCTTATGGAATACTCTCCCTATCTCCTTTATCATGTTAAAATTGTTGCAAACTTGTACCACACTGTCAATAACAGAATAAAACATCTGGTGTATAAATAAATACAAATGAAAGTAGAAATAAAATCATGTGTGGATATAGCCATTATTGATCAGAATACTTTAAAAAATATTTTAAACCATGTACAATATGCTTCACATATTTAGAGAGCACATTTCGATAAGTTATGAAGAATGTTGGAACCCATGAATCACTATCATCAATTTAATGAATATATTTGTTACCCCAGATGTTTTTTTATGACTCCATAAAAAGCCACAAGACTCCTTGTTTTACTCCTGGCTTCTTTCACTCAGTATTAGCATTTTGAAATTCTTCTATGTTATAGAGCTGAGGTTAGCATTTACATTTTTTAAAATTTGTGTATGGCTTTATTTAAAGTAGAAATGATCTTTAGTGCCCTTTTCTATGTGTATATAAAGTATATTTATGCCATGATTAAAATATTGCTTTGAATACTCAGAATGAAATTAGGCAATTTAGATATTAAGAAGGCTCCTATATTGATAAAGGTTAAAAATTTACTCTTGTAAACTGCTTTTATTCCAGTTCTGTTCTTTTTGACAAATTATTAGTATTTGTTATTACTAAGTGATTATCAAATTTTTCCAGTTGTTTAAAAAACATAATTTTGTTCAGTAATGATGCCCAATAAGCCACAGCAAAACCAGGCTCTTTCCAATCAGCATAACTTCACAAGTCAACCCTAACTCATCATCTTTTCCTAAAAGCTTCCTAAAATCTTCTCCAGACAGAATCTCAGAGCCTTCTCCTTCACCAAATTAAGCTTTTAGGTAAATATCTTGAAATCTCTTGATTCAATGATTTTCCTGAAATTGTTACTGAAAATACTATCTTTTTTCTTTTTCTGATTTATTCATTTTCTATTCTAATTTGTTATATATGACAGCAGAATTCATTAAAATTCATATTACACATATAGAGTACAATTTTTTATATCTCTGGCTGTATACAAAGAATATGCACACCATTTGTGTCTTCATACATGTACTTAGAGTAATGATGTCCATTTTATTCCACCATCTTTTCTACCCCCATTCCCCTTCCATTCCCTTTCTACCCCTTTGCCCTATTTAGAGTTCTCTAATCCCTCATGTCACCCATCCCAACCCCAATGTGAATCAGCCTCCTTATATCAGAGAAAATATTTGGCATTTGTTTTTTTGGGATTAGCTAACTTCACTTTTCATTATGTTCTCTAACTCCATTCATTTACCTGCAAATGCCATGATTTTATTCTCTTTTATTGTTGGGTAGTATTCCATTGTGCATATATACAACATTTTCTTTATCGATTCATCTACTGACGGGAATCTTAGTGCCACAACTTAGCTATTGGGAATTGTGCTGCTATAAAAATTGATGTGGCTGTGTCCCTGTAGTATGCTATTTTTAAATCCTTTGGGTATAGATCAACAAGAGGAATAGCTGGGTCAAATGGTGGTTCCATTCCAAGTTTTCCAAGGAATCTCCATACTCTTTCCATATTGGCTGCTCCAACTTGCAGTCCCACCAGCAATGTATGTCTTTTCTCCCACATCCTGGCCAACAATTATTGTTGTTAGTATTCTTAATAGCTGCCATTCTGACTGGAGTGAGATGAAATATTAGAGCAGTTTTGATTTGCATTTCTCTAATTGCTAGAGATGTTGAACATTTTTTCATGTTTGTTGATTGATTGTATGTCATCTTCTGAAGAGTGTGTTTAGTTCCTTGGCCCATTTATTGATTGGGTTATTTGGTTTTTGTTGTTGTTGTTGTTGTTTAGCTTTATGTGTTCCTTATATACCCTGGAGAATATTGCTCTATCAGATGTGCTTGTGGTAAAGACTTGCTCCCATTCTGTAGGCTCTCTATTCACCTCACTGATTGTTTCTTTTGCTGAAAAGGTTTTTAGTTTGAATCCATCACATTTATTGATTCTTGATTTTAATTCTTGTACCAAAGGAGTCTTATTAAGAAGTTGGGGCCTAATCCCACATGATGGAGATTTGGGCTTTCCATTAGACTCAGGGTGTCAGGTTTAATTCCTAGGTCCTTGATGCACTTTGAGTTGAGTTTTGTGCATGGTGAGAGACATGGGTTTAATTTCATTTTGTTGCATATGGATTTCCAGTTTTGCCAGAACCATTTATTGAAGAGGCTATCTTTTCTCTAATGTATGTTTTTGGCACCTTTGTCTAATATAAGATAACTGTAATTATATGAGTTAGTCTCTGTGTCCTCTATTCTGTACCATTTGTCTGCAAGTCTATTTTGGTGCCAATAAAATGCTGTTTTTGTTAGTATTGCTCTGAAATATAGTTAAGGTCTAGTATAGTGATTCCACATGCTTCACTCTTCTTGCTAAGGATTCCTTTAGCTATTCCAGGTCTCTTATTTTTCCAGATGAATTTCATGACTACCTTTTTACTTCTATGAGGAATGCCATTGGGATTTTGATCGGAATTGCATTAACTCTGTATAGTGCTTTTGGTAGTATGGTCATTTTGACAATATTAATTTGGCCTATCCAAGAGCAAAGTAGATATTTCCATTTTCTTAGGTCCTCTTTAATTTCTTTATTGTTCTGTAGTTTACATTGTAGAGGTCTTTCACCTCTTTTGTTAGATTGATTGCAAAGATTTTTTTTTTTTGAGACTATTGTAAATCAGGTAGTTCCTCCTTACCCTTTCAGAGGATTAGTCACTGATATACAGAAATGCCTTTGATTTATGAGTGTTGATTTTATATCCTGCTACTTTGCTGAATTCATTTAATAGTTCTAGAAGTTTTGTGGTGGAATATTTTGGGTCTTCTAGGTATGGAATTGGATCATCAGCAAAGAGGGCTCATTTGAGTTCTTCTTTTCCTATCTAGATCTCTTTAATTTCATTTGTCTGTCAAATTGTTTTGGCCAGTGTTTCAAGAACTATGTTAAATAGAAGTGGTGAAAGAAGGCATCCCTGTCTTGTTCCATTTTTTAGAGGAAATGCTTTCAACTTTTCTCCACATACAATGATGTTGGCCTGAGGCTTAGCATAAATTGTTTTACAATGTACAGATATGCTCCTGTAATCACTAGTTTTTCTACTGGTTTGAAGATGAACATGTGCTTCTTTTTGTCAAATGCTTTTTCTGCAATCTATTGAGATGATCATATGATTCTTATCTTAAAGTCTGTTGATGTGATAAATCACATTTATTGATTTCCTTATATTGAACCAATCTTTCATCCCTGGGATGAATCCCACTTGATTGTGGTGCACAATCTTTTTGATATGTTTTTATATTCGATTTACCAGATTTTATTGATAATTTTTGCATCTATGTTCATTAGAGATATTGGTCTGAATTTTTCTTTCTTTGATGTGTCTTTTGAATCAGGGTGATATTGTCCTCATAGAATGAGTTTGGAAGTGCTCAGTCTTTTTCTATTTCCTGAAAGAAGTCAGAGTATTGGTATTAGTTCTTCTTTAAAGGTCTTGTAGAACTTGACTGTGTATCCATATGGTCCTGGGCTTTTCTTGGTTGGTAGGCTTCTGATGGCAACTTCTATTTCATTGCTTGAAATTGATCTGTTTAAATTGTACATATAATCCTGATTCAATTTGGCAAATCATGTGGCTCTAGAAACTTGTTGATGCCTTTGATATTATCTATTTTATTGAAGTACAAGTTTTCAAAATAATTTCTATTTTTCTTCTGTATTTCTCTAGTGTGTGTTGTGATATTTCCTTTTTCATCATGTATGTTAGTAATATGAGTTGTCTCTCTCCTTCTCTTGTTATTCATGGCTTAGGGTTTGTCAATCATATTTATTTATTTATTGAAGAACCAACTAATTTGTTTTGTTAATTTTTTCAATTGTTTCTTTTATTTCAATTTTATTGATTTTAGCTCTGATTTTAATTATTTTCTATCTTCTATTGCTTTTGGGGTTGATTTCTTCTTCTTTTTCTAGAGATATGAGATATAATATTAGGTCATTTATTTGTCAACTTTTCTTCTTTTAAGGAGTGAACTCCATGCAATGAACTGTCTCCTTCATAGTGTCCCAGAGATTTCTATATGTTGTATTACTGTTCTCATTTACCTCTAAGAATTTTTTAATCTACTCCTTGATGTCTTTTGCAACTCATTTTTAATTCAGTAGCAAATTCTTTAGTCTCTAGGTGTTGAAATAGTTTTTATTTTTTATTTCATCATTGATTTCTAATTTAATTCCATTATAATCTGACAGAATGCAGAGTAGTATCTCTACCTTTTTATATTTGCTAAGGGTTGCTTTGTGGCATAATATATGGTCTATTTTAGAGAAGGATTCATGTGCTGCTGAGAAGAAAGTGTATTCACTTGCTGAAGGATGAAATATTATATATATATATATATATATATATATATATATATATATCAGTTAAGTCTAAGTTATTGATTATATTATTGAGTTCTATAGTTTCTTTGTTCATCTTTTGTTAGGAAGATCTATCCATTGGTGTAAGAGGTGTGTTAATGTCACACAGTATTATGGTATTGCAGTCAATTTGACTCTTGAACTTGGGAAGAATTTTTTTATGAACAAAAATGCTCTATTGTTTTTGGCATACATATGTATAATTGTTATGTCTTGTTGGTGTATGGTTCCCTTGAACAGTTTGAAATGTCCTTCTTTATCCTTTTTGACTAACTTTAGCTTAAAGTCTACTTTATTTAATATGAGGATTGAAATCCCAGCTTGCTTCTGCAGTCCTTGTGAGTGGTATGATTTTTCCCAACCTTTCACCTTCAGTATCTGAATGTATTTTCCTATGAGATGATTCTCCTGAATGCAAAATATTGTTGGTTTTTTTTTTTATCCAATCTGCTAGCCTATGACTTTTGATTAGTGAATTTAGGCCATTAACATTCAGGGTTATTATTGAGACATGATTTGTATTTCCAGCCACTTTTTTATTATTATTTTTGTTATTTAACTTGGCATGGTTTCTCCTTTGATCAGTTTTTTCTTTAGTGTAATACCTCTCTCCACTGATTTTCATTGTTGTTTTTTATTTCTTCTTCATGGAATATTTTTCCAAGGATGTTTTGTAGTTCAGGCTTTCAAACTGTAGATTCTTCTAACTTTTGTTTTTCATGGAAGGTTTTTATTTCATCATCAAATAGAAAGCTTAATTTTGCTGATTACAAGATTCTTGACTCCATTTTCTTTCAGAGCTTGATATATGTTGTTCCAGGATTTTCTAGCTTTGGGGGTCTGGTTTTAAAAATAGGCACATAAACTAATTGGTTTCTCCCTGCATGTAATTTGATTCCTTTCTCTCAGGGTTTTTAATAATCTCCTTATTCTCTATGTTAGACATTTTTATTATTATGTGCCTTGGTGTTGATCTGTTGTGATTTTGTACATTTGGCATCCTTTAAGTTTCTTGTGTTTGGTTTTCTAATTCATTCTTCATGTTTGGAAAATTTTCTGATATTATTTCATTAAATAGACTGTTCATTCCTTTGGTTTGAAACTCTATGCCTTCCTCTATCCCAATAACTCTTAAATTTGGTCTTTTTTTTTTGCTATCCCATATTTCTTGAATATTCTGCTCATAGTTTCTTACCATCTCCACTGTGTGGTCTACATTCTTTTCAAAATTATATATTTTGTCTTCATTGTCTGAGTTTCTGTCTTCCAAGTTGTCTACTCTGTTGGTAATGCTTTCAATTTGACTTTTAATTTGGTTTATTGTTTCTTTCATCTCAAGGATTTCTGTTTGATTTTTCTTTAGAACCTCTATCTCCCTATTGAAGTAATCTTTTGCTTCCTGTATTTGTTTATGTAGTTCTTTGTCAAAATGATCTTTTGCTGCCTATATTTGCTCTCTTATATCATCCTTTAATTCACAGAATATTTTAATCATGTACATCCTGAACTCCTTCCCTGTTGTTTCTTCTGCTATGCTGACCATGGATTCTAATAATGTGATATCTTGATTTGTTTGAGACACTTTCCTCTCTTGTCTTTTCATGTTCCTTCTAGCACTGTGGATCCGAGGTGTTACAGTTTTTACTCTAAAGGCATATATTGTCCCTGTAGGGCTCCAATGATGCTCCTTTGAGGGTAAGGACAATGTTAACAGATCCCCATGTAAACAATATACAACCTTAAAAACAATTAATTGTCATTTAGACATTTACAGTTTGGTCACAATGTACAGAAATGATGAATTCAATTATTATCTAGAATGTAATCAGTAGGTTTGTAAAAGGGCTTACAGTTTCTGACGGTGGACAAAGAACAGGGGTGAGGTATAGGATGATATGCTGAGTAGGTAGAAAGTGAGGATATATAGTTATTATATCTTAGGAAGTGTGGAAGAGAAATCTAAAGAAGACGGTTAGTAGCAGGAGAAGAGAGAGAAAGTAATTTGGGGTAGACAAGTAAGTGGGAAGACAGTGGAGTACATAAAACACACACATATAAATATTAATAAAAAATTTTAAAATGTTAAAATAGTAAAAATTGAGAAAAGAAAAGAATATACAACACAACTGTAATATACCATTCGGATGTCCCAGTCCTCAAAATCCTAATTCAGGCAAAGTATTTGGTTTCACACATGTTGGGGATGTGAGGGCAGGAGAATAGGGAAGGAGAAGAAAACAAAAAATCTCGAAGGATAAACAAGGATTGTTTTGGTTGGAGATCAGTATCTTTCCTGCTTCCCTTCTCATCCAATTGGTGGCATTGTCTGTTATTAGATGTTGTCTCCTCCTTCAGGATGGTGAATCTAACCAGGATGTCACTGTGCCTGGTTTGCGGCTGCTGGGGAGAGGGGGGAGTTGGAAACTGGGTACCTAGCCAGCCAGAGTTCCAAACTTGGAGTTTCCCATACTAAAGATGGTGATGAAGGTGGCCCAAGATGCAGGCACCTGCTTTCAGCGATGGGGTGTCAGTTCAGGTGATGGGAACTGGTGATGGCACTGGACATGGATGCTGTATTCAGAAAGCTCTATGGCATGCAGTGTGTGGTTTTGGTTATCTTTAGAGTCTGTGTGAAGTCCCCAGGTGCAGTCAGGCTACAGTGTATAGGGGTTTATCACCATTGCTGCAGAGACCCAAGATGGAGGCTATGGGGGAGCCTCACATTGGTATATGGGGATTCACACGGGAGTGGCTGTTGGAGTTCCTGTGCATGTGTGGCTGCTGGGTGTCCCATAAGGGAACTGTGTCTGGGATTTCTGCTCAGGTGAGTGGCCGAAATTCTGTGTGGCTGCTGATGTGGATGGTTCTGCCTGGGAAACCAGTAGTCCTGTGTGGGCAGGTAGTTGAGAGACCTATTCTGATGCTGAGACTTTGCATGTCATGGTGGTCATGATTCCTGCATGGGAGCAGGAATATTGCTTGCAGAGAAACAGTATTTTTATTACTTGAGTCCCAGGTGAAGGAGGGACACAAAATGCTGCCTCCCCCTGGCCCACCATTTTGGATCCAACTTGCATTGTTTTAATCAAGGAGCTATATGGTCAATCTATTTGGTTTGGTGGTACATATCAGATCTCTGTCATACAGTCTTTGTTTTTGTATCCCAATCCTTTTACATATAAACATATTCTTAGCCTAGAGACCACACAAAAATAGACCATGGCCCAGATTAAGCCTAGGATCATAATAATTTGCTTATTCCTGTCAAAGTTCTTTTTTTTCACATCTGAGTAGGATTCTATTTTATATAAAAATCAGATTCGTTTATCTGTTCATTTATTGTTGGATATTTGGTTGGGTTCCAGCTTTTGGTTATTAAAAATAAAACTGCTATAAACATTCATGGATAAGTCTCTGTACATGCATTTATTTCCCCTTTTCAACACTAAATACTTTGTAGTGAAATGTCTGGAAAATATATATGTTTTAGAAACTGCCAAATGATTTTCCATATGTTTTGTATCATTTTTCCTTGGAACCAACAACGTATGAAAGTTCAAGTAACTTTACATTCTAGTCATCAAATGATAAAATCAGTCTTTTAGAATTGTTGACATATTTATGGATATATAAGTTATGTCTTTGGGATTTTAATGACATTTTCCTAATGGCTAATGATCCTGAGCTCTTTTCAAACGTTAATGTGCCATCCATATATATTCTTTGTTGCAGTGTGTATTCTAAACTTTTGTTCGTTTTTTTGAATGGGTTTGATCATTTTCTTATTGTTTGGATAACTTTTTATATATTTTAGATTAGGTATTTCATCAGATATGTGATTTATAAACATTTCATCCAGTTTACAATTTTCTTTGCACTGTCATAGCATTGTCTTTTGAATAGAACTACTTAATTTTGGTGACCACCTGATTATCATTTTCTGTATTATGCATTGTGGTTCTGGTGTCTTATCTAAGAAATACTTTTCCAATCAAGTCACAGAGATTTTCTTTTATGACTTCCCACTGAGGTTATATATTTAGGTTTTACATTGTCTGTCATTCAACTTAATGTTTTGGTGTATAAGGTACAGATGCTTTTTTGTTTTGTTTTGGTTTTGTTCTTGGTTTTTGGTAGCACAAACACATTAGTGGTGAACTATCTTAGCTTTTTCATGAGTAAGCAAATCTGTACTTTGTTATTATCCCCAAAAGAAGTCTTCATTACATGCAGAATTCTAAGAAAGGATATCTTTTTTCCAGTTTTAGAAAACTGGCAGTATCTGACTGCCTCTGGAATGCATAATTTCTAAAAGGCCAAGGAAACTAGGAAAATATGGGTCCATTAGAAAACACACAAATTTCACAAAAACTGGAATATTCAGACAATGTTTACTGAGTGACCAAAAAGAAAATATGTATCATGTGTAAAGTTTGTCACATTTTCAATATTTACCATAGTACAATTTGTGATTGTAGAGTTCTGATAATTAAGAAAAAAACAATATTATTTCTAAATGAAACATACCACTTTAAAAGCAAAGTTTCCACTATAACTCATAAAACTTTAAAAACATTCATCAATATTCATAAATTTCTCTGAAGGAGAAAGAGAATATATTATAATACATTATATCATTACATGCCAAAGTATTCCATAAGCGTGGAAGAGACAAAACTGCAACATAGAAACATATGGGCAGAAGATAAAAGGAGATCAGTATATCAAAAAATGTTAAAGAGACAAAATTTGTGAAATTAAGAAAAAAACAAAATTAATAAAGATGATTAAATAAGCAAATATTTGTTCATCTTAAATCCCCATATTCTTTATTAATGACACAAATTTTCTTATATACTTACAACTCTCAAACAGAAAGAAAACAAAAGACTAATGAAGTTCCTACATATGGATCAAAACTATAACATAAGGATAGTTCTTACATATTGAAAGTTACCTTGTAGCCTCACAAAATGCTCTCTAACTGCAGAATACAGGAGTGGCAAAATTAGTGAGATTTTATAAGAAAAAATGTCTACCACTGCTATTCATATTTCCAATGTGATAAATATAAATAAATAAATGGAAGAGCTTAATGTCAGGCACCGAGTACACACTTTGTAAATGTTTGCTGGAATGAATTTCACTACTCCCGGCTCTTCTGCTAACATTTATTCTAGAGAAACTTTAGGCTGAGCAAGAGTGACAGTGGAAGTCCTCATACCAGAGATTTCCAAGATAGTGAAAGAGTAATAGAGATAGAGAGAGAGATAGAGAGAGAAAGAGAGAGAGAGAGAGAAAGATAGTAACATGTCCTATTACCTAGGACTGTTTAAGAACAGTATGTATCGATGCAAATATCTGTACTCTGACATGAGAGAAAACAAATTTTGTATTCAGTCTGAAAAGTCACAGCTTACTGAAACACTAATAAATGCAAATTATTTGCATATATAAATAATAAAATAAAACTAAAACAGCATTCTTTTTTTTTTTAATGACCAATACTAGTACTAATGGTACTAGGATTTTTTACGGGCATTACATGACTACTTGCATGGTACTTGAAAGGTACTCCTTGAATTTATTTCCATTAATGCATATATTTCCCAGCTTACTTTTATATGAAGTATCTTGCTTACTCAAATACAGTGAATGATGAAAAAGGAGCTCATGGTTGGGTCAAAATCTGTCAAAATGCAAAAATCCAACTGAATTGCACAGCATTACAACCACCTAAAACAGAATTGCACATTTCAAACTAACAAACAAACAAAAGCCAGAGTCAGTTGACAAGGGGAGGTTAAATCCTTGCAACACATACCAAGGCAGGTCCTATGTTTGGTATCTGAACTTCTTAAAAACTTTCTGGAATTTCACCAAGTCTGTCTCATCAGAATTCATGTCCCCTGCCAAAGCATTCCATAAGTGTGGAAGAGATAAAACTGCAACACAGAAACATATGGGCAGAAGATAAAAGGAGATCAGTGAGCAGGAAAATATGTTTCTTAAAATCTGTGCTGCAATCATTTTTCTTCTCAGTTTTGTTGTTTGTTTTGCCATTGGATGCCCATAGCCAACATTAAAAATGTTTCTACACAACAGCAAAGAATAAATCAATTCAGACCCCAAAGAGTCAATTCAGTTAATAAAATAATATTGACAAAAAACAAAACAAAACAAAAAGAACATCAACAAAGGGAAAGCAAGTTGTGTGTTTTATAATAAATTGTTTTGTTGGGGTGTTGTGGAGGCACAACCGGAATGACTAGTGACCAAGGTAAGCTCTTCATTTAGAATTTTCTTTACCTGCAATGATGAGTTCAATATTCTCATTCCTTTGTGTTTTATGCAATGTTTACTGTCATGGATCCTTAACATTCTTCCAAGTATAATATGTAAGAATTGAGTAAATTTACACAGAGAGGAAAATGCTGTCTGAGAAATTGTTTACTGTTCTAGCTGCCCACAGGACCGATCTCAATTTCTAATCCTCCAGTAACCAACTGATAACAAATGACTCAAAACACTATCTTGAATTATATCTTTGCTCTTTTTGGCATGACCAGTCCTCATCCTAAATCATATCCTTAAACTATCTGGTAATCTCAAACCACTAGTAGAACAATGACACTTCTTTAAATCACAATCCGAGTTTAGAGACTATATCTCAGAGGTCGAGGACCAATCTCAGACCTCTTTGGAGGCAAAGTGAATTCTTGCTTACATAGAAATAAAGAGAAATACCATTTTTAATAAAATTGTTTGAAAGTGAGAACTTCGGCATACATCCAATATTGAGTGATAGGTATCAGATAAAATCTCTTGCTTGAAACCACTAAAATGTTTGACAAATATACAAAAGAATGGCCTTTGAGATATTATACAGTTAGGTAGAAAATGGCAGTGATCTCAGAGGAATGGAAAACAGAAGAGTTTAACGCCGTGGTTGGTACATTGTAGCACCTGGAAAATGTCCAGACTGTGACACAGTAAGAGGAGACAGGGATGATCTAACATTCTCCTTGGGGAGAAGAGACAGTGTTGAGATGCTGGGGAAGCTATGATAGAGTTTCTTGAACAGAGTATAGAAGAGACAACTAAATGAATCAAGAGCTCTGGTGATCTGTAGGAGAGATCTACTTGGGTCTTCATCTAAGAACCAATCAGTGTGTATGTCCATGATCCCACCAGATAAACTGGAAAACCTTGTAATTCATGCATAAAATGCTCAAAAGGTCATTGCCTCGAAAGTAGGACAAAATAAGAGCCAGACTAAATGCTTGTTTTATCTCACAAAATCAATAAAATAAAATTTAAAGGCAAGACCTGAAAAACTCAAAAATATTTCCAAGTAATTTTATTGTGACCTAGAGCAAATATTGAGAATATTTATAACAATAAAAAAATTCAGCACTCTCCAAGATAAACAATATACAATATTTAGCATGCAGTTGCAAATCACAATCTATGCAAAACAAACAAACAAAAAAATAAACAACAAAAAACCCCCAAGAAATTAGGACCCATATAATTAAAAGAAAATTAGTTTTAAAAACCCAGAAATGACATAGATTATGGAATTATCAGATACAAACATTCAAACAGTCCTTCCTTTTTTAAAATATCAAATGCAGATTCAACTAGAAACCTGCAAATTTAAATGAACTGTCTTATGCATTGCAAAGGGCACTTTCTGTAACAAATCCCATTTAATGAATAAATTGATAAATTTATGAATATGCTTAAAGTTAAATGTGTAGTAAATTTGGGGCTGAGGATGTGGCTCAAGCGGTAGCACGCTCGCCTGGCATGCATGCGGCCCGGGTTCCATCCTCAGCACCACATACAAAGATGTTGTGTCCACTGAAAACTAAAAAATAAATATTTTTTAAAAAAATCTCTCTCTCTCTCTCTCTCTCTCTCTCTCTCTCTCTCTCTCTCTCTCTCTCTCTCTCTCTCCCCCTCTCTCTCTCTCTCTCAAAAAAATGTGTAGTAAATCAAATAAATACAACAACAAAGAAACTTTATCTGTCTTGTTCAAGTCAGATTACTAAAACATTATCATAAAATAGGTAGCTGGTAAAACAAGAAACATTTGTTCACAGTTCATGAGGCTGGGAAGATCAAGCTCAAGGTGCTAAGAGATTCAGTACCTGGTGATGTCTCACTTTGGGGTTCATAAATGGCTTCTTGCTGTATACTCACATGGTAGAAGAGGCAAAGCATCTTTTCTGGTTTTCACAATAGTTCTGTCTTATAACTTCCTCCCCAAGGCAAGTCATAAAAATTAGAGTTTTCCTCTCCAAGGTAGAACCTAGAAATTTTAATCTTCCCTTAACCCTTGTTGTGTTGGAGCTGCTTATAAAGACATTGTCTGAGCTACATATGGTGGTATACACCGGTAATCCCGGAAACTTGGGAAGCTGAGGCAGAAGGATCACCAGTTTGGACAACTTAGAGAGATGCTATCCCAAAATAAAAAGTAAAAAGGGCTGTAGGTCAGTGGCAGAGCAGCGCTAGGTTCAATTCCCATGGAGAAGAGAGAGAGAAAGGAATAGAAATTCTCTGACACCTCATAAGTCAGTCATAAGATCTTTCTCATTTTAGAGTGTCCTGCCCCAAACCTGGGAGGAAGGATGACTGAAAATGTGAACAGACAGGTCTTGTTGGATTTCTTCACTAACTGTAGTAGCAATCATGCCTATGCAATGAAGTATACATATAAATCCAAAAGGACTAGGCTTAGAGAGCTTATTTGATAGCTGAGCATGCAGAAGTTCTTGGACCATGGCCCATCCAGAGTGGTCATGGGAGCTCTGCATGCCTTCTCTCATGCCTCGCCCTATGCATCTATCTATATTCTTTGTAATATCTTTTATAGCAATCTGGTTAATAAGTGGTTCTTTGAGTTTTGTGAACTGCTCAAGCAAATTTGTCAAATCAATGAGGGGTTTTGAGGACCTCAATTTATAGTTTGTTAGTCAGATGCTGAGGTAAAAATATCAGGCTCATGACTGGCACCTAAAGTTGGAAGGGAGAGGTCTTGGGGACTGAGCCCTCAACGTATGGGATCTGATTCTCCAGATATACCAGAGGCACTGTATTTACAAATAAATTGACTAGTTCTATCTGTGGTCTGTTGCCGAAAATTTTGTTTGCTGGTAAGGAAAACTCCCCTAACTTTTTGAGGTCACAGAATTGATCTGTGTGGTGGGTGTATAGGAGAACAAACAGTTGCTTTTTCTTTCTCTAATGTCAGAGATGGTCTCTTAGACCATCTCTTAAACACTTTAGCTGGAACCTAAATAATAAGAAAATGGCCACATGACTATTTAGGAAAGGATGTGTGGGTACTCAACCTGTGCCATCTGTCACTCATTGATTCCATGACTTTATTCAGATAATATGGCTGGCTAGGTATGTGGTGCCTTTATCCCTTGCTGCTCAGTTAGTGTCCCTCCCTGAAGAAGCACCTTGTATCCAAGAGGGCTATCTTCCAAAATAGAGTAGGACTGGTTTTCTGTCAAGGGTATAAAGGTGACTGCACTCCTGTGCTAGAAACTCCAAACAAGCTCTCAAAGATTTAGGAAATACCATTATAGGTAAAATAAGAAGTTAATGAGAAAGCCATTAGGTAGAACCTGTTTGAGATGTGTGTTTCCACTCTACAGAAAGTGGACAGTGTTTTGTTAGGTATGGCATAATTTATTAGAGATATGAGATCATTTAAGAGCTTTCTACAAAAGGAAATAGGTGGAGTGATTTGTTTCAAATAATGCAGTTCAAGAAGAACTTCATATATATATATATATATATATATATATATATATATATCAGAATATTATATATTGTTTATATTAAATCTTATATCATATATTTTATTCTCAAATCTAAAATTCTTATAGAATTCTAAGCTGGAAATAAAGACCACTGAATTGGAATACAGATTTTTTAAAAAAATGTCTGTTCATCTTATGTGTTTTCACTGCTTTGACTAAAGGATCTGAGCAGAACAATCACAGAGGAGGAAAAGTTTATTTGGAGGCTCCCAGTTTCAGAGGTCTCAGTCATGGACAGCTGGCTCCATTCCTCAGGGCTCAAGATGAGGCAGGACATCATGGTGGAAGAAAGTGGCAGAGGTAAGCAGCTGTATTACATGGTGATCAGAAAGCAGAGAGAGAGAGAGAGAGTTTCCACTCTTCAGATACAAAATATATACCCCATAGTCACGCGCCAATGAGCCACTTCCTCCAGCCATACCCCAAGTGCCTCCAGTTACTGCTCAATTAATGATGTCAGAGATTAATTCCCTGATTAGGTTAAGGTTATAACTCAATTCTTTCTCCTCCAAACCTTCTTGCACTATCTTACACATGAATTTTGGGAGGACATCTCACATCCAAACCATAGCATTCTATGTTTACATATAAATATATAACCAGTGTAACTCCATATCATGTACATAAGAATGGGAAGTTATACTCCATGTGTGTATAATATGTCAAAATATACTCTACTGTGATGTATATCTGAAAAGAGCAAACAAAAATGTTTTGTTCACATGTTTATCCCCATTCATAATTATCTTTTGAAGCATACTTATTTATAAGGTACATTGTAATAATTAAGTACATGTATAAAATGCATAATGATCAAATCAGGGTAATTAACATTACCATTTCCTTAATTTTTTTGTGTTGGGAATCTACAAACTCCTCCCTTATAGTTCTCTAAATTATTACAAATTATAATAAATTATTGTCACCCTACTGTGCTATAGAACACAAATACAAATTCCTTCTATCTAATTGCATTTTGGAACCCATTATCTGACCTCCCTCTATCTACCTGTCTCTCCTACTTCCTGCCTATAATGACCACTACTATACTATTTCTATAAAATCAACTATTTATCTTCCAGGCAAAAAGTTGAAACTTGTGATATTTGTTTTTATGTGTCTGGCTGATTTCACTCAATCTTGTCTATTTGATTAGTCCTTCAATTTTTTCAGTGTTTTCACAAGTGACAAGATATTCATGGATGAAACATTCAGTTGTAGTTATATACCTCATTATCCATTAATTTATGGATGGACACTTTGATGATTGCATATGTTGGTTACTCCCAATTGTACTGTAATAAACAGAGAGTTCTGGTGTGACTTTCCTATACGTATTTCATTTCTTTTGATTATATACCCAGTGGTGCGATAATTGGATCATATGGTAGTTCTGTTTTTAGTTTTTTGAGGACTCTCCATACTACTTTCCATTAACAGCTTTACTAATTTTCATTCTCATCCAAAGCATATGAGTTACTTTCTCTGCAACTTCATCAGCATGTGTTAGCTATTTTTCTTTAAAATGATAGCCTTTCTTACTAAGATTTGTGTTTTCCTGATGACTAGTGATGCTGAGCATTTTCTCATAAACTTGTTGGTCACTCATTTATCTTCTTTTGATAAATATCTATTCACAAAATTTCCCCATACTTAATTGGATGAGTAGTAGTAGTAGTAGTAGTAGTAGTACCAGTAGTAGTGCTCTGGAATTGTTTGAGTTTATTATATAGTCTAGATATTAATCCCTTTTTGGATGAATACCTTCAAATATTTTTCTCTTCATTTTGTCAGTTATTTTCTTCACTGTGTAGAAGCTTCTTTATTTCACATAATCCTATTTATCTATTTTTCATTGCTTGTGCTTTTGGTTTCTCATTCAAAATAAACCGTGCTCATAAAAATATATGGAAATGTTTATTCTATGTTTTCTTCCAGTAGATTCATAGTTTCAGGATTTACATTTCTTTGATCCATTTTGAGTTGATTTTTGTATATAATAAGAGACAGGGGTATAGTTTCATTCTTTTTTATATGGATATCTAGCTTTTCTATCACTATTTGCTGAGGAGACTGTCTATTCTCCAATGTATGTTTTTGATACCTTTGTCAAAGATCAGCTGACTATAGATTTATTTCTGGGAAGTCGTATTTCATCGATTGTTGTATGTGTTTTTATGGCAGTAGCATAGTGTTTTGGTTACTATAGCTCTGCAATATATTTTGAGGTCAGACATTGTGATGCTTTGAGATTTGCTCTTTCAGCCAAAGGTTCCTCAAACCTTTTGTGATTTTATATGAATTTTAGGACATTTTTTATATTTATCTGGTGAATGCCTTGGTATTTTAGTGGGGATTTCATTGAGTCTATGAATCATTTTGTATAGTATGACAGTTTAACCATCTTAATGCATGAACACAGGGAGATTTTCTATTTTATATGTGCGTGTTTGTGTGTCCACATCCACCTCCATTACTTTCATCAGTGTTTTATAAGTTTAACGGGAGAGATCATTTATTTCTTTTGGTTAAATTTATGCCTACACTTTTTTTTTTTTTTGGAAGCTTTTGTGAATGGGATTGTTTTCTTGTTGAATCATAAGAATGCTAATTTTCCCGTGTGGAATTTTTTATTTGTCAATGTCATTAAATTTGTTTATCAGTACTAATCACATTTGCAGGGGAGAGTCTTCAGGTTTTTCTATTAATAAGATCACATTCTTTACAGAGATACATTGACTTCCTTCTTTCCATTTAATTATTATTCTTTATTTTTTTCCTTACCTAATTGCTCTTAAGACATCCATTACTATGTTAACAAATATTCTTGCTTTGTTTCAGAACTTAGCAAAACCACTGCTTTTCCCTTTTCAGTATACAAGTTGTGGGTTTTTCATATATTACTTTTACTCTGATGAGGTATATTCATTCTACAGCCAATTTGTTGAGGAGTTTTGTGATAAAGGGAGGCTGAATTATCAAATTTTTTTTTCTGATGATCAGGTGTTGTTCAACCTTCCTGTTGATGTGATGTGTTACATTTATTGATTTATATATGTAACCACTGTTACATCCCTGGAATATATCCCACTTGATCATTTTTCATTTGCCCATTTTTGTTTTCCACTTAATAGTTTTTAAATAAGAAATAACACATATAAAATCAAACTGTTGAAGTGTTTCTTAACTTACATAGTGATTATTGACTTGGATTTGGCTGTGGTGTTTGGCACATTTTAGAGCTATTCAGAATTGTTATTGTTTTTTTTAAGTCCTTAACTAGAAACAAGGTCTTAAGAATCATAGAAGACTTCTGGATATTTTCATGTCTGTTTATTGCTGGATTGGTCCATTTATTTTGATGTAATTTCACATAAGTAAAATAAATGTCAGTTATGTTTTCTAATTTAATTTTGAAGTTTTCTTAAATAATTAAGAAAATTGATTATTTGAGATCAAATAGAGGAAGACAAGATAGTTTTCTCAATTTTGTAGGATGGTTAGTTGGATAATATCTAATTTAGATTTATGAAATATATTTGGTCTAGTAAAATTATTTTATATTTTAAAGTGACTTTAAAAAATCATATATATTCAAATTTTCTGGTTAGAAAAAATTAACATTTTTTATGGCCAATATTTTCTGACTCAAAAATCTTCCAAATTATTTGTGAGAGTAAACATAAAATATGAGAAAATTACCAACTTAATGGTCCGACTATAATATATTTTGGCTTTACAATGATGTGAATGTAATATGCATTCAACAGAAACTTCAGTTTATATTTCATTTTTTTCCTAGGCTAATAAAATATGGTAGAATAATCTCTGGTGACACTGGGCATCACTGAATCTAAGCTCCCAGTCAGACACATAATCTTGAGGGTAAACAGGGGATGCTTTACATTGTACTGTGTCGCTAAGCTATGCTGATTTGAGGGTTAAAGTTGTAACTGCATTTTCCATTAAAATATTGCAACTTTCCATGGTTTTACATGGGTTCACTGGGATATAACACTGTTGTTATTTGAGGAGTATCTATATTTAAAAACACATTTTTATATTTATGTTTTTAACCTATGTAAAATGATTAAATATGTAACTCTAAAAGTTTGCCAGCTAATTATTGACATAAAATTTGGTTTTAGAAAGCTAGAATTTGTTGAAACTTAACTATTTTTAAAGAATACTTTCTGCATTAGATTTTTTGGCTCTTACATCTTGCAAATTTGGGATCATGCTGATTTTTTTTTAATGAGGAAACTGTACTTCCTGATTTATTGGCTATATCATTAAAGAATAGATGAGGCTGCATGTGGAACAAATTATTTTTTATCTTAATTTTTTATTTTCAAGAAGTGGGCCAGATTTTTAAGCTCCCTGTGGTTTATGCAATCATATGTCAATAGCCATAAAAGAAACAGCTCTTGCATCTATACATAAATGGATTTATCTACTTTTTTAGCATTCAGAGAATATGGGGCCATTGTGAGCCAAAAAAGCTATAACATTTCCACAGAAAATTTAGTGTTCCTTCCTGCTGACTGCTGTAATTGATGTGATAAAAATAGCAGGCCTGAACTTCAGCCTGTATACTCAGAGGGAATTCTTCCGTAGTTACATTGAATGAGGTTGGTGCCCAGCATATTTATTGTCATGGTAATATGATGATATGTTCATATTCTTGCAGATATTAGATTGCCAAAAGGGGCAGGGTATTTGCTGTATACCCATCTGTCAACCTGAAGTGGCTCAGGAAAGAAACAAACATATATGACCCAAATTTTCCAGCACCTTCTTTCCTACCTATTTGGTAACTTTGAGGAAGACAGGAAGGAAGTAATGAATGGGAGAATATAATATTGAAAACTGAGAGTATCACAATTTATTACCTATACCATGACATCAATATTAATACTAGTAAGATGTATGAATAGAAATAGAAATGATGATGGGAACCAAATTAGTTCAAGAAATACACTAGATATGGATAAATACACGGGATAAATACACTGGATGTGGTCTCGCATGTGATTTTCCTGAGGGCAAATTTAAGAATGTTTAAGTGAATAACATCTTAGGACAAATTCAAGAATTTTTAGAAAAGTTAGCAATGCCTTAATGCATTTTCATGAGTCTATTTGAGGTAGACTTTAAAAAGAGTTTATTGATTTTTCCACAATATATTCACTATCTTATTTCCCATAGTACATATATTTATCAGTGAGATTATTTTAAAATATATATTACATGCATGGGAAACTGGAAAAAAATGATGTTTCCTACATATATGTTTGAAATTATGACTGAGTACTTCATAAGTTTGTACAAATAAGATTTTTTTAAAATTTTAAATTGTGTTTCATAGTTCACCCAGCAACCAAATGAAATATGAGCAATACAGATCTATAAATATTTCAAAACAACAATTGCAAGTGCAATCAATTCTTTGGTTACCATATTCAGACAAAGGCATCTTAAGGGAAGTGTTGTAGGTAGTGTGATGTGCTCCTGTTACTCCTATCATCTAAGTGGCCCCTCTATTTTGTCTAAAATCCTTTCTATTTGTCTTAGTCATGGCTTAGAATCTCATATTCTCTCAGAATTCTTGGTCTGTTTAACATCTACCTATTTGATCTGATAGTTGTATTTAACAACACTGATTTTACCTTCTATGTCAACTATATCCTAGGTATATGTATAGAGTTCTTTTGACTTACATCATATAAAGATCAGTGTTCTCCCATAGAATGTCTATCAGATAGTTCCTGGTTGATGACCAGTAACTTTTGAAGCTTGTATGAAATTAAATATTAAGTAGATGGTTTTGTGTGTGTGTGTCTGAGTCTTTCTAATTTCAGGCTTTTACAATCATGCAAATTTTACAGTGTATAACTCATCATAGGGTCCAAGTCATAAAGAATGATGAACATTAATAAAAGTCACTTTGCCAATCTCTCTAACACTATTCTAACAGTGTACCTAGGAGGAAGAGCTCATTATTCTTCTAATATACATCTGAGGAAATGCAGCCTAGGCAAGATTTGAATTCCCATGGGTTTACAGCAAGGTGATGAGCCTGTGATTCAGTGCAGCTGTTGAAACTAGAAGATGCATTCTCTTTCACAATGCAAGCTGCACTGAATGCCACTCAGTGCTATGCCACTGAAACCAGAGTTTTGAGGTGAAACTCAATTCGCTGCTTCTGCGCTCAGGTGAGGTCTGCACAAGCTGCAGGTTTTTGCAGCTGATAAACATTACAGCACTTAATGGTGGGCCATGTCCTCCATTGTTGGAGCAGACCACAGCACTCACTGTCAATTTCTTCTTTCAGGGTTCCTGTCTCATGAATTTGAAGAATTAAATCCACAGATCAGAATCAGTAAGTGTAAGAATGAGGTTTATTTAATAATACAAACAGGAACAGTACTGTTGCAATACAAGAGCGGACCGAATAGCAGGTTTTCTCCAACTGACTGTGCTAATCTAGAGGTTTATAGGGTATGAGGGTAGCTATGGGTCTAAACTTATGTTAATTAGGGATTGGAAAAATAATAATGCTATTGATACCTCTGAATCCCATTCAGTTTTGCCTTATTTTCATTTTCTCACTTTTTTGGAAAGCAGAAGGTTGAAGTCATTGAATTGCGCATGCTCAGTAGAGTATCTGGCATTGCAGTGCTGGGAGGGGCATCATCTTCTGCAGCAGGCATCTCCAGTGTGTTCAGGCAGGGCTGCAGTGGAGCCACCATCCCCTTTCCCCAGATCCACTGGCTAGCCATGCTTCAGGCCCTGCTCCCATGGTAGGCTCTGCAAGGAGGCTGGTGCTTGCTGCCAGTGCTTCAAGTCACCTGGAAGCTACTCCCTGCTGCTGCTTCTCAGCAGGGACAAGAGAGCTGGCTGCACGGTGGCTGGGGAGCCATGTAAACATCATGGGACAATCCTGAAACCTGATTACCTCCTTTAACATAAATTCCCATTATCATCCATTTCTGTTTAAACAACTTATTTTAAAAAGAGAGAGAACAAATTAGTGTACTAGACTTGAGTATAATATTATGTGAATGATTTTAAGCAAATAGACCTTAAAATATTTAAATAGCATTTTTTTTTTGGTTTTCACATTTTTATTATGGCATTATAGTCATACACAATGGTGGGATTTGTTGTTACATATTCATACGTATACAAAATATGACAATAGAATTGGTCAATATCATTCTCCAGTATTTGCCCTTTGCTTGCCCTCCTCCCTTCCCATTGTCCCTCTTCTCTATTCTACTGATCTCTTCCAGTTTGCATAAACTCTCTCCCCACCATTCTTTTCCTTTGTCTTCTCTAGCTTTAAATATGAGAGAAAACATATAACCCTTGACCTTCTGAGTTTCATTTATTTTGTTTAACATGTTTACAAGTTTCATTCATTTTCCTGCAAATAACAATTTCATTTTTCTTTGTGACTGAATATATATACATATATATATATATATATTTTTTTCTTTATTCATCTGTACACTGACACCTAGCTCATTATATAGTTTGGTTATTATGAATTCAAATGTTGAAGTGACATTATCACTATAGTATGATGAATTTAGTTCTTTAGGGTAAATACTGAGGAGTGGTGTAGCTGGGTAATATAGTGGTTTTGTGTCTAGTCTTTCAAAGAACCTCGATACTGATTTCCATAGTGGTGGTACTAATTTATACTTTCACCAACAGTATAAGAATGCTATGTTTTCTCCACATCTTCTCCAGTATTTCTCCACTCATACATTTCTGTTAGGATTGCAAAATGGTGCAGTCAATATGAAAAGCAGTATGGAGCTTCCTTAGAAAATTTGTAATGGAATCACCATTTGACCCAGCTGTCCCACTCCTTGTTTGTATTCTTATGACTGCCATTCTGCATATGAGTTAAAGTCTCAGCTTAGGTCCCTACTTCCTTAATAAGACTCCTATAGCACAATAATTAAAATCAAGAATTAATAAATGGGATAGATTAAAACTAAAAAAAACCAAAAAACTTCTTCTCAGCAAAAGAAACAATCAGTGAGGTGAATAGAGAGCCTACCGCTTGGAAGCAAATTTTTCCACTTGCTCATCAGATAGAGCACTAATCTTTAGAGTATATAAAAAACTCAAAAAGCTAAACATCAAAATAACAAATAAACCAATCAACAAATTGGTCAAGGAACTAAACAGACGCTTCTCAGGAGATGATACACAATCAACAAGTATATGAAAAAAAAATGTTCAACATCTCTAGCTATTAGAGAAATGCAAATCAAAACTACTGTGAGATTTCATCTCACTCCAGTCAGAATGACAATCATCAAGACAACAGGCAACAATAAAAGTTGGCTAGGATGTGGGGAAAAGGCACACTCATACATTTCTGTTGGGATTGCAAAATGGTGCAGTCAATATGAAAAGCAGTATGGAGCTTCCTTAGAAAATTTGGAATGGAACCACCATTTGACCCAGCTGACCCACTCCTTGGTCTATACCCAAAGGACTCAAAAACAGCATACTACAGGGATAGAGCCACATTAATGTTTACTGCACCACAATTCACAATAGGTAAGGTGTGGAACCAACCTAAATGCCCGTCAGTAGATGAATGGATAAAGAAAATGTGGTATTTATACACAATGGAATATTACTCAGCAATAAAAGAGAATAAAATCATGACATTTGCAGGTAAATGGAGTTGGAGAATATAATGCTAAGTGAAATTAATTAATCCCAAAAGACCAAATGCCAAATGTTTTCTCTTATATAAGGAGGCTGATTCTTAGTGGGGGTGGGAGGGGAAGCATGGGAGGAATAGATGAACTCTAGATAGGGCAAAGGGGAGGCGGGGAAGAGAAGAAGCAAGGGATGTAAAAAATATGGTGGAATGAAATGGACATCATTTCCCTAAGTACATGTATGAAGATACAAATGGTGTGAACATACTTTGTATACAACCAGAGATATGAAAAAATTGTGTTCTATATGTGTAATATGAATTGTAATGCATTCAGCTGTCATATATAACAAATTAGAATTAAAAAACTATAAAAATCTCATAGTTTTGATATGCATTTACCTAAATGCTAATAATGTTGAAAATTTTGTTCATATATTTGTTAGTCTTTTGTATTTCTTCCTTATAGAACTATGTGACTGTTGAATGCATTTGTCCATTTATTAATTGCATCATTTATTATTTTGGTGGTTTTTAAGTTCTATCTACATTCTAGATAGTAATGCTCTGTCAAAGAGTATCTAGTGAAGATTTTCTCCCATTCTGTAGTTCTCTCTGCACACTCTTAATTACTTCCTTTGTTGTACAGAAGCTTTTTAACCTGATGATATCCCATTTGTTAACTTGGTATTATTTTCTGAGCTTTCAGGGTCATACTGAGAAAGTCATAGCCTGTGCTTACATGTTGGAGTGTTGACCCTAAGTTTTCTTGTAGCGGTTACATATTTTCTGGTCTCCTTTCTAGGTCTTTGATCCATTTGAAGTTCATTTTTGTGCAGAGTGAGATAAAATGGTCTTATCTAATTTTTTTTAACATATGGATCATCAGTTTTCTCAGCACCATTTTTCAAAAAGTTTGTATTTTCTATAATGTAAGTTTTTTGCCTTTATCAAGGATCAGATGACTGTGTGGGTTTTCCTGTGTCCTCTATTCTGAACCATTGGTCTAGGTGTTTGTTTTTATGACAGTACCATGTACTTTTTGTTACTATATCTCTGTAGTATATTTTGAAGTTGGGTATTATAATACCTCTAGCATAAATAAAATTCAGAGTTCAGCTGTTTTCAGTAATTTTCGGTCAAAATACCAAAATCACATCTGTAGCTGAACAAACTGGATTTAGGTAAATTTTGAGGTAGAGATGGAAAGATTATAGATGCAATCATATATCTATAATCTTTTTATTTATATGTACATATACATAAAAATACACAAACTCATTTCATTTATATGGCTTCAATCAACTAATTAAATAATGGAATATATATGCATTACAGACTACATGCCACAGAATGAACTATGTCCTGGCTATCTCTAGCCATTGTGGATTACAATGTGAACAAACTTCCTAATAGCTTTTATATGTAAACTTTGGCCTGGTGATTAAGACAGACATAAAATTTGTGTGCATCTTTCCACACCACTCTGTTTTATAGACATCTTACAAGAATTCCCCCTTAATGTTCTCTGATCTATGAAACAGGGAAATTACTGCATTGTAGCCTTGTTTTCTCATTTGATATTATTCTCTCAGAGCTTTAGTGGGAGACACTGATTTAAAATGCTACTTAATTTAAGAGTGTCTATGAAGGCCAACTAGCAAAAGACCAAACAACCTGCCAAACAAAGTAATAAAAACTACAGTAGCTGAAAGGTACTAAGTATTTTACACTCTGATTAATTTGAACATTTTCCAACTGACCTCTGAGATTGTGATTAATTAAAGATAAACTGAAAGCAGATTTCGTTGTCCTCTTACTGTAAATCATCTATGAGGCAGGTTTCATTATATCTATTGTCTATACCTACTACTCCTCCTCCCTTATCCTTGCCAATATAATCTTTACAAAGTTTAACAAATCATATTTTAAGGTTGACAGATTAATTTTTATTATTTTGGAAATGGAGGGATTTAAAATTTTCAAATAGTGATAAAAACAGCTCTTTGATTCTAAAACATGGACTCAACTAAGAGAATTAAAAAAAAAAAAAAAACTCATCATCAAGAAGTGACATCTAGTGTTTCTGAAGTCCCGATTGAATGAGCAGGACTGAATGGGTTATAACTTTTATAAAAGTAGAAGAAAACATTTAAGGAAGAGTATTATTTATAAAATAGAGATGGTGATAAATTCTTTCATATATAGTGCAGATAGAACCAGAATTAAGAAAACAGAAGCATCAACTTACAGCTGGTCTTCCTGAGGAGATGGAACCTTAATCACAGGATCTAAACAGACTGGCCAGGTGTTTTACATCTCGCATTTTCTTTTTAGCAGGAGATATTTGAATGTTGACACTAAATCCAGGCTAAAAGAAGCAATATATGCCACTCTACTTGAAAGAGCACAGTAGCACTTACAATCAGCTGGATTAGGTGTTACAAAAACCAACCAGAACACCTCTAATAAAAGCATTTACAGTGTGAAGAATTTGCATTACAGGTTTTTGTAACAACCAAAGCTGAAAATAACCCCCTAATGTACTACTAGTATAGAAGAGGAACCAAAGAGAAAAACTATCTTAAATATATAATAAAAGCTCTATGTTGGCACAGTGACTTCCTTAGGCCTAGAGAAGAGATTGCGTAGAAAATTTCACCCCTGAAACTTCAAGCCCAAACCACAGCCTTACTGTTGGCTATCACCTGGTCCTGGCAATGGACTCTTATTGTAATTTCCTAACCACATAAAATAGGATGAAAGATCACAAATAGGAGCAATGGGTACTAATACAATAAGGAAGATCGGCTTATTATATCCACAGTGGATTTTAAGATAAAATCTTAAGCATATCATGGAAATTGTTTTATTATCTTGGGAACATGATCAGATTTTAATTACATTATTCTCACATATCCCAAAACTCAATGAATATGAATAATCAAACCTATAAGTTATATGTTTTGATCAAATGCAATTAAACTGAAAATTTAATAACATGAAGATAAGTTATGAAATGTGACTTATTCATTGAAAATGCATGTTCAAACTATGTGTGGTAGTGTTTTCCTATAGTTTCAACAGCTTGGGAAGCTGAGGCAGGAGGATCACAATTTCAAAGCCAGCCCCAGCAACTTAGGGTTTAAACAACTAAGCAAGACCCTGTCTCTAAATAAATAAATAAATAAATAAATAAGGCTGGGGTTGTGGTTCAGTGTTTGAGTGCCCCTAGGTTTAATTGTTGGTATCAATATAAAGAAACAAGCCAGCCCAACCAGGCCTAGGCAACATAAGAAACCCTGCTTCAAAATACATAAATAATTAACAATTAAAAATATTCACTTTTCAAAATTCTCATGTGATAATTTACTTAATGTACTTAAATTCCATAGCAGTATTATAAATATCAATGTATGGGACATAGCTAAATCTATAATCAGACTTATCAACTCTAAACAGTTTACTTATTAAACATAAAAGGAATAGTATTCAAATTAAAAAAAAATGTTTATAAGTGTAATAACCACAAGAAATATTAGAAAGAAATTAGTAAGTTTAGCTGGATTATAAAGAATAGAATCAAGAAATTTAGAATCTTCCCTGATTAGAATAAATAGAATTAACAATATACCCAGGAACTTTGATGGGCTGGGATTGTGGCTCAGCAGTAGAGCGCTCACCTAGTATGTGTGAGGCCCCGGGTTCAATCTTCAGCACCACATAAAAATAAATAAAGATATTATGTCAAAATACAACTAAAAATAAATATTAAAAAACAATATACCCAGGAACTTTGAAATGACTGATCTAATACATAAAAGCAACACCAAAATTTTCTATCAAAGTTAGTCAATAAAAGGAAAAACACATTAAGAATGAGAAAGATACAATAAAAAGGATCATCAAAACATATAATTTCTACTTCTGATACTATGAGAGGTCAGATACCCTCAAATGTCCTTCTGTAAAATACCTCTATATCCTGTATAAATTACAGTAAAAACACATTTTCACATTCGTCTAGACTTTCTAGAAAGTAATAAAAATCCACTCCTTTCTCAAGAAACATGAAGCTGTAAATGAAACAAGAAATACTGACAAGTAAGGCAACTTGAAAGAAGGGTTTGTCTTTTGGGCAAATGCCTACATCAGAACTACAAGAGAATTCTATGCACTGTGCCCTTTGGAGGGGATTACGCTTGGATCCTAGGCTCCTTTATTTTTTTTTTATTTTATTTTTTTTGCATTTTAATTTTTTTTTCTTTTTTTATTGATTGTTCAAAACATTACAGAGCTCATGATATATCATCTTTCATACATTTGACTCAATTGAGTTTTGAACTCCCATTTTTTACCCCAAATACAAATTGCAGAATCACATCGGTTACACACTCACATTTTTACATAATGGTATATTAGTGACTGTTGTATTCTGCTACCATTCCTATCCCCTACTATCCGCCCTCCCCTCCACTCCCCTCCCCTCCCATCTTCCCTCTTTACCTCCTCTGCTGTTGTTCGATTCTCTCCCCTTATTTTTTCCCTCCCCCTTGCCCCTCACAACCTCTTATAATTTTGTGTATCATTGAAGGTCTCCTACCATTTCCATATTCTTTCCCTTCTCTCTCCCTTTCTCTCCCCCCATTCGTCTTTGTTTACTGTTAGTATTTCCCTCATGCTCTTCCTTCCTGTTCTGTTCTTAGTTGCTCTCTTTATATCAAAGAAGACATTTGGCATTTTTTTTTAGGGATTGGCTAGCTTCACTTAGCATAATCTGCTCTAATGCCACCCATTTCCCTGCAAATTCTATGATTTTGTCATTTCTTAGTGCTGCATAATACTCCATTGTGTATAGATGCCACATTTTTTTTATCCATTCATCTATTGAAGGGCATCTAGGTTGGTTCCACAGTCTAGCTATTGTGAATTGTGTGGCTATAATCATTGATGTGGCCGTATCCCTATAGTGCGCTCTTTTAATGTCCTCAGGGAATAGTCCGAGAAGGGCGATAGCTGGGTCAAATGGTGGATCCATTCCCAGCTTTCCCAGGAATCTCCATACTGCTTTCCAAATTGGTCTCACCAATTTGCAGTCCCACCAGCAGTGTACAAGTGTACCCTTTTCCCCACATCCTCGCCAACACTTATTGTTGTTTGACTTCATAATGGCTGCCAATCTTACAGGAGTGAGATGGTATCTTAGGGTAGTTTTGATTTGCATTTCTCTGATTGCTAGAGATGCTGAGCATTTTTTCATGTACTTGTTGATTGATTTTATGTCGTCCTCTGAGAAGTGTCTGTTCAGGTCCTTGGCCCATTTGTTGATTGGGTTATTTATTATCTTATTGTTTAATTTTTTGAGTTCTTTGTATATTCTGGATATTAGGGCTCTATCTGAGGTGTGAGGGGTAAAAATTTGTTCCCAGAATGTAGGCTCTCTATTTACCTCTTTTATTGTTTCTCTTGCTGAGAAAAAACTTTTTAGTTTAAGTAAGTCCCATTTGTTTATTCTTGTTATTAACTCTTGGGCTATGGGCATCCTATTAAGGAATTTGGAGCCCAACCCCACAATTACCCAAAGTTCTTTGCAGGTTTAATGCGATGCCAATCAAAATCCCAATGGCATTTCTTATAGAAATAGATAAAGCAATCATGAAATTCATATGGAAAAACAAAAGACCCAGAATAGCAAAAGCAATTCTAAGCAGGAAGTGTGAATCTGGAGGTATAGCGATACCAGAGTTCAAACTGTACTACAAAGCAATAGTAACAAAAACAGCATGGTACTGGTACCAAAACAGGCAGGTGGACCAATGGTACAGAATAGAGGACACAGAGACTAATCCACAAAGTTACAACTATCTTATATTTGATAAAGGGGCTGAAAACATGCAATGGAGGAAGGATAGTATCTTCAACAAATGGTGCTGGGAAAATTGGAAATCCATATGCAACAAAATGAAACTGAATCCCTTTCTCTCGCCATGCACAAAAGTTAACTCAAAATGGATCAAGAAGCTAGATATCAAATCAGAGACACTGCGTCTGATAGAAGAAAAAGTTGCCTAGGCTCCTTTATATTTGGAACTTCCAAAGTGGCAAGCAGTCAACAGTAACATATGGCTCAGGGAATACAGTATATAAAGCCTCGGGATCACCACAAAATGAAGCTCATAATTTCAGGAAATTCTCTACCCACGACAAAAACATTTGAAGTTACTATCACTAATTGAAATGCAAATATTACAACTCCTCTGGAGATTTGTCAGAGTTTATCTAAATTACATATACACATAACTTATTCTACTGCTAGCACTCTAAAATACACTTGCAGGTGCTGGAGACATAGTTGAGTTGGTAGAGTGCTTGCCTTGCATGCACAAGGCCCTAGGTTCAATCCCCAGCACCACACACACAAAAAAAGTTATACCTGCAAAAATAACATGAACAAAAAAATTAACTGCAATATTGTAATTTCTAAAGATGGAAAACAATTCAAATTTTATCAACATTACTGGTAAACCACACTGGATGTATCTACAGTTGGATTATTATGAATACATGAAGAGATTAAGAAAGGTCTTTATCTATTGCCTTGGAATAATCTCTAGGACATTTTTTTTTAAAGAGAGAGTGAGAGAGGAGAGAGGAGAGAGAGAGAGAGAGAGAGAATTTTTAATATTTATTTTTTTTAGTTCTCGGCGGACACAACATCTTTGTTGGTATGTGGTGCTGAGGATCGAACCCGGGCCGCACGCATGCCAGGCGAGCGCCCTACCGCTTGAGCCACATCCCCAGCCCATCTAGGACATTTTTTTTAAATAGAAAAAAAGTAAAATGTCTAACAACATGTATAATATGATTTGTGATAAATATATATTTGTTTGAAAGAGGAATGTTTGTATATGTTTGTATGTATATGTAGTTGGTACATGTATTAATTTGCTTATATTTCTTAAGAGAAATTGTGATAGCATAAGCAAAAATCCAATAAATGTATAGCTATATAAAGAGGGAGAAAGAGACTTCTATGAATTTAATTTGTTTTAAGATTTTTGACTTTAGAACAATGTTAATGTTTTACATAACAAAAATAAATCAAAATGGAAAATAAGTCAATGCCTAAAAATTGAAACTGTATGAGGAGAAAAACTGAGATGAAATGTATGAAAATTATTTTCATATGCAACTTGGACAAATATTAATTTACTTCATTCTTTCTCAATTGGATTCTCTGTCTTTTATCCAATAATGTACCATGAACTTTCTTTTATTTTTTTGTGGGATTAATTTGTGGTAAATGTAGTCATTTTTTAAAACTTCCACATATATAGGATATTTCTTCCCATTGACTTTCTCGGGTCTTTTTGTAGTATCCAGACATTAGGTGCCTCAAGGATAAAAAATCACTGACCAATAAATCTGACAAATCCAGTTATAAAGCTTTCCCTTCATGTTTTATGCTGAGAGTTTTATCTGTTAAATTTGGGTCATTAGTTCATTTTGAGTTAATGTTTTGTACAAGGTATAAGAAAAGATTCCACTTTCACTCATTTTTGGATAGATATTGTTTTCTCAAAAAAAGGAACAAATTTTGAAGTAAACATTTTCATAAACAGCTTACTTCTCTAGTCAACACTGCATCTGGTAGAATTCACATGATAAATTTTCAGACAAAAAAAATCCCTGTAATACTAATTTTATAGGTAAAAAATGTTGAAGACAAAATATTTTTCCCACAATTCTATCATTTGTTTATTTCTTCATTTAGTTAAAAAACTCCCACTCTCACTGGGTCCATTTAAGCAGAAGAGAAGAAAATAATAAAGAGAAGAAAATAATACATGGGCTCTGACTCTGTTCAGACAAACTGCTCATTTCCCTGCTTCGCACTCTATTTTCTGTTACCATTTCATTTTGTCTGATTTACATTGTTGAAGAATATATATACATATTGATCTCAGGAATGGAACCAAGAACAGTGTTAATCTCATAATATGACAATTTCTACACACAAGGCTAGTTACCCTCTATATAAGGTTTAACATACAATATGGTTAGACAGAAAGGTTTTCTAAAGCTATATATTGCTGATATTAAACTAGCCATTATTTGGGTATAGAATTCTCTTCTTTATAGCTTTAAGATTTTAATTAATTTATTGATGCATAAAAAGATAATACTAATGATATATAATCCTTAAAATATTATATTTAGAGAATTTTGCTTTATTTTGATGTTTTTGAAATCATTAAGATATGTCCTTTACTTTCTAAGTCTTCCCCAAAAAACACTCATTAAAAATAGATTTAGAAAATTATGGTACTTGGAATTCTATCATCACCTCATTCACTGGAGTTCTGTAACACAGTTGCCTGACAGAATTTGGCTGATTACTTAAATACCAGATCAAGTAAATGGAAAATAAAGCAATAGAAACAGTTTGATTTCTTCTATATGAGCTCTCCAAATGTCTTGCCACTAGTGAGATTACTTTAAAAGCTGTATGGGAAATTATGTTTTAAAACAGTAAAACTGATCAAGGCCTAGAGGAATCATTTTGGAAGAAAATATCCTGGGTAGACTTGAGTAGATAAATATATGTGGACAAAGCCATGGCAGAAGACTAAGGAAAAAATACTCTCTAAAACCCACACATTTGCAGAGGCAGGTTATACCCACATACTTCAAGACCAGGGAATCTGAGAAAGAATACCCTTGTGAAGGGTGAAGAAATCTTCACCCTTTGGAAGAATTCTGTAGGATTGCAGATGTTCAAGGAGGGCCACCAATGAAGGGTAGGTATTGTGTGTCTTTTCCATGCACCTGGGATTCCATGGGGAGAATGACGGAGGCAAACAAAGATGCTCTTCTCACTTACAATCCAAAAGAACATAAGAGGGACAACTGGAATGCTTATATGCAAATTTTCTACAATAAAATGATTAAAGGTAAAATATCTTCACTTCAAAAAATTTTGAGTCCATGTGAAAGGAATTTTTTATAAATAGTATTACCTTAATTTTTGAAAATTTTTTTCATAGATTATTATTACTGTACAAGTACTTTGCAGAATTAAAAGGGGAAAATTGAACAGAGCTTAAAAGACAAACAATGAGGATAAGAAGAAATGCTAGTGAAATGAAGTGGTCCCTCTGGGCATAGAAAGATACAGGCAGATCAAAAGGACTGATTGGTTCTGAGGAGAGATTGTCTGTTGTCTGCATTCTGAGTCCTCCAATTTTCTTGACAGTTTGGTATTGTAGGCATCAGATAGCAGAAGATTTTATTTTAATTTCTGGCCTTCTTTTATGTTCTGATTAAGTGTTAAAGGAAGATGGCCCGCAGCACATCTCTGTGGTAATGAGACAACAATAAAAGACTGAAAGGGCTGGGTTACACTGATATTAGTAAAAATAATTGTAAGAAGAGTAGTTAGCAGTTACCGATCATTAAATGTTCATCAGGCGTTTTACATATATTAAGATATTATCTCCTTTATTAGACCATGAAATGCAGGATGAGTGAGAGTGTGTATTTTATCTCTTTCCACATTTGTGAAACCCAAGAATATTTGAACATAATGGGTAGAATCCAGAGTTGAAGAGCTTGACTATCTTATCTTCAAGTTCTGCACTATCAGGGATCTTTTTTATAGAGCCCTTCATTAATATACATTGGTCTTCATGAGTCTTCTCAATATAAACCATTTGTTTACCAACAAAATAATTACTTAAAAACACAAGGTAAGTAGCAGGGTCCCTCACAAGTGCATACTTGAGAAATCAAAACCTATGTATATCACAAAGATATGTGAGTGTGTTTGCAACAGCACTATTTTGCCAAAAGCTGGAAATTACCTAAATTCTTACCAATCACAATTGATAAATGAATTCTTCATATACTTGCACAATGGGGTGCTACAATATACAATAGTGAGACTGAAAGAACTGCAAATATGTACAAAGTTATGAGTGGATATCACAATCAAAATGCCAAAAAGAAAAGACTATATCCTGTGTGATTCCATTTTACGTAGAATTTTAAAATAGGCAAAATGATCTGTAATGATAGAGGTTAGGGTTGTGATGACCTTTAGGGCAAGTAATACCTGGAAAAGATTAACAGGTGCTTCTGTGGTTCTGATAATAATCTCTGACTTGATCTGGTTACAAGGCATAATTGATTTTAGAAAATGCACCAAGTTATTCCCTCTTGTGGATACATGATACATATTGATAAAATGTGTTTTTACAAAAGTAACAGTACACTGACAAAGAAAAGAAATGTGTGTGTGTATAATTCATGCACATTAGTTAATAAATCTTATTTTAAATTGGGTCTCTCCTTAAGTTCTTCAGAAAGCCCTGCTTCCAAATGCAAAAATTGTGAAAGCCTAAATATTCATTATTATGGGAATAGGCAAAAAAGTACATTCATACTAATTAACCATTAAAAGCAGCCATTAATAAGAATGTGATACAAATACACACTCATGTGGAAAGATATCAACGATATGTTCTTTTTCCTAGAGTAAATTGCAAAATAATATTATACAATGATTCATTTTTAGTTTGATGTAATCTCATTTGTTAATTTTTGCATTTGTTTACCCTGATTATAGACTTTTTTGTAAAGATAAAATGCACATGTAAATACACAAGTATTCACACAAGTGTGCTATCAAAGTACACAAAATAAATAAAATGAGTAGATACCAAGACTGTTAGCAGTTTTTGCAGGAGGGCTGGCTATATGTGGATTGAGATAGAACTAGGAAATTAACATTAGGAAAATTGAAGTTTGAAAGATAGGAACTTACTCTTCCTTATAACGTTTTAAAATGTTGACTCCTTTTATTTTTTATTTCGGTAGTTTGCATAAATATTTTGCATATGTCTGATTTTAATATTCTGTTACTTTTCCAAGAAATTTTCCATCTTAATATTCCCTATCCTGCTATCTATATATTTTCACTCTTCTCTCTTTCCTTGTTTCTTTATCTTAGCTTTAAAAATACATTCAGATATTCTCCTAAATGAAGAGGGGTAAAAATGCACCAATTCTAAAATGTGCTTTTAACA
Organism: Spermophilus citellus; assembly: GCF_964194105.1. Classification (NCBI taxonomy): domain Eukaryota; kingdom Metazoa; phylum Chordata; class Mammalia; order Rodentia; family Sciuridae; genus Spermophilus; species Spermophilus citellus. Next base: position 71,237,918 of record NC_138188.1, read on the forward strand.
AATCATCTCATTTTTTTTTCCTTTTTAATTAAGTTAAATAAGATCAAGCAACATCCCTCTTTTCCTATCTGTCTTCTTAGGCTTTGGCCCATGAAACTGGGCTCCTACCTCTGACTATTGACTAGAACATCTCTAACAGGTTCAATGTGTTACTTCTTAATTAATTACTCCAGTACTCCCATCTTCACTTTATTTAGATTTGATGACATTAAAGCTTTCTCCTTCCTTTAAAACTCCTTCAGTTTTTGAATCAACAGTCTTTTCTTCCCATTTTCCTAATTGATTCCTTTTAAGTCACATTTGTGAACTGACTTCTTTCAGTTCCTTATATGTTGCTGGGTCAAAGGACCCAGTTCTTGGCCTATTTTGCTTTTGCTTTGCAACATCTTAGATGAAGGAACACATTTGACTTCAATCACTACAAGCTATCGGCGCCACTTTAATCTCCTTTCTTGAAGTTTATTGTTCTGACCTCCAACTCACCTCATCCCCTTACTTCCATTCTCTATCTGTACACTGCTGCTGATCTTCCTAATAATGCAGATCTGCCCTCATGCTGCCATGATTGAATATTTACAATGGTTGTCATTGTCTACAGAACAACCAAACAATGATTCTTGCTTTAATTTTTCCATGCTTTTCCCCTTCACATGCCTATGTCTGGCAGCAAGCCTCACTAATTTTAGCTACTTTAATGTGCCATGTTGCTTTGTACCTCTGTGAATTTGTCCACTGGACCAAGCATGCCCATCCTTTCTACCTCTATAGTTCCCTGGCATCTTTTGAACATGTTTTCCAAGAACCTATTGGGAAAAATTATACGATTGCTTTGTATATCTCTGATATTCTCAATTCCCAAACAAGCAAATATCATCGTCCAAGTACTCAGTTAGCATTTTAAACAATCTGCTTCCAAGGCAACTAAATGCTTAAGATGGCAAATCTCATCTCTGCGATGTGTTGGCTATCTTTGTTCATTTATATGCTAATTCAAATGGAAAGCAATATGATGTAATGATGATGATGATTCCAGAACACTGTGTGCCTAATACCTTTCTAATATATAATTTAATATTGTAATTCAGGGACCAGCAGTAAAATTTGATTCCTTCTTTTGTTTTGCAAATCTGTTAATTATTTCCTTAAGGAAATAGTGTCAAACATTGACTTCTCAGTTGAAGGGACAGCAAACGTCTTAAAATCTGTTGTGGCTCATTGGTCCTCCTAGTTATATAAACAAATGTTGGAGAAAGTTAAATGACTATGTAAAGCAAGAAGAAAAAAAAGAATGATAAAATATAATGTGGAACTCTGCCCACTAACCATAGAATAAAGTATTCCCTTTATTAAAAAACTACTCTTTAATTATAAGATTGACTGAAAGAGTGGCACTAAAAGAATGTTTTAATAAGAATTCATAATCAAAACATTTGGCTAGTGATTCTTTACAGCACTAATGGACTAATGGTTTTATTAATTACTTAACGAACATTAAATTGACTTTAAATCCCTTTCTATGTAGACAGTGTATTTCATTATTTCCACTTACTAAATATAGACTATATACTAAACTTTTTAAGTGTCTAGAAATTCCCATTAGGTACATGAAGATGGAGGTCATATGAGGACCTTTTTAATTAATCTTTTTCTAGGTTATGACTAATATTAACAAACATGTCTATTTTAGCATTACCTTACTTTCATGCTTACAAAAATTTCAGGTAATTTAAGTGCAAAAAACTCTAGACTTAAATGAGTCCCTGTTCTCTAGGACACACACATTATCAGCTTTTCTGGAGTGATGTCTTTGAAAGTGGCTGAAAAGTAATACATATTAAACCATCATAACACCATGATAAGATCTCTTAGCCAAACCATTCATGAAGCATCTATCTTCTACTGTCTTAATCTATTGTTACCAACTGTGATTTGTCTCTGCAACTGGAGTTTAAACTTGTAAAGGACAAGTATCTCATATATCTTGATACTTTCAAGGCAACTGGAAAAACCCTGCACATAGCAGGCCCAGTGTAAATACTTATTAATTTATTGTATTCAATACACAAATAATTAGAGTAACATGTTCAGAAAGAGCTGAGATTACTATGATTATTAAGGGAGATGAATAAGGTCTTTCAAATGGTGGGGATGGCAAGAGAAAAATTAAAAGTAAAACCTATAGTTTAGTGTGAAGGTGTTAGGGTCTGTAAACAAGTCAAGATGGAGCCTGGCATTTTGCCAGAGGGAGTGGTGTGTGAAGTAACGCCAAGGAGCCATTAAGTGTGGAGATTCCTTATTGGTTGACTGCTGTATCTAGTTTATGTTAATTAAGTTAAGCTGTGTATTCAGTTATGTATATACACCCCTCCTGTCCTACAATAAAGGGTTCCCATTCCTGCTGTATCAATGTACACAAGTTGCTCATCACCCCCTGGTTATTTTGCTGCAGCCGGACTGCGGCATGAAGGGAATCTAATCATATTTCTTTTAAAGAATGAAGCATGTGCAAATGTTTTAAAAGAAAAAAGTCACAACATACAAGAGACTTAAATGAAAACCTTTGAAATTTTATATAGTATTTTTTTAAAGTTCCACAAAAGACAAATCAGCAGGAATACATGATTCTTTGGAAATAAAAGTAAAGGAATCAAAAATTCTATCCATATTTCTATCATAAACGCAAAACTTTGGGCCTATGAAGTAATGGACACCAAGACTATCTATTTCCACTCTTAGGTGTAGGCTTTATATCTGAGATATTGGTTAGTAAAGGAAATCTCAGAGAACTAGAGAGCTCTAGACCTCTTCCATATTCAAGAATCCCGACGTATCAATTAGTTATCTAAGTATCAGAAAACAATCTTGGGATCATCCAAGAAGTATGTATTTCTAACTTACAAGGCTGGGATCCACTAGTGTGGCTCTATCTCATATTTCAAGTCTTCAGGTTGTTCCATTAACTCCACTATATCCTGTAGATGTGTATGTTGGGGTATTTTGCTCTATGAGTCTCACTCTGGGTCTAAGGCTGAATTATCAACTCCTACTCATGATATGTTCCAATTTTGACAATGTAGAAAAACAAGCACACAAACTCAACTGGACAGACATATTTCAAGCCTTTACTGAAAGCCAACATCATTCTGTTGGCCAAGTCACATGACAAAGTCCAATGTCTGGGTGTGGAAAACACATGCTATTCACTACTGAGGCTGTGTAGAAGAGTGTGACGGAGCAGTGAGGAATGAATGCCAATAACTTAAGTTCTCATACCTAGTGTATTGTAAATACCCGAAATTCTGGAACTGATATAAAATTTTAATATATCTGAATTATATTAATAAATGAACACTCTTAGCAAACACACAAACACAATAATGGCTTGGATGAGCTTTTTTTTTGGAGATATTAAAATTCCAAATATTAGAGTAATCTTGAATGTACAGTATGAATCAAATAGGCTTCCATATATAGCATTTCTTTCCAAATAGACTAACTTTGAAACTTCATAACCCTTAATTGCTAGCATTGTAAGGGAAAAATTTTAGTAGGCAAAATCTATTAAAATGAAGTTATTTCTTTATTTTCTAAAAAGTTATTACTTTTTTGCATCAAAAATGCAAGCTCAAGTCTTAAAATATACTCATTCATGCTTGGGGGTGTGGGTATGTCTATAGACTTTAGTGACTTATAGCAGGTGTGTTTTACCTACTATGTTTGATAATGATGCAATAAATACAGAAGTAATGAATATCCAAGAGAAAAGTTGTCCATAAAACAAAAAGACTCTTTAATGGCAAGAACCTATCTTTCATTTTTGTATACTTGATTCTGTAGATAAGGCATAATGTGAAAAAAATTGTGAAAATAAAAGACAGTCTTGGGCTGGGGATGTGGCTCAAGTGGTAACGCACTTGCCTGGCATACGTGGGGTGCTGGGTTCGATCCTCAGCACCACATACAAATATGTTGTGTCCGCCGAAAACTAAAAAAAATAAATAAATATTTAAATATTTAAAAAATTCTCTCTTTCTCTTTAAAATAAATAAATAAACAAACAAATAAATAAATAATAAAGATGTTGTTGTGTCCACCGAAAACTGAAAACTAAATATTAAAAAATTCTCTCTCTCTCTCTCTCTCTCTCTCTCTCTCTCTCTCAAAAAAAATACAGTCTTATAAAGAATGAATAAATAAAAGCAGTTTTGCTTTTGAGAAAGCATGCTGGGAAAGGAGAGGATTAATAGTGCAATTTACCTATTGGCCTAGATGTCACTAAGCGAAGAGTGGACATCACTCAGGTCCTATTTGTCTATGATTAAAGTTCTATTAAAACGTTTTAAGATCATTAAAGGTAGGGTAATAAAAGTATTTTTAATAATGTAATCCAAATGGCTTAAGTCCTCAATAATTAACTTATTTAATCAATAAATATTTGTAAGTATTTACTCTGTTCCAGGTATGGTTAAGGTACTTGAATACTACAGCCCCTGTTAGGGGCTCACATTTTTGAAGAGAAAGGCACAATATTTAAATTAAAAAAAACAATATTTAAAGGGATGAATGTTATAATGAAATGGAAAATAGTCTGATGTGCTGAAGTGTAGCTGGGTAGTTACTTTGATTTCCTGATTGTACAGGCATCTTAAGCGGCTCATATTTAAATTGGGAAGAGAGAAGAGAGGCATATAAAATTAAGGAACAGCATTTTTGGGAATAGGGGCACTTTGTGAGTAGGTCATAATATGGAAATGAGTTTTGCTTGTTTAAAGAATTAAAAGAAGGCTAGGTGGCTGGAGTATACTGAGAGAGGAAGAGATAAGAGATAAGGGACTGCTTTGTTTTTTTTTTGTTTGTTTTGTTTTGTTTTTTTTTTTTGGATGTTCACATCTTTACAAAGCTCATGACAAATCATATTTCATAAATTAGAATCAATTGGGTTATGAACTCCCATTTTTTCCCAAATACAAATTGCAGAATCACATCGGTTACACATCACATTTTTACATACTGCCATATTAGTGACTGTTGTATTCTGCTACTTTTCCTATCCTCTACTATCCCCCCTCCCCTCCCCTCCCATCTTCTCTCTCTACCCCATCTACTGTAATTCATTTCCCTCCATGTTTGTTATCCCATTCCCCTCGTAAACTCTTAAATGTAATTTTGTATAACAATGAGGGTCTCCCTCCATTTCCATGTGATTTCCCTTTTTTTTCTCCCTTTCCCTCCCGCCTCATGTCTCTGTTTAATGCTAATCTTTTCTTCCTGCTCATCCTCCCTGTTCTGTTCTTAGTTGCTCTCATTATATCAAGGAAGACATTTGGTATTTGTTTTTTAGGGATTGGCTAGCTTCACTAAGCATAATCTGCTCTAGTGCCATCCATTTCCCTGCAAATTCCGTGATTTTGTCATTTTTTAGTGCTGCGTAATACCCCATGGTGTATAAATGCCACATTTTTTTATCCATTCATCTATTGAAGGGCATCTGGGTTGATTCCACAGTCTAGCAATTGTGTATTGTGCTGCTATGAACATCGATGTGACAGTATCCCTGTAGTGTGCTCTTTTAAGGTCTTCAGGAAATAGTCCGAGTATGGCAATAGCTGGGTCAAATGGTGGTTCCATTCCCAGCTTTCCCAGGAATCTCCATACTGCTTTCCAAATTGGCCGCACCCATTTGCAGTCCCACCTGCAGTGTACAAGAGTACCCTTTTCCCCACATCCTCGCCAGCACTTGTTGTTGTTTGACTTCATCATGGCTGCCAATCTTACTGGGGTGAGGTGGTATCTTAGGGTGGTTTTGATTTGCATTTCCTTGACTGCTAGAGATGGTGAGCATTTTTTCATGTACTTGTTGATTGATTGTATGTCCTCCTCTGAGAAGTGTCTGTTCAGGTCCTTGGCCCATTTGTTAATTGGGTTATTTGTTTTCTTATTGTCTAATTTTTTGAGTTCTTTGTATACTCTGGATATTAGGGCTCTATCTGAAGTGTGAGGAGTAAAAATTTGTTCCCAGGATGTAGGCTCCCTATTTACCTCTCTTATTGTTTCTCTTGCTGAGAAAAAACTTTTCAGTTTAAGAAAGTCCCATTTGTTGATTCTTGTTATTAACTCTTGTGCTATGGGTGTCCTATCAAGGAATTTGGAGCCCGACCCCACAATATGTAGATCGGAGCCAACTTTTTCTTCTATCAGACGGAGAGTCTCTGATTTGATATCTAGCTCCTTTATCCACTTTGAGTTGACTTTTGTGCATGGCGAGAGGAGGGGATTCAGTTTCATTTTGTTGCATATGGATTTCCAGTTTTCCCAACACCATTTGTTGAAGATGCTATCCTTTCTCCATTGCATGTTTTTAGCTCCTTTATCAAATATAAGATAGTTGTAGCTTTGTGGTTTAGTCTCTGTGTCCTCTATTCTGTACCATTGGTCCACCCGCCTGTTCTGGTACCAGTACCATGCTGTTTTTATTACTATTGCTCTGTAATATAGTTTGAAATCTGGTATCGCTATACCACCTGATTCACACTTCCTGCTTAGAATTGTTTTTGCTATTCTGGGTCTTTTATTTTTCCATATGAATTTCATGATTTCCATATGAATTTCATGTTGTGTGAGCTTTATAAAGCAGAATAAGGAGTTTGTACTTACTATAAGTGTGATGAGAGACGTTTGAACAGAATGACTGCATTTGACTTTTATTTTTAAAAATAAATTAAGGCTGCTGCTTAAGAATTAAATTTTAAAAGGAGAGGAGCAATTTCAAAGGAAGGCCATCATGACTTTGACTTAAGTTGTTAAGAGTAGGAATGCTGAGTAATGTGTCATTTCAAAATATGTTCTATGGAACGAATTCACAAGACTTGTTGTTAAGACCACATAATCCAGCTATACCACTCCTCTGTGTATACCCAAAGGAATTAAAGTCAGCAAACTTTAGAGATCTCTGCATACTTTTGCTTACTGCACCATAGTTCACAATAGCCAAGTTATCGAATCAGCCTAGATAGGTGCCTGTCAGTGGATAAATGGATAAAGAAAACATGTATACACACACACACACACACAAAAAAAAAAAACACTTGAGTATGATTCAGTCATAAAGCATGAAATATGAACCATGTCACTTGCAGGAAAATGAATGAAAGTGGAGAAAATCTCATGTTAAGCAAAATAAGTCAGATATAGAAAGATAAGTATTGCAAGTTTTCACTCAGATGTGGAATCTAGAGGGAGAAAAGATGACATGAAAGTAGAAAGGAAACTCTTAGAGAAGAGGAAGGAGATGGGGTGAAGAGGAATGTGAGAGATGGCAATGGGGACTGTATGCGTCCTTAACATATAGATATTATTAAAAGACCATAAAATTGAAGGAGATCACCTAGGTGAATGTTTTAACATAGTTCAAGAATGAGCCATAGAATACTTCAATATTTGGAAATTTTATCAAAAACAAAGAACTAGTAAAGTATACATAGAAGAGATCCATGTATTATGATAAAAAAAAAAGAGGTAACATACCACGTTACAACAACCAAGAGAAGAAAAAATTTCAAGAAGGAGAAACACAAAGAGCTGTCAAAATGGCAAGGAGAAAAGAATTGAAAAATGGCTACCACTTAGAGTCTCAGCAAGAGAGAGAGGGCATATACAAACTAGTGTGACTCAAGGAGTGTTCATAGAACACTTTATATGGAGGTATCATCTAGGTATGAAGCAATCATAAAAACCAGAGGACAAAGTGGTTAATCGAATGTGAAAAGTATCCTAAAGAGAAGACTGTTATTAAAAAAACAATGCCATTGGTCTAGGAACACATCAGCTTATAGGTCACTGTGAAGAAGAAGATGAAGAATTAAATATCCCCATCTAACTCTTACCCTGGCCTCTCTTCTGCTAATGGTATCCACTGGCTGAAGCAAACTTCACACAGATCTGCTTACCAGAGCACAAAGCAGTTGAAGAGGACATGAGAAAGTCCTAGAGGGTCAAATGGAGCTATATGGCCCATAACTACTCGATTTGCCAATATTCACATTTTTACTAGGTTTTACTGGAAAAATGTTATAGATTCATCAAAATATGAACTGAGTTGAAGTGAATTTGAAGTAAGGATTCTTCATTAATAATTCCTTCTTGGAACTGGGCTCCAAGGCACACATCTGTAATCCCAGCAACTAGGGAGGCTGAAGCAGGAGGATCATGAGTTCCAAGCCAGCCTTGGCAATTCAGCATGTCCCTAAGTAACCTAGTGAGCCCTGTCTCAAAATAAAAAATACAAAAAAGGTTGGAGATGTGGCTCAGTGGTTAAGCAACCCCTCTGTTCAATCCCTGGTACCAAAAAAAAAAAAAAAATTCTAGATGTAAATGAGATATAAGAGGATGTGAATTTACTAAGGTAAGACTTGGGGACAACTAAGGATTCTTGTTGTTTTAGACAGGATACAGCAAATAATGTGTGCTAAGGGAAATAAATGATCTAGCAGAAAAGAAGAAATAATTGAGAAATATAGAAGCCAGCAATAATTACAAAAGCAAAGCTCTTGAGATGATAAAATCAAGTCATGAAAATAAGGGGACAGTTTGGTTTATGAAAAGAACAAAAGCAACTTATATGTATTTGAAAAAAGGAAAGCCAAAATTGTGTGACTAGAGATGTGGCAGACTCAAAAAAAGGAAGTCATCTTACTACATCTATTTCTTAGCCATTGGGTGTGAGTGAGGGATACAGTGGACAAGGGGAAAAGACACACAATGAGGAAACTTTTTTTAAGACAAAGGGAAAATATACATGCTAGGGACATGCCATTAGATTTCTTAGGAGGTAAGTGCCTATTTGAAGTCTGAATCTAAACCGTGGCAGTTAATAAATGCAGTGTGCCAATCATGTTTAATAAAGGGAGAAAAAAGGAAGTAAAGGGTTCTGTAGGGAGAATTAAACCATAGATTCTAAGTGTATGAGGCAGGATAAGGGGACATAAACTGTTACTGAGCATGAGGAAGTGACAGGTCAACTTGTTAGTGGTCTCTAAGAGGAAAAAGGAACTCTAATGAAGGCATGTTACAGTACCTGAGCCAGAAGACAAGATTAGGAGATGGCAAGAAGTGAGACTGGCACAAGGTTTTGTTCTTTATATCATTAAAGAAGATATCCAATGTGATGTGACTAAAGGGATGTGGAGGAGAAAAAAATGGAGAAACCAAGAAACCAGGGCTCTGGGAGGATCATGAATCTTGCCATGAATGTTTTTATACATAATAGTAAAATGTATACAGCGAATGAGGCAAGGCAGTAAGTATATAATACAGTTGAATGGAATAGCTGTGTCAAGTCCTGGGATTTGGATGAGAAAGGGCAGGAACTTATTTGGAAGAAGCAAACAATGAGCAAGGAGGATTTGTTTCCCAAAGCCAGGACTTAAGGTATGTTAAATGTGAGAGAGAGTGGAGAGGAAAGTAGATGGAAGAGGAAGGAGGGCAAGGCACTTTAGCTGAGTGGATTGATTTGGGGTAGGAAGAGAAGCTTCTGAGATCTGGTTAGAAATATAGAGATCTTTGCTTTTGACAGTGATAATCAGCAGAACTCAAGAACGAAAAAAGGGATTGAAATTGGACCATGTAAAAGTGTAGACAGTGGCTACGGTTTGGGTATTACAAGAAGAAAACAGGAGTATGATCCTCAAATGGATTAATCCTGACAAACTCTTACAGAAAACTGGGTCACTAATTTCAGTTGAAAGTATGGAATCAAAATCTCTTGTATATAAAAGAACTAGTATCAACATTAAGGAGTTTGTTCAGATCAATTTTTAGGACTGTTGCATATAGAATACAGAGTCTACATAAATAAGTTTTTATAATTAACACAAAGACTCCACAGAAGCAGTTTCACGTGGGTCTAGAGGATAAAACTAAAATACCTGGCAGAGAGTGATACTCCACACATATTTGTTTGAAGAACAACAAATACACATGTTCTTTGGCATCAGCCCTGTAGTTGAAATCTGCTGCTTCTAAACCATCTGAAAGAGACATTTTGCCCCAGGTCTGTTTCTCCTGCCCTCTGCTATACTGTCTGGGTGCTCCCCTACAGGCAGACTGCCACCATCTGTGCTGTGGCTTCCCAGCCCAGCCTAAGTTCAAGGCACCGATGGAGAGTATGATGCTGTCTTTGCCCCTCCTCTCTGATACACCCATGCTTCTGGGAGGCTTCTGAGGGTCTTTCTTCAAACTGCATACTGTAAAATCATTCTGTACTTGCACTGATCATTGGGAAACTAGACACTCTGTCCTCACCATCCCCTCTTCCCTTTCTCCTTGGGTATTTCTGTTGTGTGTGTGCTTGCTCGAAGGTTCTGTTCTTGCCAGTACCATCTTTGTCCTGAACATCAAATCACGCAAATGTATTGTTTACAATCACTTACCCAACACATCTGTTTCTTGATTAGATTAAAAAATTTAATAAGAGGCATATTATTTGATCAAGATACCTAAAAGTTATCATTTGTCTAATGTTTATGCCAACTTACTGTACATGATAGTGAAAAGGAATATATTTGTATCAATTATTTCTTGAGGCCACTGCATACCAAAGATTTTTTATTAGAATTTGAAATCCATCCACCTGTTTTTTTTCTAAATTACAATATTTTGCTATTCTTGTTGTAATGCCTAAACGAGGAATGGTTGAGAGAAAGACACATGTAAATGATCCTAATAAAAGTAATTTTTAAACTAATGATCAAATCTAAATGAACCTGATTTGATAAGAATTTTTAGCTCTTTAGTAATTTATCTCAACACTTTGGCAATTCATAGAAGTGAGGCATTTATGCAATAACATGCAAATGAACATTTTTAAAAAATTAAATAAATAGACTGATGAAAACTAGCCCTCGAATATCAGCAAAGTATACTTTTATTATATAACACCTTCATACTTTTAAAGATAAAATTTTTGACCTAAGTATGATATGATCTGAAAAGAAACTTTCGATCCTTAACTTTTCTAGAATTATAATCATTTTTAAATTCACGTAGAACACTAAACAATGAACTGAGAATATAGAAGAAGGTTAGCCGCATCATTTTAATCTAATGATCCAATAAGGCTGTGAGGAGTATGACATTTTATATATCTGGTGAAATCATTTAACTTACTAGGTCAATTTTTTTTCCTATTTACATTTTGAGTTAATACTATTGACATATTCACAAGGTTGCTGAAAGGTATGAGGAATATAAAAATTGTAATGTGGTTTAGAAATATGAAGTGCTACATGAATGCTTGAAGATGACTACCCTTCTGTAAAGAAAGCCAGAATTTCTATTTATTTCATCAATACAAAATGAAACACTCTCATTCTACTTGAGTGTTATGAAAGAGAAATCAAATCCAAATTCTCCATATAATGAAAAAATAGTTGACTTAAAATGAATGGTGACATGAAATTTACATATTTCAGCTTTTACCTGACCTTTTCATATTATCTGAAATCTTTGCCTACAATAAATGGCTACTTAGTCATCTAGAAAATCAAATTTAGTTGGGCCAAATACTTTGTAATAAAACTGTCCCATAAACTAAATAGTCCTCTGAAGAAACTATTCGTGAAAATAAATAGAAGTATTAGTTGAAATCTTACCCCTTGGGGAATAATTTAAACTTATCCAGAGAATTATTTTATTGATCTTTTCAAAAATCCCTTCAGTCACTTGACCCCTTGTGTGACCTTAGATGAGTCCTGTAACTTTGAGCATCAACTTTCATAACCATAAAAGCAAGGAAGGTGATAATAACTGCCTAAACCTCACAAGGAAATTGTAATGTGATCAGATCTGTGGGTATTTATTGGATATATTTCTTGCAAGTTTGCATGTAAGGAATAAAGATGTTGAAAAATTATTGTTCTTGCTCTCTTTATTGACTTTGACTATCTTAGAAAAAGCAAAATACCCAGTTGTGCATCTACTAATCTGCTTTCTTCTAGGGGCAAACATTTAGATTTATATAATAAAATAATATAACCAAATGAGATTATCATGGTTTAACTAATGGTATTTTGCAAACTTTGAAAATATTAGAAAGGATTTTAATTAGCTGTCTCTGTTGAAAGTTATTTACGTAATTTGGCACCCCTCAATCTTGTTTCTCTTCCACCTTAGCCATATACACAAGTGCCAAAATGTATCTTTATTAACTGACCAAGGTAAGAGGAACTTTTTGATATGTATTTTAGCAGTTGGCTTACTCGATGTGTATTTATTAAATAAGTCTTATTTAGAAATTTTAATTCAATGTATTCAAACAATATAGAAGGACATAAAGCAAAAAGAAAGATAAATCTGACCCTGTGGATGCATAATACAAATGAGTATGCATGTGTGGATGGTATATAATAAATAAAATAGTGCATTTTATTTGAACAAAAATGAATTATAGATGATTATCTGTAAATTACTTTTTATTTTTTTATTAGTTGTTCAAAACATTACAAAGTTCTTGACATATCATATTTCATACATTTGATTCAAGCGGATTATGAACTCCCACTTTTACCCTATATACATATTGCAGATTCACATTGGTTACACATCCATTTTTTTTACTGTAAATTACTTTTTAAGTCACTTACTCATAACTTTATATTTATCTATCATCTAGTTTCTATTTGCATGACATTTTTCACAATTACATTTCCCATCCAACCTTTACAATCGTGCTCAATACAAGCAGTAGAGGAGGTACTCAAGGAATGTTATTCTTAAAACCCACCATAAAAAGTGAGCATCAGGAAAGTTTGTCAGCAGATAAAATGACCTCAACCAACAACCCAGGGTCAGAAAAACATAACTTTCCATTGGAGAGAGCGTAGTAAAAACAAAAGTGGCCAAGTCATAACAATCTGGAAGTTGTGTTTCCTAAACACAAGAAATTAGGTAGAAGTCCAAAGTTTTTAGCAAAACTCCAGTCAGAGGTGGTATATGGGGCAGAGTGGGGAAAGAAAGATATTGGGATTCTAGAACCAGGAAGAAGTAACAAACATAATATGTATTCTTCTGTTCCCTCAAATGTGTCTAGCTCTTCCTCTCTCAAAACTTTCAAATATATATATTTTTTCTCTGTCAGAATATACTTCTGTCATCTTTCTGGTTGAGTCTCTCGTTCATCCTTCAGATACTTTCCTCAGAGAAGCCAGGACTCTATAAGCTATATCATTTACCTCTAATAGGCTCATTTAGCATTTGTTGCATAACAGAATATCCCACTCTAAGTGGCTTCAATAAGAACCACTCATTTATTTCACTCAAAATGCTGTGAGACAATAGTCTGGGTGAGGTTCAGCGGCTCTCCCTTGGGCTCACCCACATCTCTGTACTCGGACACTGGTTCTGCAATCAATTGAACCAGTATGTGCTTGGTCCTGAGTGATTCCTTTCACATATTTGAGAGTTGGCTGGCTGCACAATGGGACATTTCTATGCTCTTCCACAGTGTCTCATTCTGGTGGGTACACTGGGATCTCTTAGTGGCTTTTCCTGAGTTTCAAATTTGAGCAAACTTCATTAAGCAAATATTACCCAAGTTCTTACTTGTATCATATTTTCTAAAGTAAAGTAAAAGTAAGGTCTAACCTGATTTAGACTCCATGTCCTGATAGAAGAATCTGCAATGTCTTAACATAAGAATATTAATAGAGTCAAAGGAAATTTTTATGGCCATTTTTACAAATCTACCAAACACTTTCTCAAGTATCCTAGAATTTTTTTATAGCATTAGCATTTATATTATACATTTATTTGCCTAATTATTTTAAATCATCTGTATTCAATACTAGATTATAAGGCTTTAAATATCATATAAATAGAAACTATCAATTTTTCCCAACACCCTACTGAATTGACAAGGCCAGAGTCTGTCTGATAGGAGGCCTTAAAGATAGTAACTAACTAAGTTACTAAACAGTGAATCAGAACTGGAACATGCAATTAGGGTTTGAAGTGTTGTGCCTGTAATCCAGTAATGTAGGGGTTTCACTACAGATGCAGGAATAGTTCTTTCTCATGGCAGCTTAGTTTATACAAGAGAAAAATTAATTCATTGTTATTTAATCCACTTACATTTTGGTTATGGGGGAATATAAGCCAGAGGAAATATGTAACAATAATTACAAGTAGATCTGTAAATCTATAATGAGAAACGTCATTTTGATGATGTGACCAGGTTATACGTATTCATGCGGTTTTGACAGCAATAAAAATCAGTTCCTTTCTACAGAAATGATTATTTATATTTGGTTTAATAATATATAATTAATCACTTTCTATTTGCTCATCATGATACTAACAAAATTTCTTCAGAATAAGTAGCATTTATCCCATTTATTAACCTGATGAGATTTTTCTGATATAAAACTTCAAATTTTGAGTTTTCTGGTTCTTTTAAGAGTGACTTGTTTCTCACCTTGTCATATACTCCAGTAAGAAATTGACATATTGATATTGCTATGATGTTGGTTCAATTTATTTCTTTTAAAAGAACTATTTCCAAATAATAGGAGATTCTCTAATGACTTGCCCAGATAAAGCTTAGATGGGAGACTGGCTTGTACAGGCTAAAGGTCCTGTGGCACACACATTTAACAAACATAAAAATGGAAATCATTTAAAATCTCCTTTGTCATCCTGTTATTTTATGTCAAATGTATTTTCAAAATTTAAGTATAAAAACTACAAATCAAGTTATATTTTTTTATCAAGAGCCTATTAGTTTTAACATATATTTAGTTTTGATAGCCCTAAAATAAACATATATTTAAAAAGTTTTTTGAGTACTTGAATTCTGCTTTTCAATTGTATTTTGAGAAACAATTCCGGTCTGGAGACCAAATTGCTCTATTTGCTGTTACAATTATTTTATTCTGACACTTCTGTTTGTATATAAAGATGATTAATCCAATTTTGCAAGAATTTAAACATGTTTTTCAAAGGTCCAACAGAATTTTCAAGATTTCCAAAGCAAAATAACACCAAAATACAAATTACTTTTTGTTTAATTAATGTGTTCATATATAGATAACACTATCTTTTAAGTTGCAGAATTATTGAAGACAATGGAAAGTAAATTTGATTTTGTGCATATATTTGGTTTTTTAATATATTTATTTTTTAGTTGTAGATGGACACAATACCTTTATTTAGTTTTTTGTTTGTTTGTTTTGTTTTGTTTTGTATGTGATGCTTAGGATCCAACCAAGTGCCTCACACTTTCCAGGCAAGTGCTCTACTGCTGAGCCACCACCCCAGCCCCTATTTGTTTTATACTATAATTTACATTGAATAGGAAATATACAAACAATGAATAATGAAGATAAAAGGTTGAAATATATATTACCCTGGCTTTTCAATTAACCAGAAAGCATGCTTATTCAGCATGGCATGGATAGATTCTCAACACACCAGGATTTTAACATAAAGGAGTTTTTAGCCTATCACCCCACTCCCTATCTCTTTGGTCAGTATTTCATAAGACTTATTTGTAATTCTTCAGGCTTCCTGAATAAAGAGAGTAGAAAAAAGATCATGGCTAATAATATGGTTTAATCTCAGTTTGGAATAAAGGAGATTCCACGAGGAAAAATATAAAAAAAAATGGATAGAATAGGCCTAGAATTCCTGGAAAGGCCAGTAACATAAGATAAAAGAATTAAGATACCTCAATATTTTCACCAAGGCTAGGACAGAAAGTTAGTCAGGAAAGGGCTAGCTGTGATTCATACAGGAGGGGAGGAGAGAGAGAAGGGGAAAAAAAACCTAGCAGTGGCTCCTGGTGAGTGACACAAACTCATTAAGGCCAAGAGCAAGAGGGAGTGGGATCAGATTGACTTCAGAGAGGAAACAGAGGTTTTGTTTGTCCTCTCAGCTAACAAGGAGTTAGACTTCTCAGGGAGTGGGACACCTTTGGATAGTGTTGCCCAGGGATAGGAAGCATCTGCATCCTTAAAAGGAAATGTCTAGCTGCTGGTGTGAGAATTTATTTAAAAGATAAAATTTGGAGCCCGACCCCACAATCTGTAGATCGGATCCAACTTTTTCTTCTATCAGACGCAGAGTCTCTGGTTTGATATCAAGTTCCCTGATCCATTTTGAGTTAACTTTTGTGCATGGCGAGAGAAAGGGATTCAGTTTCATTTTGTTGCATATGGATTTCCAGTTTTCCCAACACCATTTGTTGAAGATGCTATCCTTCCTCCATTGCATGCTTTTAGCCACTTTATCAAATATAAGATAGTTGTAACTTTGTGGATTAGTCTCTGTGTCCTCTATTCTATACCATTGGTCCACCCGCCTGTTTTGGTACCAGTACCATGCTTTTTTGTCACTATTGCTCTGTAATATAGTTTGAAATCTGGTATCGCTATACCACCTGATTCACACTTCCTGTTTAGAATTGCTTTTGCTATTCTGGGTCTTTTATTTTTCCATATGAATTTCATGATTGCTTTGTCAATTTCTACAAGATATGCCGTCGGGATTTTGATTGGCATTGCATTAAACCTATAGAGAACTTTTGGTAATATCTCCATTTTGATGATGTTAGTTCTGCCTATCCATGAACAGGGTATGTTTTTCCATCTTCTAAGATCTTCATCAACTTCTCTCTTTAGGGTTCTGTAGTTTTCATTATATAAATCTTTCACCTCTTTTGTTAGGTTAATTCCCATTCCTTAATAGGACACCCATAGCACAAGAGTTAACAACAAGAATCAACAAATGGGACTTAATTAAACTTAAAAGTTTCTTCTCAGCAAGAGAAACAATAAGAGAGGTAAACAGGGAGCCTACATCCTGGGGACAAATCTTTACTCCTCACACTTCAGATAGAGCCCTAATATCCAGAGTATACAAAGAACTCAAAAAATTAGACAATAAGATAACAAATAACCCAATCAACAAATGGGCAAATGACCTGAACAGACACCTCTCAGAGGAGGATATACAATCAATCAATAAGTACATGAAAAAATGCTCACCATCTCTAGCAGTCAGAGAAATGCAAATCAAAACCACCCTAAGATACCATCTCACTCCAGTAAGATTGGCAGCCATTATGAAGTCAAACAACAACAAGTGCTGGAGAGGTTGTGGAGAAAAGGGTACACTTGTACATTGCTGGTGGGACTGCAAATTGGTGCGGCCAATTTGGAAAGCAGTTTGGAGATTCCTGGGAAAGATGGGAATGGAACCACCATTTGACCCTGCTATTGCCCTTCTTGGACTATTCCCTGAAGACCTTAAAAGAGCATGCTACAGGGATACTGCCACATCGATGTTCATAGCAGCACAATTCACAATTGCTAGACTATGGAACCAACCCAGATGCCCCTCAGTAGATGAATGGATAAAAAAAATGTGGCATCTATACACAATGGAGTACTATGCAGCAATAAAAAATGACAAAATCATAGAATTTGCAGGGAAATGGACAGCACTAGAGCAGATTATGCTTAGTGAAGCTAGCCAATCCCTAAAAAACAAGTGCCAAATGTCTTCTTTGATATAATGAGAGCAAATATGAACAGAGCAGGGAGGAAGAGTAGGAAGAAAAGAGTAACATTAATCAGTGACATGAGATGGGAGGGAAAGGGAGAGATGAGGAAAATTGCATGGAAATGAAGGGAGACCCTCATTGCTATACAAAATTACATATAAGAGGCTGGGTGGGGAATGGGAAAATAAATAAGGAGGGAGATGGATTACAGTAGATGGGGTAGAGAGAGTAAAAGGGTGGGGAGGGGAGGGGGGATAGTGGGGGATAGGAAAGGGAGCAGAGTACAACAATTACCAATAGGGCATTATGTAAAATTGTGGATGTGTAACCAAGGTGACTCTGCAATCTGCATTTGGGGTAAAATTGGGAGTTCATAACCCACTTCAGTTTAATGTATGAAGTATGATATGTCAAGAGCTTTGTAACGTTGTGAACAACCAATAAAAAATAAATAAAAATAAATAAAGATCCTGAGTGATGATAAAAATCTAAGCTTAAGAACCGTCAAATGATTTATGATATTTCATTTATTTTTCAAAGGGTTGGGGTGTTACCAGTAAGCCTATTAGAATTGTAAGTTTAAAGTTCCATGATTTTAAAAAAGGCCAGCTGAATAAACAAGTATGTGAGCTTTGTAAAAAAAAAAAAAAAAAGATAAAATTGTAGGAGCAAGACTCACAAGAGAGCAGAATTAGAACTATGAGTTAAGCTTCTGCCTCATTAATTTTTCTAATGTTTAAGATAAATTTTGATTAAGCATAGTTAACAAAGTCCTATTTATTATTAAAAACCAAGTAACTTTTACATAGATTTATATGTTTGCCAAATTTAAGATTCCAATATGAGAGAAATAGAAAAAGAAAACAGAAATTGTGAAATAATCTCTAACTTTTAATGCACTACTAGCTTTCATTGTTTGAAATATTTAAAGAAACAATCCATAGAAAATAATCTTATGATTGATAGTAGAAAGGCATTTTGAATTGATTGGTGAATAAATAAAGCTTCTTCAAAGAGCAAGAATACATGCAAAAGTATTAAAAATTTTATAGAAACTCTACATATTACTTGCATTCAGGTGATATTGTTATGAGAAATTACCTCTCTGAAAAAAGAAAACAACAAATAGAAAACAGACTGAGATCATTTGTATCAACTGTGGAGAAGCATCAATGAGTTCAAATAATTATCTTGGAATAATGAAATATCTTTGTGTAGCTGCCATAGAAATAATAGTTCGTATCTTTTTCACTTCCAAATCAGAAGATGTTAGAAATATTCACATAAAATAAATCAAGCTTAATACTGTATGAGCACAGTGTAAAACTTCTTATATATGCTTTTCATTCTTTGCTAATACGAACAAAAAGAAAAATATGCTCTTAATATTTTATTCATTATCTTTCTACTTTGGGAGATAGTTTTTTTAATTAAGTGTTTTGTAATTAAAAAATATTTAGGTGCAAATCTAAATTATTTATCAGTTGTGTGGCTTTTATTAATTATCTAAGCCTACTATACCTGAATTTCCATCTGCATAATGAAAATAAAAACAATATCTAGTTCACAGGATTATTATAGTGACTAAATAAGATAGTTGTTTTTAAAGTGTTAGCACAATGCATAAATAACAAAAACCATTCCTAGGTTTTTTTATTGTATATATTCAAAGAATATCAGAACAATATTGTGATTTAAAAAGTATATCAGATCTTTGCTTTTCTAAAGTTTTCTTCAGGTTTCTGTAAAAGTTTAAGTAATTTAAGTTATCTAAATTGAAAATATTTTTCATCAGAATTCATGAACATTTCAAAAATAATCCAAATATTTAAGCACCTATGAATCAAAATTGTCATAAAGATAAATATTATTTTATTTACTTAAATATTAAAACAAATGGCAGGAATTATGTTTCCTATATGTATTTCTTTATTAAAAATACCATGCTTCCTCTCCTCTGTTTGTTTAACAATATCGGCAAAAATCTATAACAAATGAACTTATTAAAAAATATGCTAGTTCTTCACATCTATCATTTTTAATATATTGGAGCAGAAAGCGCGTTAGGATAGACAAAGGTCTCCATTCTTTGTCCTTCCCACATTTATACACTTTTCCTGTAGAATCATTTTTAGGCACTGTTAGGTGCTGTTCAAAGTTGTGCTTAAAGTTATGGATGTCTCTACTCTGTACTAATTTGTTTCTACTCCAATTGTGGCCTGTATACATCCATACAAGTCTATGAAATGGTTGCTACCAATTTATGAGAAGTTAAATACAAAAAAAAAAATGAGAGAAATATTTAGAAACATTCTGGCAATTTGACAATCAAGCACATCCACAGTAGACTCCTCTCCTGAATAGGAGGTGGGTTATTTTGTGCGTGGTTTGCATTTTTAGTGTTCACAGTGGATCATGTAACAATAAGTGGGTGATTTTAATACTTCTTTTTGCAACAAATTAAAAATTATAGAAATGCCATAAGATCTTTTGTAATTCCACCATTCCTTCTACATGTATTTTACTGAAAATTAAAGAGCTATGCCTTATTCACTTTTTTATTTAAGTATTTGTGTATATCAGCATGGATTTATAATTACTTATTATATGGAATGAATTGTAAACAGTTTTATTTATTCATTTTGAAGCTAAAATTCTTCCAAATTTTGTCAGTATAAAACCAATGCATGTTTTTGTGACATGCATTTTTTATTTTTGTTCATAGTGAGACTGTTCAGATTCATGCTTTCTCTCCTCCATCTTGATATATCTCCAAGAAACACTGATTCTTTTTAAGAAGAATGTACACAGGAACTAATATCTAGGAACATAATGTGCTCATTGCTATAAGTATTTTACTGCTGCCATACTATTTCTTGGAAAAATAAGTACATGGGTTTTCCTTTCTCTCCCTCCCTCTCTCTGTCTTGTTCTATGCACAATCTCTTACACATACACATCCTTATTTTTGTATGTGCAAGATATTGTTTTTTGTGTGTTTATTTCCTCCTATCTATGTATGTATTATAAGACAGGAATACAAACCAATACTTCTAGGTATAGTAAAATATCACAAATTTTATTCCAAATGTTTCCCTTTCCATATTTGTACCTAACTTTTGCATCAATAAGAAACTTAGATCCCATTATTCTTAGTATGTGTAGCTATTTGCTCAGTCTCCTATATGTCACCAAACTTCACCTGCTTCTTTCACTCTGCTGTGAGGCCATTCTCAGCAGGCCACTTAGCTGTCTGCTACTACACGGCTTTGCCTATCACTCTGAGCCATCCTCATCTGGACTGATAATACTTGCTATCCCTTCAATGCCCCTGCAGCCCTGTTCCAAAGTGATTATGACTTGGATCAGGGTTCCTCAGTGACTTTGGTTGAACTGGGAGGAATAAGGAAAAGAAGGAAGTTTAAAAAAGAATGGCAAAAGAGAGGGATGAAGAAAAGGCAATATGTGATAGTGTAGATGTTTATGAATTACACAGGAAAAAAAGCATAAGAATCTAATAAGATACAAGCATTATTTATTTTATAATGTGTTTATCATATAGTCAAGACTGTCTAAATATCCTTTAAATTTATAGCTCAATATTATTGGCAAATTGAAAAATAAAATGTATTTTAACTCTAATTTACATATAGTCAAAAATATTCATCTGGCATTTGGTCAACAAAGGTTGTACCTTTTGTAGTAGTAGTATTGAAGTAAGAATAATGGAAACGATCTATTTCTTTTTATTGGTGCATTATGATTATACATAATAGAGGTATTCATTGTGACACATTCATACATGGGTGCCGCAGTCCAGCTGCAGCAAAATAACCGGGGGGTGACGAACAACTTGTGTACTTTGATACAGCAGGAGTGGGAGCCGTTTATTGTAGGACAACAGAGGTATTTATACATTCCACACAGCTTATCTTAATTAACATAAACTAGATACAGCAGTCAACCAATAAGGAATCTCCCTACTTAATGGCTCGCTGGTGTTACTTCACAAACCACTCCCTCTGGCAAAATGCCAGGCACCATCCAGACTTGTTTACAGACTCTAACACATGGGTATAATGTAACTTTTGTCAGTTTAATTCCCTAGTGTATTCCCTTCTCCTCCACCACTACCTTCACTTGATGTCCTCCTTCAAGTCCACTGGTTTCTCTTCTAGTATCATGAGATCCCTGTTTATATTTTTTTAATTTATTTTCTCTCGACCTTTCACATATGAAAGAATATATATGACTCATGACTTTCAGAGTTTGACTTATTTCACTCAACATGATGTTCTTCAGTCTCTTCTATTTTCCTGAAAATGACATAATGCTGTTCTTTTTTTGTGGCTGAACAAAGCTCCATTGTGTATATATCACAGATTCTTTACCCATTTATCTGTTGATGGATGCCTAGGCTGGCTGTCTAACTTGGCCATTGAGAATTGTGCTGCTATAAACATGGATATGCATGTACTGGTACAGTATACTGATTTTAATTCTGTAGGAAAAATATCAAGGAGTGGTATATCTGGGTCCTATGGAAGTTCCACTTCTAGTCATTTGAGGAAACCTCATATTTGTTTCCATTGTGATTGTGTTAATTATGAAATGAGGAAACAAAATATTCATAATGGTTTTATTTCCAAGTATAATCCCTTGTGTATTGAGTTGGGTTGTGTAGCCAAAGTTGATGGTGAATTGATAAAAACCACTGTGTTTTATCCCTGCAGGTGTCTGGGGTAATGAAGGATTGAAATCTTCAACAACTAATTGTCATTTGCAACTACTTAAAGGATGGCTTGTCTTGATATAATATGCTTGGTTTGCAATTTCTAAGCTTTTTTTTAAAAATGCTGCCAAACTGAGCTGGCTTTGAATATTGATTTATATTTAGAATTTATGGTGCCTAATCTCACTTACTCTGAAACTTTCTTCAAAATTCAAGTGTTGTGGTCATTATCTTTTACCTGATCTCACCTGAGTAGTTTACCCTGTAGGGCTCCCAATATCACTTGAATTTATAAACTTATCTGCTCATGTAACATGATTGATATCTTATAGAGGCTTATGTAGGGGTAGGTTTCTGAAAGTAGTTCTCCTATTTTAATGATGAAAATAAAATCTAGGATGAAAGGTAACTGAAGTTTAACAATGCTCTCTGCCTCCATGTCTTTTTTCAAGTCTCACCACCACATGAATTGTTTCCCATGGGGATTTTTCTATTTTTCCTTCTTCACATGGCAGATGATAATTTTTGATCCCCATTTTAGTGAAAAATTGGGCAACATACATTTGGAAAAAGAGGAAAGAATGGGAAAAAGAATGAAGGGAGACAACTAGGAGAAGAAAATTTGAGAAGTTTAAATATTCATAAGTGTTTTGGTTTATTGTTTTGCTTTGCTTTTGATGCTGGGGATTGAACCCAGGGCCGAATGTATTCACAGTATTCCTTCTATTACTGAGAAACACTCCATCCCCTGAATTCTGCTAAGTTTTGGTAAAACATTGGACCTTATTATGCTTATTGTCCAAAATATTTATCTGTTTAGTATACTAACTGTATTCTTATCAAGCTATGACAGACGAATGGACACCTTTGTTGTTTATGTAGAAATCTGCTTAATATACCCAAGAACAACCAAATTCTTTCCAACTATTAATTGGCTTAAATACATTTATAAATTGTACAAGTATGTATTTATATTTATTGCCACTTGTTCAGGAAAAGACTTTGGAAGTCCAGGAGTTACAATCATTCACACCATTCAATTAAATTTGTGGTTCTAGAAGAGTTCTTGATTTTTTGGAGGGGAAGGGTATTAGACATTGAACCTAGGAGCACTTACTGAGCCATATCTCCAGCCCTTTTTATGTTTCAGTTTGAAACAGGGTCTCACTAAATTGCTTAGGGCTTTGATAATTTGCTGAGGCTAGCCTCCAACCTTCAGTCCTCCTGCCTCAGCCTCTGGAATTGCTGGGATTACAGGCATGTGTCAACACATTGCTGTTTTTGTTACTACAGCTCTGTAGTATCGTTTAAGGTCTGGTATTGTGATGCTCCTGCTTTACTTTTCTTGCTAAGGATTGCTTTAGCTATTCTGCTTCTCTTATTTTTCCAAATAATGTATTGGCACCAAAATAGACTTGTAGACTAATGGCGCACAATAGAGGACACAGAGACAAACCCATATAAATACAGTTATCTCATACTAGACAAGGGTGCCAAAAACATTAACTAGAGAAAAGATAGCCTATTCAACAAATGGTGCTTGCAAAACAGGAAATTCATATGAAACAAAATGAAATTAAACCTTTTTCTCTCACCCTGCACAAAAACCAACTCAAAATGGATCAAAACTTAGGCACTAGAACAGAGACTCTGTGCCTAATAGAAGAAAAAATAGGCCCAAATCTTCACCACATTGGCCTAGAATCTGACTTCCTTCACAAGACTCCTAAAGTACAAGAAGCAAAATCAAGAATCAATAAATGGGACAGATTCAAATTAAAAAGCTTCTTCTTAGCAAAGGTAACAATCACTAATGTGAAGAGAGAGCCTACAGAATGGGATAAAATCTTTACCACATGCACCTCTGATAAAGCATTAATCTCTAGAATATATAAAGAATTCAAAAAACTTAACAACAAAGAAACAAATAACTAAATCAATAAATGGGCTAATGAACTGAATAGATACTTCACAGAAGAAGAAATATAATTAATCAACAAATATATGAAAAAGTGTTCAACATCTCTATCAATTAGAGAAATGCAAATCAAAACTACTCTAAGATTTCATTTCACTCCTGTCAGAATGGCAATCATCTGAATACAGGCAACAATAAATGTTGGAGAGGATGTGGGACAAAAGGTATACTCACACATTGCTGGTGGGACTGCAAACTGGTACAACCACTATGGAAAGCAGTATGGAGATTCCTCAGAGAACTGGGAATGGAACCACCATTTGACCCAACTTTCCCACTCCTTGGTTTATACCCAAAGGACTTAAAATTAGCATACTACAGTAATGCAGCCACATCAATGTTTATAGCAACTCAATTCACAATAGCTAAACTATGAAACCAACCTAGGTGTCCTTCAATAGATGAATGGATTAAAAAATGTGGCATATATACTCAATAGAATATTACTCAGCTTTAAAGAAGAGTGAAATTATGGCATTTGCCAGTAAATGAATGGAGTTGGAGAATATCATGCTAAGCGAAATAAGCCAATCCCACAAAACCAGAGGCTGAATGTTTTCTCTAATATGCAGATGGTAATTCACAATAAGGTGGTGGGTGGGCACTAGGGAAGAATAGAGTTATCTTAGATTAGGGAGAAGGAAGCAATGGGAGGGTAGGGATGAGGATGTGGGGATAGGAAAGATAGTAGAAGGAAACAGACATTATTACTTTAAGTATATATGTGACTACATGACCAATATGATTCTGCAACATGTACACTCAGAAAAATGAGAAATTATATCCCATGTATGTATGATATATCAAAGTGCATAACTGCAATCTACTGTCATGTATAACTAATTAAAGCAAATTAAAAATTGTTAAAAAAAGCAATATTTCCATTGGTTATTGTATCATTTATCTATCTTGAAGAGATAAAATTTTTGCAGACTAAAACCTTTTAGTAACGGATAATGCCTCAGTTCTGTTGCTATTAAGGCAGAACCTCGAAAGGCTTACTCCTAAATATTTCTTTGAAAACCACAATCACAAATTCCATTTATTATAGGCACTTGGTGAGTCCTCTCCTGCCACTACAAATTGTCTTTTCAAGCAGAACATTGATTGGTAATGGTAGGAGGAAAACCTTGAGCTTAAGTTGATAGAAAATGAAAAAAAATGTGTTTGTGGTAATTATCAGAAGAAGTCAAGATAGAAAAAAATATACTGTCAGAATATAAAAATAGATGTTTCACTGAATTGAAATACCTAGGTATTTTAAGCTAAAATTGTGGGTATGTTTCTCTTTGTTGTTTTGATTTTGCTTGGAGTTATTCAGAATATTGCCTCAATATTGAACTCTACGTGGTTAGTAAAGGTATGCATGTACAAAATAATGAGATAAGAAATTAAAAGTTTTGTTCTACATTTGATTTTGAAGGAACCTAAAATGACCAAACAGTGGGCAGCAACATTTCTTGTGTAAAACCATTCCTAAAGAAAAAAAAATTCTTAAAATAGTGTGTGTCCACTATGTCTTCCAGCAACAGCATTGGATTATGCGGAGCTTTCCAAAGTTGGAAGAAGGAGACCTGGGTTCTTAATTCTGAATCTGCTAAACTTACATAATCAGTGCAAGTCATGAGACCTCATTCATCCTCATTTTTCACAACTTGAAAATCAAAATTAAAAATAACTATTTCCCTATCTAGCTACCATGGTGGTGTGAAGGTTAAATAAAAGAATGTGTGTGAAAGAGGCTAACAAATATTAATGCTCCACATGCATTATTGCCGTTAGTATGAAAAGCTGGTGTATTTAGAATTGTGGTTTTCAAACCTATTCAGTAGAAACCTGTTTTTGTTTTTTTTTAATAGCATCTTTACTATCCCTAGTGAAATTTATGGAGAAAAATAGTTTACCTGAATACATAATTTTCAAAGCAAGTATTAACTACATTCATATTAAATATTATATTATATATTTATTAAATAATACAATAACTATATATAAAAATGAAAATAAATGAAGACTAATTTGGATATATTTTACAATGTAAATGTTATGAGCTAGCATTGCTAAAACATGTAACAAATTAACCATCAAGGCTGGTGGATTACTGAAAAACCTCGGAGAATACCATCAGATTGTGTACTCAATTCTGAAAATACATGGAACCGGGCTGGAGGTATAGCACAGACATCCCATATCCAAAGCTTTGGGTTCAAGACAACAAACACAAAGAGAGAACTAGCCAAAGTCACAAGACAATGCTGTATGCATTGATATACTTCATGAAACAGTGAAAATCACTTTAAATTACTGAACCAAGAAAATATGTCCCTTTCTCTATTTGCTAGAAAGTTCTACAGACATCAAATGATACAAAAACAAGTTCAATTTATTTGTAATGTATAGGATGATTCTAAACTAAAATAGTTTTAAATAAGCCTTTTCATTACCTGAAAATCTGGTGAGACATTCAACAGTTGTGTAGAATTGTCAAATAATTCTATATTATATAGTTCTGTTGTACATTTTGTAGATTGTCTAGTATCTCTGATCACCATACACTCATGGCCAATAATCTGCTCTGAATAATATCAAAAACCAAAACCATAAACATTTCAAGAATTCATTATTAAAACAATAGCACTATAATGGCAAATAATGACTCTTCAGACAATAATATTGAAATAATTTTCCAAATAGCAAGACTTAATTTTAGAAGGCAGTAATATTTTGATAATGATGATGGTTCATTTTATTTAATAATTTTTACTTAATATGTGATTGAAATGCCAGTCAAATATATGTGAAAACTTTATTAGATCTCAATTTTATTTTCAAAGTTCAACTTTTATAAAGTCCCAATATTATGGAATAATCCAACTCTCTACTATCCTAGACTCTTAATATTCAATTTATCTTACAATTTATTCTCTCTCATACATCCTTGTTTGATTCTTTTTGCTCAATGTCAGTTAATGAGTTTTCTCTGCCTTCTCTTGATTTTCTGTTTCTGATAAATACCTGCTAATTCAACATCCTTTCTACTATTTACAATAGGCACTTCTATGTCCGGATACTGGACACATGTTCAGGTTCTTTATCCTCAAATGAACTTTTATAATGCAGTAATCCTCCTTGTCTGTAGAAAATACATTCCAAGACCCCCGTAGATGTTTAAAACTTTAAATAAGGGCTGGGGCTGTGGCTCAAGCGGTAGCGCGCTTGCCTGGCATGCGTGCGGCCCGGGTTGGATCCTCAGCACCACATACCAACAAAGATGTTGTGTCCGCCGAGAACTAAAAAATAAATATTAAAAATCCTCTCTCTCTCTCTCTCTCTCTCTCTCTCTCTCTCTCTCTCTCCTCCCTCTCTCTTAAAAAAAAAAACTTTAAATAACATGAGACCCTATAGTTTGATTTTCTTTTTCATCTTAGCTAAAGACTTAGTATATACTCTGACCATAACTTTTATAGTTATGAAACAAGAAATTTAATTTTCTTTCTTCACAAATTTCTTCTGCATGGACAGAGCTTTTTTATTTTAAATGTAGAGCTTATCTCATGCTCTTTTTGCCCTTCCTTATTTTTTAAATTAATTTTTAATTTACATATGACAAAAGAATACATTACAATTCTCATTACACATATAGAGCACGATTTATCATATCTCTGTATACAAAGTATATTCACACATATTCATGTCTTCATGCATGTACTTTGGATAATAAAGTCCATCACATTCCACCATCATTTCTAACTCCATGCCCCCTCCCTTCCCTTCTCACTCCTCTGCCCTATCTAGAGTTCATCTATTTCTCCCTTGCTCCCCCTCCCTACCCCATTATGAGTCAACCTCCTTATATCAGATAAAATATTTGGCATTTGTTTTTTGATGTTGGCTACTTTCACTTAGCATGATAGTCTCCAATTCCATTCATTTACCTACAAATGCCATGATTTTATTCTCTTTTATTGCTGAGTAATATTCCATTGTGTATATATGCCACATTTTTTTATCCATTTATCTATGCCCTTCCTTATTAAGTCAAGAACTTTTGATTTTTTTTTTTACTTCAAAGAAGCATTTTGTGGTTTCCCTGACATATCCCAGTTGCCAACCTCATGACTAGTGTATTTCAGGACCATTCTTAAGCAAAATAAGAGTTCCTGAACACAGGTTTTGTGATACTAGTGGCAGACACTTGACCTGATAACCAAGAGACTATTCAGTGACAAAGGAGTGGGGATTGCATACAGTTTGCATACTTTGGACAAAGGGATGATTCACATCTGGCACAGAGTGGGATAGCATGATAATTTATCATGCCACTGAGAACTGTACACAATTTAAAATGTATGAATTACTTTTTTTTTAAATTTCCATGTAATATTATCAGACAATGGGTAACTGAAATCAACAAAAACAAAAACAAAACCCACAGATGAAAAGACACTGTATTTTCTTTCATAAATTGTATTGTTTTAAGTATTTATCTAAGAATGTATTCTTGTATCATTTTTAAGGTTTCAGAATGAAATCACTTTCAGTGCTGTGCAGTCAAGTTTCTCTAAGATCAGATGTTTTGTCCGCAACACTAGTTTTATGTTTTATAGATTTTTTTTTCAAAGTTCCTCTTGTACCTTTAATCTTTTTTTTTTCACATTAAAACAACAATGATAACAAAACATTCAGCAGTTCTTGGCATTCTCTGGGCTGATTCATGTATGTCTAGCCTTTCTCACAATGCCTATTCTGTGTGTAAACACCTATCTCAATCTCATTTCTACAGATCCCAAATTTGCCTCCAATGAAGATCAAATTGCCTTTCAGAACATGGCTGTTTTAGTCCATTTAGGGTGCTATGACAGAATGCCACACACTGGGTGGCCTACAAACAATGGAATTTTATTTCTCCTAGTCCAAAAATCAAGGGATAACCATTATGTGTCTGGTGAGGACCCACTTCGTGCTTCAAATCATCTTTCCATCAAAATGTGGGTTCAGGGTTGAGAGACTTCTATGAAAACTCATAACAGGGTACTAATATCATGAAAACTCCACCTTCATAACCTAGCCACCTTCCAAAAACCCCACCTCCAAATTCCATCACATTGGGGATGGGATTTAGCATATGAATTTTGAGGGAATGCACAGATTCAGTAAAAACTATAGCTGGATAGTCACCTTTCCTAATTTTCTCAAGTAGATTTATGTCTCTGCATCAGTCTTTAATAAACCAATATCACAACACTTCTTTTAATTAATTGCAGTGTCTTTTTCATGACTTCATTTTCCTTTCTGGTTTAAGTTGTGTAAGGCTGGTCAACAATTTTTTTTTTTTTTTTTACTTTTCTGAATCAATTTTTTAAAATCCGTTTGAACCAAATATAAACTCTGATAAAGTAAGCAATTAATAAGTCATTATACTATGTAAATGAATTTAAAGTAGTGTTAGGTAAGTTGATAGGACTTCAAGATTAGTGGTCTTGCAAAGGTATTTGACACCTTTCATTTTTTTCTTTTCTAACAACATCAAGTGAGCCTCACCAAGAGGCTAAACTGGTTTACAGAATAGATGCGACATCTCCAATATCCAGTTTGCACAATTTGGTGGATGTTAGTTAAATCATCTAATATTGTATACAAAGTATATTCACACATATTCATGTATTCATGCATGTATTTTGGATAATAAAGTCCATCACATTCCACCATCATTTCTAACTCCATGCCCCCTCCCTTCCCTTCCTACTCCTCTGCCCTATCTAGAGTTCATCTATTTCTCCCATGCTCCCCCTTCCTACCCAACAACATAAAATCTCATCATGTTTTTGGTGGTTTAAACATAACTTTTTTCCCTACCATTTTTGGCTTTTACAACTATTTAAAGATTACTATGTGTAGATATGGTTGCAGGCAAGACATGCCAAATATTTCTGAGACAAAAATTACCTTCATATTATTGCTATTAGGAGGGAAAATAGGCTATCAGGGTCTGCTAAAAGCACTATAGAAGGATGATAAGCCCACCGTGTTAAGACATTCTTAATTCTCAGTGATTGAAATCAGATCTGGTTGCTCTGATCAGTATTCATGACAGCATATTATGGACACCAAAGAACTATCTTAGCTGCAGTTGTAACTATGTCAAAAACATTACGTTGCCACTGAAAATAATTGCAAGTTTTATAAATATAAAATTAACTCATTATACTGTCATCATCTTACAATGAGTGTGTTTTGTGATGTGTCCTTATTGACAAGCTTAAGAACTTGAATTCAGACTGATTTTTAAAATTTCCCAGTAGGAAACTAGCCCTTTAAAGTTGACAAGAACATGTCAATATCTTATTTAGTTTGGTGTATGTATTTCACTATATCCTAGTTTACTGAGTTATAAGCATACATATATGTATATATATATTTGAATTTATATACTTACATATATTACATAACAGGGACTTATATATCGATACACATACACTTATGTAGTGTGCATTTATGCAATATCTATCTGTAACTTTTGAGGATGCCCCAGAAACACCAAGTTCACTACTTCTGAAAACTACTTATTATGACCAAGATATTTTAACCTTTAGATATGTTTAAATCTAAACCTCAATTAGACAGGAGATGATCTCTATATTTTTCAGCTCTGAATTTTCAGTACCTTCAACATAATACAGTACAAGCTTAATGTCAGGGAACCATGAATGAATTATGGGTTTGTTTGAGCTATCTCAAGGCAGGGAGGTTGCTTTACTCAGAACTGTTGGTAAAATTCCACGATTAGAACCTGGAGACTGCTCAGATTATGCTGATATCCTGCCCATTGGCTCAGACAGCTTTAGTTTCAAATGCAGCAGCTCAGAAGCAGAGGAGGTGGGCGTAACCTGCTAACACCCAATAGAAGATGTCTTTGCCATATTCTTCCTGTTTTCCTCAGGAAATATTTCACTGAGAATACCATTGGTGTTCCTACCTATTTAAATAAAGTTCAAGGGATCCATTATTGGTTAGATCTAGTCTCCCTCAGAGTTGGATCACCCCACTCTGCCCCTGCTTTTCACTTATTTTTGTATCTTGTCTTTATTTCTTAAATTTCACATACCTTTCATATTTCCAATCTGACTCACCACCCTGGTTCAGGGAAACTGAGTAAAAAATCACGCAGTGGCATGACAGCTTAATAAATAACTGTTGAACAAAGGTTGAGAATCAGTAAGAGCGTAAGTTATCCATTATAGATTAGTAAAAAAAAATATAGATTATAGATATGATAAGTGAGATAAGACAATTATAAAGCAAGAACTGTCATAGAAAGTCCTAAGACTCCATTTTGCTGCCTTCTACAAAACAAACTGTTACAGGAGCTATTTCTGAGAAACTGAAATGAAAGCTGATTTCTTATAATATATTGTTTTCTGTACTTTGTACCTCACAAAATGTACTTAAACCAGAATATGGTGGTCTTGGTGACCCAAGACTTTAAAGTAGATTCTCATCCCCAATAACTCCTGTCGAATTCAGGATATGGTTGTCTAACACCTGCATGGATCCAAGATGTGGTTAATGGAGTTGCAAAGCTGACCGCTTTTTTCAAGCTTCTGTGATTGGCTTGCTTGCATGATGCTAAGGAAAGCCTCTGAGTTGTGGTTTTCATCTTTAAGTTCCCAGGATACAGGCCAGGAAGTTGCTGTCCTCCCACAGAGCTTGAGTCTCTACAGGTGGGTGACAGTCCCTGGCCAGGTAAATAAAGCTCTCTTTGATTTGAATTCAGACTTAGAGTGTTTTTTAAAGTGACTGCCCATAACAGATACCTCTGCAAGGACATTGGAGGGAAGAATTATTAATTTCATTATTAATTTAGTTAGAAATACCATGTGTGAATTTTTAGACAGTGCATTTACTAATATGATATTGTGGCTCAGTGGCAGAGTGCTTGCCTCACACTTGTGAGGCACTGGGTTCAATCCTTGGCACCACAATAAATAAATAAATAAATAAATAAATAAACAAACAAACAAAATAAAGATTTTTTCCTTTTTTTAAAGTTGTAGTTGGACGCAATACCTTTATGTTATTTATTTATTTTTATGTGGTTCTGAGAGTTGAACCCAGCAGCTTGCTTGTGGCAGGCGAGCGCTCCACTGCTGAGCCACAACCCCAGCCCCAAAATAAAGATATTTTTTAAAAAATTTAAAAAGAAAAAGAAAAAGAGGGGGAAGTATGGGAGGTGAATGAGTTGAAAGGAGAAAGTAAAGAAGAAAGAAGAGATGGGACAGTGAATGTGAAAGAGGGCAAAAAGGGAGAGACAGGAATGGAAGGGGCTTGAAAGAAATGAACAGAACAGGAAGAAATGAAAAACAGGGAAGCAGGGTCCTTCCCTCAGTGTTCACTACATCATTATTCATTGAAATATGCATGTGTATTGAACAGAAGAGAAAAAGAATACAAAAGAGAAAGGAAAAGAGAAGGTAATTGGAAAAAAATGCTCTAGTCAATAAATGGCATTATAATAATTATTTCTCCATACGGAAAAATATAATTAGACTGCGATTTTTTACACCTTATACACAAAAGATAGATTCCAGATGGAGTAAACATCTAAATGACTAGAAAGAAACTTTCAAACTTAAAAGCACCTCTAGAAAAATAATTTACAGCCTTAGAGTAGGTAAAATTTCTTTGAAAAACAAATATACATATACATTCATAGGGGAAAAAAAACTATTTCATCACAAACAAAAAAATCAAAATCTCCATGGAACAAAATATCATAAATATTTTTAAACTCAAGTACCAGGCATAATTTTAACATCTATAAAAGACAACAAATTTAGATCATTGGTTAGTTTTGGTACTTATAAATCAATATGAAATAAACAATTTTTAATATACAGAGGGAAGCAGAAGACAAAATCAAATAAAGACAGAAAAATACTGCATTACCAGCACTCAGAAAAAAATACAAAGAGAATGAGGATATACAATTTCACATATCTCAAATGTGAAAAAAACAGCTGTCCAATCATATCAAAATAATAAGCATTTAAAATAACTAGAAATCTCACCCACTTCTGTTGGAACTACTAACTAGAGAGTGATCTGTAAATATCCAGTAAAGCTCAAAATATATGCACCCTACAACATGATAATTCTATCCCTAAGTATATGCTTCAATGAAATTATTATATACATGTATGTGTAAGTGAGCAAGTACACACATACAAGACTTTTAGTAAAGCATTTCCAATAATAAAAATAAGTACCTATCAAGAGGAGAATGAATTACTGCAATGTAGTAGCATCCTTTTCTAAATCAAAATAAATGAGCTAGATTATTTATAACACATGGAGAAATCTCAGTATAATATTGATAGATAGTTGCAGAGGATGTATACCCAAGCATGTGTATGTATGTGTGTGTGTGTGTATACATATGCATACATATATATGTGTGTACATATAAAAACATACATGTTTATACAGAAGCATCACATAAAAGGACACTTGCAGAGGCCATGTGAAGTCCAAGGACCATGTCACACATGAGAACATCAAGCAAGATATTTATTGTCAATAACAGGAGGTATACCAACAAGGCTGTCCCTCTGTGGGTCCTCACAGAGCAGCTTTATAGCCCATAAGAGGAATCTCATAAGCTGTTTAGGAGTTTAAGCTGGGGTGGGTTCCATCTTTTAGCAGTCACATTTCTTATGGGAAGTTAAGCAGCATTGCCTCAGAATGGAAACTTTGGAACCTCTGGATAGAATGGTTCCTGACCTAAAATGGCAAATCTGATGCCATTATTGATCTGATACCAATATTGATTTGATGCCAATATTCCTCCCTTTTGTTTTTATAGATAACGGGAGTAGGAATGATGGTCTTTCTTCTGTAGACTCTTCCTGCTGGTTAGGGGCAAAGAACCTCATTCCTGTAAAGTGGGTCAGGGAGGGCTTTAGTTGGAGGCAAAGCCTCTGGAGTCAGAGGAGTTGACCGTGAGATGCAGGTCTGGGTCTTGGGCTTCAGGGACTGGGAGTCCTTGTTGTAGCCTCCTCTGTCTGAGAAGAGTCTTCTTAGGATTCAGCTTTGGAGGGTTAAAAGTCGAGATTTTAGAGATGTGCAAAGACACAGATCCTGTGGGGATTACCATATAGTGAGATGGTTTACATAGTTTGAAATGGGAGCTATGGATCCAGTTTGGAATGCCCTCAAATTTGGCCACGAAGGGGGTAGTTAAGATTACCTTGAATACTCCCTTCCATTTTGAGGTTAGTGAGGGAGAGGAGGTGTAATGGGGAGTGAAGAGGTCTCCTGGAGTCATAGGAGAGCATGAGGCCTTAGGATTAGGCAGCAGCTGACCAGCATAGGCCCATAGTAAATTTCTGAGATAGTGTAAAAGAGGGTCATTAGATTAGGTTGGCTGGGGGGGCTTGGGAGCTAGAGTAGGAGGGAGCATGAAGCCACCGTACATTAGCTCAAATAAGGAAATATTTAGGAGTTTTCTTGGTAGGGCCCTAACCCTAAGTAGAGCTAGAGGGAGGAGTTTAAGCCAGTCTAAATGTAATTCTATTGATAGTTTAGTCAAGGTCGATTGTAGTATTTGATAGGTTCCTTCAACCTTTCTAGATGACTGAGAATGGTAGGGAATGTGAATATGCCAAGGAATGTTTAGGGCCTTTTTGGAGAAGACCAGAGATTAAAGGTTTGAAATCCCTGAGGCTCTGAGGGGAAAGTGGGTATTGGGGTCATTAAAAAAAATAGCAAACTGGGTGCCATGGCACACCCCTGTAATCCCAGCAGCTCAGGAGGCTGAGGCAGGAGGATTGTGAGTTCAAAGCCACCCTCAGCAAAAAAAAAGTGAGGTGCTAAGCAACTCAGTGACACCCTGTCTCTAAATAAAATGAGGCTGAGGATGTGGCTCAGTGATAGAGTGCCCCTGATTTCAATCCCCAATACCCCAAACAAACAAACAAAAAGAATAGCAGGTATTCTACAAAGTAAGTACAAAACGGATTTCAATCTTACAAACTGTTTTCTTTTGTTCAAGAAGATTGCTAAGATAAAATTTAAATGTGACAAGTGTTGTCACTGTTACTAGTTCTTATAGTTTAGGATTACTTATTGTGTAGTTGTGTATACTTTTTAAATTTAAGCTGTCATTAAAACACACTCTTGCCCCAAGACTACAATGCTAGGATCAATAGCAGAGCTAGAATCCCGAACAAGATTTTTTTCTAATTCTAAAACCTATGGTCATAATATACCGTTCTGTCTCAACTAGATTTATTGCAAAAAAATTTTAAATAATCAATGAGATTTCTCCTACTCCTTTTTTTCCCTTTCAGTTTACTGCAGCCTTTTTTTAAACATGTGCCCCCCTTGATTTTTTAAATTTATTTACTCATTCTAATTTGTTGTACATGATATCAGAATGCATTTAAATTCATAGTACACATATAGAGCACAATTGTTCTTGTCTCTGGTTGTACACAAAGTAGAGTCACAAATTTGTGTCTTCTTTTAAAAAATAAAAGTCCATCTTTTACTGATACAGGTTAGGATGTTTTAGGGGGACAAAATCCAGCACTTCAGCTGAATTCTCCAAACTTAGGCAGCAGTTGAAAAGTTCTAGCTAGCCTGAGGATGACTGAAAGTCAAAGATGTGTCTGAAAACCTCAATGAGAAGCAGGTTGAAGTCTGAGAGGTACAGGACCATGGTTTTGAAAAGGCACACCTGTCTTCCATTCTCCACTACTGAATGTGACTTCAGAGTACAGCAAAGCACAGGGAGGGTCTCTGTCCATGAAGACAGCTCCAAAAGAGAGGGGCTGGGGCAGGTGAGCTGGAGGTGAGTTCAGATCCTCCACATGAGACGAACCTTTCAGGGCCACAGGGACTCAGGTGCCCAACCCTGCGGCAGCCTCCTCACTCACACTACCCACACTTTCATGCTTCCCCAGCGCCCACTTTGTCCCTGCCTCTGAGACCCGAACACTGATGGGGAAGCTAGGGACAGAGACATTTCCTGGGGACAACATCAGGGCCCCAGATGATAGTCCTTGGTTTGGGCTGCACAGCACAAAGCAAACTATGGTGAATTCTTCTGGCTATTATTTTTCAAACTAACTTATAAAACCAAAAGCTTGGTGTGAAGCAGAGAGAAGGTGATGCGACCTCCGAGAAGCTCCAGCTGGGGGGCTCCTAAAGCCACAGCTTGGGCTTGACCACCTCTGGGGAGGGAGGCTGCGGTGGGAGAGCCTGAGGGCAGCTTTCGAATTCCAGGCGTTATCCTAACCCCTTATCACCCAAGGTCCAAGGATGTTGCTTGTGGGTCTGTGCTGTCTCTGTCCTTGCTCCCCTGCCCTGAGACAGGGCTGCCTGTCAGGTTTGGGGACTGATCATACATGAAGTTCTGTCAGGATGTGAGTTTGGATTCCAGTGCAGCTACTTTCCAAAGCAAGTCCCCAACAATGTTGAGAGCTGAAATCCAGGCTGCAGCCCTCAGGAGGTCCCACTGTTGGAGCTATCCAGACCATATTTGAATGTCCCTGGTGTGTACCAGCCACAGCTGGGTCCTAAATGCTCTTTGGGAGTGGATGGCACAGAGCCTGTGGCTTGCACAGCTGTGCCTATCCTTTCAGGTTCTATGGAGTGGTCCTGGGTGTCCTGGGCTTCTCCTGCTTCTGCTGCAATTCCCACTGCGAATCTCTAGCTTCCTCCTTTAGTTGCTGAATGGATTCTAGGAGTTTCTCCTTTTCATCAAGTTCACTTTCCAGAAAGGTATTTCTTTCAATGGCTGCATTCAAGCACTGCTCAACGTCTTCCAGAGACAAGCTTGTTTTGCTCTTTCCAAGTCATCCTTTGCTTGCTCCAGCTCCCCGGTGTATTTCTGCAGCTGATCTTTAATGAATTCGGTCATTCTCTAAGGTGTGATGTGTCAGTAGCCTTCACAATGCTGCTTCTCAAACTTCTCCTTAATGGTTTCCAGCTCAAAGCCAAGGTGGTTGTTTCTGACAAAAGTTCTCTGTTCCTGGTTTTGTTCTGTGAAGCTGCCTCTCCAATTGGGTTCTTATTTTTGGTTTCCCACTTGGAATTCTCTAAGTTCCTCCTGTGTAGTCTCTACCTTCTGCTTGTAGGTCATTGCCAAATCTTTCTAGTACCTTGCTTCTTCCTCCTCAGAGCCGAAAGTCTTTCCTGAGTCTTCCATTGTGAAAACAGGGAAGAGATCACTCTTCCTGTAGCATGGTCTTGAGCTCAGGTTCCAAAGATGAGGTGGAAGTGGTCATAGGCAGCACAGCCTGGGTCCTTGGCTCTGCCTACGACAGTATTTTTTAGTTGTGAAACCTTATACTTCCAAGTGCTTTCATTTGGGCATCTGTTTCAGCAGATAGAAATAAACACATGACTGTATTTCTTTCTTTTTCTTCTTCTCCTCCTCCTCCTCCTCCTCCTCCTCCTCCTCCTCTTCCTCCTCCTCCTCCTTCTTCTTCTTTGAGAACTTTCAGGAAGAAACTGAGATCTTTTTCATTGACTCTGTCTATAAACGCTTCTACCTAGAGGAGGTATTAGTTAAATAATTACTTAACTAATAAAAATATCCAGACATTTAGTGACTCAATGTGCCTTGTGTACTATCTGATATTGGACGTGACCTCTGGTACTTGTCTCAGGAACTGTATATTTTAATGTCAGAGTGTATTCATTCTTTCCCAATAAATATTCTCTACTTCTTCCTTTTAGAAAGAGATTCCTCTTCCGGGCTGAAGGCCCATCTTGTAGGCTCCTATGCAGCCAAGCTGGCCTTGCCACCAGGCCCTGGTCAGTGGGGAGAACCCAGGGGTATTGGTAGCACATTCTGTGTGGCTTCCTCAACAGGGAAACAACTACTCTCATTTTCCCCTTTTTCTCTTCTATTATCTAAAAATGATGAAACTGGCTCTTTTCTCAGAGATAGAATTCATGTCTTGAGGATTATAAAGCCACCTTGTCAACTCTGGATAAATAAGTAAATTCATGTGAGAGAATCAACTTCTAGCTTATTTCAGTCATTGTGCTCTTGCAACTCTTTATGATAGCAGGCCTTATCAAGTTTAGCTTGTCCCCTAATTGAAATAATTAATATTGACACTTAGATATGGCAGAAGAGTAACTGATACTCAGATTGAAGACTTTGCCTGTGATCAAATAGGAAGGGACAGAGTGGAGTGTATTGTAGTGTTTGACAACAAAGCCTGGACCTTTATGTTGTTGTCCCAGGAAGGGAAAGTCTGACCCAAAGGGTCATAAATACACCAATGTAATTGCAAAATGTTAGCCTCAAAGTGACTGCTGATTTAAAACCTAGTACCCATGGAAGCCCCAATTATGAAATATTTGTTTGTCTTATATTTGTTTTGAAAGGTTTCAGACACAGTTTTAGGAAGAACTCCAGCGGCAGGTTTGGTGATTAAATCTAGTTTGTAGGTGATGAGGAGAATAAATTCTCCTCTCAGTCATTCCATCACATTCACCCTGACAAGAAGCATAATATATTTTGTTACTCTAATGGGAAGTTAGTTCAAGAAGTTGCAGTTGTATTTCCTCTTTCCCAGTCTATGGCACATAAAGTATCAGCAGTGTATTAGGAAAGAGGCTGATAGAATCGTTTTAATTTTCTCAGTGTCCTAATGAGGTAAGTATCAGACAGTAGAAGAGTTCACTAGCTTATGACCCAAACAATACCAACTACAGAATGTTTCCACATGGAGGTAAAAATATAATAAATCTAGGCCAGAAGAGCTATTTGGTTACCAAGCAGTGAATTGGAACCAAGGCAGCAATTCTCAGGAAAAGTATTTTGTTCTCGCAGCTGATTCAATTAAAATAAAACACATGAAAACATTAAATTCTCCTTTCCTGGGTGCCAGAGTTGCAGGAACACTAAAGAGATACTTAACATGGGCAATATTTCAGTCATAAAAACTAATCTGCTTTGTTAGCAATGTGTTCAGGGAAAAATTCAAATGCACCAAGTACATTAGAGTGGCCCAGATGCACAGAAGTTTCCAGAAGCACAATACACACAGAAACTTTCAGTAGAAGGAGATTTCCTTTCTGTCAAAACTGCTATCATCAAATAAAAACAACAAAATATTGGAGAGGAAACTGGACTGTTAAGAAGGAAAACAGACACTTCTCTTTGCCAAGAAATATTGTTTACAAAGATGCTAAGCAAAATTAAAATTACTGTTTAAATTCTAATTCCTATTTTGAAAATTATATCTGAATAGCTATGTGTGTGTGTGTGTGTGTGTGTGTGTGTGTGTGTGTATGAATACATCTATGAAAACTGGGGCTGTCTGGGCATATGGGAACTCTATATTAGAGAGCAATTTCACAACAAGTTTTATTAAATGTCCTTTGTTAGAATTCTGAATATTTCTGTAAGATATAATGTTGAGGTTAGGAAGAACTAACAGGAAATAGAGTGTGAACTCCTTTTTAACAGTAATTGAAATAAAACTAACTGCACATTTTCAAAATGTGCAATTAAATAATGCACAATGTATGTAAGGACCTGTGAAGCCATCAATGTGATTAATGTACTGAATATCATAATACCTAGTCTTCTTGCACCTCTATAGTGTCTCATTTCTGCATCTCTGCTATAACCTTCAGGCAGTCAGTAATCTGCTCTCTATCTATGTAAATTACTTCATATTTCCTATAATTTAATATTAACTGGAATTATTAGTTATGTTTTCTTTTTGGTACCAAGCTAAATATATAACATTGCATATTCTCAGCAGTTTATTGCTGAGGTTTGTGTTTTGCCAGTTTGTTGATCTACTAAGCCTCAGTTAACATTTTTATTAATATTAGCTTCTGGGTTATTAAACATAAAGTGGTTATGAACAGACATGTCTAGAGCTTTGTTTTAGACACACGTTTTCATTTCTTCTGTGTAACTGACATGGAAAGAAGCACTGAGACAGTTCAGGAGCAGGAGAGCAGCCAACCTTTAGTTAGTAATTTGAGAAGCGATTGAGAACTGACATAGGTGTTAAAATCCATAGACATTTATAACAGTTATATGAAAATTATTACATATGTTCAAATGAATTAAATCAATGGAAGGTGCAAAAAAGATTCAATTTGAGCTCCTAGAAATGTAAATGATGTGTAAAATGAAAGCACTGATGAGATTAATGATATCTTAGACATTATAAATGAAAAGATGAATAAACTTGAAGACAAAGGAAAAGAAATATGGAAAATGTAACACATCTAGAAATAATAATTAAAAGAAAATGAAAGAGCATGAACTAATTACGGGAAAACTTCAACAGTGTGAGCTGTGAAAGAGACCTGAAAAAAAGTCTCTTCAGTAAAAGCTGTGGTCTGTAGTAAAGGAATATCTAGCCCTTCTTCCAGATAACACATAAAATACTCAAAGGTAGCTATAAAGTTGCAAAAATATTCACTTATTAAATTATGTTCCCAGTGTTATCAAATTTAAGGCATAAAACCTTTACAAGTAAATTAGTCATCTGTTCTCCTTTTTTTTTTCTTTTTCTTTTTTAGGTTAAAAAGCTTTGACAATGATTTGGTGGTTTGTTAGTATTGCTTGTTTAACATAAGTCTAAGAAATTAACACAATGCATGACATGGAAACAGTGATCTAAATAAAATCACCAAAGTTTAACAAATATATCAAATTTATTTATTTAGTTTTAAATTGCTATAAATTTCTTTAGAATATAGATATCAATCATTATTTAACTGATTTCCCCAAACATTGAAACTCATTACTGATTTTATCAATAATGGTATGCAAGGTTTTTTTTTTTTCCAATTATGCTCCTTAAAAATGAATAGTCCTTGATAGGTCAAAGAAAAAATTTCCTGTCCTTATTTTTCCAACTTGCAACATGTGTCAGTTGCACAGTATGTTTCTATAGAGCTTCTACAGAGCTTCTGTGAATTGTCAGAAGCAAGTCCATATAATGTGCCTTGTGTTAACATCTAGTAAGCCCTCTTCTCATCTAGGGGGGGTGTCCAGTTGGTTTTAATCTTGCTAAGATGATTTAATGTGAGTCCAGTCTGTAGTTCTGGCAGAGAAAAGAGAAAATTCATACAGTAACAATTTGGGGTGCCTTAGCATGACTGTCATAACACTTATTCAGTAAAATAACCCCACAGACTCTGAGGGGATAGGCTCAAGGGAGCCTCTCAAATAGTTGTGAGTGCAGCAGTGCAGGATGTCTCTCTGATGTAGACACTCTTCCTAGGAAAAGGGAGAGAAAATAGCAGCAACCACAGAATAATATCCACCACAAAAACCTGATTGTGAGAGGTTGTGGATATTCTTCAAATTCTTTAAAAGTGTTTTATCTGGGGGGGGGGGGAATTAGGGAATATTTAGAAAATATAAAGCAAAGGTCAAATTTTAAAGTAATAAAAGATAGTATGAGAATTATAAAATATACATATATTACATACCAAATGCTTTTTTCAACTAAGACTTTATAAGATTTGATGACAATGTTAAGAAGAGTAATTTCAATTGAAGGAAACAAATAAAAGGAATATAAATGCTTTTTTCCCCCTTGACTGGCAAGTAGAACATGACATAATTCATCAGGAGAGCCACTTTTACAATTCTTATAAATGAGTTTTATGATGATAGCAAATCAGAGATATGTGAGAAATATTATATTCTGAATCAAAATAATTTTACCATTAAAGTCTGGTGTAGTTTACTGATAACTTAAATTTATTGTTCTGTAAGCTCATGGAGATGAGAAACATATGCCAGTCAATAAACATTATGAAGAGTAAAAGAAAAACTTAGAAGTCACTGGAGAATAGTTCTTTAACTGTTTTCTTGGAGTGGCTATAAAACTCAATGTAATGAATCATTTAAGGGCAGAGAAAGAATATAAATGGAAAGGCATTATATTTTACCCAACAGCACCTTGAGAAGATCTAGCATGAAATTTTTTTAATAATAAGATTATTATTACATTGAAAGTTTACAGAGTAGGGAAAGGCCTGAAGATACTGAATTATACGAAGAAAACTGATGAGAAATAGCTAAGGGAATCAGAAGAGTGACAACAGTAATTGGATTGCTCTCATTGGCTATAAAATTAGAAGACACTTTGAAAGGGTAATAAACATATGAATTATGGTTTGAGAGATTCAGACTGGAAGTTATAACACAAACAGAAAAAAAAGGACCTTGAGGTGAATATTAATCAAAATTGATCAAAGTTTTCTGGCATGCTTCTCCTTTTCTCTCATCAAAAAAATTTTCATTTATAACTTAATGCTAAAATTTATGCCAGAGATTTAATCTGGTCAAATTCCATCTATGCTTCCTTCTGGTGCTTCTATCAGTTTCCCAAATAGAAAGACAAAGAAAACAGAACATCAAAAACTGCCCTTTTTTATAATAAATATTTAATACTGATAATTGCATTTTGAAAAACAGGTGTAACAATTAATACATGTTTGAGTGTGGGCTGCTACACTTTATCGATTTGTTAAAGCAATTCAGTAATCTTTGTTTCTTATTTTTTCCATCTCTGAAAATGATTTTAAATTATTACTATATTCCCCCCTTCTTTTTGAGTGGGTAATTCTAAGTAAAACTCGCTCTTAACACCTATATTAGTTGCTTATCCACAGCTTCCTTTGTGTCATGGCCTCAAAAAGTTGTATGAGTGCACTCATGTATGACATTCTTGAGTTAGGATCATGAAGGAATGCAGTTATCTGATTACAGGCTGGTCTGAAAATCTCCACAAAATGGTTGTCACTGGGCAATATTACAATAAGTACTCAATTTTTATAACATGTTTAAGCCTCAAATCTGAGGAGATCACCCTCAAAATCCCCAAATGCTTATTTGTGTTCTACATATTTCTCACCTGCATCATTGATGAGCAAGAAAATAAATGAAGAATTTCATGATGTTATTTTATTGTAGGGATAGACATCCTCTGTGAGTTATACAAGTTTTTGGTAGAATATAGTAAAAGTGTCACATGACAAATATTTATAAGATTTTTCTTTATTTGAGGCCCAGAGGTATAAGGGTTGGAAAACATAACATCATAAGTATTGTAGTAGGAAAACAACACTGATATAGTGTAGTAAAAAGACTATAAGTGACCCCAGTGATGTCTGAGTAAACCTGGACAATTGGTTCACTCAGTGAGAATGTTCTGTGGTTTACAGCTGATGGTTCTAACCTCAGATACCTGTGAATTCCTCAGTAATGCTTCATGCCCAACTTCACCCAGTGACGTAAGAAGTTCTTCTCTCACCTTTGTGAGGACTCTGTCATAGAATATTGGTTTCCATCATGAATGATCATCTGAGAGTAACCAATATTGTGCTCATGTAGTTCAACTAGGATCTAGTTTAGTGTCTCATACTCTGTCATAATCAAATCTCTTTCATGGAGGAAAAAAAAAAGAACAGAAGGAGGGGCAGACAACTTGTAGGAGATCTGAACTATCAGTATTTTATTAGCATATTGTGAACTCTTCCATTTAAACTATGAACAAGTGGTATTGCCCATGAGGGATAACAAATAACATTAACCAGAGATTTTGAAATCAATGCAACTTGGTGAACTGTGGCTTTCTACAAACTTGAGCCATATACTTTTACAATGGAGTATGTGATGTTGATCTTCCATGTCATTCAATATGGTTCTTTAAAGGAAGGACATTTATTGTCCCCATTTAGGCAATAAAGCTAACTCATTTTCTTAAGTTTGTAAGCAAATATTTTAGAAAGAATAATTATCTCAAGAACTTTTCTAGGGGAAAAAGAATAAATACAAATTTTAAAAAAGTTTCCTTCTAGAGATAGACATCACCATTTTGACATTTATTGTCCCCATTTAGGAAATAAAGCTAACTCATTTTCTTAAGTTTGTAAGCAAATATTTTAGAA
Source organism: Spermophilus citellus (assembly GCF_964194105.1). NCBI lineage: Eukaryota > Metazoa > Chordata > Mammalia > Rodentia > Sciuridae > Spermophilus > Spermophilus citellus. The sequence goes on from NC_138188.1 coordinate 71,282,135, forward strand.
AGAATAATTATCTTAAGAACTTTTCTAGGGGAAAAAGGATAAATACAAATTGAAAAAAAAATTCCTTCTAGAGATACACATCACCATTTTTTTGAGATAACCAATTAAATCACAGACAAACACTTTATTAATTTGTTCAATATTTACCATTGCACCATTACTTGATTTCTTCTAGGTAATAATAATAGAAGAATAAAAAACATAATCGATGAAGTCATGGGGCTTACATTTTATATTTGGAAGCAGGTATTGAATAAAAGAAATGACAACAGTATGCAAGAATTTGGTTAACTTTAATTACTAAGGAGAAAAATTTGGATAGAAGCATAAAACTTATTAATGTAGGAATGAATGTCCAAATTTAGAGAAAGAGGGGAGGATATGGCCCACTGAAAATATGACATTTTGCATAAAGAAACAAAATCAATGAAGGCATAGGCCATACAGATATCAGGACGGGACATTTCAGACAGAAAATAGAAATCCAAGCAGGAAAAGAAGAAAGCCTGGGCTAAAACAACAACGAAAACAAAAGCAATGTAAAAAAGATTGAGTTTTGTACATACTTTAAAATGCAGCCCAAACAGATCAAGCACGGAGTACGTACAAAATACAGCAGTCAGAAACAGCATCAAATTTATTCGGCCTCCAGATCAAGAAAAAACTGAAGTGTTGTCAACCAATAGAAGAAATATTGAGAAAGAAGCAGGTTATAAGAGATATCAGATACTATCAACAAGAACAAATTTTCAGGATTAAAGAATGTTCAAGAAAGAATGTAGAGAAATTGGAATAGTAGAATGGACTATGTCTTTGGGGATTTTTACTATAAAAGAAAAGAAAAGGCTAGAACCAAAACTAGAAATTGGAAGGAGGTTCAGGTTGTGCTTTGTTATCTTCTAGAATGGGAGATATAACGGAAAATGTGTTTGCAAACATAATGTTCTTCAGATAGTTAAAAATGATAATGTAGATAACAAGTGGAAAAACTTCTGGAACACCATGCCTAATTCAGTTTTTGGAATAAAAAAACTGCCATGATATATATTCAAGATATTAATTATAGAGTTTATAGTACATACTTATAAAATTATTATAATTTATTATAGTATTTTATCTTTTAGTATTCATCATAATTACAGTTTAGTGTAACTTCCACAAAAATTTGCATAATAATATTAATGTTCAAAAAGTAGCTTTGTATTAAAATAAAATTAGCAGTAAATTCAAAGAAGCTAGAAAATTTTCAGAATCTATCCATTGCCCTATTATGTTTTATTTAGGAAGCAACTGCAGACTAAATAACTTTGAATGGCCAATTATCCACCTAAAATCTTTCCTATGTTCTGACTTAGAAAGCAAAATCAAAAATGAGAAGTTTATTGACTAAAAGATCTCCATATTTGGATTCATAGGACCTACTTAATGTCATAAATCAGGCAGATTAAGCCTATTATTATGTAGTAATAACATAAATTATGAGTGTCTTGTTACAAAATTAGTTTATCCTTTACTGTCATAATATATGATTTGTGAGTTGACAATGGCTATTTTACCTGTTGCAGTCACTTGGAGCAGGTTACCAGGGATGCATCCATAACATGTTTCCACAATCACACTGAAGAAACTGAAACAATGTTTCATACTATCAATTCAGTGACCTCTTCCTGGAAGCAATACTCCAAAGAAAATCGAAATGTTCAAATGTTGAGCAAGTGTGTATTTCTCCACCTAATATGCCAGCTTGGGTTTTATAAAGCTCCTGTAATGAATAACAAACCCATGCTCTTATCAGATAGAAGAACCCATCTAATAAATGGATTACAATAATCTATTTAACAAAAAATTGTATTTCTTGGTAAGTTTCTCTCAACTCTCTCCATTAGTACCTAGGTTGTGCTGGGATGCTAAGTATATAAAATTTGTTGGCAGAGTCTTGGGAATTTAATGATTTTTTTGGAATATCTAAGTTTTATGAAAATCTTTCTTTAGGTTTGGATCTGATTCTATTTATTATGTGACATTAGTAAATGGAGTGATGCACAGTGGCATTAGATAGGGCTACATGAAAACCTAATGCAACACTTAGCAATTTAAAAGATCATACACTTATTATCTCATAATTTATGTTTGTACAAGTCTGGAATGTCTTATCAGAGCCCTCTGCATCGGGGTCTCTGATAAACCTGCAGTGGAGTGATGACTGAAGCTGTGGTAAATGAAGACTCATCTGGGGGAAAGGCCCAATGATAAGCTCATACGTGTGAGTTTGGGTATAATTATATTCCTCAAAAGCTATTCTTTTTTTTTTTTGAGTCCAACATTGAAAATATTATTAATGAAACTTGTGGGGTAACACTAAAACTCTCATTAGAAAGAAATTTAAAACCCCTTACTGTAAATAGGAGTATATTATTATTATGCCTATTTTGATAAAAATGCTTGGCAGGTTATACATGAAGCAATCGTCATGAGGTAGAAATGGAACAGCACATTAAATGCAGACAAAATAGAAGAGAAAAGATTAATGCAACACAAAAACTTAAAAAAAAAAAAGAAAGAATAAGAAATCTAGAGTAAAATCCCATAAAAATTGACAAACCATTCATGAAATTAATCTACAAAAAAAGAGTAAAATTGCTAAAAGGAGGTAATTTTATGATTCTACAAAATATTTTTTCATAAAAATATGATATGAAGTATCACATTGGTAGATTTGAGAATATACATAAAACGCACAAAGTTAGTGAAGTCAAAAACCTGTCACCTGAGGAGATCACAACAGACCCAGGGCTGGGGGCTGGCTCCATGGTAACTACTTGCCAGACATGTGTGAGGAGCTGGGTTAGATCCCCATCACTACAAAATAAACAAGCAAAAACAGCAAAAAAACAATTATATATATTGATAACATTTAATCCATAGTTGAATACGTACACAATTTTTAATTTGCATTCTTCCCCAGATATGGACCAGTGTGTGAAGTGTCCAGATCTCCAATATGCCAACACAGAGAAAAGCCACTGCATCCAAAGAGCCGTGACCTTCCTGGCTTATGAAGACCCCTTGGGCATGGCTCTGGCCTGCATGGCTCTCTGCTTCTCTGCACTCACAGCTGCTGTCCTTGGGGTCTTGGTGAAGCACAGAGACACCCCCATAGTCAAGGCCAACAACAGGGCTCTCAGCTACATCCTGCTCATCTCCCTCACCTTCTGTTTTCTCTGCTCTCTGCTCTTCATTGGCCGTCCCAGCACAGCCACCTGCATCCTGCAGGCGACCACATTTGGACTGGTGTTCACTGTGGCAGTTTCCACAGTCTTGGCCAAAACTGTCACTGTGATACTGGCCTTCAAGGTCACTGTCCCAGGGAGAAGGATGAGGCGGTGGCTGGTGTCAGGGGCACCTAACTTCATCATTCCCAGCTGCTCCCTCATCCAGCTGACTCTCTGTGGAGTCTGGCTGGGGACCTCTCCTCCCTTTATAGACACAGACTCACACTCTGAACATGGCCACATCATCATCACGTGCAACAAGGGCTCAGTCACTGCCTTCTACTGTGCGCTGGGATACCTGGGCTCCCTGGCCCTGGGGACCTTCACAGTGGCCTTCCTGGCCAGGAACCTGCCTGACACCTTCAATGAAGCCAAGTTCCTGACCTTCAGCATGCTGGTGTTCTGCAGTGTCTGGCTCACCTTCCTCCCTGAGTACCACAGCACCAAGGGCAAGGTCATGGTGGCCGTGGAGGTCTTCTCCATCCTGGCCTCCAGCGCAGGGCTCCTGGGCTGCATCTTTGCCCCCAAGTGCTATGTTATTTTATTAAGGCCACATAGGAGCTCTCTACGTGGGTCCAGAGAGAAACTTTATTGTAGGAGCAATAAGCCTTCTTGAGCTTTACTTGGGTTTCTGAAAATTGAGGGTCTGAGTTAAAGCTCCCAGCAGTTTGATATTGGATTTCTACATGTGATTCCCTTCAAGGAACCAGCAATCTACACCTCTTTCTGCACTAATAACAGTTGCCCCACTTGTATTTATGTCTTTTTTCCATTGGGTTGCATTTGAAGTGATTTTTATTCATGAAATCTACAGTGCATCCTGCAGATCCTGCTCATCTGTGTGGTGTTCCCACTGCACGTACGCTTCTGTTTCGATTCCTTCATTTACATTAGTCATATATAAAATGTCCTGAATTCGCAAAGATAGTGTGCTCTATTTTAAAATCCCTCTATGTATTTCAGTGATTCCTTTTTCTATCAAATAAGTCATATTTCATATACTAAGTGTAGTATGTTTTGAAAACTGATAATGTATTTCTTATTTTTGTCTTTTTCAGTATTCTTGAGATCACTTTGGAGAATTTTTCTTTAATGTGTCCCTTAAATTTTAGAGTCAGTTTATCGCATGCTATAAGAAAAAGATTGAAATTGTAACAGACATTTATTGAATTTATACATTCATTTTGGATGATAAAAATCTCAGTGTAGTATTGACTTGCATTTCTCTGATTATTAAGGATGTTGTTAAGGTTATTGAATATTTCTTCATATATTTGTTGACTTTTTAAATGGGGTAGAGAGAGAAGATGTGAGGGAAGGGGAGGGGGGATAGTAGGGGATAGGAAAGGTAGCAGAATACAACAATTACTAATAGGACATTATGTAAAATTGTGGATGTGTAACCGACGTGATTCTGCAATCTGCATTTGGGGTAAAATTGGGAGTTCATAACCCACTTCAATCTAATGTATGAAATATGATATGTCAAGAGCTTTGTAATGTTGTGAACAACCAATAAAAAAAAAGAAAATCTAAACAGACCAATAAAAAGCAATGATATTGAAGCAGGAATAAATAGTCTTCCACTAACAACCATAGAAACAACAATGAAGCTCAGGGCCAGATGGATTCCCAACTGAGTTCTCCCAGACCTTTGAAGGACTAATGCCAATGCTGCTCAGATTATTTCATGAAATTGAAAATAGAAAATCCAAATTTACTCTGTGAAGCCAATATCATTCTGATACCAACACCAGATAAGGACACATCTAAGAAAAAACTATAGACCTGTATCCCAGATGAACATAGATGCAGGAACCTTCAAGACAATATTAGCAAACCATATTCACCAACATATTAATAAGATTGTATGTAATAATGAAGTTGGTTTCATTCCAGTGATGCAAGGATTATTGAATATTTGAAAATCAATAAATGTGTAATTCATCACAGGAATTAAATTAAGGACAAAAATCACATGATCATCTCAATAGAGGCAGAAAAAGCCATTGATAAAATTCATAATCCATTCATGTTAAAAACACCAGTAAAAGAAGGGATAGAAGGACTTACCTCAATACCATGAAGGCTATATTTGACAGACTGAAAGTCAACATTATAGTAAATGGAGAAAAACTGAAAACATTTTCTCTAAAATCAGGAAGAAGACAAAGATGTCCATTCTCACCACTCTTATTCCATATAGTTCTTTGTGTGTGTGTGTGTGTGTGTGTGTGTGTGTGTGTGTGTGTGTTGCTGGGGATTGAACCCAGGGCCTTGTGCATGTGAGGCAAGCACTCTACCAACTGACCTATATCCCCAGACCCTAGTTCTTGAAAATCTAGGCAGAACAATCATTCAGGGGATGAAATTAAATAAGGGTTATAGATGATATGATTTTGTATTTAGAAGAACTAAAAATCTTTTAACAGAAAACTCCTAGAACTATAATCAGATTCATCAAAGTAGTAGGATACAGAGTCAGAAAATTAATAGTTTTTCTAATCACAAATACTAAAACCGCTAAAAAAAAAAGTAATGAGGAACCAGAAACCCAGGGATTAACATAATTAAAGAGGTGAAAGAACTCTGCAACAAAAACTTCAGAATATTGAGAAAAGACATAGGAGAAGGCAGTAGAAGATGGAAAGTCTTCCCAAGTTTATGGACAGGCAGAATTAATATTGTTGAAATGGTCACATTACCCAAAGTGATATCTATATTCAATTCAATCCCCATCAAAATACCAATGGCATTTTTCATAGAACTAGAAAAATAGTCCTACAGTTAATGTGGTACAATAAAAGACCTGGAATAGCCAAATAAATCCTAAGGAAAGAAAAGCAATGCTGGAGACATCACAATGCCTGATTTCAAATTATACTACAGAGCTGTAGTGTCAAAGCTGCATGGCATTGGCATTCAGACACAATGTATACCAGTGGAAGAAAACACAGGGACAAACCCTGAGACAGTTGTCTGATTATTTGAATAGGGCAGCAAAAACATAGATTGAAGAAAATATATTAACACCAACCCCCAATAACCCAATCAATAAATGGGCAAATGGACTAGATGTTTCTCAAAAGCTATTCTTTAACCGTTCTCTGGCAAGGGACCAAAGATGTCTCTCAGTTCCCTACCATTAAAATCTCATCAGATTGCTTTCTCAGGGCAAGTGCATGAGAAGAATAACAAAGGGAGGGACAGACACACAGAAAGAGAGAGAGAGAGAGAGATCAATTAAAAATCTGTCTTCAGTAACCTAACCTTGAAAGTGATACCGCCTTATTTTATCATCTTCTATTTGTTAAAAGCATTGCATTAAGTCCAGAACATACATAAGGCTAAAGGATGATAAGGGCTTGGATACCTTGAGATGGACATTGAGAGTCATTTTAGAAGACTATGTGTGACTGCAGGTATGGCTCAGTGGGTACGGCGTGTATGCTTATCATGCATGAGACCCCAAGTTCCATCTCCAGAACGAAAAAGAAGAAAAAAGAAAAGCCTATCTACCAGAGGGACCATTAAAGTCTTCACAGATTTTATTATTCAAAGAAGTTTATTCTTTTAGGTCACTTGAGCAAACCAAGACAATAAAGGAGAGTGGGAAGGTTGTCTTGGATAATTAAAATATTAAAAGCCAGAAACAATTTTAATTCATTTTTAAACATTACTAGGTATATTCATAGAAAAATCATTTTAGTTTTTAATCAGGTAGAAAGACAAAAATCAATATCATAGTCTTAAAAACTAACATTTTCTTCTGTGTAACCCAATTTTAGATTAATACTTAAAATTAACTGCTTATACTTAGTAAGACAATATGGTGATTCCAATCTAATGCAAACTTGTGGCTGGTCTAAGAAATATGAATACTTGGTGGGATTGTAAATTAGTATAACTACTATAGAAATTAGTATGAAGGTTTTTCAAAAGGCTAGGCATGGAACCATCATGTGACCCAGTTATACCACTTCTTAATACTTACCCTAAAGAATTAATCATACAGTGGAGATACATGCATACCCATGTTTGTAGCAGCATAATTCACAATAGCCCAACTATGGAACTAGCTTAGGTATCCATCAATGAACAAATTAATAAAGAAAATGTGGTATATACACACAATGGAATTTTATTCAGCCATAAAGAAAAGTAAAATTATGTTATTTGTAGGAAAATAAATGAAACTTGAGAACATTATGTTAAGTGAAATAAGCCAAACTCTGGTCATATATTTTCTCTCATATTTTGAAGCAAGGGGGGTAAAAGGAAAAGAAAGTTGGGGAAGATTTCATGAAAAATGAAGGGAGATTAGTAGAATAGAGGGAGATGGGGAGGGAGGGTGTAAATGCTGGGGAATGATATTGGCCAAATTCTATTGCCATATTGCATGCATGTACAAATATGTAACAACAAGTCACACCATTATGTACAACTATAATGCACCAATAAAATAATGTGTAAGTATAATTCACCAATAAAAAAGTATAAATACCAATTCTGCTTCTACATTATCATTAATGACAGTGCAAGAATTTTGCATTTTTTTTAAGAAATTTCCAGTGAAAGTAAAATGCAAAATGTTACCTGAGACAAGATTAGGTTGTCTCTGGGTGCAGTGTCTCTGGAGGCTGAGGCAGGAACATTGCAAGTTCAAAGACAGTCTCAGCAATAGTGACACTAGGTAACTTATGAGACCCTGTCTGTAAATAAAAATGCAAAATAGGGCTGGGGATGTGGCTCAGTGATCAAGTGGCCCTGAGTTCAATACACAGTACTCCCCCAAAAAGAACTAGATTTTCATAATTAGATCTATGAAAAATTGGATTAATATACATTGATATAATCCTGTTTTGTAGCAACTCTCTTATCTACTAGTATATTTTTTCATCTAGAAAATATTTATTGAGCACTTAGTAAAGACAGTGATCTTGGTTTAGAATTATAGTAGTGACAAAGCTAAGCTTTGATTAGTAGTACTGTGTTTAGTAAGACAAGAAAATGAAAATAAATAAAGATAAATTTGTTGATAAATTTTGAAGAATGTCTTGATATTGAAAATCCATATGCTATGGAAATGAACAGCAGAATCACTTCCAATTCTAACCTAATTACAATTTCAATAAAGCTTCAAGGGCTGTGTCAGAGATAAAGGTCAAGGAGGACTATGGTGGAGAGTAAAGAAATAGATATTGCCCAACTCAGCAGTCTCCTTTGATCTGTATTGTGTTAATTGTATTTTTATGTCAAAATGAAATACTACCATTTTATTCACCACAAAGTTGTTTTCTTATACTCCAGAGACTAATAGCAAACATATTACATTATTACTTTGATTCATTTCTACTCACACATTTGAAATTAAGCAACACTAAATGTAAAACATCTGGTAATTTTTAAGATATAATAAAGGTTAGACTTTAGTTCAAACTTCTGAATTTAACTAATACTCTAATTCCAAACATTTTTGGAGTTGCCAATATACCAACATTTATGAGTTGTCAATACCTTTAAAGGTATTTTGTTCTTCTCAACTTCAGTCACTTCAGTGATCATTTATCTTTTCATGAAAAAAATATCTAGAGAAACATAATTAGCTGTTGGCAATTGATCCCTTTCTGTTCTCAATGAGAACATGGGTCAACAGTTAATTCCCTGTGAAGTATAATTTTTTTTCAAGCAGCAGTCCATAACCGTTTCTGCTGTTTCTTTGGCCTCAGCATATTGTTTAACCTTGAGGTTAGCTGTTGAGAGTCAGCATCAATGTGTAAATGCTCTGTTTTGCAATTCAGAGGTGATATAAAAATATCTTGCTCTGCAGATTGCATTAAATTTTAGTGAAAATGAAAATGTTGTTTTACATATCTATCCCTGGAGCTCTATGAAGGATCTCATTGGATTCTATTATTTATTGCTACAATCAGACAATCATGAAGGCAGATGGTGCAGCTTTTAACCAAAGAATCATAATACCATAAAAATCTGGTCAACATACAAGTTTTTATATCATGTGCAGGTGGGGAGGAAAAGTAGTATCTCTGAAACATCTAAGTAGTTATCAATAAATATTGAGAGACTACATAACTAAGTGAGATGATTCATGCAATTAACATTGGAGGCACTGCTCTTAGGAAAGAAGGTATTTGCAATTCACTGCAGGTGAAACTCACTCTGACTTTCCAAAGGCCAAAGGAAAAACTATGATCTGCAAATTCCCTTTCTTTGTCTCAAGGGAAATTTTTTAAATACTTTAATTGGAATTCCTTATTTCTTTTGGTGGGAACAACAGACAATTGCAAACATAGCCAGAAAAGTTTCAACTGTTACAGAACCAGTTTTTGATAAATGACCAAAAGACTCTGTGGACATAGCAAGGACATTCTTAGAGCTACAGGAGTTGCTCTGAAGAAGGCAACCTGGGTAACATCCAGAAGCTGTATTTATCAGAGGTGTTGAACCTGCTTCGGTGTCAGCATCTTTGTTAATCAGGGCACAGAGGGTAATGGGAGAAAGTGGCATTCCATGGTCAGGATTTTAGGGAGTAGGAAAAAGTTAATGAGGGCATCTCTGAAAAGAATACTCCTCTCTTCTAGGACTTATTTGGCATTCCTTGGCAGACTATCTAGTATTTTCTATCAGATTTCTTCTTATTTCACATTCTTCTCATTACTTTTTCTTTCATCAATATATTTCTCATTTTTTTCTCCTTAAAATAGATGTTGGTTTAAAATTGATATTTGTTTCGTATTAGTTGAATAAGTCATCACATTAATGGATCTGTTTTTTTTTTTTAATTTTATTTTTTGGTTCCAGGGATTGAACTCTGGGATACTTAACTACTAAGCCACATCCACAGCCCTTTTTTATATATTTTATTCAGAGACAGAGTCTCATTAAGTTGCTTAGGGCCTCACTAAGATGCTGAGGCTGGCTTTTGACTAGCAATCCTCCTGCCTCAGCCTCCTGAGCTGCTGGGATTACAGATGTGCACCACCATGCTTGACAATGGCTCTTGATTTTAAGACAAACTAGTTGTATTTTTTTCATTCAGAAACTCTTCCCCAAACTTAATTACGTTTTGTTTAGATTTGTGTTTGTAGTTTGTGATTTTTTTTCTGAGGGTCAGCAGTCTTAGATACACATACAGAGTTTTTGCACTAGAAGCTACAAGTAAGGCATAAAATTAAACACTTTATATAATCTTTTATTCTTAACTTTAGAAGGTTATAAAAAGATTATCTCAAAACATTTAACTTCCCTTCTTCCTTTTTGAAAAAATAAATATATAATGCAAGGAAAAAAAGAAAATGAATTTAAAAGCCTTTAGAATAAATACTAGCAGGTCCATTAATTTAAAACAGTATATTCTATCCGATTTGTGTTTTCTCCATACATATCATGCAGTGCTTTTGATTGGAAAGGTGTCTCTTATGGACACAAAAAGATATGCCAAAATATGTGTAGTGATTTGAACCATGTCCCCTCAAAATTCCCATCTCCAAAGAAACTCAGAATGTGACCTTGATTGAAATAGGGTCCTTGCAGATGTAATCAAATTTGGATGAGATCAGTGGTTTAGACAAGACCTTTTATCCAATGTCTGGAATTTTTATAGAAAAATAAAAGGACACACAGAGAAGAAACCCATGTCAAAATGGAGGCAGAGATCAGAATGATGTAGCTACAAGGTAAAGAAAGGTCAGGACTCTAGGAGTCACCAGCATCTAGGAGAAGCAAGAAGGGATTCTTCTTTGGAGGATTCTTAGAGAGAACAGGCCTGCTGACAACTTGACTTACGATTTCTAGCTTCCAGAACCATGAGAAAATAAATTTCTGTTGTTTCAAGCCACCAAGTTTTGTGATATTTTGGCATGAAAGACCGAGAAAACCATGAAATGTGTTCTGCAGGCTGTCTTGTTAATTCTTCGGAATCTATAGAAACTGCTCATTATCACCCTCCTATCTTCTACACAATACAAGTTTATGGATTTTTTGGACGTCTGCAGTCTACTTAAACTGCACTTTTTTTTTGCATCAATAACATTTGCAACTTAGTCCATTGATTTATAAATATTTCTTTCTAAATTGTTTCCACCAACTAAACTATGAATTTGCCATGATATGAATTATATTATTTGGCATATATGGAGACTTAATCAATAAGTGTTTCAAGAAAAATAAAAGAACATATGGAGAGCAATGGAGGAAGTAAACAGGAGAGAGATAAGACAGTAAAGGAGAGAAGAAAAGATGGAAGAAGACACAGAAATTTTATGATGAGAACTTTAGTTAAGGTATTATTTGACTTGGGAAATGTAAGAACAGCTTGCAGAGAGAAGACTTCCCACAAGGAATGAATTAGAAAAAAGAACAGTAGTGAGTAGAGATGAAATTTTGTTAACAACAGCAAATGTTATTGATGGATGTTCATGTGCAAGGTGTCGTGTTATGTACTAGTCATAAATCGTCGTCCTTAAACCTAGCAACACACTTCCAAGGCACCAGTAGGTGTTATTACTGCACTCAAAGGGAGTCAAAATGTGTTCAAAATCCTAAATGTGGGAAATGGCAGGATGGTTTATTCAAATAGAGGAAACTTGGGAATTCATAGCCATTTTCTCAGGCCTTCAGAAACATTTTCTTAACCTTAAGAAACACTTAGTTTCTATGGTCTTCTCCTTGATCCCTCTTAGGCATCTTGACCTTCTCTTGTCTGCTTCTGGGCAACCTTTCTCTTCATCCAGCTTTCCTCCCAGATTCTCAATTGCTTTCTGATTTTCACTGCCAGCAGGATACAGCCTTCCTCATGGACATCAAATGAGAGCAGGAATTTAACTGCATCCCAAGTCAGTCCCGCCTGTAATCATAGCATCTCATTTCCTTTCCAAATCTGATGTTTGTAAATGGCAGGACACTAATATTAAAACAGTAGCACCAGAAACAGCCACACAATAATATAAAACAAAAAATTAACATTAAAAACAGGCCAAAATTTTTCACACCATCAGGAGTTTTCTGTACTCTTTTTACAAATGTAAATACTGTCAATTTTTTTTTCACATTTGACTTCCTGAAGACTTACAGAGAATTTATCCACCTCAGAAAGTGCTAAATGACAAGCCCAAATTAATTTTAACCATATGTTAACACAATACTGTTATTTTATAATGATAATCTAAACTGTATATGAATCATATCTGGAAGTGAAAACTATATTTAGACTGAAAGAGTATTTAAATAACACAGATTCTTTGAAGGTAAAACACTACAGTCCATGAGCCAGAAACAGGAAGGCAAAAATAGGCAGCCTTTTCTTGTTTCTTTAAAGGCTGTATTCAACCTCATTTACTTAGGCAAATTGTTTTTAATCTGTTACACAGTGTCTTAAATCCAAAGGGTATGATGAGATTCTGGCTAACTCACAGTAGATACTACCATCTCTGAATGTATTTTTCAGGAATAACTTCAACTTTTCCAAGCATAAGTGTAAATCTAATTTACATTTTGAAAGTGATTGAACTCTCTGGAAACTGAGATGTTATTTTTCATTATGGTTGGACCCATCTCAAGCACTTTCCAGGAAGTTTATGATGATAGCCCTTCCTTTGTAAGCAGCTCTTATGGTTAATCAGTAGTACATTGAGGGAGATTTCATTTCTACTTAAAGTTCAGTTATGGAAATAAGCATAGTGGTCAGAGAGCGGACAATCAACTCTCATATAAAAATTTAAAACAGAAGTAAGCTAAAAGGAAATGTTTATTGCTTATTTGCATTTTCCAAAGGCACATACTACAGTTTTGCTGTGTCACTTATTATGAGGCTTAATAATTAGATGCAGTGTGATAAGTCAAGAAATAATAATTAGATGCAGTGAGATAAGTCAAGAAAATGCAACCAGCTTTGCTGAAGAGAGGTTTAAATAGTGTGTAATTTTAAGTATGAAGCACGTTATTTCCTTAGAGTATCTTGATAATCTATTTTTCTTTATTCATGGTTTCAGAAATCCCTAATTTTTTTAAAAAAAGATGGTATTCTTCAATTAATTAATGATCTTAAAGGTATTGAGTATGAATAACAATACATTTATTAAATCATATTTTGTTGTTAAAATCTTTTTATATATGAACCTTTTATTGATCAATTTTTAAGATTAGATATTTTGCAAAGGCCCTTTTTATTACTGTATTTATTGGTGAAATGAAAATGAAGAACACAGATTTTGCCTTCTAGACACAAAATAGTACTCAAAAAACAAATTAGAGGGGCTGGGGCTGGGGCTCAGTGCTAGCACACTTGCCTGACATTTATGAGGCACTAAGCTTGATTCTCAGTACCACATATAAATAAATAAAATAAAGGTCTATCAACAACTAAAAAAAATAAAAAGAAAAACAAATTAGACATCATTAAAATTAATGATATTCATTTATCAAAACATCATTAATATGTGAAAGTGAAGCCACAGAGTAGGAGAAAATGCACATAATAGGAAAACACTTGTATTTAAGCATTTTGAGATGTCAAGATAAAAGATAAAACAATAAAAATAATAGACATACTATTTGAAGAGGAGCTTCATAAAAAAGATATAAATGTTCAATAAACATAAAGATACTCATTACTTAACAGAAAATTAAAGTTAAAAGCACAATAATATACAAAAACTAATTCATGTGTTGGTGATTGTTTTATAAATTAAACACACACAGTGCCATTGTGAAAATGAATTGGTACAATACTTTGGAAACATGATTATTATATTCTACTAAAGCACACCAAATTGCTCAACAATTCCACTCCTAGGTACATATGCCTAAGATAAATAGATTTGTATGTGCAAAAAAATATGATATTCAAGAATGTATATAGCAGTACCATGAATGATAGCACAAAGTTTTGGGCAACTGAAATGCCCACCAAGAATATAAAGGATAAGTTGTGATTTATGCCTACAAATGAGATATTGTGTAGTTAAAAGAATGAGCAACACTATTGCAACATAGAAATATAGTAAATATTATGAATATAACATTGAGTAAAAGAAAACAAGAAGAAAGGAAAACATATTGTATATGAATGGCAATGCTCTGTTTCTTGGTCTGGATGCTGTTTACATGAGTGTGTTCACATTGTAACAATTCATTGTGGTTATGATTTACATACTTCTGTGTAATTTATGCTTCAATTAAAATTTAACGTTGAGAGTAAATTTAAAGAAGGATATATTTGCTGCAACAAAAATTAAGTAGCAACGATATCTCAGGAAGAATAATAAGCATACTAGAAAAATTCATTTAGGATAAATGTTAAGAAACAATTGGGATAATTTATGGTATGATAATGAGATCAAAACCTCTTTGAGGAAAAAGCCCCCCCTCCTTTTTTTTTTTTTTTTTTTTTTTTTTTTTGGTAAATGACCTGTTCAGTAAAGAAGCAGAAATACCTCATGGTAGGTCACACATTGGGAGTTAAGCATATCCTAAAAGAATTCTAATGCCAAACTTTAAGCTATATGAGTTTAAGCAAAGAACCATTTATGTCTTAATGAAATGGAGAAAATAATATTTGTCAAAAGATTGTGGTAGAGCTGGGCATGGTGGCACACATGCCTGTGATCCAGGCTGAGACAGGAGGATAATGAGTTAAAGGCCAGCCTCAGCAACAGTGAGGTGCTAAGCAACTAAGCAACTCAGTGAGATCCTGTCTCTAATTAAAATACAAAATAGGGCTGGGGATGGGCTCCGTGGTTGAGTACCCCTGAGTTCAATCCCCAGTATATTAAAAAAAAAAAAAGACTGTGGTAAAAATTAGAGATGACCTACTACAGCACAAACAGGAGGGTTTTGTTGTTGTTGTTGTTATAGATTCCACATTATGATCATAGTTATATAACTAAAGTAACTATAAAAATATTACTGAATCAGTTTCATTGCCTCTTGCAAAGTTCATCATTTTAAGTAAGTAGATTTTGGAAAACAAGCACTAAAAAACTAGTTATTTTACTTACGGTTATGGCGAAATAAGTAGGAGTGAATGATAGGCACTTGCACTATAACGTAAATGAATTCCTGAAAATCCGTGTGTGAAGTCTAGGTAAGCAAAGCAAAGCTTATTAATAAGAAAATAAATAAGTATGATAGAAGATGCCACTCACAATGGTAAGGAGAATTTATAATATTCTCATTGTCTAAATTGATTTAAACAATTACAGATTCCCAAAAACTTTTTAAATAAATAACTGTAGAAAAAAAAAAAATATATATATATATATATATATTATCTTAAGAAATTAAAGACAAAATCTTTATCCTGTACTATTTATATCAATAATGATGGTTCCGCTATTTTATTGTAAAAGCAGCCATAGACCATATGTAAATAAGCAGATGTCCCTGTTTTCCAGTAAAACTTCATTTGCAAAAAAAAAACAGGAAATAAAATGTATTTGGCTCCCATTGTACTGACCCCTGCCCTAGAGTATTATGGTTACATAGCTGAAGCTGGATGGCTGCCACTTTGGGGTGTAGGCCATTTGATAGACAGGATGGAATATGAAAAAGATAATGTCTGCTGTCTTAAGGACCATTACAAGAAGTAGCACATATCGCTTTGGTTCATTTTGTACTGGAAACTATAGCTGCAATAAAAGCTAGGAAATATAATCTTCTTGGTCAGATTCATGCCTGCTGCAATTCTATTGATGTTGAAAAAGAGCAGAATGAATTTTGGTGGAAATAAAATACTCTTCCATTAGGAAAAAACTGACGTTTTTAGCATGATGGAATTCCAGTATTCAGTTTTGTACCTTACTAAATGAAATATTTTATACATCTTAACCTCTTGTGTCTTTGACATCCTCATCCATAAATTGAGGATAATAATAGAATCTACCTTATAAATTTATGGCAAACATTATATGTTAGCACACTTAAAGTGCACTGAGTATTTCCAGGCAATGCCTCAGAATTACCTTCATATCTTTAGAGGCAATGTGAAATTTCTATTTACAGGTTCAGCATCCATTACCTGAACTGCTTGGGAACAAAAAGTTTCAGATTTAATTTTTTTTAAATTTTGGCATATTTTTCTATACATAATAAGATATCTTGGGAATGAAATCCAAGTATGAGCATGAAATTTACTTATATTTCATATGCACCTTATACAGAATCTGATAGCAATTTTATGCCATATTTTTAGTGTACCAGAACTTTGAATGTCTCCCACCACAAGAGGCCAAATGTGAAATTTTCTATGTGTTGATCATGTTGGAAGTCCAAAAGCTTTGAATTTTGGACCATCTGAATTTTGGAGTTTTACACTATGGCTGCTCAACCTGTAATAGGTCAAGAAACATGTTCAAAGGCATAAATGTTTTGTTTAAGATAACATAGCTAGTAGGTATAAGATTAAAAATTAAACCAGTTTTCTTTTTTCTGATCCCTTCGTTTAACCACACCGTACATTGAGAACGGAGAAATGATATCAGAGCAACAAGAATAGGTATGCAGATGCTAAATGCAGTTTTTTATATTATGGGAAGGGAAATGATACTGGGGATTTAATCCAGGTGTGCTTTACCACTGAACTGAATCCCGAGCCTGCCTGTCTTTCTTTCTTTCTTTTATTTTATTTTATTTTTTAAAATTTGAGACAGGGTTTTACTAAACTGGTAGGGCCTTGCTAAGTTGTTCAGGCTGGCCTTAACTTGAGATCCTTCTGTCTCAGCCTCCCATGTCATTAGGATTACAGGCATATGCCACTATGCCAAGTCCAAATGCACATTTTTAAAAGATAGAACATGTTACAGCATATTTGCATGTTGATTGAATTAATGCAATAGGAAGACAATTTTTAAAAATAAAGAAATAGAGGGTAAGTGCAAGGTAAGTTTGAATACGTATGAAGAGTTAAAAGGTAGTCTTTAAGTAGAGGGTTTGACAGTACTTAGAAGCAAAAATGTCCATAACATCAAGTACACAGATTTAGGTGCAGGCAGTTTATATAGTGTATGTGGTGGTGGCAGCATGAGAAATTTTTTTTTCCTTAATGTTTTTTATTACTAAATTAGAAAGTGGGGTTATCATGGAGAAGAAAGGAGGAATATTGGAGGCATGAGAAAAAGGGATGACATGGTTTTCTATGAGAATAGGAAGATTTTTTAGACAAAAAAATATATAAGGATTTCTAGGCAATATTAAATTCTAGGTTATTGATCACATTTTTAAGCTCATGCCACCAGAATAGTTTATGATTTTTTTTCATACCCAAGTGAGCTACAACACTGCAGATGAAGGATAGGCAGATAATTGGATTTAATCAGGTTTGTGGTCTAACCAAGTGGATATACCAGGAGAGAGAAGCAAGGAGAAGTGAGACTACATGCAAATGGATGAGTCCAAGAATAGATTGTGGAAACTAAATTATGGAAGGAGTTAAAGGATGTAGAGGAGTTAGGAACCAGGAACCGGCATGAACTTGAAGAACCAAAGTTTACTTTAGGTCCTGGATCAAAGAATTGTAGTTGAGGAGAAAAGGGACCAACCTGGGTCATTTCAGAGGGAGGCATATTGAGATGGAGAGGATAGAAGAAATACACTGTTAATAGTGACAACTATTTTCTCAGTCCCTACTACTAAGTGTCCTTAGTAGTGGGGACTGAGAAAATATGGTATTCAAGAGGGGTCAAGAAACCCGACATTTATCTATACAGATATTAAAATAACCAAGAACTATATCAATGGTAGTATTGAAAAGAATCACAGCAAATAAGGTAATAAAATATTGCATAACAGCCAATAAGGAACTAAAAGCTATAACCAGATGATTTGTAGATGACCACAGGAGGGATTGCACCTGCAGACTGATGGCAAGAGCTACTTTGCAGTTCTCATTGCATCCCTTGGACTTTCTCCTTTTGTCATTTCTGAACTATTCAGTTAATACAATAATTTTGTGTGATAACTATGATTTTCATAATTGAAAACAATAGTAAAGAAGCTCTTTGGATTTCAAGATCCCCTACAATTTAACAAAAGTGACTATAAAAATAATTAAATCTATATAATGAAAGAAGATACATTTTAAAAAAAGTTAATCAACTAAACATTAAGAAATGTTTTAGGGCTGGGGCTGTAGCTCAGTGGCAGAGAACTTGCCTAGTATGCGTGAGGCATTGGGTTCAATCCTCAGCACCATATAAAAATAAACAAATAAAATAAAGGTATTCTGTCCATCTACAACTACAAGAAAAAAAAACTTTAAAAAAGGAAACATTTTACTAATTACAATTAAATTTCTTAAAATTTATATGGTCTTAACTAAATTTCAGTGACTTTAAAATGAGTGTACAATAATTCCAGATGCATAAAAATAAGAGCCAAAGATTATTTGCAAGGAAATGAGATAATATGCAAATATATTGCCAATTGGACCTTGCCTCTGCAAACACTTTGTACACATAGCTAAGAAATCTGTACATCACATTTAATGGTTGTAGAACTCAATGCAAATCCAACTGTCACAACTACTACATAAACATTAAACTACATTTGCAAAACAAGTTTGGTGGTTGGCACAATCATAGAGGAGTTAGAAAACCTTAAGCTATCATTTGGGAAAATGGATTCTGATTTATATTGACTATATTTAGTATTTCAATACACTTAGTCTCTGTTTACCACTGAAACATTAGGTAATTTAAATTGACCAACAGCTGGTTTGACTACATATTGAACTGAATTGACTGAGTTTCTAAATTTACTTAGTCACAGACTTACAAAAACCATAAAATGGAAAAAGGATTATTATTCCCATCTCTATGTACTTAAACAGCAGAAAGGCTTAGGAAATCATGTTAATATAATAAAGCAAGCAGAAGAGGCAAATCTGAGGTTCCCTGACATTTTTAATGCCATGCAAAGCCTGAAAAATAAGGAGTAGGACCTGGAGGCTTCAGCTCAGGAGCATAGCAGAGTCTAACTGGCATAACTAAACCAGGGTGGGATTTATTATACCAGCCATGTAAAATGGTTCACAGCCATGGCCAACAATGGATCCGGTAGAGTCTGAGAATATCAATGGTCTGGCTTTGCTGCTTTGTTACAAACCATGAAGCTGGTGTGGACTGTATTATTAAAAATAAACACTGGATGGGAGGAGGATCAGAGGCTGGCAGCCCAGTTTTGCAAAGGTTCTCCAAGGCCACAGCACTCAGGGATCTAACAGGTATCCTCCCCACTGCCAGGATGCCCAAGAAGAGGGTAGCTCTGCCCCAGGGGTGATCAAAGAAGAGTCCAACAGATCTTCAGGAGTGTCAGCTAAATCTGTTCCTGAGAAAGAGGAAACAAAGCCAAAATAGGTAGAAGAAGTATACATCTTCAGACTGAGACATGAAAACAAGAGGGAAAAGAGGACCAAAGGAAAACAGGCCAAAGTGGCTGACCAAGACCTTAAAAAGATTTACCTGCAGAACCTGGAGAAACCAAAATGAGCAGAGTCCAGGTGAAGAAGCAGAAACAAGGAAGAAAATTTGGATTAATATCATACACTTTGTTTTGTCTTCCTTCTTGTACAATCATGAGGAATATTTTTATCAGTTTTTGAAATGTTATACGGATACTGAGACTCAAATAAGACCACACATGGCCATTCCAGTTAAGCCTTCATTGCTGGCGGGTGGCAGACACTCTACTCTCTAAAAGCGAGATAGTCAGAGTGGCATGCCCCCTTCAGTTTGGCCTCATATTTAAACCAAAAAAAAAAAAAAAAAAAAAAAACCACACACACACACACACACACACACACACACACACACAAAAGGGACGTTTGGGGTGTCTAGCCAATGCAAGCAAGCCAAGTTACAGAAGCCTGCGATTGCCATCAGGTGGCAGGAGGCTTAACCAATCAGAATAAGCCCAGTTACCCCGGTTACAGAACCAGAACCCAGTTAGATAGTTCCGATTTCTTCAAGGTTTCCACAACAAAAGGAAAAACAACTTGCCCCAGTCATGACCTTTCTAGTTGGCATGGCTATTTCACAAAATGGAGTTACTAAACAAAATGGAGTCACAGTAGTCAAGTCTTCTGTCTCATCACAGTAAATGCCAGCTTTAAAGGAGCAGGAAAAAAAAAAACACTTTTAAGAAGGAGGTAATTTCACCTTATCCCATTTTTATAAGGGTAAATTTTTTAAGAGGCAAAATCATTTACTGTTCATTTATTTATTTGTTTATTAATTTTTGGTAAAACCAGAATATAGTGAGATACTGAATTACGGGAGGCTTTGATTATCAGGTGTGTCCTTGCCAAAGAAAGATAGTGTCTATTTCCTACAATACAAAGCATAATAAATGGCAACTTGGAGTCACAGTTGCACATTTAATATATGTTAAATTCCATTTCAATGGTTTTTATTTTATTTTATTTTATTTGCTACCCAGAGATTGAGCCCAGAGGTGTTTAACCACCGAGCCACACCCACAGCCTTTTTTATTTTGAGACAGGGTCTAAGTTGCTTGGGGCCTTGCTAAGTTGTTGAGGCTGGATTTAAATTTGAGATCCTTCAGCCTCCGCTTACTGAGCTGCTGTCTTTTTTTTTTTAATATTAGACTTTTTTCTTGCAGAAACTCATTCTTTGATTGTTGCTTTCTTGGAATTGTGGCTACTCTGTGACATCTTTGGTCATCATAGTCTGGTTTCCCTAATAATTTTGTTAATGTGCTGTGAAAGATTGAAACTTTGAGTGTGCAGCATATGTGATATTAAATTATGAATTCATGGGACTTATGTAATAGCTTTTCAACACTTGAAGATACTGGTATTGTTATGGGCCAGGCTATATGGGCAATGACCAAACAGACTCCATTTTACCCTGTGACTCCATATCATATAAGAAATGCTTCTCCCATGGTAAAGCCTGCCTCTGTACCCATTAATAGTTACCTAGAATAGCATATTTGGCAACACAAAATAGCAATTCTTATACAATGTAAAAATGTTCTCTTTGGTTCCCATTTTTCTTAGGCAGTGTACCTTGTCAGAGATCGATTGTCAAGATGTTAGTAACCATTCTCTAACTTGTACTGAACTAGGGTCATTTTGACCCACTTCCCTTCTGCTTGTTTGCTGTTATGCCAACCTGGAAAGTTTTGTAGGTAATTCCAATGTACCCATTGCATTGTTTTGCTAACTGTCTAATTCCGCTTCTGAACCTGCTTGCTTGTATCTATGTCAACCTGGATGTGGTTTTTGCAGTTTTTGCCTTTAAATATCCTAAAATGCTCAAGCTCTGGGCTGTTTCTTGCAGAGACAGTTATGGGTCCTGTAGGGAGAAGTTGCTGGGCGGCTGGCTAAATAAGGACTCTTCAATTTGGACAAAACTGGGACTTAGTGTGTTTTCCAAGCGACCTGACCCACAACAGCACCTGATATTCTCTCGAGAAAAATTTGTGTCCAAATTTGAAACTGCAAAATCATTCAAATTACTGCTTCAAAAATAATCACAATATACAGACTGAGATTTTAAAAAAATGTTAAAAATTGTATACAAATTGAAAAGTCTGTGTGCTGATTCTCAAATGATAAAATCTCAGTCATGAAAGAATGAATAATAAAAGGTAGGTCTTTTATCAAGCTGGACAATTTTGGGGTTTAAGTGCTTCTGCATCTGTTAAGGGCCCACTTTATGGCTCATGGATTAGCCTTCTCATTGTATCCCCACATAGAAGAAGGGACAAGGATCTCTTTGGGGCCTCTTTTATGGGGACAGTATTCTATTCATGAGAACAGGGACTTCTTGACCTAATCACACACCAAGGGCCCAACCTACTAATAATAGCATGATGAGAGCTGCCCCACGCGCCTGCAGGGTAGGCAGACCTGCGACCCACCAGCAGAAAAGGTCCAGCGGCCTGCTGAGGGGCAGGCCCGCCCCCTCCCCCCCCCGTGCCTGGAAGGTAGACGGAACTGTGACCACGGGCAGATCAGGCCCAGTGGCCTGCTGAGGGGCGGAGCCACCCCCTCCCCCTGCACCTGCAAGGTAGGCGGACCTGCGACACACCGGCAGGTCAGGCCCAGCAACCTGCGGAGTGGCAGAGCTGCCCCACGCTCCTGTAGGGTAGGCAGACCTGCGACCCACCAGCAGAACAGGTCTAGCTGCCTGCTGAGGGGCAGGCCCGCCCCCTCCCCCAGTGCCTGCAAGGTAGGCGGAACTGTGACCACATGCAGATCAGGCCCAGCGGACTGCTGAGGGGGGGAGCCGCCCCCTCCCCCCGCACCTGCAAGGTAGGCAGACCTGCGACCCACCAGCAGGTCAGGCCCAGCAACCTGCAGAGTTACAGAGCTGCCCCACGCGCCTGCAGGGTAGGCAGACCTGAGACCGACCGGCAGAGCAGACCTAGCGGCCCGCCAGCGTGGTAGACAGATCACCCCAATTGGAGGAGGATCACAGCCACTACCTGCCCTGCAAGGGAGATTTTTCAACTATACAAGAGCAATATAAATACATAGAGGGAAAATTTCAAAAACACAACAGTTTCACCAAGCAGAAAGAAACGCAAGCAGTATGAAAAGACAAGGAAAGAAAGGACCACAAGCAATGCAGGTCAACTCAACTTTAGAAGAGGTAACAGCTGCAACAGATGGAATGTCAGATAAAGAGTTCAGGATATACATGCTTCAGATGATCTGGAGTCTCAAGGAAGACATGAGACAGCAAAATCAGACAATGAAAGATCACTTTGACAAGGAACTAAATAAACAAATCCAGGAAGCAAAAGATCAATTACACAGGGAGATAGAGGTAATAAAAAACAAACAAATAGAAATCCTAGACATGCAGGAAGCAATAAACCAACTTAAAAACTCAATTGAGAATACTATCAGCAGAGTAGATCACTTAGAAGATAGAACATCAGACAATGAAGACAAAGTATTTCAACTTGAAAAGAACATAGACAGCTCAGCAAGACTGCTAAGAAACCATGAGCAGAACATCCAAGAAATATGGGATAACATTAAAAGACCAAACTTAAGAGTCATTGGGATACAGGAAGGCACAGAGCTCCAAACCAAAGGAATAAACAATCTATTCAATGAAATAATACGAGAAAACTTCCCAGACTTGAAGAATGAGACAGAATCCCAAATCCTAGAAGCCTACAGGACACCGAATGTGCATAATCATAAGAGATCCACACCTAGACACATTATAATGAAGATGCCCAACATACAGAATAAGGAGAGAATTTTAAAAGCTACAAGAGAAAGGAAGCAGATTACATTTAGGGGTAAGCCAATCAGGATAACAGCTGATCTCTCAACACAGACTCTGAAAGCTAGAAGATCCTGGAATAACATATTTCAAACTCTGAAAGAAAAATGGGTTCCAACCAAGAATTGTGTATCCAGCAAAATTAAGCTTCAAGATGGAAGATGAAATTAAAACCTTCCATGATAAACAAAAGTTAAAAGAATTTGCAGCTAGAAAACCATCTCTCCAAAAAATCCTCAGCAAAACATTACAGGAAGAGGAAATGGAAAATAACAATGAAAACCAATAGTGGGAGGTAGGACAGTAAAGGGGGGAAAATAATCAAAGAGGAAAACAAACCATATTCAGTAACATAAATAAACAAATATGGCTGGAAGGATAACCCATATCTCAATAATAACCCTAAATGTTAATGGCTTAAACTCACCAATTAACAGACACAGGCTAGTAGAATGGATCACAAAACATGACCCAACAATATGCTGCCTACAGGAGATGCATTTGATAGGAAAAGACATACATAGACTGAAGGTGAAAGGTTGGGAAAAATCATGTCA
Source organism: Spermophilus citellus (assembly GCF_964194105.1). Taxonomy (NCBI): domain Eukaryota; kingdom Metazoa; phylum Chordata; class Mammalia; order Rodentia; family Sciuridae; genus Spermophilus; species Spermophilus citellus. The sequence continues at coordinate 71,306,246 of NC_138188.1, forward strand.
CTCATATGGACTTCGGAAACAAGCAGGAGTGTCCATACTCATATCAAATAAAATAGATTTCAAGCCAAAGTTAATCAAAAAGGATAAAGAGGGATACTATATACTGCTCAAGGGAACCATACACCAACAAGACATAACAATCATAAATATATATGCCCCAAACAATGGTGCAGCTATGTTCATCAAACAAACTCTTCTCAAGTTCAAGAGTCTAATAGACCACGATACAATAATCATGGGAGACTTCAACACACCTCTCTCACCACTGGACTGATCTTCCAAACAAAAGTTAAATAAGGAAACTATAGAACTCAATAACACAATTAATAACCTAGACTTAATTGACATATATAGAATATACCACCCAACATCAAGCAGTTACACTTTTTTTCTCAGCAGCACATGGATCCTTCTCAAAAATAGATCATATATTATGTCACAGGGCAACTCTTAGACAATATAAAGGAGTAGAGATAATACCATGCATCTTATCTGACCAGAATGGAATGAAACTGAAAATCAACTATAAAAGAAGGAAGGAAAAATCATGCATCACTTGGAGAATGAACAATAGGTTACTGAATGATCAATGGGTTTTAGAAGACATCAAGGAGGAAATTAAAAACTTCTTAGAGTTAAATGAAAACACAGACACAACATATCGGAATCTATGGGACACATTGAAAGCAGTTCTAAGAGGAAAATTCATTGCTTGGAGTTCATTCCTTAAAAAAAGAAAAAAACAACAAATAAAGGATCTCATACTTCATCTCAAAATCCTAGAAAAAGAAGAGCAAAACAACAGCAAAATAAGTAGAAGGCAAGAAATAATTAAAATCAGAGCTGAAATTAATGAAATAGAAACAAAAGAAACAATTGAAAAAATTGAGAAAACTAAAAGTTGGTTCTTTGAAAAAATAAATAAAATTGACAGACCCTTAGCCATGCTAATGAAGAGAAGAAGAGAGAGAACTCAAATTACTAGCATACGGGATGAAAAAGGCAATATCACAACAGACACTTCAGAAATAGAGAAGATAATCAGAAATTATTTTGAGTCCTTATACTCCAATAAAATAGAACATAGTGAAGGCATCGATAAATTTCTTAAGTCATATGATCTGCCCAGATTGAGTCAGGAGGATATAGACAACCTAAACAGACCAATAACAATAGAGGAAATAGAAGAAACCATCAAAAGACTACCAACTAAGAAAAGCCCAGGACCGGATGGGTATACAGCAGAGTTTTACAAAACCTTTAAAGAGGAACTAACACCAATACTTTTCAAGCCTTTTCAGGAAATAGAAAAAGAGGGAGAACTTCCAAATACATTCTACGAGGCCAACATCACCCTGATGCCTAAACCAGACAAAGACACTTCAAAGGAAGAAAACTACAGACCAATATCTCTAATGAACCTAGATGCAAAAATCCTCAAAATTCTGGCGAATTGGATTCAAAAACATATCAAAAAAATTATACACCATGATCAAGTAGGATTCATCCCTGGGATGCAAGGCTGGTTCAATAAACGGAAATCAATAAATGTTATTCAAATGTTATTCAAAACTCTAGAAAAATTAGGGATAACAGGATCATACCTCAACATTGTAAAAGCAATCTATGATAAGCCACAGGCCAGCATCATTATGAATGGAGAAAAATTGAAGGCATTCCCTCTAAAATCTGGAACAAGACAGGGATGCCCTCTCTCACCACTTCTGTTCAACATAGTCCTCTAAACACTGGCCAGAGCAATTAGACAGACGAAAGAAATTAAAGGCATAAAAATAGGAAAAGAAGAACTTAAATTATCACTATTTGCAGATGACATGATTCTATACCTAGCAGACCCAAAAGGGTCTACAAAGAAACTATTAGAGCTAATAAATGAATTCAGCAAAGTGGCAGGATATAAAATCAACACGCATAAATCAAATGCATTCCTGTATATCAGCGACAAATCCTCTGAAACGGATATGAGGACAACTACTCCATTCACAATATCCCCCCCAAAAATAAAATACTTGGGAATCAACCTAACAAAAAAGGTGAAAGACTTATACAATGAAAACTACAGAACCCTAAAGAGAGATATAGAAGAAGACCTTAGAAGATGGAAAAATATACCCTGTTCATGGATAGGCAGAACTAACATCATCAAAATGGAGATATTACCAAAAGTCCTCTATAAGTTCAATGCAATGCCAATCAAAATCCCAACAGCATTTCTTGTAGAAATAGATAGAACAATCATGAAATTTATATGGAATAATAAAAGACCCAGAATAGCAAAAACAATGCTAAGCAGGAAGTGTGAATCAGGTGGTATAGTGATACCAGACTTCAAACTATACTACAGAGCAATAGTAACAAAAACAGCATGGTACTGGTACCAAAACAGGCGGGTGGACCAATGGTACAGAATAGAGGACACAGTAACCAATCCACAAAACTACAACTATCTTATATTTGATAAAGGGGCTAAAAGCATGTAATGGAGGAAGGATAGCATCTTCAACAAATGGTGCTAGGAAAACTGGAAATCCATTTGCATCAAAATGAAACTGAATCCCTTTCTCTCGCCATGCACAAAAGTTAACTCAAAATGGATCAAGGAGCTTGATATTAAATCAGAGACATGGCGTCTGATAGAAGAAAAAGTTGGCTATGATCTACATACTGTGGGGTTGGGCTCCAAATTCCTCAATAGGACACCCATAGCACAAGAGTTAACAACTAGAATCAACAAATGGGACTTACTCAAACTAAAAAGTTTTTTCTCAGCAAAAGAAACAATAAGAGAGGTAAACAGGGAGCCTACATCCTGGGAACAAATCTTTACTCCTCACACTTCAGATAGAACCCTAATATCCATAGTATACAAAGACTCAAAAAATTAGACAATAAGATAATGAATAACCCAATCAACAAATGGGCCAAGGACCTAAACAGACACTTCTCAGAGGAGGACATACGATCAATCAACAAGTACATGAAAAAATGCTCACCATCGCTAGCAGTCAGAGAAATGCAAATCAAAACCACCCTAAGATACCATCTCACTCCAGTAAGATTGGCAGCCATTATGAAGTCCAACAACAACAAGTGCTGGAGAGGATGTGGGGAAAAGGGTACACTTGTTCATTGTTGGTGGGACTGCAAATATGTGCAGCCAATTTGGAAAGCAGTATGGAGATTTCTTGGAAAGCTGGGAATGGAACCACCATTTGACCCAGCTATTCCCCTTCTCGGTCTATTCCCTAAAGACCTAATAAAAGCATGCTACAGGGACACTGCTACATCGATGTTCATAGCAGCACAATTCACGATAGCAAGATTGTGGAACCAACCTAGAAGCCCTTCAATAGATGAATGGATAAAAAAAATGTGGCATTTATACACAATGGAGTATTACTCTGCATTAAGAAATGACAAAATCATAGAATTTGGAGGGAAATGGATGGCATTAGAGCAGATTATGCTAAGCGAAGCTAGCCAATCCTTAAAAAACAAATGCCAAATGACTTCTTTGATATAAGGGGAGTAACCAAGGACAGGGTAGGGATGAAGAGCTTGAGAAGAAGATTAACATTAAACAGGGATGAGAGGTGGGAGGGAAAGGGAGAGAGAAGGGAAATTGCATGGAAATGGAAGGTGATCCTCAGGGTTATACAAAATTACATATAAGAGGAAATGAGGGGTAAGAGAAGAATAATACAAGTGGAAGAAATGATTTACAGTAGAGGGGGTAGAGAGAGAAGAGGGGAGGGGAGGGGAGGGAAGAGGAGGGGGGATAGTAGAGAATAGGATAGACAGCAGAATACATCAGACACTAGAATGGCAATATGTAAATCAATGGAAGTGTAACTGATGTGATACAGCAATTTGTATATGGGGTAAAAATGGGAGTTCATAACCCACTTGAATCAAATTGTGAAATATGATATATTAAGAAATATGTAATGTTTTGAACGACCAACAATAAAAAAAAAAAGAAGCTCGGAACAAGCACAGGTGATGTCCTCCTACTGAGTCACATTTGAGATTCCCCAGGTTAATCTCCCAATATTTGTGATTCCTGCACAGAGAACCTATGCTTCCATTGTTATTGCAAAAATCCAAAATGCTGACATCACCAGGTTCTGATGAGGATACATACTAGTGGGAGCACGTGTGTGTTGGTGGTGGGGTTGCAAAACGATATAGTCATTTTGGAAGATAACTTGACAATTTATTATAAAACCACATAGATTTCTTACCATTCAATCCAGCAATCCTACTCCTTGGTATTCACTGGAAACAAGTTGAAAGCTTACACCTCCACAAAAACTAGCACCTGTCTATAGCACATGTCTATTGCAGTTTTATTCATGATTTTCAAAACTTAGAAGCAGCCAGTGTCCTTTGGTTAGTGAAAGGATAAACTATGGTATGTCTAGACAATGGAATATTATTTATCACTAAAAAGAGATGAAGTGTCAAGACATGAAAACACATGGAAGAATCTTAAATGCAGAATACTAAGTGAAAGAGACCCATTCTTCTGAAAAGAATTCTACCTGTATAACATTCTGGAAAAAGCAAAATAAACAAAGATGGACTATGCTGGGAGCGAGGGTAAAGGGGATGAATAGGTTGAGCACAGCTACTCTTGTAATACTATCATGGTGAATAGTGTCATCAATTTGTTCAAATCCACAGAATGGACAACACAAAGAGTGAGCCCTCTTGTAAAGCACAGACTTTGGGTGATAATCACGTGTTGATGAAGGCTGAATTGTGACAAATGTACCACTCTAATGGGGGACTTTGATATGGTGGAAGAGGCCGTGGGCACGTGGGGATAAGGGGTTTACTGGAACTTTCTGTACATTCTGCTCAACTTTGCTATAAACCTAAAACTGCTTTAAAAATAAAGCCTATTTTTTTAAACAGAAAAAAAAATAATAATAATAGCATGATAATGATTAGAGTTCAATATATGAATTTTGGGGACATAAAAATTCATAAAATAGCATATGGTAACTATTTGTTTAATGTTCTGTAATTTTTTCTTTCTAATTCCTTGGTAATATTCTTTGAAGCATAAATTTTTTTGATAAAGTCCAATTTATTAATTTTTTTCATTGCTTGTGCTTTTGCTGTCATAGTTCAACATATCAAAACTTTATTCCTATGTTTTCTTCTAGATTTTTGTAGTTTAGGCTACCACACTGAAATCTTTGATCCAGTCTGAGTTAATTTATATATGTGAGGTGATGTAGGGCTTTGACTTTACTCTTTTGCATGAGGATGTCCAATCATTCTGTACCATTTGTTGAAAATATTATTTTTTCGCTTTTGAATTTTCTTGAATCTTTTATTGAAAATTAGCTCATCATTAACAGTTTATTTCTGGCCTCTGAATTCTATTTCATCAATATATTTACATCCATCCTTATGTCAGTGCTACAATGTCTTAATTACTACATCTTTTTATTATGTTTTGAAATAATAAAGTGTGGGTCCTTCAAAGTTGGTCTATTTTAAAATTGTTTCGGCTAATCTTGATCATTTTCATGTGAACTTTAGGATTAGTTGGTCAATTTGTTCAAACCAACAAAATAGTGATATTTTGATGAGGATTACAATGAGTAATAACTATTGTTATCCTAATAAAATTAAATCTTTCAATATATGAACATGGGGCAACTCTGCTATGACTTATTCAATCTCTTTCAATACTCATTTTAGTTCTTAATATATAAGCCTTATATTTTTATTAAATTTATCTCTAAGTATGTTATACTTTTTATGTGATTATACAATTGTTTTAATTTCATTTTCAAGTCGACCATTTTCAGCATATAGAAACAAATGCAATTGATTATTTGAAAATATGTCCTATGTATGTAACATACTTGATAATATATCCTAAGTAATACATTGATTACTTCTATTTTTTTACCTATTTGCTTAGTATTTTCTATATACAACTTTGTTCTGTTTGCAAAAAAAGATAACTTTTGTTATTTAACTTTTTTTTTCTATGAGGATAGACTTATTAACTTTTCTTGCCTAGTTGATGACACTAAAAGCACTACCATTTTGAATAGAATGGCAACAGCAGAATTATGAGGCTTGTTCCTGACCTTACTTGAAAGCATTCAATTCTTCACTATAAAATGATGCAGATGTGAGTTTAGCTGTGAGTTTTTTGTTTGTAAACAGTCTTTATCAGATGTGTAAGTTCTCTCATGTTCCTACTTTATTGAATGTTTTCCTTTTTTTATTTATTCATAGAAGTTACTGGAATTTGTCTCATCACATACATTTTATGTATTTGTTGGAATGATCACGTTGGTTTTGTCCTTTACCTATTTATATGGTGTATTACATTGATTGATGTTTAAATGTTAAACTGACATCACAACCCCAGGAAGATTCTACTTGGCCCTTGAATATAATCCTTTTTATTGTGTTGATGTATTTGATTAAGAATATGCCACTTTATCATATGGCACATAGGTCTGTTGACTGTTTTAACTTAAAGGCAGCTTGAAAAACAGTGGTACAAGAAGATCACTCTGTTTATTATAAGCAAAATATAAAATTCCCATGTAAAAGATGCCCTTATATTAGAAGAAAAGTAACATTCTTATCATCAAGGACAAAAAAATTTCATAGAAAATTCTGTACAGAACATTTTAAAATAACTCTGATCTTCTTTTAGCCTCAACCAATAATTTAGTTGTTTCTTTAACAACATACCACTATTTGTCCAATTCAATTTTTGTATTCAATTTTAAGTGTGCCTTGGGTCTTCATTTCCTTATGAAGTTTACCATTCCATATAATACTCACATTAAATGAATTTTTATTCATTTATCCTTTTGATCTTTCTTACATTAGTCTAATTCTCAGACCTAGATGAAAAACCTTGAAAGAGTCCAAGTAAAATTTTTTCTTCCTTAAGGTATCTGTGTGTATTTAAATGAAAGAAGACCTAAAACCTAGAGTCTTTATACCAACAAAGAAAATCCAGGAAATGTTATAAATAGTTCCTCATTGCTATAAACACGGTGAAAGAGTGCCTTAGAACAGAGAAGTAGTAGGGTTAAGTGGAGCTTTCATAGGCCTTAGGGGATTAGTAAGAAATGGCAATGATTTGGATATGAGGTATCTTCCCAAAGCTCTGTGTTAATGCAGAAATATTCAGAATTAAAATGATTGGATTATGAGGGGTATTACCTTATTGGTACATACTAGCTTGAATGGACTAACTGGTTGGTAAATGTAATAGATGGTGTCTGACTGAAGGAAGTAAGTCACTGGGGCCATGCCCTACAAGGTTTCATTTTCTCTGTGTCCCCTTCCTCCCGTCTCTGCTTCCTGTCTGCCATAAATGGAGCAGTGTTCCTCCACCACACCCTTCTTTCATAATGTTCTGCCTCACCTTGGGTCCACGGTAATGGACTCAGCCAATCCTGGACAAACATCTGGAACCATGAGTCAAAATTAACTTCTCCCACTCAGTTTTTCTTGTTGAGTACTTTGATCACAGCAATGAAAGCTGACTAAAATAGAAATTAGGACCAAGAAGTACGGTTGTGCTGGGACTACTGTGTGATTTAGATGCCTCTGCAGGTGGTTTGTGGGAGGAACTCAGAAAAGCTTTCAAGTGTGGGCTAAAGAAGCCTTAGAATTTTATAAGCATAACTGAACAGATAATTCTGGTGTGAGCTAAGAAAAACAGAAGGTTGACAGGAATGCTGACTATGCTCATGAGTTTTCAGAGCAGAACCAGACCTCTATTGGGAATCAGATTAGAGGCCACTCATGTTATACTCTGGCAAAGACTCTTCTACATTCTGGCCATGACCTAAGAGTTTGTGTGATACTGAATTTAAAGGTGATAAACTAATTATTCTGGTGGAGAAAATTTCAATGATACAATACTCAAGCAGAGCCATAGATTTTGGCAGCTTTCAGCCTGGTATGCCATGAGAATTAGGAACAGAAAGTTGATTTGAAGGATATCAAAACTTGCAGTTTGGCCAGAAAAATGCAAGGATACTGGGGTTGAAGAAGATATGATTGTTGAAGAGAGTGTAGCCACAAAAGAGATGCTTAGTAGTTTGCTTAAAGACACTAGAAATGATGGCATGAGGGCATCTCACGAATTTGCAAGACCACACCCATTGTAAGCTCAAGGGTCTTGAAGTGAAAATGCCTTAGAGAAGAGATCATGTGGATACCCTATTCTCACGGGATGGGAGAGGGGATATCATGTTCAGCTCTCCAGGCACTCAGAGGCTACTGCAGCTTTAATTCCAGGGGGCTCAGCTACTGCTCAAGCTGGAAGCCGACTTTGGCATCATCTTTATGGTACTGCTTTTGCAGGAATGCAGAAAGCTGGAGTTAAGTGGGCCATGGAAACTTCTGAGATTTCAAAGGAAGATCTGAGAAGATAGGCAAAATGTAACAGGATTGGAATGTCTTTGGGCTGCCCATTATAAGGTAGCATATGTAACTTTAAATGTTAAACCAAACCTGGAATCATGACCCCAAGAATTAAGAGATGCCAGTCATGTGGACTGTCGGTGGAGAATAACTGCTGGCTGGAAAGTCAAGTCAGTTAAAACTTCTGGCTGAAAAGTCAAGTTGGTTAAAAAAGAGGCCCTGAGTCCTGCAATTAGCAAGGCCAAAGTATTAGGGATGACTAAACTCTTTTTTCTTTCCACCACATGCCTCAGATGCCAATTATGGAGCTACAAAAAATATCCTCCTGGACTTAGGTCTTGCTTTGAATGGATCCTCTCTTTTTATACTCCTATTTCTCCTTCTTAGAATGAGAACGTTTACTCTGTGACACTGTTTATTGGATAAGTATAGCTTAGTGTTGACTTTTATAAGTGCTCACAGCCAAGAGTTTGCATTGAGTCTCAGAGGAGACTTTGGACTTAGACTTTGAAGCAATACTGAAAATATTAAGAATATTGAACTCTTGGAGATGGACTAAATGAATTTGGCAGTGTGAGATGGATGTGAACTTTTGAGGGCCAGGGGCAGATTATTATGGTTTGGCCATGAGGTGCCCTTCAATATCACCTATGTTAATACAGGAATATTCAGAAGTGAAATGATTGCATTGTGAGCACTATAATCAGTCCATCTTAGTTTGAATGGACTGGCTGATTGGTAACTGTAGCAGAGGGTGTAGCTGAAGGAGATAGATCACTGGGGATGTTCCTTGAAAGGGTACATCTTCCCTGTGACCCCTCTACCCTCTGATTCCTGGCTAACACCAATGGAGCAGTGATCCTCCGTGACACTCTTCCATCACAATGTTCTACCTCACTCTAGGTCCCCTGGTAATGGACTCAGTCAACCATGGACTAAACATCTAGAACCATAAAGCAAAAAAACATAAAATAATTGTTTCTTCTCCATGTTGTTGTTGTCAGGTATTGTAGTCACAGTAATGGAAAGCCAACTAACACAGGAAGACAGATAGATGAAGGGGAAAAGACTGAAATAAACTGTTTGATGGGAGAACAGAGAGATTGTGTTAGTTCTATTAGACAAATCAATGAAAAGGCTGACATTTTACCTTTTTTGTCCTATAAAATCAATAAATTAATTTAGTTCAGTCGAAAATATGTAAAAAAGGGACAATTTTCTTTTTTACAACTGATCAGTAGTTAAAGGTAGAACAGCTAGGGCTGATCTTCAGAAAGTCATAACATTTATATGTCACTTTCTTTCCATACTTTACCTCTGATAATAATAATCTCAGTTAAATATAGAAAAGTCTGATTTCAAATGGCATTTCCTCATTGTAATTTCCTTGGGTGAATTTTTTTTTTTTAATCTTAAACTTTCCCAGTTGTGAAGATGTTTTGTTCAATTGCTCTTTCCAGAAGGACTCTCACTGTTAGTCCTCTTAGGACCCATACCACTCATTGTTCTCCTCACTGCCAGTGTCATCAATTGGTACACAGTAGTATTTTCACTTTTGCAAGGAGAGCATCAGATAGTATAAGAACAAAACATAGTGCAAGATTATCTAGATGATGATTGCTAAGTTGTTGTCCACATTTTACAGTATGACTCAAGCCTCTCCTTTGCTGAAAAGTGCAGACTGTGCCAATTTTATAAGGTTACTGTTTGCAACTTTTAAAGATTCTTTAGTAAGAAGCTCAGAGATGGGAAATGTACCTTTCTATACTGTTTTGTACCTTCTGTCACATGGCTAAGCTATGAATTTAGAATATGATTAAAACATATCATTTTTCTCTTTATCTGTCAATTGCCTTCTTATTGAATAAATAAATTGAATACTGAAGTCAGCATTTACTTAAAAATTCCATCAGATTCAGCCTCCTTTCATTGACTGTTCCAATTTCATTTGTTTAAAAAAAGTGCATTTTTAGTGTGTGTGGACTGCAAAATACTGAATAAAATTACCATGAAAAATAAGTGCTGTCTGCATTAGATTGACGAAGTAATTGAATGATTACAGTGAGCTTAAAATACCTTCTGATGATCATATCCTTATGGTAATCATAAAACAAAATTTGAAAAATAACTTTGCATACTGAACTTAAAATTTAATTTGAAAAAATTAAAAATATAGTATACTTTCATTTTCTCCACTGAAATAAGAGGAACACCTTGACTTAATCTTTAGATAACTAAAAGGAGTGTTAAACTGGACTCAAGCCAGTCTCATTTCACACCATTTTTTTTTAAGAGTCGAAAATATCTTTGATCCTTTGAAAATTCAGACATTTTCCAAAGTCATTGTGAATCTTCTCAGGTATTAAAACCGGATATTTCTTTGAATGGAATGGAAAATTCTGGAATTGATTTCAGTGTTTTTTCTTCACATAATATCCACATTGTGGACATTCTGAATTTTATTATAATATTTATTCTTCACTAAATGGCCACATACCTAAGAATGTTTAGAGAAATTTGGCTACATTCATAAAATAAAGTGCAAGAAATAAAAATCACAATAACATTTACAGTTTCCTTAGAAAATATCATTATAGAATAAGTGGGAATTGAAAATTATATATAGTATGATATAAAATGTGTTATGGATTATATGATTGGTAGTAAAAATGTAGGAGTTATTTTATATATCTAATTTTCTGTAATGTATACACTAAATATTTAAAATTATAAATACTTCAAATTGGTTATTTACTATTGATATATAATTTATAAAAGTGTTAACACATGATCATCTACAACTTTCTAAATACAACTCCTTCATAATAAGACAGGGGAGCTTGGGTTATAGGTTAATGCTAGTGGGAAAGGCAGTAAACATGGCAGATACTGTCCATTTCTTCCAAAAATTTGCATCATGGTTTCCAAGAACATGTGATGGGGCCAGAACTGGGGATTCTGATCAGGGGAAAAGCCATCATAGAGTTGAAATTACCTGGGAAAAAAGTAAGCAATGGTATGATTGTTAATGTTTTTGTTTTGCAGAGTAAAACAGAATTTTAGGAAGCTAAAGAATTAAAGGAAAAAGTAATAAGGCACTTCTAAAGTATGAATAAGATCTTTTGAGTCTATCTTAATGTTCTTCAAGAAAGAAAGCCAATGATTTGAAATATTTTAATATAACTATTTGAAAACTTTTTTAAAAAAATAAACATAACCTTGTTCTGAATCTTCAACACATGTTTCAAAGTGCTATTGGTACAATGGATGTAGACATATACACAAACGTCTCTCTAGTCCACAAACATAATAAACACCTTTCAACTGTGTAGTTAGAGAAAGTAGCTTATCTTAGAGAGATTTTTTTCCCTAGTCTTAAAGATCATTGTCTACTTCATTTCAAAGCTATGTGTGCCACTTCTAAAAACCACAGTCATTTCCTAATTCCCTATCACACATTCCAGTGATATTTTTGCTTCTAATGTATTGCCCACTCCACCTTCTGGTGGGAGCACAAAGAGTAGAGGATACCTCAGAGAAAGGGTCTTACAAAAAGGGTGATAAATTTTTTTTAAAATTTTTTTTAGTTGCCAATGGAACTTTATTTTATTTATTTATATGTGGTGCTGGGAATTGAACCCAATGCCTTACACCTGCTAGGCAAGCATTCTACTAAAGAGTCATACCCCTAGCCCCCAGGGATAAATTTTTGTAGGTTAAAATATATACAAATATTTTCCAGTATATAATTCAAAAATTTTAAAAATAGTAACCACCATGGTCAATATTTGGCAACCCATATGGTTTTAATATGTGGCAAAATTATAACCTCGGGGAATGAACAATATAGAAGGAAACATATAATGGTTTTCAAGAACTATTTGTGTGAGCAAACTTAATTTTATAAAAATAAGAGTGCAAGGCAACACATACTTTTCTGCTGAGTAAGAGACATGATATGGTAGTTACCGGACAATTGTGATGATCACCCAAATTTCTGAAGAAAAATGTAGATGATAAAGAACTAGCAAAGCACTTCAAACAAGGGATTAATGTATTTAAGTATATACTTTGGAAAGAAAAATTGTAGTGAACTATAGAATGATCTGGAAAAAAAAGAAATTTGGACAAGTCTCCTTATTCAATCTGAAGTATGGTCTCATATTTTTAAACATTTTACTATCTTTAACATGCATTAAGCACAGTTGGCTTAGTAAAAAAAAAAAAAAAGTGAGGTTTTAATTTCCTTCTGCTAGCCTCACAAAGTTTTTTGTTCTTTGTAGGCTTTTGCAACATTATCTATAAAATAAGATGGGTGATCTAAGTAATCACTAAAATACCTTTTAGGCTTCAAGTTCTCGGAAACAACAAAACTTAATGGCTATGTGAATTACTAAAGGTAGGTTCACAATAGAACACCTGCCTCTTGACTTACAAAAAAAATTGCTAGTTCTACTTTACATATATACACTAAAATATATATTCAGAACTGTGGAAGACTTCTTTTGTTTTTGTTTTTTTATTTCTCACTTCTAATAACCAGGAATAAGATCGTATGTGTTGAATGGATATGGAAAGGAATGATAAGAATTTTAGACAACTCTTCCAGATGGAGATGCTCAATACAATAGTTGCCGTAAAAGTTAATGAGGATGTCAAGTTACTTTGAGGTTCAAACCCCCGAAGGACATCCTCAATTCAGCCAAAAAGCAAAAGCTATGCATGATAATGAGCGTCTCTGAGGGAGATAAAACACTGATGATGGCACAAAGATGCATGACTCAATTATGTGCAGAATAATGATAAGCCTTGAATCCTGTATACTTTCCTAATTGGATAACAGTGCAACCCTGTGTACTACAAATGGTGTAGAGCACTCATTAGGGCAGAGAGGGAAACAGAAATACCTTGTCTTAGTTTTAACTCTAGTGCCGTGAAGTTAGAAATAAGAAAAGTCATCCTAGTACAAATCACTTTACATATTTTTTTCATAATGGCTTCTCTCATCTGGGCAAGCTACTGAACCTGAGGTGAGTTTAATTAATTCAATGCATCATGCTCAATTCTAAAAAGAAGTAAAACTGAATTTAAGACAAGGAAACAAGTATGTTTCTTAATTTAGTGTCAGAAGCCTATATGGAAGGCACTGTATTGGTATTCAGGAACAACAGGGATCCTTAACTTTTCTCTGGAACACTAGAAGTTGACCTCCATAAAAATTGTTGGTAAAGGATCATCTTAGTTGTCTTTCAAATATGTCTTCTCATTTTCTCTCAACTCTTCTGATAACAACAACTTTTCCAGTCAACAAAATGTTTATTGTGACCAATGTTTCATATATTTCATGACCATAAAAGAATAATGGGCACTGGAGAAATGGAATAATAGCCATCATTACTTATGCATCCTGGGAAATTCTCAGGTATTGACTAGAAAGGGAAACAGAACATAGGAAAGTAAAGGAGAGACAAAGAAAAGAAAGAATAGAGGAAAGGGACGGGAAGCACAGGGAAGGGCTGAGAGAGAAGAGCACAGAAGAGACAAGGTAGATGGGGAAGAAATTATAGTACACTAAGAAGAAGCAATAACTGCCAAACCCAGGCACAGGACCAAAAGATAAATATTTTGAAGTTTTGAGGCAAGTGTATAGGTATTTACAAGTAGGTCTTTCCAAGATATAAGAAGAAATTCTGCAATTAATTTTTAACTAAAATCTACCAATGGATTTTTTTCTAGAAGAAATATATTATTTTAGCATCTAGGGACTCCTAGGGAATATAGCTTTTTCTCACTAATAGATTTTTAATTATTTAAGATTGGTAAAATAGAGCTGAGAACCATATAATCTGTCCTCCATCCTTGGTAAATCTAACTCCCACACATACATAAACTATAAGTCATACCTAATTCTGGGCCAAGAGTCATAAGTTTCAGGTGTGCCCTGGTACCTATTTCCAGTGTGATAGAGTTGGAAAGAAGAGAGAAAAATGTGCATTTATTCTTAATATTTTGACCTGAACTTTATCAGGCTCTAGTCATTAAAAATTATGAAAATTATTTAGAACTCAAAATTACACGGTATGATCAGAATCATACGTATAAAGAAACTATGACTATCCCAGGTGAAGTATCCTTCACCACAACGCATACACAGATTTCATGATTACCATTGAGTTCTTTCATAAATAGTTTTATATCAATGCCTCAACCTCTAATCAGTTGTTTCATGGTTGAGTGAGTTTGCATACACTATCAAGCAACTGCAGTATTGTTTCTATTTTCTCAATACAACATAGCATAGACGGTGGATCCTAGCCTGAACCTCGACATTACAGCTTCTTTCTCACAAATAAGCAGTTTCTTCTCTTATTCACACACACCACCAGCATTTTATCCTAATTTGCTTTACTGAATAATATGTATCTTCTCAAACCATTCAGGTTTTAGTATGAGAGTGTCATGAAGAGGTCGGCTTTATCTAGACAAGTCATTTCCTTTGATCATTCTTTTGTTTCCATTTTGGTTTTTATCGGAGACAACCAGTTCCTTGCCAGGGTAATTTTTCCTGTGTAGGAGGAGATAAGCCACCCAAGAAAATAGAGTCTGAAATAACTAGTGAAGAAGTAAAAGAAAGAGTCAAAGAATAGTTTTTAAAAGCAGAGAGCCTGATAGGGCCAGCCCACACAGGAGCTGGAGCTGAACAATTAGAAAATGTCTGCAGTGGTTTTATTTAAGGGGGTACATCAAAGGCAGGGATAAGGTTTCAGGGATGGAGTCTTGCTTCATGATGTCTTGCAGTCAACTGGTTGATTGGCATCTTGGCAGGCTGCACTAATCTCTGAGAAGCTGTGTGGCTACCTGACAGAGCTAAATAGAAATTCACATGTATCTGGGTGGTCTTAACCAATAGAATTGCCACTGGAATGTCCCAGATACCAGATTTTCCTATTCACTGGGCTTCAGTGCCAATTTGGTCCACACATAGTCCATGGATGGCTCTCGACTCAAACTTTTGAACTGCTTCTAACAAAGTCTACAGAGATTTGCAGATATTTTCCCCCTATATTTAATTTATGTAAACTTCCCTCATTTTCCTCATACTATTATTTTTCTTCCCCCTGATAAACCATTTATCCTAAATAATTTTATATCGTTATATATTTCTTATATATATAACGATATATAATTATCATGGAATTCAAGAAGTAGAGAAGAACAAAAGGCACATATCAACTAATTATTTTTAAAAATTATGAACTCTTAATGTCTACATTTCTCTTCTATAGTTGGTTTGCATGGTAACAAAGGTTTGCAAGGCATTCTAGGAATATGAATGTATTTTTCTGGGACAACATATAGATCAGAAAGAACTAAGTGTTTGGTTAGTTTAGAAAATTGAGTGAATGGATATTGGGTGGATAATTAGCAGTGTCTGCTATCATAGATACAGCAAAGCAAAATAACATTTACAAACTTACATATATATTTAATTGTTGAACTTCTTACTTTTCTTATTTTCCTGTCATGGGTTGCTTCATAGCTAAAATCAAAAAAGAACTCCTTCCACAAAAAGGTGAACAACTTTTAAATATCAGTATTTAGTACTCAGCTTGCATTTATGAGAGAATAAACCAAAATTAACTCAAGTCTGTTTACTTTTGATCAAACCAACATTTTCTTGGTATTTATTACATGTAGAACACTGCTAGAGATGATTGGGAATTATGAGATTAATTAGACAAATGTGTTGCCTTTAGGGGCTTATAATGTAGGGATAAGATCAGACTTAAAGTATTTGTTTAATTTGTAATCAGTATAGAATTCTAAGTTCTAAAGCAGTGATTTCTAAATTTAGTTTATCTAATAATATAAGGAATGCTAAAATACTCTTTTTCAAATGCATGTAGAATTCTGGAACCCTGAGAGAATTTTAAATGACTGTCCTGAAAATGATAAATATTTCACTTCTATGTATCTGAAATATAGATAATTATAAAATTTTCCTCCTACCTGTCCTTTTGCATGTATGTTCCCTGTTCTCTGAGAGAACTCAGTGACATGAAAGCACCATTCCTACCCACAGGTCAGCCAGCATCACTTAATTCTGTGGAATATGGGCATTCCCTAAAAGCACTAAGAGGGAAGGGGGTCATTACTGTTTCTGGTTTTTGTACTACATGTTATGTCTTAGTCCTACACCATTTTTAACGAGAAATCTATTCTTATTTTCCTTCTGCTGCCTTCCTTCAAATATTTTAGTGATTTTGTATTTTAATCATTAGCTGACCTAAATTTATCTTCTAATGAATCAAAAAGTAAAAAGAGAGAATGAACAAAAGAAATAAAGGGATGAAGTGGATTATATTTTGCTAGTTTGAACCTTTCTCATAGCCACTGAGAGAAATTTTCAAGATTACTGTTACTTTGGGGTGCAGAAACCTCGTTTTTTGGTAGCAAGTTATAAGGCGCTTTCTACACTGATGTTATGGTTTGAATATGAAGTATCCTCCAAAAGAATCTGTCAAGTCAGGATTATTCAGACTAGATTGTCAGAGCTGTAACCTAATCAGATCTTCCTATCTGAATGGACTGACTGCAGGCAGATGGGGCCTGACTGGAGAAGGTGGATCACTGGGGGCGTGGCCTGTCCCAGAAGCATTGTTCCTCCCTGGGGCCCCTCCCCCTTGTGCCTCCTGCCCCGCCCCCCTTTCCTGAACACCATCAGGAGCTGAATAGCTTTCTTTGCTGGGCCCTTCCCCCTCACCTCTAGTCCAAAGCAAAGGAGTTGCTTATCTATGAACTAAGATCTCTAAAACCAAGAACAACAAATAAACTTTTCCTCCTTTAAGTTATTCCTGTCAGGTATTTTGGTCACAGTGATGCAAAATCTGACTAAAAAAACAATTAACATATTTGTTCTTTTAAGAGTCCACTGAATTTACAAATGGTCAGGGTAAACAAATTATTCAAGCATGAACATGAAATACTGCTCCCGCATAACCTAAAAATAGCTAACTCTGCTACCTGTAGTGTGAAGACACTGGAAATATTTGTATGCACACCAAAAGGATTAACATAGAAATATTACACAATCTACATAATCATCATATTTTTCAAATGTAGTGTTAAAATACACTAATGTCTCTTTCTAGCTTTTGTTCCCTAATTATAATTATTATTTTAATTATACATATTTATGCAGTACAGTGTGCTAATTCAATATATGTATGTATTATATAATGATCATATCATAGTAATTAACATTTTCATCTCCTTGAACATTTTTTAAAGCTTTTTGACTAGTAGTTATAATAAAGCCTGAGAAGGGTGAGGAGGAAGAAGGATGCAAGAAAGTGTATAGCAGGTGCCCAAACACAGTAGATGAAGTAGTGTTATTGTTCTGTAGTGCAGTGGGAGAATGATAGCTCACAATAACATATTATATATCTTAAGAAAAAAATAAAAGATGAACTTGAGTACTCCAAACATAAAGCCATAATAGGAAGATGGAAATATTAACTACCCTGATTTGATAAGTGCACATAGCATGCATATTTTAAATATCATAGTGCATATTTTAAATATCATATTCTATTCCCTAACTCTTTTGTGTGTGTGTGTGTGTGTGTGTGTGTGTGTGTTGCTGGGGATTGAACCCTGGGCCTTGTGCATCCCCTAATTCTTTCTTAATAGAAAAATCTCTACATCTATCTCACATTATGTTTTAAGGAGGGGCCAATTATTTCAAATCATATATTACTTCTGTGATCTTTATCAAAAGTATGAAATTAATACAAATAAAAATAAATTCTGAACCTAAAACTATTCCATTAGAAAATGATCCATGAACCAGGCGTGGTGGCACATGCCTATAATCCCAGCGGCTCAGTAGGCTAAGGCAGGACGATCACAAGTTCAAAGCCAGTCTCAGCAACTTAGCAAGACCCTGTCTCAAACTAAAAAGGGTGGGGAGATGTGGCTCAGAGGTTGAGCGCCCCTGGGTCTAAACCCTGGTACAAAAAAAGAAAGAAAGAAAAAACAAAGAAGAAAAAACAAAGACAAAGAAAAAATGTGATCCTAAAAAATTTTAAACTTTGAGTCAACAATTGCAATACTTATTACATACTAAAATACTCAACTCAGTAGATATAATTGGTAATTACCTTTAAGAGGGAAAATGCATACAGTATTAAATATTATGTTGTTCTTTGACTCCAAAGTTCTCTTTGAATATAAAGCTCAAAACAGTTAACTTGAACATGGCAAAAAAAAAAAAAAAAGTCTGCTTCATTGTTGTGGACTCACTATATTCAATTTTAATTCTTTGAAAATACAAAGGTGTGCTAACAAGATCTATCATTACCTGCCTGTTTTAATTCACTGTTTTGACTTCCATAATCACTTTGTTTCTACACTTAACAAGTGACTATACTGTTATAGCTGTAATATTAGCAATAACATTCAATTAACACTCACACTGTGAGCTAAAATTATGCTTCTCTAACACCTAACTTCTACCTTCTGCTCTCCTGCTAAATGGTCGCTAATGTAACAGCTAACCTCTTCTTCCTTACACTTTTTGATATTCCTAAATTGGAAGAAAATTCTCATCTGTAAAAAGAAATGTGGAATATTCTAAGAGAATCATGGTATGTAAAGCAAATCAGTTTATCAACAAGTATTTATTTATTTTTGGGACCAGGGATTGAACATAGGGGTGCTCAACCACTGAGCACATTCCCAAACCTTTTATTTTATTTTTAAAATTTTGAGACAGGGTTTCACTAGGTCACTGAGCCTGGCTTTGAACTTGCAATCTTCCTGCATCAACCTCCAGAGCTGCTAGGATTATAGGCATGTGCCACTGCATAGCACAGCTCAGCAAATATTTATTGATCATTAGTATCAGTTATATGATAATATGGCAGGACAATGAAACAGAAAGAAACATAGTTTTCCTATCCTCAAACAAGTAAAGTAGACTTGGAAAATAATGTGGAAACAGAAGAAAAGTATATGAATTTATGATTTCTAAAACTTTTTGTATTTGAGGTTTTATAATTTTATACTTTTAACTTTGATTGATTATCCATTTCAAGTTAATTTTCATATAAGATATAACTGTTGTGTATGTATTTGTGTGTGTGTGTTACATTTAGACAACCAATTGTCTTAGTATCTTTTGTTTAAAAGATCATCTTCTTTTCTTTGGAATTGCTTTTGTAATTATTTCAAAAGTCAGTCGACCATAATACTGTGGATTTTTTCTGAACTCTATCCCTTTGTATTCTTGTTCATATGTATCCCTTTTACCAACAATATAGTATGTTGCTACTGTAGCTTTATGATTCATCATGGCATCAAGTAGTGAATTCACAACATGATTCTTATTTTTCAAAGGTGTTTTAATCCTCATCTTTTGTCTTTCTTTCCCTTAACATTTTAGAATCAGCTTGCTGATGTATTCAAAGAAATGTCTGCTTAGATTTATATTGTGTTTTATTTATATAGATCAAGTTTGAAAAAATTAACATTAATTCTTTTTTTTTTTTTTTTTGGCATTTAAAAAATTATTCTTTTAATGACAGTAGGGTGTATTTTGACATATAATACACACATAGAATACAACTTATTCTAACCAGGATCCCATCCTTGTGGTTGTACATGATGTGGAGTTTCACTGGTTGTGTATTCATATATGAACATGGGAAAGTGATGTCCAATTCATTCTACTTTTTCCTAATCCCATCCTCCGCCCTTCCCTTCATTCCCCCTTGTCTAATCCAATGAACTTCCATTTTTTCCTACCTGCCCCCATGATATATTATTTTAATGAAAAGTCTGAATGAAAATATTTTCCTCAAAAACAGCTTTATGATTTTTCTGATTATAAAATAAACACATGCTCAGTATTAAGCCACTCAGAGTTAGTCAGAAACCCTGTGCTAATTTTTTTTTTAATTATTTTATTGTTGGTTGTTCAAAACATTACATAGTTCTTATTATACCATATTTCACAGATTGATTCAAGTGGGTTATGAACTCCCATTTTTACCCCGTATACAGATTGCTGTGTCACATCAGTTACATTTCCATTGATTTACAAATTGCTTTTCTAGTGACTGATGTATTCTGCTGTCTATCCCATTCTCCACTGTCCCCTCACCCCTCCCCTCCCCTCCCCTCCCCTACTCTCTCTCCATCCCCTCTACTATAAATCGTTTCTTCCACTTATATAATTTTTCTCCTACTCCTCCTTTCCTCTTATATGTAATTGTGTATAACCCTGAGGCTCACCTTCCAGTTCCATGCAATTTCCCTTAACTCTCACTTTCCCTCCCGCCTATCATCCCTGTTTAATGTTATTCTTCTTCTCCAGCTCTTCGTCTCTACCCTGTCCTTGGTTACTCCCCTTATATCAAAGAAGACATTTGACATTTGTTTTTTAAGGATTGGCTAGCTTCACTTAGCATAATCTGCTCTAATGCCATCCATTTCCCTCCAAATTCTATGATTTTGTCATTTCTTATTGCAGAGTAATACTCCATTGTGTATAAATGCCACATTTTTTTAATCCATTCATCTATTGAAGGGCTTCTAGGTTGGTTCCACAATCTTGCTATCGTGAATTGTGCTGCTATGAACATCGATGTAGCAGTGTCCCTGTAGCATGCTCTTGTTAGGTCTTTAGGGAATAGACCGAGGAGGGGAATAGCTGGGTCAAATGGTGGTTCCATTCCCAACTTTCCAAGAAATCTCCATACTGCTTTCCAAATTGGCTGCACCATTTTGCAGTCCCACCAACAATGAACAAGTGTACCCATTTCCCCGCATCCTCGCCAGCACTTGTTGTTGTTGGATTTCTTAATGGCTGCCAATCTTACTGGAGTGAGATGGTATCTTAGGGTGGTTTTGATTTGCATTTCTCTGACTGCTAGCGATGTTGAGCATTTTTTCATGTACTTGTTGATTGATTGTATGTCCTCCTCTGAGAAGTGTCTGTTCAGGTCCTTGGCCCATTTGTTGATTGGGTTATTTGTTATCTTGTTATCTAATTTTTTGAGTTCTTTGTATACTCTGGATATTAGGGCTCTATCTGAAGTGTGTGGGGTAAAGATTTGTTCCCAGGATGTAGGCTCCCTGTTTATCTCTCTTATTGTTTCTTTTGTTGAGAGAAAACTTCTTAGTTTGAGTAAGTCCCATTTGTTGATTCTGGTTGTTAACTCTTGCGCTATGGGTGTCCTATTGAGGAATTTAGGGCCTGACCCCACAGTATGTAGATCATAGCCGACTTTTTCTTCTATCAGACGCCGTGTCTCTGATTTAATATCGAGCTCCTTGATCCATTTTGAGTTAACTTTTGTGCATGGCGAGAGAAAGGGATTCAGTTTCATTTTGATGCAAATGGATTTCCAGTTTTCCCAGCACCATTTGTTGAAGATGCTATCCTTCCTCCATTGCATGCTTTTAGCCCCTTTATCAAATATAAGATAGTTGTAGTTTTGCGGATTGGTTACTGTGTCTTCTATTCTGTACCATTGGTCCACTCGCCTGTTTTGGTACCAGTACCATGCTGTTTTTGTTACTATTGCTCTGTAGTATAGTTTGAAGTCTGGTATCGCTATACCGCCTGATTCACACTTCCTGCTTAGCATTGTTTTTGCTATTCTGGGTCTTTTATTATTCCATATGAATTTCCTGATTGTTTTATCTATTTCTACAAGAAATGCTGTTGGGATTTTGATTGGGATAGCATTGAACTTATAGAGAACTTTTGGTAATATCGCCATTTTGATGATGTTAGTTCTGCCTATCCATGAGCAGGGTATATTTTTCCATCTTCTGAGGTCTTCTTCTATGTCTCTTTTTAGGGTTCTGTAGTTTTCATTGTAAAGGTCTTTCACCTCTTTTGTTAGATTGATTCCCAGGTATTTTATTTTTTTGGGGGATATTGTGAATGGAGTAGTTGTCCTCATTTCTGTTTCAGAGGATTTGTCGCTGATATACAGGAATGCATTTGATTTATGCGTGTTGATTTTATATCCCGCCACTTTGCTGAATTCATTTATTAACTCTAATAGTTTCTTTGTAGACCCTTTTGGGTCTGTTAGGTATAGAATCATATCGTCTGCAAATAGTGATACTTTAAGTTCTTCTTTTCCTATTTTTATGCCTTTAATTTCTTTCGTCTGTCTAATTGCTCTGGCCAGTGTTTCGAGGACTATGTTGAACAGAAGTGGTGAGAGAGGGCATCCCTGTCTTGTACCAGATCTTAGAGGGAATGCCTTCAATTTTTCTCCATTCAGGATGATGCTGGCCTGTGGCTTATCATAGATTGCTTTAACAATGTTGAGGAATGATCCTGTTATCCCTAATTTTTCTAGAGTTTTGAACATAAAGGGATGCTGTACTTTGTCGAATGCCTTTTCTGCATCTATCGAGATGATCATATGGTTCTTATTTTTAAGTCTATTGATGTGATGAATAACATTTATTGATTTCCGTATATTGAACCAGCCTTGCATCCCAGGGATGAATCCTACTTGATCATGGTGTATAATTTTTTTGATATGTTTTTGAATCCGATTCGCCAGAATTTTATTGAGGATTTTTGCATCTAGGTTCATTAGAGATATTGGTCTGTAGTTTTCTTTCTTTGAAGTGTCTTTGTCTGGTTTAGGAATCAGGGTGATGTTGGCCTCGTAGAATGTATTTGGAAGTTCTCCCTCTTTTTCTATTTCCTGAAATAACTTGAAAAGTATTGGTGTTAGTTCCTCTTTAAAGGTTTTGTAAAATTCTGCTGTATACCCATCCGGTCCTGGGCTTTTCTTAGTTGGTAGTCTTTTGATGGTTTCTTCTATTTCCTCTATTGTTATTGGTCTGTTTAGGTTGTCTATATCTTCCTGACTCAATCTGGGCAGATCATATGACTTAAGAAATTTATCGATGCCTTCACTAGCTTCTATTTTATTGGAGTATAAGGATTCAAAGTAATTTCTGATTATCTTCTGTATTTCTGAAGTGTCTGTTGTGATATTGCCTTTTTCATCCCGTATGCTAGTAATTTGGGTTCTCTCTCTTCTTCTCTTCGTTAGCATGGCTAAGGGTCTGTCAATTTTATTTATTTTTTCAAAGAACCAACTTTTGGTTTTGTCAATTTTTTCAATTGTTTCTTTTGTTTCAATTTCATTAATTTCAGCTCTGATTTTAATTATTTCTTGCCTTCTACTTCTTTTGCTGTTATTTTGCTCTTCTTTTTCTAGGATTTTGAGATGAAGTATGAGATCATTTATTTGTTGGTTTTTTCTTTTTTTAAGGAATGAACTCCAAGCAATGAATTTTCCTCTTAAAACTGCTTTCAATGTGTCCCATAGATTCCGATATGTTGTGTCAGTGTTTTCATTTATCTCTAAGAATTTTTTAATTTCCTCCTTGATGTCTTCTATGACCCATTGGTCATTCAGTAACCTATTGTTCATTCTCCACGTGGTGCATGATTTTTCCTTCCTTCTTTTATCGTTGATTTTCAGTTTCATTCCATTATGATCAGATAGGATGCATGGTATTATTTCTACTCCTTTATATTGTCTAAGAGTTGCCCTGTGACATAATATATGATCTATTTTTGTGAAGGATCCATGTGCTGCTGAGAAAAATGTGTAACTACTTGATGTTGGGTGGTATATTCTATATATGTCAATTAAGTCTAGGTTGTTAATTGTTTTGTTGAGATCTATAGTTTCCTTATTTAACTTTTGTTTGGAAGATCTGTCCAGTGGTGAGAGAGGTGTGTTGAAGTCTCCCATGATTATTGTATGGTGGTCTATTAGACTCTTGTACTTGAGAAGAGTTTGCTTGATGAACGTAGGTGCACCATTGTTTGGGGCATATATATTTATGATTGTTATGTCTTGTTGGTGTATGGTTCCCTTGAGCAGTATGCAGTGTCCCTCTTTATCCTTTTTGATTAATTTTGGCTTGAAATCTATTTTGTTTGATATGAGTATGGACACTCCTGCTTGTTTCCGCAGTCCATATGAGTGGAATGATTTTTCCCAGCCTTTCACCTTCAGTCTATGTATATCTTTTCCTATCAAATGCGTCTCCTGTAGGCAACATATTGTTGGATCTTGTTTTGTGATCCATTCGACTAGCCTGTGTCTCTTAATTGGTGAGTTTAAGCCATTAACATTTAGGGTTATTATTGAGATTAGGTTTGTTCCTCCAGTCATATTTGTTTATTTATGTTCCTAAACCTGATTAGTTTTCCTCTTTGGTTACTTTCCCCCCTTTACTGTCCTACCTCCCACTGATGGTTTTCAATGTTATTTTCAGTTTCCTCTTCCTGTAATGTTTTGCCAAGGATTTTTTGAAGAGATGGTTTTCTAGCTGCGAATTCTTTTAACTTTTGTTTATCGTGAAAGGTTTTAATTTCATCTTCCATCCTGAAGCTTAATTTCGCCGGATACACGATTCTTGGTTGGAGCCCATTTTCTTTCAGTGTTTGAAATATGTTATTCCAGGATCTTCTAGCTTTCAGAGTCTGTGTTGAGAGATCAGCTGTTATCCTGATTGGTTTGCCCCTAAATGTAATCTGCTTTCTTTCTCTTGTAGCTTTTAAAATTCTCTCCTTATTCTGTATGTTGGGCATCTTCATTATAATGTGTCTAGGTGTGGATCTCTTATGATTTTGCACTTTTGGCGTCCTGTAGGCTTCTAGGATATGGGATTCTGTTTCATTCTTCAAGTCTGGGAAGTTTTCTTGTATTATTTCATTGAATAGATTGTTCATTCCTCTGGTTTGGAGCTCTGTGCCCTCCTGTATCCCAATGACTCTTAAGTTTGGCCTTTTAATGTTATCCCATATCTCTTGGATGTTCTGCTCATGGTTTCTTAGCAGTCTTGCTGAACTGTCTATGTTCTTCTCAAGTTGAAATACTTTGTCTTCATTGTCTGATGTTCTATCTTCTAAGTGATCTATTCTGCTGGTAGTATTGTCAATTGAGGTTTTAAGTTGGTTTATTGCTTCCTGCATTTCTAGGATTTCTATTTGTTTGTTCTTTATTACTTCTAACTCCCTGTGAAATTGATCTTTTACTTCCTGGATTTGTTTCTGTAGTTCCTTGTCAATGTGATCTTTCATTGTCTGATTTTGCTGTCTCATGTCTTCCTTGAGAGTCCAGATCATCTGAAGCATGTATATCCTGAACTCTTTATCTGACATTCCATCTGTTGCAGCTATTACCTCTTCTAGGGTTGAGTTGACCTGCATTGCTTGTGGTCCTTTCTTTCCTTGTCTTTTCATGTTGCTTGCGTTTCTTTCTGCTTCGTGAAACTGTTGTGTTTTTGAAATTTTTCCCCCTGTTTATTTTTGTTGCTCTTGTATATTTGGGATATCTCTCTTGTAGGGCGGGTAGTGGCTGTGAACCTCCTCTAATCAGGGTGATCTATATACTACGCTGGTTGGTCGTAGGTCTGCCCGCCCTGTGGGCACGGGTGGCTGCTCTACTCTGCCCCCACTCCAATTGCGGTGACGTTCCTACCACGTCTTCGGATCGTTGGTCCTGATCCGGACGTGGGCAGCAGCTCTTCTCCACCCCTACTCCAATTGATGTGACGTGTCTACCACGCTGGTCGGCCTCCAAGCCTGATCCGCCGGTGGGTCTCAGATCTGCCCACCCTGCGGGCCTGGGCTGCAGTTCTGCTCAACCCCCACTCCCAGTGGGGGTACCTAACTGCCTCTCCAACGGGTCTCTGGCTCCTTCCGGATGCTGGCGGCGGCTCTGTTCAACCCCCACTCCAACCAGTGTGACGTGACTGCCTCGATGCTACTCGTCCACTACACTGGCCGGCTGCCAAGCCTGTCCTGCCAGTGGGACGCAGGACTGCCTACCTTGCAGGGTCAGACGGCAGCTCTTCACGGCCTCTACTCCAAGTGGGTTGACTTGGCTACCCTGCCGTCGGGTCGCTGGTCCTGTTCCAGACGTGGGCGGCTACTCTCCTTGGCCCCAGCTGCAGTTGGGGTGTCGCGATACCACACCGGCGGGACCCTTAGCCTGCTCTGGGCACAGGAGGCAGCTCCACTCTGCCCTCCAGGCCCCCGCAGCACCCAGCAGGACCCGGAACAAGAAGCAGTCCCTGTAGGATCCCCAACCGGGAGCCAGGAGCCGGTCTCTCAGATCCCCGCCACTTTCTGCTAGGAGCAGGCTCCTCAGGGCAACCGCCGCGGGTTCCCCAATCCCAGGCCAGTGCCGTCCCGGGAGCCCAAGCCTGGCTGCACCAGACTCTCCCTGCTAGGTGCCCAAGCCTGGCCGCACCTAACTCTCCCTGCTCGGTGTACGCTCCCCTGGGAGCAGAGTCTAAGACACACTTCCCGCGGGCTCTCCAGCTCCGGGTCAAAACTGTTCCAGGAGACAGAGTCCCGCTGCCCCTCGTCGCAAGTTTCACTTGTGGCTGGCCTCAGCTCGCGGTCCCCGCAGGCTCCGCGGCCCTGGGCTCAAGCAGCCACGAACCCAGCCTCTCCGATCCCTGCCACACTCTGCTCGGAGCATACCATGAACATAGTTTATCTCCCAATTAACTTCTTTCTTTCACCATGTTTTGTAATTTTTATTAGTACTTTTTTTTTTGTTCCATTGGAAACATTACTTTTAAAATTTTCAATCCAAATGTATTTTTGTATCATTATTATTGTATATAAACACAATTGAGGTTTTTTTTTTCCTTTTCTTTCTTTTTTTTTTTTTTTTTTTTTTTTTTTTTTGTACTGGGAACTTGTACAACTAAGCTATATCCCCAGTCCATTTTTTTTTTTTTTGAGAAAGCATCTTGCTAAGTTTCCAAAGGTCTTGCTAAATTACTGAGGCTGGCTTCCAATGTGAGATCATATTATCTCAGCCTCCAGACTCTGGGATTACAAGGTTGTGCCACCTGAACTGATGAATATTTACTTTTCATTCTATGGTCTTATTAAATGGTTCTGGAAGAGTTTATGTAAAGTCTTTGGATTATCAATATAAACAATCAAGTTTTATCTGATAAACAATGGATATTTTTCCTCCCTTTTCCCCCATTTCCTTGTCTTACTACATGATTAGGATTTCAAATGACTTTGAATATGAGTGTTGAGAGAGGAAATCCTTGACTGTCTCCTGATATTAGCTTAAAAAATTCAGTAATTTACACTGAAATATGTTATTACTCATAGGGTTTCTGTGCATTAAATTGTCAGGTTAAACAGTTTTACTAGAAACTGTTTAACCTGACAATTTAACCTAGAAATTTTTCCTTCTTTCTTTTTCAGTCTGCTAGTATGGTGAATCACACTGATTGGTTTTCAGATGATGATTCAGCTTGGCATACATATCTGCTACAAACCATGGTGGATCACAATTTTATATGTATACATATACACACACATATACACACATGTACATATATTCACATATATGTTATATAATGTTACATAATGTTACATATGTTATATAATGTTACATAATATTATTTGCCTAGTGTGGTAGCAAAGGCATATAATTACAGCTACTTGGAAGGCTAAGGAAAGAGCATTGTAAATTTGAAGCCAACATTGGCAAATGAGCAAAACCGTATCTCAAAAATTAAAAGTAAAAATTTAAAGAGGACTGGAGATGTAGCTGAGCGTTAGGTCACCCCTGGGTTCAATCCTGTGTGTGTGTGTATAATGATATTCATGTTACCTATTTATTCATACATAAGCTGTTAGTGTTTTGTTTTCAAAGTAGTGTTGCATTTCTTCTAAGCTGTTGAATTTGAAGGCAAAACATTTTTCATATAATCAATTTTAATGTTTGTGGAAACTTTAGGGACATTATTATTAATAAATTTTATTTTTTTCTTCTTTTCTTGGTTAGCCTGATGAAAGGATTATCATTTTTATTAATCTTTTCTAAGAACCAGGTTTGGGTTGGGTTGATTTTCTTTGTCTTTCTAAACTCTCTCTTTTCCTTTTGCACTTTGAGTTTTGATTTGTATTCTTATTGATGTTATCCTATAGTTTCTGCTTATTTGGGTTTATTTTTGTTTGTTTGTTCCTTAATATCAAAATTAGGTCCTATTGTGTGTGGAGGGCAGGTGATAAGTGGGGATTGAATGTAGGGGTACTCTACCATTGACCTACACCCCAGCATTTTCCATCTTATTTTGATACAGGGTCTCACTAACTTCCCCAGGCTGACCTCAAACCTATAATCCTCCTGCATCAGCTTCCTGAGTAGCTGAGACCATAGGCATGCATCACTGCACCTGGCTAGATCCTACTTTAATTCTTTTTGATTTTCCAGTAGAGGATTTAAGGCTGTATATTTCCTCTTAAGCACTTCTTTGGCTGAATTTTATAAATACAAGTGTGTTAAAAATTTTGGTACAAACATTATTCAAATTTTCCTTGAGATTTCCTCTTTGACCAATTATTAATTTTGAATTTTGTTGTATATTTCCAAGATTTCATAAAACTTATAAGTACCTTCCTGTCAACTCTTTCTAGTTTAAATCAGTTAGGATCTAAGTACATGCTTAGCATGATTTTTACACTGTTATATTGGCTAAAGTTCATTCTTGAGCCTCAAATATCTATTTTGTTGAATGTTCTATGTGCACTGGAATACAATGTGGATTCTATTTTGTTAGATGAAGTGTTTTAAAATGCTGTTTTGGTTAACTTGGTTGATAGTGCTTTAATATTCTACATTCATATCTGTTTTATTTTTCTGTCAGTTATTGGGATAGTTATGTTGAAGTCTCCAGTTATAATTGCAAATTTATCCCTCCATTTAGTCATGCTTTGTCTTATATATTTGTTTCACATTAGCAATGTAATTTTTTTAGACAATTGATTTTATTATTATTATAAAATGATCCTATTTGAAAAGTAATATTTTTTGCTTTGAATTCTACTTTCTCTGATTAACATAGCTTATCTAGCTACCTCTTGATCAGTTTTGATATGGCATATCTTCTTGGATTTCAGAATTTGGGAAATATCACTTTTTAATTTTTTTTAATTTGTTCTAATTAGTTTATACATGACAGTAGAATGCATTTTGACACATTGTACACAAATGCAGCACAACTTCTCATTCCTCTGGCTGTACATGGTACAGAGTCACTCCAGTAGTGTAATCATACATGTGTTTATAGGGTAATAATGTCTCTCATTCCATAATTCTTCCCATCGCTTTTGATGTTAATTTTCTTTGTTTTAAAACTTTAGAGAATCAAAAGGTGTGTGTTTAGAGGTGTTTTTTTTTTTTTTCTTGTTTGGTTTTTGTTTGTGTGTGTGTTTTTTGCC
Source organism: Spermophilus citellus (assembly GCF_964194105.1). Lineage (NCBI taxonomy): Eukaryota > Metazoa > Chordata > Mammalia > Rodentia > Sciuridae > Spermophilus > Spermophilus citellus. The sequence goes on from NC_138188.1 coordinate 71,336,019, forward strand.
TATTCTCTCCATTTATCGTATTCTCTAATTTATTTTTTTCTTTTAATAGCATTCTCTTGTCATTAGATCTTTCAAATCTATTCTCTCTTTCTTTAGGTTATTGAAGTACTTTAGGTATAATTTATAAAGTTAAATACACTCATTTTATTGTTAGAATTTGTAAATTATTGACAAAAATATACCTCTGTGTAACCACAAGCATGCACAGAGATTCATATTTCTGTCACTCTAGAATTTCCCCTTATGCCAATTGTAGTTAATTTCACTTCCATTCCTCACCTAAGGCAAACACTGGCCTGCTTTCTGTCACTATATGTTAGATTTGCTTGTTCCAGAATTAGGCATGAATGAAATAATACCACATGCCTTTTTTGTGTGTGAGTCTACCACTTTTTTTAAGCATGACTGTTTTGAGAATCATTCATGTTGTAACTATCAGTAGCTGCTTTTTATACTGATTCATATTTAATTGCATCTATTTTTACAATTTCTTTACATATTAACTTTTTGATAAAATTTGGGTTGTTTTTATTTTCAAATTATAGATGTGATAGATATTCATGTGAAAATATTTACATGAATCATGCTTAAGTTGCTGTCCTTTAAATAAGTAGAAGAGAATTGGTGGCTCGTTGTGTTTATAAAAAAAAATCCAAAGTGTTTTTCAAAGCACTTTTACCATTTTACATCTCCTTCAGTAATATGTGAGAGTTTCAAATGCCACTACTTCATATTACTAGTCTTTGAATTTGAGTCATTCATATGAATGCATTGCTTTTTATTTTGTTTTACTTTATTTTGAAGTGTTACTTTACATTTATTTAATAAAACATTCTGCTAACTATATTTTGTATGTTTATTTGACACTTCTATCTCCTCTTTTCTGAAAGGTTGTTCACTTAAATCTTTTATTACACTATTTGCTTATGTAAAAAAAAATTGCATATTGGGGCAGGGGTTGTGGCTCAGATGTGGAGCACTCTGTGGATACAGTTCTGTTAGCACTCGCCTAGCACGTTCAAGGTCCTGGGTTTGATCCTCAACACCACATAAAAATAAATAAATATAATAAAGGTATTATGTTCAATTACAACTAAAAATATTTTTAAAATATGCATATGTTCTTCAGATATTAGAGATAGCTGTCTTTGTTTAATATACTTATAACAAATATTTCTCTCAGTCTGTGGCCTACATGTTTATTTTATTAAGGAAGTATTTTAGTTGAGCTGGGGATACAGCTCTATTAGAGTACTAAGCTAGCATGCACAAGGCCCTGGGTTTGACATCTAACAGTGAAAAAAATATATACTTTAAAGAATAGATGTTTTTAATTTGGATAGTGCTAAATTAAACTAATTTTATTATTTGGGTTTACATATTTTATACAGGGAAATTTATAATTACTTTAATGATATCTCCTATATTTTCTCTACAAATTTTATAGTTTTAACTTTTTTGTATGAAGTTTTGACTGGCTTTGAGTTAATTTTTGTGTTGTGAAGAAACGGATGAGGTTCACTTTTATTCAAGTGGCTATTATTCCAGAGTATTTATTGAAAAACTGACTTCTTCCCAATTAAAATGCTTTCGCAACTATGTCAACATGAGTCAACTATTACATCCTTAGTTAGTTCCTCCTGTAAGACTGTAATGTAAAAACAGTTAATTTTCAGTTTGTATTCAGTTACTGAATTAAGTAGACCATGAACCAAGCGAAATTTTCCTTCTCTCTCCAGGTGGTTATGATATTCCTCTTGTGACCTGAAGTGTGAACTAAAGGAGATGTACAAACCTAGATTTGTGGATGACATAAGGTTTGGACAATACTAGTGAAAAAAAATGTGTGCCCTCTGACATTTCATGTGCCTAATTTCATATGTACCTAATTACTTGGTGGTACATATGAAATTGTCAGAGAGCAGTTTATGAGTGAAAACTTTGATAGAATAACTTGATGCTTTATGGATAGAATCTTCACTTTCTCAGGGTCCATACCTTATCAGGTCATGTTTTTTTGTTTGTTTGTTTGTTTTCCTGTCCAATGGTGTATATCTCTACTGCAGAGAGTGTATTTTTTGCCCTGTATTTTATACATCTGGTTTGTGATTTCGTTACATAGCTTATCCTAAACCTACATGGTGTCCTTCCCCACCACAAAAGCCTGTAGTGCTATGGTTCTCAACCAGAGATGATTTTGACCTCCCCCCAAACCACCTGTAGAGACATGATTGATTGTCATGACTGGGAGGGTATGATTTGCAACTAGCATCTAGTGGATAGAGATCAAAGATGCTGTTAAATGCCCTACAATGTAGGGGAAATTCCCCACAACAAAGAAAGAATCATCTGGTCTAAATGTTGACAGTGCTAAAGTCCAGAGACACTACCCTAATCTCATAGAACCATTTTGTCCAAACAAAAGCATCATTTTTTACTTTAGCCTGGACAAGCTGTAGAGTCCTTTCCTATTATCAGCTCAACTTCAACTTGGAAGTCCTTCATGTCACTTTGTTAATTAATTCTCAAGCAATTCTCAAGCAATCATGGAGTATGCTACCTAGGACCTCAAAAGGCCTTGTATTTGTTTCCCTACTTTCTTGGGCTAGAAGATGTAAGATGTGATAATTTTGTCCTTCATTTGGAAGAAGTATTCTTGGTATTCTCAAGACCACCAGACTCCTAAAATATTGAAGCTCCTAGAACTTTACAGTTTCATCTCTCACTTGTGGACTGCATGTGTCTTATCCTGGCCTCCAATATACTCACTACATCTTGCCCTCCTCATTTAATTAACTTAATGGCATATAAATGGTGGATCAATTTTATCTTCTGTGAAATGTCCAGATGGTCCAGGACCTTTCAAAGTTTGCTAAGGCAGAAGGCGGAAGAATTAACATAGCCTTGGAGCACAATGTGAAATGTATCCCTGTGTTTGTCCCAAACAAGTGTGAACTGCTTTTCATCATTTCTCTTGAAATGTATGCTTTTTATCATTTCTCTTGCAAGCCTGAGACTAAGTTAATCTGCTCTCACAAAGATACCGTATTTGGCATAGCAGCTGCAACTGGAGATACTACTTGGTTGTGTTTGTGATAATCACTGTCATGTGCCAGGGTCCATCTTGTTTATAAGTGCCAGATTATGAATTAAAGGTAAATATGATGGGGATAGATCTCCTGCAACCTTTAGATAATCAAAAACAGAGGTAATCTCTGTATTTGCCCTGGAAGTTGACATTGCTTCTGTATTACCTTGGCCAGGGGAGTAGCAGGGGTTTTTTTAAGTCTATTTTTTGGCTCACCACAGCATGACAGCTCTTATAAGCTGAAGAACTATTTTTTTGGGGGGTGGGGTTATCAACCACTATGTATATTCATTGAGTTATATATTTGATAACCATGAAGGTGTCAGCACTTGAGTTCACAGACATAGAATACTCACTGAGAGCTAGGTGTGCTCAGGACAGTTTTTAATCATCTGTACCTCACCCGTCCTCACTATAGTAAAAGGGATCACAACAATGCATTAAGATAAGTTTTAGATATATCGCTCTATATCCTTTCTCCATGAAATGCTGTCTCTTCTCATTAGTTTCTGATTCACAGAACCCCTTCAGGTCAAGAAATTGGGGAAGGTGTTATAATTTCTATAAGAGTGGCTGCTCTCAGAATTCTGATCAATATTCAGCAATACTCTTGTTGGCTGCCCATCTGTCTTGCTTCCTAGAACACTGTGTTCTATTTCTGATCTCCATAGCTTTTTGGAAATCAACACTCACCCAGTGTCCCTCCTTGACACCCACACAATAATTGTGACTTTGTGGCTTCTGATGATTAAGCACCCCAACATATTGTTCATTAGCTTCTACACACTATCACCCCACTCATCAAGGAGCTCAGTTCTGTAACAGTATCTTCTATAACCAACCCTATCCTACCAAGAAGAGTTGTTTATAAATGTCTCAACAATGCAGTGTAGTTCTTATCATCTTGGAAAATAAATTATTCTTTAGGGTCTTTCCAACATGAGGAGACTGATGGTGATGTCTCAGCATTAGTGGTAATATCAGCTGACCACTTGCCTGAATTTTGATCTCTTCACTTCTGTCACAATACAGGCATTTCTACTTCACATAATTTGGACCATTCTTTGTCTTAAGCTTCCAGAAACAGTCTTAATAACACATGAGCACTATCAACTAGTGTCCTCTTGAACTAAAGTCATTAACTACTGCATCATGAGAGAGCGCTCTAATTTTAACAAGCTGTCTTCCCTCTCTGATGTAGGCTGCATCCTCCTTAACTAAAGCAGAATCAGCCCCTTTCTGCTTTTCCTGGCTCTTGTCATACATGTTTGCTAGGACATTGGACGAATTTAGCATGCATTTCATTTCTTTCCTTGGCAGACGATCGCTTCGCTATGCAAATTATACTGTAATTTCTCCCCATTAATTGGTCTTGTGACTCAGAAAGGAGAAGAAAAGCAGATGGAACCTTATACCATAGGAATAAAGAATAAAAAAAGAAAAAGGTATCTGCATTATCTTTAAACAAGAGAGCACTGTGTGATTTCTACTGACCAAGAGAGTTCAGAGATGACCAGGATCACACAATTCTTGAATAAATCTATCCAGATGTCTCTGTTCCAAGAGGCAGGCTCTATTAGAGCCCTGGTCTTGACATAGAAGATATGATGCAGTTGAAAATTCAAATATCTGGATTTTTACTACTGTTACACTTTGAAACCTTGGGCTTAGTCTTGATATTTTTCTGTCTTCTCCACAAAATGAAAAGTTTTTCATATGCTGCTAAGAGAAAGCTCTCAAGTGCATATTTCACCTTAAAATGGTGAGATAGTCTCATCACCAACTCCTTGTCTTTCTCCCCAAAATTGCCAAATGATTCCATAGTCCTTATTTTTTTTTAAAGAGAGAGTGAGAGAGGAGAGAGAGAGAGAGAGAGAGAATTTTTAATATTTATTTTTTAGTTCTCGGCGGACACAACATCTTTGTCGGTATGTGGTGCTAAGGATCGAACCCGGGCCGCACGCATGCCAGGCAAGCGCGCTACCAGTTGAGCCACATCCCCAGCCCTCCATAGTCCTTATAATTTCTACTTTTTGAAGCCTTCTGAGAAGTGTGAGTGTTTTAGTATGTTTTGCATTGTTGCAACAAAATACCTGAGGCTGGGTACATATAAAGAAAATAAGTTTATTTAGCAACTGGAGGTTGAAGAGTATGGTTCCTGTATCTTCTTAGGTTGTGGTTAAGCCTGCCTAGTAAATAGCATCAGGTGGTAGGACTTTGAGTAAGAATGGTGAGCAGACATGTATATAGAAGAGGTCAAAACACTAGGAATAATCTTGCTTTATAACAATACACTCTCAAGGTAACTAACCCAGTATCATGAAACCCAGTTCTTTCCCTGGAGACCTAATACACTCTGGAGATACTTAACCCAGGATGTGGAGAAAGACATCAATCTATTTTTGTGGGTGGAGGCTTCATGACATAATTGTCTCTTAAAGGTCTCACCATATGTCAACACTGCTACACTGAAAATCAAATTTCAACATTAGTTTTAGTGGGGACACACCTTTTCCATAGTAGTGATAATATCACATTCACAATTGCATTGCTTTCTGTAGTATCAGACCCCACTACCCCACAGATGAGAGTGTAAGTAATTGTACCACAATAGCATGATAGGGACTAGTAATCATCTACCTTGACACAACAAGAATCTTACTGCTATTCAGACTGCTTATGACCCACCTTCAAATTCCCTTTTCAGAGTTTGCTTATTAAGATCACTCCTGTTATAAACTATCCTTAGTTAGCATTTGGGAAAGCAGTCTTGTGACAGAGTTCTACATGCACATGATATATTTCTGAGTGCTTCTGGGGAAAACACATATGAAGAAGTATGGAAATTGGGATTATATAGAGGGACAATCTGATCTGAGATTGTCCTTGGCCAATGCAGAAGTTCAGGAGCAGGGATAATACCTCAGAGTGATCCACACTTGATGCAAGGTGAAATGCCTTTGTAGTTCTACATTGAATGATCAATGGATGTGGGCTGAACCCTGCATATGAGGCATAAAGTTGGGTGAGGCAACTCCCTTTAGTCAAAGAAAATTCCTGAGGACTCAGTTGCAAGCTATCGTTAGCTGACACTTGTACTAGCCAGGAAAATGAGTCCCTGACCACATTTATTGTTATCCCAATCTGAAGAGCACACTTTTGAGGAGATTAATTTTAACAGCACTAAAACCTACTCTAAATTCTTTGCTAACTTTAGTTTCAAGTCCTACATCATATTGATATTATGAATCCTCCTAGGAAATGACACCTAGTTACTAATCCTCAGCACCTATCTTCTTCCTCAAAGAACTCTTGTGATCAAATTCATAAAAACTAATTGTAAGTAGAAGTATTATTATTCAGATTTCAGAAAATGCTCTTCTTTACATTTATCCTTTTTAGTATAATGACTGAAATTTGGTCATAGACCATACTTTGGGTTATACGCTAGAGAATATAATGTTAAAAGTAGTTTGGGTCTGAGACCTTATAGCTGCCATCATTCCAAGACTGCATTTACCAACATATTTATTGGTAAAATAAATAAACAATGATATTACTCAAGCACCTACATTTTAAGTTTCTGTTACTCTCAGAAATTCCTCTTCCTAAGTACTATAGCTAATTATGGTGTTGTTCAGAAATTATTGGGGGGGTAGGGTATATGACTCTGCAAATCATAGTATTCTATTGAATGCCTTGGGGGAGGTTAGAGAATAAATCTTAGAAGTGAACTAATCATAGAGAGTCAAATTTCAAAAGGGGAACAAATATTTACGACTAACTGACTGGGAAAGGACTTTGTTTCTGATACAGAAGGGGGAAAATTCAAAACTCAGCTTTTCATATAGAGAGATCCTGTCTGAGGGCTGGGGTTGTGGCTCAGTTGTAGAGCACTTGCCTCACACATGTGAGGCAATAGGTTCAATCCTCAGAATACCATTAAAATAAATAAATAAAATAAAGGTGTTGTGCCCACCTACAACTAAAAGTATTTTTTGAGAAAAGAGATCATGTTTGGATAGTTTATACATTCTTTTACTCTCTGGGAATGGATTATACCACCTTTATTTTATAGAATAATTCACTTTATATATTCTAAATAATCCAACTTTGTTCTGGGGGATTAAAGGACAGAAAAAAATGGTCTTTCTATATGATATGTTTTGGATGTGTTTAAGTACCCCCACCCCAAGGTTTACATGTTAGGTGCTTGGTCCACAGGGTGGTGGTGTTGGGAGGAGGTGGAACCTTTTAGAGATGATACCTAGTGGGAGGTGCTTTGGTCACTGGGGACATGCCCAAGGAAGGCAGTTCTTATGAGATAGCTTTGTAGTTCCCGAGAAGGTTATTTTTAAAGCATGAATCCCCTCCCCAATATACACACACCTGTCTGCTTCCTGGCTCAAGAGGTGATTGTTCACTCCAACATCTGCCAGTACTGAGCCAATGCTGGTACCATGCCCAGGAACCTACAGAACTGAGATCAAAACAAACCTTTTTGCTGTATAAAGATTGATGCCTTAGGTATCTCACTGTAGTGATACAAAGCTAATATACTATATATCAACATTCTGTGGAGGGAAGCTTGGAAATTAGAAGTGGTAATTTTGAAGTTTAAGACAACAGCTCGCAACTAAATAAGCTGAGGCCCAGTGGATTAGGGTAGTGTGGAGAGCAGTTGTGATAAGGATAGACTTTGATAAAGACTGTCCAAACATATAAGCAGTGGTTCTCAATTCATGCTGCACATCAAAATTATCTGGGCCAGAGGAAAGCTCTTAAAATGCCAATGATTAGTCCTCATGGCAGACCAATTAAGTCAGAATCAATAGGGGCACAGACAAGCCTAATTTTGTTTTGTTTTGTTTTGTTTGAACTCCCAAGTTAATTCTAATAGGCAGCAAGGGTTAAGGGCTACTACATTAAAGGAAGTTGACACTAATAGGATATTTCAGAGGTTTCAGCCGAGTAGTCATCTAGGAGTGCAGCAGGAACAATATTACCACACCTTTTGAAGACCTATACCTTACAAAATCTCAGCTGTTTAATTATCATAAATTCTTATGATAAAGATATAAATTTTATCATAAATTGATATAAATTTCATAATAATTTTATTCCCTTTTTTTTAATCTAAGAAGTTAAAAAATAGTCATTAAACAACTTAGGCCATAGAAGAAGAAATTAAAGTTTTGGTCATTTAAAATTCTCTGTAAATTTTTTTTCAAGTCTTAACCTGGAGCCACCAGAGTTGGCCTTGGTATATTTTTTATGATAAAACACCTCATTCAAACTGAAAGAACCTACATGTTGGGTTTGTAATGGGTTGTGTTTGCACTTTTAATGTCAGTCTTGCTTTGGTTGCTCTCGTCTGAGGTTGAGGACAAAGTCTCGCATTGTTTGTTTTTCTTCCATCAGCTCGAATTTAAGACAATTACAACACAGCTGGGCAAATACGATGGCATGCAAGTGCCTTTCCATTTCAAAGCTCCCATTGTGAAAAAGCAGCCCAGAGAATCAACAGAAAAATTAATTACAATTGAAGAGAGCAATCTACATCATATTCAAACAGTATTTACAAACCTTAACAAAAACTAAGACATTGATGGCCAATTATCCATTATTGTTAGGTTTGTTTTGAACATTTCTTTTATGAACAGATTCTTCCCTGTAGGTTCATTATTGTAAGCTAAATCTCCTCAGTCCTGGGGCAAGTTCAATGCTGGAGTAAGGAGAACTGAAGGTTAATACAATCACAGTAGAAATGTTCTGATTGTATGTGTGTGTTTAATCATATTGATTTACTCTGCACTTCTGGTCAGCTCTATAGATGACTGTTCCAGGTGAGAAATTTGGTAATGCTTTTGCCAATACATGTAAAGAAATAGTATTCACTGAACCAAGAAAGAGGCTTCTAATAGCAGTTACTTAAGTTGCTTAGACTCAAGCCACCACTATTTGTGATGTAATGCTCTGAAATGATCATTGTTACTGTGTAGTGAATGGAAGACCTCAGTGAAGGTCGGGGGTACACAGACATCAATAATGCATGCTAATTGCATTATTGCAACTGTTGCAAGGACTTGACTTCGTATACTAAGTGGCTGACAAGGAGGGATGCTCATCATTTCATCCCCCACTGCAGTGTGAGAGTGGCAGGTAGGTACGTGGCACAGTAGTGGTAAGGAGGAAGATGAGAGTAAAGATGTTCTGTGGCTTCTTCACTGAGAATAATTCTTATGATTATGTTGTTTTATTTGGTATATTGCTGAATAGGGTTGTTTTTCTAGAAAGAAACATGGGTTGGCTTTTAACTTTGATTTTAACCCTGTGCAATCTACATTAGACTGTCAGACTTTGGACCTTTTGTTGTTATCGTTGTTGCTGCTGCTACTGCTGCTAGTGATCAAACCCAGTGCCTTTCACATGCTCAGCAAACACATTATCCTGCCTTTAAGTCAATAATTTTTGGCCATTTGCTTTCGCAACAGTAGAAAATAGCTACAATTCTTAAATATAAACCCAGCAAAATTAATTCAAGTTTATAAGGCATTTATCTGTTAGTATACTTGAAAGCATCAAAATAAAATATTTTCTCTCAGTATATTTTAAGTTATCCTAGAAATTCAAATATGGAATAAGGACTGAAAGTCTCTGATTCAAAATACTTCATAATTGAAAAGAATAGTGATGTTCTTGAAATTTAGTGTGTGAGGAAGAGGAACATAACTTTAGATCAGAAAAGCTGTAAAGGAATATATTGTGTATGGGTTATAAACAATCCATGCTAAAGAATTTATATTTTTCTCTCATTGTGAATGGAAAAAGTCCATCCAGCAATGGATGGAAAACTACTACACACCAACAAAGGACTTTCTGAAAAATAAGCTAAGAAAGCAATCTTATTCACAATACCTACAAAATCCCCAAATAGTTTTTGGAATAAACTTTACCAACAAAGTAAAAGATATCTATAACAATAACTATAAAACACTTGGGAAAAAATTATAGAGGACACACAAAAATGGAAATATATCTCATGTTCAAGAATCAGATTAATCAAAAGTTAAAATGACTATGTTACCTACAGTGATCGATAGATTAAATGCAATCCCAAACAAAATTTCAATAACTTTAATCACAGAAATAAATAAAATTTCTAAAATTAGTATGGAACCATAAAAGACCCAGAATATTGAAAATAATCCTCAGAAAAAGAAACAAGACTGAGGGTATCACCATACCTGACTTCAAAACATACAAAGATGTAGTTACCAAATCGGCATTGTACTAGTATAAAAACAGAGAAATGAACCAAAACAGAGAACACAAAAATTAACTCACCCTAATACAGCCAACTGTTTTTTGACAAAGATGCCAAGAATGTACAGAGGAGAAGACAGATGAATGATGATGACAAAACCAGATAGGCCTATCCAGAAAAATGAAATGAGATCCCTTTTTCTCACTACATTCAAAAGTCAGCCCAATATGGATCAAAGGTATAAATCTTAAATATGAAACTATAAAATCATTATAAGAAAACAAAAAGGAAACACTTTTTTAAAAAAAATATTTTAAATTATTGACAGACCTTTATTTTATTAATTAATTTGTATGTGGCACTAAGAATCGAACCCAGTGTCTCACACATGGAAGGCAACTGCTCTACCGCTGAGCCACAACCCCAGCCCAAGGAAACACTTAAAGTCACGGCTGCAGGCAACAATTTTTTAGGTAAGCCTTCAAAAGCAAGACAACCAAAGTAAAAATGGACAAATGGGGTTACATCAAACTTAGAACATTTTGCACAACAAAGAAAACAATCAACAGGATTTAGAGACAGTCTATAAAGAAATGGGAAAATATTCACAAATGTTGTACAAAAAGGTTTGGCATCCAAAATATATGAGGACCTGATAAAGATGAACATACCCATCAACATTCAAACAGACTGAGTAGATTACAGTTTTCACAATCCAATCATTTTATCTCTGAATATTCTTTCATTAACACAGGAGCTTTGGTGGAGTGGGGCACCTCATAGCCATGCTATACTCTGCTTGGCCTCCAAGATCTTCCATGGAGATCTCAGGGGAATCCTCCATGATGCCCTAACTCCAGCATCCTGCATTTCTGCAGAAGCAGAACCATGTGGATAACACCAGGGTCTGCTGCTAGCTTAAGCAGTAATCAGGCCTCATGGAAACATGCCTGCAGAGGACTTTGAGTACCTGGGGGGCTAAACAGGGTAAAACAACTTCTAAGCATCCTCGCCCCCACCAATATTGTGAGTACTACCACATGTTCTTCTCAAATAATTTTTACTTTAATACTTTTGTTCCTGTGATAGGTGTGGTCTTTCCAAGTCCTAAGCTGCCCTTGAGAAATCTTTCCTATTGTCTCTTTGCACAGAACTTAGCATTGCTTTAGTGATTGTAATCTCTTCAACAACTGCACCTTCCCTGGCCCCATGCATTTGGCCACACTGCAAGTTTTATAAATCCTTCTGTTCTTTCTAATCCAGATTCTCCCAGTAAACCTGGATAAACGCTGATACACAGAGAATATACACAAATGCTGAGCTGTCTTGACACTTCCTCCACCTGAATAATTAGTCAATCACTCTCAAATTGAGATTCATAGAAAGTCCCAGCACATGGGCAAAATGTATACAAGTTCTTTGCCAAATTATAACATAGAGGACCTCTAATCCAATTCCCAGTAGAGCTTCATTCCCTTCTTAAACTTCAAGAGCACAGTCTTTACTGACCACATTCTGGTTTTCTAATCTCCCACCAGAATTGCCCATTAAATTCTGCTTATAATAAGATCCTAAGATTCTGTAGCCCATATCTCTCCAAACTTTCCCAAACCTCTTCCACAAACAAATGAACCATATGGCCAGGTTACAGTCATGCCCCCACTCCAGGAACCAATTTCTGTGTTAGTCAGCTGTTTACAATTGTGACCAAAATAGCAGAAAAGAACACTTTGGAGAAAGAAAAGTCTATTTTGGCTCACATTTTCAGAGGTTTAGTAAAAGGAAGGTACTATGAAATAAGATTGATTTAATTATGTTATAGCATGTGTAAATATGGCATAATGAGACAGTATAATATATGATTTTAATACACCAATCACAAAATAAAAAATAATAAAAAAGTACTCAAGTAGGCTACTAATTTGTTGTTAAATTTTAAAATATGTATAAAAGACCACCATAACAACTAAAAATTAAAAATGGGATAAATAACTAAATAGTCACTTCTCAAAAAAAGACATATAAGTAGTCAAGAAATACATGAAAAAATTCCTCATTTTCACTATACACAATACCACAATGAGATATCATCTCACCTTATTTAGGATTGTAATCAGAAAATAACAAGAAATAGCAAACACTAGGAAGGATGCAGGTTAAAGGGAATCATCATACACTGTTGGGATGTAAGTTAGTATACTTATTATAGAAATTAGTATGAAGATATCTCATAAAATGAAAATAAAAACAACCAAATGACTCAGGAATTCCACTACAAGATATATATACAAAAAGTTGAAATCTTTTACCAAAAAGATACTTGCATCTCCATGTTTATTGCAGTACTATTCACAATATCTAAAATAGTAATCAATTCAGATACCCTTCAGCAGATGAATGAATAAAGAAAATGCGGTGTCGTTACACCATGGAATACTACTTAGCTATGAAAAGGAATGAAATTCTGTCATTTGCAACTCATAAATGCAACTGGAAAAATATTATATTGACTAAAACAAGCCAGACACTAAAAGATAAATACTATATGTTTTCACTCACTTAAACAAACCAATGAATCAGCCTTGTAGAAGTAAAAAACAGAATAGTGTTCTCTAGAAATGGGGAAAGGCAAGGGAAGGGAGGACAGAAATAAACATGAGGAATTTGGGTGATTTGTAAAAGTGCTGGGGAGAAGGAAGAAGTGTATAACAACAAAGAAGGATGAATGGGTACAACAAATACATGATGTTTGGTGTGGAAATATGCAGCAGATCCTATCAATGTGTACAATTGTTGTGTGCTAATAATTATTGTTTTAAAACAGTGGAAAACTACAAAAAAGTGGTAAAAAACTATAAAACTATTAAAAAGTGATGAAACTATAAAATAATGAGTATATCTCCCTGATACATTAAGTGAATGAAGGAGTATATACAGTATATACACAAAATGCTAATTTTGTATGTAGGAACACAGGAGAAATAATATCAGTGTTTAGTTGAGTCTTTATAAAGGGAATAAAATCATTTTCCACACTTTGAGGGGAAATAAAATAAATAGTATGTTACAAGCGTGGGACTGGATTTCTGTTTATTTTGTCTTGACTTCTAAAACTCATTAAACTATTACCCTTAAAAATATATAAAAGCTAAACTTATACTATTTAGTGAGTTTAAAAGCTAAAGTTATACTATTTAGTGAGTTTATATTCTGAAGATATTTATAGTCAATTGATTAATGTTCTCATGTTTTGGAGAGAATAAAAGAAGATGTATTATTTCTATGTGTTGATTTTTTCTGGAAAGCTATATAGTAGTATTATATTAAAGCTATAAGAGATGAGTATAAAGTTTCAAACTATAAAATCACCATAAATGGGTTTTTATTCAGATTCATAACTAAAATAATATTAATTATTTGGTTAAAGAAAACATTTTTATAGTTTGGTGATGAATCTTTAATATCAACATTATTATCTAGGTATGCAATGGATTTTCTGATAAAAAAATCAAAATTTCTTTAAGGAATAAGATTATTTTTATGTAAATGTTCTTTACTTATGATTTTATGCTATTTTTGTCTTTGTTTCTTTTATATGAACAACCTCTTGAAAGTTTAATCTGTGTGATATGCAAAAATAATTTTTATATATTTTCATGTCTATTTTGTCCTGCTTTATACTTTCTATAAACTTCCATTTGAACACTATAATGAACACATTAAGATAGAGAAACTTAATAGTCACATAAAAGAAAAATTTAGGCAAGATTTTGGTGATGTCTTCAGAAACCAGCTGTGGTCAAACATTCCAGTCATGTGAATGATCTAATGAGTCAGTTAAAGGATATGCTAATATCCATGTATAATCTCTCCAACTATTTTAATTTATCTATTACTTGCCTTATGCCCTCACCATCACATTCTCTTGGAACACTTTCATTTTGTTCATTGTTCAAGAAAAAGTATTTCTGAATGTTTAAACTTCATAGTTTATAGACACTTTCCAACAGTGGAGAAAAGAGAGAGAAGACATTGTCTCCTTGTTCCTAGTATGTCTTTCAAAAATTATTACCACTTGAACCTATGTTAAATTAGTCATTGAGGAAAATTAATAATTTTATTATGAAAAGTTGAAAATATATCAGAAGCATATGAATCCCAAGTATCCTAACCATTTTCAGAAATTATCAACATTTTGCCATTGTTGTTATTTTCCTGTATTTTTCATTGGTGAATTATAGTTGTACATCATGTTGAGATTTTTGGTTACATATTCATGCAGACCCACAATAAAATAATATAATTTGGCCAATATCATTCTTCAGTATTTTCCTTTGTCATCCTCTCTTTTCTCCCCTGATCCCTTTCCTCTGAGTAGGGATCTCTCTTCTGTTTTTAGGATTATCATTCTTGCTTTTCTCAATCTTCTGATTCTTATGCTTGACTGTCTTCTGAATTTTATAAACTAAATTACAGACAGACTGATTCAATTTAGTTTAGACTCACCAAAATCAATTGCTAAGCTGCAAAGTTTCTGGCAACCAATGGACCACTAATAAATTCTCATATTTCCCTTGCTTATTTAATTTACATAATTTTATTATGCAACATTTTCAACAATATTTCAGCATTATTTGTGGCATATAAAAATTAGTTTGTGTCATACACACTCATACATGCAGTCTATGGGTGTTAGCAATACAATGAAATAAATAGCTAGCAATATCATAATTACTAATAACTCAACAATATAATAGTTATATTAAAATATTAAAATACAGATATGTATGTATACAGTAAATGCTTGACATAAAGTCTATATTTCTGATTAGAGCCCTAATCAATGAAGACCATGGTTAAAATTTATGAAACCATTTTTATTATATGAAGTTTAACTGGACATAAATGATCCTTTTAGAGAATTAAATATTATATCAATATAAGACTGAAAAACTTATGAATCTCACACAAAGATTCTTGCTTTTTTCTCAATTTCAATAGGTATTTTTTCACTTGACTGAAAAACTGATTTTTGAAATAAAAATCTTACAAATGTTAGTCTCTCTCTAATTATTCCTCTTTTCAGAGGTATGAAGAATTTTCTAATATTTATCATTTTCATATCAGAGCAATAGCACATTCAATATACTAGTTTATATTTTCTTAAACATTTTTGTAATCTAAGTAATAACTATTCTCTTTTTTTTAGATTTCTTCACTTTTAAACATAGAAAAAAATGACTAGTTCTCTTTGGGCCCTTACTCCTATAAAACCACAAGATTTTATCACCACACATATTATTATACATAGAACAAGCAGAATCAAAATCATGCTGAGTTGCAAATGCTTATAGAGTCAACTAGATTACTCATCACAAACATATGCACAAACTATCCAACAATTGGTAAGATTAAATTTGTCCCATGACCATAACACATTATCATATATCTTGGAGGCTCAGCATGTATCTTAAGGACCCAAATAGTCCTGATCAAAGAATTTGTATCTATAATAATAAGGAACAGCACTTACAGGGATCATTGAGAAGCATATACTATATAAGCAAGTAACTTATTTTTTTAAAGCTTTTGAACCACAAAAAATTATCTCAGTTTTGGAAGCTGGAAGTCTGCGATCAGTGTGGCAGGTTCCTCCAAGGGCCCTCTTGAAGCTTGCAGACTACTAGCTTCTCATTGTGTCCTTGCAGAGCAAGGGGTTGCTTTTACAAGGGAAATCACCTTTAATTGTGTCACAAAGAACCCACCTCCTTTTAAAAATTTATAACTAATACATGAAAATACAAAAATATACTTATTAATAGAATGATTTGATAAATATATACACTGTATAATATTTAATCAGGTTAAATATTTTTCTCAATTATTTATTATTTCTTTAATAATAAATTTTAAATACTTTTTTCTAACTTTTTGAAATATACATTATGCTCACCATATACATACATTATGGTTATCTACTGTCCTCCTACAGTTCAATGGCATAGAAGCACTTCTTATTCCTATCTGTAACTTAGCACCCACCCATTGATCAACCTTTTCCCATTCCTAACCACCATTCCATTCTTAACTTTTATGAGATAAACTTCTTCTTTATCCCACAAAGAGTGAGATCATGGAGTAGTTGTCTTTTTGTTACTGATTTATTTCACTTACCATAATGATCTCCAGTTCCATCCACATTGTCACAAATCACAGAATTTCATTCTTTTTATGGCTGAAAAGTATTCCATTGTGTGTATGTGCCACATTTTCTTTATCCATTTGCCAGTTGATGAATATTTAGGATCTTAGTGGTTATGCTTCCATTTCTCAGTGGTTGTGATGTTGCTTACATTTCTTAGTGCTGTTATTTACAAGAGAGTGCACATGTCTCTTTGACACACTAATTTCATTTCCTTTGAATATTTAATAAGTAGGAGGGTTGATGAATTATATGGTGGTTTTACTTTTAATATTTTGAGGATATTCTAAACAGTTTCTATAATGGATATACTGATTTACATTCCCACCAATGGTGTGAAAGTTTTCTTTTCTCCACATCCTTACCAGCACTTTTTACTTTTAGTCTTTTTGATAAAAGCCATTCTTACTAGGCTGACATATATGCTTACTTAAATTTTCCAAATTAAAATTAGTGATATTAAACTTATTATTTTTTTCATGAACTCATTGGTCATTTGTGTGTTTTCTCTTGAGAAATATCTTTTCTGGTCTATGAGATTTTTTAAAATCAGATTATTTATTCAGTTATTTATTTTTCTACTGAGTTTTTGGATATACAGTTCATTTTCACAATGATAGCAGATATCTTTCCAATCAAGGAGAAGCATAGAAGGTTTTGTGTAGCTGATCAACTTTCTAACCATACTGACTCTTCTTTATTTTCACATTGTTTTCTAGCTTCACTGTTTATATGACTTAGTAAAATCATAAAATGGCAGATTCTATACATTAGCTTTTCAGAGTGAGGTTCTCAACACATATAAAAGTTGAGAAAAAATTAAACATATATAATTGCTGATAAAGACCCAAAGTTGTAATTCGGGAGATGTAGAGTAAACAACTCTTGATTAAAGTTCTTTTGTTTCCCTTAATAATGAAATATATTTCTTTGTCTCCTGACCCATTTCTAAATATAGCTTTTGAAAATTTTCTTTCTCAATATTATGCTAATGAAACCCACTGAAAACTAATTCTAATAGACCTCCTGGAGTGCCTCTGATTATCAAGGTGAAACAAGGATCAGAATCCTTATCTTTAATTAACAGTAAAGTTGCCACCTTCTGAACAGGGGGGTTGGACGAATGCCACAATCTATATTTCCAACCAGAATTTCAGAAAACAAGGAAGGTTGATGGGTCACTATTTGAATTTGGCAAACAAAGCAAAACTAAAATGTGTTACTTTCCTCTCTAATTAAGTGAATGAACAAACAAAAAGTGTTAGATTAAATCAAACCATTAAAGATCACTAGATATAAATTAGAGAAGGAAAACTAAAACATATAGATGCACATTGAAGGTGGAACACTGATATCTAGCTATGTGTCCATTGTAATAGTTTAGAGAAATGAACTTTTGAAGATGTATCCGATTAGAACTCATTTTGTAGAATTTTTGAAACAAAAGTCCTTCTGTTCCTTAAGGATCTAAAACATCCCCTAGGTCAACATAGTATTTATACAGTTTTGTTGTCTTAAGTTTGCTTACAAATCTTAAAATGCGGGCAATTAAACAACAAATGTTCTCCTCACTACCTTTTTTTTTTTTTTTTTTTTTTAAAGAGAGAGTGAGAGAGGAGAGTGAGAGAGAGAGAGAGAGAGAGAGAGAGAGAGAGAGAGAGAGAGAGAGAATTTTTTTTTTTAATATTTATTTTTTAGTTTTCGGCGGACACAACATCTTTGTTTGTATGTGGTGCTGAGGATCGAACCCGGGCCGCACACATGCCAGGCAAGCGCGCTACCGCTTGAGCCACATCCCCAGCCCAATTCTCCTCACTACCTTATGAGATTTAGTATGAGAATAATTTTCCTTTATACTGTATTTGGGAGAATATGAGGAATTACACTTCCCAATTTAATTCCTAACATGAAATAAAGGTCCTTCTTTTCTAGTTATTTCTAAAACTTCGGGACAAAGTCATTATTACTTCCAAACCAGAGTTCAAGTTTCTAAATGTCATTTTCCCATTAACTGAGAGTTTTTTTTTTTCATGCAAAAAGAAATGTGAATAAAAAAGGGCTCAGAGGTAACTTGTGAGTAATTTCACTTCTTTCATCAACCATTTTTTTTAGTCTCTGAAGAGAAAAGGATGTCCTGTTAATTACCTGCAGAGCTTTGCCTGCACTCCTCTTGGCCTGTCTTGTTAGCATGGCCCTTCCTTTCTTTCCTCTCTGGTCTCATGGCCTCTCCATATAGTCATCACCTGATTTCAACCACATTTGATTTAAAAAAAGCTGAGGGGAAAAAAACGTTAAAATCTTCAGGCTTAATCCTGCACAGAAGACAATTTAACAAGGAAAAAGATGAAAGGAAACCAGAAAGAACTGGGGGAAAAATAAAAAAGCAAGCATAACCAGGAGTAGGTCAAGATTCTGACACAGAAAAGAAACATGATTCACACAAACCTGAAAAAAATCTCTCACACTTTCAAAAATAAATTTTCCTTTGAAAAAAATCTACAAAAACATTTGTCCATTTCTTTTATCTAGTAGTTCTTCAGTGACTCTGAAATATTCCTTCAAGAGACAGATGAAACAAGTGCACGTTTTATTTCATGTTAGGAGTTAAATTGGGATATGTAATTTTCATATACTCCAAAATATAGTAAAAGAAAATTATTCTCATATTAAATCTCATGAGGTAATGAGGAGCACATTTGTTGTTTAATTGGCCGTATTTTAAGATTTGTAAGCAAACTTAGACAAGAAAACTGTATAAATGCTATGTTGACCTAAGGGATGTTTTAGACCATTAAGAGAATTTATTTAAATAAAAGGTAGTATGCTTTCACACAGGCAAAGCATTTAGGACTAGACATAAACACACTGAAGTCAGTTCCTCTAATTTTGAAATATTTTAATTGAAACATTTTAATAAAATTGTTTGAGGCCTTTCATTCATTATTTCTTATCCCACTCTTTTCCAACACAAACCCCTTTCTTCTCCTCTTTATAAGTTTGACTTTTTTGCTTAATATGAATTTGGCAATTTGAGAGGATTCATTTTTATGTTTTTTTTTCCTTTATTCCTTTATTCCTGAGATTCTTTGTTAGCACATTTCCATTTTATATGCATTCCCTTCTTTCCAGTGGATTAAAAGGTGGCTAAACAGAAATAACTAAGACAGGATTTCTGCTCAAGTAAATAAAAACTTAATGAGAGTGATACATGAACAAAATTTACTATACAATAGAAATGAGAGTAAAATGCCCTCATATTGCAAGGGAAATGAACTCCCTCGGGGTGGCTGTTGGCTGGGAATAAAGGAGTGTTCAGAGAAGATAAGGTTTGAAGACCTTAATAAGACTGATGCATGAACTATATATGAGTAGAAGAACACAGAGTGCATCCTTCATAGTCTTCATTTTGCAGAGTCTTTCTTAATGTCATCCTGGAAAACCAATGAACTTAGAAAGTGTGGCTTCCAAATATGGAGGTTTGTAATTGGGCTGATTATCTACAGAGTTAAAAAGTCATTGCTCAATGGTAACTTTCAAATAGCTTAAAAATCATGTTTCTTAGACAAAGAAACATGTCAAAATTGTATTCAAAAATTCATTAGTGAGGTTTCATTCATCTCATACATAAATGATATTTATTTATGATGATATATAATAATATATATTGATATATTATATATGATGATATATAATGGTATTCCTGATTTAATTTAGCCTGGGAAGCTAGGATAGTTATATGAACATAGGGTGACTGGCTAGATTAGGAAATTGGTTAATAAAATACAATCTCTAGGGTATTATACTCCATATGACAGAAAATATTTCTTATCACTGTAAAACAAAAATCTACAAGATAACCTACAAGCATACTCCACCATGCCTGAGTGTTTAATCAACAGTAAATAATGAATCAAACCAAATTCCATTCTCCTAAATAAGTTTCACTAGTTTTTACCTTTTTATTACACTGAAAACAGGTGTCATTAATATTTTATCTTATTTTCCCATTTTTAGGTAATTTTTCAGAAACTGTACATATGGTTCTCATTTACAGGCAGTATTGAAACCTGAACTAGAGAGTCTATGACTCCCAAAGGCAAATATAATCCATATTTCTCATTTTTATGTGATGGATGGTATTAGGAATGGCATGTAGAAGATAGCTAATGCTGGGATAGCGCTTTTGAAGGCACTAAAATCAAGAGCTTTGAGTCTGTGGCATAAGTGAGAAATGCTTTTGTGGGAAGTACAGAAATACTTAATTCCACTTCTGTGTATTATTTTTTATTAAAGTTGACAGTGTATTCGTTGTGGACGAATCCTATGATATTATTTTAAGTTGACTCTAATAGTGAAATATCTAGAAAATTAAGTTTAAAAAAATCTCCTGCTTTATCAAACTATTGGAAAAAAAAATCATTGATTTACTAATTTGATGGAATAATATCAAAAATTATATATGTATCTACTCTGGTATGTGAGGGCGGGATGGAAATAAATAGCATTTTTATATAAGGAAATCAACAAAATAATTTCAGAAACTTAACATGATGCAAAGGTCATGTACTCAGCAGTGTGAAGTATTTTAAATTGCTCATGGCAAATTATCAGACTTTTATTTCGAGTCTCCAAGGTGACCTGGTCTCCTTTGCATCACTTTCTGAAAGTGAGATTGCCAATTTGCAAGAAGCAATATCTTTCTGTGGTATTAAATATATATAAAAAAAATGGGATTTAGGAAACTACACATCTCCAAATCAAAACTGCTTCTTTATGTCAAAGGTCAGATTAAAGGGTAATATTAATTAAAATATGAACTAATAATCAGAATCTTGAAAATAACATGGTAGGCACCCAGTGTGAACTTTCAAATATGTAGTTAGAAAACTAGGCAACTAATGGCTATCTTTTTAAAGAATATAAATTACAGTGAAAATCATAGCAATGATTCATACCAACAAAAAAGTAATGATATATTAAGAAATATTGTAATACAATTTTATATTTTATGAACGGAAAATATAGCTGAATATAATATATTATATATTTAGATGATTCCCTAATTATCTGTAACATGGTGCTACATGTTCAAGTCAGAAAAAGCTTTCTTTCCTCATACTTTACCAGTCTGATTGCCACAGGCTTCCAAGATCAGCAAGAGCAGTACCCTTTGATCGAATCTGAACAATTGGGTTGTCTTCAGTTTATCAGCAGTAAAAAGGCACCACACAAAGCCTAATGAAGCAGGTCAGCCATTGTGGTGGTTGAAATGTATTCTCTAACCTGCTTTCCACTCTATACCCTCAACATGGTAACATGGAGAGTATTCAGTATAATTTCCCTCATGATTTGGGTAATCCTGAGAAGAAAAATGACAACTTTTAAAGCAAGACATTTGTCAAACTGCCCTTTGTTACCTATGATAAGACTATGGTACTGATAGGTTAACAAAAGGATTGAGAGTAATTCCTGTTCCAGTCACTCATTAAGTATGTACAGGACATCCTAGCTGGATTCCCATGAGGGTTATTGGAGAAGGAACTTTTGGTTTCCCTGTATGGTTACTTAGCCAAGTCTGGTACCATACATATGGTGATATGGCCAGAAGGAGTATTGGCAATGAAGGAAATGAGTCTTTTCCTGCAGGTCCTTATGGATTGGTGAAGTGCAACTAGCTAGTGCCCAGGAAAACTTAATGTACAATGTCTATACAAATGGAAGTCAGCAGGTAAGTGGCCTAACCTAATGCCACCTAGTACCAGAGGTAGACAAGATGTTTATACCAATAGTGGCTGAGACCAGGGAGAAAAACAAAAACAATGACCACCTTTGTGTAAACTGACCATCACCAAGGAAGCAGAGGCACTGAAAAGGTGTGGAGCTATAATAAAAAGGAAAAATGCCCAGTAAGGGAGAACACTTGAGATTGAGGTTATAAATTGGACTGTAACTGTGTTTTTCACTAAACGTATTATACTCTCAATTACTAGTCTGTGTTTACTGATAAGTGAGAATAATCCTTTTAGGAAAAGATAGCTTAAGTCATATTTGCTGAAGGAGTATTTTAAAAGTTTTTTAAAAAATCTTATACTTACAAGACTAAAACAAACCTTGTGGTTGCATAATTGTGCAGATATTAAATATGTCTGACTCACATTCATTAAGTATTACTATCTTTAAGGCTAGTAAGTTTCATGATTTCCTTTACCCTGGATTCTCTCAGGTAATATATCAGGTAAATAGGAAAAAAACAAATGCAGAGAAAAAATATAGTCATTCTGTTACTTCCAATGACATTAGGGATAAATTTTCATTGCCACTTAAAAGTCTAGGCTGATTGTCACATAATTAAAAATCAGCTTATAAAAATGTCCCACTTACATTGCACAGTTATGGGCTCTGTCTTAAAATGAAAATTAGAAAAAAATAGTGTAAATTGTTGTGTTCATGTATCTGTGTGGTAACTTGGAAGTCCATTCTATCATCATGGTTTATTCATTTTATGTAATTGAAAAATTTTCTTCAGGGTATCATGTATTTAATTTTTATTCAACCATAAACTGAAGCAGTCAGAAGTAGTGGCTGTTTTACTAAGTAGGCAGACATTTCATGTGCTACTTAAAGATAATTCTTCCTCCCCTTTTAACTTGTAAGAACTTCTAATATTAGGTGTGTCCAAACCTTACCTTCTCTCATGAAGCTAATGAAAGCAGTCATAATAATAATTCAAAAATTTATAAATAGAATTAAGGATGTTTACTTTTGACTAGACTTTTCCACATAGCTCCCTGTACTATATTTCACAATGTTTATATACAGTGTGTTGTTAACAGTTTACTAATTAAGTAGAATAATAAGTACCAAATATGAAAGACGTAAACTTCATGCTGAAGCATATTTTTATATTATGAATCTTACCATGTATTCTAAATATTAATATAAAATGACATTGGAAAACATAAGACAGATCCTCTATAGCCCTTGTCTATTCCCAGACTTTCAGAAGTCTTTTCTTGCTTCAAAACAATTGTGAAGGTGAATCTGTTATCACTCAGTTCCCTGTAGTTGCCTTTAGTTTTAATGAGTGGGGCACAGAAGTTTTGATGGTGTGCAGCCTCTTGATGAAGGCATGGTCAGCTATCAATGATAGAAGGTATTTATCTCTGACTCCTCCCTCCTGGATGCTGTCATTTGCTCTGTGACTTTTTGTTCAGACACTACAATGATTCTCATATCACTTCCTCCTGTGGGGAGCCATTCTGACACGTGATTGGGTGACTCCCGTTAAGGGCCTGAGGCGCTCTGGCTGTGTCGGAGTTATCCCGACCCTTTCCTGATGAGAGAGCCCATCCGTGTGGGGGTGTGCGTAACCACTGACCCTGGAGACCCAATCACTGACCCTGACCTTGGAGTGCAGCCCCCCCTCAACCTTCATTGGATGGAATTCTCCCCTGAATCTCTTGTTTCCCCCAAATAAAAGGCTGATCCCCAGCGTGTTCGCTCTCTCTCTCTCCTGTTAGCCCAGAGTAATCCTCGCTGCCCTGCTGGGCGGCTTGAGGAGGGAAACAAAGAGGCGAGCCGTCTTGGACCTAGCATTAAAATAAGGTACTGTCTGTGTGTTTTATTTAGATCTCTTCTAACTAACTGAATGCCAGAACCTCATTAATGAAACCACTGCGCAGGCCGCGTGGTAGATCCTCCAATTTTTTTCTCTGTTCCACTACCTTGGGTAAAATATAATTCTCACCTCCCTTACCATAATAGAACTCCACTGACTTCCTTATCTCTAAAGTACCATAGAAAATTAAGACATTTTGTTCCACTGCTGGTGAAATAATCTTAGGAATACTTTTATGGTGCTTCTAAATATATATATGATTTCTTATACAAAACTCAAAAAATATTCATATTTCTTGACAATTCTTATGTTTTATGATTTGATTACCAACCAACCTATGCATTTCTAGGGATTGCAGTTCCACCTCAATCCCCTAGAAATCCCCAAAATAAAATAGAAGAAAAACTATTCTACTTAAACTCAACACCTTTCACAACTGAGAATCTTAATGACTGATGTCTACGCCAAGTGAGTAGAATACTTACCATATGCTAGTTGTTTTGTGTCCAAACCTGTTTATGTTCTTTTTTCTTTATTATTGTAAGTAAAGCTTATGTGAGTGTGTGTGGCTGTGTGCAAGCGCACACATGTGCTTTACCATTGAGGAAAACATGAGTTGAAAAGACTTATTCCTGAGAGCCAGTTCTTATGTGGATTTACAAGTCAAATTTATACCACCTGGGTGTTCTAGAAAACTACAAAGTGTTAATTTAGTTTAAAATGGCCTTTGGTTGTGTGTTCCCCAAAATATCTTGGTAAAGCAAAATGAATACTTTCTGAAAAAACTCACCATAATACTAGGCCAAAAAGTATTTCCTCAAATAATATTCCAATAAAATTGAATAGTTAATATTTTAACACCCACAGATTCCATTGACATGACTGGAAATAGCCCCTTCACTGATAATAGGTAGGAGAATCAAACCTGCAGAAACCACAAAGAATTTACAAAAAGCTATGCTTGCTACTACTAAGGGAAATAAAAGACAGACCTAAAAACAGAGTCAGAAAACATTAAGCCACAAAATGTTATTGAGCATATTTGAAATTCATCAAATGGAATTTTAAAATGCAATAACTTAAAAACCCAATGTAGAAATAAAGCCACAGACTACAATATGGCTATAGCAGATTTAGTGAACTAAAGTTTCAGTTTTTCTACACATGACAGTTAAAAGAGAAAGAGAAAAAAAACCAAGGCACACATCATTTAGTAACTTAAAAATCATTTTACTTATAAAGCTATCATAAATCCCCCACACCACGACACTGATAACTTAAAGTAAAATCTACTGTCTCAAAGTTTGATGTTGAATAGAACGTGTGAGGGATTTCCAACCATGATAGATGGTAAAAACAAACTGATCCTCACATGTGAGCCAAGTCGATGATAAACAACTACTTACTGCACTACTCACATGCAAAGTTTTCTCCTTACCATTAAATAAGAAATATCTGCTTGAAAAGGGATTTTCCATCTATTAACAAAGGAAAAGTTCACAACCCCCTTTGATGGCTTGATCAAAGTTGTGGTCCAAGACTTCTGGTTGTATCTACAGGGCATGGCTCAAAGGTGGTTTCTAGCAATGTTCTTGTCCCTCAGTATTTTACCAAGTTATTTGGCTTACATAGTCTGCTGCATAGATTCCATGGATTATTTTTAATACAGGCAAGATTCTTCACTATATGAGACTTTGTCTCTTTTGGAAGGCCAGCCTGTGAGGATTTAATAAGGCACATTTTAGCATTTACCCTCACTATTCATATAATTCTGAGAAAGTTGAGTTTGTATATAGAATGTCTCACTCACTGTTTCCAAGTCACCAAAATGCTACACAGTATAAATCTTCCCACTAAACTTTCTAAAGCCTTCCTTCCCACCCAACTAGACACATAAAGCAGTGGTTTTTCAATGGTAAAATTCACTTGTTGGTATGAGGAATCATGAGTGAAAGAAAAAAGAGATGAAATACTTTGGACTTTTGTATGATGTATTCTGTTCAAATACAGTTACATTCATGAGGTAGAAGTGTATAAGATTATCTTCTTTTGATTGTCTAATAGAAAATGATGCAGTGTTTTCTATATACCATCCTATCATACTTCTGTTTGGACTATTTATTTTGGTATTTAATTTATGCCAGCTTGAGTTGAACACTTCCAATGTTTCCCTGTTTTTAACCATCCAAACTATATTATCAGAGGACATGGTGGACTATCTTTATTTCTTTCCAAAAAACTCACAAATTGCTAGGTTCTTAATACATTATTTTCAAGAAACTCAATGTGTGTCTCAAAAATCATAGTAAGTAATATATGTGATTTGAAAGATGGAGTGACATAGATTGTTTCCAAATAACCTGTGATTGTAGTGAATTCCATTTAATAGCAGTTACCATTATAATATATTGGCTGATTTTCAATCAAATTAATACCAAGTGAAGAACTTCTGTCTATAATAGAAGAATAAGTGAATATTTGAGATTTCACTAATCCATGGATGAACTAAAAATATGGTTATCACTCAACATTATCAAATAATCAACTGATTGGCACTATATAATTTAAATAACTTTCCTGGTCTCCACTCCTTCATTGAGAATGACTGTAAAGACAAAATTCAAGTAATTTTTAGGCTATAAAATTATTACATGAAAACGTCCCATTATTAGTGTAGTAGTACTAATTTTGTACTACATTTTCTATCACTATTCCATTGACACCAGGAGAAACATATTCATTATTAAAACTAGTTTTCAAATAATAGACACAAATGTTTATTAAACAGGGACAGAAAGTAGTGAAGATAGACAGTTGTTTATGAGTCATATAGGATACCATAGTCTTTTGTTGTTCTTGTTTTTTAAGTGATGGGTAAATAATTGAACTTAACATTCTTTGTGGTGATTTTTTTTTTTAAATAGGAACTAGAAATAAACTGACGGTTGTCTTCTGTATCTCCTTTTCTTTGAAGAGTAAAATAAAAGTACAGAGGAATCCAAACCTTTGGTGTTATTTTGTTCTGTGTTTGATGTTAAACAAGGACTTCCTGCCACACGCAAAATTGTCACTTCTAGGTCACTAGTTCAAATGGGAATCATACTCCTAGTGTCAAATTGAACAGTGTTTGGTGATTCTTTGTTGTTTCTGATCATTTGGTATTTTGCTTTCTACAAAACATCACAAGTTTAGGAGAGAGATAGACCTGGGAAGAAAGAAACATAAGACCTTGAGAATTTCACGTTTTAACTTAGCTGCCAGTTACAGGAGCTTCAAAATTGACAGCAGTGTCATTCTGTTTAAATTTTCACAAGGAGTCACTCAGAAAAAAAAATTAGAAAAATAAGAGCACTTTTCCAATACTCAGGTCAACAGTCCCAAAAGAGAAATACAGCAGAGATGGAAGGTACTGTGGCTCAGCCTTTAGGTTTCATGGAAAATGTGGGATAGGGTCATCCTGAATACTGGAGATCAGGCCCTTTATATATATTCTTGGTTTTTTTGGTAAACCCCAATACCAGTTCAGTTACCTTTAGTATATATGGAAGGCAGAAAGGAAAGATGTATCTGAAGTATCTAATAATTACTAGACTGCGTTAGGCTAATTTATTATTCAAAGCAAGATATTAGATGTCCACTAATAGCCATAGTACAAAAAGTGGTCATTATTGTTTTTCATGTAAGGGTGCTGACATTGAAAGAATTTTAAAACTTGTCTTGAACAATATCCTAGAATAATTACAGGGCTCAGATCAGAAGCACATGTCTAGGTTTAGGCTCAGAATAGGTAGGGGATCTTTTTATTCTTTCCAGGATTATTTTTTAATTTGATTAAACATGTGTGTGTGTGTGTGTGTGTGTGTGTGTGTGTGTGTGTGTGTGTCTTATGTATGTGTGTGCGTATGTGTGTGTGTGTCTGTGTTACAGGGGATCAAAACCCAGTGCCTACCATGCATTCAAAGAAGGTACTTTACACGAAACTACAACCCTACCCCACTGAGGGCCATCCTCAGCACTCCTTCCAGGATTGAAATAGAGACACAATCTTTCCTAGGAAAGTAGCAAGAGTTTTATAGTTTTCCACTGATGCAAAGGTTACATTTGTATATTGGAACTACTAGACTTCCAAAAAATTCTGGGAAAATACATGACTTAAAACCTAGAGAATGAAGAGAACAATATTCAGAAAGGTTCTTACCTTACCTCACCTTGTTTGCTATAAATTATTTACAATATTTCAGTTAGGATTTGCCTAGCTACTCAAGCTGTACATTGATTATGCCATTCTTTTCTATCACTTTCCATGAAAGCCTTCTTAATCTTAGAGAGATCAACACCCACAGTTCAAATATATTAGCTTTTAATTTTTATATGATATTGAGTATTATATCCAGCATTTTAATTCACTGCTAGGATTACAGCTTCTTCTCTGGATTCTACTTTCACTTCTTTCAGTGAATTTATATTACACTATTATATAACCAAGTCATTCTGAGGGTTATATACCCTTAACCCCAAAGTTCTCTAGTAGCAAGTCTATTGTGGAATCCTGAGTTGTGTTACTAATTGGAAGTGAGCTTTTCATTTATTTGACTCTATGCATCATCTTCTTAAAAAACACAATTACATATATTCCTCCATCAGATTCTTAGTCAGCTCATTTTCTCCTGCATTCTAATTCTATGATTCTATGCATTTATTCAACTCTTCTCTAAGCATCATATAATTATGAAATGGAATTGTAGCCCTTAATGTCATCAGCAAAACCCATTAGGTAATATCTTGTAGCCTGGATTGCCCCCATCTCATTATAGTAGCCTACCATTTGCAGTGATTCTTTGCCAATTTAAATAATGTTGTTAAAAATATAAGTAATTATATACAGGATACTCACTTAAAACTGATTGTGCCTATGATGTGCCAAACACTAAAACTCTCTGCCTGGAGAGATCAGTTCTGTTAAACAAACATTTATTGGATGCCAGATATATGTAGAAGCACTATTTCAGGTTCTAGGAATTTAAAGATAAATAGTATGCAGTACCAATTCTCAGAGAAGTCATAGTACAAGAAGAAAAATACACAAAAATTAACCCTGACATGATAGGATGAGCAGTATAAGAGAGATACAGGAAATGTTATGAGAACACACAAAAAAAGGAGTCAATGGAGTTGACCTTGAGGGAGAATTGCAGTGTCCATGCTTTTGTAGATAGAATAGAGGGAGTTATTGTAATTGACTTTTGAGGATAAATGGTTCTCACTATATGTAAAGAAAAAAAAGGAAGGTCATTCTAAGCAGAAAGAATAACATAAGGTCAGAAATGGAAGTGTAACTGTGCACAGGATTTTCTGTAAGTGATTGGGTCAGTTGATTGGCAGGAAAGGAAGGTAGAAAGCAATATTGGAATCAATTTTCCAGAATTTTGGATGCCACATTAAAGTGTTGGATTTTTTTTTTTAAATTGGCTGATTAATTTTCTAGGTTGCATAACAATTTGCTACAAATTTAGTAGCTTAAAGCAGCATTTATGTATCACCTCACAGGTCAGGAATCTAAGAATGGCTTAGCTGGAGAGTCTATTTAGGTTCTCAAAATGATGGCAATCAACAGGTCAACAATGGTTGGATTCTCATTGGGAGGCTAAACTAGGGAAAACTTGGCTTCCCCACTTGAGTGGATATTTACAGTATTTGGTCTCTTTCTTTTTCAAAGCCAAAAAGAAAGTCGAAAGTAAGTCTACCAATAAGATAAAATTTTATATAACATACTATATTAGCAGGAGTGACAGCCCAGCACTTTTGCTATAATCTATTAGAAGCAAGTCACATGCCTCCTGAAACTCAAAGGGTTGGGATCATATAAAGATGTAAACACCAGATTTGGGAGATGGTGAGGTCATCTTAAAGTTTGTCCACTATAGGGAGAGGGATCATTGTTAAGTGGTGTGATGACATATTGTTCTCTATATAAGAATGAAAGTAGTGCGGCAGTATGAATGGTGGTCTGAAGTTAGAGACAGGTTGAAAGACATAAATTTATGTCTTTTAGGTATTTCTTATCTTGTAAGAAACTTTCCTTATAGAGAGTAGTTTGTTATATTTTTCTTCCGAAGAAGAAAAAAGGCCATAAAACTTCCTAACAGTCACTGCAAACATTTTGCACTTATAAAAGAAAATGATAGTACTTTGGAATGACTCAAGGTAGCTTTTCTTAGAAAGGGGAGGAGCAGGGCAAGGGACCCTTTGTCCTGAGGAATAGGACAAAATTAGATTCTTTTCTGTTTCAAGGGTTTAAAATAGATTCCCTGGAAGGAAGCAAAGACAGAGGATGATAAGAATTCTTTGAGGAAGTAGGCACCAAAACCGTTTCTGACCCTTGTCACCCTGGCTTAGTCTATAGCCTTGGGAGACCACAGTGGGCATTAATTGAAGAGAGAGCTACTGTGAAAGGGCATTGTCCCTAGCTGAGGGAGAAGATGAGGATGGAACTTCAGCAGAAAGCCTTGGTTTATCACTGTTGTTTAAGCATGGTCCAGTTTCTAACAGCCACCTGGTTCTCTCCTGTGCGGACTCCATAGGAGGTAAAATATATTCTCCCCTAGCAAGGGAAGATGATTTGCTCCAGCTTCACCGCACTGCTTTTAAATCCCTTGCAGCTCCTCAGTCTTAGCTGCACACTTAAAATCACCTAGGGAATATGCATATTTTAAAAATAGGGAGGTCCAGTTTTCACTATCAAATGATCTGATTCAAACTGTCAGGGGTGGACCCAAGCATTGAAAAACATGTTTAGAGTTCTTTAGGTGATTCCAATGTACAGCCATAGTTGAAAACCATTGCACCAGAAAGTACTGAACACAAAGTAAGGATGGGGGTCATCCAGTAGGTTTATTCTAGACTTGTTGATGTTGCTAATTAGAGGGATCAGGAGCTTGAGTTTCTAATTTATGAGGCAAGGTTGGGATATTGCTCATTGAGGCTGAGGAAAAATCATGACAATATGATTTGCACTGCTATTGTATGAATGACCAGGGTTGTGCTAGTAAATATTTAACAGCCAGATCTCCAGAAATACATTTTTGACCTACAGATTTGTCAATCTTTATGACATAAATATTCCCATTGTGGTCACACATAATAATAAAAAGCAATAAAATAATGAATTTTAAGTATTATGTTTTACATGACATTTTATAATAAGTTTGCATTATGTAACTTTGTAAAGAGGTTGTGTTTGACAACTAACTGACTTATAAAATTCTTGAAAATTCACAATGGTCTCCTGTGACATTGCACAGGTACACTTCAGCATACTACTATATAGGCCAACTTACCTACAGGCAGGACTCATGTTCAAAATACTTAATAATTAGTTTTGTCTGTGTACTAACAAGTCAGAATGGATACTGGCCAATATGCCAATGCTGGGATTATAAGATTTAAAGTGTCTAGCAGACTCTATTGGGTCTTCATCTTTGTATCCTTCAAGGTTCTGAGCACATGGCCTTGACCAGAATAGATGGTCCCCAGCAGTTTAGAAATACTAAATGACTGAATAAAAGAATAGAAGACTGAGTTGTATTGAGTTATATATTAGAGGGTTATGTATTAGAAGAAGTGACTTTATAATAAAAACAATGTGCTCATCAGCTTTTTGTCCCTGTGACCAAAATTCCTGACAAGAACAATTTAGAAGAGGGAAAGTTTATGTGGGCTCAGTGTTTCAGAGGTTCAGTCCACGGTTGGCCACATTGATCTGGGCATGAGATGAGAGAGAATATCCTGTGGCAGAAGAAAGTCTGCAGTTCCTGGCAGCCTGAGAGTAGAGAAAGAGAGCCTGAAGAATCTGGGACAATGTATATAATCCCCCAGGTACACCCTCATGATCCACTTCTTCCAGTCATACTCTACCTGCCTATAGTTACTGCCCAAGAATCCATTCAAATCATAAATCCATAATCCACTGACTAGATTATAGGTCTCATAATCAGATCATTTTATCTCCTGCATTAACACGGGAGCTTTTGGTGAATATCTCCTATCCAAACTATAATGTATATTGTCTATGCACAAGTGTGTATGTGTTAACAGCCTTTCCCTTTGCAGAGTGAGTTTGTGTTTGACTGAGGATTTTCACTGAGGACAAGTAAACAGCATAGAATCTATTTATTTTCCTTAGTTGTCTTTTTCATCAGGTTGAAGTTCTGCACTGATACTTATGCACTCTACCCTTTATGCTCCAGAAAATTGAAGCCCTTTCTGTCAGACATGCCAAGCCACTCCCTGATACACCAGACTTTTTAAAAAATGTCTTCTTAGTGCTCCCTTTAATTTTTTTCCCTTTTGTCTGATGTGCCCTTACTTTCTCACTCACTAGGGATTACCTACTTTCAAGCCTCAAGGTAAACTTTTCCTACTTATCTGAACACCTGCTATGAGATTGGTCACATGCTATCCCTGTCCCTCCATCATGATGGCTATAGGATGCTAACATAATACCTCACATTTTAGAGCTTAGTTATTTAGTTATTTATATATAAATAACTAAGTTCACATGGCCTCCCCTACCCTTGAAGAGAATGTGAGCCCCTTGAAGGCAACATTGTCTTTGACAGGCCCTTTCCATGCTCCTCCTCTGAATTCCTGAATACTCTTTCTTTTGCACATTACATATGCAAAATCCTTTCCCTCTTTATACAACATCAACCCTTTGAAAGTAGAGCCAGAATATCATCCTTCACTATTTCTAAAACAAAACCTAAAGTGAACCTCATAACCAGACTGCCTGCTTTTGAACTAAAACAGTACTAATCACAACATGCATGATTTAAAATTTTTTACTTCTTTCTGCCTCAGTTTCCCTATTTTAAAAAAATGGCATTAACTTTATCAATCTCATCAGTTAAGAGGACTGAATGAGTCAATGCTTGGAACAGTGCCCACTACAGGAAGTATATAAGAGATATTAACTATTATTATTTTAACAGTAAACACTTGATAGATATTGCTTAATGAATAAAAATTAAAACATAACAACACACCAACAAGAGTGAGCTTCATTAATGTCATATCAGTTCAAATCTTCTATACTTCATTAGTTCCCAGAAAAGATTACAAAATTAAGATGTATTTACCACCTTAATGCTATGCAATAACAGAAATTACTATCCTATTTTCTGTTACTTCAGAAAGTGTTAATTTTAAGAACATCTTTTTGTCTCCTTATGTCTGAAATCAAATTCAGGGCTCCTCAATCTTTTTATGCCATTAGCATAGTCTAAACCAGAAAGCGCTTTAAAATTCATGCCAAAGGTGTCACTTTTTTTCTGTCATACCATTTGCCTTCGGAGATGGATCTCACCCCGCCCTGAGGTGGGAAGTCGTTAGTTTTGATGTAGCTGGAGACCAAAAAGGATGTGTCATTTTCCTTTAAAGAGATAAATTGAAATGTGAAAGGTAATAAGAGGCAAAGTATCAGCCTTTTAGCTCTTAGCCTAAGCAGAATTTTGATTTCTGAGAGCACAGGAAACACATCATTTAGTCAGGGCCTGAGAGAACAGAGTTATGAAGTCCCAGAATATAGTATCTTTGTCTAGGAGAGCAGAATGTATGATTTATTTTTCCTCTGAAATTATGCTTCGGATAGTTGAACTAAAATTAACTAGGCCTTTAGTTAATTATTGTAGATAGGTATAATTCATCTTTTAAAAGTTTTTATTACTGCATTTATAATTGTACATACTTTTGGGGTCCATTTTGACATAATCACATATGCATATATTATAATTTGCTCCATTTTAGTTCCTTGTATACTCACTTTTCTCCCCTTTCCCTCCCACTGTTCCTCTTCGTCTACTTTACTGATTTTCTATTTATTTAATGTTTATTTTAATTGGTGTTTTATAGGTATACCTAAAGGTGGGATTCACTGTGTGATATTAATATATGCACATAACATACATAATTTGGTCAATTTCATTCCTCAGTCCCTCTCTGTTTCCCTCCCTCCTTCCTCTCCCTCTTTCCCTTTCCTCTGTGCCACTTATCTCCCTTCTATTTTCATGGGATCCTTCCCCTATTAAAAATTTGCTCTAGCTATCCCAAATAGGAGAAAATATCCAGGGCTTTATTTTTGGAGTCTAGCTTATTTCACTGAGCATGACGTTTGCCAGTTTGAACCATTTATCAGAAAATGCCATGTTTTTTTTTTCTTTTTGCAGGTTGTAGTGATGCATGCCTGTAATAACAGTGGCACAGGAGGCTGAGGCAGGAGGATTACAAATTCAAGACCAGCCTCAGCAGCTTTGAAAGGCCCTAAACAATTTAGTGAGACCCTGTTTCCAAACTAAAAAATTTTTTTTTTTTTTAAAAGTGCTGGGAAAATGCCTCGGTGGTTAATCCCTGTGTGCAATTCCTGGTACAAAAAAAAAAAAAAAAGACAAAAAACCCCACAACACACATGGAAATTTCATCTCATTCTTCTTTATGGCTGAGTACAATTTCATTGTGTATATATACCACATTTTCTATATCCATGCACCTATTGGTAGGCTTCTGAGCTGGTTTTATTGTTTATTGTGAATTGTGCTACTATAAACATTAGTGTGCCTGTATGCTAACTTTAGTTCTTTGGGAGAAATACCAAGGACTAGAATAGCTGAGTGATATGGTGGTTCCATTTCTAGACTTTTGAGGAATCTCCAAACTACTTTTCAAAGTGGTTGTATTAATTTGCAGTTTCACCGATTATATATGAATGTATCTTTTCCCCCACATCCTTGGCAGTATTTGTTATTATTTGTATTCTTGATGATTGCTATGGCAGCATTTATTATTATTTGTATTCTTGATGATTGCCATTCTAATTGGAGTGAGATGAAATTTCTTATCTGGTTTTGATTTGCATTTCTTTGATTGTTAAGGATGATGAACTTTTTTTCCCATTATTTCTTGGTCATTTGTATTTCTTCTTTTGAGAAATGTCTGTTTATTTCTGTTGCCCATTTATTGATTGGGTTATTTGGTGTTGAGTTTTTACAGTTCTTTATATATTCTGGTTATTAATCACCTCTCAGAGGAGTACCTGGCAAAGATTTTCCCCCATTATGTAGACTGCTTCTTCACACTTCTGCTTTGTTTGCTGTGCAGAACCTTTTTAATGTGATGCTATCCCACTTATTGATTCTTGGTTTTATTTCTTGTGCTTCAGTAGTCTTGTTAATAAAGACCATACCTAAACACTATGTTGGAGTGTTGAACCTGTTTTCTACTATCAGTTGCATAGTTGCTGGTCTAATTGCTAGGTCCTTGATTCACTTTCAGTTGATTTTTGTGCAGGCTGAAAGACAGGGATCTAGCTTTATCTTTCTTCATATCCAGTTTTTCCAGCACCATTTGTTTAAGAAGCTGTCATTAATGTATGATTTGGTGACTTTGTTGAGTATGAGATGACTGTAAATGAATGAATTTATCTCTGTGTCTTTTATTCCATTGGTCTTCATGTCTATTTTGATGCCAATACCATGCTGTCTGTATTGTTATTGTATCTCTGTAGTATAATTTGAGACCAGGTATTGTGATGCCTCCAACACCTGTCCTCTTGATCAGTATTACCTTTGCTGTTCTGGGACTTTTATTCTTCAAAAGAATTTTAGGAATGTTTTACCTAGTTCTGTAAGGAAGGTCTTTGGTATTTTAATAGGGATTGTGTCAAATCTGTATAATACTTTTCGTAGTACAGACATTATTATGGTTTAGATATCTGATGTTTAAGACAATGCAAGAATTTTTAGAAGTGAAATGATCACGTTTTAAGAACCTTAACCTAATGGGTGCATTAATACTCTAAAATGGATTAAATATATGGAACTATAGGTAGGAAATATATGGCTGGAGGGGGAATGTCACTGAAGGCATGTCTTTGGGTTATTTGTCCCTGGTGAGTCAGTCTGTCTGTCTGTCTGTCTCCCTCTCTCTCTCTCTCTCTCTCTCACACACACACACACACACACACACGCACGCACGCACACAGACACACACAATCTGCTGCCTTATTATGATGCCCTCAGATGCTTTCCTCTCCTATGATGTTCTGCCTTACCTTGGGCCCATAGAAATGGAGTTGACCATCTGTAGACTGAGACCTCTGAAGCCATGTGTGTCAAATAAACTTTTTCTTCACTAAAATTGTTCTTGTCAGGTCTTTTGGTCACAGCAATAAAAAACCTGAGTAAACCCAGCATTTTGACAATATTAATTCAAGAACATAGGAAGTCTTTCCATCTTCTAAGATCTTCAATATCTGTCATCTGTGTTTCATAGTTTTCATTATAGAGGTTTTTTTTAGGTTTATTCTCAAATAATTTATTTTATTATTTTTAGGTTATAGTTTTTCTGATTTCTGTCTCAACAGATTAATTATTGGAGTAAACTAAAACTATTTATTTTTCTTTGTTAATCTTGCCTCCTTCAACTTCGCTGAACTATTTATCACTTCTAGAAGTCATCTGGTAAAGATTTTTGGGTCTCTTAGGTATAGAATTATGTTATCAGCAAGCAGAGATAATTTGGTTTTTTCTTTTCCTTTTTGTACTTATTTAAATTTCTTCTCTTTCCTGGTTGCTTTGGTTGGAGTTTCAAGAACGCCATTAAAAGGGAGTGTCAAGAGTGGACATCCCTTTCCTTATTCCCAATTAAAAACAAATTCTTTCAAGTTATCTCCATTCAGTATGATGTTGGCTTTGGGATTGTCATATATAGTCTTTTGAGGTAAGTTCCTTCTATCCCTTGTTTCTCCAGAATTTTTAACACAAATGCATGATAGATTTTATAAAAGCCTTTTTCTGCATCTATTGAAATGATCATATGATTCTTGTCCTTAATGCTACTTACGTAGTTAATATATTTATTGATTTGAGGCAACTTTGTATGCCTAAGATACAAACATATCTTGAGCCAACTTTGTATCTCTGAGATAAAACCAATTTGATCATATAATATTATCTCCTTAATGTGTTTTGGAATGTAGATTGCTAATATTTTATTAAGGAGTTTTACATTTATATTCATCAGGAATATTGCTCTATAGTTTTTTCCTCCTTGATGTTTCTTTGTCTAGTTTTGATGGAAAGGTGATACTGACTTCATGTAATAAATTTGGGAATGTTCCCTCCCTTTCTATTTTATGGTATAATTTGAGGAACATTGGCATAAGTTATTAATTAATTATCTGTTATAATTTGGCTGAGAACCAATCTGGTCATGGACTTTTCTTTGTCGAAAGTCTTTTAATTGATGCTTCAAATTTCTTGATATTGAACTCTTTAGATTCAAATTGGGTAGGACATATGAGTCTACAGATTTTTTAATGTATTCCAGATTTTCTATTTTATTGGAATATTTGTTTTCTAAAATAATTTCGAATACTTTACTGGATTTCTGAAGTTTATGTGATGATTTCTCCCTTTTTTCATCTCCGATTTTTCATTTGTCTTTTCTCTTTCTCTCTTTTGGTTAGTTTGGCTAAGTGTTACTAATCTTTTTTTTTTTTTTAAAGTAGAACCATATATTGAGGCATGAATGATTCATAAATAATAATAACATAAAACTCATTGAGCAATAGAACTCCAATAAGGGAAGCACAAAAATGTTATTCATAAGTAAATGAAAAGTCCTGTCATAGTAGCATTCCTTATTTGCCATATGTCACCAACACAAATGCATATAGAAATTTGTTAAGGACATATATTAGTGGATTTGATCTGATATAGATAATAACAAATGGAGGAGACTGAAGTAATGAAGAAACATTCCTTGCTTAATGATATTCAAAGTCAAATAATAGCCACCACACAAAAGAAACTGTACTGTCTGGTAACACAACAAACAAACAAATCACCAAAAACCTTTTTGTGCCTAGACTTGGCCATCAGTCACCTATTTACAATCTAGTTAATGGATTTTCAAATATAGGAATTTTTAAATCATACAAGGAAGGACGCAATGATTTCAGTCCTGTTCTCATTGTTTCCCTCTGACAAATCATCATTTAGATTGTTGTTTTCTAGAAGCTACCATGTTTCTGGTTATGGCATATTTGCATCTTGGTTTCTAATTACACCATAATAACTTTTTGATAAAAATCATTAATTATATATTAAAATGTATTACTTTATATAATCTCAAAAGATATAGTTGTATTTGTTTAACAAGTGAAATAAAATTTGGTATTTCATCATGCAGAATGAGCTTGTAAATTTTCTATCACTCTGTATGGTATTATGTGTCTCTGTTTAAAACTTAAGTTTTAACTTTGATTTTTAACTCAGCATATATAAAAGTTTCAATTTTATAAAGATAATAAAATTTAAACATAGATCATTAAACAAAAAAAAAAAAAAAATATCTTCAGCACGTTCAGGCATCAAAGACCCAAGAGAGACAGGATGCTGCTCTGTCAGAACATTGGAATAAAGAGAGAAAGTCATCAGGCTGGACCATGATTTTCAAGTGCCAAACCCACTCAATGGGAATTGGTCTCTTAGATTGTATGTTGCTCTTTTGGAAAGGAAGCAATGAAGAGAGTAGAGGAAGAGATCAGATAAACTTCATTAAGACTGACCCTTCTTGGGTAGTGGAGTGGGAATTTCTTCTCATCTATACAAATGTGACAGCAAAGTACCAAGCAGTTTCCCTAAAAACATAAGAACGATGCCAAATCGTGGAAGCCCACTAAAGAGTATCAAGTAGGTTCAGGTACAATTTATGAGAACCACAAGGCCATCAGAGACCAATTCTACTGGGTTTTGATAGCATGTTACTAATCTTATATGTATCTTTTCAAAGAACCAATTATTTGTCACATTGATACTTTGTATTATTTTTATTCTCAATTTTATCTCTGATCTTAATTATTTTCTGTCCTCTGCTTTTTGAACTAGTCTGTGCTTCCTTTTCTAGGGCCACGAGATATGACATTATTCTTTTTTCATTTGTTATCTTTTATTGTTGTTGAGTTAGGCACTCAATGCCATAAACTTTTGTCTTAGATCTGCCTTCATACTGTCCCAGAGATTTTGATATGTTATATTTCTGTTCTCATTTGTTTCTTAAGATATTTTTAATTCTCTTTTGATTTCTTCTCTCATTCATC
This sequence comes from Spermophilus citellus, assembly GCF_964194105.1. Classification (NCBI taxonomy): domain Eukaryota; kingdom Metazoa; phylum Chordata; class Mammalia; order Rodentia; family Sciuridae; genus Spermophilus; species Spermophilus citellus. The sequence continues at coordinate 71,375,348 of NC_138188.1, forward strand.
ATTCAAAAGTGTATTGACTAATCTCTAGATGTTAAAATGTTTTTTATCTTGCTATTTATTTTCAATTTAATATCATTATGATCTGATAAGATGTAAAGAATTAGTTTTAATTTTTTTCTGTACTTGCTCTTACTTGCTTTGTGTCCTAAAATATGTTCTAGTTTAGAGAAGATTCCATGTGAAGCTGAGAAGTGAATGTGATGATTGATGAATAAAATATTCTATAGATGTCTGTTAAGTCCATTTGATTAACAGAAATTTTCACTTCTGAAGAGTCATTATTTATTTTGTGTCAGGATGACTTATCTATTGATGAGAGAGGTGTACAAAATTTACCCACTGTTGTTGTATTGAGATCTATTTGATTATTGATATTCAGTAGGTTTATGTAGGAAGGTGCACCAATATTTGGGGAATAAATATTTACAATCATTATATCATGTTTTTTAATGATTCCCTTAACAATGAGGAAGTAATCTTTTTTGGTCTCTTCTGATTAATTTTGTCTTAAAGTGTACTTTGTCAGATATAAGAGTAACTATTCTTGATAGCTCTTGGTCTCAACTTGCATAGTGTATCTTTCTTCCATTTTTTTCACCTTCAGCTTATAAATGTGTTCACTTGTGTGTCTCTTGTAAACAACATGTTGGTGGGTCTTATTTTATAATTCATTCTACCAATCTATGTTTTTTGATTTACATTCCATACTATCAGGAGATGGTTTGTGTCTTCTGCCATTTTGATTAATTTCTAATACCTAATTCAGGTTTAATTGACCAATTTTTCTAGGAAGATTCATATATACCCAGGTTCTGATATTAATTTTTCATTTCTTCTGCATGAAATATTTTATTGAATATGTTTTATAGTGCTGGTATAGTGGTTGTGAATTCTTTTAGTTTCTCCTTCTCATGGAAAATTTCTATTTTATCTTCAATTCTAAAAGATGGTTTTGCTATATATAGCAATCTTGTTTGGCATATATTATCTTTTAGGGCATGGTATATATTATTTCAAGTTCCCACCCCCACCCCCATCTAGCTTTTAGCATCTGATCTGAAGAATCAGTAGAAATTTTATTTTGCTCACTTCTAAAACTTAGTGTGACCTACAATTTTTTTCTTCTGCAACTTTAAAAATTCTATCTTGTTCTGTGTATTAGATATTTTAATTAAGTCTTGTAGAGGACTTTTTAAAATTATTATTTCTTTTTAGATATACACAACAGTAGAGGTTTTTGGCATATTATATACATTATTATAATTAAGATCCTTTTCTTGTGGTTGTACATGATATGGAAATACTCTGGTCATAAATTCATATTAAAGGATAGGAAAGACAGTACAGTTAATTGTACTGTCTTTGCTAAGCCCTCCCCTCCTTTCCCTTTATTCCTCTTTGTTTAATCCAATGGATTTCTATTTTTCCCCTCCCTAACCTCCCTTATTGTGAGTTGCCATCCACATAGCAGAGAGAACATTCAGTCTTTGGCTTTTGGGGACTGGCTTATTTCACTTAGCATGATAATCTCCAGTTCTATTCATTTACTGTCAAAAGCCATAGTTTCATTCTTCTTTAAAGCTGAGTAATATTCAATTTTGAATAAATACCACATTTTCTTTACCTATTCATCTGTTGAAGGGCACCTAGTTTTGTTTCATAGCTTGGCTATTGTGAATTGAGCTGATATAAACATTGATGTGGCTGCATCACTATAATACGCTGATTTTAAGTCCTATGGGTATAAACTGAGGAGAGAGATAACTGGATAAATGGTATTTCCATTCCAAGTTTTCTGAGGAATCTCCATACTGCTTTCCAGAGTGGTGCACCAACTTGCAGCCTTGCAGCCCCACCAACAACGTATGAATGTACCTTTTCCCCTACATCCTTTCCAATATTTATTGTTACTTGTATTCTTGGTAATTGCCATTCTGACTGGAGTGAGATGGAATCTCAGTGTAGTTTTAATTAGCATATCTCTAATTGCTAGAGATGTTGAACATTTTTATCATATATTTGTTGACCATTCATATTCCTTCTGTGAAATGTTTGTTCAGTTCCTTTGCCCATTTTTTGATTGGGTTATTCATTTTTTGGTGTTAGGTTTTTCGAGTTCTTTATATATCCTGGCACATCTATCTGACGTGCAGGTGGTAAAGATTTTTCCCATTCTGTAGGCTCTCTGTTACATTCTTGATTATTTCCTTTGCTGTGGAGAAGATTTTTAGTTTGATACCATCCCATTTATTGATTCTTGATTTTACTTCTTGCACTTGAAGAGTCTTATTGAGGAAGTCGGTTCCTAAGCTGACCTTATGTTTTATATAAAAACAAGATATTTTTGATTTTGTTTATTTGAGTTTTTAATTCCTCTAATATTTCGATTTTCACCACATTTTTAATGTGTGGGAATTTTTCTGATTATTATGTCACTGAAAAAATTGTGCATTCTTTTATTCTATGTGTTTTTCTGCTTTCTATGCCAAAATTCTCAGATTTATTTTCTTAATGTTATGTCAGAACTCTTGGCTATTCTGGCCATAGTCCCTTAACATCTTTTATTTATTGTTGATTTTATTTTCAAGAGTATATACTTTGTCTTAGGGGGCTGTGAAGCTGTCTTTTATGTGACCTAGTTTATTGGTCATGCCTTCATCTGAATTTTTAATCACATTTATTAAGTCTTTCATTTCCATGATTACTGTTTCATTCTTCTTGAGAATCTCTCTTTATTGAAATGGTTTTCCACTTTCTGTATTTTTTTAGTTCATTCCTTTCACATTCTTTAGTTCATTGAACATTTTAATTTTGAACTTTCTATATTATTTCTCTGACATTTCCTCCACTGAGGTATCAATGGGATCAGCTGTTAAAGTGTTGTAGCTGTTTGGAGTGATATATTTCTTGGTTTTTCATACTGGTTGTATGTCTACACAACTGCTGGGATGATTTTTTTCTTCTACTTTTATGCAAGAGATTATTTAGTGAGCTTCTTTCTCTTAAATTCCCTGGCCTGGTCAATATCTAAGTATTGATACTTCCACTTAATGTATATACTCTGCTATTAGCACCACGTTGAGAGAAATACAATTATTTCAGAGAAAAGCCACGAACTAATAAACCTTATGGAAAAATATTAAAAATGTTCTTCACAGTTCCTCTAATCCAAGTATAAAACTGTATTAATGTTCTTGAAGAAGTTAAGAAGTTAGTTATTAAAGATAGCAAAATTACTATTAATACTATATAGAGGTTTAAAAGTAGCAAAGAGAAAAAAATGGCCCAAAAGGATAAAAGATAAAAGATATTAAAAATTATAAAACTAAGATAAAGAATGAAAAACTGAGTGGGGAAATTTGAGCCAGGCACAGGTAAGAAAAACTAAGAGAAGCAAGTGTAAACCTATAGCAGGAAGGCAAAGATCAAAAGAACAAGTCCAATTAATGATTTAAGACATTAGAAGAAATGCAATCAGATAGATTGAGGATTATAATATTAAATAATAAGGGAATATCTGTGGACTGAATATGAAAAGTAATGTCTATAACTTCAAAATTGATATCAGAACTATTTGTGATATTCCATGCAAGGTGGGGAGATTTCTTAGTGAGTCTTCTTGCTTAGGATTTCATCAGGATTTGACACCTTTAGAAGATATCCACCACCCCCCAGCTTTACTTCTAAGTTTCCCTGGGTGTAGAGATAGTGATCAGACTAGCTCACCTTTAATAAAATTCTAGGAAGTTTCCTCCAATCTTTGGTGTGTCTAGCTACCCTCTGGCTTTCTGGTGGGCCAAAAGAGATGGTCCCTAATTGTCTGTGACTTAGCAGTCAGGTTAATCCTTGTTAGGGGATATAGTTTTATATGTTCTTCTGAAGAAATCCTCTATGTAGCTATTGAGGTGAAATCCAATATGTGGCTCCCTCATGTCTATTTTGGAATGTGTAGCATGTAGCAGTCAAAGTTAGAGGTATTATAGTTTGGTAAATGTGGCACTGAGTTGCCCATGGGGAAGGGGTGCTGCCCCCTGTGGAGTGTAAAGTCACTGAACAGTGGGCTTGTATCTAGGCACACTGGGTGTTAGCTGGTGTTCATAGGATGTTCCTCTCTAAGATCCTCTATGGGGTGTACTTCTGTTGTGTATGCACTGAGATTCTCCATCGGCTGCTTGAGGTTATTTTTAGGAAATGTCTTCTCTGGTCCATGCATCTGAGTGAATATTGAGTCAACTGGACATTCTAGTACTCACAGCTGAGGAACCTCCTAGATATGCTGGGGCATAGTAGTTACATTGCTAGTTGCTATGGTTTTATACATATACATACATACATATACATATATATAGATAGATCACTGAATACACACACACACACACACACACACACACACACACACACACACACACACATATATATATATATATATATATATATATATATATATATATATATATATATACATACATATAATCAGTGTTTGATAGTCACTAGAGGCTTAAATCTGCATTCTTGGAAGGTGCCGTATCTGCTGGATATTCCTGATGGGTGTGAGGGTGCAAGGTGAAAAGCTGAGGGCTACTACTTACGATTGTGGATGCTGAACACCTAAGGGGCTTCTTTATAGCAGCACAGAACTTGTGGTCATCAGCAACCATGGGGCCTGTGATTGCAGGCTCTCTGTGAGCAGTCTGTGGCACAGAACCCTCCAGCCTGACTGATGTAGATTGCTGGGGTTTTATCTGTCCCCACAGTAGGAGTATGGTGTCAGTTGACCTGTCTTCACCTGAGTTCCTACAGAGTCTGTGGGCATATTGGGAAGAGGTTAGCACTCTCGGTCAGTGATCCACTCTCAGGTCAGCTCTACCCCATCTTCTTCTCTGAGGTGAATGTGAAGGTGTTTCTGCAACCTTCAGGTTTAGCAATGATCCCTCTCCTCTACAAGATCCTTCTAGTTGATTCAAGAGGCACTTCCTAAGGTTTATTCATGACTATTTGTATGTGGGGAGAAGCTGTATTGATTTAATTTCTTCTAGAGAGGCTGGCTAGCTATGGACTCCACAAAAAGGCTGCCCTGTCTATTACAGCTTTACACTTACAATTTGAACTAAACAGTGTGGTCTCCTTCACTTTCTTTGCTCTCCTGTCCCATTTTAACTTGGTCTGTTTTTCTTTCTCACTGCTTTTAAGGAAGTAAGTTTATAGGCTTTTCCTGTCCCCTTTTCTCTCTTTTTGCTTCTCTTCCATTCCTCCATCCTGGTCAGGGTTCAAGGTGAAGGAATTCTACCCTTATTTTTCTGCTTTGGTAAGTAAATTTCAAGTCCCTCCAAGTCTCAGGCTTTCTAATATTGAGCTGTAGAGTATTTACTCTTCCACTCACCTCTCTGGTCAGCTGTTCTTTCACTGCTTCATTTCTGGGGCAGAGAGGAGTCAAGGATTGCCTATATCACCTCTGCTATCTTCCTAACTCTCCTGTAATTCATCTTAAAAAAAAAAAAAAACTTCTTCTAGACATCTGTATTATTATTCTATTTTTTATTAATTAGAAAACTGTTCTAAAAAATAACTGATTTAATTTTTTTTTAGTTGTAGTTGGACAAAATACCTTTATTTATTTATTTATTTATTTATACATGGTGCTGGGGAATCAAACCCAGCACCTTGTACTTGTTAGGCGAGCGCTCTACCATTGAGTCACATGACCAACCCAAAACAACTGATTTTTAATTGCATTTTTTTTCTTTTTGGATATTATTCTTCCTCTGAAACTACACAGATGCTTGCATGGATATATTGGAAGGAAGGGATTGCCTCCAATGGAAATCAACTTGACTGTAACTCACCAGAAGAAACAACAAGTCACTCTAAGAAATCCCATTAGGCCTATGTGATCAATTTTTACTTTTATAATTAAGTTTTTCTAAAATCAAAATCACCACAGTAAAATATGTGAAAATGTGAAATGGAGCAAATTAGTGAAGATGGAACTGAAATACATTCCCATATTAAAATAACATGCATATCAAAGTAGAGATTTCTGAAGCATTCTTCCTTTTTAAAATTGTTGCTCCTCTAACAAGAATAAAAGCTCAGTATTGAGATAAATTGGGTGGTTGAGGCCTTTTCCAGGAATTAAATCAGAACCAAAGACTTTCTGATCCAACATGTGAAAATTCTTTATGTTTTTTGATAGTTTCAAATTCCTTGAGAACTCTTATTACTGAAGAAAACATTACTCAAAGATATATTTTTTCCTTTGGCTCCCAATGGAACAAGCAGTGATATAATCAAAATTTCTGCATAATCAATGAAAAATATATTGGAGAAAGTTTACATATTAGAGGTGTGTATTCTGTCATTAAGCTATCTTGCAAGTAGGGAATTTTTTGTATTTCTTTGCTTTTAGCCAAATGAGTACTCCTAGCAATAATTTTAATAATTATCATAATATAAAAGCAATCTTATGATGAACTTAGAATTTTTTTTGACTATTTATGTGAAATTTCTTCTGATTTCTTTGTGTTTGCTATAACCTTTATTCAAGATGTGTAGAATATTTGCTTTTCCTTTCATCTTGAGAAAGGAGAAACAATGCAAATATTCTGATCTATTCATAACTTGTAATATTATTTTCTTATTTTCTATCCTCTGCAATTTACTTTTGTCTCCCTACCAAAAAATTGAGTCGAAACAACTGGCTCTGCACATACAACAATACTGAGGCTTTGTATAAAAGTGCAGTACCCCCAAGAAGCCTATTGATCTGGAACTTCTTCCTTCTAGGATCCTGAATTTACATTTACAACTTTTCCAGTATTCCCCTCCTCCCTTGACTTGTATCCTGATACATCAATAATGGGAAAAGATTTTATTAACATTTAAAAGAAAAAAATGAGGCTGAAAAAATTATTTGAGATCACATAGTTAAGCCCTGAGAGACACTGGAGATTTGCAGCAAATACTCGATAGAAGACACTTGGATTCATAGCATCCCACATCATTAAAAAGTCAATGCACTGCCTTTGAGTGTGGGAAACCAAGGAGACTCGTTAGAAAACATGCAATTTCATAAATGAGCCAAGAACTCCCCTTTGCCCAAAGAGACACCTGGAATTAATTGCTGCTCTCTTAACAGATCAATGGGACACATGTCAGAGGGTTGGAATGTGTGGCAGAATTACTGACTTTCATGTTGGCAAAAGCAGTACCTCCCAGATAGATCTTTTAATTGCCTAAACATTAGGAGCAAGCTGTCACCTTGCTGATGAAAGCTGTTATTTGGTGTCTGGATACTTGGCATTCCTACCTCCAGTGTACTTAAAATAAATTAAAGGTTCAAAAACATGAGAAGGAAAACTTTGTTCTCAGCTAATTTCCTTCAATCAAAGTCAGCCTGTCTACCTAGGGCTCAGTCCTTCCTTTCTTCATTCCTTCTGGGCTTCATTGCTCTTTTTCTTCTACCACCAGACCATTTATGTACTTAACAACATAGAAATTTTTGTGACAACTATTGCCAAACTTTGAAACCCAAGTGGTGGGTTCTTTTATTCACTATCCATGGGAAACAGAAAAATAAAGCTCAGATGCTTCCCTTGAAAGTCTACAGATCTCTTGAGAGAACAACATGTGCATGGCTGATGGCATCATGTTACCAAATCTGTTAAGTTATAGCCTAAAAAAATATGAACTCATTGCCATTGAAGTTCAGAGACCAAAGAGGCTGATTCTATTCAGGAATCGTGAAATGAGGCCAAGCTCAAAGAATTAATCTTGGAGAATGTGCCATTTCCTTTATTCTCCCTGGTTTGATCAAATTCCACGTAACACTCAAAACTGGGAATTCCTGAAAATAATGTAGTGGCTACTGAAGAAAACGGCCAATGAAAGTCATCTTGAGATACTAACCCAGTCTTCATTCTGCCTCATTCTGCCATGTGAAAGCCTCTCCCTCAAATATTGAAATGATTTAATATCAAAAACCTCTTAATTCTGGCACCTAGTCTATGATTCCATGGATGTCCAGATAGAGGTCTCTGTTCTGACCCTCCCTGCATGAAACAGACCATGAAGGCGAATGTGCCAGTAAATAACGATAACATTTGACAAGGGTGATTGCTGGGCAAGAATCTTGGAGGGCATAATTGGAAAAAATCAAAACAAAACTCTTTAGAGGTTTTGTATCATTCATGAATCTACACATCATCTCCTTATCTATCTATCCATTCACTGAACAAATATTCACAGACCACCAGTATGCCCCAGGCAGTGTTCTAGGGTACTGGCAACATGGCATCAAATAAGACATAAAATAAGAATAAAATAAAAATAAGACACTTCCTAGAGAAAGGCCTCACTACAGAGATCCCTTGGAGGTAAGACCTGCAGTGTGAGAAGAAACCTGCTTTGTGAGAACTAGAGAGAGATGCAGGAGGCTGTTCAAACTAAAGACAGCAGCAAGTGTCAAATTAAGGAAGCAGAAATAAACTTGTTTCAAGAAACTTTCCCCAAAACTCTGTGGCTGGAGTATAGTTAGGGGAAAACCCTAGGCAGAAAACAAGTCATGCAGGGGCTGATAGGGCAGAATGGTGGGAATTGGATTTGGATTTTTTTTTCTTGTAATTGAAAACTATCACAGTGAGATCGTGCCCTTTATATCTCTAAGAGTTTCTACCATGAGAAGGAAGACACTTGGCAGAACACAAATGATAATACAATTGGAGAAGTAGATAGATTCACATATAAATTTGGGCAATGAGCAAAAAGTTACTTGCTATTGGATTGAATGTGTGGGATCATGAGCAAAAGGAAGGTATTGTGATAATTCCCGGGATTTGCTTAGGAGGATAGAAGCATAATTCACTAAGGTTGGCAAAGGCTATAGTGAGATTAGTTTATAGACAGGAAAATGAGGAGTTCTTATCAGGTATGTTACTTTTTATATATCTGTCAAATATTTAAGTGGCAATTCCAAATAGGCAGTTGAATATATGGAGTCCAGAACTCAGAAATACTAGCTAGAAGTATATTTAAAGCTCTTCTAAAAAGGTTGAAGATCAAATACCAAAGGTAAGATGGTGCTCTGAAAAAGAAGAAGAAAACACCCAGGGACTTTGCTGTGGGAATCTTACTTCTAGGGTTGAGAGGGGGATTTAATGGGAGATAATGTTTGTGAAGCTACCTATCTCATAATATATGCTTAATAATTTTAGTTCATCTTGACAATTTCTCAGCACTGTGAAAGATAACAGGGAAAAATAAAAATAAAATATATATACAAAATAAGAAATTAACTTGTATCAACGCTGTTAAATATGAAAATAAATGTTCATATTCACTAACATTCACAAATTCATCAGAATAATATTGTAATCCCATTCTTTGTATCAGTTAAATGAGTTTCAGAGTGATTTCCTCTGTGATGGTAACCAATGGAATTAAAATTCAAACTCTACACCTCAGAGTTAATTTTTTAAAAATAATTCTAGATTCCATATCATTGAGAATCTTATAGCCCACTTGAGAGGCCAACATGTACAAGAAAGTTAAATGAGATTTCAAGAAAGTATACAATTAACTGCATTTGGAATGAGGAAGAATATTATATGAGAAGCCAGACAGACATGAATTAGATAACACATTTATTTAATGGTTTTGTAAAATTAGGCAAACCATGTACTCTTTCTTAAGCTCAAATGTTTTATTTCTATGTATACAAAGTTGTCTTGAAGAAATGAAAAAGGATGTGTACAAATGATGAGCCTACAAGTATATCCATTTGCTTCCCTTAAAATCAACAGTATTAGTGTTAATTAAATCTTTTAGCTTTGTATATGCAGTGAGTAGGGGTAAAAATAGTAAAATGTTTACTATTATATTATTTTTTACTAAAGAGGTTTGGGACAGTCAATAGTTGGTTTTGTCTAAATTGAAAAATTGTGATTTCAGGTAAAGAATTGTCCTATTCTATTTTAATAAAGAATAAAAAGGAGACAGACCCAGTATCTTTCCCTTATTTTGTATTGAATTAAAATGAGGAAAATTACAATGTTAAATTACATAAAGACTTTTAAGCTTCATTCAAATTATCTTCTATCAGTCATTAAAATATTCATTAACCTCAAAAGTCCATTAAGAAGCATAATTTGAAATAATATTTGCTATTCAAATAATTAAATTGTTTATGATGATTAAAGTCACATATTGAAATAAAAAATTAATGAACTTAATATTAAATAAAATTAATAATTAATCTTAATATAAAACATTGAAATATTATATATATTTCACTGAACATATATATTCTGTGTCACATGAAGAATTGAAATTAACCCACATTAAGTCTGTGTTTGATTAAGGTCTTAGCAAATGAAATTATAAAACAGAAAAATATTGTTAAAGTTTAGTGTTTTCATTCATTAATTTGTTAATTAGCTCTTTTGTTTTTGTTTTTCATTTGCTAATAACTAGTTATCTCCTAGTATCAATTTGTACTGAAGTATAATTATAAAGGTTTAAATTGAATTTTATCTGTAGCAATCTTTTTCAAAACATCAGGACCTACACTGCATTAGAAATACATTTTTAATAGCCTGGAAGAAGAGTCATTGGATAAGAACCAAAGTTTCAGTTACAATGTATGTTAAATAAGACACAAATATGAGTAAAATATGCCTTGCTCCCTATCCTCAGTAAACTAAGTCTCAAGCTGGTAATAAATAAAAATTACTCATTTTACTTTGGCTATGTAGTAGACAATTCTATTAAGATATATCCAACATGTTAAAGAAGAAAAGCAGCTCTTTATGGGGAAGGGAGTACCATTCTCACCAGTGAAATTGCTCTCTCCTTCATGAAATAGTTGGTGAGTGGGAAAGGGGAGACTATTATAATAGTGTGTCAGGTGATAAATTATACAGGATAGAGTCACACAAATGGTTGGAAGAGGTGGTAACACACAATCTGCTAGGCAGATACATGGGGTATCTTTATCATTTGTATCTGAACAACTATAAAAAACAGTTTTGATACTGAAGAAGAAAATACACCATATTTCAAGTTTTATACAGTCTTTTCTCGTGTACCATAAAAATTTATGTTTTATCACATTTCTGAGAATTACAAATATATTTTGTTCTATATAGTTTCTCTTTCTTCTGAGACTCCTGAATGTACTGTGTATTTGTGGGTATGTGGGAGGAATTAGAACATGCTATAAATTAGAAATGGGGGAATCAACATCAACTCCAAGTATCATCAAAGCCCATTAGTAAACATAAATGAATTAGCAGAATTAAGGAATAGAGGGCATTTTTAAGAGCATTTAATTCCTTCAGCTTTCAAAACGTCTTATTAAGTTTATACCCTAACTAGAGATGTCTACAGTGAGAAAAGAGAAAATAAGAGTAGAATTATTTTCTCTGTTTTCAAAAAATTTATATTCATCTTCTTGGATATGAACTAGAGAAGGAAGTTCAGAGAATCAGAAATTTGGGCCTTTTGAGCCTAAATATCATTTTTTTTACAGATCTATAAAACTATATTGCAGTCATTTTTATTACTTGACCATTTACGGAGATTCATAAACAAGCAAACAAACAACCAATATTTTTTATGGTAACTCCAGGAAAACAGCTTTTGATAATAAAACTCACTTGGCAAATTATTTACAACAGGTGTGTGCATTATCTTTTCATTTTGATTATTTAGCCTTTTCTGACATGGTAAACTATTCCTTTGGGAAAAATTAGCAATATTGCTTCATACTCACATAGGCATATTCCTCTGTCACTTGTTCACTTGTTTTTGAGGTAACACAAATTAAAAGTGTCTTTTATGAAGAAAAACTCAATTATGGAAATTCATGGTAGATTTACTATCAAGTAAATATGAAAGCAAATATATAATAACACTATTAGTGGTGTTGACTTAAATGTATCTAAAAGTTTGGAGAAAACAGGATTTTTTTTTTAAGAAGAAAGATTTATTTTGGCTCACAGCTTTTAAGGTTTCAGTCCATGGTCAGTTACCTCTGTCTTCTGGCTTTGGGGTCTAGGGTAGCACATCATATATTTATGTGTTCATTATTTTTTGCAGTGCTAGAGGTTAAACTAGGGCCTTGCACATGCTAGGTAAGACTTCTATCACTGACTTACTCTCCAGTCCCCAGAACATTTTCTTAAAATTTTTAAAACTAGGAATGTTTTGAAATTTTTCACTTTAATGGAATCAGTTACCAAATGATTTAAATTATATGTATGTGAGAGTGTGTGTGTGTGTGTGTGTGTGTGTGTGTGTGTGTGTATTCCCAGATTGAATTTTTTTGAGTAACTACTTATGAAATCTGTCTTGTCTATATGATTCACTTGGTCACTGAAACAATACATTTTAGCATAAATTATACTATTGCCCTGTGTTGTTTTTCTGTTCAGCCTTCTAATTTTAGTCTAAGAATTATCTGGATATTAAGAGAGAATTGTTTGCATTTTTTTCCTTAAACACTTTTACAGAATTCTCCAAAGTTTAGATGAAATTTTTCTTCTAGGTTTGGGGACATTCTAATTATGAATGTCATAAAATTCTTCTCAAATATGCAGACACTAGAAGGAAATTCTGCAGTTACTCCTTCCTTACCCATTACTTCCAAAGCTCCACAGAAGGACTCAATACATACATATTGAGAACCATTTAATGAAAATAAATAGTGAGCCACATACTAACCGTCTTGGGCCTGTGGATGGCCCAAGCATAGAGAATCATGTGCCTTGAGATATATCCAGAATTAGATTAAATAGAACCCAGAAGAATATGGACTTAAAAAAAATCAAACCCATGTTCAGGAAACTCACTTCTATCCAGTAAAATTCATGTAATTCCAATCTCACTTTCAGTTTAAAGCTTCAGGGAATTTAAAGCTCTTTTGAGTATGGGCTCTTAGGCTGGGGATTTAGCTCAGTTGGTAAAATGCTTGCCTTGCATGCCAAGGCTATAGGTTCAATCCCCAGTTATTTTATATCTTTGTCCCCCATATTCTTTATGTTTAAAATTGAGATGATAGCATTACTCTTCAATATTTTCAAACATCCAAATAGTAATGTATGTAAAAGAAAATATACATATTATTTTGATGCTGCTCCTTTAATATCAGGTTTCATGATATAATACAAATTAGGCTATCCTTGAAAATGATAAAGGCGCTAATATGATCTCAAATGAATATCACATCCCTTCTTCATTCTTAGTGGCAGAAAGGATGTCAACTGCTTTCTTTCAAATACAACTTCCTGAGCAATAATTATCTTGCCATGCCCAACTCTCTTCATTTGATTTGTAATTACTATTTTTTAACACTAAGTTCTGCATATGTGACCCAAGTTTTTCAACTGTCATCATTTAGGTAACAACAACCACAATAAGAATAAAAATACTTGTAATACTTTCAATTCATTTAGTTTTAGCATTTATACTGCTTTTCAACATGTGTTGTCTTCTTCGATCCTCAGAAAACTCTTGTTATAAACTGAGACTATTAATACCTCTTTTAAGAACCAGATAGATAAGCAGACCTTGATATGTTTTCCCAAATGGCCAAGGAAGAACTAAATCTAGGTCTTGCTAATTCCAGAAATAATCTGCTGTCATATAACAGAATTGTCATGTTGATATCCATTCTTGATTTGATCTCACGGAGATTTAAATTTGCTGACTTTCTCATATTTCCTCAACACTTTGTATGCCTTTATACAGTTCACATTTCTCTAGTTAGTATTTCTTTAAAAACATGTCATATTTCACTTGGCATTTACACTACAAAATCTTGGAGAGAGTCGGGAAGCTGGAAAAATTGCTTCAGAGATATTAATATCTTTCCTTAAAGGGGCAGGACCCTCTCTCTGTTGAGAGTCACAGTTTTACTTTATAGCATGAATCCTGACACCATTCTCTCTCCAAATTTCTCTACCAAGTAATTATCCACCTTTGATGTTTTTCTTTCTTTTATTTCTTCATGTTTTTTCTTGAGCAGGGTCCCACTACCTTTGCTTTTATTTAAGGTTTCCATTGCTTTTGCTCTCCCTACACAAAACCCAAGATACAAACTCACCTTAATTGCCAGGTATGATGGTACATGCCTCTAATTTCAGTGACTCAGAAAGCTGGGGCAGGAGGATCCCAAGTTGGAAGCCAGATCCAGCAATATAGTGAGACCCTAGACCAAAATTAAAAAAAAATAAAAAGGGCTGAGGATGTGGTTAAGCGCTCCTGGGTTCCCAGTACCCACACTTTAAATGACTATTTCCTTCCTCATCCTCACCCTACAGATTTTCTTCTTTCACAGGTTCCTGGGTGGGTTCTTCTTTACGTTTGTCCATGCTGTGTTACACATTGTGTTTTTATTGGAATTTCTGTGAGTCTTCAATCTACAATCTTCTGCTACTATCAGACTTCTCTTTGAAAATGAAATCTTTAAGGCTGATATTACTCAGAATGAAATTATGGCATTTGTAGGTAAATGGATGGAACTAGAGAATATCATGCCAAGTGAAAGAAGCAAATCCCCCAAAACAAAAGCCAAATGTTTTCTCTGATAAGCGGATGTTGATTCACAGTGGGGTGGGAGGATAGGGAAGAATGAAGGAACTTTGGTTTGTGTAGTGGGCAGTGAGGGGAGGGGGAGCTGGGTATAGGGATGGGAAGGATGGTAGAAAGAGACAGACACTATTACCCTATATACATGTATGATTACACTACTGGAGTGGCTCTGAACAATGTACTGACAGAGGAATGATAAGTTGTGCTCCATTTGTGTACAATATCCCAAAATGCATTCTACTATAAAATTAATTAATTAATTGATTTTTAAAAATTAAACTAAAGGGCTGGGGATGTGGCTCAAGTGGTAGCGCGCTCGCCTGGTATGCGTGCGGCCTGGGTTCGATCCTCAGCACCACATACCAACAAAGATGTTGTGTCCGCCGAGAACTAAAAAATAAATATTAAAAATTCTCTTCTCTCTCTCTCTCTCTCCTCTCTCACTCTCTCTTTAAAAAAAAATAAACTAAAAAAATAAAGAAAATAATATGTTTATAACCAAATAAGGACTGGGACTTATTCAAATCCTTTCTACTGATTACTCTAATCACTCCCCCTTTAAAAAATTAACAACAACAACAAAAAAAAAACTGCTTTTCTTTAATATTGCATTTCTGTTTTGTTTTGTCATTCTCAATATCCTTCCCTTTTAATTCTTTTTTTTCCCATCCAGAGTTGATTTGACACCTGTGCCCATCAGTGTGGTCTGGCTAGCATGACAAGAGTCCATGGGCTCTATTATTTCACCAGAGTTTGGGCCTGGCCTATGTTGGGCTTTTCTCACTTTATTCTTTCTCCTCCATTGAAACCTATGCACAGACTACTCTGTCTTGCTACAGGGAATGAACTGAACTACAGATTATCTTTATTTATATGGCTCACTAACCAGAACTTTCCATATGTTCAAGCATCTTATTCAAACTTTAACTCCCTGATTTTTGGCCATATACACTGATTCTCTCTCCCACGATACAATTTCTTTCAATAGTGGCATTACTCTTCTGAAATTGTAAATACGAAAAAAAAAAAAGTTTGTTTTGATGCTTTCCTCCCTCTTATGCCCTTCGGTTACCAAGTTTTACCATTACACTAATGCCTCCCTACACTGCAGTTAAGGAGAGCAGCATAGCTGTGAACTGATGGTTTTCAACAGCTGCAGATCACTAAGCCAGCCTGCTGCTGGGAGAAGCTCCACTTGAGCAAAACCGTGAAAAACGTGGAAAGAAGCTGTAAGTTGTACAACAAGGAAAATATTTTCTTGGAATCAAGAATTTCTTTTGCCTTATCGCTCTGGATTTTGCAAGCTCTCATCACATTATATCTAGATTTTTCAGGGGTTTTAATTCAAAAAGAAAAATAACTAGTGCAGAGTGAATATTGTCCTTATCGAAGTATGTTAACATGTATTCTTTTATTTGACCACTCTACCATCAGAAGGTGTTATTGTCAGAGCTCACTAAAGAGAATGTTGAGACTTAGAGTGGTTAGTTCTCAGGATAACATGAGCCTCAATCATCAAATTAAAAAACCTTGCTTTGCTGGCTCCTAGCTTGTGGATCTGAATTTGTACATTCTACATTTCCTCTGGTGAATGAGACCCATGCTAAAAAATATTTTGATCAGGAACTAGAAATCACAACACAATATGTGTCTTGTCAAATCAAAGCTGAGCTTGAAAGCCTTCAAAATGTGAGCACTGTCTCACCTTTCCAGCTGTATTTCTTGTTTCTCCCACATCTGCTTGTTCTCTTTAGGCTCGTCTTTTTCATCTTCCATAATCACAGCAACCTTTTCCATACTCTATTTACTTATATAGTTTTCTTCCACAAAATCTCTATGCTCTTTCCTTTCTATTTTGATCCTCTAAATTTCTAAATTTCACCTTTCTGCGAACTCATTTATACATGAACATACATATCTAAATATGTGTCTTTCTCTTCATGTGTGTGAGAATAAACAGTTCTAAAATGGAGAAGTCAGTTATATGTTCAAATTTTTATCCTTGACTTTTTATGAAAAGCAATGCAAAGACTTAGACATTGAGCTTCACATTTGATATGCCACCTTTATGGAAATAATAAAATTCCATAAAATGGGGATTATCACAGAAAATCTGTATACTGTTGTGAACATGATATTGCTTTCTATGATAATTTATGTCTAACAATTTAGCTTTTATAATTTTAATGTTTGAAATCTTATCTTTTCATCTTTCTTTAGAGATGTCTGAAGGGACTCTGCATCTTTGATACCCTTTAATGTCAAGATCACTGTTGAGCTGATGGTACAGCTATAGCTAAAAACAAGGAAGATGGGTCTAGAGAGCAGAGAATAAATTTCAAATGAAAATTTTCATTACATCCTGTACTGACTTTATATGTCTTATTGTTCACCAGTTCTAGGAAACAGGCTTCAGAGAGGCTGAAGAATTAGTGAAAATATATGCACTTGTGGTAAGAAGACCATGGGGAAGTACTGGGGAATGATGACATCTATGAAATTATGCTATTTCTATGAACAGTATTCCACAATGTATCACATATATACATGTGTGTATTTATGACACTAATTAAATAATAATAATAGAGGGAAATCAATAGATTAGAACAAGGGACTCGGTGTGGGAATGGGGAAGAGGGAAAGAAAAAGAAAGGTACTAGGGACTGAGATTGACCAAATTATATGCATGTATGAATAGGTTGTAACAATCCACTATTTGATATAATTATAATGCACCAGTAAAAATCATCAATCAATCAAAATAATGAATAAATAATTCTAATATATTTCCTTCCCCCAAATATTTATAACCAGGTTCTCATCTGCCCATAGGTTTCTTGTTTACTTGGGTCTTCTTTGGTGGTTTTCAAAAGTTAATAGAAAAAAAAAAGTCTAAGCAGATTCTCTGGTTACTTAACAGACTGCAGACTAAACCCTCACTTTATCTGTGTACATTCAGCCTGTGATTCTCCTGGAAAATGTTCTGGGAGCAGACAGTTGGAGCAGAGCCATCTGTCAACTTGGAAAAGATCCCACACCAGAGACAGACAGGGAGAGCTTTGCTCTGGTCACTGATTGAGCCATTTGCAAGAGATTTACACATGGTAAAGGAAGTATAATCGGATTTAACATCTCAGGCTGTGTATTTAGAGGATCATGATAAGAAGACTGTGGTACATGCATGTTGGAGGTTAAAAATATTTCACACCATAATATATCAAAGTTATCAGTTAGTAAAGGGATGGGATGCCTAATGAACTTTCAACAAGGAGAAAGACCTTCATAGAAAACTAAAGCAAAAGCAAACTGAATCTCTTTCCAGATTATTTAGGGGTGAAATATTTTTTTTAAAAATCATTCTAAAAAGGTGAGGCACTATGAGTGACAAGTATTCATGCTAAAGAGAAAGCAAAAAGTATGAATTCTAAGGATAGATATCATTCTAAAATTCTGAAATTTTTCTCTCTTATTTATAAATTCAGCCACAAAACTGTACTAAAATAGTTGGGCAAACTAATGTATGCTAAATAGTTGAGGATTGAGACAGGAGATTGGAAAATTAGAGACCAACATAAGAAAAATTTAGTGAGACCCTGTCTCAAAAAAAAAAAAAAAAATAGTGGTAAAGTGTCCCTGTTTTCAATCCCCAGTGTCACCACCTCTCTCCCCCAAAACATAATGATGCAAGATTAAAGGGGTAGATAAGAATTATTTATAATTTCATATTTACTATTAAAAGAAAATAAATAAAATTTTATCCTATTGTAAGATAGTCATGAAAATGGGAGTATTATTATCAGCATTTGTGAGGGAGAAATAAGAAAGAGATTAGTTCATGTACTTATTTCCAGAGATTCAGGGAGCAATAAGCAGGGCATAGATAAATTTTATCCTCACTCTAAAGCTTATATCTAAAAAAAAAAAAAAATAGTAAGACTCCCTGATGACTTCATTTAATTTAACATTTCAGAAATTCTGTTAGCTTATAGCAAAATACTCATTCACAGAATGTAAGAAATAGGAACAAGTTTAGAAATTATTAAATCATACCTACCAATTTCAGAAGGGGTTAGACTCAGAAATTGTCCTGAACATAATAAGTTAAATATGAAGACCCAGAAATTTCAGTGTGTTTATTCAAGGACATTGAAATGGTAGAAGGAGGATGATGGTGATCCAGGTCTCCTGAACAGTGGTGCAGGGCTCTTGCCCCCCACTACTCGCCCCTCCCTTGATGTGTATTACTACAGTGAGAAAGAAAAGCAGGGTCTAGGGCTGGCCAGGCACAAAAGCTAGGCCTTGCCTTTCTTCTGTGGAACACAAACAATTCCAAAGCAAGAGTATTATCAGACAAAGCCACTCTGTGACACTGATGAGACTTAAGACAAATACAAGACAATTCTGTATCATGCCTCAACATAGATAACACAATCAGTTTATAGCCATAAAACAGACCAAACATCCCAATCCTAACATGAGCTCCTGCTGCATCCTTGCGAATTACACCTGTAGCTTCGATTTTCCCTCCTTCCTTATAAATAATACCAAGAATAGAATTGTTCCCACTTGCTGACAAGATCCAACCTGTGGCAAAATTGTGCTTTCTGAGTCTTCCACGTAGTCACTTTATCCAAGATCGACTCCTATATGTACTTTTTAATGGTTTGCATGAGCACTTTCCCACTAAAGGTTTTTTCCCTTTTAAAGAAAAATAAAATCAATTTCTTTAACTATAGGTATGTGCCCAGGGTGTATTGATAGAGAATAAAGATAATAAAAACATTTTATTAAATAAACAAGAAAATTTTCTATGCTGGACAATATCTTTAGCTGAGTCAATCATTATATTAAACTTGCACACGTTTAAACAATTTGCTTCTATTACATCATCAATACTACTATCTGAGTGCACAGTTTACCTACACTTAATTAAACATAGTAAAGATTTTTTCCATGCAAACACATCCTTGTCTCTCTGAATTATTATTTTTTTAATGACTCAAGTGACCCTTTTATTAGAGAAGAAAATGAATACTTGGACTTCTGCTTCCACACAAGATCACATAAAATGAACTGGATCACCCACCTCAATAGAAACAAACTGATAAAAAACTGACAAAATAGGTAACTTAAACAATGGCTTTCAGAATATTGAACAGAATCAGAAAAAAAAAAAAAAAGCAATTCCTGAGAGATGGGAAATAACAAGGTAGGTCCTACCGCTGCTCAGGCTTCCTGCCTGGAGAAAGATTTCAGGTCGCAGAGCTGGGTAGGAAAATCCACCAAGGTCTTTTCGGTGGTGAAGTATCTCAAGGCAGCCAGAGCCTCACCAGAATAATTTTTCCTGTTCAGGAGAGGACAAGATACCTGAGAAAATAGAGTCTAAAAAAATTAGTGAAGAAATAAAAAACAGAGTTAAAGAATAGTTTTTAAAAGCAGATCTCCTGACAGGTCCAGCCCACACAGGAGCTGGAACTGAACAATTAGAAAATGGCTCAGTGGTTTCATTTAAAGGGATACATCAGAAATAGGGATAAGGTTTCAGGGGTGGAGTCTTGCTTCATGAAGCCTGTAGTCATCAGGTTGATTGGCATCTTGGCAGGCTACAACCCATTTCTGAGAAGCTGGGTGGCTTCAACAAGTAACTCCATCTCCAGAGCTGTGCAGGGCATTTTTGAGCAGAGCTGAGCAGGAGTTCACATGGAATGGGTGATCTTAATAGATTACCACTGTAAGTTCCTAAATATCAGATCTACCCCCTCAATGGCTCCAATTCTGAAAAGGTTCTCACACATAGTCCACAGATGGCTCTGACATTGAAGAGACAGCTGGGAATCCAGAGAGGCAGAGGTGGCTAGAATTTACCTAGAAAAGTCTCATGTAGAGAGAGTTACAGAGGGCCCCCTCATATATCCATTTCACCACTGATAATCACATAAATATGAGGCAACTACCTAAAGCCAAAGGGGGGAAAAACACAAAGCCAGATAAGAACTGGCAAATTTTTGCTTAAAGGGCCAGGTTTTGTGGCTACATGGGCTTTTTTTACAACTATTTATTCGGCCAGTATACAACAAAAGCCAGGAAAGAAAATAGATAAATAAATGAACAGTTTTGTTTCAATAAACTTGAAGTATAAAAACATTTCAAGCTAAAGTTTCTGATCTCAGGTTAGAGTACTATAGTAACTTAGAACTAGACTTGAACTAGAAAAAGAGTCCTGCCTTAGAATTGGGAAAACATTGACCAAGTGCTGTTCCAGTTGTATTCACCAAGTTGGAAATCAAGGTCTAAGTTCTCATGACCTAAAATGAACAGTCAAAACTACTGGAAGTTAACTACATTCCACAACAAAGCTCAGGCATACTTTTATGACTATACTATCAAGTATATAGTATATACTATACATATTTCTTAGTTCTAAAAGTGTCAGGTATGCAAAAATGCAGGAAAATTTGTCTCCTAATGAGGAAAAACTTATCAATTTTGTTTGTAAATTGAAACTTACCCAGTAAGGACACTACCAGGCATGGTGGCACACACCTGTAATCCCAGAGACTCCCAAGGCTGAGACAAGAAGATTGCAAGCTGCATGCCATCCTCAGCAATTTAGCAGGGCCCTAAGAAATAGAGGAAGACCCTCTCTCAAAATAAAAATATAAAAATAAAAAGGGTCGGAGATGCAACTCAGTGATACAGATCCCCTGTGTTGAATCTCCAATACCAAAAAGAAAAGAGAAATTTAGCCAGTAAGGACACAAATTAAAGAATTAACAAAAGATGGTGTAAAAACAACTTGTATTATATATATTCAGTAAGCTGAAGAAAATATTCAAATAATTTAGCAGAAACAAATAATTAAGAATCAAATTGAACTTCTGAAAATGAAAAGTATATTGTCTGAGATAAAAAAAAAATATTCTGCTAGAAGTGATTAACTTCCAGAATTAGACAATGCACAGCTGGATGCAGTGGTACATTCCTGTAATCCCAGTCACTTGAGAGGCCAACACAGGAGGATTACAAGTTGGAGGCCAGCCTCAGCAACTCATGGAGGCCCTAAACAGCTTAGGGAGACCCTGTACCAAAATAAAAAATAAAAAGGGATAGAGATACGACTCAGTGATTAAGTACCCCTGAGTTTAATCCTTGCTTAAAAAAAATAAAAAGAAATAGATGATACACAATAATATTAATTAACATGAAGACATAAAGATAGACAACACCCAAAATAAAAAACAGAGGGGTTAGGGGTGCCACTTACTGGTAGAGAACTTGCTTGACATGTGAAAGGCCCTGAATTGTATCACTAGCAATAAAATGATTAAAAATAAAAGTAAAAGCAGCAAAGAAAAGATGGAGAGAAATGAACAGAATACTGGTGAACTATAGGACAACCCAAATATCAAAATATATAGTGTAATTAAAGTCCCTGAAGTGGAGGAGAAAGGAACCTAAACATATATAAACATATGAATAAAAGTTTTCCAAATTTGTTAAAACTATAAACCTGTCAATCTAAGAAGCTCAATGAAATTAAAATATAAATATGCAAAAAAATCATGGTAGGAGAAAATTTTAAGGTGTGTGGACAATAAACAATGCATAAAAAGAACAAAATAAGATGACATAAGATCTCATCTCAAAATACTTCAAGTTGGAAGTATTTTGGGGGGGTGTGCTAGGTATTGAACACAGGGGTGCTTAACCACTTAGCCACATCTCCAGCTCATTTTATTTAGACACAGAGTCTTACTGAGTTGCTCAGGGACTCACTAAGTTGCTGAGGCAGGCTTTGAACTTGAGATCCTCCAGCTGAGAGAGCAACATTTCTAAGGACTGAAAGAATATGTAATAACACAAAATAAAATAAAACCAGAAGAGCAAAAACCAATTAATTTTTACTCAACAAAAAATACCTAATAAAAATAATGGCAAGAAAAAGGATTTTCAAAAGATATTCAAAAGATGAATTTCATTTCTACTAGGCAAATGCTATGAGAAATTATAAAGATAGTCCTTTAAACACTAGAAAAATAAAAACAGGTGGGAACTTGGATCTATTAAAGACATAGAAAGTGTCAAAACAAGATATACTATGAGTATATAAAAGGATATTACTATTTATATCCCTTTAAACAACTCCTTAAAACATTTTTGTTAGTTCTTTTTAGTTATATGTAACAGTAGAATGTACTTTGACATATCATACATAGAGTCTAACTGTCCATTCTCGTGGTTGTACATGACTTAAAATCATACTGTATGTGTATTAATATATGAATATAGGAAAGTTATGTCCAATTCACTCTACTATCTTTCCCATTCCCATCTCCTCTACCTTCCCCCTATTCTTCTCTAACTCAACAGAGTGAACCTCCACTTCACCCTCCCCTGGCCACATATTGAGAGTCAGCATCCACGTATAAGAGAAAACCCTTGCCCTTTAGTTTCTTGGGATTGGCTTATTTCACTTAACATGATATCCTCCAGTTCCATCCATTTACTGACAAAAGCCAAAATTTCACTCTTCTTTATGTCTGAGTAATTGTCCATTTTGGATGCAGTGGTACATTCCTGTAAATATGTACCATATTTTCTTTATCCATTCATGTATTAAAGGGCACCTAGTTTTGTTCCATGGCTTAGTTATTATGACTTGAGATGCTGTGAATATTGATGAGGCTGCATTATTATAGTATGCTAATTTTAAGCCCTTTTGGTATAGACCGATGAATGGGATAGCTGTATCAAATGATGATTCCATTCCAAGTTTTCTAAGAAATCTCCATACAGCTTTCCAGAGTGATTGAACCAATTTGCAGTCTCACCAGCATGTATGAGTGTACCCTTCCCCGCACATCCTTGCCAACATTTATTGTTACTTGTATTCTTGATAATTGACATTCTGACTGGCATGATATGAAATCTCAATGTAGTTTTAATTTGTATTTCTCTAATTGCTAGTGATGATGAACATTTTTTCATATATTTGTTGGCCATTCATATTTTTCTTCAGTGAAGTGCTAGTTCAGTTCCTTTGCCCATTCATTGATTGGGTTATTTGTGGGTTTTTTTTTTGCATTAAGTTTTTTGAGTATATATATATATATATATATATATATATATATATGAATAATTAATGGTCTATTTGAAGTGCAGGTGGCAAAGATTTTCTCTCATTCTGTAGGCTTTCTCTTCATGTTCTTAATTGGTTCCTTTACTGAGAAGAAGCTTTTTGTTTCATACCATCCCATTTATTGATTATTGATGTTACTTCTCTCACTTTGGGAGTCTTGTTCAGAAAATCATTTCCTAACCTGACATGAGGGAGATTTGGGCTGACTTTTACTTCTAGTAGGCACAGGTTCTCTGGTCTAACCCCTAGGTCCTTGATTCACTTTGAATTAAATTTTGTGCAGGGTGAGTGAGAGAGGTCTAATTTCATTCTGTTACAAATGGATTTCCAGTTTTCCCAGCACCATTTGTTGAATGTATATTTATGGAACTTTTTATAGTATGAGATTGTATTTATGTTGTATTTATGTTGCTTTGTCTCGGTGTCTTCTATTCTTTACCAGTGGTGTTCCTCTTTGTTTTGGTGCTAATACCATGACAATTTTGTTACTAAGGCTCTTTAGTACAATTTAAGGTCTGATATTGTGATGCCTCCTGCTTTTTTTATCTTGTTAAGGATTGCTTTGCCTATTCTGGGCCTCTTGTTTTTCCCATATGAATTTCATGACTGCTTTATGTATTTCTGTGAAGAATGTCATTGGACCCTTAATAGGAATTGCATAAGTCTGTACAGTGCTTTTGGTAGTCTGGCCATTTTGATATTATTAATTCTGCCTATCCAAGAACATGGGCTATCTTTCCATCTTTTAAGGTCTTCTTCAATTTCTTTCTTTAGTATTCTGTAGTTTTCATTGTAAAGGGCTTTCACTTCTTTTGTTAGATTGATACCCAAATATTTACTTCGAGGCTTTTGTGAATGGGATAGTTTTCCTAATTTCTCTTTCAGTTGAATCATCACTGATATATAGAAATGCAATTGATTTATGGGTGTTAATTTTATATCCTGCTACTTTGCTAAATTCATTTGTGATTTAGTTTTTGGGTCTTCTAAATACAAAATTGCATCATCATCAAATAGGGATAGTTTGAGTTCTTCTTTTCCTATTTGTTTTCCTTTAATTTCTTTCTTTCGCCTGATTGCTCTTGTTAGAGTTTCAAGGACTATGTAGAATAGAAGTCATGAAAGAGGGCACCCCTGATTTTTCAAGTTTTTAGAATGTGTGCTTTCAGTTTTTCTCCATTTAGAATGATGTTGGTTTTGGGTTTAGTGTATAAAGCTTTTACAATGTTGAGTTATGTTCTTACTATTCCTGGCTTTTGTGGTGTTTTGAACATGAATGGATGCCACTTTTTCCTGCATCTACTATGATGCATCTTGTCTTTAAGTCTATTGATGGGATGAATTACATTTTTTGATTTCCATATATTGAACCGAACTTGCACCCCTGATATGAACCCCAGTTGATCATGGTGCACACTCTTTTTAATAAGTTTTTGTATGTGATTTGCCAATATTTTATTGTGAATATTTGCATCCATGCTTATCGGGGATATTGGTATGAAATTTTCTTTCCTTTGGATGGTCTTTGTCTGATTTTTGTGTCAGGGTGATACTAGCTTCATAGAATGAGTTTGGAAGAGTTTCTTAATTTTCTATTTCATGGAATAATTTGATGATGATTGGTGTTAGTTCTTCTTTGAAGGTTTTGTAGAACTCACTTGAGAATCTATTGGTCCTGGGCTTTTCTTGATTCGTAGGCTTTCAATGGTTTCTTCTATTCATCCTGAAATGATCTGTTTAATTTTTCTATGACCTCCTGGCTCATTTGTTGATGTCTTCAAGATTTTCTATTTTATTAAAGTATACATTTTCAAAATAGGTTCTGGTTATCTTCTGTATTTCAGTTGTATCTGTTATGTTTCCCTTTTCATTGCAAATTTAAGCAATTTGAGTGTTCTCTTCCTTTTTCTTTGTTAGTTTAGATAAGAATTTGCCAATTTTATTGATTCTTTCAAAGAACCAACTTTTTGTTAAGTCAATTTTTTGGATTGTTTCTTTTGTTTCAATTTCATTTACTTCAGCTCTGATTTTAATTATTTACTGTTTTCTACTGCTTTGGTGACAATTTGTTCTTCTTTTTAGAGCTTTAAAATGTAATGTTATGTTATTTATTTGGCTATTTTCTGTTCTTTTAATGAATGAGCTCAATACAATGAACTTTCCTGTTAGTACCATCTTCATAGTGTCACAGAGATTTTGATACATTGTATCACTACTCTCCTTTACCTCCAAGTATTTTTTCATTTCATCCCTGATTTCTTCTACTATCCATTCATTATTCAGTAGCATACTATTTAGTCTCTGGGTGTTAAAAGTAGCTTCTATTTTTATTTTATTGTTGGTTTTTAATTTTATTCCATTATGATCTGATAGGATGCAACGTATTATCTTTTTTCTTCTTTTTTGTATTTGTTAAGATTTGCTTTGTGGCCTAAAATATGGTCTATTTTAGAGAAGGAGCCATGTGTTGTTGAGAAGAAAGAATATTCCATCCTTGAAGGATGAAATATTCTATATATGTCTGTTAAGGCTAAATTATTATTTGTATATTTTGGTTCAATTTCTTCTTTGTTTTTGTTTGGAGGATATATACAGTGTTGAGAGAAGTGTGCTAAAGTCAATCAGTATTACTGTACTGTCATCTATTTAATTCTTGAAATTGAAAAGGACTTATTTGATTCATGTAGAGATGCTCCATTGATTAAGACATAATTATTTATGATTGTTATATTTTTTTAATCTATACTTCCCTTAAGCACTATGAAATGTTCTTCTTTTTCCCTTCTGATTAACTTTGGCTTGAAGTCCACTTTATCTGATATGAGGATAGAAACTCCTGTTTGTTTCTGAGATCCATATGAATGATATGTCTTTTTACATCTCCAGTCTGTGGATGTCTTTACATATTAGTTGAATCTCTTGGAGACAGCATATTGTTGAGTCTTGTTCTTTAATCCAATCTGTCAGTCTATGTCTTTTGATTGAATGTAAATGGCCTAAATTCATCAATGTTATTTTGGGATACGATTTTTATTTCCTGTCATTTTTATTTATTTATGGTTTTTAATTTGAATTTCTTTATTGAGCCATTTTTTTTAGTATAAAATTCTGCATTTTGCTGGTTTTCACTTCTATTTTTAATTTTGTCTTCATAAAATATGTTACTGAGTATGTTTTGTACTGCAGGCTTTCTAGTTGTGAATTCTTTTAACTTTTGTTTATCATGGAAAGTTTTTATTTTGCCATCAATTCTGAAGCTTTATTTTGCTGGGCATTGTATTCTTGGCTGGCATCCATTTCCTTTCAGTGTGGTATATATTATTTTAAGACCTCCTAGCTTTAAGGGTCTGAGTTGTGATCAGCAGAGATCTGGATTGATTTGTCTCTAATTGTTACCTGTCATTGTCTCTTGCAGTCTTTCAAATCCTTATTCTATAGGTTAGGCATTTTCACAATAACATGCCTTGATGTCTGTTGTAAGTTTATATATTTGAGGTCCTTGTGAGCCTCCTGTATTTTGATTTTTAATTTCATTCTTTAGTTTTTGGAAATTTTATAATATTATTTCAAGGAAGATATTGTGCATTCCTTTGATTTGTATGTCCAAGACTTCATCTATCCCAATCAATTTTTTAATTGGTCTTTTTAGGTTATCGCATATTTCTTGGAATTTCTGTTCATGGTCTCATAACATCTTTTCTCTGTGGTCAATTTTGTTTTTCAAGACTATATATTTCATATTCATTGCCTGAAACATTGTCCTCCGAGTGATCTAGTCTGTTGGTGATGCTTTCAATTGAATTTTTAATTAGGTTTGCTGATTCCTTTATTACAAGGATTTCTCCTTGTTTTTTTTTTTTGTTTGTTTGTTTATTGAATCTTTATCTCTTTACTGAAGAGTAAGCTTTCATTTCCTGTATTTTCTCTGATTTCACTCTTTATACTGTTTTTTACTTCACAGATCGATTTAACTATGTACATCCTAAACTCCTTCTCCCACATTTCTTCCACTTTGCTGTCAATGGATTCTGCTATTGGAGTATTTTGGTTTGTTTGAGGTAATTTTTTCCTTTTTTTTTTTTAATGTTGTGTGCTACCCATCTAATAGTATAGATCTGAGGCAGTAGTGTTTTTACTCTGTGGACTTGCAGTGTACCCTGAAGGTTTTCAGTAGTGTTTTTATTCTGTGGACTTACAGTATCCCTGAACGATTTCAGTACGTCACTATTTAGGAGGAGACAATTAATAACAATAATCAATGCAAACAACATGCAGTATTATATCCAATAGTTCTTACTTTGACTTGTACAATGTTAATTATCACAATAAACAGAAATTATATGATCAGTTTTTGCCTACAATAAAAACCACATGTTTGCAAAAGGGATTAAAATATCAAATGGTGTATACAGAAAAAACTAAAGTTATATAGGGTGTGATGATTATGAGGGAGGAGGAGAGAAGATAGAAGTAAAAAAAAAAGGAGAGTTAAAGAGAGAATAATACAGACTGGCTGTTAGTGGAAGAAAACAGAGAAAGAATCAAAGGAAATAGGTAGAATTAAAAAATATATAAAGAAAAAATTTTAAAAAAATTAAAAATAAAACTAAAAGGATATAACACAAAGCTAAAATATACTAATCAGACATCTTAATCCTCAAAAAACTATCCTTAAAAATAAGTGATTTAATAACTATTAGAAATGAAGAAAAAAATATGAATATGTATAAATGTTCATGTACCATTAAGTTCCAAATTAATCAGTGAAAACATTTTTTTAAAAGAAAAGGATAAAACAAAAAATCTTGTTGAAAAGTTAAAGAATTTTTTCCATTGGAATTCAAAATATTCTCAGCTTCTCTTCTCAGCAGTTTTAGGTGGGGTTCTCTAGAGTGTGATGCTCCACCCTCTGGATTGCTGGAGTGAGAGAGGTAATCCTGTTGTGAAATTCCTGAAGGCAGGGTTTAGGTTTAGGTGAGTTCCAGGCTCTTCACTGAATTCCAGTTGTTCTGGAGATTTTGAATCAGCGCACCTCCAAGTCCCAGTGATTGTTGGTCCACTATGGAAGACTTTACCCCTGGGATCTTCCATGTGTTTCAGTCCAGTGGTAGAGGACTTACTTCTTAGTCCTCTATGTCACCTGCAGACCCCACATTTCTTGGTCTCATGTTCAGTCCCCAAACAATCTGTCCTGCACCTCCCCTTCTGAATTCCCTGTTAGGTGTGTCCCTCCCTGTCCTGCAAACAGCTGGATTGGAGGGGAAGGAGTAGACCTGGATGGGTTTCCTGACCAGATTTCCCCTGTGTAAACCTCTCTCTAGGTTTGATTTTCTCCTGGTCACTTAAGCACACTCAATTTTGCAGTGTGTGTTTACTGGCCTGGTATTTGGGGCCAAACTTGGACTTGCCAGGAATTGGCTCCCTCAGCTGCCAGCCCCCATACATTGGCTGCAAAATTGTCCCTTTCTTTGGCTTCCTGCACACAGCCTAAAGAGATGGTGGCTTCTTTCCTGCATGAGGATACTACTCAGTGTGCCTTCCAGGTTTGTTAGACAATGTCCTTGATCTCTAATCACTCTGTACCTAGACATGCCATTGTCCTCCTAAAACTTTGGCTCCTTTAATTCTCTTATCCCTCCACTTTGCTTGCAGAAGTACTAAGGTGCTTCCCTCTCAGCCATGGCAACAGATTTGCATCTTTGAATTCTTCCTTACTTTATTATATCCAACCTCCCGAGTCCCCAATCTATTTTGAATGTCCAGTTTTAAATTTCAGTAAAGTCATCCCCCACCTTTTTGCTTTTGTTCACCCACCTTGTGCAGAAGTGGCCTCTGTGCTTACTTCATTCCACACCATGGAACAGTCAGGAAAGTGACCTACTCTATTCTGCCATCTTGAAAACCCCTCTCAACAACTCTTTAAAGATAAATAATAACAAAATCCCAGTGTGTTACAGGATTTTTCACATGTGCAGAAGTAAGCAAATGATAGTGGCAGCACAAAGACTCCCAGTGGATTGACAGAAGAGTGCCTTTGTATGGTTTTCATATTATAAATGCAACAATATGTCACTTGAAAGTTGATTAAGTGTGTTAAAGCTCTATACAATAAACCTTAGGTCAACCAATGGCTGAAAGGATATGGAGACTTTTAACACATGATGCTGTGGAAAGGTAAATGATACAGACGTTCTGGAAAACAGTTTAGCAATTTCTGCAATGTCTTGAAAAGCAAAGCAGGTGAGATCATATGATCAAGAAATAGCACTCTCAGATAAATGAAAATTTCTCTGTACCAACATGTACATTTTGTCTCAAAAATCCACACATGAGTGCTTACAGCAATTGTACTCATAGCAATCTTAAACTGGAAACAACCCAGATGTCCTTCAACAGGTGAGTGATCAAACAAATTATAGCTCATTCATACCATGTAATATTAATAAAAAATACAAAGAAACTCTCAATACATACAACAACTTGGATGATCTCAGAGAAGATATGCCAAAAGAAAAAGGTTAAGCTCAAAATGTTATATACTACATAATTTAATTCTTATAATATTTTTAAATTTATAAAAACATAAATATGGAGAAATAAATTAGTTGTTGCCAAGCATTTAGAAGGGAAGAAGAAAGAGATATAGCTATGACCATAAAAGGTTAGATATGGAATACTTAAGATGGAGCTATTCTACATAGTTACAGTGTCATGCAAATCCACAGTTAAAATTGCACAGAATTGAATGCACAAACATACACATAAGTACCTACAAAACTAGTGAAGTCTAAATAATTTAGTGCATTTCATTTCAGTATTTATCATGATTATGATATTTTTAGGTATACAAGTTGTCATCTATGGGGAAGCTGGGTGTATGGTACATAATATTTTCTTGTGTTATTTCTTATAATTCTATGTAAATACAAAATTATATGGAATTCTCTGAAAACAAAAAAAATATTTAAAAAGTTTAAACACATTTCATTGCAAAGATGACATAGGGTCCATTCATCCACACAACTAAATTAAATTTTATGTACATAAATAGAACTTTAGTAAATGTATTTCTTTTATATTTCATGATAAATAGGGAAATGAATTACAAAATATGTGGGTTCAATGGTTTAAAAAATAGAATTTTAAACTTTATGAGGCAGAAACCAACAGACCTGCAAAGAGAAGCAGACACATCCACTATTATAGCTGGAGATTCAACACCTTCCTCTCAATTGATGAAAAAAGTAGACAGAAAATCCGTGACTGTAAAAGAGACTTGAACAACCTTTTCCTAATTGACATTTATAAAACACTTCACTAGACAAAAAGCAGAACACACATTTTTTTTTAAAGCAGTGGCTGGCAAACAGTTTTTCTTGAAAGGATCAAAAATAAAATGTTTTAGGCTTTGTAGTCTATATGCCCCTGTAACATTAAAACTTTATGTGTGCTGCAGCTAAATTTGGCAGGTGGGATCTGAGAGACAATAAAGACAGTCTCTTGATACAAGATAGTGTTTAATTTAGTAATAATATGGAAGGAGGAGAAAAAGGAAAAGTGATGGGCAAGAGAGAAAGAGAAGAAAATACATCCCCAAGTCGCAAGAAACACCAATACCTGAGGTCATGTAGCTGGGAGTCCTGGGGCAGATTTTCAGGGTCCCAACTGGGGGGTCCCAAGCAGAATGTCCTCCCCATGAGTGAGACGGGTCAAAGTCTTATTCCCAGGGGAGGTCCTTAAATAAAAGTTAGAACAAAGGATGTTCTGTTCTAACAATCTGTGTGACTTAGTGGTCCCTTCAAGGAACACATCATCCCTCCAAAGACTGGCCAGATCCTAAAGGAAGGAGTGATAGCCTTGAAATAAGTGATTGACTCTGAGTTCTTGTGAATGAGCCAAACCCACCATAGAGAAATTTGCATTCTTTACATGTTCATCAAGGATGTGTGTAGTTCATGGCAGGCACATGGACAGTGAATATCTTTACTATTTTTCTTAGCCTATTAGCCCTCTATCACAACTACTCAATTCTGCATTTGTAGGACAGAAGCAGCCATAGATAATACATAAATAAATAAAGTTTATGTCCCAATAAAACGCCCCTCGACTGTAGTTTGCCCATAATTTTTAAAATTTGTTTCATAGTTAAATGGAACATTTAACAAGTTAGATTATAATGTGCCTCAAACCTAAGTTACTTTGAAGGGACAAAATCTTGCAAAATATGTTGCCTCACCACTATGTAATTGAGCTAGAAATCAGTTAGGAGAGTAATAAATGAATATCCAAATGCTTGGAATTTAAACAATGTGTTTCTAAATAATCCATGAATCAAAGGAGAAATCTGAATAGAAATTCAAGAACATCTTGAACCCAGTGAAAACAAAAAGAGAATATATCAAAATTTTGAGGAGGAAAGTATAACAGTGCTTAAATGGAAATGTATAGCAAGAAATTCTCCTCCTAGAAATGTAAAAAGTCCCCAAATAATTATCTTGGTCAATAGTCAGAAAGTTTTTTCTCTAAAGACTTACTGAGCAATGTTTTAGACTTCTAGGCCATATGATTTCTGCCAGACTTTTCAGCCCTGATGTTGTAGTTAGAAAGCAGAGACAGCATTTAAATAAGTGAGTTCTGACTCATTCCAATAGAAATTTATTTACAATTACCTAACCTCTGGGCTACAGTTTGCAGACCTATGATCTGGGCTTTAATTTTAAAAATGAAACAAAACAAAATGAAATAACTAGAAGATGAGAGTATGAATCAAACCTGAAGAAAGAATAAGAAACCAATTAGTAAAAGATAATGAAAACAAACATTAAAACAGAAAGACAATAGTAAAAGCTAATTAAAACCAAAGTTTGTTCCTTGAAAAGACTGACAAATTTCTAACAATATAGCTTAAAAAACAAAAGACAGTGCAAACAATTATTAACATGAGCAATTAAAGGGAGAATGTGACCAAGTCCATGAATAAGTGACTACTTTAACTTTGTACTGAAATATTTGGTAATTTATATGAAATGAATAAAATAGAAAGATTCAAATTACCAACAACAACAAAAATGTGTCTATTAAAAAGTAACCACAAAGAAAACTTTTAATTGTGAAAGCTCTACTGATGAATTGTACCAAATATTTAAGGAATAAATGTTAATCAATCGGATATACACCATTTTGCAAATATTCAAGATCAAGTCTTAATTCATTTTGAGACCCTATTGCTATCATGTCAAAGACAAAAAAAAAAAAAAAACCACAGGACAATATTTATTTTTCCTGTGTATAGAATATTTTTAACAAAATTAATTAAATCAACCAATATATTACAAGAAAAATACATCATAATCAAGTAGAGTTGATGCAAGCTTGGTGTTATACTTGAAGCAATTAGTCTAATACATCACTTAAAAAACTAATATAAAAATACTATGCTCATCATGTACAATCCTTTGAAAAAATTAATATCTTTTATAGTTAAAAAATAAGGTTTATGAAAACTTAATCTTCTCTTACCTGATAAAGTTTATTTATAATGAAAACCTATAGCTATCGTCATACTTTAATGATAAAAATATGTTTCTCCAAAGATCATAATTAAGGAAAAATTTCATTCCGTACAGTTTTGTAATGGGAATACTAGCCTGTGTGATAAGGCAAGAAAAAGAAAAAAAATGTATACTATAGACATATAGTAGTAAAATTCTCTTTAATCACAGCTAGCATGATGATCTGTCTGAAGCCTCAATTTATGATTACTATGAAAAAACCTCTACTAAGTATAATAGGTATGTTCAGAAAAATTACAGGATACATTTGTTAATATGCAAAACTCAACAGCAATTATACATATCAATAATGAAAAATCAGAAAAGTATTTGGGAAAGCATGCAAAATATTTATAAATAAATTTAACAAAATTTTCAAAACTTGTGCAATGAAAATTACAAAATATTGCTGAAATTAACAAATACTCCAAGACATAAATTATGCTGTGCTGATGAATCAGAAGTTTCAACATTGTTAAAATATCAGTTCTATATGTAGATTCAGTTATATTCTAATTAAAATTTAAAAACACTGCAATGTTTTTATTTAAAAAAAAATTTTAAACCTGATTTTTAAATTTGTATGGAAATGTAAAAGATCTAGCTAAAACAATTTGGAAAAGGAGAAATATGGAAAGAATTACATTACCTAACTTTAACAATGTCAAGTTGCATTAGGCATTAAAGTATGTTATTAATGTAAAAATAGACAAGCAGATTTGTAAAAATAAAAAATTTAGAAAAAGACATGCATTTATGTCCAATTGAATGTAAGTAAAGAAATACTATAAATTAATAAAGACAACATAGTCGATATCAAACATCTATTACCATATCTCCCACATGAGTGGAAGGTGTTATTCCTGTTTTAATTCTAATTGTAATTAGTAGCATGATAATGTTACAGTTTGTGCTCTTGAGTCAAGGTGCCTGTTTTAATCCTGGATCCACTGCTCACCAGTTAAAAGCTAGCTACAATTTTCTTCATCTACTAAATGAAAGCAATAATAGTGGAAAATACTGCACACACTTGTGTAAGATGAAATGAGTTCACACATAAAATGTCACACATATAAAATGCTTACAAAAAAAGAGCAATCATTCATAATAAATTACACAAAATACATGCACACAAGATGTTCAGTTTTTTAAGACTATATAACACTGATTAATTAATAATTTAAAAAGAAATATTTGCAAACTTTGACACAATTTCAATGTCTTAAAAATGATATATAAATTGAAAATGAACAGAAAATATAGACTGCCTTTTTAGAGGGATGTATATATATGAATTAAAGTTCATCTAAATTTTTTAAAGCTAAGCTATTGAGAATTAATATATAACCTAGAATAATTGAAACAGAATATTTACATAAATGAAATTGTGCCTCTCATCTATGTAAGTCACCATTTAATTAGTGTTGGAGGCAAGACTACCACTCTTGTTGATCCAAAGGACTGAACACTATTTATGCATCTTAAGAAATTATATTGTGAGAATTCACAACAGCTAAACTATGGAACCAACCTAGATGCCCTTCAATGGATGAATGGATTAAAAAATGTGGCAAATATACACAATGGATTATTACTCAACACTAAAAAATAACAAGATCATGGCATTTGCAGGGAAATGGATGGCATTAGAGCAGATTATGCTAAGTGAAGTTAGCCAATCCCTAAAAAACAAATGCCAAGTGTCTTCTCTGATATAAGGGGGGTGACTCAAAATGGGGCAGGGAGGAAGAGCATGAGAAGAAGATTATCACTAAATAGGGAAGAGAGGTGGGAGGGAAAGGGAGGGAGAAGGGGAATTGCATGGAAGATGGAAGGAGAACCTCATCGTTATACAGAGTACATGGGGGGGGGAGAAGTGTGGCACATTAGATTGGGTAGAGAGAGGTGATGGGAGGGGAGGGGAGGGTAATGGGGGATAGGAAGGACAGCAGAATAAAATAGACATTATTATTGCTGTGTGTATATATGTGACTGCATGACCAATGTGATTTTGCAACCTGTACACTCAGAAAAATGAGAAATTATACCCCATCTGATTCAAATGTATGTCAAGATCATTGTACTGTCATATGTAACTAATTAAAACAAATAAAGAAATTATATTGTGATAAAGATGAAATAAACATATAGTAATATATTAACTATCAATTGTAACAAATATGAAAATTGAACATAATTGATTTTTATAAATAACTTTTCAATTAAAACAAAGGTATTGGCTTTAGTTTGTGGCCAAATGTGTTATCAATGTTCTTAAGTCAGAAAACATACAATAATACTCTTTGAAAAAATATGCAAACTTGTGTATTATTTTTCTCCTTCTACATTGTAGACATTTGTACTGCTAATTAAATTGATTTTCAGTATAACTATTGTTTCTTTCTTATTGGTAATTTATTGTTCCTAGTATCCTTTTGGCAATGCATTTTTCCAACCTTTTTAATCCTTTCTTCTCAATGGATTATGTAACATGATTTATCATCTGACAAAGACAAATTCCTGCTTTGAACAATATTCAACAAACATCATCTCCTTTGTCCATAATAAAGATCTTAGAACAAATAAGTACTGAATAAAGCTATTCCAAATTCTTAACCACAGATTACTTACTCATTTGTTCATTCATTTAAAAAGTATCTGTTGAGTTTAGCACGGTAGCACAGGCCTGTAATCCCAGCAGCTCAGGAGGATGAGGCAGGAGAATCAAAAGTTCAAGCGAACCTCAGCAACTTAAGAGTAACCTGTTTCAAAATTAAAAATAAACATGGCTGAGGATATGGCTCAGTTGTTAAGCAACCCTGGGTTAAATCCCTTGTAACAAAAGACAAAATATAAATAAATATGTTTAATATAAATATTTATTTATATGAATTCATATTAATATAAATATGTATTGATATAAATACCATTTATTTTATTTATATAATGCTAAGGGCCATTGCCAAGTAGGAATGACGCATCGAAATTTCCTTGCCAGCGTACCCCATGTTAAATGGACTTGCCTTGGAATTTTGCTGTTGACATTGCATGTGTGTTTGAGAAAGGTGACCCTGCTGAAGGACGAGGGTGGATCCAGGATTAGGGTGTATCCTGCAGGCTTGAGGAAGTATCCTGCTCCTTGGGTTTAGGGCATTCCCGGTTTAAGACAAGTTTAAGGCATTCCCAGTTTAAGACAATATGGGTTTTAGGGAAGTTCGAGGTTGAAGATTATTGCTGCTGGGAATAGGGCGTTCCTGCTGCCTGAGTTCCCGTTGAGTTCTCGTGAGATTCAGAAAGTATTGGGAAAAAAAAGCCTCATGGAGTAGGTGAATTGGGCGGCGGCAGAACTGGGATTTCCCCAGAACGTGTGTGTAGAGGCCGGTGTGAGTTCGGGAATAAAGGATTGCTGTTTGAATCTACAAGGTGTGAGTGGCTCCTGATCTTGTGCCCAGCCAAGACTGCGGCAATATAAATATTTACTCATGTAGATATTCATATAAATAAATAGTAAAAATAGGAGAAAATAGTACATAATACAATCATAAATTTCTACCCTCATACAACATTTGTTTAACTGGATAGATATATATTTTTATTTAAAGGAAGAGTTGAAAAATACTGTGCTATATTGGTTATAAATAGGAGCAGGACATGAACATTTAGAAAAGTATCATGTTATATTCTCCAGTGATACCTTATACTACTCATTTAATCTCACTGAATTTTAGTATTCCTAACGAAAAAAAAATGGTGATCATATTGATAATTTTTAAAGATTAAAGAACATGTTAAAAACCATTCAATTAGCACTTTATACTTAATACACAAATAATTAGTTAAAGTTATTATTCTACCATGGTTAATTTGAGTTTGGATATAATTACTTTTACATTTATGAAATGTCTCTAAACTCTTTTATAAGTTGATTCCAAGAGACTTAATTTTGGACATGGATCCAATATTCAGTATGAACCAGGTATCATCTGCCGAGATAATCTACATTTGGTAGGTTAATGTCTGCCCACTAATGACATTAAGAATCTCTTGGAAGTTGTAATGAGAAATAACGAGTAAACCCATGTAGATTTCACATTCCTGCTGGTGTGAATCAGAAATTGATGATTACAGTAAATGTGACATTACTTGTTCCTAAATTACGTGAATAGCATAACACCACAATACCACAAAGATGTTCTCTACTCTGAGATTACTTTATCTTGGAAATCCCTTGTGGTATTCCACCTGAGCTGCTCCTTATCACTGATATCCAGGGCTGTAAAGAACCTCTTCTCTAACTGATGCTACTATCACTCCTGCCCCTCTGGTGAACAGATATCCCTGAGCAAAGATTGATTTTGTCTTTATTTTTCATCAGTCTTTATATTTTAGGTGTGTTCAACTGAAGAGCAAATACTTGGATTTTTTTTTTTTTAACTCAGAGTCTAAATATGTAGTGATACATTTGGATTCGTTTTCACCACCTGTCTCATGCCTTTTATTTCTTAAGCTGTCCCTATTTAATTTTTTCCTCTGCTTCATATCTTATTTTGTGCTTACATAAAATTATATCCTTCTAATTCAATTTTATCCACTTCTGCTTTAGTAAATTGTATTTGTGTGTGTATTAACCTTGAAATTTTAACATGACTAACTTAAAGATTAAATGTAATCAAGTTATTTTCTCTCCTTCTAAATCCTAAAGTGTTTTAACTTTTCTTAGCTTATATGGTGTTATTAGCCTACCTTTCAATTGTATCCTTTTAAAAATCTCTATAATTTAGAATTATTCATAGCATTACTTTTTCAATGTAGACAATACTATTATTCGATTTACCTGTATCTAACTTCTTTCTTGACTATTTTTCCTTTTGTCTCATGCCTTCCTTTGGTGTTTGGAGATCCATTATGAGAGATTTTACATCATTTTTTAGCCAGATTTAAAGAAAATACAGATGTGATTACCTTTAAAATTTTGTTGGTGCAGATTTTTAGATAATGTGTGGTGTGTGTGTGTGTGTGTGTGTGTGTGTGTGTTATAACCCAGATGCAAAGACACAGAAACATTTTATTTATTGCATTTTAATCCTCAACATAGACAAGATTTACCCCTTAAATATTCCCCTATTATTGGCTGGGTGGGACCACACAAACTTTTCTCAATCACAGTTGTAGGCAAGGTAGTTTCTAACCAGACTCTCATCCCTGCACAGACCTAGGACAGTCTCCAGTTTCTGTCCCTCCATTAATTACTGGACTCTTTCTGGAATATGTACAGTCTCTAAGGTGGTCCCACTTTTCTCTAGACCCTACAAAATTGTCTTTTTGTCAGAGCAGTCCTTCATTGACTTCTCTCTAGAAGTTTTATACATATTTTTACATATTCAATATTTCATACCTTCTCTCTAGAACTTTTTACATTTTATGGGCAAGAAAGTTTGAGGATCTTTAACTAGTACTTTTGAAAATCTTAAATATTTAACTGTTTCTCCCTTCCCAAGCTTCCTTAAATTTCTTCAATTGTTTCACAAGTCCCTTCACTACAAAAACGACATCGGAATCTCTTTTCAAGCTAAAAATCAAAATGAAAAAAGATAGATTCCCCCCCCATCCCCCATGGGGAAGTTCTTTCACTTCCCTGAGACTGAGGAGTCTCTAGGCTTAGGAAGGAAATCTGAAGTAGAAGGAAGAGCATGAGGAAAAGACTAACAGTAAACAAAGACGAATGGGGGGAGAGAAAGGGAGAGAGAAGGGAAAGCATATGGAAATGGTAGGAGACCTTCAATGATACACAAAATTATAAGAGGTTATGAGGGGCAAGGGGGAGGGGGGAAAAAGGGGAGAGAATTTAACAACAGCAGAGGAGGTAGAGAGGGAAGATGGGAGGGGAGGGAAGGGGAGGGGGGATAGTAGGGGATAGGAAAGGTAGCAGAATACAACAGTCACTAATATGCCATTATGTAATAATGTGAGTATGTAACAGTTGTGATTCTGCAATCTGTATTTGGGGTAAAAATGGGAGTTCAAAACCCAATTGAGTCTAATGTATGAAAGACGATATATCATGAGCTCTGTAATGTTTTGAACAATCAATAAAAAAAAAAAAAGAAATCTGAAGTAGAAAAAAAAAACCTGTTAATTACAGGTGGTGGCACACACCTGTAATCCCAGCGGCTCTGGAGTCTGAGGCAGGAGGATTGTGAGTTCAAAGCCAGTGTCAGCAAAATCGAGGCACTAAGCAACTCAGTGAAACCCTGTCTCTAAATAAAATACAAAATAGGTCTGGGGATGTGGCTCAGTGGTTGAGTGCCCCTGAGTTCAATCCCCAGTAGTCCCTCCTCGCAAATTGTTAAACATTGGTAGGTTATTTGATAAGATGCATATCCTGGCTTTAACTTCAGTGGGGAGAAAATGATTGATAAGACCTCATAAAAATGTGTATGAATATAAAACTAAACAAGTTCCCTTTCACATGGAAAGTCCCAAGAAAGAAAATTTGCAGGAATTTCCTTGACCTCACAATAGAGAATGTTAGAGGTGAAAAAAAATATTCATGGGCCCAGAGCCTGAAACAGACATGAAGGACAACCTTGAAACCCACTCTAACATTAACTGTCCTTGACAAGGTCATAAAATACTGCCGAGAGGAAAAATATTCTGAAAGAGTTCTATGTCTTTGACAAGGGCACATGGCAGCAGAAGGCACTCCCCACCAGATGGTCAGAGACCAGGAGGAAGTTAGCCACCTCAGAGGATGCCACTGCCAAGAGATGACAATGCAACAGCCCAGATTTATATCGCTCAGTGGATGCCAACACGGAACAACTGTGGGCCATTGCTTTTATTTAACTCACCTGAAATCATAATGCCACATAATTCCCTCAGTCCACCCTGAACACATGCACACAGTTCACCACTACCATTGTTTTGATAAGGCCTGTGGAGAAGGAAAGGATATCAGAGTGATTAGTGTGAAATCACAGGTTGTCCATGATTTACTTAGTAATTTATTGCCAGTGTTTGAAATGTCAGCACAAAATACAGTTGCTGCTGAATTAAAGAAAAATAATTACCTATGTATGTGAGTTTATGGTCAGAACAAACCAACTCTGCTTTCTGGTTTTCATGATACAGAGCCACGCTATTCTCTCAACGCCACTAATTATTGGTTGATTTGAGGATTATTGAGTCATTCACAGCTCTGATCAAATGCCATCTTCTCAGACAGTCTCTGCTTTCTCTCTCTATAAAGATAGCTTCTCTGTCATTGTCACTTCTCTGCTTATTTTTTTTCACTGTAGCCCCTACTAGTATGTGATGCTATAATTTATTCGTTCATGTGCTGTCAGCCTTCTCTGCAGAAATAAAGTCTAAGAATATATGGACTTTGTATTGTTCACTCTTGTATTCCTAGAGTTTAGAAAAAATCCCCGGTATAGAAAAGGCCTCAAAAAAATAAAATGAATAAATATATAATGTGTGTGTGTGTGTGTGTGTGTACATATACATACATACACATATGTGAGTATATATGTCATTTATATTTTTATATAAATAAAAATAGAATAAATATATATCACTTATATTTTTATATTGAGTATATATTTATTGACTATATGTATAGAACATGTTTATACATGAAACCTAAACATATGGTATGTATTTTAATAGTGTAGTATCTGTTTGGTATGTGATTTTTCTATTCTATTGCTTACCTTATAGAATTATTCCTGAAAAAGTTATAGATTATATCCCAATGATCCTAAAGTGAGGAATTTATGACATATTGCAGGAGAGGTAGATTCATATTTTTGGATCTAATATCATGAAAGTGAAGGAAAGGATTGAGTTTACTTTAGACATGAGATTTTCCTATGTATAATTTTACCTAATCTTGACCTTGCCCACTAGACTGTTTGAATAAGACTTGAAGATTTTTCTTTATTGATTAATCCATCCTACTCTCCATGATTCCTGCCCAGAGAATGGAAAAAAGGGAGAACCTCAAATGCATTTGAATTTTAATTCACTCCAAATGATTTTTTTTATCCCATAGAAATGTGTCCAAGTAATTATACTTTTAGAATTGTGACACATAATCATCACTAGTCCACACAAGCTCCTTCATTTTTTCTATCTATCTATCTATCTATCTATCTATCTATCATCTATCTCCTCCTTACTCTGCATTCCCATTCCACACTCCCAACTTAGATATAAGTATTTAATGTGCCTTGCCTTATCTCAATTCCTAAACATGTACACTGATGTTTTTAATAAATGCTTTATAATCAACATGTATAATTTTTTGTTATACATATAAATCCCTCAAATTGTTTTTCATTCAGCTATATGTTAAGATCATATTGCTATTTCTACATACCAAATACTGTATAATACATTCCATCTTAATTTAACTACAACATTTTTGCTATTTACTTTCTGTAAATAAGAATTTACATTATTAAAACAAGTCACAGAACCAGACTTAAAAACCTAGTATGTCTTCATTAACTACATCATTTAAGGAGGTCTCATAAGTTCTTATTTTTAGTTCTATTTTTGGCTGAATTTGGTTTACAATACTTTCCAACCAACTGAAATACCTCATTTTCTAATAAATTAGAAGAGTGAGTAGTTATTTTTCATATTGGTGGAAATGCTTAAATTTATGCGTTTATATGTATATGCACTCCAGTTTCTTTTCAAAGGGACAAAATGACCCAGAGAGACTTTCCCCTGCTGTGAAGGACAAAAACTCAAGATAGTGTACTGTGACATAAAGTGCATTGCTTTGCCAATCTCTAAAATGTCACTTGTGGGCAGCCTGCTGGGCTCGGCTCAGAGCCATGGTGCCAAGACTGCTAATAAAAAATAATAAAGGTTAATGAAGGCATTGGGTTATTTATTATCTTGAATAAAATAGCCTAGGTTTTATCTGGATGGTTTGTTTGAGGCATAAGGTCTTGCCTTTGATTTTCAACATTGTTTTATTCTTTTCTGCAGGCTTTGAATTTTAATGATTTTGCTAGTATACAGTCTCCTCATATATATATTAGATATGCAATTATATTGAAAAAATGGAGATATCATAGATGTTGAAATATGATGGCTGACTTCCATGAAAAATAAAATACTAAATCCTTCATGAAACTCACTTTGCAATTCAGTAGGAGAGAATTTTGTGCATTAAGCACTTCTTTTGTTGCTCATGAACAATTTAAAGAAAGTAAATCCCAACATTTAATTTTGGCATAATGGCAGAGAAAAACTGACCTTTCACAAAATCACATCCTGCTTTAGATGCATACATCAGATTTTGATTTAGACACTACAATTTTATTTAAAAGGAAGCCAACTCTGCACTAAAATCAGCCTTTCTGTCAAATGTCTGAATGCAAAATACCCAAAGAAATCTTATTACACAGTGAGGATCTCACCTTAAAGATTTCAAGTTCATTCAGAGTACACATGGTACTCAGCCCTCCACTGTTGACTCCAAGATAATGAGATGTGTGATGTATACAGAGTCATTTAGTTTCACACTCTAATCCAA
Source organism: Spermophilus citellus (assembly GCF_964194105.1). Classification (NCBI taxonomy): domain Eukaryota; kingdom Metazoa; phylum Chordata; class Mammalia; order Rodentia; family Sciuridae; genus Spermophilus; species Spermophilus citellus. The sequence goes on from NC_138188.1 coordinate 71,418,177, forward strand.
AATTGGAATTGCCTAAATTTAAAATATACATCATTTGAAACACTATCTTTGAAGTGGTGAAGTCTGTAACTGTTTTATAATCATCTCCAACACCTCAGACTTACTCTCAAATAAGTACTAAATATAGGTCCACCTTTCAAACAACCAGTAGCTATTTCTGCTTTCCCCACTCCATATTGCCATATTAAAATGCAAGATGAACCCTCATGAAAAAAAAACCTATTTTCTATTTTCATTACTTTTCCATATCTTTATTCTTTAGACTCTGGATGCTACTAGTTTCTGTATTTGGAGTTTATTCTGCTTTCCTAGGTCAATTTTTATTTTGTAATGAGACTCATCATTTATGGTACCATTTAATCTTAATTATCTCCTAGAATCATTCTACTATTGAAATTTTTTAGACTACTCATTTAACAGATATTCCTGGTAGCAAATATATGTGCCAGTCTCTCTTCTAACATTAAGGATAAAATTTCTTTTTCTAGAGCTTTTGTTGTATCAGAAATAATAAAGATCACTTGGAAAACTGACTTACCTAAACCTTCATAGACTACCTACAGAAAAGCATGTATTTATATGTTAGGGACAATTCTAATGTTCAAACATGTTTTTAGTTAAAATAAACTTGGTTTATGATTGTTGGTGAAGAAAAATGTTTAGCAGTCCATGGAAACAGATCAGAAAATATGTTACTCATTAGAGATGTGCACAGGCATTCTGGTTCTCCTTCTGAGAAAAACTACACTTTTCAATCTCCTGGAAAATTAAGAGTAAAGACATCTGACTCATACATAACATCCTATGATTCTTGTGGGCCAGTGAAATGTGAATGAAAAAGATGGATTTTATCTGTAGATGAAACTTGTAAAGCTTTCATGATACTCATTTTGTCCCTGTAATATGTGAGGTGGTGGCTTCCCATCCAGTCTCTCTCAGAATGAGGATTATATGGAGCAAATCTTCCAGCTGACTCATGATGGAGAGATAGCATGTGTGAGCTATAAAGCTTCATGTTATTAAGTCTGTTTTTGAGCTTTAACTAACATGTTAAGGCAAAACTCACCCTTTCTAGCTATACAATTTAATAAGTTTCAACAACTGTTATAGTGAGCTAAAGAACATTTCTATTACTCCAAAAACTGAAGTAATAAAAAATGCTATCCATAACAAATAAATTCTTTTTTTCCCAATTGGAAAATTTTCCATTTTAATTGATAATACCTACTTTCTGCAAAAGTCAGAAACAAGTCTCTTAAATATTATTTGTGCAAGATATACTGGTACAAAATTCTGGAGCAGATTCTAGAACTGTTTCAAAAAAACTTTTATAACTTTTACCTAATTTTAAGTGACTGATATTTTAAAATATGAAATGACATAGTGTAATAGACCTAAATCTTAAGCAACCCTATTAACTGAATCATTCTCTTGCATTCTCATGTTTTGGTACAATACAGTGGCATATGGCCATATAATGGCATGAAAAAAATGTTCTGAATTTTTTTAAGTGGAAAAAAGTAGGTTACAAAACAGTAGATGCAGTATAACCTAATTATGCAAAACACATCTTAATATAAGATCTTACAAAGCCATTATTATAGTGATTGACCTCTTTGAAAGTGCTTAGGAATACCGTTTATGGAGGGTGAAATATCACTACAATTCAAGTATGTGTCTACATATGATCTATTAGGGCTCAGAGAAAGAAGTTTTCTAATCCTCACATGGGTGGTACATTAAAACCATCATTTAGTCTTTTTCACATTTAGTTTTGTGACCTTGGCAAACATACTTAATTCCTATAAGCTTTAGCTGCTGCATTTAAAAAATGTTGTTTAACTAACAGAAGCAGATTGGTAATGAAAGTAACATCTCTCTCATAGTGTCATTGTGAGCATGAAAAATTAAGTGAAATGAAATAGTGTTTTGCACATTGTGAATGCTCAATAAAAACTATTTTTTCCAAAAGGAGGTGAAATAAAGTGGTTTGCACAACATTGCTTTGTTGTATTGACAATTTTAATTGGCTGAGAGTCTCCCAAAAGAGTATTTTTTTTTTCAGGAAGAAAATTAGATTACCTAATAGTTGTTCACTATGGTGATGTTTTACTACTAATATGTAAGAAACAGAGAAAAGGGAAATGGGACTATATAAGATTGAGTCTTTACCATCCATCCTGAAAAATATAAAAACCTAGAGCTCTCAAGTTAAATTGAAATTTAATTTTACTTTTTATTCTGTATTTTATTTTGTAAATAGTTTCCCATTCATTTTGAAAGGTGATGATCCTGCGTAGTGTTCTCTGTCTCCAAAATGCATAATTAAAGTATCTAACACAGAGGCTGCTGCTGCTAGAAAATGTGTTGAGTGGCTGAATTTGGTATTAAATGTCATCCAGCGGTGCCTGAAAATCAGCATTGCATGCAGAGGAGCTCATCACAATACTGTTAAATTCGTCTCATTATACATATCTAGATGAGTGATAATTTACCTATTTTGACAATAATATCTATGTTGCATTAGCTTCTTTTTAACATGAGGAAAGCACAACATATGGTACATATCAATGTATTGAATTATTGAATAATAAACAAACAGAAAGAGAAACAAAATACTCTCATTTCTCTTTCAACAAAAAAAACAAAGGAAAACCATTTAAGAATTATGTGACAGCTGAGAATCAACCATTGCAACATCTTATGAACAAACTTGTTCTAATTGCGGCAACAGTGTTTGGTTCACTCATTCATTCAAGAAATATTTTAAATCAATATTTTAAACACTTGCACTACGGGTGGTATAGGCTCCAGAAATAAGTAAAGAATCCTGCAGATTATTTTTGCTTTCCATAAAACAAATGGTTTGGGGGCTGGGGTTGGAGTGTTGGCAAGGTATTCTTCTGCTAAGGCAATACATAAATAAGAACATTTCAAACACTGCAAGTACTCTAAAGATAATTAAAGAATGTTAAAATTGTATGCATTTCCACATGGCACTTGAGCAGAGACACTGACTGTCTTTGTTTCAGACCACCTGTTCAAGGGGATGTTTGTATGGCAAGCAGCATTAGAAGATACTGTCTTTTTCCAATGAAAAAGGCAGCTATGTTTACCAAGTCTGAAGATAGAGATGATGCCTCTTCAAAGCAAAAGACTCATTTGTTGTTTGTTTTCCATTCAGTATAATACAGGCAATGCCACTCTATGGGACAAATGGTTTTCTATATGTTGTGAAGATTTGAGTTTGAGAAACTTGAAGTTAGTTTTCTGCACTGCAAACAGCTACATGTGCAAGAATCACCCAGAATTCCTGTCCATGAACCCTGGGTACCAAGACTTGAGGAACTGACACAAATGTTGTAATAATGTTTAAGGGATAAACATGCCATTCTGAAGGCCTAGAAATTTAGATTGAGAGATAAGGGGAATATCACAAATATGTTTATTAGCATATTGGTTAAATTGCTCAGCTACACTTTAGAAAGGATATTATATGTGAATGGAACATTTTTCCCTCACCTTTTGCAAAGAATAGATTATCTAAATTCAACTTTGACCCATATTTAATTATCCATGCAAAATGGAAACATTTGGTGATGTCCAAGACCTCTTAGGTCTATACATTAAACTATACAGGAGAAAAATTGTAAGATCAATGCTCTGATTGAAGAAGTGGTTGATCCAAGGTATTTTAAAAACAGAGTTAATGAGATGCAAATGAGACACAATAAACTATATGCATGCTTAAAGTGTACAAGTTGGTAAGTGTGATATATTTATATAAATGAAAAATGATCATTATTTACAATACAAGATAGTGAAAATAATCATTATTTACTGAAGTTTCCTCATCTGCAATTCATCCTCCCTATCTCTTCTTGGCCTTGTGTATGCAGTCAACTATTGACCTACTGCCTTTAAAGACTGGTTTGCATTTTCTATAATTTTATATAAGGGAAATCATATTATATACATTAATTTTGTGTCTGAATATTGTAACTCGCCTTAATTATTTTGAAATTCATCCACAGTATTGCAATCATAAAAAGCCATTTTTTATTATTCCTGAGTACTGTTTTATTATGTGGATATGCCATAATTTGTTCTTTTATACCCCTTTCAGTGAAAATTTTGTTTTTTTTTCTCTGAACATTCATATATTCTTTTTTATGTTTATATATTTTTACTTCTCTCAAGTACCTAGGGTGTGGAGGACCGAGTTGTATAGTAGAATATGTAAAGTTTTTTTTTTAATTCAAAATTTATTTCTGCCGTTGTATAATTCTATATCCTCACCAGCAGAGTATGAGATTTCCACTTACTCTATGATGCATTTTCAATATTAAATGTTCCCCAAGGTACATGTATTAAAGGGTGAATCCCTTGCTTGGTCCATTGGGAGGCAGACAAAATTTTAAATAGTGTGTCTGAGTGGGAGATCTTTCAGTTGTTGGGGGTATGTCCTTGAAAGGCACAGTGGGACCCTGTTCCCTTCCTCTTCCTGTCTTTTGCATCTGAGCTATGAGTTGACAGGCTTTGCTCTCCCACATACTCCCTACCACGATGTGCAGCCTTGCCACAGATTCAAAAGCAATGTCCCAACCAAACATGGATTGAAACCTCTAAACTGTGAGCCAAAGAAAATATTGTCTTTTAAAAAGTTGATTATCTCAGGTGTATGTTGCAGTAATTAAAAGATAACTAAGATGATTCATTTTGACCAACACTTGAAATAGCTGGTCATTTAATTTTAGCCCATATCATTGCATTTCTTTCCACATATAATTGTCATTCCCTAAAAGCTATCAATATTGAGCATCTTTCCAGGTACTTATTTGCAACAGTGTACCTTCTTTGGTGTAGAATGTGTTCTAATAATTTTGCTCCCTGTTTAGTTTATTTTATTGCTATCGAGATTTAGATGTTTTGTGTTCATTTCATCACAACTTAGCAAGGATTTGTGTTGATAAAAATTAAGATCAAGTTAGGGCACTCAATCAATGCTTATGAGAGGAGGATGTACAGGAGGGGTTATCAGCTGTCATTACCCTGTGCAACTGATACATCCAACTCAACTTCAGTGCTCTGCAATTTGTGAAATTCCAGAGATTGCATGAGCTGTAGTAGTTGGAATCATTCCTTATACTGTGAGAAATAAGTTACTAATTCCCACAATCAAGACACTATCAGAAAAGTAAGTTCCTACAGGTAGGAATTTGGGGGGGGGTGTTGGTGAAATCATCTTTCACCTCATCTAAATATCTTGTTGAGCTAGTTAACAAAGTCACCACAAACAAAAGTGAATCTTGAATGGGAGGATTTCTGGGAACAGACTTTAAAATATTCTTAAAGGTCATAGTGTTGTGGTATAAACTAATCAATAAAATCAATAAGAGTGTAAGTTATAGGTTATAGATTAGTAAAAATATAGATTAGAGATATAAGATTTTTATAAATGAAATAAGACAATTATAAAGCAGGAATTGTAATAGACAGGCCTAAGACTCTATTTTGTTGCCTTCTATAAAAAAAAGAAAATTGTTGCATGACCCATTTCTAAGAACAGAAATAAAAGCTGTCTTTTTTTTTTAATTGTTTTTCTGTACTTTGCACCCCACAGAATGCACCCAACCCAGAATATGGTGGTGGTCATGGTGAGCTACATCCTGGATTTGAGTACATTTATGGGTCACATGACTTTGAAATAGATTATCAGCTCCCCCTCAGCTTAAAGTCAGGATACACTTGTTCAGATCAAAGATGCGGGTAAGCTAAGTGGGTTATTAGCTTCTGTAACTTGCTTGCTTGCATGACACTGAGAAAAGCCCCTGAGTTGTGGTGTTTATCCTTAAATTCCCAAGACATAGGCCAGGAAATTGCTGTTCTCCCACAGAGCATCAGTCTCTATGGGTGGGTAATAGTCCCTGGCCAGGGAAATAAAGCTCTCTTTTGTTTGAATTCAGAGTTAAAATGTTTTCTGAGGTGGCTCCCCATGACAGTATCTCAGGTGGTTCTGCCTGGTCCTTTTTATCTTTTTGGTCAGTTGATACTAGACAGGTTGGAAAGTAAAATACATGTAGACTAGTCTTTGGTCAAAATTGAATGGCATTAAATATCTCTCAGGTGTCTATCTACCAATTTTGCTGATACAAATTCTTATTATAGCCTATTTAAAAGAAAATGACTAGTTTGTTGTGAGAGTACCCCTGCCATGGAAGGCATCAGATGATTCTGAGGCCAGAAATACAATCACACTAGAAAAAGATTGGGTCAGAATGAGAAGGAAAGCCCAGGAAAATTTGTTTATAACACAGAAGTGGTAAATTCAAAACCAGCCTATGGGCGTGGGAAAAATAGCATAAATGAGCAGGTTGTTTCACAGTTGTTGGACCACCACAGAGCCCTCCAGGGGCATCCATCTCCATCACTATGTGCTCTCAACCTTATGATTTTCTCCTGCATGAAGCAAAGCATTTTGTCCGTCTTGCTAAAATTTAAGACCAAACTCATAAGAAAAAAAAAAGGTTAACTATTAATAAGTAAAATGCTAATTTAACAAAGAGGACAGCTGTAATATAAAACACTAGGTACAAGTAAGAATGTATAAAAAGCAATCTGTGTGCATGACTATTCCTAGTGTAAATTTGTAAAAACACTTTGAGAAAAAAAACCTGCTGCATCTAATAAATACAAATGTTGCAGAATTTAAAATCTAGCGTTTTTACTCCTAGGTATGCTGCCTACAAAACCTCTCATGTATGTTCATCAGAAAATATGGATGAGAATGTTCATAATGACATTATTTGCAAACAAAACATCTATAAAACAATATTTAGGATAATGGTTATTTCTGCGAGAGAGAGAGAGAGAGAGAGAGAGAGAGAGAGAGAGAATGGAGCATGTGATTGTGAGGAATACAATACACACCAGGTTTCAGGGCTGCCAGCAATTTTGTTTTCCTATAGTAGTATGTTGAACAAATAGAAAAACGTTTCATTTAAAATATTGCAGAACACACATATAGTTTGTGTGTCTTTTCAATATACTACAAAACTATGTTTAAGGTATTTCAAATGTTTTAAAAATGGAATGATATATGTAGCTGGTACAAACTGAATGCTTATTTCAGAGCGTGCTCATCTGTTGTAAAATCATAATCTTTATATGTAGCACTTGCTTAGGTAAATGCTCCCAAATGTTGATATAAATCATTTGATGAAACTTTTATCTCACATCAAGAGACTAAAATGAAACCTAGCCTAGTTACTGGAAGGCAGACATAGACCCCAGAAGAAGCCATTCAGGCGCAAATTAGATCCATTCCTGCCTTGCTCTCCTAGGACTCTCGCCACTAATGGTTTGTCTGTGTAGCTATGATATTAGTAGCTACTTAAACACTAAAATTTAAATTACTTTTTAAAAATGGGTAAAATGAAAGTTTTAAAGATGAGAGACAAAGCCAAAATTTCTGCAATTTCTAGTTGTCATGGCATCACAGTGAGGATTTCTTTTCTTCAAACTAAACAAGACATTGCAAAACATGGGAAGTTATTCATCCAAATTGTATGTTCCTATAGTTAATCCCCCCCCCCAAAAAAAAAAAAAAAAACAAAGAAGAAGAAGAACTGAGACCAGCAGGACAGAAGGAAAAAGAAGTGTCAGTGTAGCACCGGTAGAACCCAGAGAGGCTCCCACCCAGAATGGGGAAATGCTATCAGCAGAGGAAGAGTGAAGTGAGGAGTCATTGAGAAGTCCAAGAAAAGAATTCCAGAAACTCCTGAAGAAGCACTTAGATTTGAAATCACGAGCACTACCAACATACTTAATTATAAGTAGTTTATAAATAGGTACTAATATGAACTACAGTACTCAGACAAATGATTGGTAGCTAGAACTCTTGGAGGAAAAGGCATCAATGGATCTAAAATAGCGTAGCCTAGTGGCCTCCTTCTAAAGTCTATGGCAATCCCAAATTAACTTCTGTTAAGTACTAAAAAGATGGCTACAATAAAGAATTTTGGTTGTTGGTGGTGGCATTTTTATAAATCTCCAAAAATCTTCTAAAATAATGGAGAGAGAACCCTACAGCATAGAGAAAGAGAAATCTGGAAACAATGTTTCTTTAAGATTAGACAAATGTGCATCTCTGAATCCTAGTATGTATGATTGGAGACAACCACCACAACAGTGGTTATGTGTAAGTGAACAGAGGGAAGGGAAGGGGGCTCCTAGTTGTTCTGAGCTGGAACCCAGTTAGAAAGTGTTTAGCAATCCTCACAAGGTCTCCCCACTTGGAGTGAAGGACTGGGTGTGAAATATTATCTGGAACTTTATAGCTGTTAAAGTACTCGACAAAATGACAGTTGAGAGAGAGAGAGAGAGAGAGAGAGAGAGACAGAGAGACAGAGAGAGAGAGAGAGAGAAACTGTGAGTAAAACACAAATTGATTAGGGAATATAATTTAATTTGACTGAAAATGAAGAAAAATTCCTGATACTATTTAAGGACAAGACTGCAGAAAGCAGTGGCAGAAATACTTGGTTTTACTATTTTGGATTGAATTCAACTGGAAGTAGACCTTTGAAACAAGGTTTCAAAGGACATGACAACCAAGAACCTTTGAAACAAGGTTCATTCAGCATACTGAATATTTATTAAGGAGTGCCTTTGGGATCACCACCTGTGAAAGGGATAGAAATAAAAGGAAGTAAATAGGATTGGGCATAAGGAGTCATCAAACTGCTGTGAAATGACAGACACCCTCCTACCCAGCCAGGTAGCACTAGAGCCATAATAGAATTTTATGAGTCCTTTGGTTAACTTAGTTGTGGATCACTTCAAGAAGGGGAGCAAATTGGGGTGAAGGGGTTCTCTGTAGCTGAGCTAATATCTGATGAGATTGATAGTGCAAAGCTTCCCCATGACCCAACTCTAGCAACCATTCCCACAATATTATCATCACACTCCAATGAGGTAGGTAGCCCTGGGGTCAAAAAATGACAAATGTTTTTTGGTCCAATCATCTAAAAATATAATAAAATTCATCCCATTCAGACTGAGGAATAAAAAAAGGATTACATATAAACTCACTCCAAGATACTATAGGAATAAAACACAACAATGGGAATTCTATAGAAAATGAAGACACATTAGAAAATATGCCACAATTCGGGGAAACATGTAAACTACTATTTCTAATGAGAGTAAACAGAAATTATGAAAAGATTTTTTTTTGTCTTGATATGTATGCATAGAAGAATATTAAATGATGATTACACTATTGATGTCTTTTTTGGAGAAATAATTCTCCAGAATAAACATTAACATATTAAGTTAATCATCTAATTGGGTTCTATATAAAAATATGAATAGTAATTTATGTTTTGTTTTTATTACTTTTTAGGAATTTCACAATGATGAAGAGGATTATAAATCAAATTTGGTTGTGGATATTTTACCCACCACAAATTCTGCTGTGAATTTACTCATTACTAGTATTTCTCTCAGGTTTATTTTTTTCTCAGATCAGATTTTGCTGATCTAAATATTTTAAGAAAATTGAATTTTTCAATAAGCTTTCATTACATTCTGCATTTTAAGCTCCTGTGCTGTTTCGGGTTTTGTTTGTTTTGTGAAATCTAACTTTACTAAGATCAATTTTTTTTCAGGTTTCTGTTATGCCAATGAGATGTATTTCTTCACTTAGCTTTTCATCCATAATAAACTATACTCATGCCTGGTCAAGAAGTCACCAGAGTTAAAATGGTTGTATCAACATTTTCTGCTTTATAAGTATTTCTACTTCAGTATTTGTGGACAGTGAAACATGCTCACACCCTAACTGCTTTTGCAAAGATTTGAATCCAAGTGTGTTTAATGTCCAGGTTTATACTTTGTCCCCAGTATGCTAATGTCTCTGACATTAGTTAACTCAAATAGATAATTTTGCTTTTTTTTCCCTTGCAATGTATTGTCTAAAATGAGGCTATGTATGTAAAATTTTTATAATCAGTAAATATATGTATTATGTATCTATGTAAATATTCCTCATTTTTATTAGTTTAATCTGAATATTTATATATCCCCCAAATTAACAGGTTGAAGTCTAATAATAAATGTGATGGTATTAGCTGGTAGAGCCCTGGGGAAGTGATTAGTGCCCTTATAAAATAGGTCGCTATTTTAATCAGCTTTTTCTCCACTGTAACCAAAAGACCTGACCAGAGCTATTTTAGAGGAGGAAAAGTCTGTTTGGTACTGGCGGTTTCAGAGGTCTTGGTCCATAGATGGTCAACTCCATTGCCCTACTCATGAGGTGAGGCACAACATCATGGCAAAAAAAGTGTGGCCGAGGAATGTGGTTCAGGGCATGACAACCAAGAAGCAGAAAGAGACTGCTCCTCTCATCAAAGATAAAATATAAACCCCCAAATCATGGCCCCAGTAACCCACCTCCTAGCCACACCCTACCTGCCTACAGTTACCACCTAGTTAATCCCACTCGGGGTATTAATGCACTGATGAAGTTGAGGCTTTCACAACCCAATTACTTCACCTCTAAACATTCTTGCATTGTCTCACACAAGAGTGTTTGGGGGACACCTCTTATTTAAACCTTAAGAGTTACGGAGAGATGCCTTGCTCCTTCCACCATGGGAGGACTCAGTGAGATATTGCCATCAATGAGCCAAAAGTGGGTCTTCACCAGGCAACTGGATCCAACAGAGCATTGATCTTGGACTTTGCAGACTTCAGAACTGTGAATAGACCTGGTCAAGAAGTCACCAGTAAAATGGTTGTATCAAGATTTTCTGCTTTATAACTATTTCTATTTCAGTTTTTGTGGACAGTGAAACATGCTCACACCCTAACTGCTTTTGCAAAGATTCGAATCCAGATGTGTTTGATGACCTGGTTTATACTTTTTCTACAGAACTATATAGACCACCTAGTTTATGTAGTAGCATAAAAGTCCACCAAAAATAATTTTTTTTTCTATTTGAACTTGTTAGATATACTCATCTTTGGGGCTAGAACTATAGCTCAGTGGACAGCATTTTCCTAGCATATGTTGAAGCTTGGAGTTCAGTCCCCAGCACCACAACACAAAACAAACAAAACAAAAATATCCTTTTGTAGCTCAATGAAATTATTTGGCCTCCTTATGAGTTGGCTAAAATAAAATGTATTCCATAAGGCTTGACTATGAGCACACTCTCAAAAGCTTCTGGGTTAATGCAGGATTATGCAGAGGTGAACTGATTGATTAAATTACAGTTCTCATAATTCAATCCATCCTAGTTTGAATGAAATGACTGGGTGGTAAATGTAGGCAGGAGGGGCATGTCTGGAGGAAATGTGTTACTGGGGCTGTGCTCTGGAAGGGTTCATATTCCCTGCTAACATTCCCCCTTTCTCTTTCCTGGATGCCATGAGAGGAAGAGTGTTTTATTGCCATGCCATTTCACCATGATGCTCTGTCTCACCTTGATCCCAGAGCAATGGAGTTGGCCCACAGTGGGCTAAAAATCTCTCAAAATAAACTTTCCCTCCTCTAAGTTGTTATTGTCAGGTATTTTGGTTACAGCAATAAAATGCTGACAAACACACTATTTATATACTCATCTCATTTGCTTTTTAGTACTCATCTTGATTTGTGTTATGAATGAGTTCCTTTCTGCTTATTACATTTATTGACTTAGGAGTCATCTCATCCTCTTGAATAATGGATATTTTCTCATTTGAGATGTTCTTAATCAAAGCTTACATTTAGCCATTTGCATGTTACAAATACAAATGGACAGTACTATTGCTAAACAGTTTTTGTAATTACTTTTTTATTCTTTTCCTTCTACAAAGCATTTGATGTGCTGAAGAAAAGAAAAACAGGGTTGAATTCAAATCGTGTAAATAAGAGTAGATTGCTATTTCTGAACGTTGTAAACAGATTTAAATGACATACACAGCATGATGTCATTCATCTTGTGAACACTAGAAAACTTAATAAAATATATGAAATAACTGTTTTCGGGTACTGGAAAGAAGCCAGCACAGGTCTCTGGTAATAGAATTGGGTAAAAATATGGTAGAACCAATGATGTTCCAGGTTTTCTTTCCATCAAGATTTATATGGCTAGGAATGGAATGCAAGAAAAGTAAGTTACCTTAGCAAGTTAAGAGCCAGAGAACAAAGTCCAGGAATGGTTAGGGAGGTGGTAGTACAGGGTTCCAAAGGAGGTTATATTATTGTGGGGGAAGCTTCAAACATCTGTAGAAGGATTCCCTTGAGTCTTTTCTGAATTCTAAGTTATGCACATGTAAGATAAAATATCAATGACCCGTAATCAACACATTGAACAACTACCAAGGGCTCACACATGCCCTGGAGGCATTCAAACTTGGACAAACCTATAGGGAGACTTGTTGAATACCCCAGACATTAGCTGAGAACTCAAAATGGACAGAATAGGAATCTTAACCATTTCAAGATGAATGACAAATCTTGGAATACATTTTAAAATAAACTGCAAAGCACAAGCTAATCTGTTGCTTGACAGAAACAAGAGGCAACAGACGTAAAGGAAGAAAACAATATCCAACCACTCAAGGACAAAAACTTAAGTTGTTCATGCTTAGCCAGGAGGCAGGAAATTGGAATGCAAAACCAGGAATGAATAACAGAGTGATAATAACACTCTGAATAACAGAGGTGATAGAATTAGCAGACAGGAACTTCAAAACAACTAACATAAGTATGCCAAAATGTTTGAGGATGTAAAGGCAAACAAAAACATAAACAGGTGAGAACTGTAAGATATAAAATAACCATTTGGAACTTAAAGAAATGAAAAGTATAATAAAGGAAAAAATACTAGATGCAATTAATAATGGATAAGACATCAGAGCATAAAAGAAAACATCTGTAAATTTGAAACTATATTAAAATGAATGACCTAAAGACCAAGACAAAAGAACAATCTCAATAGGACATTAGTAAGTTGTCACATATAGGAACATTTGGATTTCCAGAAAGTAGAAAAAAATATATATATTTGGAAAAATGTTGAAATTAATGAAAATCATGAACTAATTGATCTAAGAAAATTATTAAACTGCAAGTAGGATGAAATAGAAGAAAACCACATCAAGGCAAATCATAATCAAACTATGCAAAAAGAATTATGAAAACACCATAAAAGAATCCAGACAAGAACATAAAATATGTATGCTGATAAGGTCGGACCCGATGATCGTCCTGAGAAACTATAAGGCTGGAGTCAGCGGAACATTAAATGTGTTAAAAGACAGAAAAAACTTTAATAATGAAAATGAGCAAACATGTTTTTATAAAAGATAAAAGGGGAGAGGAATTGTCACCAACACACTTGTATTACAAGAAACAGTAGACATCTCTTCAGATTGAAGGAAAATGAAATAAGATTGAATTTACAAAAGAATATAAAGAGCTCCATAAATGGGAATTATGTGAGCAAATACACAGCAGTCTTCTCTCTCTTTTAAAATGTTCTTTGGAAGAAAATTAAGTGTTTAAAACAAAAATAATAGCAATTACTTTAGGGTTTACAAAATATGTAGAAGTAAAATGTAGGACATCAACCCAGAGCATGTAAGCAGCACACTCCTGCAATCACAGTTTGAAATGTTCAGTTATACATCAATACATATAAAATTATCTAAATATACGCTTTCATAATTTAAATATGCAGTTTTCCATATCATAGACCAGCTTTTAAATGATAAAACAAGGAAGTACAGCAATTAAATCAATAATACAGATGAAATGGATAGTGAACAAATAAATAATTCAAAAAGAAAGGAGAAAACAGATACAAGGAAAGAAATAATGGAAGAAACAAGTGGAGAAATAGCAAGATGATAAATTTAAACTGAATCATACCAACAAGTATATTAAATTTGTATTTTTTATTTAGATATGACACTTCTCAGATGATGATATACAATCAACAAATACATGAAAAAATTTTCATCATCACTAGTAATTAGAGAAATGCAAATCAAAACCACTCTAAGATTTCCTCTCACTCCAGTCAGAATGGCAGTTATTATGTAGACAAACAACAATAAGTGTTGGTGAGGATGTGGGGGAAAAGGCATACTCATACACTGCTGGTGGGACTGCAAACTGGTGCAGCCAGTATGGAAAGCAGTATGGAGATTTCTTGGAAAATTGGGAATGAAACCACAATTTGACCCAGGTATCCCTCTCCTTGGTCTATAGCCAAAGGTCTTAAAAACATCATACTACAGGGACACAGCCACATCACTGTTCATAGCAGCACAATTCACAATAGCTAAATTGTGGAACCAACCTAGATGCCCTTCATAAATGAATGGATTAAAAAAATGTGGCATATATACACAATGGAATATTACTCAGCAATAAAAGAGAATTAGATCATGGCATTTGCAGGTAAATGGATGGAGTTAGAGAAGGTAATGCTAAGTGAAGTTAGCCAATCCCAAATAACCAAATGCGGAAATTTTTCTTTGATATAAGGAGGCTGATTCATAGTGGGATAGGGAGAGGGAGCATGGGAGGAATAGACTAATTCTAAATAGGGTAGAGAGGTTGGAGGGGAAGGGAGGGGGGCATGGGGTTAGATATGATGGTGAAATGTGATGATCATTATTATTCAAAGTACAGGAATGAAGACATGAATTGGTGTAAATATACTTTGTATACAACCAGAGATATAAAAAAATTGTGCTCTTTATGTGTAATAAGAATTGTTATGCATTCTGCTGTCATATCTAAATAAAAAAATAAATTTCAACATTTTTATCATGACTACTTGTTTTAATGATAACATTTGGATATATTTAGTTAAATAAAATGCACATTATTATCCTTTTTTCATATTTTCAAATGTGTTTCCTGTGATCATTTCAACACAATTTTAAATCATCACTAATCTAATACTTTTGATAAAAAATCAGAATGTCAAGTCAAATAATAAAGGAATAATTGATTAAATGCTCACTATAAGAAATAACCTTTAAAAACAAGGATGCAAAGTATCCAGATGATCTTAAGTGATAAGGAAAAGAAACAAAAGATTTTTGGAGATTAGAGTACCTGAAGTCAGCACTTACTAGCTTTGTTATTAAGGGCATTGTAGGACTGACAAAAGATAGATAAAAGAGAGGATAGTGTAAGAGAAGAGAATCTAAAGACACCCACATTACTATCAAATCTTTCAACATAGTCTATGGGAGACAATAATAGGCTTTTCAAAATACGGTGCTAGAACTCAATATTCATATGGGAAAAAATAAAATGACCTTATGCATTACAGAAAGCTAAATTTCACATAGGTAATTGATTGAAACATAACAACATAAACCTCCAAGAGAGAAACAGAATAATATATTTATAAATCAGGCTATTTCTTAGCTTGGACATAAAACAATAAAGATAATATTAGAAAGAAATATATTAGGCTTTATCAAAATTTAAAACTTCTGCTACCTCAGCAGACACCATTGAGAAAATTAATAAGAAAATTATAGACTAGAATAAGGAGACTTTGAGGGATGATAGTGATAGGGGTCAGACAGATGCAAGTGGTGGGAACAAGGTTTAGGGAATAATTCCATAAAATGGGCTCATTTGTGGGGTTGACCCCCCACAAGGTTTCATTTCCAAGAAGCAATTTACTTGCAGACCTGCATGGCTTAAGTGGACAGCAAAATACCTATTATCTACAGGAGAAATGAAGGCTCCAAAATAATGATGATAAGGGGAACACAATTACTCTGAAGTGGGGGGACATTTTTTAACCCTTTCCACAGACCAGATCCTGGAACTCGGGGAGATAAGGATAATTCCTCCTAATCATAAAATCTGTAAGAATTTATGGTTAAGAATCCAGTTAGAACCAGTCAGCATGCACCAAAAAGGCTTAGAGTTTTCACTGCAGTGGTAACTTGAAAGTCTGATGTCATCCTGCTGTCAGTCAAAAGTTAGGAGTTGGACCTAGGCGGAACTTACTGAAAACTTCTCCAAGATCCCCAACAATGCTGGAATGCAGGAGAGGCATGCTGATCCTCTCCTGTCTGAAAGGACCCATTCCCTCTCTTGAGAGTGTCCTGTTTTCCTCTTTCCCATCCTAATAAACTCATTGCTTGTTATACTGAGCAACATGTCCAAAATCTTTCTGATTTGATCTCAGGAATCGGATTTGAAGGGGGGTCTTTGAGCTAACTCAGTTTTCCAAACCACCCAGTCCTCTAACAATAGGAAGATTTCATAAGCATATATATACATGAGTGAAAACTCATCAAACTACAACAAATGTTTTCAAAGACATGAAACAATCAGATCTTTCTGACACACATCAATTCAGAAGAAATCTAGCTATTTCTTATACATCTAAACATATTCTTGTGACTTAGCAATTCCACTCCTAGGAATTTGCCTACATAAATCAAATCATTTATTAAAATACAAGTGCACAAGTGTTCATCATAAGTTTCTTCATAGTAGCCAAAAATCTGGAAACTACTCAGTTGTCCTCGATATCAAACAAGGATAAAAAGAAACAAAAGAAAACCTTAAAGAATAAAGCAAAATGACAAAGAAACCAGGAATATTGATATGCATTCATTTATAGAGCAATACACATTAATAATGGAGGGAAAAAATCAACTTGGATGCATCTCTGAAACATTCTGAGTAAAAGAAACCAAATGCAGAGAGAAGATTATTGTATTATTCTATTTATGTTCTAAAGTAGGTAAAACTAATTAATATATGCTGAGAAAAAAATCATTGTCTCCAACACTCAAAAACTCACCATCATTTCTTTTTAGGTGTTAAAGAAGCGATAAGAGGCTGGATGCATTGTCTCAATAATCCAAAAAAACAAAACAGAACAATATTAGATAGTTGAGAAAGACAATTTATGTCCTAGTAGAAAAGTCTTAGGAGAGAATGATGAAATGAATATTTTCAATTATATATAGAGAAAACCACACACACACACACACACACACACACACACACGGTGCAAAATTGATTTTTATATGGTCTTTTTATCTTCTAAAATGTCAAGTACATATCTTAAATTATAATGAACATTACATTACATTACTACCTCACATTTCTTTTTAGAATTATCCATTTTTATACAAACTCAAAGTGACCCTGCAAATTGAGTTCTCTAAACCCAGTAGGCTTATCTAAATCTGTTGGGATATTCCTGTCTTATGCAAATACCTCCTTCCTCCCACCAGGGCTGCTTTCCCTTGTCTCCTGATGAATTGCTCCTTTCTTCCTTCACTTAGTAATCACATCCTCTGTGGTTCTAAATTACAGGATCAACATCTCTGCCTGGAGTATACACATGGAATTTTTTCCTCCTATGTCTCAGATTCCTTGAAAATTTTTGCTGCATTCTTTCATTTTCTCCATCCTAATTGCCCAACAAACTGCCAACACTGATATTTGTTAGTGATTCTGTGAATGCATTTTTGAAGGCCTATTGGAAGTTTTTTGATAGATATATTTATATAGCAATGGTTGGGACCAAATTTAAACACCATACCCCATAATACAAAGAGCAAATTTGTGTAGTGAAATTTCTCCACAGATACTCTATTTTTTTATATTTTGGCTTCCAAACATATGGCAAAACTTGATATTTTAAAAAGATGACAAGATATTTTAAAGGAAATATATGTTTTAATTTCAGTATATTTTCTTTAAAAAACAAATTATTTTGACCTCAATTTCCTAGAAAATAACCTTATTACACTTAGTTTTCTATTTATATTTTAATGTAACAAAAGTATATTAGAAGACTCAAGTTTAAGACATTAGAATTATTTAATAATGCTATCACAGATAATTTAGTTCACTAATGAAGAAACTGATTACAGTAACCAGTCATTTCGAGATTGCTTCTTCCTTTACTTAAAACCTAGAAAATCAGAGGTGAAGAACTCTTATGTTTCATCTAGAAAAATGACCTCATTTCAAGGATCAAGAATGGGAGGTAGAGAAAAATCAACTGGCAACATAAATCTTGTAGCTAATGAGAGGCCATTCCTGAAACCTAACTCCTCTACAACTGAAGTCTATTTGGTTATTTGAACAAAAGAAAAAATAACATTTCATCATGGAACTTCTCTCTATTCCATTCAATATGTTGGAGGAGTATGATGTGTTAAGAGGAAGTCTGTCCACCCTGGATATGCACCAGTCCCTTGTGGGGCACACAAAAGTATACTTGCTTGAGTGTTAATCCCCAGAGATTCTCCCTGAGTCTGCCTCTGAAGGTACTCACCTCTTTATGAGTACTCCAACTACTCCAACATGCAGTTCAGGTTGAGAGCTAAAGTAATAGGTATTTTTTTTCCATGCCATAATTATTTTCTCAACCTATTATCAATTTATGCTTCTGAATATCCATTTTGGTTGGAAATTGAACACCATTATGAACTTTTGATCAAAAGCATATAGATTTTACTTTTTGGCTCTTATAGATTAAAAAGTATCACAATGCTTCAATTAATCAGTTATAATATTCCGGGACTTGGGTATATGACTAAAATCTACCTCAAAAACTTACTGTGTTCTGTATAATTATTTTTTCCTGTGGATAAATAAATAATTTTTCTTGGAAGAGCAGAATAACCCATAATAGAGGCTCACATATATATCATACTACATATTGTTATAATGGGGTAGTGGGAAGATTATGTGTGACTAAAATCTATGTCAGAATATATTTCATTTAACTTGGCAGACCTTGAGAACATATTTCAAACTTTGGTTGAAATGCAGTTTAAGTTTTCATCATCAATAGTTTGAACTAATTTACCCTATTACCCAAATGTTATTAAACACACCAAAAATGTGATATTTAATGCAATTTTTATAATCCTTAGTAGTAAATTTATGCCTAAATCTAAACACAAAATGAGTACTGTTGTTTCTAATCAGTTTTAAAATATCACCCTTTACTTAATTCCTACCACTGAAGTACTTATATTTATTATTAACCTATACTGGTCTAAGAGTATGAACTACAATTAAGTCCAATAAATACAATAAAAAATTTGATTCAATCTTTATAACTTGTATTTCTTCATGCAGATATCCTTTCCTAAGAGAATATATAAATCAAACAAGAGTATCAAAAACAGTCTACCTCATTCACAAATATTAATCATCAATAGTACATTCTAAAATCTTAAGAGTAAACTCAGGTTCCTTTTCATTCCAACCTTAAAGAAGAGATGGAGAGATGGGTTCTTTAGGTCATAGGAATGGCTATTCTTAAAAAAAAAAAAATTAGGCTTTCAGTAGGATGAGGAAAGGCAAGATTCTAGAAAAAAATGTTCCGTAGGAAATAACCATTATGACCAGTTTCTTATAGGGTAACACTAGTGATTAGGTTATAAAAATTATTAAGGGGTTCAATATAGTTTCTGATTGCCATTAGGTGTATCTATAAAAATTATGGCAATGTTTGTGACAATGACTTCACAAAAATACAAGCAGGCCTTGGGAAAGAAAAAAAAATGCACTTGGTTGACAATAAGTTCAATTTCTAAATATTATAGTTTCCAAAATGTTTGCCTTAGGAATGGTCAAGGGTGCTTCTTCATTGTCTTTACACAAGAGGAAATAGTAACAGTAACACACAAAGAGAAATTCTGAAAAGCAGACAATATTTCCTCATGAAAAGATTTAATTTAATGTAGATTCATTTATAGTCATTAATGTAGCACTCTAGTGTCAGGGTACTGATTATGGGGAATGTCATGTGTGTCTGGGTAGATAGTGTCTAGGAACTCTAGGTACTTTCCATTCAATATTTTGTAAACTTAAAACTCTTATAAGCACTAAAATTTATACATTCTATTTTATTTATTTATTTTTTTAGTACCAGGAATTAAACCCAGCGTGCTTAATTACAGAGCCACAACCTCAGCTCTTTTATCTAGCCATCTATCTATCTATCTATCTATCTATCTATCTATCTATTTATTTATTTTTGTTTTGAGACAGGGCCTCACTAAGTTACTTAGGGCTTTGCTAAATTGCTGAGGCTGTCTTTGAACTTGCAACCTCCTGCCTCAGTCTCCCAAGCTGTTGGAATTACCGGAATGTGTCATCACACTCTGCCTAAAATTTATTAATTAGAAAAAGAGCTTCAATATACCTTAAAGTATTTATAAAGAATTTAAAATTTACCATTTTAGTGGAGAGTGTCTTTTGTTTTCTTTATTCTCTTAAACTATCCAAAAATCGATGAGTTCAAACAATTTTTTTAAAACTTAACTATGGGGCTGGGGTTGTAGCTCAATGGTAGAAAACTTGACTAGTATTCACAAGGCCCTGGGTTTGATCCCAACCCCTGGAAAAAAAGGAAGGAAGGAAGGAGAAAAAGAAAAGAAGAAAGAAAGATTAATATTTATTTGGAACTCAAAATTACATAATATAAAAGGAGAATGATTTGTTCCTAACTCTTCAGTATACTAAATTCACTTACAAACAGTAGAAGAAAAACCACAGCGGACCCAGGTTTATAACCATCATTCTGTCCAGGAAGCAATGAAAAGGGAAGAAGATTATTTTGAGCAGTCCTTTATCTTATCACCTTAGGTATTTGATAAGAAAAATCTAGGAAACTTTTGAAAATACATATTCTGTGGGCCTAAACCAGTAATTCAGATGCAGTCATCTAGGATGTGATGCAGGCAATGGTACTTTTTAAAGTTCTCCAGGTTACTCAATATGAATTTTTTTTAACATTCCAGTGAGATTAAGAGCTCACTGAATTGCAATTTTGTACCTAAGGAATACTAAAATATAATATTCATGATGTCTTACCCTGCCAATATTTTCTCCACACCAAATTAAAAAAAAAAAAGACAAGTCATCAGTGAGGATCTCACCTAAATAGAAATAATAAAATTTCTGTTGAGTCAACCTCAGATAGTACAAGACAAAAAATAGAAAAGAAAAATAAATGTGAGAAGACCATTCAAAAGTAAATTAATGCCAAAAGATGAAATTTTAAGTTTCTACAATAAAGTGTACTTTAAAAAAAACTTATTGAAGACATTATACAGACAGGAATTTTAAAAATACATGGTAAAGTCAGAGAAGAAAAAAAAAGTAATAATATCCACCCTTACCTCTACTTAAATACTTCTGATCCCAGCTTCCTTTGTGTCTATTTTTTTTTTCAATTTCAAGATAATTCCAATTTAGGTTAGTGTCCTGCTGACATTTTTACTACATTTCTAATAAGTTAATAGTGAGTTTCATGATTTAAGTTTGAGAGAGCTACTCTCAGATTTGCTATTCAACCATAGTTTTGAACACTTTGAATTTTCTCAAGTGAGAACAATTCCAAATTAATGATCCTTTCTTTCTCAAATTGGAAGCAACTTTAAATGATATTACAGTGCTCACACAATTGCAAAATATTCACTAATTGAACTCAAATCACATACCAACATTCATTTTTAACTGAAACAAAAGAGATTCTACTGTATCAAGCCAATACGAAATCATCTATTTGAGGAAGTTCTCAATTTTACATTTCTTAGAGGGCATATATTTTACTTGTCTTTTTTGCTGCTGCAACTAAAAGACTAGACAACTATAGAGGAGGAAAGGTTTATTTAGGGGCTCACAGTTTCAGTGGTCTCAGTTCATGGACAGTAGGCTCCATTCCTCGGAGCTCAAGGTGAGGCAGAACATCAAGGCAGAGGGAAGTGGTGCAAGTCGTTACCAGAAAGCAAAGAGAGACTCCATGCTCTAGATACAAAATATATACCACAGAGCCACACCCCCAACTAATCACTTCCTCCAGCTACAACCCACCTGCTTCCTGTTACCACTCAGTTAATCCCACCAGGGAGTAATTCTCATTAGGTTAATATTCATTCTCACAGCCCAATCATTTCTCCTCCATATTGTGAACTTTTGGGGAACACCTCATATCCATATCATAACAACATGCTAGTGGCATTCTTAGGAGAAAAGAATATCTGAAAGATTTATGTTGTCTGTTAATCAAAAAGTAGACAAACCTAGAAAATAGAGGCAGAGATAATCAAACATTCTTTCATCATGACTCGCTCACAGTCTTCAAACCAAGCCAGATGCATCCTTTCTAGAAGCAATGAAGACAGTTCTCCAATTTCCACAGCTGTCTCAATATGTGCAAGGTAAAATCTTCCAGTTAAAGATACTGACTAGCCTGCGTTGTTTGCTCTTTCCTAGTTCTTCCATTCTTAGATAGTCATTCCTCCTCCCTCTTTTTTTATTCAGTCTCTCTCTCTCTCTGTCTCTTAATCTCTCTCTCTCTCTCTCTCTCTCTCTCTCTCTCTTTTATTAATTTAATTTTCCATCATAGGGTTGCTTAACCACTGAACCACATCCCCAGCACTTTTTATTTTTTATTTTGAGATAGAATCTCATTAAGTTGCTTAGGGCCTTACTAAGTTGTTGAGGTTGGCATTGAACTTGTGATCCTCCTTCCTCAGCCTCCCAAATTGCTGGGATTACAGGTGTGCACCACTGTGCCTGGCTTGTATTCAGTTTTTCTTTGTAAAATACAAACATAAATGAATTCAAGTCCAATATGTACACACCACGATTTTGAACATAAAATATTAATATCTCTAATATAATACAATAATAAATTACCAATTCTTGATTCAATGTTAATTCTATTAGCTATTTTCATAGTTATTTATATATGCTTAATGCTCTCATTTACTTTTATTAAAGAAATCCCTTTCCGTTGTGTAAAACATATATGATTCAAGCAAAATGAATCATTTGACTTTGCTCAAAATTATGGATAGTCTTTTCAGTAAAGCCTGACAATGACAGATTTCTTCTATGATGCAGCAGAGTGACATTTTGATAGGCTTCCTGACAAGCCCTAAACTTGATGTTATATAGCAAGATGACATTAAGATGTGCTTTCTCATGCTTTTTTAAATTTTTCATTTCAAATATTTTATATACTTAAGTGGATAAAATTTGGTTTTATTTAAAATGGCCTCTTAAACATGTTTAATTCAAACAACTATTATAAAATATTAATAATTTTATTACTTGATGATTGAAGGTCTTATTAATATTCAGTTGTTATGAAGACCATATATTTTGATGTTATCTCAAGATTAATGGCACCTGACATTTTTATTACACCTTATAATATTTAGGTGCTTCTATAAAATTCCAATTTCTATAAAGTTGCCTTCTCCTTTCTTCCTGGAGTCCTTTCATTTCTGTCTCTACTGCTACCACTGAGGTTTAGTCCCAGAGGTACATCATTATCCCTTTCTTACCAATTTAGCCACAGGGGGTAAAAAGCAGAAATAAAAAGTTCTTCCCTTGTAATATTAGCTGAACTCTGACAGGCTAAAAACTTGCAAAGATTTTACTTGAAAAATGGGGAAGAGTATTTTAAGAAAGTTATCCTATCGAAGCACATGAAATTCATTTTCCAGGTGCTTGGTTTCATGCCTTTTTCCCCAGAGACTTTATTAATAGTGACTCTAGACACAAAATGCAGTAATATCACTATAAGAGAGAGATGGTGGCTATTAATTATGTTTATTGAGTTTAACAAATCCTCTGCCTATATCTGTGCATAGAATGGCTTGAAGACATCAATGCTCAAATCCTAACCAAAATAAATAAACAAAGACAGAAAATTAAAATTTCAAGTAAAAAATTCATAATTAACATTGATTAGTTAATTCTTACTCATGAAAGTAAATTGAACTCATTTTTGAAGATTATTTCTTTTCCATAGAAAACCCTCATGATGGCCTTTTTTTTCTTTTGTTATTTCAAAGGTAGAAATCTGAAGCAATCCAAAAGACACAATTTTGGAATGTGAAAAAGTCTTTTTTATTGTAATTTATAATGTATATTTTTAAAGAGCCAAGTATGAACAGTCTTGATACTTCTGGGGCAAGATGTCTGGACCTTATAATACTACAAATTGCTGAAAGATGCTATTGCAGATTTTTTTTATTGGTCCCAGATTGCATTCTCAATAAACAGACTGAGAAGAAGTCTAGTATTTAGATCTTTACTATGGAGTGTCTTTGTGGTTAACATTTGTCAGAAGGAGGGTAAGAAGGGGGATGACTGCTGCCCCTCAACCAATAGTGAGGTCTGGTATAATTTTAGAATTGTTGCAAGTTGTCAGGCAACTTGCAACATTGTCCTAAAATGGCCAGGCTTTATAATCCTAATTCATTAAGTCACTGGATGTGGGCTATTTTGGGAAGGGAAATGGCTTCTACCATGGTGGCTGTTGTAAACTGAGTCTAATCCCTGTAAGAACCTTCCATTGAAGGCTAAGTGCCAACAGCAATGCCAACAGCTGGGTAACAAGTCCATCACTCAAGAGCTCTCTAGGTGGCACTTTGGAGTTTCTCCCACATTCCACACCTCTTACACAACTTAATTTATGTTTGTGAATACATCCTGGTAGAACTCTTCCTGGGGAAAATATGGCAAAGGTTGGTCAATGGCAGTAACAAAACCTCTGTTCATTGGCTCTCTTCCCCTTTACTCAGTTGTAAATTCCAAGTAATATTACCTAGTGCCTCTGTTAATACCTGGAGGTGTCTCTAGCTATTCACAATGGCCTTCATGATGGAGATCAGAATGCTGTCAGCACTTGTCCATTTACCATCTAAACTGGGCAAAAGAGTCTGAAAGGTAAACAATAGGTTACCTTGATAACAAATATATTTGTTCTTGTCCCATTTATGCAGTGGAAATACTAGACCTCATTTATTTCCACAAGCTTCTCAATATGGATACAGTCATATTAAACATAAAACAATGGATGTTACCTAATCACATGCATTTAAATTAGACTATTATAAGTTAAATTCCATTCTTATTATTTGCTATATAGAACACTGGGAAAGTCACATACACTCTCCTTCCTTAGTACATTTCTGTAGAGCATCTGTGATAATACATACCCTGCAGGTTTGTGGAAGAATTAAAGACAATAAAAAATTATTTGCAAAGTACCTTGACACATAGCAGTACAAGAAATATCGACTACTTTCGTGACAGTTAATTTTCTGTAGGGCTCACCTTTGAGTGCTTATTTGATAGATAAAATAGGAAGGGAGTGAATTGGAGAGTTAAAAATTGCAATCTCGGGAGGAGTTTATATATAAAGAAACACTGCAGCTATATAACAGTGTCATTTGAACACCATTTTAAGATCCCTTTGATTATTTCTGTTTACGTATTTTTTCTGCTTGCAAATTCCTGTTTACCTCCAGGAAAGATCTCTAAAGAATTACATTTACAGATTGTTACAGATTGGTATGTAGAGCCATTTGATGAGTAGTTTATTAGGTGTGTTTCCATTTTGAATGTACCCTAAATATTAGCAAGTAGAAATAATGTCTATTATCCATGCATTTTTTGATGAAAAAATAATACAAGCAATTTTTAATATATTAAATTTCTATATTTAAATTAACACTTAGTTGATAAGCTGATAAATATTTATATATATGTGTATATACATATAGAATCATATGTAAACACTTAACTGATACATTAATAAAAGAAAAAGAGAGAAGTAGCCAAATGTGTGAAACATCAAATAAAAAAGTATTGTATTTACTGTAAAATGGAGATTTGGAAATTGTAGTAGTAGGACAAAATGTTCAGAAAAGAAGGAACTTAATATTCTCTTCCTTATGCAATTGCTCCATCCTGCATGGCTTGGTTATTAATACAGCATACATATCAGGATTTGAAGAGATTTATACACACCCCAAAGGAATTGTATAAGTTGTTCTCTGTTTCTCCAATACAGTTGCAAACCCTGAAGCAGCTCATTGCACTGCATGTTAATGGATTTTCGGATATTCTTCAGGAAGTTATCAGAGAGGGGCTGGCAATGAGCTCCGATTACTGTAATCTGAGAGTCTCCAGTGGAAAGCATAACAATATAAACTTTGGGAAGTTAACGAATCTCTCAAGACCGAGGGAAACTTGATAGTCTAACACAGGGAAAATCATAACAATATGTTTTGTGATTTACTTTCTTTGTATTATGCTTTTGGAGGTCAGATATTTCAGAGGGGACTTTTTAAAGCTGAAAATTGAAAATCAGGTGTTGTTTTTTCTTAATAGAGGAGCTCTTAAATATTTTATGGAAATAGAAACTGTTAAATAGGTAACATAAATGTTATTTAATGTAAAACAAGTGCACTGTTGCTGAATGTCAATATTAAATAAAAACATTGCAAATTTTAGGGTAAATGTTAGAAACTAAATTAGGTCTATAATTTGCATATAAATTACATTTATCTCAATTTCAATTTTTGCTTTTCTCACTCTTTTTAAGAATTTATTAAACAATAGTATTAAAGAGTTTTACCTGATATCTGTCACTGTATCTGGTCTCCAGTGTCTGACGATTATTCCATTTGGAAAAACACCTTCTATATCACGAGTCTTGGTAGAAGCAAATTCCTGATTCCCACTAGCAAAACAACAGAATTCAGGGGTCTCTTCTTGCCCCATCTGAAGTAGTAAAAAGGCTTGAGAATTTAACTGCATGGAAATTTTGTTTCTCCCTGAAATTTCAAATCTAATAGGATTGATGGGAACCCAGAGATAGTTGAGAAATCATCCACAAACATGGCACCAAGAGTCCAACTATAGTGGCACCAGCAAAAATTCATCAACAGTAAAATTGCTATCAGTTCCCTTCCTACCAGATCTGATCTTATACTCTGGCTGTGTTTCTGCTCTTTGCTGATACTTGATTACTACCTCTTTTCTGCACTAGCTTCTTCTCTGCCTGCCCCCCATATTTCCCTATAGTTTCCATGAGCTACCCAATATTGTTACCATTTTAAAGTATTTGTTCAAGGTGTCTTCTCACTGACACATACTGTCCTTCAATCCTCTCTTATATATTATTTTATAACAATTATTAACCTATAATATGAGATATAACTTATTTATTATGCTTTTTGACTATTTATTATGTTTGTTGTCCAAACTCCTTCTCTAGAAGGTTGGTGTCAGGAAGGCAGAGTTTTTTGTTTTTACTGATGAATCATAAGGGCTACATAGGACCTAGAATGTAATAAGAGTCAATGATATTTGTAGAATGGATCTATGAATACTCTCTCCTCTGTAGAACATTTTCAATAACTGTTCCCTTTGTCTGGAATGTTCTTTCCTCCTTGTCATGGTTATGGATGGAATGATTGTGTTCTCCTGTGATACCTGTGTTGAAATCCTAATCTCCAATGCAAAGACAATCCAGTGAATGCCTGTGGAGAATAACAAGATCATGAGGGTGGAGTCCTCATGAATGGAATCAGTGCCGTTTCACAAGGGAGCTCCCTCACCCTTTCTTCACTTGTTGATAATACTAGAACTTGCATTCTGCACCCCAGAAGTGGGACCTTCGCAGAAAGTGATCCTGCTGCTACCCTGATCCCTGACTTCCAGCCTTCAGAACTGTGAGGAATAAATTTCAGTTATCTATAAGCCATTCAGTCTTAGGTATTTTGTTTCAGCAATTTGAACTGATAGAGATGGTTAAACTGTAGATCCTTCTGGTCATTCAATCTTTAAAACTTCAAAATGACTCTCGTAACAACACAGTCTGAAAGTACTTATCAGTCATTGTCATCTCTGCATCCTATTTCTTATCACCATTCAGTACTTTCTATGTGTCTCTTGTGTGTGTGTGTGTGTGTGTGTGTGTATACACACACATTATCTGCCCCTCCCTCTCTCAATCTTATTGATGTCAGAATTTTTTTTTTTTTTTTGGGAACCAAGGGTTGATTGAACTCAGGGGCACTCAATCCCTGAGCCACATCCTCAGCCCTATTTTGTATTTTATTTAGTGACAGGGTCTCACTGAGTTGCTTAGCACTTCACCACTGCTGAGGCTGGCTTTGAACTCAGGATCCTCCTGCCTCAGCCTCCTGAGCGCTGAGATTACAGGCATGCACCACCGCACTTGGCCTCATGTCATAAATTTTCAGATGTAGAATAGGGCCTGGCATATCCTAAGCACAAGCTTATTGCATGAGGAAATATCACAAAGATAAGGCACCAATTAAAAGGCATTATACCACTTATATAATAATAGGATCCATTACAGAACTCTAAGAGATCAGACCACACACAATAGGTATTCTGCTAATCTAACAACCAGAAGAATAATGCTAAATAAAAGGAAAAGACATTACTACTTTTAGTAGATGGTAACCATTATGATTTCTCTTAGTTACAACCTGGCTTTCAGATATGTAGCTCAAACCCATGGAGCGTTACAAATCTTCAACTGCATCATTATTTCACTTCATAGTTCCAGTGTTGTGAGCAGAGAGAATACTTAATGCCAGTGCTCAGGAAGGAGCATGCCTGGCAAGCTGGAGGAACAGAGAAGACTTCAGGGCAAACAGAGGGGATTGAGTGAGTAGGAGGATAGAAATGGGTGAGACAGTTTTTTAATACCATACTCTTTTGGTGTCATATAATTGTCTCAGGCTCAGACATCTGACATAGAAAAAGAATATTCCTGAGATTTTTCAAATAGGACCTCAATAGGAACAGTGGCCTTTCTCTAAACATGACACTGTGAGAGGACAGACACAGGTCAATCTGATGGCAGCCATCTTGAGAAACATGAAGCAGCTACATGCTCCATCTCACAAACAGACATGTGAAGTACAAGAAATTGGAATGTTTCAATCCTTGGTTTAATCCCCTAAAGCTCAGCTGCAATTCTACCCTCCTTACAGCTTCTTAGACTGATAAATTATCCTTTATTTTCCTCTTAAGTTGAAGAAGGGTTTCTATCACTTTAAACCAAAGATCTCTACCTTCCTACCTTAAAATAAAATAGAAGAGGAGGAGGAGGAGGAGGAGGAGGAGGAGGAGGAGGAGGAGGAGGAGGGGAAGGAGGAAAATGTAGGTGTTCTGACTGAGACCCAAAGGCAGTAGCTCTGAGCCCAGTCAGAAATAGGAAGGTATCTCAAGGTTTTATTAGCAATTCGCTATCAATTCCCACTAATCTTCCTTCTCCTACCCTCATCTTTTCTCCCTTTGATTTGTTTTCTTTTTCTTTTCCCACAGTACATCCTTCAGATGAATGCAACTCAGTTCGTATTTCATTATCTTCTCCATTAATCTCTGACCCAATCAACTAGAAAAAAAATCTCTATCTCCTTTAAACTTCTTGGCACTTATCCACTGCTCTTTCTTTGCTCTTATCAATCCTAGCCAGTACTATTTTTATTTAAATGCTGTCTAGATTAATGTATGAATATTTTAAGTAAAGCAATGCAAAAATAAATTGAACCTAGTGACCACTGTATGTTGTACCTAATATGTATTCTATAAACATTTTACTGGTTGATGAAATATTTACAGAGGACTATCCAAAGGATATGAAATTAAGTCATTGAAGCTGTAGTTTAACAGAATTTATCTTTGTGTAAAGGCAGAATATATCAGAGAACTGAATACTTAAATTGAGACCCACAGAATTTCTTTAAAGGTAAAGCGTGGAAAAAATATCAAGTTGTTAAAATAACATAAAGTCACATTTAGAAAAGCATTCTACCACCATGCAGAATTGAAACAGTGATCTATGCAAAAGGGTGGGGATTCATCCGTGGAGGAGGGTTAAGAAAGGAGAAAGAAGGAAATGTCCACTTTCTATATATTCTATATATTTCTGTTTGTTTTTATTATTATAATAAAGATTTATTAAATAGTAAGAAAACAGCTGTAAGAACCCATTATTCATTTACTGTGTTCGTGTTCATACATGCTGTCCTTTTTATGACTTACAAATGAAAATTCTCTGCTATAACTACTCCTAAGTTTAAATATCATTTTTTGATTCTCCCAGGAAATGGATTTTTTTCCCTCTTGGAAATTGAGTTATATAGTGTCTGCAGTATATTAGTGTCTTTGATTTCTTCACATAGACTACCAATCACTTTATATGATAATCTTCAAGTTCTGTTCTTCTTATACAAGAGTTTTAATTCCATATTGGGATTAAGCAAAGATCACAAGAAATTACGTAAAGTACTTTCTTAGTGCCTGGCTCAGAGTAGGAGTTTAAAAATTAGAAGCTTCCATAATTTGTTTTTCTAATTTCAATGATAACTTAAAACATTAAAATAGTTGGCATTGTGTTATGCTCTGATTGTTTTTTCTAATTTTTTGGAGGATGCATAGGATCTAGAAATTAAAATCTACTTTAGTAAGTTTTTAATATTATAGAAATTTTAAATGGATAAAATTTCTTTTCAAGCAGTACCAGAAAGTCAGAAAAGTGATAAATCACTCTCTCATATAAACCTTAATTCTTAGGCAGCCATTGTTTGCAGCTTTTGTTTTTAGTTATTCTAATGATTCCCATTGCAACATCATGTTTATAATTTTTTAAATTATAAATTAATTAAACTTCAGTTTATTTCTTGTTTCCTTTTGGGTTTAGTAATGCTACATATCATAGTTTGTTAAATTGAATATTGTGCTAGTTGGCCACATAAGATGAAGTGGTAGATTGAATGATGACATTAAATCCATGGGCAGGTTCAGTGAGCCAAGGGAATAATGAGACATAAGAGTATATGTGCAGCAGTATGCTCATCTTATATATGATATTATTTTGATAACTATTCATTGGCTTGCACCAGGTGAAAGGCTATGAGCACATTGCCTTATTCATTACTGCATCTCTCAATGAATATCTGATGAATTGATCAATGTTTTCCTTGTGGTATTGACTGACAAATTTACTGTTAAATTGTAACCTTCTCTGGGTAAGTGTTCAGAATCTTGAGACTTTTCCATTTGTATATGCACCTGACTCAGAAATTTCTCCACCTTAGCACTCCCATCTTTGAAACAACTTCATATCCATCATCTTGAACACATTTCCCTACTACATTTTTCTATATTTTTCTAAGAATTAGTAAATAATTTTCTATTCACTAGGTAGGACTAAGCAAATCAATATGACTCATTTAATTATTGAAAGCACTACTATATTTATGGCTTTTATTAACTAAGTTGTCTCCAATTTCCAACTTAGGGAAAATATAATAAATTCCAAAGCACACGATATACCTAATAAAAGTTAATTAATCAATATGGAATTGTATAATTTTGCAAGTAAATACAATGAATAAAAATGTTTAATAATAGTTGTGAAAATTTCACATTTTTGCCAGTCAATCCCCATGTAAAATCACTGATATAATTTACTATGTGAAGTCTGGAGATGAGTAGTGGTCATTGCATAACTAATTACTACCTAACCTGCACACATGTGTGTTTTATCTATGTGTACATAAGTACCTATACATGTACATACATAATTCTTGAAATGAGGCACATATATATAAAGTTTTCCCAAGACCAGCAGAAATTATTTGAAAATGAAAGGATAACTGTTATAGCATAGTAGCACTGTCACAGTGATTTTACAAATATGACATACCTATTAGCTACATCTGAATGATTTGGAGTCATTAGGTTTTATTTGGGCATTGGGAATGTTTGCTGAGGGTCTATACAATTTGGAGATTCTTGGATTCTACTAATAGATAGTTTGATTTGGTAGGTCTAGGGTTAGGTAAAATTCACCTTTCTTACAATTTAAAAATGTAAGAACCTCAATGATTTGTTCTATTCCAGGTATACTCTCTAATTTGAAGGCCCAAAGAATTCTTATTAGATGCAAGGTGGTCAAAACCTAAAAACTAGCTTTTTACATAAAATACATCAGAAGTCCACATGTTAACTGTAGGAAAGAAGTACAAATATCATGCATATGAGTCTTTGTCATCCCAAGATATATGAAAAGACAACCAAAATATGAGAATCTGGGATAAATATGAAATAAGGAAATCAGAGAGCTAGTTAAATTGAATTTTAATGTTATAAAATGAACATTGTAAAATGCAAGCATCTCACATTTCTGATAAGTTTGATAATGGGACTGGAAATATTCAAAATGCATTTGTTAATGTCTCTCTCTCATTTTGGAGGGCCTATTGGTAGTATTTGCTTTATAGTTTTGTTTTATTCATTACATCTTTATGTTATGTGACAGTCTTTTAGTTGATATACACTTTCTTGAGATTGTTTAATGCATTCACATAAGACACATTCAAGCCACAGAGCCTGGGAGTTAGTGTGTTCCTTTTAAGTGAATTCAATTATCTAAACTCTAGTCCATTAACTTGAGTCCATAATTTAATTTTCAGAGGCAAATCTGATTTTTTAAATTTCTAAGTCTTCTATAAGAACTTCAAAATAGCACCCAAGTGATGATATAAAGGCCTATAGACAAATAAGTTTGTTTTTTATATTCTGTCTACTACAAACAGATAGATGTGAATACAGTAGAGATTCAGGGAATTGTAAGGCCAGTGAAATTAAGTAGAGAAGGATCTACAGTAAGATTAGAAGGATCTGATTAGTTCATGTGGTCACAGATAAATATATGAACATTGTAAAATTATAAATTGGCCCAAACATATAAGCTTCTTTAAAAATTACTGTCCCATTTCTGGAAGATAGATACTAATTATAGTGAGAAAGCAACTAGAAGAAATAAGGAAGGCTATGTGGAGAGCAAAGGAGTTCTAGTAAAGGATGCAGAGGTATAGAAGGGTGAAAAGCTAGGAGCTGTATTGTACAGAGCCCTTCTTTCTCACTGGCTTATTGAACACTTCCCAGACTACTCATTAAGGTCCCTCATGATGTGAAGTCACTAAAGTGAGAATGAAGTAAAAGTAGTTCCAGCTCTATGTCTCTCACTTGTTATGAATGACTAAATGCAACATGATTGAGAAATTACCATTTTTGCCTAATTTAACTTAGTTCTAGTGCTTTGGTACTCTATGGTGCAAAAATTCTTAGACAAAAAAAAAGAACATAATACAACAGAAATTAAAACATGTATTTCATTCATAAAATTTTTACAAACTCAGATATTGCAAAATATATTTTTGTTCTTTATTTTCAGGATTTCTAAATCCCCATATTCCATATACCAGAAGGTCATGTGAATAAGTCCATTTCCTTATGAATTTGCTGTGCCAGAAGATGGATTCACTCCCAGTCCTATTTTTTCCTTTTGTCTACTTGTCTGAGTGATAAAGACTAAAAAGTTCCTTTTGCTCTCTACTTCCCCTTTGAGAAAAGAACATACTAAATATTAGTTGTGAATATGGCCACTCAGCCACATTCTCCA
This sequence comes from Spermophilus citellus, assembly GCF_964194105.1. NCBI lineage: Eukaryota > Metazoa > Chordata > Mammalia > Rodentia > Sciuridae > Spermophilus > Spermophilus citellus. Next base: position 71,451,509 of record NC_138188.1, read on the forward strand.
CCTTCCAAGCAGGCAGATATTGCTAACAAAAATAAATAGATTGCTTCCTGGTCATCCTTGCCCTGGATTTTCTCTGCTTCTGTTAACTGCTGGATGGGATAGGGTGATAACTGGAGCAACCAAGAGGAACCCTATGGGAATGGTGACAGGACTGCTCAGTCATCTCTGTTCTGCCTACCATGCTGCCTTCTACCATTACATGAGATAAATATCCATTTTACTTAAAACAATACACTACAAAATAACTATAAAATACAAAATACAGATGCCACATAATTGATCCATTCTCATATTCTGCTTATATTGACTGAAAATAGGATCATATTCAATACATTTATTAATACATAAATTTTAATTACCTCCAAGATCTAAATGCCAAAATTAGTAATAATTTAGTATCTCTATAAAGCCTCCCAAATCAACTTTTGAAATGTATCAGACCCTACATTATGGTTTACTCAACCTAAAGAAGACATTTTTCTTTCATTTTGGTGTTCCATAATTTTTTGTTCCAAAAATTCTGACCCTATTCTTCTATTAAACAAATATAATCATCAAACTGCACTAAAACAAACATATGTATGTATATGTGTGTGTATGTGTGTCTGTGCATATTCTTTACAGTGCTCTTTACAGTAAAAAGTAACTATAATCAAAACCAAACTGGAAATCACCCAAATCTCCATCATATTTAAAAATGATTATTTAAATAAATTATGGTATATCCACATAATGGTGCTATATGTAGTTGTTAAAATTAAATAGATCTTGCTCAATGGATCAATAATTCATAAATGTACATTGTCAGAATCATATTTTTAATACTTATTGATTTATAGTTTTGAGAATACTGCATGAGAACCTCAAGCATCACTCTAGAAAGCATAAGTAGAACTGCAGATGAGTAGAAGAAAAGAGTATTTTAACTCAACATGCTTCTAAAATAAATTTCTGAATGTCTTTTTTTTAATGTTTATTAGTTGTCAATGAACATTTACTTTATTTATTTTTATGTGGTGCTGAGGATCAAACCCAGTGCCTCACACATGCTAGGCAAGTGCTGTACCACTGAGCCCCAGCCCCAGCCCCAGCCCCCTGAATGTCTTTTATATAAGCTTTTATCAAATAAAATTTTAAAGGTAAAGATATGACCTTTGGAAAAATATTTATTTGCAAAACAAGTGAGAACAAAGATTAGTATTCCTTTGAATCTAATGATTAATGCTAGCCTCACAGGAAAAGAAAAAAGGATTTCAAATATAGTCTGACCTTTGGATCTCAAAATCAAATTACAGGAAATTTGGGGGAAAGAGGAGTAAGAGACATAGAGGAGTAAGTTAATGCACTGAGCAATGAGTCAAATCTATACTATGGTGTTTGTACCGTACAAGAGGACAGTATTTTCCAACAAAACTAATGGAATAAAAATCAAAATAAAAAGTGTTAAGGGACTGCAAAGCAAAAATGTTCTGGAAATAGAAGCATCAAAATTTAAAATAGACTTTGTTTAGATCTTCACCTGAACAAGGAACTATAATACTATGTTTATAAAAATAATTCAGTAAATAAATGTTGAAAGGAAAAAAAAAATTAGAGGGAAATACACCCTTCTGTAATGATGAGGGGGATTATATGTGACTAAAAGAAACTAAAGAGACTTATAAGCTAAATTAATACAAAAGCCTTTATCAAACCTAGTTAAAATAAAAAATAAGCTGGACAACATTCCTGCATTCTTAGAACTACTGAGAAAGTTTGAAAATTGGCAGTACATTACTTGTTGAGTAAAGATTGCTAATTTTCTCTGATGTGATCCTGGTATTATGACAGAGAAAGTTTTGTTGTTGTTGTTGTTGTTGTTGTTGTTTTTCTGCAATGGTCCACAGTGTTTGTTACTTACTTTCCAATTGTTAAAGTATGTACCCAATAATTTTAAATAATGAAATTTAAATATGGACTGGTATAGATGATATTGAACAATTATTGTCAGTTTCTTTAGATGTGATAACACTTTAGACAACCAGCACCCCAAAATTCACATTAGGTCAGATGACTAATAAAATCTCAAAAGAGATTGATAAATTACCAGGGCTAATAAACTTTCAGTAGTCACTGACACTGTAACCTATAGATGCATGTATATGGTGTGTCCTCAATTTAGGTTGCAACATAGCAGTTCAAAAGGTGGGAAACTACATTAAGAGAAGAGGGGGATAAATTAAAGAAGAGAAAGTTCTAAAGATAAATTATTCTTGCATATCAAAAAAATAAACAAAAAGGTTCACTCTTGGGTCACTTTCTTTAATTTATCCTATTTTTAAAAATCTGCTCCTGATGTCAGAAAATGAGATGTATCTTTAATGAGAATGGTTGGTCTCCAGTTCTTTCCTTCCTAATGTAACATGTCAGTTTGGAAAGAAAATTGTCTTTTCTAGAACCATATACCTTATACAATATTCACAATTTTGAGGGAGTTTAGAACAGGTTCAAAGGTAAAAACTAATTTTGGAATGTCAAAATCTCAATTTAAGCATTAGAGGATACTCAAACACAAGCATCTTAGAGAAAACTTCATTGATCCCACCAGGAAATGCATGCCTCTTCTTAGTCACTGCCACATTATTAAATACACTCTGTGGTTTTTTCAAGCTGGTGGAATCAGCCTTTCATCCACTAGCTGAAAATGTAATTCTGGAGGACATCAATGACCTATATGTTGTCAAAATCCAAACCTTGTTTTTCTAGACACAATGAACTTGACTTCCTAGTGATCGTCAAATCTGTTGACCACATTCTATTCCTTTTGTTTAAGCACTTTTGGTCTCTTGGGGCAATTCTGTTATTGGCTACTTCTCAGTTTCTTTAACTCCAGGTTTAAGAAACCTCAAAAATAATATGTCTTTCATAGTTTTCTCTTCTTAAATTTTCTCTCAGTGAGCTTATCCAGTGATTAAAATATACAATATACTTTTAGACTGTAATTCCTGCATCCATATCTCGAGATTTGACTTTGAGCAGACAAATGTTTTCTGGAATATGTTTCCTTGTTTCCTTGAATTTATGACCATCATACCAACCATCATAATCAAAAATACTTATTTCCTTGCTCTCAAATTTTCCCTTCCTTCAAAACTGGTCTAATTAAAAAATAGGTTACCATTTCTTTAGGCCAAATATCAATGACATATATTATTCCTTTCTTTCTCTTAATGCCCTTATTCATTTGATACCTGTCTTGTCAGATTCTCCAAATTATCCCCCATTTGCCACCATGTTTCTCCATCTGTTTCTACCATCAAATCCAAGTCATGTGAAATAATGCAATGCTCCTGCTCCAAACTCAACTTGGGCATAAGATTTTTTGAATTTTTGTGCATTATTCCAAAATCACACGAGAATAGAGTCTAGTGTAATAATTTTATGCCCATATAAAAGAATTAACTAAATATATCCGTGCTTGTCTAATCTATCTTTCTTTTCTTTTTGAAGTTTTTTTGATGTATTGAAACATAGTAAATCAGATGCTTTCTGTCATTTCACTCATTAATGCTTTAGTATGCATGCATAAAAAATGAATCATTTTGCACATAACAACCGTGTTGTTCTCACATTAATAATAACAATAATTGCTAAATATCACCTTTTAACTAGCTCATATGCAAATTTCTTAGTCTGAAATGCCTTTTTATGTTTGACTGCTTTGATCTTTTTGGTTTACAAATAAATTATACATGCAGCATCTGATTGTCTTTCTTCTCTTTTTGGTGTTTCACACATGCTAGGCAAGTACTCTACAACTAAGCTACCCTCCCCCCCTCCACCCCTATATATCTCTATGTCTCTTATTCTACAATTACTCCATATCTTCTCTAAATGTCTTTGCTTCGTTAGATAAATCAGAATAAGGATTGTCCAGAATTTCTTGTGCTTTGTATTGACTGATTGCCTCCTCAATATGCCCTAACTTCTTTCTGTAGTTGTTTTGCTTGCTGAAAGCTGTTAGTTAAGGGGCCAGATAAAATGCAAATACCATTTCATAGGCAAACAATCTTCAGAGTTGTGATTGTGTGCTTTCACACATCATGGAGTTCATTCCATCTACCTTTTCACGTTTATTAGCTGAAAGACCATCAAAGGAGGCACCATGACTTTTTTTTTACACTTTTCTCTGTTTTGATGATGATATTTTACTTAATTTCCTGTTATGTATGTTGTACTTTTCCCACAATACAGCCTTATGACAGTAGTACTAAGGCTGTCCCCACTAGAGTGATCATCTAAAATGCTTCCATCTTTCCATCTGCTCTGTGCATTGTCACAGCCCACTTGGCCTCTGTTCCCTTATAATAGGAGTTGACAAATACTGGAAGAGAAAATGCAGGAGAAATACTGGTTTATCTCAGTGCTTTTTCTTTTTTTCTGATTCATGTTCCATAAACTCCTGGTGGCTTTAGGCGTCTCTATACGTTAAAGTAGTAGTGGTACTGGTAGTTGTTCCTGTTGGGTGTTTCATCAAGCTTCATTCCTCAATAAAGAGTATGACTCATCTCCAAAGAAGGATTTAATACAAACCACAACAATAGTCTTCTTACTGTTTGGCAATATATTATCTACCAGCAACCAGAACGACCTCTCAATGGAGATCGGGGTTATTAGTTTCATATCTTAACTTTCTAAGGGCTTCCCTTTGCACATAAAATGAAATTCAAACTATTACCATCTCTAAAAAACTTTCCCTCAACTGCGGCCTCATTACCATCCTGATACTTTCTTATCTATTTTTCCACTCTCACTTATCCACTTGAGTTTCTCACAAGTTCATTTTTCATTTAGAGTTTCTGCACTTCCTATTCTTTCTCCTCCTCATCTTTCAGGTCTGGACTCCAGCCCTAAGGACTCTACTAATGTAGCAATCCCCTCCAGTTACTCTCTTTGCATGTCAACAGGTTTTATGTTCTTTGTTGAAACTATGACTTGGAAATGACTTTTTGCCTGCTGATCATTTTATTATTTATCTCACGAGAATGAGGGACATAAATGCTCTATTCTCTAAAGTGTTTTTAGTCCTTATAGACTACCTGGAATAATAATAGGAACTCAAAAACTATTTTCAAAATGAATGCATAATGTTATCAATATTTTAGTACAAATAAGAATTATATTTGTTAGATTCTGTGCTCTTTAAATATATTATAACAAAAGATATGCATAAAATTTAAGGAAACTTAAATGTAAGCCTAACATATAGGCTCAGATTAATATGCTATAATTTGTGTAAATTTGTTATATGTTTCAGAGTGTGATGTGCTCATTATTTTTAGATATCAAATGGATAATGGATATCAGAACACCTAAACTTTTCTATTTTGAAAAATTAATAATTTATTTTCTTACTTATAACAATATGCTTTTGAATTTTATACACATTAATAGTATAATATTGTTCATTTAAAATAATTACTGCATTTATTCCTTTAGGGATTTCATTGACTATATTAATTTATACAATGGAGTGCATTCTCATTTCATCTCAATTATCTTTGTTCAATACATTTAATTCCTTTTAAATCATATATATGCATTCATTTGTATGATAAACAATGTCTTAGACAATTGTTGAGACAAAGATCACAAGTGAAATGTAAGCTCTAGTGTGCACATGACAGGAGATATGGGTTATATTAAACTTTGTTAGGTAGTTTCTTCTCTGTGTATTGCACTGACTGTGTTTTTACATGAATAATGGAATATACTAAAATTGATGGCACAATCCTTTTGTTAGAACAGTTATGAGATGAAAAGACAAAATCTACAAGGAAAAGTTATTAAAAAAACAACACATCTCTAACAATAATAAGATGAAGTTTGTCTCTCCACTTAGTCTATCTCTGGTGCCATGAATATTAGATCATATTTTAAATCCATTGATAGTTGTATAAGACAGCCCATTTTTGATAAGCTCTGGCAATGCTGCTATAAATGTAAAAAGATTTATGAATTAATTTTCATATTTAAATTACAAAATCCTCTGGTACCTCTGAAGTTTCAGCCTCATAGTTAAACTGAATGTTTAACTCAAGACACCTACCATGTTTCAGAACATAGATTAATGTGAAATGTCTTCATCTGCAGGAAAGTACATAAAACTATCTTGGCAATTAGACTTCTGGGTATATTTATATAAGAATAAAATAGTCTCCTTTTTAGCTATTACAAAAGTATAAAATTCAAGCTTTTTCTTCAAATCTTGCCATTTACTTATATAATAAGAATCTTATGATAAGGTTTTAATAAACTGAAAATATTACTTATACAGTAAAATTAAAGAATTAAATGTCATTAAAGGGTCATATATTTCCAGAAAAATATTAACTAATGTGCATAGGTTTTGAGTGGCATGATAACAATTAGAAACTTATGCAAAGACTGATGAAATAATTTGTTGATAGTTTAATAGAAATAATTTTACTGTGATTGTTTCAAACACATTAGGAACACATTTTGTCATATTTTATTTGAGTGATACATATTTTTTTATTTTTTTATTTTTTATTTTTGTGATACATATTTTTAATGAAAATAAATTTATTGTTTTCTATGGTTACAGAAATTGCATTAAAATCAAATTATAAGGATGTCTGATATAAGTCAGAAAATAAACATCTTTTCCAGGGCATGGGGGGAAGAACTTCTTTTAATTTGGAATATATCCTTTCAAAACTATCTCTTTAGTGTTGGAGTTTAAAACCAGGCTCTCATACATACTAGTCAAGTGCTCTAATATCCATCTACATCCCTAGCACATTTTTTTTATTTTCTGAGATTGGATACTGATCAATTGCCCAGGCTGACCTTGAACTCATGTTCCTCTTGCCTCATCCTCCAACTCACTGGGCTTACAGGCCTGTGCCACCATAATTATCTTTAATTTTTTTCCTATTGAGAATTGAACCAAGGGTTTCATGCATACTATCAAGATCTCTCCCATTTAGTGGCATTACTAGCTTCCTGCTCTCCAAAACATTTTGAAATAGGGTTTTGGTAAATTTTCCTGTCTTACTTCAAACTCATTGTCATCCACTCTCAGCCTCTGGACTATCTGGGATTATAAATTATTATTTTTACAGATTGCAGACGTAACATTCTTCAGCAAATATGGGAGGAGCATCAGTTATTCCTAGTTTAAAGTAAAATCATACACTGATGAAAATGAATTTATTGAAGACCCCCAGGTTTCCTTTCACTACAGTGGAATGAAACTGTCTAGATCAATGTTTATTGGTAAGCAAGCAATAGTCTTATTGTGGCACAAGAAAATTCTGTTTTGCAAAAGTACAAGGTGTGACATGAGCCAATTTTTATACACGGAAATGAAAGTTATATAACATTTTTGCATTCTTACTAAATAAATAAGTGTCTAGAGAAATTGCATGAGTTCAGGATATATTTATGTATAGTACATATATGACTTTATGTATGTATAATCATTTATAATCTCCAGAACAAAGCAAAAATTTATCTGAATGATTAATTTTATTTGGAGGTGAATTTTCACAATAACCTGTTTGTGAGTTAGGAGTTCAACTGAGTATTTAGAAAAATGTAAGCTCAGAACGAGGAAAAAAGAATTTCCTCCTTTTCAGAAATTAATCTGCAAACACTCCCATTAATTAATGTGATTTTGGAAATGTTGGGGCTGGGAGTGTTATTATAAATTTCATCTCTGTGACTGAAATACCTGACAAGAACAACGTAGAGTAGGAAAGATTTATTTTGGTTCATGGTTTCAGAGGATTCAGTCCATGGTTGGTCAGCTCCATTGATCTGAGACCAAGATAATGCAGCACAGTATGACAAAAAAGAATGGCAGAGAAACGCAGTTTAGCTCACAGTGACTGAGAAGCAGAGAAAGAGAGGGCGGGGGGCGGGTACAAGAACAGAAAAAACCCTTCCAGTGCACATCCTGAGTGTCCCACCTCCTTCAATTAGTTCCCAGCTCCCAGTAGTGCAGTCAGCTATCAATGGATCAATACATCAAATGATGGATGAGGCCAGAGTTCCAAGATCCAATCATTTCCTAAAATGATTCATTTTCCTCTGAATCTTGCTGCATTAGGAATTGTGCATTCAACATGAGACTCTGGGGAAACTTCCTGATCCAAGGGGTAACAGGAAGGAAGACCTGGTACATATGAATTCAAATTGTTTTTCCTATCATGTGCCTAATCTGTGAATCCAAATGCATTCTCCCAATATTACTCTTTAGAATGAAGAAAAAAATCGGGAATTAATAAAAATCATAACATTGGGAATTTGTGAAAAACATAGATATAGAACTTTCAGTTTTATTTAGAATGCCTGGCTTACTATCTTTAATGACTAAACCTCTCTAGGAATCCATCAGATAAAGGGAAATACAATTCAGTTCTTTTAAAGCAACCTTAACAAAACTTCCTTCACTATTTCTTGTTTTTTCCCTCAATTCTTTCAAAACAAATTTCTGACTTTTAAAACTTATTACAATGAAGTTATATCACATATCTGATCTCTTTATTCCCCTCTGCAAATGTGAAAATATGAATCAGGCAATATTCCACAATCAAATATTCTATGTATTTGTTAGGAAATATTTTAAATACAAATGGTAATAAGACTATCCCCCCCCCAAGAAATAGTACATTTTACTCTTACCACTAAGGAAAGAAATAACTTTACCAAAATATGAGATCACTGGAGTATCTTGCTGCTTCTCTCCAACATGTATAACTAGTGGAGAGGTATAAATAGTCAACAGGAATAAACAGTATTCCTATGTGCTCATTTATATATACTTCAGTAATAGATTAGTTTTTTTGTCTACTTTGAATTTTTTTATTATAATATACATATGTTTCTGCAAGTTTTTTTTCTGAATGATATTTGTGAGATATATCCAGATGCTAGCTAATTTATTCAGTATCAATGTCCTATTACCAATGCTCTTCGACTAATGTTGAGATTATGTCCCAATAAACACATGAGTCAGAAACTGAAAATGCACTTAATTCCCATATCACAATGAATGTTATAGCTTGGGAACACAGTGAGCTGTAGAGTACTAGTTGTTTGCCCCCATTTTTATGAGGCTGAGTGGGAGCTGCAGCCCTGGAGAAGAAAGATCATTCTGTACATTGCTAGCTCAGGACCAAAAGTGAAAGATTGAGCTGTGATTTCTTCTGAATGCTGTACCTTCCATATGATAATAAATTTGAAAAATAGTAGGTTTAATCATCCTAAATTGGGACTGTCTGTATTTATCTATTCCATAGTTCATTCGCTCTTCTGCTCCTACTTATCTGATGGCCAGGTCATTTTATTTTAGAGACAGAGTGGTCAAATTCTAAATTGTAGTGGAAATAATTCATATTCATCCTGGCTGTGGGTATGTGGGTGTCTTACTCTGCTTCACCTCAGTATATGAGTTGCTTCAAATGTGGGAAATATAAAACCTATCTGGAGATCTTGCTAAAAAGAATGGCAGATGATTATACCCCACTTTTAAAATATTGGAATAAGTTTCCCAGACTGTGTATGGCGCAGGAAATTGTATAAAAATAAAGTAAAATAAAGCCAGGCACAGTGGCACATGCCTGTAATCCCAGCAGCTCAGAAGACTGAGACAGGAAGATCTCAAGTTCAAAGCCAGCCTCAGCAACTTAGCCAGGCTCTAAGCAACTGATTGAGACCCTGTCTCATTATGAAAAATCAAACAGGCTGTGGATGTGACTCAATGGTTGAGTACCCCTGGATTCAACTCCCCATACTAAATAAAATAAAATAAAAAATGTACATCTGATCTTTATATGAGACTATTTTAAACCACTGTATTAAAAATCATAGGTATATTTGTTTCAAACTTTAGATACAAAAAAGTGCAAGTACATTGGTATGCAGTTTGATAAACAAGGATAAATTTCACATAATGTTGTATCCTTTCAAAAGCTGATTGCAAATTAATTTTTCCAGCTACTAATTTTAATAAAGTATTTAAAAAGAATAAAAAATTGCCTGAGATAGGAGAAAAAAGAATTAAACTGACAAAGAGATAGTAAATAATTAACAACTTGTCCAGTTTTTGTGCGTCTTACTTGCTGCTGTTGAATTCATAAAAATAAAAACATCTTCATCCTTCCAAAGGCATATTGTAGTATTAATAACTCCAGCTCAAAACATAACAACATAAAAGAACTGGTAACACTGTAAAAATTATAGTTTATAACAGGAATTGGTCACCTACAGAGCAGACAATAAATGGTAATTAAATGAATGATCATGTAAAATGAACTGAAAACACTGAAGGTTTAAATTGTTATAGCATGTTAATCATAATTTGCATCAGTTTTCATTCTTTGATCTTGAGATGACTTCCTCCTGCATAAATAAACAGAATGTATTAATTGTGTTTGCATCATTTGGAGAAATGAATACAGTAGACTGAAAATGGATTTAAGTCTAAATCTTTTTGTTCAACATAGTCAACTACCTTAAAATTATCTTCAATGCTCAATTCACAACTATCACTATTGTCAGTGTAAATATAAAACATACAGAATTTTTAAAAATATTTTGTTTTTTAGTTGTGGTTTGACACAATGCCTTTATTTTATTTTTATATGGTGCTGAGGATTCAACCCAGCACCCCCCACGTGCTAGGAGAAAGTTTTACCGCTGAGCCACAACCTGGCCCCCAGAAAGTTATTTTAACAGTTTGATCATCAATAGAGAGAGGTATTGTATGCCATTTTTTGAGTATGTTTATGTAATTCTTTTAAATTTAACTTCCTTTTCTCATTTTACTTTACTGTAATTTCTGGACAATATCTTTACCCTTGTTAAAGTTTGAACTTTTTTAAATTTAGTTGTAGATGAACACACAGTATCTTTGTTTATTTTTATATGATGCTGAGGATTGAACCCCGTGCCTCACACATGGGAGGCAAGCAGTTTACCACTGAGCTACAGCCTCAGCCCAAGTTTGAACTTTTTTAATGCAGAAAAAAATCACATATGTAAGAGTATAGGTAATTTTGTGTTCTTCCAATAAAGAAGGCAAAGTGTTGTTAATTTTGAGAGAAACATAGTGTCATCATTGCTTAATTTGATATGCAAAAAGAAGTTGCTTTATATCATCACAATTAAACAATGTTGCTTTAAGGCTTTAAATAAATGACTTTAGAAAGCAACTCATAAAATATAATAAATCATCATATCAATATGCATAACTATTTTTTTTGGTCAAACTATTTTATTGATTGTTTAAAGCATTACATAGCTCATGATATATCATCTTTCATACATTTGACTCAAATTGTGTTTTGAACTCCCATTTTCACCCCAAATACAGATTGCAGAATCACATCTGTTGCATATTCACTTTTTTACATAATGCCATATTAGTGACTGTTGTATTCTGCTACCTTTCCTATCCCCTACTATCTCCCCTCCCCTCCCCTCCCCTCCCATCTTCCCTCTCTACCTCCCCTGCTGTTGTTCAATTCTCTCCCTTTTTTTTCCCTCCCCCTTGCTCCTCATGACCTCTTATGATTTTATGTATCATTGAAGGTCTCCTACCATTTCCATATGCTTTCCCTTCTCTTTCTGTTTCTCTCCCCCCATTCGACTTTGTTTACTGTAGTCTTTTCCTCATGCTCTTCCTTCCTATTCTGTTCTTAGTTGCTCTCTTTATAACAAAGCAGACATTTGGCATTTGTTTTTTAGGGCTTGGCTAGATTCGCTTAGCATAATCTGCTCTAATGCCATCCATTTCCCTGCAAATTCTATGATTTTGTCATTTCTTAGTGCTGCATAATACTCCATTGTGTATAGATGCCACATTTTTTTTATCCATTCATCTATTGAGGGGCACCTAGGTTGGTTCCACAGTCTAGCTATTGTGAATTGTGCTGCTATAATCATTGATGCAGCCATATCCCTATAGTGCGCTCTTTTAAGGTCCTCAGGGAATAGTCCGAGAAGTGCGATAGCTGCATCAAATGGTGGATCCATTCCCAGCTTTCCCAGGAATCTCCATACTGCTTTCCAAATTGGCCGCACCATTTTGCAGCCCCACCAGCAGTGTACAAGTGTACCCTTTTCCCCACATCCCTGCCAACACTTATTGTTGTTTGACTTCATAATGGCTGCCAATCTTACTGGAGTGAGATGGTATCTTAGGGTGGTTTTGATTTGCATTTCTCTGATTGCTAGAGATGCTGAGCATTTTTTCATGTACTTGTTGATTGATTGTATGTCCTCCTCTGAGAAGTGTCTGTTCAGGTCCTTGGCCCATTTGTTGATTGGGTTATTTGTTATCTTATTGTTTAATTTTTTAAGTTCTTTGTACATTCTGGATATTAGGGCTCTATCTGAGGTGTGGGGGGTAAAAATTTGTTCCCATGATGTAGGCTCTCTATTTACCTCTTTTATTGTTTCTCTTGCTGAGAAAAAACTTTTTAGTTTAAGTAAGTCCCATTTGTTTATTCTTGTTGTTAACTCTTGGGCTATGGGTGTCCTATTAAGGAATTTGGAGCCCGACCCCACAATATGTAGATCATAGCCAACTTTTTCTTCTATCAGACGCAGTGTCTCTGATTTGATATCTAGCTCCCTGATCCATTTTGAGTTAATTTTTGTGGATGGCGAGAGAAAGGGATTCAATTTCATTTTGTTACATATGGATTTCCAGTTTTCCCAGCACCATTTGTTGAAGATGCTATCCTTCCTCCATTGCATGTTTTTAGCCCCTTTATCAAATATAAGATAGTTTTAACTTTGTGGATTAGTCTCTGTGTCCTCTATTCTGTACCATTGGTCCACCTGCCTGTTTTGGTACCAGTACCATGCTGTTTTTGTTACTATTGCTTTGTAGTACAGTTTGACATCTGGTATAGCTATACCTCCAGATTCACACTTCCTGCTTAGAATTGCTTTTGCTATTCTAGGTCTTTTGTTTTTCCATATGAATTTCATGTTTGCTTTGTCTATTTCTACAAGAAATGCCATTGGGATTTTGATTGGCATCGCATTAAACCTGTAGAGAACTTTGGGTAATATCGCCATTTTGATGATGGTTCTGCGTATCCATGAACAGGGTACATTTTTCCATCTTCTAAGATCTTCTTCTATCTCTCTCTTTAGGGTTCTGTAGTTTTCATTGTATAAATCTTTCACCTCTTTTGTTAGGTTGATTCCCAAGTATGTTATTTTTTTTGAGGATATTGTGAATGGAGTGGTTTTCCTTATTTCCATTTCAGAGGTTTTTTTGCTGATATACAGGAATGCCTTTGATTTATGCATGTTGATTTTATAACCTGCCACTTTGCTGAATTCATTTATTAACTCTAGCAGCTTCTTTGTAGACTCTTTTGGGTCTGTTAAGTACATTATCATGTCATCCGCAAATAGCAATAATTTAATTTCTTCTTTTCCTATTTTTATGCCTTTAATTTCTTTTGTCTGTCTAATTGCTCTGGCTAGTACTTCGAGAACTAAATTGAATAGAAGTGGTGATAGAGGGCATCCCTGTCTTGTTCCAGATTTTAGAGGGAATGCCTTCAGTTTTTCTCCATTTAGAATGATGCTAGCCTGAGGTTTAGCATATATAGCTTTTACAATGTTGAGGTAAGTTCCTGTTATCCCTAGTTTTTCTAGTGTTTTGAACATAAAGGGATGCTGTACTTTGTCAAATGCTTTTTCTGCATCCATCGAGATGATCATATGGTTCTTGTCTTTAAGTCTATTGATGTGGTGAATAGCATTTATTGATTTCCGTATATTGAACCAGCCTTTCATCCCAGGAATGAATCCTACTTGATCATGGTGCACAAGTTTTCTGATATGTTTTTGTATTCGATTCGCCAGAATTTTATTGAGAATTTTTGCATCCAAGTTCATTAGAGATATTGGTCTGTAGTTTTCTTTCTTTGAAGTATCTTTGTCTGGTTTTGGGATCAAAGTGATGTTGGCCTCATAGAATGAATTTGGAAGAGCTCCTTCTTTTTCTATTTCTTGAAATAGCTTGAAAAGTATTGGTATTAATTCTTCTTTGAAGGTTTTGTAGAACTCCGCTGTATACCCATCCGGTCCAGGACTTTTCTTGGTTGGTAGTCTTTTGATTGCTTCTTCTATTTCTTCCTTTGTTATTGGTCTGTTTAAATTGTGTGTGTCTTCCTGTCTCAATCTGGGCAAATCATATGCCTTAAGAAATTTATCGATATCTTCACTATCTTCTATTTTATTGGAATATAGGGTTTCAAAATACTTTCTAATTATCTTCTGTATTTCTGTAGTGTCTGTTGTGATATTGCCTTTTTCATCTCGTATGTTAGTAATTTGAGTTCTCTCTCTTCTTCTTTTCGTTAGCATGGCTAAGGGCTTGTCTATCTTATTTATTTTTTCAAAGAACCAACTTTTAGTTTTATCAATTTTTTCAATGGTTTCTTTTGTTTCAATTTCGTTGATTTCTGCTCTAATTTTAATTATTTCTTGTCTTCTACTACGTTTGCTGTTGTTTTGCTCTTCCTTTTCTAGGTTTTTGAGGTGTTGTGTGAGTTCATTTATTTGTTGGTTTTTTCTTTTTTTGAGGTAAGAACTCCAAGAAATGAATTTCCCTCTTAAAACTGCTTTCATTGTGTCCCATAGATTCCGGTATGTTGTGTCTGCATTATCATTTGACTCTAAGAATTTTTTCATCTCCTCCTTTATGTCTTCTATAACCCATTGATCATTCAGTAACATATTGTTCATTTTCCATGTGATGTAGGATTTTTCCTTCCTTCTTTTATCATTGATTTCCAATTTCATTCCATTATGATCAGATATGGTGCATGGTATTATCTCCACGCCTTTATATTTACTAAGAGTTGCCTTATGGCATAATATATGGTCTATCTTTGAGTAGGATCCATGTGCTGCTGAGAAGAACGTGTATCCACTTGATGATGGTTGATATATTCTATATATGTCAGTTAAGTCTAGGTTATTGATTGTGCTGTTGAGTTCTATAGTTTCTTTATTCAGTTTTTGTCTAGAGGATCTGTCTAATGGCGAGAGCGGTGTGTTGAAGTCACCCATAACTATTGTGTTGTGGTCTATTTGACTCTTGAACTTGAGGAGAGTTTGTTTTATGAACGTTGCAGCTCCATTGTTTGGTGCATACAAATTGATGATTGTTATGTCTTGTTGGTGGATAGAAACATCAGAAACAGGGGTAGGGAAAGAACTCAAGGCATACCTAACTCGAATGGAAAGGAACATTAGAGAAGACATGAGACAGCAAGTCCAAGAAATAAAAGTATATTTTGAAAATGAATTAAACAAACAAATTCAAATTGCAAAGAACGAGCTCTACCAGGAGATAGAGATCTTAAAAAAAAAAATCAAACAATAATCCTAGAATTGCAGGAAACTATAAACCAAATTAAAAACTCAAACGAGAATATTACAAATAGACTTGATCAAGTAGAAGTCAGAACATCATCTGGGGACTGGGGATGTGGCTCAAGCGGTAGCGCGCTCGCCTGGCATGTGTGCGGCCCGGGTTCGATCCTCAGCACCACATACAAACAAAGATGTTGTGTCCGCCGAGAACTAAAAAATAAATATTTAAAAAAAAAAAAAAAAAAAAAAAAGAAGTCAGAACATCAGATAATGAAGACAAGGTTTATCAACTTGAAAAGAATATAGTCAACACAGAAAAGATGCTTAAATCCCATGAGCAATCTCTTCAAGAGATATGGGATGTCATAAAAAAACCAAATTTGAGAGTCATAGGGATAGAAGAAGGCACAGAGATTCAAACCAAAGGAATGGACAGCATATTAAATGAAATAATTCTAGAAAACTTCCCAGAGATGAAAGATGGAATGGATTGCCAAATCCTGGAAGCCTACAGGACCCCAAACATTCAAAACTATAATAGACCAACTCCAAGACATATAACTATGAAGATAGCCAACATACAGAACAAGGAGAGAATATTAAAAGCTACAAGAGAAAAGAGGCAGATTACATTCAGGGGTAAACCAATTAGGTTAACGACAGATTTCTCATCACAGACTTTGAAAGCGAGAAGATCCTGGAACAATGTATTTCAAACGCTGAAAAATAATGGATTCCAACCAAGAATACTGTATCCAGCATAACTATTATAAAAAATAAAACTTTCATGTCCAAACCTTTCATAACTCTGAAACTAAAATTCTCCCATCAAACATGTATGAGAAAATAATAAAATAATCTCTAGAGCCACACAAGTTGTTTCTCTAGAGGATATGAAGTTTAGGGTGACTTTTAAAGTCATTTTTCCCTCAAATCACTAAAAACAAGATATATTTTCATTACTTTTGGCACACAAAAACACAGCATGTTAAAATGGAAAAAATACAGGATAGAAGTTGGACCCAGAATGGAAATGAATTCACAAAGACAAAATGGTCTCTTCAAATCTCTCTTTTGTGTGCTGAAATTATCTGCTGGATCAATAGATAAATGTGGGATCAACTCTTGTCTTTTTAATTTTATTTTTAGAGTACTGTTTTTTTGTTTTTACTGATTTGGGTCAATACTCAAAACAATTTTTCCCATACCTTTTACAGCTGTTTAGTAAAATTATTTGAACAGAAAAATTCCCTGAAGATTTTCTTAGTTTATTATGTAGTCTTGAACATGGTGGGGCAAGGAGCACAATTTTGGAGAGTATACAGCTACTACCAGTTCTTCTTCTTCCCCTCATGCAAGATAATTTGGGTGAAGGTGTATAAATATATTGTAGCAAAGGTAAGATAATCACAGCCCACACTGTCTTTTGTAAGCTACATATTTCTTTGAATTTAATATTCCACATGAAAATTTCATACATCAACCTTCTATTTCTGGTCCACACCATGTGTCACCAGAAGGGCTCTGTTCACTGTTGTCCTTTGGGCCTCCAGGGTGATAGAGGAGGAATCATCTTGTGATCCTGTCAACTCATTATAAGACTTTAGACTTTGCAAGGGCAGAGGAAGAGAAAACTGGAAAACTGAGCAGCGCAAACTAATTGCATTGCCTGGGAAATGACATATAGAAATTCTGCCTACACTTTAGAGGCTCACACTGGTCTTCTGCCCATACCGATTCTCAAAGGAACAGAGGAAAGTAATGATCCAGATACCTAGAAATAGAGAAGAACCAGATATTGTGACCATTGGTAAATCCTATCCTAACTTTTGGAAAAAAAGTGTTTATCTTAGTAATAGTAAATATTTTATATCAGTTATGTTTTCATTCCTTCATGTTAGTGACATGTCTATGTGTATGTGAAGAAGGGGAGCCACGGACATAACATTTCATATTTACAAGTATAAAAGAGAAGTTTTAGCACATTTATATAGGAAAAGATTTTAAATAATTTTTATTATACTGTATGTCTTAACAAATTTCAAGATGATTCAAAACACATTATAAGGCATAATAACCCTACTCTTCTATATCATCACATTGAATAACAGTTACAGTTAGAACTTGAATGAACCAGTATGGTTTAGGGGATAAGTCATACACTTTGGACTCTACAGATTTCTTTGTATGACCCCAATTTCTCTCTCACTGCTACTTGGCCATAAGTCAATTACTCAAGATTCTTGAAATTCAGTTTCTAAATTGCTAAAATAGGTTAAGACAGCCTCTTTCAAGAATTGTTCTAGGAATTAGTAGAAAACACAGAAAATACTACATAGCACAGGGTATAATTTTAGAATAAAATTGTTCATATTTTCTATGATGTCAATAGGTAACATACTTTTAGCTATTGATATTTTGGTGATTGGCTTTGTAATTCAGATTGAAAAATATTTCATTTTATGGAAATGTCTGGAGGAGACCTTTATAATATGAAATATCCAATGACCAGTCCACCAATATCTGTAATAAGTCTATACTGAATAATGTGATCACTAAGTATAAAAGAATTGCTAATCAAATTGCTTATGCATTTGGGGTGTGTGGTTTAAAGCTGCCAAAGGCACTGAATAATTTCTTATATAAGTGAAGTTTCAGGACATCTCAAATACGCCTTATACTAAGATATTTCTTATTATTCCTTCCCTACCTCCTTCATCAGCTGAAATACCTCCCTACTTCCAGTATTCCATTTTAATGATTAAAGTCAGCTTCTAAATACCTTTTATCACCTTCAAAAAGCTTGCATTTATCTCAGGATTGGTTACAGTACTGAAGAAACTGTTAACAGTAGAATTATATCTAAGTTCATAATAAAGACTAGAAAACTAACTGGTAGCCAGATTAGTAATACAAATAACCACTCATTGCTTTTCACATAAAAGTGATATGAAAAAGTGCTAGCTACTGGAGTGCTACTCCTGCCTAGAGTATAAATAAATTAATATTGCAATGTAAATATTAATAATCAGCATTATAATGTTCAGTAGGAAGTGTTAGAAGAACATGAAAGGAAAATATGCCTGTCTAGGGCTCTTGAGTATAAATATACCACCTATCTGCTTTGATACTTTCCTAAGCTGTCTTTCAGTTATCAGCTTGAAGTCATTTTGGGTTTATTTTCCTTTAGAAGGGTGGAATTGCTCCTATAGGCTGTGTTTAATGTTATTAATTTTAAGAATAAAAGTTATAATGTATTCTTGTTTATGAGATATAATTGAACCATAAATTATATTTGCACAAAATATATATATAAATAATAATTTTTCACAACCTGGTAGTTGAATTGTAATGTTAAGTGATTCTGAATTAGAATAAGCTAAATAGTTTCCTAGTCATAACTGTATAGCAAGGGAAAAAATATTTTCTTCTAATATATGAATTCACTTGTACTAGTTACTTTGAGAAGCTTAATTTAAATCTTTATTTTATGAACTATAAAAAATTAAATTGTTTCCTGAATTGATTAACTGTATTTAGCACCAGGAACTTGTCACAGTTTTGTAGTATGATGGCTTTCTATTTTGTATACCATTCAAATATATCCTAATTTTCACTTGAAATATTATTGCCTTAATAATGCTTTCTTAAGATGTCCCAATTCTGATAACCTAAGGTTTTATTTGTGATACAATTAAAATACGTAAAAATAAAACTGTGAGCAAAATAAAATGCTTGCTCACCGTCACTAAAGAATAGAAATTCATATAGAGTGGTGTATAAATAATTGATAAACACTTGATATTTTTTACTCTTAATAAGAATTCATAGAGTTAAAAAACTGGGAGGAAAATTGGAAATACAGTAATTCAGGTATTCCATTTTTAAACACGAAAATAATTTCCCAAACCATGAACTTCTGACTCAATGTCACAATGCACAATGCTGCAGCTTGAATTAAGACTAGTTATTTTGATTGCAAGTTTGGATATTATCCTGACTTTATAGTACCTCCTATTATAAATGTAAATAATATGGTTAAAAGAGTAGCAACACAGAAAAAATATTTTCAAGGAAATTAAGAGTGTTTACTAAAATGTCAGTTTTGACAATATTGGTCCAGAAAACAATGATCAGGCGAATGTTTCATCCCTGGCCTGCTATTAACATATCTAGTAGAACAACTGGAGAATCCGAATTGCTATATCTACAATGAAAGTGTGTATGAGAGAAAGATGAGTGGGTATGACAAAGAGGTCACGTCTATAGTCTCTGGTTCTTTCATTTCTCCAAGTTAGGTTAGTTAATGAAAATAGTTAACTGTTTCATATAAAGCTCTGTTTGTGAAAAAGCAAATCTCATTTTGGGATAAAGTAGATAGGAATATGGAGGAAAAAGATGTCTTCATTAACCTCTAAAGATAATGGGGAAGTCCTGATAAAGTGAACATTATAAGTTTTTTGATACAGTCTCTACCAAGACAATGGTGGTTATTTTTATACAGGAATTGGCTCTTTATCCAGAACTTCACAGTGCTCTTATAAATGGAGCAAAGTAAAAACTGCAAACAGAGATTTTGTATAAAAAAATTTAATTAAAAGTTAGAGAAGAACAATTTTCCTAAAATGCCTCCTACCTAATAATACCCATTAGAAACAAATATCAAGAAACATTCAAATTGTAAGTAATACAATGTAAAAATAAATGCCAGTGATGTAATTTTCTGATAAAATCTGCATTACATATAGAGTTGAAATTAATGTATACTAAATCATTATCTTTTTATGGTAGGCAGATGTTGAGGTTACGGTATTAGTGAACTTTCAGTTCTTTTCATTCACAGATCAGAATCTGTTTTTTAATAAATGGATAAGCTGAGGTCTAACCTTCTGGCAGCAGATTGACTTTCTAATTATCTTAGTAATAGCTCTAAATTATTATTCAATGTAGGTCTGCCTCCCACTGTTATTGGGTCATGATATCCCCCAGGATCCATACTTTGCTTCTGTTTTAGTAAATGACTTGCCATCTGCAGATAATTCAAGTTCACTGTCTAACTTTTTAAAATAATATTGACATGGTCGGGAAGATACTGTCATATTTGAAAAACACTGAAAGTGAACTGGGAGACACACCAGCTATTCCTTTTGTATTCACTGTCCCTACTGTTCTCAAAAAAATAACCAATGTTGATAGTTTGATACTATAGTATGTTATGTCTTTATGATTTTTCTTTCACTCTGATATATGCAATGTTACCATTGGATGAATATTTATTTCTTTAATGATGAAATTGCATAAAGGGGCTCAGCAAAAAGGCACCATATGAGAAAGTCTAGCTCTTTCAGCTGTACTTTCTTTATCTTTTTATTGGTTCTTTTTAGTTATATGTACCAAAAGATTAATTTTGACATAATTATAAAGGCATGGGATATGATTTGCTCTAATTCATTCCCCAGTACCACCGTTTTCCCTCCCCTCTTCCTTCTCCTACTTCTCTTACGTTCCTTGATCTTTCTGGAATTAACTTTTATTTTTTGTTGTTGGTGGTGGTGGTGTCTTGTGGGTATACATGATGGTGAGATTCACTGTGGTATATTCATATATGTACAAAGGAAACAGGTCAGATTTATTCCTCTATTCTTCCCTTACATCCCATCCCTTCTCCCTCCCCCTCAATCTTCTTCATCTAGTTCACTGATTCCCTTTCTCTCTCTCTCTCTCTCTCTCTCTCTCTCTCTCTCTCTCTCTCTCTCACACACACACACACACACACACTCTAACATCTCCTCTGACAGAAACTAGATTTTCATTTCCAGTGCTACTCCCTAAGCCTCAGTTTATTCAGCATAAATGCAAAAATATCTTATCTTTGTGAAGTATAAAGAACCTTTAAGAAATTACCCATTTTGACCTGCTAATTTAAATTTTCTGAGCTACTTTAGGGAAATAATTCATGATTTCACAAGGATATATAAATATGGTAATTTTAGAAAAATTATACTAACAAAACCGAAAAATCTAAATTTTCATAAATATGGAAATTGTTGTATAAATAATGATACTGCTACTAAATGGAACAATATAAAGCAATAAAAATCATATTTTAAAGTAGTTAATGAGAGAGTAAATGCCATAATATAAAGAATAAATTTCAACAGTAATATATTTTGTAGCTTTATATCCAATTCAATTTTACTTTTAAAATACATTACATAAACATACACATTCATATGTCTGTAATTGTATAGTACAACCATTCTAACAATTAAAATGTAATTTCTTTGCTTAGGGAAAAAGAGAAGTCCATCCCTCATCTGTGGTTTCACTTTTCATGGGTTTAGTCAACACAATCCAAAAAATATTAAATGAAGCTGTGGCAAAAAGGTCACAAGTTCAAAGATAGCCTCAACAACTTAGCAAGGCACTGTCTCAAAATTAAAATTAAATAAAAAGAAGAACTAGGGATATGGCTCAGTGGTAAATTGCCCCTGGATTAAATCCCCAGTATTAGAAAACAAAAAAACAAGTCAAGATAATGTTAAATGAAAATTTCAGAAATAAGCAATTATTTTCAAATTCTAATCTGCATGTCATCCTGAGCAGTGTGATATAATCTCCTGCCAACCCTAGAAATCCTACTCCATTCTGCCTGAGAAATAATGCATCTTTCCTTTGTCCAGCATAGCAACTGCACCTACTGACCCTACCAGTCATCAGATCAACAAGCTATAGCAGTACTTATGTTTGGGTAACCCTTATTTTGCTTAATAATTGTCCCCAAAGCATAAGAGTAGTGCTGCTGGCAATTTGGATATGTCCAAAAGAAGCTACAAAATGCTTTCTTAAGTGAAAGGGTGAAAGTTCTCAACTTAAGGAAAGAATAAAAAATGTAATGTGAGGTTTCTATGATCAATGTCAGGAATATATCTTCTATCTGTAAAACTGTGAAGAAGGAAAAATAAATTTATTGCTGGTTTTGTATCCAGCCTCAGACTGCAAAATCTACATTGAATAATAAGTTATTTGTTAAGGAAAAGACATTAAGTTACAGAGTCTGTATTTTTGTAGTTTTAGGCACTGACTAGGGTTCTTGGAACATACTTCTTGGGAATGGATGGAGGATCAAATATTGTATAATCTAATATGGGAACAATGAATTTCTGCTTCAAAATGTGGAGTACTTATGGCAGAACAATAATCCCACAGAGACTACCTAGAAAAGCAGTACTAATGCAAAATAATTTTTAACATAGCACACACTTGGAAAGAAGGAATCATAGAATAGAGAGTCTTGGAATGTAACAACAATGTATTAAACAAAAAATAAGAATAAAATCATAAACATAGAATAAACAAACAAAACAACAAAAAACAAATGGACAATTTGAAAAAAAAATCATTCGGAGTTAGTTTTTACAAAATAATAGTAAAATTTATAAAACACAACCAGACTTAGTAAGAAAAACAAGCATGTATACTTAATATCTAGAACAAAAACTGTGGCTATAGTTTCTACAAATATTAAATAAATGATGTTTTATCATTTAAAAGCTTCATGTAATGCATTTTAACCTTTAGATATAATGAACAAGGACTTTGTAAAAAAAACATCTTATCACTAGGTTGAGAATCCATTTGGTCCTGGGCTTTTCTTAGTTGGAGGCTTTTGATGGTGTTTTCTATTCATTACTTGAAAGTTACCTGTTTAAATCATGTATGACCACTTATCATTCAGTTTAGGTATGTAACATGTTTCTAGAAATTTTTCAATGTCTTCAATATTTTCTATTTTATTGAAGTACAAATTTTCAAAACAGTTTATAATTATCTTCGGTATTTCAGACATGTCCATTATGATATTTTTTTCTTCACCACATATTTTAGTAATTTGAGTTTACTCTCTTTTTTTCTTCATTAGCATGGCTAGGGGTTTGTCTATTTTATTTATTTTTTCAAATAACCAAATTTTTGTTTTGTCATTTTTCTCAATTATTTCTTTTGTTGCAATTTCATTGATTTCAGCTCTGATTTTAGTTATTTTTTTGTCTTCTACTGATTTTGATGTTGATTTGTCCTTTTTCTAGGGCTTTGAGATATAGTGTTAGGTCATTTATTTGTTGACTTTTTATTCTTTTAATGAATGAACTAAATGCAATAACCTCTCCTCTTAATACTGCCATCATAGTCTTTTTGATATGTTTTATTGGTGTTCTCATTTACCTCTAAGAATTTTTTTTATTTCATCCTTGATTTCTCCTACTGTCCATTGACTTATGACCAATGTGATTCTACAACATGTAAAATCAAAAAATGAGAAATTATATCCCATCTATGTATGATATATCAAAATGCATAAGTACATTCTTCTGTCAAATATAACTAATTAATCCAAATAAAAAAATTTAAAAGTCTAATCAAAAGTAGCACAAAAAGTAATTTTACATCTATTAAATAAATTAAACCCCTATATTCTAAATAATGCTAACAAGGAAACCTTTCAAGAAAATATATACAAACTCAGGTAGCATCACACAAAAGTTAGAGTAAACATATAAGTCATAATACCAAATCTTAAATTCCTGAAGAGAAAGGTAATAATTAGTATCCCCCCACTCTAACTCACTTTATGAGACCAGCATTAAAAGTTGTCAGAATCAAATTTTAGTGAGAATAAAATTTCTGACATTTTTTTCTCATTAGCATAACATCACTATCAAATAAAATACAGTGATATTTGGAAAAATAATAATTCATGATTAGTGATATTGTTTTAGCTATATACTTTAACATTTGACACTCAATTTACCATATTACATTAAAGTGGAGAAAAATGAAAAAAAATTATTTCAGATATACTGAAAAATCTAATAAACATTCAATCAGAAATAGAAAAATTTTCCCCAATTTCGTGAAAACAGTCTAGAAGAAATGCATGCTAAATATCACACTGAAAGGCCAAATCCAGAGATTGAGAATGAGACAAATATGTTCAGTCATCACTGCCTTTCAACAGTGTGATGAAGGTAATAGTGAGATAATATGCCAGTAAACATAAAAGATAATGACTGTAATCTGTATCATTTTCAGACAATATGTTTATACAGGTTAAAACCCAAAAGAATGTAAAAGTGACCATCAAAATTAATGGTAGCGGGCTCCATCAGCCCCTTCTCCTTCTCCCTCCCCTTCTCCTCTCCGCCTTTCCACCTTGCTTCTTTCTCCCCAGCCGTTTCTCCTCCCAAGCTCAGTCTCTAAATTTAGATCTCAACTTCTTTCCCCCACCCCGCCCGCTCTCCTGCGTGTCCGGAACCCGGACCGCGCGGCCCTGAGGCGCCGCCTCCCCTCCCCCAACCCGCACCCCCTCCCCGGGGGTCCCGAAGGCCGCCGCCACTGCCGCCGCCGCTGCCTCCCACAGAGCACCATAGAGCAGACTCTTCACCGCGCGAATGAACTGCCGAAGTATATGAAACAGCTGATAAGATGAGCGACAATTTAAAATTCAAGTGATCCAAGAACACGCACTGAGCTCTGACCCGCTGAATTCAAACTCCCGGTCACCTGCTTCCCGCAGACAAACAGCTATGACTCGGCATTAATTCATCCCGCTGAAACAACTGGTCAGCCCTTCTCATCCTACGAAGGTAAATGCCTACCGAGCCTTCATAAGTAGTGGCCACAGGTTTGAAACGGGGCTTGGGAGAGAAGGACCCACCCGTTGAATTAGTCTCCCGGCAAAGGGAAACCGTGTCATCAGACTGCTGCGGAGGAGATAACTGCGTTGAAACAGGTGTGTGATCCCATAGCCTTGCCTCTCCACACATCGGGAAAACTCTAAGAGCCCCTCCCAGCTCTCCCGTAAGGGCACCTCCCAGCTCTCCTGTGAGTGCTTCAGCCAGCCCGAGGGAATCAGAGGTGGTGCGGGTCCCACAAGCGGAAATACCGCTCCCACCAGGGCTGACTGCTGAGGCCTCTTGCACCACCTACGGGAAGTGGATACCAGAGGGCAAGTAAAAGCCGCTGAGGATTCTCAGCCCCAAACTCTACAAGCTTAGGGTCTGAGGGAATGGCAAACTGGAAGAGTGTGCCCAGTCGTTCATGAAAACAGGGCTCCCGGGAGCAGCAGACTTGGCGTGTAGCCAGTATTGTGGTGAGAGGGGCCTGGCTAGAGAAAAAGTGGGTAGTGACTAGGCACAAGAGGAGGCCCTAGACACTCAGGATTGGAGACTTGCCCAGTCTGGGAAGAGCTGCTGCACAGTGATTGGTTCCCGCGTATTGACAGGAGAAACTTGACCTGGTGGGCACAGCGCCATCTACTGGAAGAGAAGTTAATCAAACTCTAAGACTGCATTTATTAGGTTTTTTTTTTCCTTTTTCTTTTCTCCTTTTTTTTTTTTTTTGATTTAGGTTTTTCTTTCATTTTCATTTTTTTCTTTCTTGTTGTTTTATTAATTTTTTTTTTACAAAATATTTTTTAAAATTTTTTTTTCTACTAATTTTAACTTAAATTTTTTTAATTATTATTATTATTTTTTTTAATCTTTTTCTTTTTTAGTTCCTATTCTTTTTCTTCTTTAGTCTTCTCATTTTTCTTATCCCCCCTTTTTTCTTGAATTCTACCTGCCTACTCTCATTCTCTTTAGAGACTTCTTCCCTTCCCTTCAAATACCTTTCCTCCCAAGCATCAAACTAATTTATAGGAGTAAACAGTAACTCAGCAGTCAAACAGAACAAGAAACAACATGAGCAGCTTCAAAAAACAAGGAAGAAAAGGAATACAAACAACGCAGGACAGCCTAAATATTCAGGAGGACCTAGAGTCATCAGAAAAATGGTCATATAAAGAACTCAAGGAACACCTAAGACAGATGGAATGGAACCTTAAAGAGGATACAAGACAGCAAATTCAAGCAGCGAAAGAACACATTGAGAATGCATTTCACAAACAGATAAAAGAAGAAGTTAAGTATCTTTATCAGGAGATAGAGACTATAAAAAATAATCAAACAATAATTCTAGAAATGAAGGAAACGATAAACCAAATTAAAAACTCAATTGAGAGTATCACTAACAGAGTGGAGCAAGTAGAAACCAGAACATCAGATAATGAAGACAAAATACACCATCTTGAAAAGAGTCTAGCCAACTCAGAAAGGCTGGTAAAAAATCACGAGAAAAACATCCAAGAATTATGGGATAACATTAAGAAACCGAACTTACGAGTCATCGGGATAGAAGAAGGTACAGAGATTCAAACCAAGGGAATGAGAAACTTGCTGAAGTAAATAATTACAGAAAACTTTCCAGAAATAAAAAAGGAAACAGATATACAAATTGAAGATGCATACAGGACACCGAGCACACAAAATCACAGTAGACCAACGCCAAGACACATTGTTATGAAGATATCCAATATACAGAACAAAGAGAAAATATTAAAAGGTACAAGAGAAAGGAGACAGATTACATTTAGGGGTAAACCAATACGGTTAACCACGGATTTTTCATCACAGACACTGAAAGCAAGAAGGTCATGGAACAATGTATTTCAAACACTGAAAGACAATGGATGCCAACCAAGAATTCTGTATCCAGCAAAATTAAGCTTCAGGTATGACAACGAAATAAAAATCTTTCATGATAAACAAAAGTTAAAAGAATTTGCAGCCAGAAAACCAGCATTGCAAAGCATTTTGAGCAAAACACTACACGAGGAAGAAATGAAAAACAATAACCAAAACCATCAGTGGGAAGTGCCTCAGTAAAGACAGAGGGCAAGGGGAAAGACAATCATGGAGAGACAAACTAATTTTTTTTTTTAAAAAAAGGATAAACAATCAAACATGGATGGAAGTTCAAACCACATATCAATAGTAACTCTGAATGTTAATGGCTTAAACTCTCCAATAAAGCGACATAGGCTGGTATCATGGATTAAAAAAACAAATCCAACAATATGCTGCCTCCAGGAGACTCATCTGATGGGAAAAGACATACACAGGCTGAAGGTGAAAGGATGGGAAAAAATATACCACGCACATGGTCCTCGTAAGCAAGCAGGGGTGGCCATCCTCATATCGAATAAAATCGACTTCAAGACTAAGTTAATCAAAAGGGATAAAGAAGGTCATTATATACTGTTAAAAGGAACCATTCACCAACAAGACATAACAATTATCAATATTTACGCACCAAACAATGGTGCTGCGACATTCACAAAACAAATTCTCCTCAAATTCAAGAATCAAATAGACCACAACACAATAATTATGGGAGACTTCAACACACCTCTCTCACCATTGGACAGATCCTCCAAACAAAAGTTAAATAAAGAAACTATAGAACTCAATACCACAATCAATAACCTAGACTTAACTGACTTATATAGAATATATCAACCATCATCAAATGGATATACTTTCTTCTCAGCAGCACATGGATCCTTCTCAAAAATAGACCATATATTATGCCATAGGGCAAACCTCAGTAAATATAAAGGGGTGGGGATAATACCATGCATTTTATCTGATCATAATGGAATGAAACTGGAAATCAATGATAAAAGAAGGAAGGAAAAATCCTACATCACATGGAAAATGAACAATATGTTACTGAATGATCAATGGGTTACAGAAGACATAAAGGAGGAAATCAAAAAATTCTTAGAGATAAACGAAAATACAGACACAACATATCGGAATCTATGGGACACAATGAAAGCAGTTTTAAGAGGAAAGTTCATCGCCTGGTGGTCATTCCTCAAAAAAAGAAGAAACCAACAAATAAATGAGCTCACACTCCAACTCAAAGCCCTAGAAAAGGAAGAGCAAAACAACAGCAAATGTAGCAGAAGGCAAGAAATAATTAAAATCAGAGCGGAAATTAATGAAATTGAAACAAAAGAAACTATTGAAAAAATTAACAAAACTAAAAGTTGGTTCTTCGAAAAAATAAATAAGATCGACAGACCTTTAGCCATGCTAACGAAGAGAAGAAGAGAGAGAACTCAAATTACTAACATACTGGATGAAAAAGGCAATATCACAACAGATGCTACAGAAATACAGAAGACAATTAGAAATTATTTTGAAAATCTATATTCCAATAAAATAGAGGATAGTGAAGACATCGATAAATTTCTTAAGTCATATGATTTGCCCAGACTGAGTCAGGAGGATATAGACAATCTGAACAGACCAATATCAATAGATGAAATTGAAGAAGCCATCAAAAGACTACCAACCAAGAAAAGCCCAGGACCGGATGGGTATACAGCGGAGTTTTACAAAACCTTTAAAGAAGAATTAATACCAATACTTTTCAAGTTATTTCAGGAAATAGAAAAAGAGGGAGCTCTTCCAAATTCATTCTATGAGGCCAACATCACCCTGATCCCGAAACCAGACAAAGACACCTCAAAGAAAGAAAACTACAGACCAATATCTCTAATGAACCTAGATGCAAAAATCCTCAATAAAATTCTGGCGAATCGAATACAAAAACACATCAAAAAAATAGTGCACCATGATCAAGTAGGATTCATCCCTGGGATGCAAGGATGGTTCAACATACGGAAATCAATAAATGTTATTCACCACATCAATAGACTTAAAGATAAGAACCATATGATCATCTCGATAGATGCAGAGAAAGCATTCGACAAAGTACAGCATGCCTTTATGTTCAAAACATTAGAAAAACTAGGGATAACAGGAACTTACCTTGACATTGTAAAAGCTATCTATGCTAAGCCTCAGGCTAGCATCATTCTGAATGGACAAAAGTTGAAGGCATTCCCTCTAAAATCCGGAACAAGACAGGGATGCCCTCTATCTCCACTTCTATTCAATATAGTTCTCGAAACACTGGCCAGAGCAATTAGACAGACGAAAGAAATTAAAGGCATAAAAATTGGAAAAGAAGAACTTAAATTATCACTACTTGCAGATGACATGATTCTATACCTAGAAGACCCAAAAGGGTCGACAAAGAAACTACTAGAACTAATAAATGAATTCAGCAAAGTGGCAGGATATAAAATCAACACGCATAAATCAAAGGCATTTCTGTATATCAGCAACAAAACTTCTGAAATGGAAATGAGGAAAAACACTCCATTCACAATATCCTCAAAAAAAATAAGATACTTGGGAATCAACCTAACAAAAGAGGTGAAAGATTTATACAATGAAAACTACAGAACCCTAAAGAGAGAAGTAGAAGAAGATCTTAGAAGATGGAAAAATATACCCTGTTCATGGATAGGCAGAACAAACATCATCAAAATGGCGATATTACCAAAAGTTCTCTATAGATTTAATGCAATGCCAATCAAAATCCCAACGGCATTTCTTGTAGAAATAGATAAAGCAATCATGAAATTCATATGGAAAAATAAAAGACCCAGAATAGCAAAAGCAATTCTAAGCAGAAAGAGTGAATCAGGCGGTATAGCGATACCAGATTTCAAACTATATTACAGAGCAATAGTGACAAAAACAGCATGGTACTGGTACCAAAACAGGCGGGTGGACCAATGGTATAAAATAGAGGACACAGAGACTAACCCACAAAGTTACAACTATCTTATATTTGATAAAGGGGCTATAAGCATGCAATGGAGGAAGGATAGCATCTTCAACAAATGGTGTTGGGAAAACTGGAAATCCATATGCAACAAAATGAAACTGAATCCCTTTCTCTCGCCATGCACAAAAGTTAACTCAAAATGGATCAAGGAGCTTGATATCAAATCAGAAACTCTGCGTCTGATAGAAGATAAAGTTGGCTCCGATCTACAGATTGTGGGGTCGGGCTCCAAATTCCTTAATAGGACACCCATAGCACAAGAGTTAACAACTAGAATCAACAAATGGGACTTAATTAAACTTAAAAGTTTTTTTTCAGCAAAAGAAACAATAAGAGAGGTAAATAGGGAGCCTACATCCTGGGAATTAATTTTTACGCCTCACACTTCAGATAGAGCCCTAATATCCAGAGTATACAAAGAACTCAAAAAACTAGACAATAAGATAACAAATAACCCAATCAACAAATGGGCCAAGGACCTGAACAGACACTTCTCAGAGGAGGATATACAATCAATCAACAAGTACATGAAAAAATGCTCTCCATCTCTAGCAGTCAGAGAAATGCAAATCAAAACCACCCTAAGATACCATCTCACTCCAGTAAGATTGGCAGCCACTATGAATTCAAACAACAACAAGTGCTGGCGAGGATGTGGAGAAAAGGGTACACTTGTACATTGCTGGTGGGACTGCAAATTGGTGCGGCCAATTTGGAAAGCAGTTTGGAGATTCATGGGAAAGCTGGGAATGGAACCACCATTTGACCCTGCTATTGCCCTTCTCGGACTATTCCCTGAAGACCTTAAAAGAGCATGCTACAGGGACACTGCCACATCGATGTTCATAGCAGCGCAATTCACAATAGCTAGACTGTGGAACCAACCCAGATGCCCTTCAATAGACGAATGGATAAAAAAAATGTGGCATCTATACACAATGGAGTACTATGCAGCAATAAAAAATGACAAAATCATAGAATTTTCAGGGAAATGGATGGCATTAGAGCAGATTATGCTTAGTGAAGCTAGCCAAACCCTAAAAAACAGATACCAAATGTCTTCTTTGATATAATGAGAGCAAGTATGAACAGAGCAGGGAGGAAGAGTAGGAAGAAAAGAGTAACATTAAACAGAGACTTGAGATGGGAGGGAAAGGGAGAGAAAAGGGAAATTGCATGGAAATGAAGGGAGACACTCATTGCTAAACAGAATTACATATAAGAGGTTGTGAGGGGAATGGGAAAATAAACAAAGAGAGAAATGAATTACAGTAGATGGGGTAGAGAGAGAAGATGGGAGGGGAGGGGAGGGGGGATAGTAGGGGATAGGAAAGGTAGCAGAATACAACAGTCACTAATATGGCATTATGTAAAATTGTGGATGTGTAACTGACGTGATTCTGCAATCTGCATTTGGGGTAAAATTGGGAGTTCATAACCCATGTCAATCTAATGTATGAAATATAATATGTCAAGAGCTTTGTAATGTTGTGAACAACCAATAAAAAAAATGTAAAAAAAAAAAAAAAATTAATGGTAGCATGTAAGTAACCGGATTTAAGATGAACAAATAAAAAACAATTCTACTTATATAACTCAAAAATAAATAGAGAATAAAAACTTAAAAATTACCTTAAAATCACATCAAAATATAAGATTAATTCTAATAAATGATATGTAAGATATCCTTCCTGAAAATAATAGAAATTATTAAAAGAAATTAAAGAAAATTGAAATATATTGAGGGATACATCATGTTCACATATTGGAAGTCTCAATAATAGAAGCTATCAATTTTTCCACAATTGATCCATACTTTGAACATAAGTATAATCATAATCTCTGGAATTTCATAGAGAAAATTTAGCAAGCTAATTATAAAGTAGGTATGAAAATAGAAATATCCAAGTCAATATCAAAGAAAATGAAATGGAGGTGGAAAACTTTCGCCATCAGATAATATGACTTATTACAAACCTAGACAAGGAAGGCAATATGGTACTGGAACAAAGAATAGCAGCTAGTGGTATCAAGAAGTAAGTCTATAAAATGATTTATGTGTTTCATTAGCTGAGATGTGGCAAAGGGGACATTGCTATGCAATGGAAAAGGAGAAACTTTCAACAAATGACACTGGGTCAGTTGGATAATCATATAAAATAAAAATGGATCATAATTCTGATTTCACAATGTACACAAAAAGCAATTCTAGTTTGAAAACTTTTCATGTAAAACAAGACACTTAGGTTAGTATGAAATTTTAATTTCATTATTATCTTGTACAATAGGCAAGTGTTTCTTAAGCAGAACACACACACACACACACACAAAAAAAACAGTCATTAATAGGAAGCAATATCTGAAACAGGATTATATTAGGATTAAAGATTCCCATTTACTAAAAGACAACACTAAGAATGCAAGAATATGCCACACCCCACATGCACTTCTTACAAAAGACTTCTAAACATAGAATTCCTGAAATTCAACAAAAATGAAAGTTAATACAGTAAATAATAGTAATTGTTCTCATAAATAAGAGATTTCAATGGGCACTTCAAAAAAGAAGACATCAAAATTGCTAATAAACCTCTAAGTAATTGCAAACCTCATTAGTAATCAGAGATAGTCAATTAAAAACAAAATGAGGCACCAAAATAAATCTACCTGAATGAATAAAATGAAAAGATTGACAAGTGTTGTGAGAATATAGCAACTGAAACTCTAACATACTTCTATTTCTAGTACACATTGATACAATCACCCTGGAAACCTGAGTGAAACCTCAGGATCTATGATGTCTGAATACACACACACACACACACACACACACACAGAGGACTGGGCAATTCCAATCACAGCTAAAAACTTAATAGAAATGCATGTTTATGTTCACCACAATACACCAAGAAGTAGTTCCTTGAAGCACTATAAAGTAGATAAAACTAGAAACAATCTAAGTGTCTATCAAAAGAAAAATACATTGCAATATATTTATACAATCGAGTACTGCATATCAGTGAACTATATCTATCTTAAGAATGTAGATGAATTTTGAGTGAAAAATTAAGACACAAAATAGTACACACATCATAATTCACTAACATATAAGTTAAACCTAGACAAAACTACTTTGTGGTGTCAAAGTCAAAGAGTAATTACATTTAGGGAAAGAAAGTGATTGGGGAGGATAGGATGGTGACTTCTATTGTGCTGTGAATGTTATTTTTCTCAATTTCTGAGTTAGTTCCCTGGGTGAGTTTATGTTGTGAAAATTCAAAGAGCTCTGCACTTCTAATACATACTTTGTGCAAGTATATTATACATCAGTAGAACATTCATCTTTAAAATGATAAGATATATGCTTATCTTGCAGTTTTATTTGATGGATAAAATGAAGCCATGTAGGAGAAAACACTTGGTAGTCTGTAAAGCTGTGGTTACATGACTATTGCTGCACAGGAAATGTGATTCTTGGCCATGAGTGTAAGAGGTTATAATATGAATTCTGACCCAATAAAATGTCACCTTGTACTTCCCTGACCTCTTTTCAAATTTTCTTTCTTGGCTGTATTTAAAGAACAGCTTGATCCCCACTAAAACTATGTTCTTTGCTTTGTGAATGCCAAGAAAGTCACTTCAATATGTCGTCCACAAGTTCACTTTCAAGAAGAAAGTAACTCTGCATTCTCAATATAGTTTCAGGAAGAAAACGTGGGTGAAATATTTCACTGACTTTTAGGTCCCCTATCTGTCTCCTGTTCCCCCACTCTCAGGAAAAATTAAACTCTGAGTCAAGAAATAACAATAGAATTGCCTGCAAATATGCAGAAGAGCTCACAATCAGCAAGACCCAAAGATTTTCCCTTCAGATCCTTCCTTAGAAAGAACTGTAACAACTTCAAATGGTAGTTTAAAACTTTAGAATAAATAAATGCAAATTCAAGATTTACCAGTTACCAGATGTATATAGTTAAAGTAGCTTTATGTTATAATTTTTTGAGATTCTTTTTTTAATAAAATGAAGATAATATTTTACATACATTAAATTATTAATACTCATTGAGTGCTTAGGAAAGTACTTGGAATATAGCAAGTGTGCAAGAATTCTTACCTAGCTAAGCAGTAACAGAAAAAAAAATTCTGAAACAGTTCATTGACTTGAAATTTGTGCTGCTGTTTACCAGGCATCTCTCCTCCTCAGGGACATGGTTAGTCTCCCTTTTTCTTGAGACAGCCATCCTTCACTTGTTGATTCTACAATTTCTATGTTTATATCGAACTTGTTAAAGGAAGACAGCATGAAGGAGTTGTATGTGGGGTATTACAAAGTGTTATCACTTCTTTTCACATTCCTTTTACTTGAACCCAGTCTTGTGAACTCATATAACTGAAAGGAAAAGTAGGAAACGTAACTCAACCAAGTGTCCAGGAAGAAAAGAGAAATGGCAGTGGAGAATACCTACTTGGTTTCTGCCTTACTGTTTGCTCACTCAGCCAACCTTACCAATTAAACTAGGAAACCATTTAGAAGCCATCAGATTGACATGTCAGCTATTAGGAACTTGAAGACAGGTGGGTAATAAAGTTTGAATTCTTGTAACAATAAGAGAATAAGGAAATTAAGTCAAGTAGAAGGCAATGGCCAAAATCTTTAGGGTATGAACTGATCAAGAAAGATGGAAAAGTTTGTGCGGATGATACATGCATCTTTTTCATCTCTATGGAATGGTTACAAAGCTTGATGATTTTTAGGGATCAGCTTAACAGATTTAAGGAATACCTACATAGCTAGTATTAAAAGTGAAATATATTTGGTGTGAACCTGTCTCCATACTTAGGACATAAAGTTTGGCCCAAAGTAGCCTCCATACAACATAAGTCATCCTCTACCTTGATGTATAAACAAACTATAATCTGGAAATTGTGGCTAAAAGACTGAATCTCAATCAATCACAGCAGTTCATCTCCAACCAGTCATAGGTTACCAACTGATAAGATTTTGAGATTATGCCCATAAAAGGCAAATGCCAATTATAGCCAGAAGTTGGTTTCTATATGTTATTTCCTTTTCTCTGGCTATAAATATAACCTGTACTTGTAGTGGATTGAGGTATTCTGAACCACCTTGTTCTGGACTGCTGCCCTTAATAGCACCATTTCTGGGTGTGTCGATAAGTGTATTTCTGAAGAAGATTGGCATGTGTTGGTGGACTGGAAGAGGAAGATTTCATTCAATGCAGAAAGGACCACCCATTTGGCTGGGAGCCCAGACATAACAAAAAGGCAAAGAAAGGCAAATTTGATCACCCACTCTTTATGTGAGGATGCCCTTCTCCTGTCCTTGGGCATCAGAACTTCAGATAATTCAGGCTTTGGATACTAGGGCTTGATCCAGGAGCCCTCCTGAAGGTTTTCAGACTAAGGCTGGAGGTTATGCCATGGTACATTTCAGCTTCCATGAGTGTATGAGCCATTTTCCTAATAAATCTCTTATATCTGTCTTCCTATCTATAACCTATTGGTTTCGACTCTCTGGAGAATCCTAATCCACTCAGAATTTGAGTAGTCTCATCTCTTCTGCCAATCGAATTTCTATACTGTAATATTGTAGATCTTACTACTCTGTTGACATCTGTGAATTATTTTAGTTTGCAGCATTTGTAGTTGACACTTA
Organism: Spermophilus citellus; assembly: GCF_964194105.1. Taxonomy (NCBI): domain Eukaryota; kingdom Metazoa; phylum Chordata; class Mammalia; order Rodentia; family Sciuridae; genus Spermophilus; species Spermophilus citellus. Next base: position 71,487,192 of record NC_138188.1, read on the forward strand.
TCACACTTGGCTTCTTTTAGAACACTGCTCCTACCAATGGGAAAAAATAGAGAAAGTCAATATTTTCTAAAATTGCTGCTTTTATCATTAGGGAGAAAACATCAACTACATGCACACTTCCTTGGAAGGGTTATAAATGTGTTTAATATAGCTGGATAGGAAAATATTAAAAATTATTTCAGAAAAGCAAAGTTGGTATTTAGAGAAGTCAAGTCATTTTCAAGGTCATACTTTCCAGACCAGTTGATGCCTAGAGTCATTTAATGAAGTCAAGCATTGCAGCAATTACCAAGGGTCATATAATTGAAAGACTCACAAGATGCCACAGAGCATGCAAGCATAAAGCTTTAATAAAAACAAGGGATACAATACAGCAAGAGAGAGAAAACCTCAGGCAAATCTGAGGCATCCAGGCATAGCTTGCAGGGTCCTCTCCCAGTTACAAGGGATAAGCTTCATCTTCAGCTCATACTACCAAAATAACTATGCTGGCCTTAGTCTTAGGATCTGAGCATAAGTTTGCTAAGGAGTCACTGAAGCTGAAACCTCATTGACCAACCCAGGCTATGCAACCTGGGTTAGACCATCAATCTACATATTTACATTAAGTAATTTAGACAAGGTGGTACAGAATGCCTCCAGAGGAGTTTTTTATTATTTATTTATTTATTTATTTAGAGAGAGAGAATTTTTAATATTTATTTTTTTAGTTTTCAGTGGACACAACATCTTTATTTTATTTATTTTTTTGTGGTGCTGAGGATCGAACCCAGCGCCCCGCGCATGCCAGGCAAGCGCTCTACTGCTTGAGCCACATCCTCAGCCCACTCCAGAGGAGTTTTGGCCTGAGCATATTATAAATCATTAGCTAGCACATTTCACCCCTATCTTGTACAAGAGTCAGTTTCAGGGTTCCAAACTTCTTCAGGTATGCATATAGAGCTACAACAGATGATTAGTACACATGGAAATCTGAAACTTCTGTTCAAGTGTGTATGTGCATTTTGTTTTATTTAATTTCCTCTATGAGCTTAGAATATTATAATACTAAATTAAGAGAGAGGAGCATTTGCAAAATATGAAGATATACAGTAAGAAGGAAAGAAGTTCATTCACAATGAAAAAGAAAGCTTTCCTTTATCTTGAACACTACAATATCACATATCAGTTTTAAAAATACTTTCCCATATTTGACATATGTAAAAATTTGTTCCCAAACACAGATGCTCAGAGCAAAAATCATTAGTCAATGCTCCAAGAGTAAAAACCAATGGCAGTTCTAAGGTGTGCCAGTGGAAGGAAGGTTGATGAAATAATTTTCAGACCATATTATCTCTGGCAGGAAAAAAAAAGAACAAGTCTTAGGAACTTGAGGAATAGAATAACTGCCTTGGCTTTCCACCTGTGGAAATTACATTTAGTGATTCATTAAGTATGTATGAGGTATGCAGAATTAAGCAGAATTTGTCATAGGTGCTGAAGACACATCAGGAAAAAAAATGCATAAATGTGTATCATAGAGCTTACAATCTAGTGGGAGAGATGAACAATGACAACATACATAAATAAACTATTTAACGTGTTAATTTTGGAAGGGGTACAGGAAGTGTTGTGGGTCTGTGGATAAGAGGGCGGAAGAAAAAAAGGGGAAGTTCATTGGTCTTCTAGTTGAAGGGCCAGGGAGCCCTTATTTCAAACAAGGGACATTCAAAAAGCCTCATTTTATCTTCATGTGAAGTAAAACATCATTTAATAATCAGAAAGATACAACAAAAGCTTTCAAGTAGTTAAAACAACAAAATTGAATGCAGTCACATGAGACATCAACTGAAATCTGCCAGCTTCAAAGTCAATAGTTAGAGATGAATAGAGAATACTTGCTTTCCTAATTTTGAGAGAGAATAGACAGGATCATAGACATTTAAATGTTCATTGTTTTTTTTTTTCGAATTTTTGTTTTAATTATGTAGTATTTTCCTGTGACAGCGACATCGTGGTTGTAGTTTAATGACAAAAGTTTTTAACAACTGAAAATTCTAATTTGATCATTCATTTAGAGAAGCACATTGTGCTATGTACTTCAGGGTTTATGATTTACGTTTAATCTTGATTTTTAATCCAGTGACTCAGAAGACTACTCCAATCCCTGGAAAAATATAGCAGATATATTTATTTTTAATAAAAAATATATAAATAATAGTTCTTCGGGGCTGGGGATGTGGCTCAAGCGGTAGTGCGCTCGCCTGGCATGCGTGCGGCCGGGGTTCGATCCTCAGCACCACATACCAACAAAGATGTTGTGTCTGCCAAGAATAATAGTTCTTCGATCAGGAAGAGATTAGTGAAGAAAATGAAGTGAACTTACTAAGTTTTAAAGTAACCATATCAGTTTTCTATTGGTGCTTGGTAACACACTACCAGAAATGGCTCAAAAGCACACATATTTATTATCTTACAGTTCTATAGGTCAGAGGTCTGACAGAGCCATATGTCAGGTGGGGCAGGCCTGTGTTCTTTTTGGAGGCTTGAGAAAGCTATTGGTTTCCTTACTTTCTCCAATTGGTAGATTCTGCCTACATTTCTTGACCTATGGCCTCTTCCTCTGCCTCAGTCAGCAGCAGTGGGTATAGTTCTTCTCAAATCGCTTTATTCTGACCTCTTCTTCTGCCTCCCTGTTCTTCTTCTAAGAATCCTTCTTAGGCCACCTGCAAATCCCAAATAATCTCTGTTACATAAGGTCAACTGATCCACAGCCTTAACCCCATCAGCAACCTTAATTCCCTGTTTACCAGGTAAACTTAAATATTCATAAATTCCAGGAATTTGGCCATGAGATTTTCCAGGGCAAATCTTTATTATTATTCTTTTCCGCAGTAACCAATATCATATCACTGCTCTGCCCCTACCGTGCAAAAATCTTCAGGCATTTTTAAATGTTTTTTTTTGTTCTTCGTATTATTTATTAATCTATACCCATTCTATTTTAACACAATACAACACAAAGATACATTTGCTGGTAAAATATTATATTTAATGATTCATTAAGTATGTGTCAGGTATGCAGAATTAAGCAGAATTTGTCATAAGTGCTGAAGACACATCAAGAAAAAAGTGCATAAATGTGTATCGTGAAGCTTACAATCTAGTGGGAGAGATGAACAATAACAACATATATAAATTAACTACTTAATGTGTTAATTCTGGAATGGGTACAGGAAGTGTTGGGGGTATGTGGATAACAGGGTGGAAGAAAAAAGGGGAAGTCCATTGGTCTTCTAGATGAAGGGCCAGGGAGCCTTGACAGGGCATCTAGCCTGTAGGCAGTAGTATAGATCACTTTGGTTAAAGTGACAACTGAGTACAATAATGCTGAATTGGGCACCTCATTAGTGCAGCAAAGGCAGATGGAAAGCTACAATTCTAAGACAGGTGATCCATGATAGAGCAGAAACCAATGTCAAGTAGGACAGCCGTTAGGACAGCCGTTACACAATGCCTGATCGATAAGCCCGGTATTGCCAGCAATCAGTGGTGCTTGGAAATGTTGCTCTTTTAAATGAGACAGAGCTCTGCAGTTCATAAAGTCTCATCTCATGTCCATTCCCCCAGATTCTGTCCTCCAGGATGCACTATTTTTCCTGCCAAGAAGTGGAAATTTTCCAATCAGCATTCAACTTAGGTCCCTAGGTATTTATTTACTCTTTGATAATCTAGAGGCCAGTGAAAAAGTGATGTTTTTAGTTTAAAAGTTAATCCTGAGAGAAAGAGAGGATGCAAAATGACCCCAAGGTAGTTGTTTTAAGCAACTAGAAGAAAAGATACTTCATTTATTGGTTTAGGAAAGATTTTGAGAAGAGCAGATTTGGACGGGATTTTAGAGGCTTCTGTTGGCTTTGACTATTGTGTTGGCTTGACACAATAAGGTATATGACTTCAGTCATCCAAACAAAAATTATTCAGGGAAGTGATATCCTTTTGTCAAAATGGCAAATTTCTTCGCCATATCCATGAAGACAGATTTTTTTTTCCTAAACAAATTCCTACTGTCTCTAGAAATTTTTTCTGACTCTGTATAAAAGCAGGTTAAACGACTTGCTTCATTATTTTATAAGAAAAAAAATCAGGTATGCTTGGCTTTACTTTATTTACTTGGGTGAATGTGGGTGTAGCATTTGGAAATGTTTTCTTTTTCCAAGTAAAGCCAAAGTCTGGGTTATTTTATGAGAAATTTATCTGTTTTTAAACTAAACAACAAATTAAACTTTGAAAATACTGCTCCAGCAGAAAGTAGAGTGGCAGCATTCTGAATTAATCCCATTCGCTGTCCACCTTGACTTTCATCCTACAACTAATGTAGACAACACTATACAAGCTTTTACTTACAGTGCAGTAGTGGATTAAGCCAAATGAATTTACCTACCAAAAAGTGAGCAGTATTTTGTAGCTTCTGCTCATTAGGTGAAAGAAAACATTTGTAGCATTTAAAAATATATATTATTTATTTTGGCTCAATAATAGGCCAATTAAATCTGTGCAGTTGGTATTGCTGTTAATCAAATATAAGTCGTAGGAGACCCATATTGAATCTCTAGAGACAAGAAATTGTATACTATTTATACACAATACTCAACTAATCCATCCAAATGAAATATAATAGCTGGAAGTATATTTATGAACTCTGAAATTTATTTTTCATATTTATGTTCATGTAATGTTTCATTATATCAAAACTAGGCAAAAACTTCAGTGGCAGTGTGTTTTTATGAAAATGTCTGCCTTGGTCCCTTTTAAATTATTTCTTTACTGTGCATTATTGTTTCATAAAATTGAATTAGTAAATTATAACTCTCACTGTAATCCCTGTATTCTAACAGCAATTTGTCAACTCTTGTTTCTAACATAAAAATAACATGTAAATTATACCATATAAACTTGAAGAAAGAGTAAGTGGCAAGTAATCATTGATTACGAATATGCTAATAAACATCCCATTATCATCCATTATTAGTAACAGATTCTACATATTAAGATACAGATTTCTTCATTATAATTAAGCTACTAAACATTGTGGTGTCCATAGCTCTGTAAATGTGCTGATATTGATGGCTGATGTAGTAAGCAGACCTAAGGAAATCTTAGCCAGGATGTGATGGCTTGAGCAGAGTTCCAAGGATTAGGTCATCTTGATTTGTGCTTCAAGTTACACCTGTATTTTTAATTTATTATTGCTCACTTAAAAATGGTATGAGGTAACTTATTAATTTGCACAAATACAAACTCAATATAGAAAAACAAAACCAAATAAAAGATAAAAACTAGGCACATTATTGTGAATAATGCTAAAGGATAAAATACTCAATTTTTATTGTTCTTTAATACCAAGAAAAGTCCACATTGATTTGGAGAGTTCAGTTCTTTCCAAATGTTATATTATGTTCCCTGGCATCTGATTGATATTATAAGTGTCAAAGTACCACCTCTGAAGATGATTGTAGTCCTTACATATTAGGACTCCTGATAAAATGTCAAGAATATACAAATTGTATATAGAACAAATAATGTACTGTATGTTTCAAAATGCTAGAAGAAAAAGACTTAAATGCTTTCGAAATGATAAATGTTTGAGGATATAGGTATGTTTAACCTAATCCAACATTGCATAGTGTGTAATGTTCAGAATCATCACATGGTACCTTACAAATATGTATGATTTTATGATCTTATGTATCAGCAGAAATATAAACTTAAACTTTTAAAAATATGTGCAAACTGAAAATATAAAAATTGAGGCTCAGTTGCAGAATATGGAGCTTTTGTGAAGGTCAGTATAAATGGGCAGAGATTAAAGACAATTCTCTCTCCTGGGTTTGTCTTGCCACATGTCTTATTGTTATAGGATGGGGTAATTCTGAGGATAGGATTAGAGTAGAGTGGGGATAAGGGCTGAGGAATCTTCTTTCTTAACACTGAGTATATGTCATTGCTTCTCAAGTCTGGCTTAACCCTGAACCAATGACATAAGAATCTCTGAAGTGGTTTTTGAGCATCAATATCTTTTAAAAACTACCTGAGCACCACCTACTATAAAGTCAGGAGAAATCATCATTGATCTAGGCTAGATGGGGTCCAAATGATCGACTACAGCTCAAAAGTCAAATACCACAATATAACATCAGGATTTAAAGACCAAACACTAGCCAGTAACCTACAGTGACTGCTTTGGATGCTTGAGTCAAGGCCAAAGGGACAGGGGTTCCTGAGAGGCAAGTCTTTAATATAATTAACCAGCATAATATGTAATGATCTCAAAGAAAATTACACAAAGGCAAATCTTTAAAGCAAGAAACAGATGATGAGGTAAAATTAAGACTACAAGGCTAATTGAGACAGACAATGATAATGAGAGGGAGGTGAGATGAGACCTGATAGGGAAAATTTTCAGACAATAATATAGATTTGATACCTTATGAAAAGAATGGAATGAGAAAGTAGGATTGGGAAGGGAGAGATCTGACTATGGGAAAAACATCTAAGGCCAGTCTAGTTGGATTAATAAGGATTGAAATCTGAGATGTCCTGCACTCGGCTGAAAGAGCCTGGCCCTACTACCACTACCATGCTCAGAGTTCTGACCAGAAAGATCTTGGCTGCCTCAGAAAAGCTAAGGCAAATCTTGAGGATTTACATTTTTGCAGGTAAATAATATGTTCTTTCTTGAAGGGAGATCCAGAGCTCCAGGACTGCTGCAGACTATATACAGCACATTGTCAACATTTTTACTTCTTCTTTCAAGTAGCATCTCAACTCATACATCATTGGAGAGAGATTATCTCCTGGCAGACACTTAGCCACCCAGCCCAGAGGAAAAGGCAATAACTTGCAATCACCATATTTATCCATAGCTTAATGTTTGCCCACACCTCTGACCCTTGGTTACTCATGAGGTTTCTTTGTGGAGAGGATTTCGATTTTTATACAGATGTTATGGATATTGATGGTACAACAACCTGGTAAGGGAGATCCCTGAACATAATGCTGTACAAAGCCTATCAGAAGCTCTGCCATTCAAGTGATCATAAAATCTTCTATGTCCTATTCCTCATGCACCCAATCTGTCTTAGAGAATGCTGTTGTACAGAAAAATCAATATTTAGGATGAAGACATTATCTTTTCAACTGGTTTTTAAATGCTTTAACATTTCATTACATATTTTCCTGACTAAATACAGTTTTAGAATTAATAGATTTCTTAAGAAACTTGGATTTTGATCATATTCAATTACTATATTAGTCTATAATTATAGATGAATTAAAATCTTGCATTTAATTTGTTGGACCAATTTATATTGTGTTTCATATACACAAATAAAAAAGTGCTTTTTAGTCTTAGCTCTTTCATTGGTAAGTTATGTAATAGGCTGACTTCTTTAAATATACTAGAGATTGAGTTTAGGGATGCCTATGGGTGCTAACCACTGAGAAACATCCCCAGTTGTTTGGTTTGTTGTTGTTGTTGTTGTTGTTGTTGTTTTGTTTTGTATTTTTATTTTGAGTCATATCCTTGCTAAATTGCTCACCACTGGCCTCCAACATTCAATCTCCCTGCATCATCTTCTCAAGGTACTGGGATAACAAGTGTGCATGACCACACCAAATTCTGATTCCTCTATTTTAGTCCTATGAATTTCATTAGAAAGCTTCACCTTTTAAGATATTCCAAGATTAATTTTTTCCAACTCACAGAGCCTCAGACTTACTGATATATTGCCTTCTTCAACAATTAAATACAAGTTAGTATAAATCATATAGAAGGGAAAATAGGATAATGCCTGGCACCCAGTCACTTTATGGATTAAGTTCCCAATCTGAAAAGCTTCATTATGTTCAATATGCAAGCAAATCAGTTTTATAAAACAAAATGTTTTTCAAGCAGAACAAAGTAGAATAGCATTTTTGAAATTTCTTCCTCCACTTATTCATTCCAAATATTTTGGAACTTAGGTTTCAATTAAATACAATTATTAGTATAGTGTTAAAATTATCAAATATATGGTTAGAATCAAAAGGACCTGTCTTTAAATACAAAAAGTAAAATTTTACATTTTGTGTTTTAATAAAAATGTATTTTGATGATTTTTGAAATTAGGAAGAACCTTTACTAATATAGTTTGGTAAGATCTGACTGGATCTCAGATCTTATATACCAGTCACCACTAGGGCTCCCCTGAAAAAGAAGAAGAGGAGAATTCAAAGTGAAAATTTTTAAATTTGAAATAATATTTTTTGTTCAATGACTATTTATTGGCATTCTTCCATGAAAGTCATAGTTCTTTGAGATCAAGAGTCTGCCTTGAACAAACCAAAGTTCCTGGACTCCTATAACCTACACTGTAGTAACTTTGGGGGAAGGGGCTGAATAAACACAACAAACAAATGAAAACAAAGAATCAGTTCAGGCTGTGATAAGTATTGCAAAGTAATGTAAAACAATGTTAAAAGAGGAGAAAGAATGATGGATAAAGGGTAACATTACCTTGCAATTGTTCTCTCTATTCCAGCCCACGCTACTAATTGGTGAAGGACAAAAAAAAAAAAAAAATTAATATGATTTCTCTTCAAGTCCCAAAAGTGTCTTCTTGTTTCTTTCTTATTGTGTTAGAGAAAATTTTTTTATTATAATTTCCTAAATAATATAGTATTAGGATCAAAAAAGAAAAGGTAATTAAGGTGTGAAATTTTTACAAGTAATATTGGTCTGTTGTATTTTAAAATAAAAAAAATTAATATTTAAAGTAATTTATGTATTTGAATCTTTTAATAAAACATTAATACTATGTATTTGAATGTTAATAATCTCTTTGATTCAAATACTGAATTGCTATAAATTTAAATACATAAGATTAAAATGAATGGGGCCAAATACACAACAAAATGAATTTTTTAGGATCTTAATCTTTTTCCTTGCTAGACATTTTACAGAAAGAAATATTTTAAGTTCTTTTTAATGTTTTTTTTTACTGCAAAAATCCAAATGCAAATAAATTCATATATTACAGTTGTACCTTTGGCTGTGTTTTCACAGACAATACAGATGCGCGCGCACACACACACACACACACACACACACACACACCTCTACTTGTCAAGGTTAAACATCATCCTGATTTCTAGCAGCTAAGATTAGTTTCCTTGTTTTTGTTCTGGTGTAAATGCTTTTATTTATTTATTTTTGCTATGATGTACATCTGTACTCTGTCTGCCCTCTTTTACTTGCCTTTATATTGGAGACATTTATGTGTGTTTTGTCTGTAGTTGTAAATTGTTTATTCTCATTACTATGCGATACTCTGTTGAGTGATCAGAGCACATTCTGTTTTTCCATATTGAAATAATAGATGGAACTTCTGGTAGTTTTCATTTGAGATATTTTGAATAATGCCGCTGTGAATGTTCTATTCATCATTGGGTGAACATATACTTGCATTTCCTGCTGGGCATTTACATGGGAAAGGAAATGATGGATCACAGAGTCTATATTTGTCAGCTCTAGTACATGCTGGCAATAGGTTTTCTAAAGGTACTTTAGCAATTTACATCACCAATAATGTACATGTGTTCAAATTGCTCTATATCTTTACTAATCCTAGTTAGGTTTTCTATTTGGCTTTTGTTTGCTTTATTTTGTTTTTAGTTCATCCATTTTGCTAAGTGTGTAGTGGCAGTCCATTTTGGTTTTAATTTATGCTTACTTGATGACTAGTAATGTAGGGCATCATTACAAATGTGTATTAACCATTTTACTGTAACCTTTTTCAGAAGTGTTTGTTCACATGTGTTTTAGTTAGCCTTTTCATTGCTATGACTAAAACACCTGACAAGAAGAACTTTAGAGGAGGAAAAGTTTATTTTAGAGCTTATGGTTTCAGAAGTCTCAGTCTATAGACAGCTAACTCCATTCCTCAGGGCTTGCACTGAGGCAGAACATCATGGAAGAACAGTGTGATGGAGGGAAAGCAGCTCAAGACATCAACCAGGGAGCAGAGAAAGACCGGGGAACAGAGAGAAAGACAAAGCAAAGCTCACAAAATATATACCCCAAAGGCCCTCAATGACCCACCTCTTCCAGCCACACCCTACCATTTGTACTTACCACTTAATTAATCCCTGTGAGATTAATTCACTAACTGAGCTAAGGCTCTCATCACCCAATCTTTTTTTTTAATTTTTTTTTATTGGTTGTTCACAACATTACAAAGCTCTTGACAAATCATATTTCATACATTAGAATCAAGTGGGCTGTTGAACAAACACTTCACAGAGGAGGACATACAATCAATCAACAAGTACATGAAAAAATGCTCACCATCTCTTGGAGTCAAGGAAATGCAAATCAAAACCACCCTAAGATACCACCTCACCCCAGTAAGATTGGCAGCCATGACGAAGTCAAACAACAACAAGTGCTGGCGAGGATGTGGGGAAAAGGGTACTCTTGTACACTGCTGGTGGGACTGCAAACGGGTGCGGCCAATTTGGAAAGCAGTATGGAGATTCCTGGGAAAGCTGGGAATGGAACCACCATTTGACCCAGCTATTGCCCTTCTCGGACTATTTCCTGAAAACCTTAAAAGAGCACACTACAGGGATACTGCCACATCGATGTTCATAGCAGCACAATTCACAATTGCTAGACAGTGGAATCACCCAATCATTTTACCTTTAAACCTTTTTGCATTGCTTCACACATGAGCTTTTGGGGACACCTAGTACTCTAAATCATAACAACATGTTCAAACATTTTCCTGCTGGGTTGGTTTTTTCTTACTGATTTGTAGAAACCCTTAATCTAATCTAAGTGTCACGAACTAGGAAGATATTATTAAAACATTTTCTCCATTTTGGTTTGTTTTTCCAGATGCCTAATGACATCTCTTTTTAGATAGCTCACAAAAGCCATAACAATAAAAATGGGTAAGGTGGAGTTAGTTAAAATTAGAAAGTATTGCATTTCAAAAATACTATTGAGATAATTTTAAAAATCAGCCTCAGTTGAGGATGGAGGCAAATCTTTGTTGTACATATATCCAATAATGTAATAGTATCCAGAATATAAAACAAATGACAATGGCAACGGTGTTGCAATGACACTTCATAAATGACATCTTACAATAGCATGTAGCAGCATGACAAGGCACTCGACACCATTAGTTATCAGAGAAATGAAAAATAAAACAACAAATGAAAACAGCAGTAACCACCCACAAGAATGGCTAAAATTAGAAAGATTGATAATACCAAGAGTGGCAAACATAAAGAAGAGCAGCTAAAACTTTTATGCTACAATACAAATGTAAAGCACACTTTAAAAACAATTTGGAGTTTTCTTATAAAGTAAGACACATTAACTATATGAACCACCAATCTCACTCCTCCAGAGCTTCTGTTTTCCCCATTTAGGCTGTTTGGATAAGCAACTGGGGATTAGGCTTCAGGTTCTTCTTTGTATCTCAGGCATTTCCTTCCTATGCTGTCTCAAACTTCTTAGAATATTTATGAGAGATTTAATTTTTCCAATGAAGGTTTGGAGTTTTGCTCTTTGATTGCTATTCTCCTTTGAAGGTTGATAAATATTTTGAAAGTTTGGCTAGCTATGTGTTTGAGGGCAGCATTATTCCTGAAGTGGGACTTGGTTTTCTAAATAATGGGAGGATGAACATTTTCAAACCCCACTTCTAGAAGCTGAGCACATCCTACATGACCCAGATCGAAGCACATATGGTGGGGAAAATTCAGACTTATTTAGACTTTTTTTCTAACTGTGCCTAACAAAAGGCAAAAGTATTGGTTGTTTTTTCTTTGCAAATGATCCTAGGGAAGGAAATAAGTGAGATTCCCATTCATTTAATCTCTGTTTTCACAGATGATGCTTTTAAAAGCATAAGTTTTGCAAATAATCTGGCTTTTATGTTGTAATGGAGACATAGTCTGCAGGTGCCTGCTATTGCTTTGTCAGCATTGGAAGTTCCTTCCATATATTTTATATCAATATTTAGTTTTCCAAGGAAAACTTTATATTCTCCTCCTGAGTTAAAACACAGAGCTTTTTAAACTTTCTACATTATTGAATTTATAAGCTGCTAAATATTCCTATATTATGAAAATAAAGATATAAAATATTTAATAAAAAGTAATCTGATTTTCTCATATATAGTTGTGCTTTTGAAATCTGTATGGGATTTATTTTCTTAAATATGTATACCTACAGCCACTATATTATTTTCCCCAAACACAGTTTCATCACAACTGTCCTCTTTGAAAAGCTTCTGATTTAACCCTCTGTTTTAAAGAATGAGTTCCAATTCCTTTAATGATGTTCAATATTTTTCCATTATTTTGTCTTGATTACTTTTCTAGTGGCTGTGTTCCACCGCACCAACCCATTCATCAGGATCACCAACCTTACCATTCAAACTTAACTAAGTCTCTGGAATAACCTACTCTGTCATCTTCCCTATTTTACCCTTACGTTGGTTCTGAGTAGAACTCAATAGTCAACCTCTCTGCCCATCAAAATCCCGCTTTTCCTTCCCTTGTCCACCACTGAGGGTTACCCCAATCAGAATTACATAAATCTTCCTTTAAATTCCAATCTTGCTTGTATCTCTTCCCAGCACTTCAATTTTTCTACCCTTTTCTAGATATTTCCCATGTTTGTAGAACATTCCTTGAAAGAGAGCCCCATGTCAATCATGTTTGTATTTTTTTCATATAATATGTACTAAATTATTTCTTGAGTGAATAGGATCACCAATTTTTAGTTACATAAATAGAGGTCATTAGTAGAAAACAGCACTAATATTTACTAAGTAGGATCCATTGTCTTCTTGCTTTATTTAATTTTATTAACACATATTAATTGTACTTATTAATGCAGTTAATATGATATTCCCATTCGTGCAAACACATTTCACCTGGTTGAATTTCTAGCCAACTATCCACTTTTTAAGAACATAATACATACATTTGTAATAACTGAAACATGGTTGTTTTCCTTTAAAACAAACTTCTATTATCCTTTCTAAGACGTTTACCTACCTAATCTTCTAAACTAAAGAAACAACCTTTTACACAAAGCCCATCTCAGCACACAGATAATTTGAATGATTTCTACACTTCAATACACTGAAATCAGAAGAGTGCAAGATTAAAATTCATTAAGTGAATATAAGCATTACTCAATTTACAAAATATTTTTATGAACACTTTAATTTTGTAAATAATATGTTGAAAACTTTATTCAGACTATTTAGCTATAGAACATCACTACAGTTTGGGCTTCAATGTTGTTCTCTAAGGGGGAAGTAGCAGTAGTTTTTGATTGCAAGAAAATTATGGTCTTCCCTATATTGTAAATATCAAAGACATTACAAGGCAGACAGAGAGTTGTAAAATGTCTATTTTGCAGTAGCTGGACAATAAAGAGAAAAATGAGCATCATCATGGGCATTAATGTGCAAAGAAAACAAAATGTTCAATAAAAATTATTAATTATGCCTAGATTCTCATGTATCTTATTTATGTAGGTAATAGTTTTCAACTGATTTTCTGTTACTTTTAAAGAAGAAAATATTTTAAAAAGCATCATGAGGCAAAGCCAGAGTAAGTCTAGATGCTTCATCTTGGTGGTTCACAGTAGGGAGATTAAAGTGACCCCAATTTTCTCAATTTCTTAAGGTCCTACAGGGCATATTCTTTAATGGTAAGTGTTAGTTGGAATAAGTAATCCCTCTGACTGAAGAAATTAAGAAAAATTATCAACCTCTATTTTGGATATAAAATTGAGAATATGTGTAAAAAATAAATCTCTATTTTTTGGCAGATATGACTCTTTATATGATAGAATGATACATTTGTGCTCTTACAAAGTTTGTGGAGCCAGCGTAATACTAACTTGCATTGGAAGAATGAATAAACTGAGGTGCCAAAGGTGAACTGAGCTGCCAAAGCCATAAAACCTGTTATCAGAATAAGGATTAGGAACCGTTTTTAAATAGGATTAGGACTCAAATCTTCTGTCAAACTTTCAATTATATATAACAAATTATTTCCTTTTCATCCGATTAGAGTGAATGGAACTTTTTTGTCTATAAAAATATTCTCAAAAGTAACATAAACCAAAGGACGATTTTGATTTAACTTAAAATTTCCAAGTAGATTCTTTTTTTTTTTCATTTCCTACTCAAAATTTCTATAGGATAGGAAGTTGACTATCTCTACCCATCAACTAAAAATTAGTTCTTTAAAATGTTTTATACAATATTTTCAATTTATGGAGCAGACTAATGATTTTTTAAATGTGGTTGTTTGGAAGTAAGTAGAACTAAGTAGACCCTGGCTGTCTTCATTTGCACAAATTCCTAATCTGACTAAGATTTTATCTGTATCTCTGGGACGTGGCCTAGACGCTTAGCTTGGTATTGGTAGCTGCATGTTCTCTGCCACATGCCTGCTGCCCACACTGTTTCTCTGAGCGCCTATCAGTAGAGATTGTGCTTCCAGTCTTCTCTGGCCCCATGAGCACCACTGAGTCCTCCCATGAGAGTATGCACCTGGACAAGTCTACATCTGGACGCATCAGGTCTGCTGTCTTTTCAACCTTCAGTGTAACCAAGATGGAGATGGTTGCCTTGCTGTTGGCTACAGGAAGATACAATAATCCCACTTTTACCTTTTCTCCTCAACAAAAAGGGAGAGAAAAATTTGACAGTTCTGAGGCTGCCATCAATAGTAAGCATGTAATTCTATACACAGAGAAAGAATAGTTTATACAAGAGTCTCTTCTGCTGTTGTCACTAACAGAGATCCTTAATGTAGGAACTCCAATTATTCTGATTTTATGGTAAGCCTAACTAAGATATTTCTGAGAAAAAAAATACAAAGAAAATGCTTTAGGCTACCAGAATTCCTTTAGCAGTTTGTTTATTATTCAAATGTGCCTACAAAAATGCAAAATAGAAAAAAAAATACAAAAATAGTGTGGTCCCAGGTATGTCTAAATTACAGTGATATTTTGTCATAGTTACTATCGATTTTTTCTTGGCCTCTGAAAAATTGTAATGGGCAACAATACTGGATATTTTTCCTAGGGGATGAGATTTGGGAGAAACAGCAGAAACTAAATGGGGTAGAAGCTACTTAGGTAGAACGTATTTAAGCATCCGTGATAAACCTTGTCAATATGAATGGAGGTATAATTGCCAGGTCAATTCAAATAATTATATCCTTCATAGTCTGTACTGAGAAGTCTACATTTACACACAGCCTAGAAGGAGCACTGGAGTTGGGATGAGAACAGATTTATCACAATTTCACCCCTAAGTCTTTGACTTATTCTTAACTCCCAAAGAGAAACACTGCCCTCATAACAACACATGGTTTTAACCACCACCCTATTATTATCCATATATGGATGATCACTGGAAAGACTTGAAATCAATTATTCCTCCAGATGTTCTCAACTCTGTCATTCATACAGTAAACAAACAAGCTCAGATCTGGGTGAATAGAGCATAAAATTCTCAGTTTCCCAGAGAAATGACTTCCAATTTTGACTTTGGTATCAGGATTTTGGCCATATCAAGAGACACTATAAATAAAAACTTAGAATTTGCTTTTATATATTTTGTGAAAATAGGCATTTCTAAATATTCCTCTGAATCTTTTTCTAAAAACATTTAGCAGAAATTCTTTATTCATAGTGCCAAGTTTAGGGTATTTTAAAAAATAATTTAGCTTTCTAAAGATCTTCTTATTGACTTTCGGAACCTAAAACCTCATTGATGGCTAAGAATATCCATACCATAACCATGGTCATCCATCTATAACAGGTACATAATTATTTATGTATCTATTTATTTTTGCTAGTCTCATTCCTGACTTTATTTCATGTGCTGCATCTTGAATATTCTTTCTTATTTTTTTCTACATGTTTTCATATGTCAGCCATACAGTTACATTTTTGTAGTCTAGCAAATGGTCTAAAATACTATGTTTTAGTGAGTTTTTTGCTGATGTTAAAAGACCTCACCAGAACACTTATAAAGGAGAAAAAATTTATTTGGTGGCTTATGGTTTCAGAGTTCTCAATTCATAGCAGCTGGCTCCATTCCTGAAGGCCTAAGGTGAGACTGAAAGTCATGGTGAAAGTATAGCGCAGAGAATCAGGTCACATGATGATCACTCAGCAGAAAAAGAGATCTCCACTTGCCAGATACAAATATACACCCCAAAGCCATGACCTGCAAAGCCCCACCTCTTCCAGCCACATCGAACCTGCCTTCAGTTAGTACTTCATTAATCCCATCAGGTGACTAAATCACCAATTGGGTTAAGACTCTCATAACCCAATCGCTTCTACTCTAAACCTTCTTGCATTGTTTCACACATTAGCTTTTGGGGGACACCTCATATCCAAACCATAAAATGCTATATGAATCAGGTTGAGGAATAAGTAAAAAAAAAAATAAATACACAACTTCACAACTAACTACTATGCGTGATTATGAGCAATTTAATGCATCTACCTGAATATATTTTTTGTAGGTAAAATTGGAATAATACCTGATATGTTGTTTTAAGAGCCAAAATGACATAATATTTTGAGTGCCAAATGTAGCCTGGCATCTATTAATTGCTTTTTAAGAAAGTTAATTATGTTTAAATTTATATTTAGTCTTAAGGATAAAATGTCAAGATACTAACTTAAAAATTAGAGTGTAACCAAAAGAGAGTAAAGACATGATATTTTGTGTAAAAAAGGATATAGCAATATCATAACATGACCTCTTTTAATGAAATTATAACAAAACTTCAAAATTTGTGTGTGTGTGTGTGTGTGTGTGTGTTTGCACATATGTGCTTGAGTATGTTTGAAAAAGCAAAGACAACATAGAAAATCCAGCTTAAAATGTCAACCATGGTTACCTGTTAGGTGGATTCAAAAACAGTGGGAATTTTACACTTTAATTCAAACATTTTTTTAATTGGAAAAAATGTGGAGGGATCATTATAAATTTCATATGCTTTTTCCTGTTTTCTATTTTTCCCTATTGTCTTTTTTTTTTTTTTACTTTTGATCAAAGACCTATGAGTTGCTAAACAAAGAAAATGTAGACAAGAAGGAAAGAGGTCTGGAATTCATTTTATAATAGGAAAAGAACAGAGTATATTTAGAGAAAAGCTGAGATAAAGAAGGAATTATGACTGTCTTTAAGTAATATTTCACACTCACTCTATAATTCTTCAAAAAATGAAAAGCAGTCTTGGTGAAAGAAATGGCAATTGAACCAATATAGAATAAATCTCGAATGAACTGCCACTCAATGTTAACTTTAAGAAGGTGTCAGATATTCTTCTTTCAGGCATGTCACAGGCAAGTGAAAATTGCTAAGGTACATTTAATTAGATTATAAAATAACATCTATAATACTGTTTTCTTTACAAAACAAGAGACATCCATCTTCTTTGATATATAAAAATTTGGTAAATGAACCAACAAACTATTCATTGTGTAACTAGTACATTCCAGGTAATATACTACACATTTGGAATAAACACATAATTAAAATTTATCCAGCTGCCCTTCAAGGAGATCATGGTCCAATTGGAAAGACACTTAAACAGGAAATTGTAATATTATAATTATTAGAATAAAAGTGTATCCAAGACATTATGCAGGCATAGGAGAGAGAATGACAAAATCAGGGTCTGATAGGGATTTTTTCTAGTAACTATTGGTAAATTTGTCATAAAATGATTATTCAACTTTAAGTACAAATTAGTGCACAAGTAAAACTTGTGACAATTTTATTTTAACTTTGAGCATAATCTGTATATTGATATACTTCTAAACCATTATATAGACATAAGGAATATATTGCAATAGAATTCTAAGGCATTCCAATAATTCCATGAGGAGCTTAGGAATGCTTAAGAATCAAGAAAAATTAAAGACTTTTCAATCAGGTGAAATGTTTGACTTTAGGGTGATTGAAAAGGAGGCTGTGATCAAATTCCACTTTTAAAAGATATAAATTATGCAAGTGATTTCAATAGCAGGGGCGGGGGTTATTTTTCCTGATGTGAAGATGTTGCAAAGCTCATGAATTCCAAATCAATAAGTTAAGAACAAAGGATTTACAGCTTAGAAGCAAATGAAAGACAAATTGTGCCAATAAAGGTCAATGCCATGGTTTACTCTTAACCAGGGATTGCTCAGTGCTACCCTCTTCTTACACTCCCCTCCAAAAAAAAAGAAGTTCTTGGATGAATCCAAGGACATAGGTGATGAAGGTGGCAGGGGTCTGAGTATTTTGCAGATGTTATTGATAAATAGTATGAAGCACCTTCAACTGTCCATTTGTGATGTGTTTCAACATTGTGCATTGGATCCTTTCTGATTATTTTCTATTTTGTTTGCTTTCCTCTTTTCTCCAAAGTGGCTAGTGATGGAAGAAGCATCTGCTCCAAGTGCAGCACAAGTAACTTACAATATTATATCATAACTCTGCAAAGAACCCAAATGTTTTCCATGATATTGACTATTAAGCTTACTTAATATTTTTCTCATTGAAAATGTGCCAGAAGTCATTTTAAGTCCATATTTTTAATAGAAATAAAAATAACAGATAAAGTAACCATGCTTGCTTTGTCCTGGTTTCTTGCGATTACTAAACTATCAATTCTACCAATTAGATCAGCTATCTCAGACTGTCAAAGAAAAGAAATGTTGACCAAAAGAAGGTCAATCTAGTATTCACGTACACATTATCTATATCAACACTACATCACCCTGTGTTTGCATTTTCCCTCCTATTTCCTTCTGTAGAGTCAAATACACTGCATCTTGAGTAGGTAAAACACAAATGGTTCATCAAGGGGATTGCACTAGGACTCCTGAATTTTAGACATTCATGAAGTGGGCAAGTAACAAAGTCAGATTGCTGAGATGACTGGAATTTGATGCAAATGAATGCCAGATCAATAGGCTTTTAAACTACAGAAAAGTTAGGAGGCAGCAAGTGAAATTGAAGTAGTTCTTTGTTTGAATTACATTTCTCTGGCAATATTTTTCTCCAGTTGAAATCTTTTTGAAAACTGCTATAGAGCTCTTTTTGAGGATTAAAAAAATACAAAATATGCTTTTCAGTTCATCATATTCTTATAATGTTTGATTAATTTCTTTTCCTCAATGTAGGGTTCTGTATTCCTGTGTTGTTTTATTAGCCTGACTTTAATAGATGTCTTTGTAAAGTTTAGTATCACAAAATAAAATGTACTAATCCTGTGTATTATGATCATAATTATTGAATCAGGGACTTCAATTACTGTTATTGATAATTATGGAATCACACATTTCAGTTAGCGTTTTTTTCCTCAATGGAAGTTATTTCTTTGGCCATATTGTTTGTCTTATCACCACTACAATAATTTTTATTGGTACATTGCATTAGGCCAATTTTACTTTGATTTTATTCCTTTTCTTACAAATCTTAAGTACAAAAAAATGATTCTGAAAAATCAAACACACTTAGCAATAATTTAGCTGTACTAGAGAAATCTGTGTCTCTCCATTTCAATATGATATCTTATAAGCATTAAAGTCAAACATTAATAGTAATGGCATACCCAAGTAGAAAGTGGAAAAAGGATAAGCAAAGTTATTTTTTTTAATCACCCTCTAGTTAAAGCATTTACTTAGTTGGATTCTGATAAAATATACATAACCCAAAACTTATCACCTTAGCCATTTTTAAGTATACAGATAGTGGTATTCAACCCCTTTGTAATATTGTACAACCATCACCACCTCTATCTCTTTAACACTTTTCCTCTTGTAAAACTGAAATTTTATGCCCATTAAACAATGACTCCCATTCCTTCCTCTTTCTGATTTTGACTATACTAAGTGAGTGATATAAGTGAAATCAGAACAATATTTTTGTTTTTGTGCATGGCATATTTCACTTAGCATGATGTCCTTAAGGTTCATCAATATAGTATGTCAGAATGTCCTTCCTTTTAAATACTGAATACTACTCCACTAAACATATAAATTATATTACTTATCCATACACACTTGAGTTGCTTTCATGCTTTAGCTACTGTGAATAATGCTGCTATGAATATGGCACTATACATATACACAGATCCCACTTTCAATTCTTTGGGTATATGACTGAAAGTGGAATTGTAGGATCTTATGGTAATTTAAAGTTTTTTTAAAAATATTCCCACCACCTTTGACTTAACAATTTGCATTTCTTTGCTTTCTGCTGTGAAAAATTATCTTCTCTGATACATATCTTCTTAGTTTTTGGACACTTTGTTGTTTTTTCCCTCTTATCCATCTATTATTAGTTTGAAACTTAATCTTGCTTTGAAAAAAACACTTGTTAAAATCCGTTTAAATCTTTGACACATATAAAGGTTGACAATAACTGGCTTATATTTTAATTCCTTATAGGCTGATATCTTAGGAAGTATCATTTTAACCCACAAATAGCACTAGTATGGTTTATGATTTTCCCAAAATAGAGCCTTTTCCTTTTTAATTGTTAAACTTAATTGATTTTCATCAAATAATGAACCAGAGGTGTCAGGCTACCAAGGAACAAAGACCAGTTAAAAGATTCCCTTTACCCCATGAATTATAACATTAAGCAATATAGACATACAGTCAATGCTGATATTCTGTTTGTGCTACTAAAATCTATTTTTTTCTAGAATTTGGAACCCAGCAAATTGAAGAAACAGACAAAATATATTGTCCCACACCCAAAGTCAAACTCAATGGGTGACTATTTCAAAGAAACAATGACTAATCTTAGAAGCTTTCTAGTGTTTGAAAGAGGACCAGTGATGATAATCACAAGCTTCATTTCATTATATTACAATTATTTAATAAAAACACATTTACAAAAGCATTAACTCCTAACTTTCATATTACTTTTTCACTCTCAGTACTTCCATATATTTTATGAGAGAGCATGAACAAATGATATGCAATCTGAAGAGATTTTACTTTTGGACAAAAATTAATAACCTCAGGAAAGTTCTTCTAAAATCTGAATTTGTCTAAAATATGAAACAATAAGAGAGGTAAATAGGGAGTCTACATCCTGGGAACAAATCTTTACTCCACACACTTCAGATAGAGCCCTAATATCCAGAGTATACAAAGAACTCAAAAAATTAGACAATAAGATAACAAATAACCCAATCAACAAATGGGCCAAGGACCTGAACAGACACTTCTCAGAGGAGGACATACAATCAATCAATAAGTACATGAAAAAATGCTCACCATCTCTAGCAGTCAGAGAAATGCAAATCAAAACCACCCTAAGATACCATCTCACTCCAGTAAGATTGGCAGCCACTATGAAGTCAAACAACAACAAGTGCTGGCGAGGATGTAGAGAAAAGGGTACACTTGTACACTGCTGGTGGGACTGCAAATTGGTGCGGCCAATTTGGAAAGCAGTATGGAGATTCCTGGGAAAGCTGGGAATGGAACCACCATTTGACCCAGCTATTGCCCTTCTCGGACTATTCCCTGAAGACCTTAAAATAGCATACTACAGGGATACTGCCACATTGATGTTCATAACAGCACAATTCACAATAGCTAGACTGTGGAACCAACCCAGATGCCCTTCAATAGATGAATGGATTAAAAATGTGGCATTTATACACCATGGAGCATTACGCAGCACTCAAAACTGACAAAATCATGGAATTTGCAGGGAAATGGATGGCACTAGAGCAGATTATGCTTAGTGAAGCTAGCCAATCCCTAAAAAACAAATACCAAATGTCTTCTTTGATATAATGAGAGCAACTAAGAACAGAGCAGGGAGGAAGAGCAGGAAGAAAAGATTAAGATTAAACAGAGACATGAGGTGGGAGGGAAAGGGAGAGAAAAGGGAAATTGCATGGAAATGGAGGGAGACCCTCATTGTTATACAAAATTACATATAAGAGGTGTGTGGGGAATGGGAAAATAAACAAGGAGAGAAATGAATTACAGTAGATGGGGTAGAGAGAGAAGATGGGAGGGGAGGAGAGGGAGGATAGTAGAGGATAGGAAAGGTAGCAGAATACAACGGTTACTAATAGGGCATTATGTAAAAATGTGGATGTGTTAACAGATGTGATTCTACAATCTGTATTTGGGGTAAAAATGGGAGTTCATAACCCACTTGAATCTAATGTATGAAATATGATATGTCAAGAGCTTTGTAATGTTTTGAACAACCAATAAAAAAAGAAAAAAATAAAATAAAATAAAATATGACTTATTAAAAATGTTTCCAGTACATAAATTCTCTGAGAGTTCTTCATAGACATTATCGAAAGTTTCATCTTTTCTCCTCAATCAGACAAAGGTCACAGTGTCAGATCATGAAAACAACTCAGATCAAATCTTCCCCCCACCCCTAAAAAGGAAAAAGAAAAACTATTTATTTAAAAATGTAAGCCCTTGTGTACATTAAACATCTGCCAAATTTTGTTGATTCATGATGAAAACTGTGTTAAGATTTGAGGACTTCAGATTATTTATTTATTTTTAATTACTACGCCTGGTTCAATTCCTAGCCCAGGCAATTATCGGCCATGCAATAGTAGGCTTATCAAATATTATCTCTGAGCCTTAGTGTCTACAACTGTGATAGACCTTCACTTAGCTATTAAAAGTGCTTGAAGATACAGATAAAATTTAATTTGTATGTGATATATGTATCATATTCATATGTATCCAGCTTGTAGGTGAGCCAGGTTCTTTTCCAAGAACTGAAGATGTGTGTCCCATTCATAAAAGACAGCTACATGGGCATGAATACAATATGTTGATGCTGTCATTGAGAATACAATCTGAATACTGTGGGCCTCCTGTAAGAGACCAACTTTACCTTAGGATGGTAGAGACAATTTCATGTAGGACACATATAATTTGAGCTGAGTCTTAAAATTCGGTAAAGAACTTTCACAGTGGATTAAATATCACATGTATGTTTGGAGGCATGGGGTGGGGGAATATAGTAAGGGGTACTAAAAGCAAGTAGTGCTAAAGAAAATGAGAGCAATGTATGGAAGGAGCCTAGAGTCTGTAGGAGAATGGTAGTTGATGAGACTTGGACGTATTAACTAAGAACAGATTATAAAGTATCACAAAATATAAATACTTCTAGATTTGGTGTGAATACTGAGATATGGTTCTTGGTTAAAAAAAATTGTTTTCTTTTTAAAGGAACTATCTAGTTGTAGCATAATGAATAGTTTGCTGTTCTCTAGAGTGTTAGAGACAGAATGGTACACACTGTGGAAATTCACCTGTGTGGTGATAAGGTCAGGGATAGAGGACAGATATCAGTGTTTGGAACTAGATGATGTGTTTGATTTAAGACATGACTTCAATTATTATATTATATGTGTTGAGGGAAGAGCACTTGGAGAAATAGTTACCTGCTTCATTGAAACTTATTTCACATTAAAAATTTTAACATTAATATTCAACATTTAATTAACAATTCTTTCTGCCCTGTCAAACAAAATCAAAGCTCAGATACAAGGTCCTCTACATCTTTATCTTTCCCCACCTCTACCTTCCTGTCATTCTCAGTTGATATCTAGGTTTCAATAATCTCGTAGCAATTCCCCCAAATGGTTGATACTATTTTTAGTCTCTGTGTCTTGCATATTCTGCTCCCATACCTAAATACCTTGATTTAACCTTCATATGCTTATTATTGCAATTATTGTGATAATTGTAAACTTATTTAAATGCTTTATAGATGTTTTCCCTCCTCTGGCCTATGATAAGCCTATCAGAATATGTTAGTGAATAAATTAATGAATAAATAAGGTGTAAAATATTATGTTGGAGCAAATTTGTATGAAAAAGTTCTGTCTTGTGAAAGATATGTGTTTCAAGCATTCTCAAACTTGATGGGGTAATCTTCTAAATCGAGGCTCTACCCACTTATAATATCCACTTATAATCCTGCTAAATAAGCCATATGATGGTGAGCTTTCATAATGCAAAATGAGTTTAAAATTTAAAAATCAAAATGCTTTATTAAAATACATCCTAATTTTTTATATTCTGTTACACACTATGTAAGTAACATTCTAACATGCTTAACAAATTTAATTTTTTAAAAAAGCCCCCGTCTATGTTTAGAGAGTGTGAAATGTGAATATTTTGAATTAATCTTTTCTTGACATCTCTGCCCTCATCATCTTCACCCTTGTGCACAGAGGAATACTGTTTGAATATGATCAAGAAAATCAGGCCCAGAAATATCACAGTTAATGCCATTACGCTATATTAAAAAATTACCTCACCATCAAATGATTTTTTTGTTCTTTTCCTGACCACCTCAATGAATACAGCAGGATAATGACATTCTCATTATTTTAGGAACACATTTGCATCTGTAATGAAAGAGTCCCTAAAGGGCACAGACACCATACAGGCAACGGTCTGAATTAATTAAAATTGTTTGCCTGATTAGATAGAAAATGCAAGTGTAAACTGCATATCAGGAAAAGTTTCTCTCTTTTCATCAAAACGTAAGAATGGACTATTTTTAACAAAAATCATCACTGAACTTGAGAAAATGAGTTTCCATATATTGGTCTACTTAAAAAAAATCTGACTCTTATACAGGCCAGGGGAAACGATGGTATCAACACACTATATTTTACATTTTCTCCCAAATTCTTTATTTGTTTATTCATTGAGTCCAAGTGGAAAAATTCTTTGAAGATTAAAGAATTAATTTTTACAGATTCTTTAAAAGAATGATCTTTTTATCTTCCAGTGAAAAGAAATTATCTTCTAAAGAGTCTGTAAAAGGTAAACATATATATCTCAAAATGGAAAAAGAGGCATTTAGTATTCCTGATTAAAATTTTTAATAGAAGACTCCTCTAAAATATTAATTCTTATTTTTTAAAATTAGTATGAGTTTACCAACATAAAGAACCATTGGCTCCTTGCATAAAATATACTCCTAAATGTCAGAAAGCAATCAAACATTTCTTCTTCAATTTAAAAATATGTTTTCATGTGTGCAAATCAATTCACATGAGCTATTAATGTAGTATTTAATAGAGCCATTAAAATGTGAATCATCTTGAAATGATTGTATTTCTTTTCCAATGTTTTCCTAATATAGTTTCAGTCACAAGGACAAGAAATGTTTATGAAAGATCTATTATCTTCACATACAAACTTTGATAGAGAAAAGTGTAAAATAAAAATACATGGTATATGTCCTTCTAAATTAATTCTACAAAACAAGCTCATCTTTTCTTTGATCTTCTGTTATTACAAGAAAATGGATAAAGGTGGTATGTACAATGCAGATTCAGACCCAATCTACCTTGATGTAGAGTAATACATTGCAAAGACATTGCTTAATAATTGTAGAAAAAGGTCTAGGAGGATTTTGAGAAGTGCACAGATGCATTCCTCCACTGTGTGTTATGGAGCCTTCTATAAGACACACACTCCTCTCCTGCTCTCTGATTACTTTTAGTACTAATAGTCATAGAAAGGATCTGATCATATTCTAAATTGTATTTCATTACTTTAATTTTCTGCTCCATTGAAAAGTTAAAATCAACAAGAACATGTGTGTGTGTATACAGATTTTTCTTTACCCTAATCTACAGATTTTTACACACACACACACACACACACACACACACAATTTTTAAGTTATATCTATAATAAGTTATATCTTTCTAAATTATAAAATTCCCAGAAAAATAATTTAATCATATTGAAAAAACTTGTCAAAAATAAAAGTTTTGAGTATAGTTTTCTCTGGTATTGTAGCAGATAATTTACGAACTATTTTCCCAACTAAATTATTTTAATGCTATGTAAAGACACAGTTTAAAAACAGTTGCATAGGGGTGGGGTTGTAGCTCAGTGGAAGAGTGCTTGCCCAGAATGTGTGAGGCACTGGGTTCAATCCTCATCACCACATTAAAAAAAATAATTGCATAACTAAATATCTAATGTTTTGTCCCTCATTGCTGCACAGGGACTTCAGTGGTAGATACATGTGAGGGGTGGTGTTAATAACATTAAGATATATTGTGAAGGAGATAATTGTGTGGGACAGAGGGGACTTGAACAAATATAAATAAATATAGAATAAAAAAGTGCCTTTTGATATTCAGGTAAAATGTTAGATGTGTTCATGAAGAGGAGAAGTTTAAGCCCAACAGGCATGCAAAGGTGTCTCACTGGTGTGATGCTGTTTGTAGTACAAAATATTAGACATGAATAGGTAACTTCAAGTGAAGAAGATCCATTTAACAATTGTACAGACTTTGCAAGATTTGGAAGAGTATTTAGTCCAATAAGTTTCAGCATTAGATGCAGAAAAGAATAAAAAGGAAAGCTAGAAAGATGAAGATTGTAGAGAAGGGCAATCAATGCCACTCCAAAATTCTGTATGTGGTCTGTGGGAAACTAAGGGTAGTTAAGTAGCATATTAGTATCAATGGAATTATGCTTCAGAGACTATAATATATCAGCAAATTACCATATCAGTTGGAAGGGGTGACATTAGGGAAGGACTGAGTTTAGGAGGTTATTATAAAATTCTGTGTAAGCTATTATTGAACACAGAGGAGAATAAGAAGCCAGACGTCATCCAAAGTCAAAATATTGTGCTGACATTAATATTGACACAGTAACTAACACTTATTAAACTGTTATTATGCATCCAGTGCTGAGAAAAGCACTTCACATGGATTATTTTACTTAATCATCACTAAACTATACTCATTGATAGTAATATTATATACATTTGCAGAAGAGGAAGTAGAAGTTCTTAGAAGTTAAGTAACTTGCCCAAGATCTCACAACCCAGTATTAAGAGGAGCCATGATTTGAGTCCAAACTTCCACACCTGCATTCTTAACTTCAAATTTGATAATCTATTGTTCTGGGACATAAGAAAAAACACTCAAGGATGACTGAAATCAGAGTCTGGGATACTGAAAGGAGAGCTGTGACATCAAAAGATACTCTGTTATTGATAAGAGAATTTCTTTTGGATAGTCTTTGGGTGATGCAGGCCTAGTTTCTTAATGTAGGCCTAGTTTGTCTGATTTAACCTTGTGTCTGAGGAATGTACCCAAGCTTCAGGCCTAATAAACACCTGTATGTCAGCCCTCAAAAAATGTGATTATAGTTCATGTTCATCTACCAAGAGGGAAGTGGCATGATTCCAACACAGAGATGAAGGAAAACACTCTCTGGTATTAGAAAACTTTAGCAAAGTTATTTGGCTAATAATTAATTTAAAAAAAAAAAAAACTTTGTCAGATTCCAACTGCTTTTCAGAACAAATAATTTTACCAATCTTCTAATTGAATCTTCAATCACATCTTGTCTCCTAAAGAATATCTGAAGGGCACCCCTAAAAATAAAAATAAACATTATGGCTCTATTGTTAATGATTACATTTAATGTTAATGGATGTCTGCATAGCTCTTTTGCACTCTGCATGTATTTTCAAACTCATGTTATTTCTAGACATGACTTTTTGCATCTCTTTTTTACTAATGATCTGATAAAATCTGGTGTCCTACGCCATCTTCTCACAGCTCTTTCTCAATGACTTGTCTGTGGAGCACAGCCTCTTCCTTACCAAGCCTTCCTGGTTTTAGTAGCACAGCACCCTCTTTCTCTTCCATCTCATTATTTCATTCTTAGTGCTCTCCATTTTACCTCCTTTAATCAATCCTTCCCATGAAGCCCATCCTTTTTTGTTAGTCTTCCGTTTCATGTTGAAATGGCCCATTTAGGTCAATAAGTTCTCCTCCAACTAAGAAGTCCCCAATTTTTTTCTGGAGACTGGATAAAATTTCTGGCCAAATTTCTATTTCAGATTCCAAGATGTGGCTTAGTGCACATTTTATTCTCAGCTGTTGCTGGGTTCCTATCTTCACTAGTAGTACCAATTTCCTCATAGCAATTGTAAAGCCAACTTCCCTGTGACCTTCTCCACGAGCTTCTCTATCTAGTAAGTTGCCTGCTGCTTTCCTTCATGTGATAAGAAAAAGATAATAATGATAAAGACACTATCAACTACCCTCATCCAAACCATAATTATGGATTATTTATTTTATGTTAAAACTGTCCTGAGCATTTCTGCATACTGTGCCATTTAATCCTCACAAGGACATTAGAGTAAAAGTAGTTGAAGTGAAGAAATTGGGGAATCTCTGAGAACACTTTCCCTTGATCACACAACGAGGAAAAACCAGATTTGTAACTCAAACTCAGATGTGACTAATTCCTGCCCTGAAACCTCTGTTCTGCTGCCTCGTCTTTTCCATTTGGCTCTGATACATAATTTGCCTGCATCACCTCTTCTCTGAACTAGTGCAAAGCCCTCTCTACCTTTATCTTCAAGCCCATCCCCAACTGTTATTTGCAATGCATTTGTCTTCATAAAAGCTAGTTGAATTACAGTAAGCCTTTGTCAGAAATCATTCTCAGGTGTTGAGAGCCATTGCCAAGTAGGAATGACGCATCGAAATTTCCTTGCCAGCGTACCCCATGTTAAATGGACTTGCCTTAGAAATTCGCTGTGACATTGCATGTGTGTTTGAGAAAGGTGACCCTGCTCAAGGACGAGGGTGGATCCAGGTTTAGGGTGTATCCTGCAGGTTTTAGGAAGTATCCCGGTTTAGGATAATTTGGGTTTAAGGCGTTCCGGGTTTAAGACTTGGGTTTAGGGAAGTTCCAGGTTTAAGGTGTAACCTGCGGGGGGGGGGGGGGGGGGGGGGATAGGGCGTATCCTGCTGCCTCAGGCACGCCCGATCCTTGAGTTCCCGTTGAGTTCTCCTGAGATTCAGAAAGTATTGGAGAAGAAAGCCTCGTGGAGTAGGTGAATTGGGTGGCAGCAGAACTGGGATTTCCCCAGAACATGTGTGTAGAGGCCGGTGTGAGTTCGGGAATAAAGAATTGCTGTTTAGGGGCTGGGGATGTGGCTCAAGCGGTAGCGAGCTGCCTGGCATGCGTGCGGCCCGGGTTCGATCCTCAGCACCACATACCAACAAAGATGTTGTGTCCGCCGAGAACTAAAAAATAAATAAATATTAAAAAAAAAAATTCTCTCTCTCTCTCTCTCTCTCTCTCTCTCTCTCACTCTCTCTTAAAAAAAAAAAAAAAAAGAATTGCTCTTTGAATCTACAAGGTGTGTGGTGGCTCGTGATTCTGTGCCCAGCCAAGACTGCGGCACTCAGGGCCCCAAAATTAAAAATAAGATAAAATAAGAGCTTGTTTGTAGTGTAGCCAAAGCCTCTTAGGTTGTATACCCAACCTGTACTCCTAGTAGCTCAATCTGCTAGGTATTCAACACACATTTATGTAGCTTTTTCTATGTGCAAGACCTGAGTCCTTTACAATTAGTAATACAATTAATCCTCAATCCATGATGGAGATACTGTTTTCTCCATGTTACAATTTTAAGCATTGAGCCCAAAATACGTAAGGTCAAAGTCAGTAGTGGGGCCCCGAGGCATCAGATTCCTGCCAATCTTGTACCAGGGCTCAGAATCTTAGCCCTTGGGCCATGCTATCTCTTCATCATTTGTATACAGAATTATAAGTTAGCAAGTGTGTCTTTCTTCTCAAATAGAGTTTAGATTCCTGAAGGTATTTATCTTCACATACTCCTTCTGCACCTTGCAACACTACAGAATCTAGCACACATAGACTTTCCTATTTTACATAAGGTCATTCAGTTAACAATTGCTTATTGAATGTCAGCAACTAAGGTAGACGTTAGAGACCCTACTCTTGAATAATATAGAACACTTGTGCTTATGAAAACATATCCAGTTTTTAAGTGAGGTTATAATAGCAATGACTATATAAATTACCATAAAAAGATATCATTATAGAGTTGGGGAAAGTGGTAGAATTTAAACAGGTGGAATAAAGTCATATTTATTCTGTAACTGAATACAGCAGGGAGACACCTGTTGATCCTAAGATGCGTCCTTTCTAGTCAAAGGGGAGTAAGTCTGACATTTTGATATGCTTAAAAATAGGAAAACTAAATGTGGCAAACGTTTGTGAATGAGGGAGAGCATTGTATAATAAGTCAAAAATCTCCAGCTAGGCAAGATGGGATTGTTTAAGGTCTTATAGGTCAGGGTAAAG
The DNA here is from genome assembly GCF_964194105.1 of Spermophilus citellus. Lineage (NCBI taxonomy): Eukaryota > Metazoa > Chordata > Mammalia > Rodentia > Sciuridae > Spermophilus > Spermophilus citellus. The sequence continues at coordinate 71,517,457 of NC_138188.1, forward strand.
AGGATTAAATCTATTCAAGGTTTGGTAAGAAGTTATTGGAAAATTTAAACGGAAGAAAAATAACCTCATGTACATTTTTAAAAAATTGCTTTGTTGATCATATGGAAAAATGGATTATTGTGTTCAAAAGCCATCATGAGTGGTCTAAATAAAGGATTAAAGACTTTTCTTGTGAAAGGTCAGAAGCTAACTATTTTAGGCTTCATGTCCCTACAAAGCTTGGTCGAGGCTATGCAATTCTGCCATTGTAGAAAAAAAAATCCACAAAAAATAAATGAATGCACTTGGCTGAATTCTAATAAAACTTTATTTATAGACAAGAAAATTTGAATTTCATATTATTATTACATGCCATTTAGTATTATTCTTTTATTTTGCTAGGCATTCAAAAATGTGAAAGCATTCTTACCTAGAGCCCATATGAAAGCAAGCAATATGTAGGATTTGGACCGTAGATACAAATTTGTTAACCCTTCATCTAGATGAGCAACTGTGATAACTTTAATAGGTTCATAGAGAAAAGGGAATCAAGTCATTTGCCAATATGGAAAAGAGTCAGAGGTTGGGGCATAGCTCAGAGTACAGTACAGTACTTGCCTTGCATGCACAAGATCCTGGGCTTGATACCCAGCCATTGCAAAACAGTCTAAACAAAGAGCAATATGAGAAAGACATGAGAGCTTAGGGAAGGGTGGGGAAAAGTGGGAAATTATATTTGGGATAGGCTGTAATATAACCCAACTTTTTTTAAAAAGTTACTAAAACATATTTAGTTCTCCTTTAAATAAAAAAAATAAAATTTTACAGTATTCAGAATTTCAATTTCTTATAAAACATATGTATTTCATCAAAACTAGTACTTCCACTTATTAGAACAGTTATCTTTAATTGGAAATATTTCTTCCTAAAACTTTTGCCTTTTGTTTCCATCTCTTCCTTTTGAGATTATGCAGACTATTATCTCTTCCTCTTGAGAGTGTTCAAAATGTAGAAGGATCTATTTTCTCTCTCTCCCAGTTTCCAGAATAAGCATGCCCAGTCTTCAAGCTTTCTTTATTATATATGCTTTGACCCAGTAGCCCATTCCTATATATATATATATATTTTATTTCTAATGTCCTCACAATTAATGTAAAATGTCCCTCTGTCTTAAGTATAAGCATCACTTACATTTGATGACAAGGGTAATGAAAGCCTTCAAGCAAATTAATGTATGTCATTATGCATAAAATTTAGCCTAATCTGAATGAAGAATCAGAGGCATAGAGTATAGAGGGTTAATAATCATGTAGTCTGACAAAAGTCCTTCTTAACCTTTTCAAGTCACCTCCACAGCAGCCTTCCAGTCCAGCCGGAATTCCTTACAAGTAAGGCCAAATCACTATAACCACAAGCTTTAAGTCAAAATACTACCAATGACATCCATGGAGCTGGTTCAATCCATAAATCTCATCTCTGCCTAGAGAAGAGTCAGAGATTATTTCTCCTCTTGGATAAAGCATTACTTCATCCAAATGAATCAAACACAAGAGGCATAAAACTCCTTTTATCTCCTTCACGCCTTGCTTTTTTTTTATTGCATACGTTATGGCTGGGGCTCTGCTTTCCCTTTTTTTTTTGTTGTTTTGGATATAAAAATATGCTCTGAAGATGATCAAAAAATATAGGCAAACTTCTCTTTACAAGCTTGATTCTAGACACTGCATTTGAAAAGAAAAATCCAAAAATAAACAAGTAGGACTGACTTTTTGAGTCGTACAGATAGAATCCTAATGAATGGTGTAGAATCTCCTTCCCTTAGAGGCAGAAGTCGTTAGGAAGACAACACACATTTGTTGATTTACCACTCATAAAAAAAATGATGATTGTTATTTGATTTTCCCCAAGAATAGCTTCTTTTACATTTAACTTCTCAAACCCAGTACTTTCTTAGCCCAGTTCCATACTATCGTCCACTTATGAAAGGTATGGTGATTATTGGCCAACATATAAATAGGTTGTTTTTTTTTTTTTTTTTTATAGTTTTTCTCTTTTTTTTTTTTTATTGATTATTTATCGCATTACATAGTTCATGATATATCATCTTTCATACATTAGACTCAAATTGTGCTTTGAACTCCCATTTTCACCCCAAATACAGATTGCAGAATCACATCTGTTACATATTCGCATTTTTACATAATGCCATATTAGTGACTGTTGTATTCTGCTACCTTTCCTATCCCCTACTATCCCCCCTCCCCTCCCCTCCCCTCCCCTCCCATCTTCCCTCTCTACCTCCCCTGCTGTTGTTCAATTCTCTCCCTTTTTTTTTTTTTCCCTCCCCCTTGCCCCTCATAACCTCTTATAATTTTATGTATCCTTGAAGGTCTCCTACCATTTCCATATGCTTTCCCTTCTCTCTCCGTTTCTCTCCCCCGATTTGTCTTTGTTTACTGTAGTCTTTTCCTCATGCTCTTTCTTCATGTTCTGTTCTTAGTTTTTCTCTTTATATCAAAGCAGACATTTGGCATTTGTTTTTTAGGGCTTGGCTAGCTTCGCTTAGCATAATCTGCTCTAATGCCATCCATTTCCCTGCAAATTCTATGATTTTGTCATTTCTTAGTGCTGCATAATACTCCATTGTGTATAGATGCCACATTTTTTTTATCCATTCATCAATTGAAGGGCATCTAGGTTGGTTCCACAGTCTAGCTATTGTGAATTGTGCCGCTATAATCATTGATGTGGCCGTATCCCTATAGTGCGCTCTTTTAAGGTCCTCAGGGAATAGTCCGAGAAGTGCGATAGCTGGGTCAAATGGTGGTTCCATTCCCAGCTTTCCCAGGAATCTCCATACTGCTTTCCAAATTGGCCTCACCATTTTGCAGTCCCACCAGCAGTGTACAAGTGTACCCTTTTCCCCACATCCCCGCCAACACTTGTTGTTGTTTGACTTCATAGTGGCTGCCAATCTTACTGGAGTGAGATGGTATCTTAGGGTGGTTTTGATTTGCATTTCTCTGATTGCTAGAGATGGTGAGCATTTTTTCATGTACTTGTTGATTGATTGTATGTCCTCCTCTGAGAAGTGTCTGTTGAGGTCCTTGGCCCATTTGTTAATTGGGTTATTTGTTATCTTATTGTTTAATTTTTTGAGTTCTTTGTACATTCTGGATATTAGGGCTCTATCGGAGGTGTGGGGGGTAAAGATTTGTTCCCAGGATGTAGGCTCTCTATTTACCTCTTTTATTGTTTCTCTTGCTGAGAAAAAACTTTTTAGTTTAATTAAGTCCCATTTGTTTATTCTTGTTGTTAACTCTTGGGCTATGGGTGTCCTATTGAGGAATTTGGAGCCTGACCCCACAATTTGTAGATCGTAGCCAACTTTTTCTTCTATCAGACGCAGTGTCTCTGATTTGATACCTAGCTCCCTGATCCATTTTGAGTTAATTTTTGTGGATGGCGAGAGAAAGGGATTCAATTTCATTTTGTTGCATATGGATTTCCAATTTTCCCAGCACCATTTGTTGAAAATGCTATCCTTCCTCCATTGCATGCTTTTAGCCCCTTTATCAAATATAAGATAGTTGTAACTTTGTGGATTAGTCTCTGTGTCTTCTATTCTGTACCATTGGTCTACCCACCTGTTTTGGTACCAGTACCATGCTGTTTTTGTTACTATTGCTTTGTAGTACAGTTTGACCTCTGGTATCGCTATGCCTCCAGATTCACACTTCCTGCTTAGAATTGCTTTTGCTATTCTGGGTCTTTTGTTTTTCCATATGAATTTCATGATTGCTTTGTCTATTTCTACAAGAAATGCCATTTGGATTTTGATTGGCATCGCATTAAACCTGTAGAGAAGTTTGGGTAATATCGCCATTTTGACGATGTTAGTTCTGCCTATCCATGAACAGGGTACATTTTTCCATCTTCTGAGATCTTCTTCTATCTCTCTCTTTATGGTTCTGTAGTTTTCATTGTATAAATCTTTCACCTCTTTTGTTAGGTTGATTCCCAAGTATCTTATTTTCTTTGAGGATATTGTGAATGGAGTGGTTTTCCTTATTCCCATTTCCGAGGTTTTGTTGCTGATATACAGGAATGCCTTTGATTTATGCATGTTGATTTTATACCCTGCCACTTTGCTGAATTCATTTATTAACTCTAGCAGCTTCTTTGTAGACTCTTTTGGGTCTGTTAAGTATATTATCATGTCATCCGCAAATAGCGATAGTTTAATTTCTTCTTTTCCTATTTTTATGCCTTTAATTTCTTTTGTCTGTCTAATTGCTCTGGCTAGTACTTCGAGAACTAAATTGAATAGAAGTGGTGATAGAGGGCATCCCTGTCTTGTTCCAGATTTTAGAGGAAATGCCTTCAGTTTTTCTCCGTTTAGGATGATGCTAGCCTGAGGTTTAGCATATACAGCTTTTACAATGTTGAGGTAAGTTCCTGTTATCCCTAGTTTTTCTAGTGTTTTGAACATAAAGGGATGCTGTACTTTGTCAAATGCTTTTTCTGCATCCATCGAGATGATCATGTGGTTCTTGTCTTTAAGTCTATTGATGTGGTGAATAGCATTTATTGATTTCCGTATATTGAACCATCCTTGCATCCCAGGAATGAATCCTACTTGATCATGGTGCACAAGTTTTCTGATATGTTTTTGTATTCGATTCGCCAGAATTTTATTGAGAATTTTTGCATCCAAGTTCATTAGAGATATTGGTCTGTAGTTTTCTTTCTTTGAAGTATCTTTGTCTGGTTTTGGGATCAAAGTGATGTTGGCCTCATAGAATGAATTTGGAAGAGCTCCTTCTTTTTCTATTTCTTGAAATAGCTTGAAAAGTATTGGTATTAATTCTTCTTTGAAGGTTTTGTAGAACTCCGCTGTATAGCCATCTGGTCCAGGGCTTTTCTTAGTTGGTAGTCTTTTGATGGCTTCTTCTATTTCTTCTTTTGTTATTGGTCTGTTTAAATTGTGTGTGTCTTCCTGTCTCAATCTGGGCAAATCATATGCCTTAAGAAATTTATCGATATCTTCATTATCTTCTATTTTATTGGAATATAGGGTTTCAAAATACTTTCTAATTATCTTCTGTATTTCTGTAGTGTCTGTTGTGATATTGCCTTTTTCATCCCGAATGTTGGTAATTTGAGTTCTCTCTCTTCTTCTTTTCGTTAGCATGGCTAAGGGCTTGTCTATCTTATTTATTTTTTCAAAGAACCAACTTTTAGTTTTATCTATCTTTTCAATGGTTTCTTTTGTTTCAATTTCGTTGATTTCTGCTCTAATTTTAATTATTTCTTGTCTTCTACTACATTTGCTGTTGTTTTGCTCTTCCTTTTCTAGGTTTTTGAGGTGTTGTGTGAGTTCATTTATCTGTTGGTTTTTTCTTTTTTTGAGGTAAGAACTCCAAGAAATGAATTTCCCTCTTAAAACTGCTTTCATTGTGTCCCATAGATTCTGGTATGTTGTGTCTGTGTTGTCATTTGACTCTAAGAATTTTTTCATCTCCTCCTTTATGTCTTCTACAACCCATTGATCATTCAATAATATATTGTTCATTTTCCATGTGATGTATGATTTTTCCTTCCTTCTTTTATCATTGATTTCCAATTTCATTCCATTATGGTCAGATATGGTGCATGGTATTATCTCCACACCCTTATAATTACTAAGAGTTGCCTTATGGCATAATATATGGTCTATCTTTGAGTAGGATCCATGTGCTGCTGAGAAGAACGTGTATCCACTTGATGATGGTTGATATATTCTATATATGTCGGTTAAGTCTAGGTTATTGATTGTGCTGTTGAGTTCTATAGTTTCTTTATTCAGCTTTTGTCTAGAGGATCTGTCTAATGGCGAGAGCGGTGTGTTGAAGTCACCCATAATTATTGTGTTGTGGTCTATTTGACTCTTGAACTTGAGGAGAGTTTGTTTTATGAACGTTGCAGCTCCATTGTTTGGTGCATACAAATTGATGATTGTTATGTCTTGTTGGTGGATGGTTCCTTTTAACAGTATATAGTGACCTTCTTTATCCTTCTTGATTAACTTAGGTTTGAAGTTGATTTTATTCGATATGAGTATGGCCACTCCTGCTTGCTTCCGAGGGCCATATGAGTGGTATGATTTTTCCCAACCTTTTACCTTCAGCCTGTGTATATCTTTTCCTATCATATGAGTCTCCTGAAGGCAGCATATTGTTGGATTTGTTTTTTTGATCCAGGTTACTAGCCTATGTCTCTTGATTGGTGAATTTAGGCCATTAACATTTAAGGTTACAATTGAGATATGATTTGTATTTCCAGTCATGCTTCTTTATTTATTTATTTTAGTTTGGCTAGTTTTGCTTTTTGGTTGTTTTCCTCCCCCTTTACTGAGATACCTCCTGCTGTTAGTTTTGGGCACTATTTATCAAATCCTCTTCTTGTAGTGTTTTGTTCAAAATGCTTTGCAGAGCTGGTTTTCTTGCTGCAAATTCTTTTAGCTTTTGTTTATCATGAAAGATTTTAATTTCATTGTCAAATTTGAAGCTCAATTTTGCTGGATATAGTATTCTTGGTTGGAATCCATTATTTTTCAGCGTTTGAAATACATTATTCCAGGATCTTCTCGCTTTCAAAGTTTGTGATGAGAAATCGGTCGTTAACCTAATTGGTTTACCCCTGAAAGTAATCTGCCTCTTTTCTCTCGTAGCTTTTAATATTCTCTCCTTGTTCTGTATGTTGGCTATCTTCATAATTATATGTCTTGGGGTTGGTCTATTATGGTTTTGAATGTTTGGGGTCCTGTAGGCTTCCAGGATTTGGCACTCCATTCCATCTTTCATCTCTGGGAAGTTTTCTAGAATTATTTCATTTAATATGTTGTCCATTCCTTTGGTTTGAAACTCTGTGCCTTCTTCTATCCCTATGACTCTCAGATTTGGTTTTTTTATGACATCCCATAACTCTTGAATAGATTGTTCGTGGGATTTAAGCATCTTTTCTGTGTTGACTATATTCTTTTCAAGTTGATAAACCTTGTCTTCATTATCTGATGTTCTGACTTCTACTTGATCAAGTCTATTTGTAATATTCTCGTTTGAGTTTTTAATTTGGCTTATAGTTTCCTGCAATTCTAGGATTATTGTTTGATTTTTTTTTAAGATCTCTATCTCCTGGTAGATCTCGTTCTTTGCCATTTGAATTTGTTTGTTTAATTCATTTTCAAAATATACTTTTATTTCTTGGACTTGCTGTCTCATGTCTTCTCTAATATTCCTTTCCATTCGAGTTAGGTATCCCCTGAGTTCTTTCCATATCCCTGTTTCTGAAGTTTCTATGTCCTCTTGTAGAATTGAGTTGTCTTGCATTGTTTGAAATCCTTTTTTCCCTTGTTTTCTCATGTTGTCCACGTTACTTTCCAGTTCTTTTTGATTGTCGTGTTTCTGCTCTCTTCTATAGATTTGTTTTGTTTCTGTATTACTCTGATGTCTCTCCTTTGTGTTGTTGAACTATGCCTGCTAACGTGGGTTCTGCTGGGAAGGAATTCCGACGTCCGAGCTCCAGTGACGACACTACTCTGTTATGCCGTGCCCCAGTCTCCTTGCCGGGGTGCCCTAATGGGGGAGTGTGAGTGGACTGTCTCTGTTTGGTTTCAGCACCCGGTCGTGGCAGGCAGGCAGACTCCCGCCGCCCAGTATCTCAGGCCGTGGGCAGGTGATCCATCGCCAGCGGGAGGGCGTTCTCCTACCGCCCAGTTACCCTGGCAGTGGATGAACTGTCGCCGGCGGGCCTGCAGTTTACAGCTGCCCAGTCACGAGAGCCTTGCCTCTAGTCTCCTGTTCTCTCCTGCTAGGCTTGGGTTCTCCTGCTAGACCAGATTTCCCCTCAGTGATGGTTCTCGGCAGTTCAAGCTATACTCTGGGCCTGTTTTGTTGCAATCTGTTTTGTTGCTGCAATCTGTCGGAGAGTGGCGGTGGGTACTTCAGCCCTCTAAGATGGTGGCCGCTGTTTGCCTTAGCGGAGTGTCCCTTGTGGGGGGCGGGGCCTTACCGGCTTCCTTCCCCGACTGCAATCCCGAACTCAGCCCGGGGGTCAGTGCGGGCTTGGGTTTGGCTGGTGGGATACCACCGTGTCGCAGCCACTTAATTCCCTGCTGACTGGTTAACCCCTTCTCTGCGGCGCCACGCCTTCTGTAGCCTCGGGGCAGGCCGCGCGTATCAGACAGCCTGGATCTCCGGGGTCACACCGTTGGCTTTTGGGATCCCCGGCACTCTATGGTTTTGATTTTTTCTGCTTGCCCCTCCCCCAGTGCTGGCTAGGCAGCTTTTGTTTTGTCCACTGCTGGGAGGGGGGGTTGAGCGTCAGGTGCCTCTAGCTCCCCTTTAGTCTTTATGCAGGCTCACTCTGATACTGCCTCCCCCTGAAAGTCTAGGAGAGATTTTATGCGAAATCCCCCTAAGTTTGGGGGCTGGGCTGGGTCACACACACCTATTTTGTTGCTGCAATCTGTCGGAGAGTGGCGGTGGGTACTTCAGCCCTCTAAGATGGTGGCCGCTGTTTGCCTTAGCGGAGTGTCCCTTGCGGGGAGCGGGGCCTTACCGGCTTCCTTCCCCGACTGCAATCCCGAACTCAGCCCGGGGGTCAGTGCGGGCTTGGGTTTGGCTGGTGGGATACCACCGTGTCGCAGCCACTTAATTCCCTGCTGACTGGTTAACCCCTTCTCTGCGGCGCCACGCCTTCTGTAGCCTCGGGGCAGGCCGCGCGTATCAGACAGCCGGGATCTCCGGGGTCACACCGTTGGCTTTTGGGATCCCCGGCACTCTATGGTTTTGATTTTTTCTGCTTGCCCCTCCCCCAGTGCTGGCTAGGCAGCTATTGTTTTGTCCACTGATGGGAGGGGGGGTTGAGCGTCAGGTGCCTCTAGCTCCCCTTTAGTCTTTATGCAGGCTCACTCTGATACTGCCTCCCCCTGAAAGTCTAGGAGAGATTTTATGCGAAATCCCCCTAAGTTTGGGGGCTGGGCTGGGTCACACACACCTGTTTTGTTGCTGCAATCTGTCGGAGAGTGGCGGTGGGTACTTCAGCCCTCTAAGATGGTGGCCGCTGTTTGCCTTAGCGGAGTGTCCCTTGTGGGGAGCGGGGCCTTACCGGCTTCCTTCCCCGACTGCAATCCCGAACTCAGCCCGGGGGTCAGTGCGGGCTTGGGTTTGGCTGGTGGGATACCACCGTGTCGCAGCCACTTAATTCCCTGCTGACTGGTTAACCCCTTCTCTGCGGCGCCACGCCTTCTGTAGCCTCGGGGCAGGCCGCGCGTATCAGACAGCCTGGATCTCCGGGGTCACACCGTTGGCTTTTGGGATCCCCGGCACTCTATGGTTTTGATTTTTTCTGCTTGCCCCTCCCCCAGTGCTGGCTAGGCAGCTTTTGTTTTGTCCACTGATGGGAGGGGGGGTTGAGCGTCAGGTGCCTCTAGCTCCCCTTTAGTCTTTATGCAGGCTCACTCTGATACTGCCTCCCCCTGAAAGTCTAGGAGAGATTTTATGCGAAATCCCCCTAAGTTTGGGGGCTGGGCTGGGTCACACACACCTGTTTTGTTGCTGCAATCTGTCGGAGAGTGGCGGTGGGTACTTCAGCCCTCTAAGATGGTGGCCGCTGTTTGCCTTAGCGGAGTGTCCCTTGCGGGGAGCGGGGCCTTACCGGCTTCCTTCCCCGACTGCAATCCCGAACTCAGCCCGGGGGTCAGTGCGGGCTTGGGTTTGGCTGGTGGGATACCACCGTGTCGCAGCCACTTAATTCCCTGCTGACTGGTTAACCCCTTCTCTGCGGCGCCACGCCTTCTGTAGCCTCGGGGCAGGCCGCGCGTATCAGACAGCCGGGATCTCCGGGGTCACACCGTTGGCTTTTGGGATCCCCGGCACTCTATGGTTTTGATTTTTTCTGCTTGCCCCTCCCCCAGTGCTGGCTAGGCAGCTTTTGTTTTGTCCACTGATGGGAGGGGGGGTTGAGCGTCAGGTGCCTCTAGCTCCCCTTTAGTCTTTATGCAGGCTCACTCTGATACTGCCTCCCCCTGAAAGTCTAGGAGAGATTTTATGCGAAATCCCCCTAAGTTTGGGGGCTGGGCTGGGTCACACACACCTGTTTTGTTGCTGCAATCTGTCGGAGAGTGGCGGTGGGTACTTCAGCCCTCTAAGATGGTGGCCGCTGTTTGCCTTAGCGGAGTGTCCCTTGTGGGGAGCGGGGCCTTACCGGCTTCCTTCCCCGACTGCAATCCCGAACTCAGCCCGGGGGTCAGTGCGGGCTTGGGTTTGGCTGGTGGGATACCACCGTGTCGCAGCCACTTAATTCCCTGCTGACTGGTTAACCCCTTCTCTGCGGCGCCACGCCTTCTGTAGCCTCGGGGCAGGCCGCGCGTATCAGACAGCCGGGATCTCCGGGGTCACACCGTTGGCTTTTGGGATCCCCGGCACTCTATGGTTTTGATTTTTTCTGCTTGCCCCTCCCCCAGTGCTGGCTAGGCAGCTTTTGTTTTGTCCACTGATGGGAGGGGGGGTTGAGCGTCAGGTGCCTCTAGCTCCCCTTTAGTCTTTATGCAGGCTCACTCTGATACTGCCTCCCCCTGAAAGTCTAGGAGAGATTTTATGCGAAATCCCCCTAAGTTTGGGGGCTGGGCTGGGTCACACACACCTGTTTTGTTGCTGCAATCTGTCGGAGAGTGGCGGTGGGTACTTCAGCCCTCTAAGATGGTGGCCGCTGTTTGCCTTAGCGGAGTGTCCCTTGTGGGGAGCGGGGCCTTACCGGCTTCCTTCCCCGACTGCAATCCCGAACTCCATAAATAGGTTTTTGTTAATCTTCAAGGGCTTCCATGAAAAAATACCACAGATCAGGTAACGTAAGCAACAAACTTTTCTTTCTCAAAATTGTAGTTTGACAATTGAAGAAAAAAGTGTTGGCATGTTTAGTTTCTCATGAGGCCTTTGCCCTTGGCTTACTGAAGGTCATCTTCTCACTGTCTTCATGTAACCTTTCCTGTATGTGTACATCCCTGGTGTCTCTTTCTCTTCTTATAAAGATGCCAGTTATATTGTATCGGGGCCCACTCTGATAACATCCCTTAACTTTAATTACCTCCTGAAAGCCTTATCTCCAAATATAACTTCATTGAAAGTTAGGGCTTCAACATAAAAATTTGTATGTGGTTGGGGGAACACAATCCAATCTGTAATGACATCAAATAACATGGAAAGAACATGTGCCAAAAAAGGAGCTATTATTTTACTTTCATTTAAAAAAATAGAATATAACCTTTTCCCTGTGTGAGTTTTAAAGTAAGCACAGCTTAGTTAGGAAGACAGAAACCACTCTAGGTCTTTCAAATAATATAATACTCAGCTCTGTACCATACATTTTAGAAAAGCTGAAAAGTCAAGAGAAGACAGGGAGAAAATCTAGGCATTAGAAACAAAAGAAATTAGCCATAGTCTTTACAGAAGGAAGAATGCAGAAAGGAGGTAGTTACCATAAGGATATCCATACATCAGGAATCAGAATTATATTACTGGAGGGGGCTAGGACAAACCCAGCTTCAGTAGGGCTTTCTCCTGGCTCAAGAAATGTAATCATGTCCTGCTTTGTCTTCTCAACCCTAAGCATTTCTCTGTTTTCTTCAACATGATTCTTGGTCCAGCTCTACTCCTTTGGATTAGAATTGGCAGCCAGAAGCTTCTTCACTTTCTCTTGTTCTTATCCAATGGCAAACATGAGAACATTCGTCTCCCCGTCATTAAAAAGTAACAAAAAGATTTCATTTAGAGAAAAACAGTTTAAGTCAGGTACCCAATCTTGAACCGATCACTGTAACAAAACTGAAGTGGTTTCAATGAGTGACTTGAGCCACTTTGGCCTATCTCTGAGACTTGAGGTGGGTCAGCTCCACTCAAAGTGCATGCTTGCATTCAAGAAAAGAAATGACAAGGGACCGTGACAGTGTTTCATTTTAATAAAGGAAAAAAAAAAACATCTGGGCTGATATTATATCTGATGATGTAATGGCCAAACTTACTTCCCAATTTCAGTCAAGTATTTGAAAATAAAACCCTTTTTGCTTGTTTGAAAATGTTTCCTAGACTTGAATGCTTCTATAGTTTATCATCTTAAAGTTTTATATGAGAATCCAGTCTTTCTTTATACCCAGAATAAATTTCACAACTTTGGTATTTAAAATCTCCATAATCTGCTCCCAATCTACCTTTTCAAGTTTAACTCCTATCACTCTCAATTCTACACCTATATTTATCTACACCTTCAATAAATGCACCCCTTTTATATACCTTTTAGCTAAATTACAATGCTCTTAGAACTTCCTTAATCCTGTGAGCAAAATATAATATGTTTTGTTCTGAAGTTCTGAAAACCTGTCCTAATAACTCTTACAGCACTTTCTATAGGATGTGTTTTACCATTACTGAATGCAGCTGCTCCCTACTGAAATGTAGATTCTCAGATGTCCAGAACATTCACAGCTAACTCAACTGTACAGTACCTAGGCCTCTATTCCAGAGCTCAGAAAGAGAACTAATAGTTATGCTAATAGAATTAGGCAAATTAGAAATAAAAAATGCTAAAACAGCTTTTTATCTAGTTATTTTATGTCTATCTCTCAAGTAAAGGAAGAAGTATAAAACCATATGAGAAATCTCATCATCAGAAGTACCTGCTTTTATAAAAGTAATTCATATATAATAGATAAAAGGGAACACGTAGTACATGATATATTAATAAGCACTCTGTGTTTTTCTATTTCCAAGATTCAGCTATTTTTATCAGCATTTTCAAATATTTGATTAATATTTTTATCTCTTTTATTTCCCCATACAGAAAAACATGATGTTTTTAAGGATTTTTTATGTGTTTGTTACCTACTCTTTAATTAATTTTTTCATAATAAATTATGCATTCTGGTTATTACTTTTATCATTTTGGGAAATATGATGCATGACATACTTTCACTTTTGTACATAAATACAGTAGAAAATTAACTTGTATTACAAGACAGTTTTTTATGTTACTTATAGGTAATTTTCTACAATAAAACTTAAAATTACTATTAAATTCTGTGTGCTAGGGTGGTTCCAAAGTTCTTTGGAAAGTTTTAAATTTATTATTTTCTGTAATTTTATAATTTAAAAAGCACAAATGTTGCATCAGATAATAGGTAAAGCAAAGAAGCAGCATATTTAGACATAAACATTGAGGCCTGCTGAATTTTCTTTGGAGATAGAATAGAGACAGTTCTGGCCCACTGTGTTTTACTATGAAATTTTTGTGATGATGGAAATGCCCATGTCAGTATTGTCCTATATGGAGAACAGTTGCTGGATGTGGCTACATTCACTTAAAATGTGAAAAATTATCTTTTTCACTTACAATGATTTAATGCTAATTAATTTAAATTTTAATGACAATGTGTGGCATGTGAGTCCCCCCTCCCCCTTGGACAATACAGGTCTAGGGAATGACATGCAGAAGAGGCAGGTGAGCACAGTACTTAGAGAACTCTGCAGCATATAGCAGCTCAGGCCACTGGGCAGCTGGAGTTCAGATGAGGAGCAGAGAATGGGAGGATCTCAAACACAAATTTTCACTGGTTCATGATTGTCTTGAAAATCCCCTTCTCATCTTCAGAGATATTTTAGTGTGGAGGAACCAACTAGAAGAGTTCTGGAGGTGGTTTAATCAGTTTCTCCCAAATTTGTTCATTCTGCACTTGGCAAAAAGTTATTGAAGAACTACACAAAAACTAGAAAATTCAACTAGTGATGTAAACACCTAAACGAATGTACTACTGCAAAAACATTATCCATAAAAGTGACAGTGAAGAAATTTCATTATTCACATATCAACCGAGTATGGCAATGAAAAGAGATACAACTAAATCTAAAGCATTCTTTAGATTTACAAATGGGTTATTATTTTTTTCAGTAAAAAACGAGTCTTTAAAGGAATAGAACAACTGACATGAAAAACAAACATTTCTTTCTTCTCTTTTCAGCAAGCAGGCATGCCCATATCCATGTATACTACTCTGGAAAACTAAAGGAATATTTTCAGATATATATTCTCTATTTCGACTTGGGTTTTACAGTTATAAATGTAATTATTAATATAATAACAAACTATGTATATCTATGTATATAGCATATAAATAATATATAATTATACTATATATTATTATACATATGATATATAACATATTATCATATACAGTATTAATATTTGAGATTATATTATATATAAATTTTTTTGCTAGTTATCAAAATAATTGTTGACAAAATGATTTCAACATCAGTGATAAATGTTACTTTTACATATTCTATACCTCGTCTATACAAAGTATCATCTGCTGGAAATATAGTTCAGTGGTAGAGCACTTTCCTATCATCCATGAGTCACTGTTTTGATCTCCAGCATGGCAAAAAAAAAAAAAAGTGAGAATTTTAGGACAAGGTAAATGTCAATTACTCATTACTTTAGTATTCCCACTAGTTCAATGATATGATATGAATGTCACCAATTACCATTTGCTGATACCCATCATAATGAGAATCTGTTAAGTTAATGATAAGACAGGTGTTCATCATTTAAGGGACTCCTGAGGAGACTGCTCACTTAGCCATTAATAACATTTCTGAGACATTTTCCATTTAGGGATTCCATAAAGACTTGATTTCACTAGCATCTGGATCATAATGAGAAAAATAAACAAAAAGATAAGTTAAATTAATTCTGGTATTTTATAAAATAAAATTTAAAAGAAATCCAGTTAGGTCCAGATAATTAAAGTCTTTTGCAGTTAAGATTTCTAAAAAACTCCTAAGAACCAAATAACAGGCAAGAGTCCTTTAGACTTACAAATGGTTATTATTTTTTTCAGCAATTAAGCAACTTAATTAAAGTTCAATTTTGCTGAATATATACCTACAGGACACTATTCAGGTGCAGCAGAGAGAAATAAAATGCACTTGTTTTCTAGAACTTTTGAAACAAAGTCACACAGTTTGAAAGATTTAAACAACAGAATTTTGTTATCGCTCACTTCTAGAAGCCAGAAATCCAAGATCAAGATGTCATGCATGGTTGGTTTTCTTTTAAATCTCTACACAACCATCTCCTGTATCTTCACATCATCTTCTCCTGTATATGTCTGTGCTTTAATGCCCTCTTATTATAACAGCACAAATCATACTGAATTAGGGCCCAACCTAATGAACTTATTTTAATTTAGTTACTTTTGGAAAGACTTAATTTACAAATACTATCACATTCTTAAGAGCAAAGGGTTATTACTTCACTACAGGAATTTTAGGGAATATAATTCAGTCCATAACAATTAGTACAACTTCAAAGTATACACTTATTAAAGACAGTAAGTGTAGATTTAAAATGTAAATAATTTTAAGTTTTTAAAAGATCTCAAAATAATATAAGATATAATAAATTTAACTGGAAGGATTATTTCAGCTGAAGTTTGGAGAAAGGCGTCCATGGCTTTAGGGAAAACATTGAATTTCACTTGAGTTAATGGAAAAGAGTTAGGAAATTAAACTAGTATAGTCAAATAACATTGATAATCATGGAGCTAGAAGAATGCATAATTATTAAAGGAAGAATAAGTTCTCTGGGTCTGGGTCAGTTCCTAGAAGAAATTGGCAATACATTTCCAGGTGTAGATTCCATGGGGAGAATAAACCATGCCTATAGTGAAAAGCCCCACTCACTAGGAGTTCAGGGAAAATCATCTCTTTAGAGAAGTCCTGTTTTAGGAAATCAGAAAGATGAAAACAGAGAAGGAATCAAAAGGAAAAATATACAGACAGAAAGCAACGGTACAATAATAGTAAATGATTTTTAAAAACCATTGTGTAGATAAGAGGCCCTACAGGGTATTGGGGAACTTGGGGGATTTTCTTCAAAAGACTAGACCAGAAACCTCACCCCATATGCAGGTAGATGAGAACAGAATCACCAGGTAATGAAACAGGTACCCCTGTTCCTGACCTACAAGTTAGACCAGACAGCTGAAGAAAAGTATCATATCAGCCACACAGGAACTTAGTGTAATTTACTATTGAACTATAAGAGGAAAATATTCATGACATCTTTATATATAATTTGAAGATGGAAATGCCTTCCTAAAGACAAAACTATAAACAGACATAGTGAAGAAATGACCAATAAATGTTGACAATTTCAAGTCATAAAATGAAAAGAGACATAGTAAATGGATCAAGGACCAATTAAGATGTAAAGTGAAAATGAACCACATTAGAAGGATAGAGAAAAATCATAAATAAGCAATTAAGAAAAAAATCAGTAGTCAATAACTACACACAATAAAAAACAATGAAATAAATTCAGATTAACAAGAATAGTAACATTAAGAGTTTTGGGGCTTTCTTTTGGGTAAAAATATTGGCTCAAAACAACTACATAGTTTGAAGTTAGGTAGAAATACATTTTTCCGAGGCAGGTACTAAAATATTACTAGGAGATTTACTGCATTTTCTTATTTAGCCCTCATCATAACCTTTTGACTCACATGGTGTAGCACCCCATTTTATAAATAAGGAAACTGAGTCTAGAGACCTTTTAAGTCATGAAACATAAAATACTTAGTAATAGCTGAATGTAAACTAGATCACATGTTTATTATTAGATCTCACAATCACTGTTCTTTTTCCAGTGCTACACAGTATTCCTGTAGTACAGGAGGATCATTAGATATATTAAATTTAAGAATCAACATGGTAAAAACATTAAGAAAAATAATTGGGGTATTAAATAATAAGAATTTGTGTATACAAAGGTTATCTAGAGAAAAATATATATATTACAGGTTTTTGTATATTGGTTCTAAACTTTGTAATCTCTGCTAAATCTGCAGCATAAATGTTAAACTTTCTATCATGGTATCACTATTTATACCTTGTGCCTGATGCCTGAATTGTTCAGTAGCTATCCCATCCCACAACAAACACCACCCCTTTCCATTTCAATATGCATCATACCAACAAGAAACTTATAGCGACAGTATCTGAGAAACCAGCTTGAGGCCAATACAGTGTGGATTTAAATTGCCAACCCCCTGGGATCATTCCTCCCTTCTCACTGTGCCCTAAGCAAGGATTTGGGTTGCTCATCCATAGGCAAGACTATAGTGAAACCTCAATAAGCAGGGAACTACTAAAATCTGCATTAAATCATCTCCAGGAAAACTGGAAGACAGCATAAGCAAGTATCTTGTCCCTTAAAATAGCTGAAGTCCCCAAAACATCTGGTTCCACATTGCAAAAGCACAACTAGTTTTCTTTATTTGTTTTTAAAGTGTTCCTTTCAATTACAGAAGTAATTCCAAATTGAGACAACAAAATAGTACTTGGATAGTTTTGGAAACACACCACTGTAATACACTGCTTTCGTAGCCCTGATATAACTTAGTATGCTTGAAAAAAATGTGTATTTTTTTCTTTATACTCAAAGTTGTATATTATTCTTTGAACATCCATAAATAGGGCATGGAATTTTAAAAGCTGAACAATATTAAAACGAATCAATATGCTGTTCGTACATGGTATAAAAGGGAATTTTTAGAAATTCCTAGTTTTCAGATCACTCAAAACATAACGATCCTGAAAATTAAATGGAGTACATATTCCACAGTGACTCAACAGGCAATTCTTAGGATACAAATACAGCTCTACTTTAGCATTGAGGGTTTTTGTAATAAACCAACATAAAAGCAAAGAACGAGAGATGAATACCTTTAGAAATGGAATTTCTTTTGGAGAAGTTCCAGATTATTCTTATTATTGTATTGGTTTCCAAGAAACAATAGATCACCATTTTTCTGCTCATTCTGTAGGTAAAACAAATAACTAGATTTGAATGTAGTTTTGTCATATTATCACAACTTTTGAGCTTTCCGTCAAAATATGTCCCTCTTGAATCAGGTAAAGTTAAACATTTCAGTACAACAACTATGGATTTCCCCGAAGGAGGTAAGCAACACATGGTAGTGGCCCCTTTTTTTTCTGTTTTTTCCCCCCATGGAAAGTGTGTAGGAAGATGTAGCTGTAAATGATGTATTCATTAGAACATACAAGTTTCCTATAATATTTTAAGAGTTACACCAAGCACACAAAGGTATGTCTACATAACCTTCTACTTTGATAAGCTCTGATCACTCTATTTCTCATACACACAGACACACATGTCAAATTTGGGGGATTTTCTTTATACTTATCATATTATACTAAATAAGGATCTCTTCCCACTTTTGAAAAGATGGCAAATCATTTCACCTTGCTTGGTAATTTTCTTGTCAGAGTAAATTTCACTCAGTATATTGAATTCAACAGACTGCTATAGTTATTTTGTCTAAAACACAAAGCCCTAGTGTTTCGGGCTTTACTAGCCTTCCTGATTTCATCTTGAAAGAAATTCTGCAGGCACATGCTGCCTCCAAACTACATTGCCTCTTCAGTTAAAAGCATTCTAAGTCTTCACTGAAAATCTATGGAAACCTCAACATTAATTTCTCAATACATCTATTTCTTTTCTATTTTAGAATGATTCATTTCCTGACTCTTAAAAACATTGACATATTACAAGAAGTTTGGTTGGGAGATTGAAGTGCCAGTTACATGCAATTTATGACACTTATCACCAAAGCTAGGTGTGACCCATTTTCATTGAAAAACAACTCAGAGATGCTTATTGAGCACTTCTCCATGGGGAGAAATACGGGTTAGGTGTTAGATACAATGTAAAGAAATTTAAGTCAGACTCTTTGGCCTGAAGAATTTAAAACCTCCTGAAAATTAGATAAATTTTATTCCAAAGCTGATCAAAGATGCACACTAACACTCAACATGACCTTATTAAGATGCCAAAAGGTGGGTTATATGCAAAGTACCTCTGATTGGCCAGCTTTAGCTGAAGAAGACTCAGCACAGGGACCTGTAACAGCAGAGAGATTAAACATGGCTAATCAACCTAAACCATTTCCTTAAAAGGGTACAATATTGAAGGGTTTCCCTTGACTAAAGTTTGGCTAGGACTTGAAGGAGGGAATATAATTGCTTCATGTCTTTGAAGTAAAACCAATTGTTTTTCTAATTTCATAGGTATTTGGGGGCAAACATAAGGAGATATTTGTTATTAAACTTAGTCTTTGAAGAACAATAGAAATCTTCAGGAATTTTTTCCTTTCAAGATATTTAACTGGACAGCAAAGTGGAGAAAGCTTATCCAATTCAAACATGGTCTTAACTGAATCCATATGTAAATTTGCAGAGCAATGATGCATGCTAAGGCAACCAGGGACATTTATAACACAAAGAGAAAATGGTCCCACTCATCGACATTACAATCTTATAGAGAAGGTCACTTAATCACATGGTAATATCCATGACCTTCAGGAAACAAAAGGAATCAGTGTCGGCCTCATGGATATTAATGTGGTTTTAAAACCAAAAATAAAAGATGAAGTTGCTTAGAATGTATTTATTATATCTACAAAAATAAAGACTGGTTTATATATATTTATCACATTTGGAATAAGAATGATATTATTTAAATCCACATGTCTTGTTTAGTAACATCTATACTTTATCTTGGCTGTTTTTATTTCATATTCAACAAGGCATTTTATAACAGTAATATATATTATGTGCTTTCCAACTATAAAGCATTACAATAGCTGACACTGCACATTGCATCCAAATCCTCTAATAGCTTCAAATTTTTTTTCCATAAACTCATCTTCCCCTCAGTAGAAATGATCCCCAGTGTAGCTCTCTCCAGCATCAGGATTTACATCAGACAAATCAAATTCCCTGGAGAAAGGAATGAAGAACATTTGCTATAGTATAGCAATTTCAGATTTCTCTAGCTCCTTAAAGAAATCTATTTTATTCTTACCTCCACAAGTCTATCGATTATAAATTCTACATTTAATCCACCTTATATAACCAATATGTAGTTATATGAGATTACACACTGGTTTGTGTTAATGCATGTATCACTGTTGTTATTATCATTATCATTGATCAGGAAAAAGATTGAGAGGCCAAGAGGAACAGGTGGGCAGAAAGAAAGTATTACTAGAATTTATTCTCAACATTTCTGTTAAATTCCTTTTTAAAAACTTATGTTATCTCTTATATGCCATCTAATTTACCACTACACAAAAGACTATTAACTGGGACAGTTATTAACAACTTTGGCCCACATCAATTTTTTGACCTTCACAAAGACTGTGTCTGGGGCAATCTAATGATGGGTAGCCAATACAACACTTTATAGATTTATCCATTGAGAAATATAACACATGAAATGCACAGTCAATCCAGAAATTATGTAGGCATCATCAAAATCCACACCTTGCCAGGCACAGCAGCACATGCCTGTAATCCCAGCGGCTTGGGAGGTTGAGACAGGAGAATTTTGAGTTCAAAGCCAGCCTCAGCAATTGTGGGGTGCTAAGCAACTCAGTGAGACCCTGTCTCTAAATAAAATATAAAATAGGGCTGGGGATGTGGCCTGAGTTCAATCCCTAGTACCCCCACCAAAGCCACCTCTACCAATTAATGACATGGACACTTATGCAATCAATGTCCCCTGGCCATCTTCACAATCAATCTCATATTATTCTCTTGGAGTGACTGTGTAGTCAACAGATTTGTGCATAAAGACAATTGAAATAACTGGACCACCTGTTCTAACATTTAACTATTTAAATCACAAATAGGAAATTGGCATTTGATGCACTTTTCAGTCAAATTTATTTTCCAGAGCCTTGATATAAAATAAGAAAAATAAGCAAGACTTGTTAATATGCAAACTTATCATTTCAATAAGGTTTTCACAAATGAAAGATATCCAGTGAGGAACTATAGTAATTCAGTAAGAGTCAAGGAGAACTGCAATCGGAAACATTTAAGTAAGAGAGTGTTTTAATTTTACTTCTAATTTCATTTCTGATATCCTTCAAAAAATACTTGACATCATCACAAGTGTTCTTTATAATAATGGTGTTACTACTATTTCTTTCTATTAATGGTGTGACTACTGTATTTCTGCCAATCTTAGATGTAGGAGGAGGAATCAAGTTACTTTTTTTAACCAGTATATGGAAACACATTATTATATAAAGAGCAAATATCTGTAAGTAACAGTAAATAAGTAGTCCCTGGACATCTTATTTTAGACTCAGAATACCCATCTCTACCAAATGCTATCATGAACACATGGTATTTTTCAACAAGAACCTTCAGTTAATCACTGGACATCATTCCCTACTAGTAGACAAGGTGGGTCCTTGTTATATAGTTTTAAGAAAATTCTGTCTTGAGTCTATTCTGAGGCCCTGGCTAAAAGCAGGTCAGTTCTCTTGAGCCACCAAGAAGTTTGTGTCCCAATCTCTTCTGTTATAGTACTTTCATACTTCAGGATACTTTGCCTTTGTCTAAATCAACCCCAGGACAAAATGTCAATATATAGGGACACTTCCCATCCACCTGGAACCCACAAAATTATAAGTATTATTCAATGAACAGGGATATGGGGAAACCTAGGAGATGACGCCATGTTATGCATATAGAAGCTGTGCTCAAGGAAGCTCTATCTTACTGTGTTTTGTCCTCAGCACAACTGCCTGTGTGGCCCTGCCTGACAGTCTTCTCTTGGTTGGAGCAGTACACAATAGAGTAAGCCTCTCATCTGTCCAAATGGTAAAGTGCTGTGTCCTATCATCATCAGGAAAACAAAAAAAATCTCCATCTCTGAGCGGGGCCACCTCCAGCCATGGCTGCAATGCAGCACCACTGTTGGTGGCCACCCCCAACTTAGGACACTGCTGCCATCATCGCCATCTTGAGATACCACAGCCTCTGTCACAGGACACTGGCCAGGGCCTGGAGGTCCAGTGTCCTGGTGCCTGCAGGTTTGCCATCCCCACCATCTCAGGAAGTGGCCACCTCCTTCTGGGGACACTGACCAGAGTCTCGAGGTCCATTATCAAGGTATTTCCAGTTTGGTTACACCTGAGGTCTGCCTGCTGGGTGTGCTGGTAGCCACCATCTTGCTGCAGAGGTGGAAGAGAGAGCCAGGCTTTCTTAGCTTCATAATTCATGAAGTATGCATGGACAGATGGGACTAGTAAGAACAGGTCAGAAGGTGGGATGAGGGTGGGAGGGCATCTTGCTCTCAGATTGCCCAGCTAGCCAATCTGATACCCACTGGGTTTCCAGCCCACTAGGGTTGGCACTCTCTGGACCTTAGCACCATCCCAGTCCCCAACTGCCCCCCACATCTGACATCCACCCATCCTCTAGTCTCTCCAGGTCCAGAAGCAGCCTGGAACCCAACAGGACCCCCCCAACTCCCAATCCCCAGTCTCCAGACCCCTCCCTAGCCATCATTCCAGCCCAGTGCTCACAGCTACATGGCTGACCTGTAGTTCTCAGTGCTTGGTCCTGAGAACAACAGCTCTCTGCAACAGGTACAAGGTCCAGTGCTCAGTCCTCAGGACTGCCTGGAAGAAAAGTGCCTGATGTCTTGATAGGAGCTATTTGGGTTAAGGCTATATATTGTTTACATTGGGTGCTGTTAATATTGATCTTCCCTTAACCACTAGGGACTGGCGAATTTCAGAGACACTATCAGTCTACAGAGAAGAAACTGTGCTTATGCTCATCTACTCTGCTAGATGCAAAGATACATGATCAACATGAAAATACAAGGGTGCCCCAAACAATCCAATATGCTCCAATAATAGAGTCAATTGACAACATGACAACACAGTAGAAGAAATGTCATAGAAGGAGTTCAAAGTTAAAATGATGTGCAAAATAAAGGATGATGTGAGAAGTGAAATCAGAGATAAATTTCAGGAGATGAAACATTACTTCAATAATGAGATAGAGATTATGAAAAGAAACCAAGCAGAAATCCTTGAAATGAAGGAATCAATAAATGAAATTAAAAATTCAATGGAAAGTATCACTAACAGAGTAAACTACTTGGAAGACAGAAGCTTGGGCAATGAAGATGAAATTTGGAAAAACATTCACTGATATTTGTTCCTATCCATTTTTATGAAACATAATACTTGAAAGTTGAGTTACTACAATGAGGCAATAAAGGACATAAAGACCTATACATCAGGAAAAAGTCACAAGTGTTTTCATTTGCAGATGACACATTTGTCTGAATAGAAACTTCTAAGGAATCTACAAAAAAAGTTCTAAAATTCATGAGGTAAGCAAGGTGGTAAGGTACAAATCACATATTTTTTTTTAAAAAAAAATCAACTGTATTTTTATGTACCTCTAATGTATGTGTAAATACTGAAATTAAAAATTCAGAGCCGAGCCGTATGATGCACGCCTGTAATTCCAGTGGCTAGGAGGCTGAGACAAGGGGATTGAGGGTTCCAAGCCAGCCTCAGCAACAGGGAGGCTCTAAGCAACTCAATGAGACCCTGTCTCTAAATAAAATACAAAATAGGCTAGGGATGTGGCTCAGTGGTTGAGTGCTCCTGAATTCAATCCCTGGTACCTGCCTCCCGACAAAAAAAAAAAAAAAAAAGTCAATACCATTTTCAATTGTTCAAAAAGAAATGAAATAGGTGTATATCTATTAAAACATGTTCAAAAATGTGTATAGGTTTGATGTGCTGAAAAACACAAAGGGCTTTTGAAAAACATCAAAAGGAAACTAAATAATAAATTAATACATCATGTTCATGGCTAAGACATCTCAATACAGTTAAGATATCAATTCTCACAAAATTGCTATGCAGGTTTCATCTTTAACTGTCAATATCACAGCAAAATTTTTATACATATAAAAAAGATTATTCAGAACTTTGCATGGGCCAAGCACAGTGTCACATGCCTGTAATCCCAGAAGCTCGGGAGGCTGAGGCAGGAAAATCATAAGTTCAAAGCCAGTCTCAGCAACTTAGTGAGGCACTAAGCAACTCAGTGAGACACTGTCTCTAAATAAAATGCAAAAAAGGGCTGGGGATGTGGTTCAGTGGTTGAGTGTCCCTGAGTTCAATCCCTGGTTAAAAAAAAAAAATTAAAAAAAACTTTGCACAGAAGCATGGAAGGCAATTTTGTATATGAAGAAAAGTGGACAAAATCAGTCTATGCAGTATCAAGACCTGGTTTTAGCTACAATAAGACCATATGCTATTGGCAGAGAGATGGTCACATCAATTATCACA
The DNA here is from genome assembly GCF_964194105.1 of Spermophilus citellus. Classification (NCBI taxonomy): domain Eukaryota; kingdom Metazoa; phylum Chordata; class Mammalia; order Rodentia; family Sciuridae; genus Spermophilus; species Spermophilus citellus. Next base: position 71,541,728 of record NC_138188.1, read on the forward strand.
ACAGAAGAGAGAACATAGAAATAGACCAGCTCATGTGACTTTGGGCAAATGAAACTCAATTGAGGAAAGAGCCTTTTTAACAAACATTGGAACAACTGGGCATCAATACCCAACATCCCTAAAAAAGAGAAATTCAACCAAAGCCCCAGCTCTGTACAAAATTAACCTAAAAAAAATCATGGACTTAAATGTAAAACATATAATCTTGTTAGGAAAAAATAAGAAAAGCACTTGGGATTAGGGCTAAGCAAAAGGTTCTTTCACTTGACGCCAGACCCCTAACCTTAAAAAAAATTTGAAAAATTATAACAAAAATTTAAAATTGTATCCTGTGAAAACTTTGTTTAAAGGGAGAAAAAAACAATTACAGATATAGAAAGTATATTTACAAACCACATATCTGGCAAAAGAATTGAATAAAGACTATGTAATGAAATCTCAAAATTCAATAGTAAATATACGAGCAATCCTTTTCCAATAATGGACACATTATCTGAATAAATACTTCACCAGAGGATCTACAGATGGTAATTAAGCATATGAAAAGATTTTTAATAGCATTATTCATTAGGGAAATGCTAATTAATACCCTAATGAGATATTGCTACATACCCATCAGAACAGTTAAAATAGAAAATACTGACAACGCCAAATGCTAACAAAAATACAGTGCAACTTGGCCACATTGTTAGGAATATCAAATGGTACATTACTCTAGAAAACAATTTGTCAATTATGTAAAAAACTAAACAGGGCATAACCATGCAATGAAATCACTGCATTCCTGGGCATTTGTCCAAATATGTTATCAGGATGTCACTTGTATTATTGTTTTTCTTTATAGGAAACTAGATTCAGGAACTTCCATTTCACTTCATTTTTTTTCAAAACGATTATTTAAAATATGCTTATCAAATAATCACTTATTCCCAGATATTAATTACCGGAATTATTCTAGGAAAAAAGAACTGATGAGCAACAATGGTATGCCCTTAGAATATGACTACTATATAGAGATTCCAACTAGTATAAGGAGACTTGAATTTGCCAAATCCAAAGTTTTTGCATATGCTGCTATCATTTTTTAACTATGATTTTCTGATGGAATTTATTTCATCACTGATTTTGTTTTTATACATACACACAATTCTCCACTTAGAATCAAAGCTTAGCAAGACTTCATATGATTCTCCACTTGTTAAAAATTCTATTTGTACTAAAAACACAGTTCAAGCTGATAACTTGAACTGATTGCGAAAGATTTAAACTGAACTTCCATATAACGTAAAGTGAGTTGTAGATTACATTTTATTATGAAATCAATTTTATGGACTTCTGCATTGTAAACAAAGAAAACTCACTAAGTTACAGAATGGGGTGTGTGTGCTACTTTTTATTTACCACAGAGCAACACTTTCAGTCCCTAAAAGGAGAACACTTCTGAGGAAAAATTATTATCATTTCCAGATTGTCAATATTAGAACCTTATTCATTCATTCTTCAGAAGGCTTTGGAATAAAAGGATAAAGATTTGCTTAAATAAATAAAACATACTATGTAGTTTCATAAGCCAGAATATCCCATAAAATCAAGAGGCAAATAGATAAACACAACACCTATTTCATGGATAACTAGGATTTATACAACTCTTACGTGATTCTTTTTTCTTGCTTCTGTTCCCTGGTCACACAATAATTTCTCCTAATAAATTACATCTCTTTCCTGTATTTACTTTCTATATTCACTGATGAAAATCTACCTTTAGAGTTAGGAAAGTGCAGCAATACTAGATATAAGTGCCCAAGTTTTAGTTAGCAGTTCTTTTTCTTTTTCCTGAAGCCATGATACAAGATCCCATGCATGTCTTCTCAGGCTTACCATTATCTACTGTAAAAAAATTATGTAAGAATTCAGTCAGAAGAAACAATTCCCTAGGATTTTTCTTTTTAAATCTGCCCTTCTTATAGCATCATACTTTTAATCAGAAGCTTATTTACTTGTGTTAGTCATCTTTTCATTGATTTGACCCAAACACCTGACAAGAACAACTTAGAGGAGGAAAAGTTTATTTTGACCTCATAGTTTCAGGGATTTAGTCCATGGTCTGTCAATTTCCCTACTCTGGGCCCAAGATGAGGCAGAACATCATAGCAGAAAATTGTGCTGGAAGGAAGCGGCTTTGCTTATGGCAATCAGAAAGCAGTAAGGAACAGGGAGGGACCTCAAGAAAGATGAACCCTTCCAGGCCACTCCCCCAGAGACCCACCTGCTCCAGCCATGCCCGCCTTCCTACAGTTACCACTCAGTTCATCCATTTAAACTGGAATGTACTGATTAGGTTACAGCTTTCATAATCCAACCTCCTATATCAGCACAGGAACTATGTGGGCATATGACATCTCTAAACCATGACGCTATCCAAGCAGCATACAGGTTCCTGATGCTCTGGCAGGGTCTGGATGCCAAAACTTTTGACTGTTAGTTACTTAGTCAAGAAATGAGTATTGTCAATATTATACAAACACTTCCAGAGAAGAAGAAAAAAGTGAACAAATTTTTAGCATATTTAGGAATCTGACAATGATATTATAGAAAGAAAAATTACAAAACAATAATTTATAAAGTTAATATCTTTTTAACTAGTAGGGTTATTTATAGATACAAAATGTTGTTTTACTTTTTAAAATCAATTAATGTATTTTATCACATTAAACATACATACAAGAAAAATAGTGATATCTTCTTAAATAAGAAAGGTTGAAAAACTTTATACTTGTGCATGGTTTTTTAAATGGTTTTAGAAAACTAGGAGTACAGAAAAAAAATTGTAATCCAATAAGAATTATCTTCCAAGGGATAGGAGCAAAAGGGGATGCTATTATCACCATTCAAATCAAATCCATAGTAGAGAAACCAACCAATTCAGTGGGACTGAAAAGGAGCCAATAACAGTATGTATAAACGTGGAAGTATAACCAATGTGATCCTGCAATTTGTACACGTGGCAAAAATAAGAATTCATACCCCATTTAAATCAAATGTATGATATATGATATGTCAAGATAATTGTAATGTTTTGAGCAACCAATTAAAAAAAACTAAAAAAAAGGAGCCAATAAAACTGTACAGAAATATGATTTTGAAATATCAAAACAATATCCAGAAAAACTATTGAAATATGTAAATAAATTTAACAAGGTATAAGGATAAAAGGACAATATATAGAAATCAATTACAATTTTATATATTAGTAACAGAAAGAAATTATAAAGTTTTGAATGTCATTTATAATAATTTGTTTAAAAAACAAATACCTTGGAATGAGGCTATGAAAATAAATAACAAAATATTAAGATGAAAGAAAACTTAAAGAAATTAAAGGATATTTAATTTATCCTCTATGATTTATGATTTATAAAAATGAATAATTTATGATTTATGAAATTTAATAAAGATATCAATTTCTTCAAATAATCTGTGAATTTAGTGCCATCTCAATTTTATGAAATTTCATCAGATTTTTCTTTTTGCAGAAATTCACTAGACAATTAACAAATAGAGAAAGATTTAAGAAGAATAAAACTTGAGGAGTTCATCCTCAAGAAGAAAGCTTGAGGACAGATAGTTCCAGCTATCTGATTTAAAGATCTATTGCAAAACTTAAGTAATAAGACTAATGTTTGTGTGCAAATAGAGAAATTGGTGAAAGAACAGAATAGAAAGTACAGAAATGCAATGGGAAAGTGAAGTGAAAGGGGGAAGCATGATCATTTCAATAATAGCACCAATTAAATTGGACAGTCACCTGGGAAACATCACCTCCATCCTCATAGTGCACCATCATCTTGACCATCAGGTAAAGTATTCACCCAAGAGCATTTTTAAGAACTTATATCCAACAAAATTATCTAAAACAGGATATGAAATATATTATCTATAAAATGTAAATTAATGAGAAACAAAGCTATCTTAAAATTAAGAAATACTTTTACATTGAGACCATAATAGAAATGCGTAAGCAAGCCACAAAATGGGAAAAAAAATATTTGTCTAGACAGACTTTTATGTAGAATATAGAAATATATGTAGAACAAATACACACACAAGGTACAAATGAGAAATGGCAAGTTGTCATATGGACATGTCACAAAAGAAGATATTCAGACAGCCAGTAAACAAAGGTGTTCAACTTTAATAGTCATCAGGCAAATGAAGATTTTCACTTTAGCAGCCACAAATATATGCTATAATGAAAAAGATAGAAAATTTCAAAATTTCTTGGACCAAACACAATTTTTATGTAATATTCATAGTAGTGTACCTCAGCATGATATCTTTTGGGAACATTTCTGGCAATATTTACTAAAGCTAAACATATGAATAATCTATGACTCAACAATTCTACTTGTAGGTATATAAGCAAAAGAAATGCACACGTTTTCCAAGACAGATACTAGAATGTTTATGTTAACAAGAATTCAAAAGCTCAGGACTCAAAACTACTTTAATATTCATCAATAATACAGTGAATAAAATAAATTGTTGCATATTTGTGTACTGGAAAACTGAAAACAACATGAAGGAATGAGCTACAGCTACATGCACCAAAAAAGAAAAATCTTATTACCACAATATTGAGATACAAAAGCCAGGCACACAAAAAAAATACATATTGAATGATTTTGTATATATGACAAATAAGCAATACTAATATATGATGTTAGAAGTCACAGTGATGATTATAAGTCAGAAGTAAATAGCAGCAACTGAAGAGATATAGAGAATGGGAAATGTGGTTCTGTGGTGACAGGAATTTTTTTTTCTCTTTCAATTGGAACCCTGGTTACACAGGTATATTCAGCTTGTTGAAATTCAGCTATCTCTAAAGAGCATGACTTGTAATATTATATATATATATATATATATATATATATATATATATATATATATTTAATTACATATATATATATATTTTAATTGTGATTCTTTTTTCTTGCTTCTATTCCCTGGGCACACAATAATTTCTCCTAATAAATTACATCTCTTTCCTGTATTTACTATATATATAAAATGTAGTTTAATAGAGAAATTCTAAAAATAATCTAAATGAAAAGCCACAAACTGAATGATGTTCAAAATTTCCAGATTCTGTAACAATTAAAAATTGCAAGTATGAATTCTCAGATTGTGATTTAAAGAAATTTAGTTAACACATTTTAATTTAAAATATCATTCTCTTTTATGAGCCTAAGTTTATTTTCTACATTTTAACATAATGAGTGACTTTACTTTAAAAAAAAATTTAAACAGAGAGAGAGAGAGAGAGAACGAGAGAGAGAACTTTTTAATATTTATTTTTTAGTTTTTGGTGGACACAACATTTTTTTTTTATTTTTATGTGGTGCTGAGGATCGAACCCAGTGCCCCGCACATGCCAGGCGAGCACATTACCACTTGAGCCACATCCCCAGCCCTACTTTTTAAAATTTTAATTTTTTTTTTAGTTGTAGATGGACACAATACTTTTATTTTATTTATTTTATTTATTTTATGTGGTACCAGGGATCAAACCCAGTGCCTCATGCATGCTAGGCAAGCACTCTACCAATGAGCCACAACCCTGGCCCCTAATGAGTGGTTTTATTAAAAATCACTTTAATTAAACTTTTGCACATTTTATGCAATCCCACCAATGAATTTGCAAACAGGTTGTAACAAATGTTTGCCACCTGGCATTAATTTGTAGGAATAGGAAGTTACAACCAACAATTATAGGTGATATTTGCTACAAAAAAAATAAATATCATTCTTGAATCCATATGTGGCTCCCTGGAAAATTTAAAACCTAAATGCCTCAAAACTACAGTGAATTTTTGGATCAATTCTGATTTCACTTTTCAACCCATACCTTACACAATATACTTGTATTAGTTTGAACCACTTTCCCACACCTACCCTCACTGCTGTAGTCCAAGTACTAGACTGAAGTAAATATCTAATTTTCTTTTGAAAATATTTAATGAAGCCCAGTTTCAATCCAAAGGTACTGCCCTCTTAAATAGTAAAGTGGGTCTTCAGTGTATTTGATGCTCCTATTTTCAACATGCCCTCTTGGTACCCTCCCCGCCCCCCCTGAAAACGCACCCACATACACACATACATTTTTGTCCATTACCAAGTATCCTGTGCCCTGAAGGCCGATGTCCATGAAGGAATCACACTGGGCCAGTCCTCTAGAAGTCCAGCCTCATGTCAAGTTCCTTCTGCCTTTTCTGCCAGTACAACGTGCTCATTATTTATTCCATTTTCTCAGGACCAAGTGTACTTTGCAAAGGGGAGCTAAAATTAATATGATCTATAATCATGTATATAAATGTGCTATTGCCTTTGCATATCCCACAAGAGTTGTCTTGGGACTAGACTTTAATTTCAACTAAGATGCTAATGATGGCCCAGGAGACTTCTTGGGACATTCACAAGAGCTTCTCTTAGACAGAATGGGACTCTCAGTATCTCATCTATGACAGATCCGTGCAACCCACACACATATCACAAATACTTCAGTATTTATCATTCTCTCTAAAAGATAGTCTAAATAGATCTTGAAACTAGACAATGCTAAAATATTTGCTTTCTAAAAGTAAATGAGTAGATTTGAATAATTTTCCAGCATGAACTAGACAGTTAATGAAACTACCTTGGCTTAATTTCCTGTAGCAGAAAAACTTACCTAGATCCTACTTTCACAGTATCTGTCATTTATGAAGCTTATTACTTTAAAATTTATTCCATTGGATTTTTCAAGTTTTATTTTTCTAGAAATGCCAAGCTTATTGGAATGCTCTGACCTTTGAAATTAATAACTCAGCTGTAAATAATTGATCAGAATGGTTTAATATCCTAAAGAATGTCTGATATAAGTTTTATTCGGATTGTTGGGATAATAAAAAAAAAGTATTTTAGACTTATTTCTTTAAAATATGATCAAAACTAAAAAGAAAAAAAAGACTATTAAGATTTCTTTGTAGAAAGGCAAAACTGTCAATTCAAAGTAGAAAAATATCTCTATTCATGTTGTGACATTTTTCTCAGCACCCAGGTGAATGTTACACATATGAAAACCAGTTTCTTTGAAGATCTCCTCTATTTTATAAAGTTACTTAAGAAGATTTCCTGGGAATTTTCAGCTCTATATAATCAAAGGGAGAAAATAGTATTGACACTGTGACTCAGCAGATACTTTGGTTCATGAATGTTCTAAAGGTCTTGACATTCATTTCCTTAGAAGAGCCTTCACTTTCTCATTAGTTATTTATAATGCCAAGGAATAAAGTATAACATACACACTACAAAACATTTTGTATTTTTGTATTCAAAAATAGCATGAGATGTTTACTGGTCAGGTAATGTGGACAGGAAGTAAACCAGGATTACTAGGAGCTAAATTTGTGGCTACAGGTAAAGTTCAGATAGCAGTATCTGGAAATTTGCAGAAATTGCAGGAATTAGGTACTCAAAGGTAAGGGGTGGGAAAGCCAGATATGGCGGAGCTAACAATAAGGATGAGAACTGTCATAATGCTGCTGAGTGAAAACGGCAAGGTGCATCATGATTTCTCTAGAATGCTTGAAAGATTAGCATTCTAGAGAAATCATGGCAGAAAAAATACGTGCAGCTGCTAAGGAGGAGGTTATCTGTTCTTTGGGCCTGTGTATTCGCCCTTGTTTTACTCTCCCCCATCTATCCTAAACAAATATATCGAAACTCTATAAAAGGATTCCTATTAAACAAATAGTATGTCAATGTTACCTACAAACATTGGGAATCAAAATAAGACTTCTGAGGGTAGAGAGGAATATCAAGAGGCTATTTTCAATTTAGAGATTGATGATTATTATTGTTAATATGACTATACACTTTTTAAAGAATTTTTATCTCTTCTTTTCAGTTATACATGACAGTAGAATACATTTTGACACATTGTACACATATGGAGCACAACTTCTCATACCTCTGGCTGTATGTGGTGTAGTCACACCAGTAATGTAATCATACATGTATATAGGGTGATACCTACTGTCCTTCCCATCCCCACAACCCACTCCCCTCTGCACAATCCAAAGTTCCATTATTATTCCCTATCTCTTTCCCCCACAACTGTGGGTCAGCATCTGCTTATCAGAGAAAACATTCAGTCTTTGGTTTTGGGGAACTGGCTTTTTTCACTTAACATGATAGTCTTCAAATCCCTACATTTATAGGCAAATGCCATAGTTTCATTATTTTTTATGGCTGAGTAATTTTCTACTGTGCATATATACTACATATTCTTTACCTACCCATTTGTTGAAGGGCATTTAGGTGATTCCATAGTTTAGCTATTGTGAATTGAGCTGCTATAAATATTGATGTGGCTGCATTACTGTAGTATTCGGATTTTAAGTCATTTGGGTATAAACTGAGGAGTGAGATAGCTGGGTCAATTGGTGGTTCCATTCCAAGTTTTCTGAGGAATCTCCATACTGCATTCCATAGTGATCATACCAGTTTGCAGTCCCACCAACACTATACAAGTGTACCTTTTTCCTACATCCTCGCAAACACTTATTATTGTTTGTATTGTTGTTAATTGCCATTCTGACTAGAGTGAGATGAAATTTTAGAGTAGTTTTGATTTGCATTTCTCTAATTGCTAGAGACATTGAATTGTTTTTTCATATGTTTGTTGATCAATTGTATTTCTTCCTCTGTGAATGTTTAGTTCCTTAGCCCATTTATTGATTGATTTTTGTTGTTGTTGTTGTAGTCGTTGTTTGTTTGTTTTGGTGTTAAGTTTTTGAGTTCTTCGTATATCTTGGAGTTTAATGCTTCATCTGAGGTGCATGTTGTAAAGATTTTCATATTCTGTTTCATATTCTCTCTGTTCATATTCTGGATAGCTTCCTTTACTTAGAAGAAGCTTTTTAGTTTCATTCCATCCCATTTATTGATTCTTAATTTTACTTCTTGTACTTTAGGTGTCTTGTTGAGAAATTTGGTTCTTAAGCCTACATGATAGAGACTTGAGCCTGCTTTTTCTTCTTGTAGGCACAGGGTCTCTGGTCCAATGCCTAAGTTCTTGATCCCCTTTGAGTTGATTTTTTTGTGCAGGATGAGAAATAGGGGTTTAATTTCATTTTGTTACATATGGAATTCCAGTTCTCCCAGCACCACTTGTTAAAGAGACTACTTTTTTCTCCAGTGTATATTTATGGTAGCTTTGTCTACCATGAGACAATTGCACTTATGTGGGTTTGCCTCTATGACTTCTCCACCATTGGTCTTCATGTCTGTTTCAGTGCCAATACCATGCATTTTTGTTCATATAGCTCTGTAGTATAGTTTAAGTTTTGCAATTGTGATACCTCCTGCTTTACTTTTCTTACCGAGGAGAGGACTGCTTTGGCTCTTCTGGGCCTCTTATTTTTCCATATGAATTTCATGACTCCTTTTTCTATTTCTCTGAAGAATATCAACAGAACCTTCATAGGAATTGCATTAAATTTGATGAGTATGCTGTTTTTAGAGGGAGAAATATTTATGTATTAATCTTTAAACCAAAATTCTAAAATATCACTAATTCAGCAATCAAAGTGAGAAGACGGAAACCTACCTAGGATAGGAATAAGTGGCAAGGGAAGAGTGGTGAATATACAAGACTTCAGACCAATAAATGTACCTCTTATGACCTTATCATCCTGCCCAGTCATTTGCTCAACAAATATTCATTAACTTATCTGCCATGTACCAGGGTTCTCACAGCTATTGGGTTTCTGAGAACTCCTAATATTTACAGAAGACAAAATCATTATTGATCATGATAGGAGCTTCTTTGCCGATTGTACTTTGGAAGCTGGCATGTAATTATAAAATTTTATTTTGTCCTATGGTGTGAGGAAATTGTGCAATGAAAACAACTCTTGGATGTAAATTCAAAGTAAATTACAGAGGGATTTAGAGAAGAAGCTACTTCAATTAGGATGTTAGAAAATGTTCTGAACCAGATCATCTTGTAAAATAGAATATAACCTCTAGAAAATCCTTGAAATGATTTTGTGTTCATTGAAATTGAACTTGGTCAAGCTGAAAGATGTCTCTGCTCAGCAAATATAGTTCCCTTCACATGGCAACTCTGGAAGGTCCAGAAGAAACCACAGATCCAGGAACATAAACAGATATAACCCACCAACTGTGTATCCACAAAAACTGTCACCCACTTTCAGTGCTTGATGACATGTCACCTATCAACACTGATAAACCTTTAAATCCCTTGGAGACAGTGAATTAACTGTGTTCCTTATAATTTCCCTGTTCTATGGATAGACTTCAAATTATGTACATATGAGATGAGAAATGTCTGTGTTTGCACAGAATTTATTTCTTACTATGGTTTAACATTATTTTAATTAAGTGTCTGTTTCCTAATTTCCCAGCTGGCTAGAAGGCAGGCAATGAAGCTTTCCCCTAAAGGTGAAGCCCATTCTGACTTACAGCCAATCCTTACCAAAGCAAAGAAAATATTTGGAAATTAATTTGGAAGGGAAGCTGAGATCAAGAATGTGTGTGTGCAGTGGGTTTGATGATGTGCCCACTAAATTACAATATACAAAACTTGGCTTATGGTTTGGTTTCCAGTTTAATGTTTTGTCAGAACCTGCCAAAATTGGAAATGGTTTTTCCTCTCTTGGCCTTCTATAACTCGATTACTTTAATTGAGACCAGATGATGATTTCATGTATTTGAGACCAGATGATAATTTTAAATAAACAAGAGGTAGACTCTGGGTAAATAATTTTCCTATCAAATTTCCCCGGTCAAATGTAATGTCAAAATAGTGTCTGAGCTCTTTCTTCTGTTTTTCTGAAAGTTTGATTCTTCGACTGTCCGTATATGTCCAACTGTTTTTATACGGTGATCATATAAAAACAAATCTGATTTTAGATAAGAAATGCCTTTTCAAAAAGACCGTTTCAATAGGAAGAATGGCTCAATTTTCCAAAACTGCCAGTTCCTTAAAATAAAACACAAAAGGGCCAGTAAAACAGGAAAGATGAGTTTTCCTGATTATCTTCCAAACCGCAATGAAATATTAGATCTGGGACATTGACATTGATGCATAACGTTAAGGGACATTTCCATCCTTCAAGGATCCCTCATGTAGGCTTGTTCTTCGACAGCCATGTCCTCTCTTGTTCCACCTCCCTCACCTGCTGAAATCTGCAACCACTCGTACATAATTTTGTCATTTCATACATAATGGGATCATACAGTGTGTAATATTTGAGATATACTTTTATCACTCAGTAAAATTCTCTGGAAGCTTTTTTTTCAGGATTATTCATGTATTAATAGTTTATTTTTTAAATTATTGAATATTACTGTATTGATATACCACTGCTTTTCCACTCATCAACTGAAAGACAATTGGGTTATTTCCGACTTGAAGCTATTACAAATAAAGCTCTTATAAACATTTGTTTACAGTTTTTTTGTGTGTGAATATGATTCTCCATTTCTCTGAAACAAATGCTTAAAAATTCAATTATGTTTTTTGTCGAAGTTGAGAGTTTTTTTTTTTTTTTTAAGAAATTGAAGTTTAAAAAAGAATAGTAATAATAATAGAATTAAAAGAATTTAAAAAAATTGAAACCATTGATAAGAAAGTTAAAGAACAACAACAACGTCAACTACAAAAAGTGAAAATAAAAAAAAATACTAATAATAATCATTAAAAAAAAAAGAATAATAATAATAATAATAAATGCAGTCATAGAGCTCGATTAACTTCTCTTCCAGTAGGTGGAGCTATGCCCGCTGGGCCAGGCTTCTCCTATTGATAGGTGGAAACCGATCACTGTGCCTCAGCTCTTCTTCCCATACTGTGCGAGTCTCCAGTCCTGAGTGCTTAGGTCCTTCTCTTGTGGTTCCTCAATCCAGGCCCCACTCGCCTGTGATGCTTACCACATTACTGGCCACACGCCGGGTCTGCTGCTCCTGGGAGCCCTGTTTTCCAGGATGCCTGGGCACACCCTTTCTGTTTTCCTCCCTCGGACCCTACGTTTGTAGGGCTTGGGGCTGAGGACCCCCAGCGAGTTTGTTTGCCCTCAGGTAGCAACTCCCCTGGTAGCTGGTGCAAGGGACCTCTGTTGTCAGTCCTGGTGGGAGCGATAACCGCGTTTTTGGGCACCGCGCTGGTCCACGGCCTTAGCAGCGCCGCCGCGGCCTCCGCTGCTCCTCGGCCCGGTGCCTAGCTCCTGGGGCCCAAGCGGCTGCCGCTGCGGCTCTCCAACCCCCTCCTCCGGAGCACGGGTCCCCTCGCAGGGGGATGCCCAACGACCCCAGAGCAGGCTCTGCCCCAAGGTGCAGCAGGGAACAGGCGACCGAGGCGCTTGAGGCCGTGGTCCAGCCTTCAGAGGACAGGGCTCGGCATGCAGCCCAATTCCAGTCTCTAGATGTGGCTGCTGGACCGTGTAGACAAGGCCATCAAGGCAGCATGCCGAAAGCAAATGGCGGCTCCCGCGGAGTGGGTTTTCGGCCCCGAAACCCCAGCCCAGCCAACAATTTCAGACCACTAACTCTCCCTGTATAGACATTATTCAAAAAAAAAAAAAAAAAAGGGCGGGGTGTACTGAGCTTTCTTTGCCTCAGGTACTTAAGATCCACTGCTGATTACCCATTCAGCTTCTCCGCAGGGGGCGAAGTGAAAGAGGAAGCATATGGGCGCAAAGCGCCCGTGGCTCTGAACAGGAAAGCGTCCGGGAGCCAAGCGTCTCTTTTTCAATCTCTTTGTTTTTTCTGCTGCTTGTTCGGGTGGTTCACTACAGACTAATGGTGAAAGGAGCTCTAACAAGCTGTGCAAAGTCTCTATTAAAGCCGCTACTCTGAGCACCAGTTTCAGCACTTCAGCAACCCCCGTATGCAGCCCAGTTCGCTATTTCATAAAGGCTTGGTTAGATTCCCTTCACGTCGCCTCCTGCGCTGGGTGGGTGGGGGGCTGTTTGGCGTGCGGGCGGGGACCCTTATCGCCGCGCTGGGCCCGGCCGCCTGGGGCTGTTTGCAGAACCGGGCAGGCGGCGCCGGAGGCGCCGTTTGGCGGCGGCTGGCAGTGAGACTGAAACCCTGCACCGCGTGGCCAAGAATCTTTATCAGGAGATAGAGATTATTAAAAAAAATCAAACAATAATTCTAGAAATGAAGGAAACGATAAACCAAATTAAAAACTCAATCGAGACTATCACTAACAGAGTGGAGCAAGTAGAAGCCAGAACGTCAGATAATGAAGACAAAATATATCAACTCGAAAAGAGTCTAGCCAACTCAGATAGGCTGGTAAAAAATCACGAGAAAAACATCCAAGAGATTTTGGATAACTTAAAAAAACCAAACTTACGAGTCATCGGGGTAGAGGAAGGCACAGAGATTCATGCCAAGGGAATGAATAACCTGCTGAATGAGATAATTACAGAAAACTTTCCAGAAATAAAAAAGGAAACAGATATACAAATTGTAGATGCATACAGGACACCGAGCACACAAAATCACAGTAGACCAACGCCAAGACACATTGTTATGAAGCTATCCAATATACAGAACAAGGAGAAAATATTAAAAGCTACAAGAGAAAAGAGACAGATTACATTTAGGGGTAAACCAATAAGGTTGACAACGGATTTTTCATCACAGACGCTGAAAGCGAGAAGATCCTGGAACAACGTATTTCAAACACTGAAAGACAATGGATGCCAACCAAGAATTCTGTATCCAGCAAAATTAAGCTTCAGATACGACAACGAAATAAAAATCTTTCATGATAAACAAAAGCTAAAAGAATTTGTAGCCAGAAAACCAGCATTGCAAAGCGTCTTGAGCAAAACTCTACACGAGGAAGAAATGGAAAACAATAACCAAAACCATCAGCGGGAAGTGCCTCGGTAAAGACAGAGGAAGGGGGGAAAGCTAATCATGGAGAAACAAACTAAATTAGGGTGAAAAAAAAAAGATAAATAATCAAACATGGCAAGAAGTACAAACCATATATCAATAGTAACTCTAAACGTTAATGGCTTAAACTCTCCAATAAAGCGACATAGGCTGGTAACATGGATTAAAAAAACAAACCCAACAATATGTTGCATCCAGGAGACACATCTGATTGGAAAAGACATACACAGACTCAAGGTAAAAGGTTGGGAAAAAATATACCAAGCACACGGTCCTCGTAAGCAAGCAGGCGTGGCCATTCTCATATCGAATAAAATCGACTTCAAGACTAAGTTAATCAAAAGGGATAAGGAAGGACATTATATACTGTTAAAAGGAACCATTCACCAACAAGACATAACAATTATCAATATTTATGCACCAAATAATGGCGCTGCGACGTTCATAAAACAAACTCTCCTCAAGTTCAAGAATCAAATAGACCACAACACAATAATCATGGGTGACTTCAACACACCTCTCTCACCATTGGACAGATCCTCCAAACAAAAGTTGAATAAAGAAACTATTGACCTCAATATCACTATCAATAACCTAGACTTAACTGACATATATAGAATATATCAACCATCATCAAGTGGATATACTTTTTTCTCAGCAGCACATGGAACCTTCTCAAAAATAGACCATATATTATGCCATAGGGCAACCCTCGGTAAATACAAAGGGGTTGAGATAATACCATGCACTCTATCAGATCATAATGGAATGAAACTGGAAATCAATGATAAAAGAAGGAAGGAAAAATCCTACTTCACATGGACAATGAACAATATGTTACTGAATGATCAATGGGTTACAGAAGACATAAAGGAGGAAATAAAAAAATTCTTAGAGATAAATGAAAATACAGAAACAACATATCGGAATCTATGGGACACAATGAAAGCAGTTTTAAGAGGGAAATTCATTGCCTGGAGGTCATTCCTCAAAAAAAGGAAAAACCAACAAATAAATGAGCTCACACTTCATCTCAAAGCCCTAGAAAAGGAAGAGCAAAACAATAGCAAATGTAGCAGAAGGCAAGAGCTAATTAAAATCAGAGCAGAAATCAATGAAATTGAAACAAAAGAAACTATTGAAAAAATTAACAAAACAAAAAGTTGGTTCTTTGAAAAAATAAATAAGATCGACAGACCCCTAGCCATACTAACGAAGAGAAGAAGAGAGAGAACTCAAATCACTAACATACGGGATGAAAAAGGCAATATTACAACAGACGCTTCAGAAATACAGAAAACAATTAGAAATTATTTTGAAAACCTATATTCCAATAAGATAGAAGAAAGTGAAGACATCGATAAATTCCTTAAGTCATATGATTTGCCCAGACTGAGTCAGGAGGAAACTCACAACTTAAACAGACCAATATCAATAGATGAAATAGAAGAAGCAATCAAAAAACTTCCAACCAAGAAAAGTCAAGGACCGGATGGGTATACAGCGGAGTTCTACAAAACCTTTAAAGAAGAATTAATACCAATACTTTTCAAGTTATTTCAGGAAATAGAAAAAGAGGGAGCTCTTCCAAATTCATTCTATGAGGCCAACATCACCCTGATTCCAAAACCAGACAAAGACACCTCAAAGAAAGAAAACTACAGACCAATATCTCTAATGAACCTAGATGCAAAAATCCTCAATAAAATTCTGGCGAATCGGATACAAAGACATATCAAAAAAATTGTGCACCATGATCAAGTAGGATTCATCCCTGGGATGCAAGGATGGTTCAATATACGGAAATCAATAAATGTTATCCACCACATCAATAGGCTTAAAGATAAGAACCATATGATCATCTCGATAGACGCAGAGAAAGCATTTGACAAAGTACAGCATCCCTTTATGTTCAAAACATTAGAAAAAATAGGGATAACAGGAACTTACCTCGACATTGTAAAAGCTATCTATGCTAAGCCTCAGGCTAGCATCATTCTGAATGGAGAAAAATTGAAGGCATTCCCTCTAAAATCTGGAACAAGACAGGGATGCCCCCTATCACCACTTCTATTCAATATAGTTCTCGAAACACTGGCCAGAGCAATTAGACAGACGAAAGAAATTAAAGGCATAAAAATAGGAAAAGAAGAACTTAAATTATCACTATTTGCGGATGACATGATTCTATACCTAGAAGACCCAAAATGGTCTACAAAAAAACTACTAGAACTAATTAATGAATTCAGCAAAGTGGCAGGATATAAAATTAACACACATAAATCAAAGGCATTTCTGTATATCAGTGACAAAACTTCTGAAACGGAAATGAGGAAAAACACTCCATTCACAATAACCTCAAGAAAAATAAAATACTTGGGAATCAACCTAACAAAAGAGGTGAAAGACCTATACAATGAAAACTACAGAACCCTAAAGAAAGAAATAGAAGAGGATCTTAGAAGATGGAAAAATATACCCTGTTCATGGATAGGCAGAACTAACATCATCAAAATGGCGATTTTACCGAAAGTTCTCTATAGGTTCAATGCAATGCCAATCAAAATCCCAATGGCATTTCTTGTAGAAATAGATAAAGCAATCATGAAATTCATATGGAAAAATAAAAGACCCAGAATAGCAAAAACAATTCTAAGCAGGAAGTGTGAATCAGGTGGTATAGCGATACCAGATTTCAAACTTTATTACAGAGCAATAGTAATAAAAACAGCATGGTACTGGTACCAGAACAGGCGGGTGGACCAATGGTACAGAATAGAGGACACAGAGACTAACCCACAAAGCTACAACTATCTTATACTTGATAAAGGAGCTAAAAACATGCAATGGAGAAAGGATAGCATCTTCAACAAATGGTGTTGGGAAAACTGGAAATCCATATGCAACAAAATGAAACTGAATCCCCTCCTCTCGCCATGCACAAAAGTCAACTCAAAGTGGATAAAGGAGCTAGATATCAAATCAGAGACTCTCCGTCTGATAGAAGAAAAAGTTGGCTCCGATCTACAGATTGTGGGGACGGGCTCAAAATTCCTTAATAGGACACCCATAGCACAAGAGTTAATAACAAGAATCAACAAATGGGTCTTTCTTAAACTGAAAAGTTTTTTCTCAGCAAGAGAAACAATAAGAGAGGTAAATAGGGAGCCTACATCCTGGGAACAAATTTTTACTCCTCACACTTCAGATAGAGCCCTAATATCCAGAGTATACAGAGAACTCAAAAAATTAGACAATAGGAAAACAAATAACCCAATCAACAAATGGGCCAAGGATATGAACAAACACTTCACAGAGGAGGACATACAATCAATCAACAAGTACATGAAAAAATGCTCACCATCTCTAGCAGTCAAGGAAATGCAAATCAAAACCACCCTAAGATACCACCTCACCCCAGTAAGATTGGCAGCCATGATGAAGTCAAACAACAACAAGTGCTGGCGAGGATGTGGGGAAAAGGGTACTCTTGTTCACTGCTGGTGGGACTGCAAACGGGTGCGGCCAATTTGGAAAGCAGTATGGAGATTCCTGGGAAAGCTGGGAATGGAACCACCATTTGACCCAGCTATTGCCCTACTCGGACTATTTCCTGAAGACCTTAAAAGAGCACACTACAGGGATACTGCCACATCGATGTTCATAGCAGCACAATTCACAATTGCTAGACTGTGGAACCAACCCAGATGCCCTTCAATAGATGAATGGATAAAAAAAATGTGGCATTTATACACCATGGAATATTACGCAGCACTAAAAAATGACAAAATCACGGAATTTGCAGGGAAATGGATGGCACTAGAGCAGATTATGCTTAGTGAAGTTAGCCAATCCCTAAAAAACAAATACCAAATGTCTTCCTTGATATAATGAGAGCAACTAAGAACGGAACAGGGAGGATGAGCAGGAAGAAAAGACTAGCATTAAACAGAGACATGAGGCGGGAGGGAAAGGGAGAAAAAAAGGGAAATCACATGTAAATGGAGGGAGACCCCCATTGTTATACAAAATTACATTTAAGAGTTTACTAGGGGAATGGGATAACAAACATGGAGGGAAATGAATTACAGTAGATGGGGTAGAGAGAGAAGATGGGAGGGGAGGGGAGGGGGGATAGTAGAGGATAGGAAAGGTAGCAGAATACAACAGTCACTAATATGGCAGTATGTAAAAATGTGATGTGTAACCGATGTGATTCTGCAATCTGTATTTGGGGAAAAAATGGGAGTTCATAACCCAATTGATTCTATTTTATGAAATATGATTGGTCATGAGCTTTGTAAAGTTGTGAACATCCAATTAAAAAAAAAAAAAAAAAGAAATTGAGAATATTTTCCCATAATGGCCAGATCATTTTCTGTCCCTGACAGTGATGTGCAAGTGTCCTTCTACATCACAGGCAGCATTTTTCCCTGTCATTATTTCTTACTTTAGTCATTTTGGGAAGGCTGGGGCAATATCTCAATGAAGTTTTAACTAATATTTCCCTAATGAAAAATTGTACTTAACATCTTTTCATGTGTTCATTTGCAATCTGTATATCTTTTTTGTTGAAATATCTGCCCATATAATGTGCATGTTATATTTGAATTGTTTCTTATTAATCTTTGAGTTTTGAGAGTTGTATTGGTTGACTGTAGCTGCTATAACAAAGCGCTGCATTGGGTAGCTTAAACAACAGAAATTTTTTAACAGTTTTGGAGACCAGAAGAACAAGATGAGGATGTGAGCTAATTTGGTTGGTTCTGAGGTGTCTCTCCTTGGCTTGAACATTGTTGTCCTCTCTCTGTGTCTGCACAGGGTTCTCCCTCTGTATGTACCTCCATCTTCTCCTCTTTGTATAAGGGCACTAGTCATACTGAATTAAGGTCCAGCCTCATGAGCTCATTTTAATTTAATTACCTCTTGGAAGATACTATTTCCAAATAGATTCACATGTTAAAGTATAGGGGTTAGAATTTCTACAAACAATTTTGTGGTAACACAATTCAGTTCATAATAAGATTTCATTACATATTTTAGATACTGATTGCTATGATTTGATTGTACTCTCTCAAAAATGTTCAGGTCTTGCTAATATGATTTAGTATGAAGTGTCAGGGCCTTTACGAAGTTATTTAATCCTAAGAGTTTCTCCTTTGTAAATGGACTGAATATGCTTATGCATTTATCCAGCTTGCTTTTCTACTTGTCTGCAATGTGAGGACATAGCACTGCTCATTCCCTTGCCATTCCACCTTCTGCCATGTGAGGATGCACCAAGAAAGCCCTCAAGTAATGCCAGTGCCTTAATCTCAGACTTCCCATCCTTCAGAACTATGAGGAAATAAAACTGCTCTTGATAAATTACCAGGTCAATGGTGTTTTGTTATAGTAGCACAAAACAAGACATTAGTAATTTGTCAGATATGTGGCTTATGAATATTTTCTCCATCTGTAGCTTGGCTTTCATCCTCTTAACACTGTTTCACAGAACAAATATTTTAAATTTGGATAAACTCCAATTTATCATTTTTTTCCTTTTATGAATAATTGATTTATTATCAAGTTAAGAGATTTCTGCCCAGTCCTAAATCCCAATGGATTTATTCTATTTATTCTACTTTTTCAAGAAGTTTATTATAAGGCCATGATTCATTTTAAATTAACATTTGTATAAGTTGTGAGGCTATGTCAAGGTCCACTTTTTTTAACCTATGGATGTCTAATGGGTCTACCACCAGTTTTTGAAGAGGCCATTCTTCCTCTATTGAGCGTCTCTTGCATCTTTCTCAAAAACCAATTAGTTGTAGTTATGTGGATCTGTTACTGGGTCCTTATTCATTCCTTGACATATTTGTCTATTTCTCCACCAGTGACATATAGTCCTGATACATTATCACCATTCATTATCTTTTAAAATCAAATGCAATGTTTACTTTTGCTTTATTCTCCTTTTCTAAATTGTTTTTATCTATTGTGGCTCCTTAGTCTTTCTACATAAATTTTAAAATAATGTTGTATATTCTAAATAAGTTTTAGAATGTGGTAGATATTATCTAAAAAAATTGCTAGTCTTTATCTAGAATTACATTAAATCTATTGATTAATTTGAGGTGAATTGACATATTTACTATGTTGAATTTTTCAATCCAGCAACACAGCATGCTACTTGATTAATTTACATGATCTCTGATTCCTTCCACTAACACCGCACAACTTTTGCCATGTAAATTCTTTATGTTTTATCTAATTCATACCCTACGTATTTTTTAACAAATGTAACAGTATTCTGTTTTTAGTTTTGTGTATTGTGATTATATGCACAAAATTATATTTTGTGAGATTGTTGAATGCACTAGTTTTAAGATTACCTTTCGGATTCCTTTGATTTTTCTACACAGGACAATCATGTTATCCACAAACAGAGACAGCTTTATTTCTTCCATTAAAACAGGCATGACTTTTACTTCCTCTATCTGCCTCACCACAATGGCTAAAACTTCAGGCACTGTGTTGAATACAAGTGGTAAAAGGGACATTTTGCCTGTTCCCAGTATTAGGAAGCATTCATTTTTTTCACCACTAACTATAATATTAGCTCTAAATTCTTTGTTGTTGTTTTTTGTCTAGTCTACTCCTATCCTTAGGGAGTACACTGATCGTTTTTATTATGAATAGATGTTGAATTTTGAACACAATTTTATACTTATATTGATTTGATTATGTGTTTTTCTTCTTTAATTTGTTAACAAATTACTTTGATCCAGTAACAAATATTAAGCCAGTCTTGCACCCTTGAAATAAAGGCCCATGTGTTGTAAATTTTTTTAAATTGGTGAGTTCTATACTCATAATTTTATTTTTTGTTAATGTTTAACAAGGAATACTGACTGGTAGTCTTTCTTTTTCTACCACCTTTGTCTACTTTGTTGTCAGAGCAATGTCAGCTTCATAAAATGAATTAGGAAGAGTTTCCTCCTCTTGTTTCTCTAAGGACTGATAGAGCTGGTGTCAGTTTCTTAAAACCCTGGCAGAGTTTCCAAGTAAAACCATGAGGATATTGAAGATATTCGTTGTTTTAAGTTTTAAATTATAAATCTAATTTTCAAGATACCTAAATGAATGTTCAAATTACCTGCTTCATCTCAGGGGAATTGAGGTAGTTTGTTTTTGAAGAGGTGATCCATTTTGATAAAACTATAAAATATATTGTGTAGAATTTTTTGTTTTCATTATTAACACTTTGATGACTTCAGAGTCTGTTATATGACATGTTTCCTTTTTTGCTATTTTTCCTTCCAAAGCGCCAGCACTGTCTTTCTTTGATCTATATTTTGTTTTTTATATTGTTACAGTTTAGAACTGTAATGTTCTCCAAAGGCTCATGTGTTGAAGAATGCAGCAATCCCCTATGCAGCCATGTTCAGAGGTGATTGGATCATACGGGATTCAGCCTTATACATGGATTAATCCACTGATGGATTCATAGCTAAATGGACTACTGGGAGGTGATGGATCTGTAAAAGCTGAAACTTAGTTGAAGGCATTGTGACCTTGGGGGCATGCCCTGAAAGACTATATCTTGCCTTCCCCCCTACCTCTGTTTTCTGGCTGTTATGAGATTAGTAGTTTGGCTCTGCCAGCCCCTCCCCACCATGATGTTCTCCTTCACCACAGGCCCAGAAACAATGAAACCAAGTGGCCATGAGCTGAAACTTCTGAAATTGTGAGTCAGAATTAATCTTTCCTCCTTTAAGGTTTTTTTTTTTTCTGACATTTTGTCTTGGCAACAAAAAGCTGATATAGTATAATATGTTCATTTTTATATTCATACTGTTTAAATTGCCTATATTATTCTTATATTGCTATATTTGAAGTGAGTTTCATATAGACTGCATGTAGTTGATTCAGGTCCATCACTACTAAATGTAGTCCTTTATTTCTTTTCACAAATTTGGGAAGCTTTTAGTCATTAATTTTTTGATTACTTTTCAATTCTGTTTGCTTTTTCATCCTCTTCTAAACTTTCATGACATAAATGTTAACTCTGTTGATACAATTTATTAATCCCTGAATCTATTTATTTATATTCCGTTAATCTCATCTTTGCTTCTACTTGTTCTTAGATTTTATTTTACTCCATTCTGTTGTTGTGATCTTTACTATACTTTTGAATTTGTTTATTATATTTTTCATATCTAAATCTTCCTTTGTGTTTTCTTTATATCTTCTATGTCTTTGCTCAGGCTTAGTGTTTTTAAATTTGTTTCAAGAATGTAATTGCTTGTCAATATCATCAATATAATTTTATCATGGTTGCTTTAAAAGTTTTGTTAATAATCTAACATCTCTCTTAGTTACCTTTTCTCATTCAATTTGAGATGTACATATTCTTAGTATAATAAGTGCATTTTTCCTTTTAATTGACTTCTAGATAGTGTTGTATTAAGGTATAATATGCTGAAACTTATTATAACTTTCTTTTTCAGCTAGATTTTCTTGTTACTACTCAGGCATGGAAAGAGATTTGTTGCTTCAATTCTATTGGAGGGAAGTAGAACTCCAGACTTTACTACTTGATCTTGGTTGGAAGCAAGGTTGGGGAGGGGCTCCCTCATGTTGCTAGAATGGGTGGAAGTGGTGATTCCCTCTTTGGGCTCCACTGATGCAGCCAACAGGGTAGTCCATTACTGCTTGGTTATTGTGAAAGTCTTGAAAGTCCTGACTCTTCTCAGCCTCCTTTGACACCACAATAGCAAGGACAGAGGGGTGTTTCACAAACATTTGATAGAAATGGAAGCCAAGTCTCCCCACTTGCTCTGTGCTGACAGAGCTTGTGCGTGAGGGGCATTCATTGGAAGTTGGCTCCCTACCTGTCCTTCTCTAACACACAGACTGTAAAGGTTTTAGGGCATTTTCTAATACCCTCCCAAATATGGAAGCCAATGGGCCCACTAGACTTAATAGAGATAGGAGGAGTGAGAAGACAGTTTATTTTTCACCTGTGGTGTTTAGCTGGAGTAGAGAGTTTACTGTTGAAAAGTATTCTATTTCTTTAGACTGCCCCTTTCCTCATTCATTGCTGGATAGAGCAGATTTTCTGGAGATACTTTTATTTTGTCCATAACTGCTAGAATCCAGGTTGCCAAATGTTTCATCTGCAAAGATATATGAGGCGAAAGAAAAACAAGGAAACTCACCGTGGCATTATTTCCTAGGTCCTAATGTCCCTAACCAGTTTGCTTTCCTCTATTCACCATTCAGAATCTTCTATTGTTTATTTTCTATTTAAAATACAGTGTTAGTTACTATGCTTAGTGACAGAAATAGGAAAATATATGTATCTTTCCATAAATCACAGTTCTGTTATTAAGCTTTTAATTTTAATTTACATATTATGTTCTTTAGCTTTATTTTAATAAATCCTATAAATCAATTTTAAGTTTTATAGTTCAGTAAACTCAATTTTTAAATATATTGTAAGTTACATTATAAATTTAATACATTAAGATTTTTGTCACTTGGAAAGACCAGCCAGGAATGCGAGTGTCTCTCACTCTCCAGATGGCCCACATCCTCCTTTGAATGTGTATCTGCTTTCCTAAATAAATCTCTGGCTGAGTCTCTGACTGGTGTGTACTAAATTTATTTCTATCACAAAATGACAAGGACTCCACTTGTTCTGAGTTGACTCCTGCACCTTGGGAACTGCTCAGACTTCTTTCAGTGACAAAAGTATCTTGAATATTTAAAATAACTATAATAATATATTTTTGGGGCTGGGGATGTGGCTCAAGCGGTAGCGCACTCGCCTGGCATGTGTGCGGCCCGGGTTCGATCCTCAGCACCACATACCAACAAAGATGTTGTGTCCACCGAGAACTAAAAAATAAATATTAAAAATTCTCTCTCTCTCTCTCTCTCTCTCTCTCTCTCTCTCTCTCTCTCTCTCCTCTCTCACTCTCTCTTTAAAAAAAAAAATAATATATTTTTTTCCAAATGTAACAAAAGATTAGTAGTAAAGCAGATGTAATATACATTATTATTATCACTTCACACAAGACTGAATCTTTCCAGGATAAAAAGGGGGATTAAAAAGGAACTTACCTGAAAAATATTTCACACAGCCCTAGGTTCAAATACGACTCCCTGGAGGTGGAGAGAGCTACCAGTGCCCCAACTAGCCTTGAGAGTTACTCCACAGGTGACAAGTCCCCAGTCAGGCCAACCTCCCCACAGCCTCTCCTTCTTGTTTACCTTGAAAGAACCTCACCACAAATTCCTTTGGTGTGTTTCACTATAAATAGAGCATTCGAGGGCTTTCCCTCGCTTTCTATTTCTTTTGCTTTATTTCTTGATATTATTTATGCAGACTTTTATTTCCAGCAGGCCCACAACTCTGAGGGTTACTTAGTCTCTCCCCCTGAAGGCCACAGGTAACACGTATCAACATTAAATTTATATATTGACTAAATTCTTGGGCAAAGGTCTGAAACTCAAAGCTGTAAGCATTGAGAGAAAATTTTTTAAATTATAAAAACTTCTATGTTTAATCCCTTAAAGATGACTGGTCTCCCCTGCATTCAGGAGATGCTATTTCTTCTTCTGATTATAATATGGTTTGCTACCCAGGCAGGCAGCTTCCCTCATGGTTGAGTTTGATGTTCCAATATTCCTACATTTTAAGTCAATTTTATAGTTTCATTATTTCTCATCTGATACTAAACTCATATTAATCAGATTTAATTTTCCTGCTAAATTCATGTTTTATTTTTCTTAATTCTTTTAATTGTATTGCTTAATTTGAGCTGATAAATAACTTACAACATTTACATTTTTTTTCTGTTAGTTTTTTATAACATATGAAAGGACTATCCGGTATGCTGGCCCATGACCCTGGCCGCTTGTTAGACAACTGCCCTAAACAGACTATTCAAACAGGTAGAGAGAGATACCAGTTTGATACCAATACGGCACATGCTTATAATCCCTTAGACTTGAGAGGATGAGGCAAGAGGATCACAAATTCAAGGCCAGCCTCAGCAATTGAGCAAGACCTTCAACAACTTAGCAAGATCCTGTCTCAAAATCTAAAAAAATAAATAAATAAAAATAAAAATGATAGGGATGTAGCTCAGTGGTAAAGTGCCTCTGGGTTCAAATTCCAGTACAACAAACAAGCAAATAAACAGACTATTCACCAAGCACTGTGAACTACTCCCTGGGTTTTAAAGCTACTCGGCACCCCAAATTTAGTCTTGTCCTCTAAGTTATATTACCTTCCTTCAGACCAAAATGTATTTAAATGCATTCACTGGAATACTTCCCTTTCCAGCAGGAAGTATTTCACGACCATATTAATCATTACATCTAATAGGGGCTTCGATAAGGACTTTGAATTATCCCACACCCTTGAGGTGAACACATGTCCCAAGCTGAGACAAACATCATGCCTTCAACCCACCCCTCTGTGAGAATTTCAAACTAAGGAAGGTGTGAGCCTGTGATATATGTTCTACCAAATGGAGTCTTTCTTTTTAGGGATTTTCTCAAAGTTTTGCTGAAGGTAAAATGTTACTTCTCCATTAATAAATCTGCCAGAAACTGAGGCTAGGGCTTCAAGTGTCCCTTCTGCCATCCTATGATGGAAAATAGTCAGCAGTAGAAGAGAAAGAAAATAACAACACACAGGAAGAACCAAAATGGGACAAAAAGAAAAAAGCTTTACTAATGTGCTGGTTCTGCTTCTAGCCATTCCCTTTGTATTCCTGCAATTCCTAGTCACATAAGCCAACATGTCCCTCAGTTCACCTATGAGGTTTCAGAATGGGTTTTGTCATGAGCACTAAAAACACACCTGACTTCTGTATTCATATTTGCTGTCTCCCTCATTGGACCGACAGGTTAGATTTCTTCCCCTATTCTTTTCTATCTACCTTCATACTTATTTTAGTTATAAATATATGAACCTTATTTTGCTTGCTACATTCAGTTTTTAAACATCATAATCAGAAAAAAAAATCTGCATTGCTCAAAGTCAGCAACCTGTCTAGTATACCATTTGTAAATTGAAAACAGTTGGCTTATTTATGGAATTATTATGCTAGAAGGTTGTGGTTATTTTCTTGGTTTGTTGGGTTCCCAGTAGCATTATAATGATGTAAATTAATATGATTTTATTTCCCTAAAGGGTATCATCTATGTTATTCATTCATTCTAAACCGGAAAAAGTCAGAGAAAAAGAAGCATAATTTGTCTTTGTGACTTTCTAGAATTTGCTTAGCATCCTAAATTCTTGCATTAGCTTTTTCTCTTCAGTTCCATTTATAGTATTCCAAAAATGCTGAAAAATTATCCCCTCAAAGAAAATAAGTTCATATTCTTAATAGCTATGCTCAGATAAGGATACTCATCTATGCCTTACAGACTATTCTAAAGATAAAATGAGCTGTCTTATCACTTCAATTACCCTGAAAACTCCTTGAGAATAAGAATCCTGCCTTCTGCTTCTTTTCCCTTTATACTGTACCAGAAGAACATTTTCTTCTCACAAAAGGTCCAAATTATTGTTGTCAACCAATTAAAAGTATAATCTAGGTGTCCTCTGTTCCTGATAATTGCAATTCTAGAGTTTCTAGGTAGATAAAGCAAGAAAGGTGTGCACAGCAGGTAGGAAGAAGGGTTGCCTCTGTCAGGCCCCAACAAAGTCAGGATCTCCTCCTTACAGACAGAACAGTAATGCATGGGGACTCAGAGTTCCAACAGTGTGGAGTTGAAGTGAGATGAGGTAGGACCCCATACAATTGGGAAGGAATCATCCAAGAAAAGAGAGTCAGATACTGAGCAGGAGGAAGGGAACATCTGTGTTGAGGAGGAAGTAGAAGAAGAGATAGGAGCTCAGGTACAGGTAGTTCAACCAAACAAAGAGCTAGAGCTTCTCGGAAAAATGGATTATTCTAGATCTGATCAAAGAATATATGATCTGGAACATATTTTAGTTTCAGAAAATCAGAAAGTACACCAAGAGTAAGGAGGACTATGTCAAAAGTACAGAGCAGGCAGTTTGAATGAATGTAAACTGGCTCTATCTAGGGATAGGCAGGATCAAAATAAAAGATGTTAGCAATAGATTGTAACCCAATAAGCAAAAAATTAAAAAGTAAACCATGAGTGCATATGGTATGGAAAAAATGAATAAATCTTAAGTTTAAAAAGATAGGTATACTGTCATAAAATCAAAGTAACTCCCTAAACTTATTAATATCAAAGGAAAAAAAGTAATTTTAAAACTGAGACATCTGACAGACATCACCTTGAACAATTGGTCCAAGTGAATATTATCAGCAATGGAACAAATTAAAACCATGCACCATTTGATAGGATATAAGAAAAACACAGAATTATGCAACTGCTGCTGAAGATGAATAGTCTTTAACTTTGAGGAAACACCAACAAACCCATCTAAGAGGTATTCCACAATAACTAGCCTACAAACCTCAAAAAATTCAAGGTTCCAAAATTAAGGTTCAAATGAGGGATTGTTACAGATTGAAGAACTTTCATAACTAACTGCAATGAATTTTGGGCTGTCTCCCTCTTTCATAAGTAAATTACCTTATTAGGAACATTTGGCAAAAATGAAATGGAAATTTGGATTAGATAGTCAAATGCATCAATGTTAACTTTCTGGTTTCCATAAATGTATTATGGTTTACTAGGAGAATATACTAAATGCTATATACTACTAATAAATGCTACTAAGCACAATTAAATCCCATGTCGTTATAGGATTCAAGTATTGAGTGTGAAAGGCATTGAGTTACCACTTAATTTCAAATGGGTCAGGAAAAAAAGTGTTGTTTGTCCCATACATTCAAATTTTATGTAAATTGATAATTGTTTTAAAATTAATAGGAATAAAACTATTTACTAACATTGTAGAATATTAAGATCCCCTGTATCATATGCATAATTAAAACTTTTACACATACATACAATAAAAAAAACAAATATTACTTATTTCATGTACTATGGAGCTACAGTGTTAAATACTATATTTCTAGAGAAAAAACAAATGTTATCCCTTTAGAGAAAAAACAAACCGACCACTATAAAATAAAAATGCAGAATATAATTTATTTGTAAAGTGTTATTTTTTATATTGGTTCTATAATATTCTTACATGATTTGATTCAATTTTTCACTTATCTGCTTTGCTTTGCACTTGTAGAGAAAAGGTATTTCAATTCCCTTCCCAAACCACATTGTAATTATGAGTTTCCTTGTCTGTCAGTCACATTGTGTGTATCTCAAAAGTAGGAAACTTGTTTCATTTGGCCTTGTCTATCCTGTGCTTATATCTTCTTCCAAACAAGCTCTTTAAACTGTTGCTTGGAAAAAAGAAAAGCACTTTTTTAAAATGGACTTTTAGCAGCCCAATAATGACCACAGGCAGGATTGTTATCTCTTGAAATGTATGAGTTGTGCTAGGGGGAGGATGTCCTCAGGGTAATCAGTGTACCTGAAGCAGATATGAAAGCAACAGTGGATAAGACAATATATATATATATATATATATATATATATATATATATATATATATATAAATATATATATATATATATATAATCACAAGGTCAAATAGAAAACAGAGTACCATAACCATCAACTTTTAATCTCTGGAATGAATATATACACACACACACACACACACACACACACATATATATATATATGTATGTATGTATATATATATATGTATGTATATATATTGTGTGTGTGTATATATATATATATATATATATATATATATATATATATATATATATCTTTGAGAACAGCAATTCCCTTAAAGGTACCACACTGTAGTCTTGCACTCTAAGGTTCTCCATACAGCTCACTGAGGAGGGCACCTAATCAAGAGGCTCAGTGTGTACAGCTTAAATATCTTCCAGGGGTTCAAAACTCAAAGAAGGGAAGTATAGACATCAGATGAGTGAAAACAGGGATAGAAGTGATGAAATTGGCTTGAGGAAAGAGACAAAAGGAGAGCAAGAAAGAAAAGAAGACCAGTCTCTTCCATGAAAAAACTAACTGTACCGCCCTCATTTCTCAGGGGAAATGAGGGTGTTCTTATACCAGCTGTTCTTATTCCAGCCTCCCTTTCTTTTCAAGGCCTTTATGTGATATCTTTCCAATATAATATTTCTTTCTCGTTTAGTAGATTCTTGAATGAATCATGTTCCTTATGATCAAATATTGCTGTTGAAGAAATGAATGGAGTACCCACCGTCCACATCTACCAAATACAAAGTGATCACTGCATCCAACTATTTAGGCAAAATAGTGATAATGAGAAATCAAATTCCACTCAACAGATTTATCCAGTGTTGTACTCAACCAAGGCAAAAACTTTCAATACTAAGGGCAGTATTAACAACTTTGACCTTTTAGTAATATTAGCAAGAGTTACTTTAATTGAGTGTGGGGCCAGAAAAATAAAGTGAGTAGAGTGGCAAATAGGAAGTATCAAAAAGTTGGAAGTAACTATAGACAAATTTAACACCATTTTTAGGTTTGGAAAAGAAGTAGAGTGGTGGGACTAGTGAATAGATAAATATTATTGGTTATTTTGCATTTCAAGACTGGTACAACATAATATTTAGGTGTATAAGAAAATAAAAAGGTATAAGTGATAGATTCCAAACCAATACTGATTGTGTGCCTACTATATGCTGAGCTCTGTTCTAGGAGTGAACTATAATGTTACTTTTTCTCATGAATGTCACAATATGAAGGGGCCAAACAGCCAACAAACAAAGAAAAATGTGTGAGTTCAGGTCAGCATCATGAAGAAAAACAAGCATATTGAAGTCAAGAAGAAATAAAGCAGAAATGCGTATTTGTGAAAGGATTCAAGGATTCTGCTTACTTTTACTTATTAGGGTTTAAAAAGATTGATTTGCAGAAGAAGCTCTCGATATCTGCATACTAATTCTTTTTGATGTATATATTGCCATTATCTTGTATCTTTATGTGGCTTGATTTTTCACTATGTCTTTTAATAAACAAAGCTTTTTACTTTAATTAAGTCCAAATTGTCTAGTGTTTTTTTTTTTTCTTACAGTTAGAGGTTTTGTAAGCTGTTTAAGAAAGTATGTCTATTCTGGAGCTTCAAAAATATTCGCCTATTTTTTTTTACTAGAAGCTTTATGGTTTACATATTTACATATGCAATCCATTTTGATTGAATTTTGTATATTGGTTTAGCAGAGGTTAATGTGCATCTGCTTCCATATGAATATTCAATTGATCTAACATTGTATGTTCAAAAAGCATTCTTTCTCAAATGAATAGCAGCAGCATTTTGTTATATATCAAGCAAATATGTATGTAGAATTTCAGATCTGTTTTATTATTTTTTCACCCATTTGCCAACATCACAGCATCTTACTTTCATTTACTCCTGATAAGGCTAGACATTTTTCACTTGTTCAAGATTTTCTTCTCCATACTGGATTGTTTGCATTTCCATAAAAAATTTAGAATCTGCTAGTAATTTTTTAAAAAAATTATTTTCATATATTTGTGAAAATATATGAAAATAAATTTTTCATATATTTCATATATTAGTGATAGGAATCAAACCCAATGCCTTGAGCATGCGAGGCAAGCATTCAACCACTCAACTACACACACAACCCAACTTATAAATTTTTGCACACACATGTATTAACAATAATTATTTTAAAGAAAGAATTTTTAATTGAATTACATTACCAAGTGAACTTGGGATTCACAGACATCTTAAACTATTGAGTCAACTAATCCATAATCATAAAAGTCTCTTCATTATTTAAAGAATCATTCATTTCTCTCAACAATATCTTGCAGTTTTTAGTGTTGAAGTCTTATGTAGCTGTTATAATATAGTTTTAATATTATTTAAATACTATATTTTAACTTCATTTTGTATTCTGTCATTTGAATACTGAATTATTATTGATTTTCATTCATTTATTATATTATATTCTTTGTATATTGACCTTAGATATAAAAATATAGTAACTTGTATTATTTTATATTGACCTTGCTAATTTACTTCATAGTTCTAATAGGTTTTTCTATTCATATAATCATATTATCTGCAAATAATGGCAGTTTACTTCTTCCTCCCCAAACTATCCCTTCTCTATTTTCCTGCCTTATCATGCTGGTTATGACTTATGAAAAGTATAAGTAGAGTCATAGGATAAAATGTCCTTGATACTCTGATAAATAGGTACAAAGAACAAGATTAGGGGAAAGTACCCCAGTTCACTTCCTATTATAATAGTCCAGCCAGTGATGGTGGTGGCTTTGACTGAGAAGTTTTTATGGAGGTAGTGAAAAGTCATTACATTCTAAGTATGCTTTCAGTGTAGAATCAACATAAGTGTCTGAAATAAAATATGATCATAGGGGAATCCCTGGAGGACTCCAAGTCTTCATGCTGCTGTTTGACTCAGCACCTGAGTAAGCTTTTGCAATTTAGTGAGACAAGAAAACAATGAGAAAATCATGTTGCAGCGAGAGGAAGACAAGGAAGACAAGTTGCATATTCAATTTCAAATATATTAATTTGGAGGCACTCATATTTCATAATAGATTGGTTATTTGGTAGTTGGATATAACAATATGAAGTCTGGTAGGAAGGTTTTGAGTGCTTTGGCTATGTATTTGGAAGTAATTGGCATAGACATGATATTATAAACTATATGGTATTTGAAATAAAATAGTTAAAGAAAAATTATAAAGACTTTGCTATGGGGCACAAACAATTTTGGGATGCTCCTTTTCATAGAGCAATGCTTAATGAACAGGAACAGGTACTAAAGTCAGAGAAAATACATGAGCAGGTGTTAGTCCCAGTAGCCAAAAGAGGAAAGTGTTTAAAAGCCAAAAGGAATGATAAATCCCATGTGCTGCTAGTAGTTCTACTAAAGTGATAACTGAAAGTTGATTTAATTATTTGGAGGTTATTAAATAAGTAGAATTAAAATTTAGTTTAGTAAATCTCCCACCCACCAAAAAATGGTTCTATTTAATGATAGAAAGCACCTGCCACAAGAGGTGCATACACCTTAGTGTCAAGAATTCATTGTCCCACGGATCCGAGATGGTGGACTAGAGGGATACTGCATTATGTGTCACTCCAGGACCTGGGATTCAAGTAGTGAGAATACTGTTTCTCTTTGAGTGATTAGCGGAACCCCAACAGCTGCTCCTATGCAGGCATCACAGCCACTGTGCCATGCAGGTCTCCAGGCCTCAGCACCAGCACAGGACTCTGGGCCACTCATCCACACAGGACATCCGGGTGCCCAAGTAGGACCACCAGCATTAGCACCTGTTCAGGACTCCTGGCCGCCCACCTGTGCAGGAACTCCAGCCACCACTTCCATGTGAAACTCCATCTACCAATGTGGGGCTCCCCCAGTTGCCTCCATCTTGGGGCACTGCAACCAATGCCATAGTCCCCTACATGCTGTAGCCTGCACCAGGGGACACCACACTGGGTCCAGAGACAGCCACCAGCCACAATACTGCACGCCCCAGAGCTGCATCTATGAACATGCTGCTCAGCTCCATAACTCAGCTCCACCTGACCAACACCCCATCGCTGAAAGCAGCCATCTCCATCTTGGGATAACTATGTCACCATGTTTAGTTGGGGCAACTCCCAACTTGGAACACCCGCTGGGGTTTAGAAGCAATATTAAGGTACCGAAAGTTCCCAACTCTCCCCTTTCCCGGGCAGCTGCTAACCAGCACAGTGCCTGTGGCTAGACAGCTGATTCATAGCTCAAAAAAACAGGACACAAAACTGTCCTAAACTGCTCAATATGAAACAGCTCTCTGCCACAGGTGCACAGCCCTCAGATTGCATCTCACAAGACCATCAGAGAGAAAGGTTCCTGACTGGGAAGTAGAAAGGGAAGGGGTGAATGAGATACAGCTTAGAGACTAAACTAGAGACCAGGAATTGTGAGGTCTATAGGCAATATAAGGAGATAAGGGCAGGCACCCACATCACACAAACAGGCCCCAAAGGAGATCCTTGGGGTACAGTCTCCCATCGGGGACCAGCAAGTGCTATACCCCACCTCCAGAAGCTCCGCTCCCAACACCAACCCTCCCACCCTAATAACCTTCACCATCATGAGGGGGAAGACACCAGCAAACAACAGACAACCCCACCTATTTGATGGGAAGGGAAGCTGGAAACATACTATCTCCAACAAAAACAATTCTTGTATCTTCCTTCCAGAATTTTTTTTTCTCTCTCTCTTCTCCCATCTTCACATCCCCAACATTTCTAAAACCAAGTACTTTTCATGAATTAGGCTACTGAGGATGGTGATGTCTGAATAGTATATTACAGTAGTGTTGTATATTCTTTTATCTCCTATTTTTACATTTTTTAATTTTTCTTAATATTTATATTTGTTTGTTTGTACTCTATTGTCTCCCCACCAACTAGTCTCCCCAAAATCACTTTCTTTCTCCTCCTTCTATTAACCAACTTCTTTAGATTCATTTTTCACACTTTTTAAGATATATAACTCTATATCCTCACCTCCTACCCCCTCAACATTTTAACCTATGCCTCAACCCCAGTTCTTTGTCCACCATCAAAAACTGTAGACCCTTTTGCAAACCTACTGCTTATACTGTAGATAATAATTGAGCTTACCATCTCTGTATATTGTGATAAAATGTCCCGACTGGCAGGACACATCAACGTGGGCAGCGAACCTAGGTGGGGAGGAATGAAGGGACAAGAGACACGAGGGATAACAGCAAGACAGGAGTCTGATCAAGCTGCAAATTTTTATTGTTCACACAGGGGTATTTATATGCTGGGGATGGGGAAGCTCTCTTATTGGCAGTTGCTGGGGGTAGGTTGTGAAACTGCACGCCCTAATCCCAGCAGGATCCACACCCTAAACCTGGAACCGCCCTAAACCCTGATCCTCCCTGGTCCTTGAGCAGGGTCACCTTTCTCAAACATTCCCTCTGGCAAAAATGACATGCATCCTACTTGGCTATGGTTCTCAGCAACAAAACAGTAAATATCTTAATAGCAGCTTTTTAGTTTAAGGTTGTATATTGTCTGTATTGGTATCTGTTCACATTGTTCTCTCCCTTAAAGGAGAGGTATTGCAAACCTGCAGGGATACTCTAAGCCTATAGGGTAAAACTTGTAATGCTTTGAATCCACAGTGCAAGAAGGGAAAACACATGAACATGAAAAAACAAGGGAAGAAAGTGCCCCCAACAAACCAAGATAGTACATTATTAAAATCCATGGCCAACAAGAAAAGACAGGAAAGGAGTTCAGGATGTACATAATAAAATGTTCTGTGAATTAAAAGATAATATAAGAAAGCAAATACAGGCAGCAAAAAAAAAGTAATTTTGATAAAGAACTACAAAAGCAAATACAGGAAGCAAAATATTACTTTACTAAGGAAATAGAGGTTCTGAAAAAAACAGAAAGCCTTCAGTTGAAAGAAACAATAAACCAAATTAAAAGCTCAATAGAAAATATCACCAACAAATTAGATCACTTGGGTGATAGGATCTCAGACAATGAAGACAAAATATATAGTCTTGAAAAGAATGTTGACCACACAGTGAAGATGGTAAGTAACCATAAGTATAGCATTTAAGAATTATGGAATAACATAAAAAGACCAAATTTAAGAATTATTGGGATAGAGGAAGGTATAGACTTCCAAACCAAAGGAATGGACGATCTATTCAATAAAATAATATCAGAAAATTTTCCAAATATGAAGAATAAATTGGAAAATCAAACACAAGAGGCTTATAGGACACCAAATATACATAATCACAACAGATACACCCCAAATCACATTATAATGAAAATGCCTAGAATTCAGAATAAGAAGAGAATTTTAAAAGCCACAAGAGAAAGGAATCAGATTACATATAGGGAGAAATCAAATAGGATATCTGCAGATTTTTCAACCCAGACCCTGGTTTGAAGATCCTGGAACAACATATACCAAGCTCTGAAGGAAAATGGATGCCAACCAAGAATCTTATATCTAGAAAAATTAAGTTTTACCCTATAGGCTGGTGACAAAATAAAAGCCTTTCACAAAAAAAAGTTAAAAGAATTTACAACTAGAAAGCCTGCACTAAAGAATATCCTCAGCAAAATATTCCATGAGAAGGAAATGAAAAACAACAATGAAAATCACCAAAAGGAGTTATTATACTAAAGGAAATACCAATTAAAGGAAAAACCAAGTCAAGTTAAACACCAAAAATAAACAAATATGACTGAAAATACAAATCATGTCTCAATAATAACCCTGAATGTTAATGGCCTAAACTTACAAATCAAAAGACATAGACACACAGATTGATTTTTTTTAAAAAAAGATCCCAAAATATGCTGCCTTAAAGAGACTCATCTCATAAGACATCCACAGACTGAAGGTGAAAGGTTGGGAAAAAACATACTACTCACATGGACTGTGGAAACAAGCAAGGGTTTCTATCCTCATATCAAATAAAGTAGACTTCAAGCCAAAGTTAATCAAAAGGGATAAAGAAGGACATTTCATATTGCTTAAGGGAAACATACATCAACAATTATAAACATATATGCCTCAAACAATGGAGCATTTATGTTCAAAAATATAAAGCCTTCTCAAGTTTAACAGTCAAATAATCCAAAATACAATAATTCTGGGTGACTTTAATACACCTCTTTCAACACTGGATATCTTCCAAACCGAAACTAAAAGAAGAAACTATAGAACTCAATAATACTATCAATAGCTTAGATTTAACTGACATATATAGAATATTTCATTCTTCAAAAGTGAATACACTTTCTTCTCATCAGCACATGGATCCTTGTCTAAAATAGATCACATATTGTGCCACAAAGCAACTCTTAGCAAAAAAAAAAAAATAGAGAGATATTACCCTGTATTCTATAAGATCATAATGGAATGAAATTAGAAATTAATGATAAAATAAAAAATAAAAGCTGCTCCAACACCTGGAGACTAAATAATATGCTATTGAATGAACAACAGGTTACAAAAGACATCAAAGAGGAGATTAAAAAAATTCTTAGAGGTAAATGAGAACACTGATTCCATATATCAAAATCTCTGGGACACTATGAAGGCAGTACCAAGAGGAAAGTTCATTGCAGGAAGTTCATTCCTTAGAAGAAGAAAAAAATCAACAACAATAACATAAAATGAGCTAACATTACATCTTAAAGCCCTAGAAAAAGAAGAACAAATCAACACCAGAACCAGTAGAAGACAGGAAATAATTAAAATTAGATATGAAATTGAGACAAAAGAAACAATTTTAAAAAATTGACAAAACAAAAAGTTGGTTCTTTGACAAAATAAATAAAATTGATAAACACTTACCCATTTAACAAAAAGAAGGAGAGAGAAAATTCAAATTACTAACATCCGTGATGAAAAAGTAAATATCATGACAGACACTACAGAAATACAGAAGATAATTAAAAATTATTTTGAAAAGTTGTACCCCAATAAAATAGAAAATATTGAAGGCATCAACAAATTTCCAGAGTCATATACTTTGTCCAAACTGAATCAGGATGATATATACAAGTTAAATAGATCAGTTTCAAGCAATGAAACAGAAGGCACCATCAGAACCCTAGCAACCAAGAAAAGCCCAGGACTGGATGGATACACAGCTGAGTTCTACAAGACCTTCAAAGAAGAACTAATACCAATACTCCCCAAATTATTTCATAAATCAATAAAATAGAAAAATACTGAAACTTCCAAACTCATTCTTTGAGGCCAATATTTCTCTGATTCTAAACCAAAGACATTTCAAAGAAAAAAAACTTCAGACCAATATTTCTAATGAACATAGATGCAAAAATTCTCAATAAAATTCTAGCATATTGAATACAAAAAATTATCACAAAAATAGTGCATCACAATCAAGTGGGGTTCATCCCAGGGATGCAAGGTTGGTTCAACATAAAAAAATCAATTAATGTAATTCATCACATCAGTAGACTTATCTTTAACAATCATATGATCATCTCAATAGATGCCCCCCCCAAAAAACCCCAGCATTTGACAAAATACTGCACCCCTTAAAGTTCAAAACACTAGAAAAACAAGGAATAACAGGAACATATCTTAACATTGAAAAGCTATATGTGCCCCAAGCCAACATCACTCTAAATGGAGAAAAATTGAAAGCATTCCCTCTAAAAACTGGAATAAAACAGGAATGCCCTCTTTCACCACTTCTATTTAGTGAAACTCTAGGCACATCAAGTAGACAGATGAAAGAAATTAAAGGAATACAGATAGAAAAAGAAGAACTCCAATTATCACCATTTGTTGATAATACAATTCTATACCTAGAACATCCAAAAAAGTGCATCAGAAAACTTCTAGAACTAGTAGATGGATTTAGCAAAGTAGTAGGGTATAACATCAAAACCCATAAGTCAAAAGTATTTCTGTATATCAATGACAAATCCTTGAAAGAGAATCTAGGAAAACAACCACAGTTATAATAGAAGAAAGAAAGAAAGAAAGAAAGAAAGAAAGAAAGAAAGAAAGAAAGAAAGAAAGAAAGAAAGAAAGAAAGAAAGAAAGAAAGAAAGAAAGGAAGGAAGAAAGAAAGAGGGAGGGAGGGAGGAAGGAGGAAAGGAAGGAAGGAAGGAAGGAAGGAAGGAAGGAGGGAGGGAGGGAGGGAGGGAAGGAAGGAAGGGAGGAAGAGAATCAACTTAACAAAAGAGGTGAAAGACCTTTACAATGAAAATTACAGTACACTAAAGAAAGAAATTAAAGAAGACCTTAGAAAATAGAAAGATCTCCCTTGGTCTTGGAGAGGCAGAATTAATATTGTCAAAATGACCATACTACCAAAAGCACTATACAGATTCAATGCAATTCTGATCAAAATCCCTATGACATTCCTCATAGAAATAAAAAAAAAAGCAGGCATGAAATTCATATGGAAAAAATAAGAGACCCAGAATAGCTAAAGCAATTCTTAGCAAGAAGAGTAAAGCAGACCTTAAACTATACCACAGAGCAACAGTAACAAAAATGATATGATATTGGCACTAAAACAGACTTGTAGA
Organism: Spermophilus citellus; assembly: GCF_964194105.1. Classification (NCBI taxonomy): domain Eukaryota; kingdom Metazoa; phylum Chordata; class Mammalia; order Rodentia; family Sciuridae; genus Spermophilus; species Spermophilus citellus. The sequence goes on from NC_138188.1 coordinate 71,579,901, forward strand.
CAAATGGTACAGAATAGAGAACACAGAGACAAACCCACATAAAAATAGTTACCTCATATTAGACAAAGTTACCCAAAACATATATTGGAGAAAGGATAGCCTCTTCAACAATGGTGCTGGAAAAACTTGAGATCCATATGCAACAAAATGAAATTAAACCCCTCATTCCTTTGGTTGATTCTGGGTTAAAAAGGAAGAATTGCTAAAGAAGAAAAGAACATACTCAGGTGAATTTTTCAAACTCCTCCTTTACATTTCAGGATGATATATAAATGTTATCTCAATCAATGACAAAAATTAGTGACAAGGTTCCTGATAAATTGTTGGGGGATCACAGTCACAAAATGGTCATTTTAAAACAATCTTCATTTACAGTAATAATTTGTATGAGAAAACCAAATAATATTCCCTATGTGCCACTTCCCAATCCATGGTTGTAAGGAAGACAAACATTTATGAGGAACTGAGCCAAAAAATGTCAGTATCCTAATATTATTGTGCCATTTAGAATTAATAGAGTTCTTCAGTAGAAAAGACATCAAGTTATTCCTCAGTCTAGAGCTAATTCCCGCAGTAAAGAAAATGAATCTTTTTGTTATCTATAACAGGATTCTTTGAGACTATTGTGAACTCATGATTTCTTTCATTCTTTCCATAGATATTTCTAGTTACAAGAATACACACATTGTGGGAGTATTACTTTGTTCTCTCATGCAATTATTACCTGTTTTTAAATGATCACGTTCTTCTTGGTGACTATGACCCCCAAACACTTATTAGGAGCATTGCCAGTATTTTTTGTCATTGATTGAGATAGAATTTGGACGACACCCCCAAATGTGCTTTTATAAACTTTGCTAATGCAAAACTGAAGGTCGGCAAATTCAGCTCCATATATTCTTTTCTTCTTTGGCTATGTCTTCCCTTTTAACTCATTATCAAGGACTGAGACAGTTTATTTTAATACACATAAACTAATTCAGCCAAAGTAACTTTTAAAATTTAATCAAAGAGGGATTTTATGTTGTATAATAGGAAGCATTGACCTCCATCATTTGAAGATCAAATTTACCTGCTTGAAATAAAATAATAAATCTCATTCCACATCTCAGAATAGGTTAGTGATTAAATATAAGCAACAAATGTATTGTATAAAGCAATAGATTTACCACTGAAGCTTCTGGTCAGGATTTAGAAATAAGATAGAAGATCCTATAAGAATCACAATTTTCCTACACATTTTGTGAAGGCCCAATAGGTTATTAATTAATTAGGATGCTTGAATATTTATGTTTACTCTCAGGAATTATACAAATTCTATAAGAAATCAAGCAAAACCTACTATAGCTCAGCTAGAGCTGACTGATATAAAATACTTTCACAGTTTTATAATGAAACACTTCTTAATCTTCATATAGATTCTTCTGTAAGTGTATTTCCATTAACTGAAACTAAGGTTACATTATAAAGAATGATGCTTTTAAAATGCAGATTTGTCTTGCTTTGCTAAAAATATATAAGAGTTTTTGAATCTCTTTTTCCTAAGGAAATGACATGATGCAAATAGAAGTTCTACTAAAGGCAGAGAAGGTATTCAATTTATTTGTCATCTAAAATAAGATTTTTTTAAAGTTGCCAGATTCCAGAATTACTTTAGTGAAATACTGTTTTAAAGTCTATTACAGAGATATTTTCAACTAGAAACTAAAAGGATATTCAAACACTAAACTGTTTTCTCTGAATAACTTGAAGGACCTTCCACATAAGGGAAACAGCTATCCTTAAGAGTAAAGCCAATTTTAACCTAATTTTCCCAACTTCCTTTGGAATAGCAAGTTCTAAGAAATTGCTGTTATAGGCCAAATTCAGAAGATGATTCCTAATATTGTAATCACACTTTAAATGTAGAAAAAAAAACTACAAAGTTTTTATTTTTTCAATAGCTTAACAATTCTACGGAACTAAAAACCAAATCAATATAAATTGCTATGTAAAAGTATTATGATTCATACCAATTAAATCAATTTGTAAAGGAATTATAATCAATTCCTTAACTGGAAGAGGTAATAGTAGAGCTGGATTGTTAGTCCTAGAAGTGTGAGATTAGAGAAAGAGAGAGAGAGAGAGAGAGAGAGAGAGAGAGAGAGAGAGAGAGAGAGAGAGAGAGAGAGAGAGAGATTAGGACCTTTATGGGAAGGGAAGTAGATCAATTAAAAGTTTTATGCAAAAATAATCCATCATGCATTGGAAAAACACAAAAGCAGAGCTGAAAGCAGAGAACTTGCTGCAGTATGAAATAATGGAAACTCTTGCCTGTTTTGGCCTTGACTGTGGAACGAAAAGAAAGAGAAAATATATCCCCCACAAACTCCTAACTACACTAATCCTTATCTTCAGCCTTTATTCCTACTATATAAGGAGTCTGCAAATCCGGAAGATAAATTTAAAGCAGTCCTTGATTGGCAGTAGTGCTGATCATGTTTGAAAGCAAAATTACAATCTCATTGGAAAAAACACATTTAAACACTTCTCAGGAATGCCCACAGAATAAAATTCCAAAGCCCACAAGCCAACAATTACAAAATAATAATAATAATAATAATAATAATAAAGAAACTATGGAGGATTATTGCAAAAATAACTAAATCAGACATGCAAAATCAGACTGGTAAAAGTTTTAGGAATTTTATTTATTAGTTCTATAACATAAGATCAATGTGTTTAAACATATAAAAGTTGAATTTAAATATATCGCTATGGGGTAAAAGCTGATAAAATTGGCCAAATATGCTTGGGAAATGACTAAATATAAATTTTATTAATTAAAGTACATGAACTTGAAATTCAACTGATATTTTTTAAAGAGCCAACTTAAAGAGCTAAAGAGAGAATTAATGAAATGAAACATACTAATATAATAAAATAACATGTTAACATGAAGAAAATTGAAAACAAGAAATAGATCTTCACAGATGTGGAGGAAAAAGAAAGTTTAAGCTCATCTAAGCAAGTATCCAAATGGAGAAAAAACAGATAATGAGATAAGGGAAAAGTTAAAAATTTCATAAGTACTACAGTCTACTTTCATCACACAGTAGAACTCAAAAGAGTTTCCAGCATAATGAATGAAAAGAAGTTATTGCCAATGAAACTGGAGTTTGAGATAAAATTATTCTCTTCTTCTGCTGCCAGGTGAGGTCTGCATAGGCTGGAGCTCTCACAACCCCAGAAGGGTGTCTGTTCTTAATTGCAGGTTATGCCCTCCAGTTGTACAGCAGACCCCAGCAGCCCACTGCCAGATTCCTCTTCTGGTGTTCTCATCTCATGAATTCAAAGAATGAAATCCACAGATGAGGCTGAATGAGTAAAAGTAGGATATATTCAAATATGCATAGACATAGAACTCCCAAAGGGCGACAGGGGACCCAAGAGGGGTGCCACCTGAGTGTGTAGTCTAGGGGTTTATATAGCACTTGGATCAACTATTTGTCCAAACCTATGCTGATCAAGGTTTGAAAAAGTATCCATGCTATTGGTCCCAATTTATGCTGGGTTTAGAAAGGAACTATTCGTTATCCCTGAAGTACCATTCAGGCCTGCCCTACTTCAATTTTCCTGCTGTTTCTCAGTGCTACAAGCTGTGGCACTGTTTGGAATGGGTGTGTGCTCCAGGCCAGAGGGGGCCACTATGGAGGGACAAGTCAGCACTCCTTGCCCCTTTGGGCGTGGGTCCACCGTACCTTAGGCCTGCTGGCAGGGTGGTCTCTAGACAGCCAAATCCCATGCTTGCCACACCAGCTGCAGTTCACCTGGGCCACTGGGCTGCTGTTTTGCTGCTTCTTCTCAGCAGGGACCAGTGGGCCAACTGTGTGTCTTTGCAACGGGGGTGGGGGGGGGAATGTCACAAAGATATGTATAATAAAGAAAATTCAGAATGGAAGAACCAAAAATTACCTTAATAATAACCAGAGGGATAAGAAAGATGGAATATAATAGATCCCTTGGCAAATATACTTGCTTCATGAAGCAGACACCCTCCCTAATCTATTGATGCTGGGTGTTTTAGCTAACTTTTTTATTACTGTGACAAAAATACCCAAGAAGAACGACTTAAAGGAAAAGTTTATTTGGGGCTCACAGTTTCAGAGGTCTCAGTTCATCATGGCTTGACTCCATTGTTTTTTTCCCAAGGTAAGGCAGCACAAGGCAAGAGAAAGGCCCACCAGAGGAAACCTGTTCATTCCATGCCATCAGGGAAGCAGAGGGAGGGAGGGAGGGAGGGAGGGGGAGAGAGAGAGAGAGAGAGAGAGAGAGAGAGAGAGAGAGAGAGAGAGAGAAAGGGAGGGGAAGGCGTCAGAGGAAAAGGTGCACCTTTTGGGGAATACCCCCAGTGATTCTTGCCTTCCAGTTTTACCCCATCTGCCTACAGATTCCATTCAGTCCATTCAAACTAGGGTGAACTGATTAGGTTACCGCTCTCACAATCCAGTTATTTTATATTCCAACATTAGTATGGGGGTTTGGGAAGACATTTCAAATCCAAATCATAACAGTGGGATTCTCTGTGCATCTTCTTTGGTCTCATGATGGGCAGAAATTTAATGCATTGACCTTTATTTTGGACTCAACCACACAACTTATTTTGACCAATAAATATTAGCAAAGGTAATAGATTAAAAATATAATTGAAAATAGGTTAAAAATAGAATTGAAAAGTTGGACACGAATTCTCACACTTTTGCCATCAAAAGATTTGCACTGGCTAGCTCACTGATGTCCAAATTGTACCTAACATACCTTGAACCAAGCAGACTGTCAGCAGACCTCACAGAACTCACAAGGATATATGATGTCTTTTTAACAGGTAGGTTTGATAGTGGTTTGTTACCCAGTATTATTGAGGCAAAAGCTAACTAATATAAATGTTCACAAGAAGTGGGTTGCTTCTGCAACAAAAATGTAAGATGCGTGACAGTGGATCTGGGACTACATAGCCACTAACAAGGAAACCATTATAGAAGGTTGAAAAAATGATGAGAACTATGATGAGAAACTGTAAAAGTGATCATCTGTGTTATTTATTAGAAACACATTTAATAAAAATATGTGAGATTATGTGAAAGGTGGAGTATGCATATGATAAATTTTTATACTTGGGGAATAGAACCTCAAATGACATGTAAAAGCCCAAACTGTCTTGAGTTTGTATGTGTGCATCCTCATTTGTTATTATTATTATTATTTTTATTTGCTGCATTTGATTAGAAATTCTAAGAGTAAGGAAACAAACCAGTTTGTAAACAAAATTTAGTGGACATATGTAAGACCAATCAATTTCAGGGTTGAAAATGAAGGTATTTTCTTCAAAATCAAAGATGCAACCATTAATGATAGCCTCAGAGAAAGGATCAAATTCAGAGCTTTGCTAGTAAAATAAAGCTTCAGGATCAAAATTAAGGTTAAGATTGGAACATCTCTTGCTCTTCACAAAGAGCAAGCTTGGCACCATTCTTAGCTTGGTGATGTGGCTCAAAACTTTATGAAATCCGTGTTATTTGAGTCTGTGTTGGAATGCTCTAACTTGCCATTAACTTTCACAAAAGATGTGGGAATCGCATTAGTTTCCTGGAGCTACCATAATTAATTACCACAGGCTTGTAGATTAACACAACAAAAACTTATTGTTATAGTTCTGCATTCTAGAAGTTTAAGATTAAGGGGTCCTTTGGGCCATGTTTCCTCTCACATCTCTAGGACAGAACTGTCCCTAGCCCCTTTGAGTTTGTGGGGACTCCTGGCAGTCTTTGGCATTCCTAGGTTTATAGCACCATCTCTCCAAGGCACTGAGTTTAGGAATAGCGAGGTGTGGCATTTCTAGTTCATAAAGCAAATGGGGACTGATGAGAGACTGATGAGAGACACCAAGACAGTTGGGAAGTAGAGAAGGGAGGACCTTAAATGCCAAAGTGTCTCCAGGTACCTTTTCTTTTTAAACTTGAAAACTTATAGAAAAATCTAAAGTGGGTTGTGATGTAAAGTGATATATTTGACAAAATATACCAGAAAACAAAACTTTAACTCCCACATCCTCCCCATTTGGCTTATTTCCCTTCATTGTTATATAAAGCAAATATGCTTTTTAGAGATGCACAATCCAAACCATGCTCCCTATTTGATTAATGAGGATCTCAAATGTGACAATGTTGAAAGGTGCAGTACATTTACTCTACCCTGAATAGCCAGAAATGTACTATATAATGGTATAAATGGGGTTATATAATTTTATACATAATATTTCCCTCATATCATTGCTTCTACTCCTTCTTTCTTGTAGGCAAGGTACACTCATTAGTTTTCCAAGTATTCAAGGTTAAACTTGCACATTAATGAGTTTGTGTTATCAACCTAGAGAAAAGTCTTTTGATTATGCCTTTTAAATTCAAAGAATCAATTCACTGAGTTACTGAAGAGTCAAATCGCTCTTATTTTGCAACAAAATTTACATTACAAATACAAGTAAAATAATCAAATCTATTGCGACACGTTGCAATGTGACAATGTCACTTTTTTTCCTGCTGTGAAAAAAGATGAGTCACACACCAAAATAGAATTGTTAAACTATTCCTTCTCTGAATCTACATCAGGCTCAATGCAGGTGCAATTGGTCTCTTGTGTTCTCACAAAGAGAAAGAAGCAAGTGGCCAATTAAACTGGGAATGAGCCCATTGAATGGTCAATTTTTGGCAGGCCTTAAATTGCAGATGTAAAAAATTGGCTCTAACCTACTCAGAAATCGTGACATGCACAGAGAAGTAAACAGAGAGGACACCTTGATATTGGTTCGGTCTGTGAAAACTACCAAGAGAGAAAATAAAAAAGCAGAATTCTCACTCAGTTATCTTTGAATCTTACCATGGTTTTCAAACAGTTTTACTTTTTTTAATATTAATAAGTATGACTAGCTCTTCTAGCTATGTGTGGACAACAAAATCACAACAGAGAAAAAAAATGCAAAACAAAGATCTGGACCCATGTTTATTCTTCTTAGCAGCAATATATAATGTGTAACAAAAAATACATTTAACAAAGTATTTTGCATTTCAGTGTGTTAGAGGCATAGCTCAACATTCCTTTTCATATAATACAATTTTAATCATTCGTCCCTTAATTAATGCCTTAGTGGCAATAACATTCAAACATCTTTCTTCTTTGTGTGGGGAAGGGAAATGGGGATTGAATTAAGGGGCACTTATACACTGAGCCATATCCCCAGCCCTTTTTATTTTATTTTGAGACAGGGTCTCACTAGGTTGCTTACAGCCTCGCTAAATTGATGAGGCTTCCTCAAGCCCAAGATCTTTCTGTCTCAGCCTCCCAAGTTGCTGGGATTACAGGTGTGCACCATGACACTCAGCTTCAATCATCTTTCTCTCAGACAGTTGTTGAATATTTGCCCTGGTAAAGAGGTATGTGTATGTGTATATGTATTTGGGAGTTTGGATGGGGCTGATAACTAGAGAGTCATTGTGACATCTATAGTGTAACAGAACAATAACAAAATATCAACCAAGTCCTACTTCTTGCATATAGTAAACACTATCATTATTTTAAACAATACTTGAATCCAGAAAAGCTGTAAGAAGGTGATATTTAAGGCTATAGACTGAGGTCCTGTAAAAGCATACTTGGAACTTCCAAGAATTAAAGACTAGTCAAACACAAAGAAGAGGGAGATATCTAAGCATTAGTCACACAAATTAGTAAAAAAAAACAACAACAAAAAAACCTGGGGTTGAAATAGCTTACACACACACACACACACACACACACACACACACACACCATGAACCCTCTTTAGTGTAGCTAAGCACCTGTAGCTCTGGCATTTCAGCAGAGAGCACAGGTCCCTTTCAACTCTCATAGTAAAGATATCTAACTTTAATCAGAAATCCTGCTTTAGACCCCCCACCTAACCACTAATCCTGTGAATGTGCATCAGTCACAACACTTTTTAATTCCCTCATTTGTAAAATTAGGGAGTGGGATTAAATGATTTCAGAAGTTTCATCCACCAGTTACATTCAATGACTCTAAACTTACCATAAAAAAGCAGATGTGTCTGCTTTTATTACCACTCTACGCTGCTGTTTGATTTCTCTTGCAGCAAATAAAGTATCCATGAAACTATCATGGATAGTTTTTATTTAAGAGAAACCTTACTTTAAATTTCAATCAAGTTTACTTTGCAAATATTAAATAAACCAATGTTTTATTGAATAAAAAATTCATTCATTTCAACTACTCTTTCATTATTTGATGTGTTCATAGAGCACTCCTGCAAGTGAATGCAAATAGTATTTATATACTTCCCTTGATCTGGAATGCATATGCTCTAGAGGCAGCCTGCTCCTTCCTCAGACCGTTTGGACTCAGCATTTTTCTTGTACTGAGTTGAAACTTAGCTCCCTGTGGCTTCTATTTCTCCTGACTTTCATCTTCCAGAGGGCTACACATTGCGAGTTAAATCCCTCTTCCCCATGACAACTCTCAAAATATTTGGAGATAGCAATCATATCTTCTCTAATCTATCTCCTATTCTCCCTACCACTCCTAGTAGGAGAGCCACATATCCCCTTATCATTATTCTCTCTGTGTGTTTATATCTGCCTAAACATGCGAGGTAAGAACAAAAAGTGAGTTTTATTAAGTGCCAAGAAAACCATTTTCTGCCATTATCATGGACAAATTATAAGTGAACAATTACAATGAATGATGCTAAATCTTCTTATGGGTATTCTGGTTAGGGCAAATTTCTCCCTATTTGAATTTATGTAATCGGTTAAAAAAAAAAAAAAAGGACGAGAAAAGATGCACAAACCAGAAAGGGGTTTTAACAAGGGAATCCATTTTCTCTCTAATTTGTGCTAAGTGACACGTGGGGGTATTTAAATATGAAAATGTCTTATTCTCATCTTGGATATGTAGTATTCTGTTTGAGTTTTGCTTTCATTTTTTGATGCCCCACCCATTTTTTTAATTGAAAAATTAAGAATTCTTAGGTATACACTTTCAACAGATAACACTCTGTCCTTCCACTCTGTGCACAAGTATTATTAAAAAATAAGCAAAGAGAAACAAGAGTCCGGTTTTAGCTATGTGTCATGTGAGACCTGAAGCTTTCATGGAAGATAATGGCACGTTGCACAATAATGTATACAAAAAGGTTATGACACTTCAGTCACTGGGAACAAAACACAATAGCATCATCTCTTTGAAATGCATAAAAACATGATAGTGTTAGTAGTTAATGAAACATCAATACCTTTTTCCAGGAAAGAAATATTCTCCGAAAGCTTTAGTGCTGATTCTGAGACTTTTGACAGTGTTATATCTGGGCTTTTGATGTATTAGAATGGTTATATGTCCATGACATGGAAAAAAAAAGTGTGTTACTTTGTCAACAATTTATCACAAGATAAAAGTACTGTACAAATAACACCAAATTAAGTGCTGATCATTACAGTCTTTTGTAATGCCATGAACCTAAATAAAATTTTTATTTATTTCTTTGAGAATCTTAAATAATTTTTTATCTTTAAAAAGTGACATAATTTTTGAATTTGATGTTTAGGACTGGCAAACCTAATGTTTTTAAAATTAAAAGATAAGTGTATTTAGCATTCTACTTACATAATAATCACAAGGAAGCAGCCCAGACTGAATTTATTTCACATAATTTGCAAATTTAGTATCACAAACGCAAGAAAAGAAGGACATTGCTTTTTCTAATATGTCAACTCAGGGCTTTAACTTACACAAATCACCGTAATTGAAATGATGATCCTGGGAATAACCACTCTCCAAACACTGTCTTCCAGTCCTTAACTTGGCAAAACCTACCCTTGGCTCAGTTCAGTGACACCAAGAATTTTCTATAAACTTGGCCATGAAGACCAACTGTGGAACCCTGCCCTTCAGAGACTGTGAAAACCCTTTCTAATAAAGAACCATCTTCTGCTTCAGAACAAGAGGAAACTGTAGCACAGTGATCAACTTCTTCAACCACTTGAGTCTGACCATTTCTTGACTCTGAAGAACATTTGGTGACACCACCCACAGTGAATATTCTTAGAAGTGGTCCGTTTGAAAGACCAAGGTCAGGATTTTGTAACATCACTCAGTTTTCCTCTTTCAATTGTCTTCTGTCTCCAGTGAAGTAATGGACAACAAACTGTCTGAGGCCGTTCTCTATGCAGACAGCAACTACTACCCCAGTTCCATGGAGCCCTTAATCCTGCAGCTGCAGTGATCCAAATCATTCTCAAATCCTTCTAGGCACAGATCCCAATCACCTGAAGTTTATATGCAAACATCCCTAGGACATTTCATTTAGCTGCCAATGTCATGATAACCAACAATTAATCCCTTGTACAGTGGTTCTGATTGCTTGTGAATTACCAAATTAAAAATTCAGGACACATTTCCATAAAAACTGTTAAAATCTACCAGGGCCAGCAGCCTTGTTCTGACATTTTGTATTGTCATTTCAAATGAGATTTTAATTGAAAATAATGCCTTAAATATTCAAAGATATACTATGCTACTATGCCACTATTTTTTTCCCATTAGTAGAACATAGCACCTCAAGCGCTATTAAAGATTCTATGCTGATTAATCAGATGATCATTTTCCTGGTGTTGAGCCCATGAAAAAAGTGCTGTGGCTCATGAGCACCACAGTAGAGGTGGCTGTACTCAAGGGGACTGCTCTTCACAGCTGATGTGTGGAGGAACAGGTTCTAAGCTATGTGAGTATTTGCACACAGAGGACCGTAGTGATGCCTTTCCTATTTCATGGAGAATCTGGGAATTTCCTTGCTGTTCATTGATAGGGGAAGAGTATAATTAATAAACATCTTGGCAAATAAAAATATAGAAATTGTTTATGGTCAGGAATGCAAATACTGGAGCCAAAATACTTACTTAAGTCTTACTTAATCCCAAATGGGCCTCCTGACTAGCTGGGAGACTTTGGACAAGTCATTTAAACTTGCTGTGCCATAACTTGATCTATAAAATGGAGATAGGACAAGTATAAAGTGTTTTAGCTACAGACATACAATTGTTAATCAAGAAAAAAAAAGCCTTGTTAAAATGTTACAGAAGCTGGCAGAGGAAATATTCAACACATTTATGAAGAAATCAACAGAAACTGAAGTAACTGGAAACAAGTATTGAAGTAAAATGTCAACTGGGTGTAATATTTGCTAGGTTAACTTTCAACAGTGGCATAAAAACACATCACCATTAGAGTTAATGATATCTCCAGGCTATCAAATCATTGAAACTTATTAATTTCTGTAGGTCAACCTCTAACCTCAGAGGGCTGTAAACAAACTGCACATTAATCTATTTTTTATTATTAGCCAGTTATAACCTCAGTGTGTGTCAAATGAGGTTATTAGAAAAATCATCAAACATGGAAATTTAAAAATCAAACAATAATCATTTTACCTGATACTCAAGTTTAAAAAGATAATTTCAAAAGCTCTTCCATAAATTATAAATAAATTAATATTTTTTAAAGCACTTAAAAGTGCCTAACATGGTATGAAATAAAACACCCAGTACTTGGGCAGTAGTAGAAAGATATGGCTTATGGAATTGGAATCTGCCATACTCTAAAAGGCTTACTTCACTTTGCCTGCAATAATTTTGGGGGGATACCACAGAGATGGTTTGGCTGTGGACCTCACTTTATAAAGACATTTGATTCAGGAGATCTTATATCATAAGTATTTTATTTCTACAGTGGTTTAAGGATATACCTGTTTGACTTTTTAAAAAATTATTGTGTCTATGTACTTTTTAATTCTTCAAAGTTTTGTCAGACAGAATTTCATATTTTTCTAGAATTCAATTCTTTCTAAGTGGAGTTTCTCAGAAGGAAATATTAGGCAAAAGAAAAGAGGAGATAATTATTCCATGCTTAATATAACAATCATTTATATTTGGCACAAATATAATATGATCATAACTTATATTTATTAACATATTAATATATACACAACATATAAATATTAATATAATATTAATTAATATAAATATATTTGTATTATATTTGTATATAATATATTTATATTCATAGATAAATTTATATTTACATGTATCTTGATAAATATAAATTTATATTTTTTCAAATGTATAAATGATTGTCAAAAATATTAAGTATATATTATATATATATATTTTATTCTTAAAATATCTGGGATCTATTATATAAGCAAATCTTTCTTTCTTCCTTTCTTCCTTCCTTTCTTTCTTTTTTCTTTTTTTTTTTTTTTTTGCAGTGTTGAATATCAAACTCAAGAGTCTCATGCATGCAGGGCAAATGCACGACCCCTGAGTTAGATACCCTTACTCATATTTTTCAATTTTTTTTCTACCCATTGTGTAAAATTGGAAAAATATACATATTTGAACAGTTATATTATATTCAAAACCTATTAAAATAACATATTTCTTATTAGAGAGACTTTCTGCTACCAGATTTAAAAACCCCTTTTTACCTCAAACAATTTTGAAGATGGTATTTGTTTAATATTGGAAAAGGATTCTGCCACAACCACTTAATCAAAGTCTTGTTTAGTGTCAGTATCTATTCAATTTTGCATGTACCCAGCTTGATGGAAACTAACTACCTCACAGCACTCCATAAATATTTATATTCTAATCCATTATTGATGCCCTACAAACATTTTACTATGGCTTGCTAATGGCTAAACATGACAGTTCTGGGTGGAGCTGAACCATTATTTTAATTCATCTCCATACGACATGCCTTGCACACACAGAAAGCAAAAGTGGCAGTGCTGGTGTCTAATTAGAGCAATCACTACCAACACGAAACACAAGCAAAGTATCTAAATGAAGGCCCAAAACTAAATAAAAGAATGGTTACAAGGATATTCTAACCTGGAAATTCAATTTCCATATTATGTTAAAATCTCTCACACTTATTGATAACTGCAACCTTTTATACTCAGATGAATTCATTTGAATCTCACAACATACATCACCACAATATAGTGAATATTTCTAAGTGTCCAGCTTACAAAGGAAACTTAGAAATGAGCAATTCAAAGAATCCATGAAGGAAATGAGCAATTCAAAGAGGTCAAATGACTTACGCAAAGGCAAAAAGCCACTGGGGATTCAGAATCAGGGATTTTCCCTCTGCTGCCTATCATGTCCATAACTAAGTATCTTGCCACCTGCATAGGCCTTTCTCTTACACATATGCTGAAAGCCTCATCCATACTACACATAAAAATGCATCCAGTCTATCACCAAAAATAAAGACATCCTAGTATGGACCTAATGTTGGCGTTTGTTTCAGCCTTTACTTCATCTGCTTTGGGCTTTAAACTTGTCGATTCACTGAACCTGGGTTAATACCTTTGAAAAGCTGGGTAAGTTGTTTTCAGTATCAAGACAGCAGCTAATAGATAAAGATGGGCCAGGTCAGGAAGCTACAGACTGCAGAATGTGAAAGCAACAACACAGGATCCAGACCATAGGTGTTTCAATCCTATACCTGCTGCTTACTTGTTGTGTGAATGTCCGTAAATTAACTTTTCTAAGAAGCAGTATTAAATAAAATAATGTCATAAAAGTGTTAGTATAAACATACATAGAGTAACTTTCTAGCAAATTAAATAATGATTAATCTTTGTGCCAAAAAAGAAAATCCCCTCATTGTATTTAACATTTGTAACTAAGATGGCTATTTACTATCTGTTTCGGAAAAGAGTTTTTTATCATTATTAAAGATTGTTAAACAACTTCATGTAAAAGGGCATAGTAGAAGCTGAGCAATAGTGGTTCAAAATATTAACATATATGTAGTACTATAGATAGCATATTTACCTCCATTTCTCATTTGACCTACATAAAAGCCCTATGAATTTAATTAACATTTTATCATATATTGTTATATTGTAGATATGTATGAATATGTAGCCACAAGTCCCATCATTATGTACAACTATAATGTACCAATAAAAAATGTGGGGAAAAAGTTTATCATCATCATCATCATCATCCTTTCCACACTTAAAATAAATGAACTGAGTTTTGAATAGGTAAAAAAATATAGACTCAAATGTTTAAACCCAATAAAAGCAGACCCAGGAAACCAGATCATTTTATCACATTACATCAGCTCCCAAAATGTTCTTATCCTCCCAAGTTTGGAGGGCTCAGGGTGTGGAATCTGACATGAGTTGTATAGAAACAAATAAGCATAAGAAAACCATCAGCCACTCTTCTTCTCTTAGAACTTCCACAATCCCACAATGATAATTGACTTCAAGAGAATTCACTCTCAAAGAGAATGTTGTTATGGGGGGAAATTACAAACACATCTTTCAGCAGTCATTGACAAGGCAGTTTAATGTAGTAACTAAATGTATTAATGTTTTTCCCATCCACTTTGATACAACATTCTTTTTTTAAGATAGCAAAATGGAGTTGCAGACTCCTGTTAGAATAGGATTTGATATTCACCATAGAATGGTTAAAAAGCAATAGGATTGAAAAACAAAATCAGAACTATTCCCTTTAGCCAGTTGTTGAGATGTAATATAAAAATACCATTATGCAGAACTGTAAACATGTTCTACTCCATTCATCCTCCCTTAGTTGATATCTGTTCAGTCAGACTTCCTCGCACCATTTAAAGTTGTAATGGAGTGTATGGTTATATGTGACTTCTTTACGGATTCTTAATCTGCAGCAAACATTTGCTAACAACTCCAAACCCTCATAAGCCTATTTTTTAAAAAATATCCCCTTAGTATATAGCCAGTGTTGCCTATTTTAAAAGGTCATAAAAACCAACTGCATTTGTTTCTTTTAGAGAAAGGTAACACATGAGATTCTCTGACCTCTCCTTTGTCTCAATTCATGACATTTTAGAAAGCTAACTCCCTCAATTTGACAGAGGAGGAACTTAGGCCCAGAGCTATGATGGGAGTCCATATGCAGTAGTCCATAATAGAGTAAGAACTTGACCCAGATTTGCAATTTCAAGAGCAGTGTACTTTCTTCAACCCTGGTTCTTCAACAATGAGAGGAATAAACTTACAAACTTTTAGGAGTAGTGCTATTGGATGCTGTATTAGCACTTGCAAAGTTTGGGTCTTGGGCCTAACTGAGGGGTCTTGATTAATTATTTCTTTTTTGATAAGCACCATCTTTTTATTTACCACATCTAAACCAACACGTGATAAACACCTGAAGAGGAGTTGTAATCAAAGAGGAAGGAAAATCAAGTATAAAAGAAAACATATATGTTTATATTTTGTCCAATAATAGATGAAAGTCTTACCAGAGCACAGCAAAACAATAAAGTAACAAGAAAAGTATAGACATGTTTTGGAAAACACACTTTTCTGACTACATGGAAATGGTCAAAAGTATTAATCCAAGGGCACAGGCCTGAGTGTTTTCACTGGGTGTGTGTAGGGGTGGGGCGGAGGGGTCATGTGTATGTTAATAGATAGATTGATAAGTAGGTAGATAGGTGAGTGGGTGGGTAGAATGATTTATCAATCAATAGTTTGATAAGGTAGGTGGATGGATAGATAGATGAATGAGAGATAGATAGATAGATAGATAGATAGATAGATAGATAGATAGATCCATCACCAGAACTGAAATGGCGTAGGGCAAAGCAAAATGAGGAAATAATGAGTACAGATGAATTTATTGAATATTTAAATGTATATTTTTCCTATGAATTACACTAAATAAAATTAAACGTACTTCTTCATAAATATCTTTTAAATGTTTTGTAAGTAGATTTATTAGTGGTTCAATTAATTATGTAAAAACATTATTTTTATGTGCTTATATCATCAAAATCTTGAGAAATAGTGAGAACAAAGCAAAAAAAAAATTCAAATTGTCAAATTGTAATTTATAAGCACCGTGCGCTAACCGATTGCGCCACTGGAGCTCCACAAAATGTAATTTATAACAAAATAGCCTAGCTGCATATATTATTTTCAGGGGGAAAAATAAGTCTTGCTAGAAAATAAGAAAGATCACACAGTGACTGTTGCAAATTATGAACAAAAGGTACTTGAATCTTCAAATGCATAATTTAATCATAGAAGAAACAAATGAAAGTATGATCTGAGAAAACTTCAAATATTGATGAAATGCTCACCATTTGAAATTTTGAATGATCTAAGCTGGAACAATATAGAAAAAAAGTTTATTTCATTTACATAGCAGGTAATAAAAAAGGGCCTACAATTATAAATCTTTTGGCAGATGCTTTAAAATCACTTCTTTTTAATTACCAAAAAAAAAAAAAAAAGGTCATGGAAAAGAAAAAGAAAAATCTTGGCTCTCAATCTCTTGAGAAATATCTACATTTGGGAAGAATGGCTTACTGGAGACTCTTAGCTAAAGTATCCTTTGATTGGCAAGAAAGATTATCAAAGATACAGGCCACATTATCATTCAACAGCTTTAAAAAGCATATACCACTCTTTTCCCACAGCAAACTCCACTTATTTGTATCTATCCAAATGTTCTCCCTCCTCAAATTCAAGACTCAAGTTCTACCTCTTAAATCAAACATTCATGAATATATATGTAATAGCATGCAACTGTGCAAGCCCTTCCTCACATTTATACAGATCTTTCCTCTGAATTTCTGTTGCCTTTTTATTGACTATTTTTTGTCAGTTTTAAGTAATAGGTTTAACCTGTACCATGCTGGAATCTTTTGACCAGATCTGAACAGTACCTCTTACATCTTTATATTTCTTCAGTCCCTTGTACAAAATAGAATGCTTTGTCCACAAGAGAAGAAAATAAAGATGGTAGAGTCCTGGGATTTGAACTAAAATCTAAATACTTGAACTTGAAAGAGGCATTTAAACTCTTTGGATCTCAAGACAAATTTTAACGCTAGTTTAGCTAGTCAACCTAGCCCATGGTGTTGTGAGGATAGGTTGGATATCTATGAATTGATTGTCAAACTATAAATGATTATATCTTACATTAGAAGAGGATTCCTAATACTGTAGAAAAAAGAACTCAAGCCAGAGAGACAAGCATACATACACTGAAACCACAGAGACAAGCATACGTACACTGACTTTCTGAATTCTGCCATTTACTAACTGGGTCCTCTTGTAACCTCATCTTTATCTATAAAATTGTAATAATAATAAATATCTAGCAAGATACTATGAAGATTAGCATGACATAGAGTCTGGAAAACCACAGATAAATAGTAGATTTAGTATTATTATTCAAATATAAGACATTACCATAATTTTTAGTATTATAGATGGAGATATTTCAAAAAGAGATATGATACAGAAAATTGCTAACATAATCTAAATCTAAAAGAGCACTAGAAGTTTGTTGATAATGGGCCTTTATGCCATATTCTCTTTTATATCAAAATACAAGTATGTATATAGCCAATTTAATTAATGCACAAAAACTGACCAAAAGTTGTTGAAAGGAAATCAAGTCTGATCTTGTTACTTTTAATCTACTTAAAAGAACCCAAACAACCTTCTAGACATTTATGCTTGGATACCTTCTGTAATTTTGTTCAATCCTTCTATACATCAAAAATAGACAAAGATAACAAGAGTAGATAGAAAACAAGCTACAGAATTTTATAAAATGCAGGCTCTTAAACTTCATACAGCATATATTGTATCAATTATCCACTCACAATTAATGAAGGTGGATGGAACTCAGAAAGTTCCTGCCATTGCTGAAGCTAATACTATCCAAGAAGGCTATCTGTAAAGACTTACTTATTCTAAATTTTATTGTAAGATAAAATGCATTTTTTAAAAAGAGGATCACATAAGAAAGTATGTAACAAAATTTGGAAAGTATAGGGATAAAATGAGAGCTGTATTGGAATCACAAACTGATACACCTCTACTTTATTGTTATTATTAACATTATTTTTAACATTATTGCTATTGTCATATTTAGTATACAATGTGTGATTATGACATCTATTCAAAGGATTGAAAATGATTTTTTTCTTTCTCTCCATTAACTATGTTATTGAGTTATTTCTTAATTGCTTTATCCTAAGTCACTCATGTAAAAGTTTAGAACCCAGAAGAACTGTTTATGAGAATTTAAAACCCAATTAATCCCAATTGTTTAATCTGAAAGAAATACAAAGTGTTCCACTTGTTTTATCTAAATTGTGGCACTGCCTGGGATGCTGATCTGGGTGCATCATTCCTGAAGCTTTTAAGAAAAGATGTCTGTCAAATATGTAAGATGAGTGGAGAGGAAGATGGCATGAAGGTAATAGATGGCAGCTTTAAATTGACTCCAAAACATTAAAGTGTTAAAATATTCATATTAGATTGGATGCAATGATAAATTCTATCCAACTGCACATGTACAACATGAAATAGATGGAACATTCAAAATATTTGAACAATCTTTACTGAAGTAAAATCATGACCAACTCAACAAACAAAAGAGAAATTGCTGCATGCATTAGTCAAATGCTAGCTCATTTGATGCATTTTATATTACAAAATTCAATAGAATAATTTAAGTACTTCTCCATACTTTAAAAATAGACTACTATAAAAAATGTATTAATTTTTATTTAAGGCATTGGAGCTCAAGTTATTGTCCTCATGCTTCCTGAGTGGGGCCATATATAAAGCCAAGATAATTTGTTGATGTTGTAATAGCCTTTCATCTTCAAAAATATGAATATTGTTCACATAAAAAATTGACTACTAGAGTGTTTTATTTAGTTGAAGTTTCATTTACTTATTTTTTATGCATATACGATTGTTTTCTTAAATATTTGCAATTTTAGTAATTTGCTTTCTTCACCTTAACTCAGAATCTCATTAAAGTTATTGCAAAGAGATGAGCTCTTTCTGCAGGAAGAAACAATCATACCCAGCAACTCACTCATTCACTATATGACCATGGAAACACTGTGTGGTATAAAATTTGCCACCCACCTATCTCAAAGGAACATTTTAAAACACAACAAATAAATTACTTTAAAGAGCTTTTACCATAATATGTTGCACATATACTCAATAAAAATGAACAAAACACTGCTGGAATTCTTTCAAATGTGAAATGATATTATACATAACCTACAATACAGTCTGAGCATTCTGTTTAATAAATGTAACAGAGCCAGGTATGGTGGCACACACTCATAATCCCAGCTACTCAGGAGGCTGTGGCAGGAGAATTGCAAGTTAGAGGCCAGTCTCAGCAACTTAGAGAGACTATCTTAAAATAGAAAATAAAAGGGTGGAGAATGTAGCTCAGTAGTCAAAGTACCTCTGGATTCAACCCCAGTACCAACAATAACAGGAAAGTTGTTGTTGTTCTTGTTGTTGAAAGCTGTAACAAAGTAAATCATTTTAATAACTTTTCCAACTTTCAATAGTATTGGTAAATAAAACTTTGTGAGAACTTCATGTTTTAATCTCAAAGACAGAGAGAGAAGTAGGGATAGGGGATACTTCTTTTACCACTAGTGTATAATTGTCCCCAATTCTGTGTTCTCCTGACCATGATTATTGCTAAAGGATCTCAATGGATAGAACATCTATTATCCTTTCAAAAACAATTGTCAATGGCAGCTGCTTATCTCCATAGGTCAGATAACCAGGCATGTGGACTCTCTGCTTCCCATTCTATCTCTGGAGCCTGCCCCTCTAATGCTGATATTTTCACCAATTCCTAAATTTCATGTCTACTAAATTCCACTACTGAAAACCAATGCTTTTGCTTGAATTCGTGCTAGAAATATTTGAAAAATGCTTTCAATAAAATATAATAAAACTATTTTAAACAATAGGTTTTAAAGAATAAATTTTTAGCTCTAGAATGTGTGCAAGAAAAAACACTGGGAAAAAGTTGTTGAGTCCTTCTGTGTCGTTATATCTCATCTTCATTCAGCCCTGAAATTCTGCAAATTCCACACCTGAAATTGCTCCCAAATTCTTCACTGCCATTTACTGTCTAATCATCTCTGAACTAAATGATTGCAAAAGTCTTTTAAACATCCTAAAATTTTCCAATCTCTATTTCCTCTCTCCTTCATATATTTACCACAGAGTTATAAGCCTTTTACTCCAGATTTATAAGCCTGGTGTCCGGATCAGTTAGCCAGGGAAGAAAGGCATGGCAAGTGGACCTCAATTCTATCCCTGACAGTCAATCAAATTTAGATTATCACTCTAAAATGGATAGGAAGGAAAAGAAAACAAACAAACAAATAAAACAAACCAAAACAAAACAAAAAAAAAACCCAGATGTCCATTTTTGTAGTAACTCACCCTAATAAATGTTTTCTTAATATTTTGCATATTAAATCTGATTATTTCCCACTTATACATCAAAAATACAAGGTATATATTCAGAATGAAATAATTGAATTGAAATAGATTGATTTAAATCAAGCCAAACAGAGAAGCAACAAGGTCTTCTTTTATAATATCACCTGGCTGAAGACATATTTATATTTTTAGCTCATAGCTGTTTTCTGAGTTCCAGACCTGCACATCTATCTGCTAATTGATGACTATACTTATACCTCTTATAGGCCATCCAAATTTAACAAGGGCAAATATAAAATTTTGAAATTCTCCTTCAAACGTTCTGCAAAGATTGGCTTACCTCCCTTTTAGGATATGGTCTTTCAACCCTCCCACCTGAATTATCTCTGAAAATCTCATCTATTCATCTGCCATTCATGCAAGTTCTTGTGGTTTCCTACAAAATATCTGGACTTAAGCCACTTTTCTCTATCACTATTGCCACAATCCCAAGACCAGACACCTTTTCTAAACTGCACTCTTTCAACCATCTCATTACTGTAACTCTGCTTCTATTTTTGTCCCTCTAATCCACTCTCCAAAGAGCAGCAGAATAGTTTTTAAAGAGTAAATTGAATCACATCTCTCACTTGTTCAAACTCATTCTCTTTGAACTGAGAATGAAATAAAAGTTCTTAAAGTAGTTTCCAAACTGTCCTTGCCTGACTGTTCTCTTCCTCTCCAGTGTCAAGTCATGCCTAGGGTTTCAGATAAACAAAATGTCCATAATTTTTACTAAACAATTATCTGTGCTTTTCTGAAATTTGAATTGAACTAGGCAAACTATATTTTATCCAACAACTCTCATCATGGCACCCTGATTTACTCCTAACATAAAAGCCGAAGCAGGCATTTTAAATTTCCTTTTGAGCTATACCCTTGCCTTCTGCACAGCCTGCCATTTCCAGGAGCCTGAATGCTTCTCCACCGGAGCATGACTCTTATTTCCAGATTTACTTTAAATGCCACATTTTAAGAAATTCATCTACTATGCTGGTCCAAGGTTGCATCATTAAATTCTCATTAAACTGTGCTTTTCTATTCTTTTTTCCTCTATTTTATATATATATAGTATTTGGCTTACTGTTATACCAATGCTCAAAGAACCTCAATATGTATTTACAAAAAGTGGAAGGAAAGAAGGAAGAGAGGGACTTAAGAAGAAGAAGAAAAGGAAGAATGGATAGAGGAAGTCTATTTAAAGCAATGCTTCATTCTAAGTCAGTGATGCCTATGCAAACTTCTGCTCCATAGTTCAACCTCTTCAATGCATTTGCTCTCTTTGGACCAATGAATCGGACCTTAATCCATAATAACATTATGCTGTTTATTCATTTTTATGTATTTACTCATAATCACAAATTAAGATACATGTAGATTTTGTTTTTAAAATTAAATTCCAGTCATCATTTTATTA
The DNA here is from genome assembly GCF_964194105.1 of Spermophilus citellus. Classification (NCBI taxonomy): domain Eukaryota; kingdom Metazoa; phylum Chordata; class Mammalia; order Rodentia; family Sciuridae; genus Spermophilus; species Spermophilus citellus. The sequence continues at coordinate 71,601,746 of NC_138188.1, forward strand.
TAAGGTCTGGCCTGATTCCCAGTCACTTCCATTTCCTGGTCGTAACCATGCCCACTTGATCATCAGAGGCAGGTTCTTCCTGGTCTCTAGTTCCCACTCTAATCCAACCCCAAAGAAAGAGAATTAGCTATCGCACCATACATGAAGATCAACTTCCGTTCATTATTCACTTTCATAGCTCATTTGATGTTAATCAGATAAATGATCTCAAGTTACAGTCCAGAGAAGTGTGCTAAGCAAGATAGCATAGTAAAAAAATATGTATTTTATAATCAGAAACCCACATCTCTGTTCTAGTCAGGTTCAGAGAACTTTAAAATGATCTGCAAGCCGTTGAGTGTCAATATCAGTAGCTTATAAAAATTAGGGTATATCACCCTCTTCATGAAAATATATGTTCATTCCATATGATTGCTTTCTCCTGCTTAATACTATGATTCCAAAATCCCATCTTATCTTTCTATCCACAGACTTCACCCGTCTCATTAAATGCTAATCTCTATTTTCTCTATATCAAGGGACAAATTCAATTGTTTGAATTGCAGTAGCCAAACAGACAATGTAAAGAACAAATCTGAAATCTGAAAGCATTTGAGGAAAACAGGAAGTGGTGGGAATAATAGTCAACTAGATCAAGAAAGCTTTGGCTAAAGAACTCAGCTCTTAGCCTAAGCAATTATACCACATGAGAACATAAATTCAGTATTCTCTTATCATTGTTTCTTTTTTCCCTAAGGAGAGGCCAGAACTCAGAATTTTTATATGAAAACTTCAATTTTAAAATATTGGGTGTTAATTGAAATAACTTTATATCAAGGTACAGAATCACCAGTCAATGTGGCCGGACTTGATTTAACTTTTTCTCTTTTTCTGAATATTCATAAGAATGTGACAAAGACATAAATGATAATTAGAAAACACACACCATAGGATTAAGGAAACTAATTATTCAATGTAACTGAGAAACATAAGTGGTACACAAAAATTGAGGCAGTAAATTAATTTTTTTCTACATATGAAGCCTGGCCTTAATTTCTTCTCTATAGATCATCCTATAGCTTCCAACATTAAAAAAACAAAACAAACAAACAAAAAAAAACACATGACTAGAGAAGCAGCTAAGTTACATATACCAAACTCAGCTGCTACAGGTCCTGTCATCTCAGGACTTCCTTCCTGGGAGAGCTGACCCATCTGTTCCTTCGTACCTGAGAGCACAGACCTGCCTAGGTCTCTGGTGAGAGGAGATGCCTATGCAAGCTTCTATTCTATATTTCAACTTATTTAATGCATATGCCTCTCTGGACAAGTGGATCTGACCTTAATTCATAACATTATGTTGTTATGAATACCCCAGATTCCCCACTGCTCTTGAAAGGACAGAAGTTTGGGTTCTAATGTCAGCAGTTAGCAACAACAAACCCATCGTGCTAAGCAGAGTGAAAAATAAATTAGGATTCCGGGAAAACTTTATCATTGTTATTTCTTTGCTTTTTGTTCATTTTATATCTAGATTCAGAAAGAAGATTGACCTCCTAAACTTTGGGGATTTCTTCCCAAAAGAAGTATGAAGGTTGTTAGGAAACAAATCTTGTGCTGACTCCACTCACGCTAGTACAGCGATTGCTGCAGCCAAAGAAAAATATGTCCAAATTTATGGGCTTTGGTTAATTCCCTCAGAATGGCTTTGTAGTAGATGTGTCTCTGGAGCCTTTCCTTGGTCATTTGTTTTAGCCTTATGCTTGTATATTTTAAACAAATAAAACAACCAGTAGATTGGAATAAGTGGGTTTTCAAAAAAATATAAAGAAAAATAGCTATGATGAATTGTTCACAGAGAAAATGGAAGAAAGCAAAAAGCTTTCAATTGGTTACCAGTGACATCTTTCAGAACCAGTATGTCAGAGAGCCTTCAATTCTTCAATAGCTTAAGGGACTTTTGGTCAATAAATTTAACAGACTGGAAACAGAGTCCAAGTTTCAGCACAGTATGTAAATGAAAGTTCAGCAGGCTGACTTCTTCTCAACCCTAGGACGGAGTTAATAGAGGGGAAATGACAAAATGTATGGAAAGGCTTGTCACAGTAAGATTTTCCTCAGTTTTGTTTATTTCTTATTTAACTTAAGTGCACATAACTAGTGAATCTTAGCCTCTGGATGTGTACCAAGCTAGAAGCCTTTAAAAAGAAAAAAAATCTTTGCATATGAAAATGGATGACAGGCCATGAATGAAGCATTTTGAATTGCATATAGAGATTTTTACAAAAAGTACAGATACAGAAACACAAGGACCACTCCCCATATTGATGTTTACAATGTAGATCAATCATTTAATTTACAAATGACTAAATGATTTGTTTGATCATTTAGTCTTTTGTTACCAAAGGACCATAGTTTGATCAACCACCAGATACTTCTGTTGCTGAGTTTATTGGACTTGCTACAGAAAGAGAGCCCATCACCTTGCCAGTCTTGGTACTTCTCCAGATGAAGAAAGCAGAGTGGCTATTCAGCCAACCTGGGCCACAAGACTTGAAGACAGAGGTTGCAGGGTAGAAAAGGGGTAGAATTGGGGGAAATTCGGTTGAAGGGTGAAGCAAAGCTTGGGTCTTGAACAAACTGTGTGCTTTTTAAGTTGAGTCACAGGCTTGTCTGCTAGGGGTAGTGTTTTCCAGAGCAAGCACCTCAGTTATTTTTTTCCTGGCCCCAGTATTATTTGGCACAGAAACTAGAAAGTATGTTTGGTCACAGAAATTTTAGCCCATAGACACAAAATTATGTTAGCTGCAGTTTTCAGTCCCCAAAATATACATTCTCCATTTCTATAAAATGCATCTAGTGGAAATCTGAACTATTTTTTTCCTCAAATATCCCTGACTCTTTGACTACCTTCTTGAAATGACTTTGATACCCATAAAGAACAGCTTGTTTTCTTATTAAATATTATTCTTGCTGGGCTACCTAAAATATCAAACAGATTTTAGTAAGTCACTAAAAATTAAACATAGCCCTTGATTCTACTATCATTTCTTTATGAAAATTCCAAATGATTGCATATCTTGTCTATGAAGTACAGTACCAGAAAAGAAAACTGGTTTACTAAAATAGAGAATTTTTCTCATTATAAATTACAGGAAGGTCAAATTCATGCTGTAGAGTCTGCCTTCACCCAGTTTGAAAGATTAATTTGGTTTCTTTCCTAGGAACTGAAATTTGGAACCGAGAGGAAAGGTGTGGAATGCCTAATTCCAGATCCTTTGTTTTAAAAATGAGAAAGTAAATAAATAGGAGAAGCAGTATCATCTGACCAAAGTTATACAGATACCCAGCTTCTTTTAAATGTCATATTATAGGGACATTACGATGTGAAAGTCCATTATTCCAGAGGTTCTCCCTCTGTCTCACTTTTTTCTTTCTCTCCCATAGAACTTGGGCTCTTGGGAAGGAATGTCCCTCCTTGCAGACACTGCCTTGCTTTGGAGTTATTCCTGCCACAACCCCTGATGACACCCATGCTTCTATTCCTCTGACCATGTCCCACCCACTACCCCCAAAATCTCATGAATGGGCCCCTCTCCTGAGACCCTTCCTAGGTAAGCATCCTCTCCAATCTTTATTGGGCACAGAAGTCCCTGTTTAATCTATTGGTTGTTCTGTGGCATTCAGATATAGCTTAGCATAATTGAGGACAGGTGGGGGCACAGTGCCAAGTGTCTATCTGTCTGAGAATCTGAAGATAATTCTGGAAGCAACATTTCTTTAGAAAAAAAAGTGAAACAGCAGGTATGTACCAACCACAAATCTACAGTCATCTAAGAAAAAAATTATGATCACACTTAGATTTGCCCAGCCATGGATACATTGGACACCTACAAAGAAAAGCTGAAATAGTGGCTTAAAAAAAAAAAAGACCTAATAATGCTCAGGCACCATGAGACAAAGACATACATAAAACAGAAATATGAAAGACTTTGCTCATCAGTACTGCAACCTACAGTGGCACTGATAACAAGAATATGCATTCCCAATAGCTGGGGAGGATTCAGCACACCACTGGCATGAGCGCTCATATTAGACATCCACAGTGACGGCAACGGGAAGCTCATTAGCAGGCATCACCAACAAGATCTATAAGAGCAGAGGATTACACTGCATAATAACCAAGAAAACCTGGCTTACAGACAAACGGGAAAAGCTTACTGGGTTAGATGTCAGAAGCCCTGGAGACTACAGAAGGGTAGGCCAGACTGACATCTAGAACAATGCTATTGATTAGTTTTCCCTGGGGCTCTAGGCCTGAGGAAATATAAGTTTCAGTCTGATTTCTTGCTCATTGTTCTAGCTTGAATCCTAATCAATGTATTCAACTTTACAATTCCTTTACTCAGGCAATTTCTTTGTTCCATTTGCTTTCCATTTTCATTTAATTTATTTCTGATCAATCACATAGTTAACATTTATAGAATCAATAATTTTGTTGAATATATTTAAGATGCTCCTTTACTGATACAAATGAATTAAAGAAGATAGGCAATTACAATAAATATTAATTATAGGGTATAGTCATTCATTAAATGTGTTTATCAGTTATTAATGCCCTCTACTACTAAAATGCCTTTTCAAATTCATAGATATTTGGTATATAACTCTGTTGTATACTCAAACTTCGGTTTGGACAAATAAGTCTGGAAGTGAGATTATTAGACAAGAAATAAATATCTTTACTCTTTGCTTTTAAAATTCCTGAAAATCAGTTTGTCTAGGCAAAAGTTGGCTCATGAGTGAAAAGTCTTTTGTATTGGGTGAAAAGATTACTTATTGCAGGAAAGTGGTTAGCAAGTCTTGACTCAAAATGGTCATGTCATTCTGTCCATCAACACTAAGTTATGATGTCACAAACTGTGTCCAATCATCATTTCTTCTCCTTGAAAAAAATCTCATCACAAGCTTTCTAAGAGTAGATGTGAAAGGCAGCAAGTGTTATTTCTTAGTATTTCCCTTCTGAGAAATTACCAAGAGTCTGTTAAAGTAATACCATCCCTTAATGGTATGTTCAATAAAATTAGCTTTTTGATTGGCATAGCTTAGCAATTATCTGGGGAGTCAGCAGCTAACAATTTTGGCTGAGACCCCACCACCACTTCCCCGTACCATCACCATCATCACTATTGCTCACAACCTGTGCCTCCGAGTACTCCTCTTAAGCCCCTCAAGTTTCCTGATGAAGGGCTTGGTCTTGTAGCCCCCATATTTCCCCTTAAAATGATTCCTCGGTTTAGAAATATTTCATCTTTTTAAATTTTAAAATAGTTTTATTTGATTAAAATATACTCATTTTGGATAATGCTATAGATTATCTGTATTTGTTTTCTTTATCTTTTGCAGTAAAACTATACCAAAAGTTTAGATGGAAGAGATCAGAAAGTAAGTCCATCTCTCAAGCAGACTCTACATGTTCACAAGGACTCATCACACAGGGGTCCTTACAGGCACATATTGCCTTGGGTAGCTTATCGATATCCTATAGGAAGTTTGTCAATCTTGCCTTATCTTATTCCTAAGTTTGTAGTTCTTAAAGAGATCTTTTTACAAAATAGACCATCTACCAAGATATGCCCTTTTGTCGCTCTCCAGCTGGTCACTCTAGTGGACCACTAAAGTTGGTGGTCCTGTATCTAATACGTAACAGCAACTTATTCTACCAACCATTCAGTTCATCATGAAGTGAATAGTCAGAGGTTCATCTCAGTATGTCAATTGATACCCTTTGGACTAGATTCCTGCATTTCATATGATTTTTGCCTTATAAATTAAATCCCAGTGCTTATCTTTATAAGTGGCATAACTGTGCCTATTATAATTTTGAATTATAGTGGCTATTTAAGAGAACTTACAATATTAATAAATTTGTTTTTATGAGAGGCACCTTGGAAAAAAAATTGACAAAATTCATCAAATGAATTTTACTTTGCATGAAGAAATCCCTGCAAATAAATGCAAATTCCAAAACTGTTTCCTAGAAGAGCTGTTGGTCAATACACATGAAAGTGTAGGAAATTTTTTTCCTATTTTAAATCCCCTAAGTCACAACTAGAACTTAACAGATTTTATACTACTTATCCTCTCTTCTTCTCTTGTGCTTCTTCAATAGCACACTCCCCCTTTCTCTCTCTTTCTCTCTCTCTCTCTCTGCCCCATTCCCCTCTCTTTGGTACCAGGAATTGAATCCAGGGGTGCTTAACCACTGAGCAACATCTCCAGATCTTTTTATTTTTCGTTTTGAAACAGGATCTTGCAAAGTTGCTTAAGACCTTGCTAAATTGCTGAGACCCACTTTGAAATCCTCATCTTTCTATCTCAGGAGGTATTATAGGCATTATAGTTGCTAGCATTATAGGCATGTGCCTGTGGTTTGGGGTTTAGTCCATGGTGGACTTCATTTCTCTGGAACTGAAGTGAGGTGGAACATCAAAGCAGAAGGTGGCATCACAGGAAAGCTGCTCATTTCATGGTGGGCAGGAAGCAGAGAGAGAAAGGCAAGATGAACTCTTACAGGCAAGACTTGCCCGCTTTGACCTACCTCCTCCAGCCAGTTTCCACCTGCCTGCAGTTACTACCCAACTGATCCATTCAAACTAGTATGGACTGATGAGGTTATAGCTCTCACAATCCAATCATTTCATCCCTGAATATTCCTGTCACTATGCAGGAGCTTTGGGGGACACCTCATATCCAAACTATACCAGTTGATATCAAGGAATCTATACAATTTCTCATTTTTTATAAAATTGTACACAATATGAATCAGAAGAGATCACTTGATATATTAATTTTCAAAGTAGAAATATATGCTGTCTTAGAAGAAGAGTGTTGTACTTAGATCCCTAAAGACTTCTCTGAGATACAGAGAATTATTATTATGGAGAATCAGTATAGAAAAAAATATCTAACAAAAAAATAGTGAAATTGGGTAATTTATTATATTTTCTGTGATAGTTAATTGATGTGCCATTTCCCCTGAGCTACAGGGTTCACATATGTTTGTAAATCAAAATGCTGGGAATTTCTGTGAGGATATTTTTGGATTAAAATTTAAACATGGTAGATTTAATAAAGCAGATTGTCCTTCCCAATGTGGAAGAACCTCATTTCATCAGCTGAAGGTCTTAACAGAGCAAAAAGCTGCCCCTACCCTACTTAAGAAGGAATTCTTCCCTTAACTCCCTTTAAACTGAAAATATCAGCACTTCCTGGATCTTGAGTATACTGGCCTTTGGACTGGAAATACTTCATGACCTCTGCTGACTATCTGACCTCCTGAGTCTCCAGCCTGCTGATTCATCAGCCTCCCAAAACACTCAGGGCAATTGCTTATGATAAATCCTTTTCTGTAACATATCCAGTCTACTGGTTCTGTTGCTCTCGTGAACCTTGATGAACATACACACATAGCTATTTCTATATGTGAATTCTTCAAGTTGGATGGATTTTTTTTCTTTTGATTTAATTCAAATACTCTTAGCTTCCAGATTAGGAGAACAAACTCTCACCATAAACATCTGGTTTCTGTCTGTGCAGAGTCTGTAGCCATGATGTCTATAAGTTGCTGACTTACCAAATAATTCTAAAAATAATCAACCACCAAAATGAATGGGGAAATGTAATGTTCGTTTTAGAGACTGCAGCCACCAAACCAAAAAACTTGGTACATAACCAAAATACCTTCACCAGAGTTGCAGATCTATTTTAATCACTCCCTCAACTCAGGTTAAAGGATCATTCTTAGAGGATGAGAAATGAGGCCACCTACATCTGTTCAAATTAACAATTAGAGCAGATAACTGAGATCACCTGTACCACCAACATAAAATATTTTCTAGGAAATTACTGCCCTGGAATATAAGCTATTGACTAATAAATACTATAACTTCTTCAGAAAATTCTTCAAGCCACTGGTGTAGGAAAAACTGCTCATCTGGGCCAGGACCTCACCTTTCAAGATTATATTGCTGACCTGATCAAAAACGTCCATATCAAACAATGGATTATTTATCAAGACCCACATTATCACTCTCACCTCACTGTGTCCACCAGTTCAACTTTTATGGCATAAAACTTGCTCCATCCTGATGAGTTTTCTGCCTCGAAAGACACTGCACCGCTTGAATCAGATCCCAAAGTTCTATTAGAATCTTTTCCTTGCATTCCTCTTCTTTTTTTTTTTTTTTAAAGAGAGAGAGAGAGAGAGAGAATTTTTAGTATTTATTTTTTAGTTCTCGGCGGACACAACATCTTTGTTGGTATGTGGTGCTGAGGATCGAACCCGGGCCGCACGCATGCCAGGCGAGCGCGCTACCGCTTGAGCCACATCCCCAGCCCTCCTCTTCCTCTTTGATACTAGAACTGCGACTGTCAGGAATTGGAACTAAAAATCTTAAAAATTTACATTAGAACTAAAAATCTTAGCATTCTTAACCTGTTGGTCTGTCGCCAATCCTTTGATGGGTTGGCACCAATGGGATAAATAGGCACATTTGTTTCTAAACGACCTTGTTAAATTTACCTATACCACAAGATTAAAAGAAAAAAAAGAGCAATAATCAACCATTGGAGCTACAAACTTCTCTATGACAAAATAAAAGAAAAGAGCTTCTCTATTATCCTAATTTTACTGTTATATGAAGATAAATAAATGGAATTTGGTCACACTAGCCCCTAATTTTATTACTCTTCTGCTCAAATATTTTAGTATTCAATATGTTAAACAAAGTAGGATGGTACAACAATAATCACGGGGGAAAATGTCCAAAATATGCATGTGGGAAATCCATATAGTTGAAATATAACTGACTTTTTAGATTTTATGCCAGAAAATCTGGAATTGATTTCTCTTTGTGTTTTGAATAGTCACAGATTATTTATTTCTTCCCTCCCCAAATTAGCCAAAAAATATCTATTAGTCAATTATAATTTTGACATTTTTGTATCAGGAAGTATTTCAGGAGATAGAAATACATTTAATACATTTTGAGGGTACACAAAATCATTATATTGATAATGTGTGTTAGATAACTTTAGAAAATTAATAAAGTAATACAAACATGCAATGTGTTCTAATGTTTATTGTCATTAATAATATTATCTGGATTCTCTAATATGCAAAATCAACAGTGTTGAAATGAAATTATTAATGATTTCAAGTCTTGAACATTTTTGTAAAAAGAGTCCATCAATATACATTTTTGGTCAATATGAGTTTATCAGATTTCATTTGAACAGCATAAAATATTCTGATCTGAGTCTGTGAAAGTAAGGTTGAAAGTACATTCTGACCTTTTCCAAGACCTCTTCTTTTTTTGGAGGTGGGAGTACCAGGGATTCAACTCAGGGACACTCAACCAATGAGCCACATTCCCAACCCTATTTTGTATTTATTTGAAGACAGGTGGCCAAGACCTCTTATGCAAAACTAAGTAGGCAATAGTTTTTGTTGTTGTTGTTGTTGTTGTTTTTGAGTGAGTGAGAGAGAGAGAGAGAGAGAGAGAGAATTTTTTTAATATTTATTTTTTAGTATTCAGCGGATACAACATCTTTGTTTGTATGTGGTGCTGAGGATCGAACCCAGGCCGAACGCATGCCAGGCGAGCGCGCTACCGCTTGAGCCACATCCCCAGCCCCAATAGTTTGTTTTATAAATAAAATATTTTAGGTGAAATACATATTTTTAAGTTGGAGTAAATTCTCGAAATTTACCATTTTAACTCATTTTTTAAGTGTACAGTCTGTGGGATTAGGTCTGTTTACATTGTGGTATAGGAATTGCCACCATCCATCCAGAACTTTTTCATCTCCCCCAAGTGAAACTCTGTACCTGTTAAACACTAACCCCTACTTTCTCGTCCCCCAAAACCAAGCAACCCTCATTTTCCTTTTTGTCTTTATAAATTTGGCTACTCTAGTTACCTCATATGAGTATAACATACAATGTTTGTCCTTTAGTGACTGGCTTATTTTATTATCTAGTCTGAAGTCTTCAAGGTTTATCCATGTTATTGCATCTGTCAGGATTTAACTCCTTTTTGGAGCTAATTAATATTCTATTATAGGTATACAGCTCATTTGTTAATCCATACATCTATGAATGAACATTCAGGTTGCTTCCACTTTGGACTATCATTAATAATACCTCTGTGCACATGGGTGTAAAAACATTTGTTTGAGCCCCTACTTTCACTTTTGTTTATATAACTCAAAATAGAGTTGCTGGATCATATGGCAATTCCATTTGATTTTTAAGGAAATTGCCATCCCACTTTCCATAGGTGTTGTGCCATTTTTTTTTCAATCCTTTTTTTTTTTATTGTTGGTTGTTCAAAACATTACATAGTTCTTGACATATCATATTTCACATTTTGAATCAAGTGGGTTATGAACTCCCATTTTTCATTTTTACCCCGTATACAGATTGCAGAATCACATCAGTTACACTTCCATTGATTTACATATTGCCATACTAGTGTCTGTTGTATTCTGCTGCCTTTCCTATCCTCTACTATCCCCCCTCCCCTCCCCTCCCCTCCCCTCTTCTCTCTCTACCCCCTCTACTGTAATTCATTTCTCCCCCTTGTATTATTTTTCCCTTTCCCCTCACTTCCTCTTGTATGTAATTTTGTATAACCATGAGGGTCTCCTTCCATTTCCATGCAATTTCCCTTCCCTCTCACTTTCCCTCCCACCTCTTATCCCTGTTTAATGTTAATCTTCTTCTCATGCTCTTCGTCCCTACTCTGTTCTTAGTTACTCTCCTTATATCAAAGAAGACATTTGGCATTTGTTTTTTAGGGATTGGCTGGCTTCACTTAGCATAATCTGCTCTAATGCCATCCATTTCCCTCCAAATTCTATGATTTTGTCATTTTTTAATGCAGAGTAATACTCCATTGTGTATAGATGCCACATTTTTTTAATCCATTCATCTATTGAAGGGCATCTAGGCTGGTTCCACAGTCTTGCTATTATGAATTGTGCTGCTATGAACATCGATGTAGCACTGTCCCTGTAGCATGCTCTTTTTAGGTCTTTAGGGAATAGACTGAGAAGGGGAATAGCTGGGTCAAATGGTGGTTCCATTCCCAGCTTTCCAAGAAATCTCCATACTGCTTTCCAAATTGGCCGCACCAATTTGCAGTCCCACCAACAATGAGCAAGTGTACCCTTTTCCCCACATCCTCGCCAGCACTTGTTGTTGTTTGACTTCTTAAAGGCTGCCAATCTTACTGGAGTGAGATGGTAACTTAGGGTGGTTTTGATTTGCATTTCTCTGACTGCTAGCGATACTGAGCATTTTTTCATGTGCTTGTTGATTGATAGTATGTCCTCCTCTGAGAATTGTCTGTTCAGGTCCTTGGCCCATCTGTTGATTGGGTTATTTGTTATCTTATTGTCTAATTTTTTGAGTTCCTTGTATACTCTGGATATTAGGGCTCTATCTGAAGTGTGAGGAGTAAAAATTTGTTCCCAGGATGTAGGCTCCCTATTTACCTCTCTTATTGTTTCTCTTGATGAGAAAAAAACTTTTTAGTTTGAGTAAGTCCCATTTGTTGATTCGAGTTATTAACTCTTGTGCTATGGGTGTCCTATTGAGGAATTTGGGGCCCGACCCCACAGTATGTAGATCGTAGCCAACTTTTACTTCTATCAGATGCTGTGTGTCTGATTTGATATCAAGCTCCTTGATCCATTTTGAGTTAACTTTTGTGCATGGCGAGAGAAAGGGATTCAGTTTCATTTTGATGCATATGGATTTCCAGTTTTCCCAGCACCATTTGTTGAAGATGCTATCCTTCCTCCATTGCATGCTTTTAGCCCCTTTATCAAATATAAGATAGTTGTAGTTTTGTGGATTGGTTTCTGTGTCCTCTATTCTGTACCATTGGTTCACCCGCCTGTTTTGGTACCAGTACCATGCTGTTTTTGTTACTATTGCTCTGTAGTATAGTTTGAAGTCTGGTATTGCTATACCGCCTGAGTCACACTTCCTGCTTAGCATTGTTTTTGCTATTCTGGGTCTTTTGGTTTTCCATATGAATTTCATGATTGCTTTATCTATTTCTACAAGAAATGCCATTGGGATTTTGATTGGCATTGCATTAAACCTATAGAGAACTTTTGGTAATATCACCATTTTGATGATGTTAGTTCTGCCTATCCATGAACAGGGTATATTTTTCCATCTTCTAAGATCTTCTTCTATTTCTCTCTTTAGGGTTCTGTAGTTTTCATTGTATAAGTCTTTCATCACTTTTGTTAGGTTGATTCCCAAGTATTTTTTTTTTTTGAGGATATTGTGAATGGAGTGTTTTTCCTCATTTCCATTTCAGAGGATTTGTCACTGATATACAGAAATGCCTTTGATTTATGCGTGTTGATTTTATATTCTGCCACTTTGCTGAATTCATTTATTAGCTCTAATAGTTTCTTTGTAGACACTTTTGGGTCTGCTAGGTAGAGAATCATGTCATCTGCAAATAGTGATAATTTAAGTTCTTCTTTTCCTATTTTTAAGCCTTTAATTTCTTTCATCTGTCTAATTGCTCTGGCCAGTGTTTCGAGAACTATGTTTTACAGAAGTGGTGAGAGAGGGCATCCCTGTCTTGTTCCAGATTTTAGAGGGAATGCCTTCAATTTTTCTCCATTCAGAATAATGCTAGCCTGAGGCTTAGCATAGATTGCTTTTACAATGTTGAGGTATGTTCCTGTTATCCCTAGTTTTTCTAGAGTTTTGAACATAAAGGGATGCTGTACTTTGTCGAATGCTTTTTCTGCATCTATCAAGATGATCATATGGTTCTTAATTGTAAGTCTATTGATGTGGTGAATAACATTTATTGATTTCCATATATTGAACCAGCCTTGCATCCCAGGGATGAATCCTACTTGATCATGATGCACAATTTTTTTGATGTTTTTGAATCCGATTCACCAGAATTTTATTGAGGATTTTTGCATCTAGATTCATTAGAGATATTGGTCTGTAGTTTTCTTTCTTTGAAGTGTCTTTGTCTGGTTTAGGAATCAGGGTGATGTTGGCCTCATAGAATGAATTTGGAAGTTCTCCCTCTTTTTCTATTTCCTGAAATAGCTTGAAAAGTATTGGTATTAGTTCCTCTTTAAAGGTTTTGTAAAACTCTGCTGTATACCCATCCGGTCCTGGGCTTTTCTTAGTTGGTAGTCTTTTGATGGTTTCTTCTATTTCTTCAATTGATATTGGTCTGTTTGGGTTGTCTATATCCTCCTGACTCAATCTGGGCAGATCATATGACTTAAGAAATTTATCGATGCCTTCACTATCTTCTATTTTATAGGAGTATAAGGATTCAAAATAATTTCTGATTATCTTCTGTATTTCTGAAGTGTCTTTTGTGATGTTGCCTTTTTCATCCCGTATGCTAGTAATTTGAGTTCTCTCTCTTCTTCTCTTTGTTAGAATGGCTAAGGGTCTGTCAATTTTATTTATTTTTTCAAAGAACCAACTTTTAGCTTTGTCAATTTTTTCAATTGTTTCTTTTGTTTCGATTTCATTAATTTCAGCTCTGATTTTAATTATTTCTTGCCTCCTACTTCTTTTGCTGTTGTTTTGCTCTTCTTTTTCTAGGATTTTGAGATGAAGTATGAGATCATTTATTTGTTGGTTTGTTCTTTTTTTAAGGAATGAACTCCAAGCAATGAATTTTCCTCTTAGAACGGCTTTCAATGTGTCCCATAGATTCCGATATGTTGTGTCTGTGTTTTCATTTATCTCTAAGAATTTTTTAATTTCCTCCTTGATGTCTTTTATAACCCATTGTTCATTCAGTAACCTATTGTTCATTCTCCACGTGATGCATGATTTTTCCTTCCTTCTTTTATCGTTGATTTTCAGTTTCATTCCATTATGATCAGATAAGATGCATGGTATTATCTCTACTCCTTTATATTGTCTAAGAGTTGCCCTGTGACATAATATATGATCTATTTTTGAGAAGGATCCATGTGCTGCTGAGAAAAAAACTGTAACTGCTTGATGTTGGGTGGTATATTCTATATATGTCAATTAAGTCTAGGTTATTAATTGTGTTATTGAGTTCTATAGTTTCCTTATTCAACTTTTGTTTGGAAGATCTGTCCAGTAGTGAGAGAGGTGTGTTGAAGTCTCCCATGATTATTGTATGGTGGTCTATTAGACTCTTGAACTTGAGAAGAGTTTGCTTGATGAACATAGCTGCACCATTGTTTGGGCATATATATTTATGATTGTTATGTCTTGTTGGTGTTTGGTTCCCTTGAGCAGTATGTAGTGTCCCTCTTTATCCCTTTTGATTAACTTTGGCTTGAAATCTATTTTATTTGATATGAGTATGGACACTCCTGCTTGTTTCCGAAGTCCATATGGGTGATATGATTTTTCCCAACGTTTCACCTTCAGTCTATGTATATCTTTTCCTATCAAATGCGTCTCCTGTAGGCAGCATATTGTTGGGTCTTGTTTTGTGATCCATTCTACTAGCCTGTGTCTCTTAATTGGTGAGTTTAAGCCATTAACATTTAGGGTTATTATTGAGATATGGTTTGTTCTTCCAGCCATATTTGTTTATTTATGTTACTAAACATGGTTTGTTTTCCTCTTTGATTATTTTCCCCCCTTTACTGTCCTACTTCCCACTGTTGGTTTTCATTGTTGCTTTCCATTTCCTCTTCCTGAAATGTTTTGCCAAGGATGTTTTGAAGAGATGGTTTTCTAGCTGCAAATTCTTTTAACTTTTGTTTATCATGGAAGGTTTTAATTCCATCTTCCATCCTGAAGCTTAATTTCACTGGATACACGATTCTTGGCTGGAACCCATTTTTCTTTCAGAGTTTGAAATATGTTATTCCAGGATCTTCTAGCTTTCAGAGTCTGTGTTGAAAGATCAGCTGTTATCCTGATTTGTTTACCCCTAAATGTAATCTGCTTCCTTTCTCTTGTAGCTTTTAAAATTCTCTCCTTATTCTGTATGCTGGCATCTTCATTATAATGTGTCTAGGTGTGGATCTCTTATGATTTTGCACATTCGGCGTCCTGTAGGCTTCTAGAATTTGGGATTCTGTCTCTTTCTTCAAGTCTGGGAAGTTTTCTCGTATTATTTCATTGAATAGATTGCTCATTCATTTGGTTTGGACCTCTATACCTTCCTGTATCCCAATGACTCTTAAGTTTCGTCTCTTTATGTTGTCCCATATTTCTTGAATGTTCTGCTCATGGTTCCTTAACAGTCTTGCTGAACTGTCTATGTTCTTTTCAAGTTGAAATACTTTGTCTTCATTGTCTGATGTTCTATCTTCTAAGTGTTCTACTCTGCTGGTAGTATTCTCAGTTGAGTTTTTAAGTTGGTTTATTGCTTCCTGCATTTCTAGGATTTCTGTTTGTTTGTTTTTTATTACCTCTATCTCCCTGTGTAGTTGATCTTTTGCTTCTTGGTTTTGTTTATGTAATTCATTATCGAAGTGATCTTTCATTGACTGATTTTGCTGTCTAATGTCTTCCTTGAGACTCCAGATCATCTGAAGCATGTATATCCTGAATTCTTTATCTGAAATTCCATCTGTTGCAGCTATTACCTCTTCTAAAGTTGAGTTGACCTGCATTGCTTGTGGTCCTTTCTTTCCTTGTCATTTCATACTGCTCGCGTTTTTTTCTGCTTGGTGAAACTCTTGTGTTTTTGAAATTTTCCCCCTATATATTTATATTACTCTTGTATAGTTGAAAAGTCTCCCTTGCAGGGCAGGCATCGGCTGTGCTCCACCTCCAGTTGGTGTGACGTGTCTACCACGCCCGCGGACCTCTGGGGCTGTTCTGCCGGTCAGTCGCAGGTCTGCCTACCTTGCAGGCTCGGGCGGCGGCTCTGCTCTGCCCTTACACCAATTGGGGTGATGTGTCTACCACGCCGGGGGGTCGCTGGGCCTGTTCCGGGCGTGGGCGGCGGCTCTGCTCTACCCCTACTCCAATTGGTGTGACGTAACTACCACACCGGCGGGCCACTGGGTCTGTTCAGGGTGTGGGCAGAGGCTCTGCTCTACCCCTACTCCAATTGGGGTGACGTGACTACCACGCCCGCGGGTCATTGGGTCTGTTCTGGTTGCGGGCGGCGGCTCTGCTCTGCCCCTACTCCAATTGGTGTGACGTGTCTACCACGCCGGCAGGCCGCTGGGCCTGTCCCACCAGTCGGTCGCAGGTCTGCCTACCTTGCGGGCTCTGGCGGCGGCTCTGCTCGGCCCCCACTGCAGTTGGGGTGAAGTGATACCACGCCGGTGGGACACTAGGCCTGTTCTGGGTGCGGGCGGCGGCTCTGCTCTGCCTCTAGTCCAATTGGTGGGACGTGTCTAGCACGCTGGCGGGTCGCTAGGCCTGTTCTGGGCGCAGGCGGCAGCTCTGCTCTGTCCCTACTCCAATTGGTGTGACATGTCTACCACGCCGGTAGGCCGCTGAGCCTGTCCCACTGGTCGGTCGCAGGTCTGCCTACCTTGCGGGCTCAGGCGGCGGCTCTGCTCGGCCCCTACGGCAGTTGGGGTGAAGTGATACCACGCCGGCGGGTCGCTGGGGCTGTTCCGGACGCGGGCTGCAGCTCTGCTCTGCCCCTCTGGCCCCCACAGCACTCAGCAGGATCCGGACCGAGAAGCAGTCTCCGCGGGTTCCTCAGCCCTGGGTCAGAGCAGCTCCGGGAGCCAGAACTCGGCCGCTCTGGGCTCTGTGCATGCTCTGATAGGAGCAGGCTCCAAAAAGCAGCCTCCGCAGGCTCCTTAGCCCTGGGCCAGAGCAGTTCCGGGAGCCAGAATTCGGCTGCCCCGGGCTCCGTGTATGTTCTGATAGGAGCAGGCCCCAAGAAGCAGTTTCCACGGGTTCTTCAGCCCTGGGCCAGAGCAGTTCCGGGAGCCAGAACCCGGCCGCTCTGGGCTCCGTGCATGCTCTGATAGGAGCAGGCTCCAAGAAGCAGCCTCCGCGGGCTCCTTAGCCCTGGGCCAGAGCAGTTCCGGGAGCCAGAATTCGGCTGCCCCGGGCTCCGTGTATGTTCTGATAGGAGCAGGCCCCAAGAAGCAGTTTCCGCGGGTTCTTTAGCACTGCGCCTGAGTAATTTGTCTGCGAGACGCAGGCGAATGGCAGCCTGAAATTACCTGTTCTATGGTTGAATGAGCTGCGATCAGTCGAAAACAGGGATGATGACGTCAACTCTCCAAGATGGTGTCTGCTGGCTTCCTCTGTGGTCTGACCAGTGGAGAACCGAACTGGACCACTTCCTTCCCCCATCTCAAACCCAGAATTCAGCACTGTGTACAGTGATTGCACAGCTGGCAGGAGCCCACAGAATCCGCAGCGCTGTATCTTTGCGTTGCTATCTCTTGCTTCCCAGCGCGTGCCGCAGATTCTAGCCACGGGGCGATTTGCTGAATAAGCGGTGTGACCCTCCGTGCGGACAAATCGCTCGCGTTTGAGCCCCTGTAGCTGATCCTCGTGTGATGAAAATCCTTCCACTAGGTTTTGGAGCACCCCAGTTTTGCTAGAAATTCCTAACAAGATAGTTTTTAGCTGTTCTAACTCATCATTCTTCCGAACAGTGACGTGGTACACGGGAGTGATGCACACCCTTCGCCACCATCTTCCCCCTCGTGTTGTGCCATTTTACATTCCCACCAGCAAAACACGGGAATTTTGATTTTCCCACATATTTATCAGCAGCTGTTTATTTTTTTCCTGGTTTTGAAGAAATTGCCATTCTACCAGTTGTGAAGTGGTTTTGACTTGTGCCTTTTGATTTATTTTGTGGTTTTGATTATTGTTGCCCTAATCATTATAATATTGAGCATCTTTTCATTTGCTTAATGGCTATATGTATATGTTCTGGGAAAAATGTAGATTCAAGAACTTTGAGCCCATTTTCATTAGTTGTTTGTTACTGAGTTATAGTTCTTTATGCATTCTGTATATGAATGCCTTATCAGAAAGACTACATAATTTGCAAATATTCTCTGCCATTTTGTTTCATTTTTATCCTATTAAACATAACCTCTGATGAATGTTTCTAAATTTTAGGAAGTCCAGTACTGAAACTATCTTTCTTAACTCTTCCCTGTAAAACACACCAGAGTGAATCCAATTTCCCAAGATTTTACTCTGAAGAATTATGTTGGAATTACACCTTTTATGAAAGTCAGCATTTATTCCAACAAAGAATCTGTCCATTCACCACTGTGAGGAGAAAATGGACTTGGATAACTCTGTTAAAATAAATACAAGGAAGAATGATCTATTGTGCTCTTCATTTGAGGATAAAGAAAAAAAACTATTGAGGTATTTCATGTTTAGTGGGAAATAGAACTAAAAATAAAAAGCAGATACATCTTCCTGAGTTGGAGCTGTGACACATTCACAGACAGAAACCAAGAAGTACCACAGAGCCAGGTCTTGTTTTGCCCACAAGCATCATGGCCCTCCTGCTGCACACTGCCAAGAGCCATTTTTTTCTATGCAAACAAACAACATTTCCACAGTAAGATCAGTAGCCCTATTACTGGGAGTGAATAAAAGAAAAGATTAGTAAAATATTTTGGGTCTATTCCATGGAGTACTTAGAAATATAGAAATCACAAATCTCTACTAGCATGGAAAGCTATTAAAAATTATAAAAAGTGAAAATTATTAACAAGATTGGGTATTTTTTAACAATAAAGTTTATGTAAATTACAAACTATAAGAGTAGTTATGATGTTTTTGATCAATGTTCATATTCAGACCTTTAAATGTTCCATCGTCATTCAGGCTACGAGTTAAGCATGAATCTCGGAACATGTCTATTAATTCTTCCTCATATTCTAATTAACAGAGTAAATGCCAAGGAAAATTGGGTATGATTCCATCTAAATTACATTTTCTTCTTTCCCAACTGCAAACAGTAGGTTTAAAGTAGTTCTGCCTAAACACCACAGGATGTAATCTCTTAGCTTCAGTCTTATTTTGTCTATGTTGCCTAAACTCTGATATGTACTTGTACTTCACATGTAGAAAGGTAACAATTATTTGTTCCCTATGTATTTGAGCAGAGAAAGATGAATACTTCAAATAAATCAAAACTGGATCTTATAAAATAGGAAATATATACACATGAAAATTACATATTTACAAAGATAAAAATTGAAAACTATCAAACCCAATAGATGTGGTTGCTTTTGAAAAGGAGAAAGATCAGAGAAATAGTGATAAAGCCAAATAAATGTATAATTAAATAAGAGGCTTTGCATAGGCCTAAGATAACAGTGTGCTATGAAGTAAGGATTAGAAATAAGTGCACTCTCTACCAATATGGTCCCATCTTTAAAAACAAAAAAAGAAAAAGAAAGAAAAGAAAAAAGAGTAGACATTATGGAGATGTAATGAAGGATATCAGTGACTAAAGTGACCAGGAGGTCAAGATGGGGACGACTTAATGAAGTCCATAGTTTGAAGTTTGTCATAGGAAAAAGGTGACCCTACAATGTGCACTTTTTGGAGAAGCAAATGAAAGCAAGGTTAGAAGGGCAGACAATGAAAGTGAAATACATGCAGCCAAGTGAAGTCTGAATGTAGTACAAAAACAGAGAATGAAGCCAAAGGGAATTTAGAGAAGCAGAAATAATATAAAAAGCAGAAGGCGAAAGTATATAAATTTGAAAAAGTGACCAAGTGTTTAGATTAAAAGAAAAAAAGTAGGAGAAAGTTGAAATAGTAGAAAGATGATTCTCAGGTACCATGGACAAACTATAATTCCTATAAGCTGATAAAGGAATTCCATGGCTTTGTAAGATTCCTCAAGATACAATATAATTAAAAAGATAATGGAAGAGTAGGGCAGTGTTTTGTATTGTTTCATTCAGCTGTTTTAATTCCAAGCAAGACTTCAATGTGAATGGGTAAATTAATAGTGGTCGATTTTTAGTAGGCCTCACAATCACCTGAAATGCTTTTTAAAGCACAGAGTGCTGGACCCCATTCCCAGAGTTCCTAATTCAGAAGATTTGTATTCTGTTCTGAAAATGTGCCTTTCTAACAAGTTCACAGATGATGTTTATGCTACAGGTCTGGGGACCACTTTTGGGAATTAGTGGTATCAACAATGTTAAGAATAATTGGGCTAAGTAATTATTTTGTAAAATATCTAGCTGATTGTGTTGTGTTTTCCCTGAGAAAGCTTTCCCATACAAAAAGCCTTTGCTTAGACCAGAAATTCAAGTTATTTTAGGTGGGGAATTCTCAAGGTTGATTTATTTTGAGAGGGCAGGTTAAGCCCTAGTTTTTATAAAGTCAATGAGAAAGGATTGAATTCAGGGAGACTTTAGCTTTAATTTCAAGATGAAAAAGTGATCCAAAGCTTGAGACCAGGATTTAATATATATTATAAAGAGTAATAAGGATACTGGGGTATAGGCCAGAAAATCTTAGTAACCAGAAATGCTTTGGCACAGTGTGGTGATGAAGAGCATACGCTTAAGGATTGTGGACCTGGGTTCCACTTCTGACTCTCATTTACTAATTGTTCCATGGGAAAGTTATCCAACATTTTTCATCCTGGTTCCCGTATTTTAAGATGGGGATAAACACATGCAACCCTATTAATCAGAATAGGCAATCTGTTGAGAAAACACATCCCCAAAATTCAGTGGCTTGAAACATTAAGTTGATTTCTTGCTGTCATAAATTCCAAAAGTTCCTGATTAAGATGATCTTTAAGGCAGAGACTCAGAAACTCAAGAAGATTGCATCTTATGAGTCTAACCTATGTGGCTTCTAGGTTGCCTTGATGTCATCCCAATAATAGGTGAGGAGGCAGAAGGAAAGAATAAAAAAAAAAGCAGAGAGCTTTGCCCAATAGTATTTACCTCATTAACTTAGAGTAATACACACTACTCTCATTGAAAGTCCAATTGCAAAAACTAGTTATGTGACCACACCAAGATGCACAAGGGGCTAGAAAATAGTTTCTGAAGCTTTCCAAACAAAAATCTAAACTAGGGCTGGGGATGTGGCTCAAGCGGTAGCGCGCTCGCCTGGCATGCGTGCGGCCCGGGTTCGATCCTCAGCACCACATACCAACAAAGATGTTGTGTCCGCCGAGAACTAAAAAATAAATATTAAAAATTCTCTCTCTCTCTCTCTCTCCTCTCTCAGTCTCTCTTTAAAAAAAAAAAAATCTAAACTAGAAAAGAGAAGCGTGAGTAAAACTCAATTGGTCATCTCTGCTACTGTAGCTCCCAAGATTGTCTTAAGCTTTAAAATAAAGTAGAAAGTGTAAAGTGCTTAGGGCATTGTGACCATTTTCCTGATTCAGTGGTTCTACATGTCACAATTGGCTATGGCCAGTCCTGGGAGAGTTGGAAGGTGATTTTTTTTTCTTTCTTAAATTTCATTTAAAAATAATGATAACCATGGAAGACAGAAATTTTTAAGACTATAATTCCTGCCTAAAAACTAGTCATTAGATCATTTTGAAAAGAGTTGATTATCAAAGCAAAGCCCACTCTTTTTTAGCTATTTATTACTTTCCTAAGCCTATTAACAGTAGGGAGAAAAACATCATTATCCTAATCTATTTGCCACATAAATTCTACAGTTATCAACATTTTCATCTATGCCCTTTATGTTTGTTTTAAAGAAAATCCTAATTACAGTATCATTTCACCTGTACATATTTAATATTACCAATGATAATTTTATATACCAAATTAAATTTGTAGTAATTTCTTATCAACATCTACCTCCAAGATCATGCATTTCCTTC
Organism: Spermophilus citellus; assembly: GCF_964194105.1. Classification (NCBI taxonomy): domain Eukaryota; kingdom Metazoa; phylum Chordata; class Mammalia; order Rodentia; family Sciuridae; genus Spermophilus; species Spermophilus citellus. The sequence goes on from NC_138188.1 coordinate 71,623,567, forward strand.
TCTGAATATGTGAAAAATAGCCTTTTAGAGTTGTTTAATTTGAATCAAAATTCAAGAAAGTTCCCAGATTGCATTTTGTTGATAAGATTCTTAAGTCATTTTAGTGGATAACTGTTTCTCTAAACACACAGCTTTCATGTGTGTACATGCTATTTTGTTTTTTGTCATTTATATGCTGAAGAAAATGAAGTATTTGTCCAATTTATCTTATTTGTCTCATAATTTGTCTCATAATTTATATTATTTGTCTTATTTGTCAATGATGACTTCCATCATTTAACACAAAACCATTTCCTATAAACAAGCAGGTATATTCTGGAAGTTTGATTAGATTTGAGATGAATTCTTAGAGCAATACTACTACATGGGTTTCCTTCATAGTAGACCACTCCAGGAGGATCATACTGTCTAATTGATCCCTTAGATGATGTTACAATTAATCAATGGGTTCACTTGATGTGAGTCTGATCTTTCTTTAACAAGTTTCTCACCACCTGTCATGTAATGATTTTAGTAGCTATTGGTAATCAATACCTGGGCTCTTGTCTTGATGGTGATTTTAAATGCTATCTGCATTCAATAGTTTAAATTATTCTATGAAGAACTTCTTATTAACTCCTTAGACATGCTGAGGTATCATTCAAACAGGAATCAGTTTTATTAATAACAAAATTGTGCCCCTAAAACCTACAACAGTTATGAGTTTCCTCTGCATATCATTATGAATTCCAAGCTTTTAAATGTGATTTATCTGTTTAATCCATTTTTAGTTTTATTTTTCTGATGGTAAAATTCTGATCTTGGCTAATATGAGTCCCATTGAACTGAACTCCTGCATCCATCTGGTCTGACTCCAATTGTCTCAATAGGTTCCTTGGTTTATATTATAACATAATTCCCTGGGGCTGATGTTGAATAATTTGTGTCCTAATAGTCATTTCTCTGAGGTAGTTTTGTACCATTTGGTGACCAATTGCATTGGGGAGGTACTCCCAGCTGCACTTTGCTGTGGGATTTGTATTATTTCTAGTTTTCTTCTTTGTTGTAAGACATTTAACATATTGTATAAATTGGAGAATTCACTAGTACTTTTGAAACAAAGTATATCTGATTCTTTGTTGATTAGAGAGTTCTACAAATGTCAGTTGGATCAAGATGGTAGATAATGTTGTTCAAGTCTTGTACATCCTTGCTTGCTTTCTATTTATCAATATTTGAGAGTGAGGTACCTAAGATTACAACTATTATAATTCCAACTATTATTTAATTCTCTATTTCTTTTCTTTCTGTTAGTTTTTACTTTATATATTTAAAGTTTCTGTTGTTAGACATATATGTATGTGTGTACTGTGAAAAGGCTTTTTCTCTAGTAATATTTCTTGTCTTAAAGTAAACTTGGACACTATTTGACACTAATGTGATCATTCCAGATCAATGATAGTTACTGTTTACAAGGTATGTTTTTTTCCCCATTTTTCATCTTCACCAGTGGGGTCTTTGAATCTACCATGTCTATTATAGACAGGCTATAGTTGGATCTGATTTTTTATTTTCAGTCAGACAGTGGATTTTGGTGCTTTGACCATTCACATTTTATTTAATTGCATTTAATTTTTATTACATTTAATCATATTTTACTTAATTTATGGTTGAATTTTCATATACTATTTGACTGTGTCTATTTAGATAAAGTTATGGGTAAGAAAGCCTTACACTCCTATTCTCTAAGTTTCATCATTTTCCACTAACACATTATTCTCAGTTTGCCTTAAATACTGGCCCATTCCTAAGGCTCTGAAATGGTTGCTTGGGTAATTTTCTGCAGTTCCACAGTTGCTTCATGAAGGTAGATATGGTGACCTCCTTGCTTTTCCATGATGAATATCCCCAATACAAGAATTTTGCAATAGTTCAGTAATAAAATAAAGCCATTTTTAACCTGAGATGAATATTAATGAATGTTACAGAATATATTTAATAAACATTTAAAAGATAAAATACACAAAACATAAAGAGTAAATAGTTTTGGGAAGTGATAAAAAAGGAGACATAAGGATGAATTCCAGGTCAATAGAAAATGATGATTAAAATTGTAAGTTTCAATCCAAAATGTGTCACTTTGGCTGGCTTCCCGGTCAGCTTATTTATCTGAAAAACAAGGACAATAATCATTTTGGTGTGAGGATATAATACTAGAATGCATTTAAAATTGTTTACACCATGCCTGATATCTTATAAATTCCTCACAATTCTGGGTACGACTTTTACCGTTATTAGGTCATCCTCTGCTCCTATTAGTTTTGTTAGTAGTACCATTGAAAATTGACCACAGCTGCCTTGGGTATGCTCCATAAGAGTTATATAAAAAATTAAGGGCCTTCTAAATCTTTTTAACCATCAATGAGATAAACCTAAGTAGGAGTCTTAAAACAATTAAGAAGCATACTATTTTTATACTAAAAGCTCTAAATATGTTATGTCATAATTGTCAAAAATAATAAGGAATACAATATTTTTAAGAGAAGCTGTCAATTACTTTTAAAATAGCTGTCAAATTTTCCTCCCTGTGTAATTTATTCCAAAGGGGTTTTAAAAATAACATTTATTTCCTCTCCAATTTTCTTCATTCCTTCAGCAAACACTGATTATTTTCCCTAGCGGCCTGAATAGAGATTGAAATCAATGTGAATTTGAGGTTTATTATTTGATTAGTGTACCTGAATCATTAATGATATGAGCTCAACTCTTAAAATAGTTTGAATAAAGAGCTGCTGTCATGGATCACACAAAGGGAGACCAACAATTCAAGCCTTCATTTCTACACATTAATATTAACTATGAACTCATGTCCTAGACCTTATTTCAATATAAAAGTCAAATGAATTCTATAATATATTATGATGGCTATGTTTTCATTTATTTTTATTCATTTATCATTTAATATATATTTCCATTGTTTCAAAATATATTAGAAAATGCTTTTAATACACATGAGATAGTTAAAGATAAAGGCAGAAGCATATCAGGCAAAAAGATAGCAAAGGGATAGAGCTAATGCTAACCCAGAATCTTGGGTCAGAAGATGATTGAACTTTGCCTACTGTGTCCTTCCTGAAAGATAAAAGAAAAAGTGAAATAATGAACCACATATTCTCAACATCTATTAAAAGAAATGTACAGATGAAACTTTCATTGCACTAAATTCTTGAAGGAATACCTTTCCATAGGACTTTATATAAGACATAGCTTGCAAAATATAAAACCAAATCTTCCTCAGAAATTTGCAACAGGCAATTTTTTTTTCACATAGTCATTTCTTCATGATTGCTAAATAAAAGCCAAGAAAATACTATCAAATATCATCCCCATAGAATTATTTAAGGGTGATGTAGGCAAATGTCATTTGAATCTCCACATCTAATAGACACTAGGGACCCAACTTTTATATAGCAGTGTTTACTCCTGTAACTTTCCTCCCTGACTTCCTAGAGACCATTCCCTCTGTGTTACTTCCTTCTCTCATTACTTCTTCCTGCTATGCCACAAAGCTCTATTGACTTTTTCTCACCTCATGTGCTTATCCTGAGCAACTTACCTGCCACCCAAGGTTTCAGCTACCAACTTTATACCAGTAAGTCACACATCTATGTGACCATCCTAGGACACTTAAGTCTAGCTCCTCACATAGATTCCTGCATGTTGGATAGATGTCTAAACCTCATCAGGTTTCTAAGAAAACCTGCCTTTTTCTTGTAGTTCCTATCTGGGATTTCACACCATTATCCAACATAACTGAAGCAAATCCATCAGCCCCTTCTCAAGTTTATCTCCTTACTTATTTTCCATATCTTCAGGATCATCCTTATTAGCACCTTACTTCCTTATTTTAAGTCCTTATTTCCATGTTTTTATGTGTGTGCAAGTCTACCTTGCTCAGCAGTGAGTTTTCAAAGATCAGCCTGCTTCATCTTGAACTCCAGCACTAGGTACTGGCAGATCCTGTCATATTATTGGTTAAGGATATATATATATATATATATATATATATATATATACACACACACACACACACACACACACACACACATATATGTATGTATATATATATATATATGTATATATATATAGATATATACATACATATATTATTTGTATGTATAATTAGTGCATGAAGAAATAATCATGAAAGAAAGGAGCAGACAGTATTTAGTTGTGTTCTGCACATCCTATTTCATCATATCTAAGAGGCTCAATTGTAAAATGTGTCATTATTTTATAAAAATCATTGTTTAATAACAAGGGGGAAATAGCACTGATTATTGTAAGATGCCACCCATTATGCAACACATTCTAATTTCAGAGTGTAAAAATAAAAATGCAAATAAAAACAAATGTGTCTAGCAATTAATAAAATATGAAACATGTTATCTAATTTAAATTATGTCACATCATGGTGATAGCAAATGAAATGAATAAACTAAAACTTGAAAATAAACGAATAATAGCACAAACCCCCAAGGAGCTCTTTTTCCTCTGGTTACTTCATACAGCCATATTTGTGGCTTGCCGCAGTCTGGCTGGGCACAATTCAGGAGCCACTTGTCAAAAGAAACGAACTTTATTTTTATAACTACAAACACCAAACAAAACAGCTCCTCAGGAAAAAACCCTCAGAGCCCAACTGCCACCACCGGCTTCCCACAAGCCTCTCACCCACACAAGCCTCACCACCTCCCACAATCCTCCTGCTCTTGAGGCCAATTGGCTGGGTCGCATGGGCGGAGCCAAAGAAGTCCCCCAATGAGCAGCTCTGTGGTCTGAAAGGGCAGGGAAACAGCCCAATGAACATCACTGCAGAGGAGCCAATCAGCTAGATGTTGCTGGGGCTGCTGTGAGCCAATCATCAGCTTTGCAGTCTGAAGGGCGGGGAAACAGCCCAATGAACATCACCACAGAGGAGCCAATCAGCTAGATGTTGCTGGGGCCGCTGTGAGCCAATCATCAGCTGGCAGTCTGAAGGGCAGGGAAACAGCCCAATGAACATCACCGCAGAGGAGCCAATCAGCTAGATGTTGCTGGGGCCGCTGTGAACCAATCATCAGCCAGCAGCTGGAAGTTTGCTGGCAGCTGGAAGTTTGCTGGGGCCCCTTTGGCTATGGCTCTCAACATCTCCCCCTCTCTGTTTAAACAACAAGCATGTGGCTTAGGGACCGTGACTGCCTTAGGTTGTCCAATACTACATATGGTCCTTACCCATCTTCGGATGAGCTGACCTCAGGGCGTCAGCCTCCTGTCTTAGGTTGGTACCATTGTAATTGGATCTTACCCGTCATTGACTACCGGTCCAGTATACAGCCACACCTGTGGAGAGGTCTTTGTCATGACAAGCAGAAGGGAGGAAGATACACCAAGCCAATTGATGGCTCTTGTTGGAAAAATTGTACCACCGATGACATCATCAGCAAAAATACCCCAACATTACCACAAGTCGCTGCACCAACAGATAGTGCACAATGCATACAAGTGAGTTCACAATGCATACAAGTGACACATAGTTTAGGCAAGTTCTGCAAGCAGTTCAGTGATGGCTATTGCAGAAACTGTAGATTAGTTTTATCTTTGTCTTCACCGGCACTGGGATGAAGATAGGAATTCTGGCAATAATGGCTAAAGAAAAAATTGTGTAATATTCCAGAAGGCACTAAAAGAAAACAAATTTCTTAACAATTTACATTATTTTGAAGAGAATTATTAAATATAATGAAAAGGAAAGGTGAAAGTAAACAAACAGATCTGTTAACCTCCTTTTTTGTTTACATATTAAAACAATCCTTAACAGTTATTTACCCAATTTAAATTAAACCATTTAAATCACGTGAATAGAAAAAAAAATTTGAATCCATTTTTTCATGAGCGCTTATCATATAAGATATATGGACATACGTACATTCAAACATATAACACAAAACACAAGTGTGCACACATAATATAATGCATACAACACATAACATAATAGTAAAGGCCTTATAACTTTTTACAGGTTAAACCTTCATTGCAATGTTTAAAAACTCTATAGTCAAAAAAAAAAAAAAATAGAACTGATCAGCAAAACTTAACCTAGGTATGTATGAGCTCAAAAAACAAAATAGAACTTCATGATATGGGAAAGGGCAATAATAAAATAGATATTGAAAAAAGCATCCTGGTTCTGTTGCAGATGTAAGGATAGCCAAATTGGAGTTTTGGATATCAGCTGTTATGGATTTGAGCCAAATCATCTTCTTTTTGGTCTGTAGAAATCACTTTAGTTAATCTCTCTGGAATCCAAATCGGCTGCTGTTCTCCCTGTGGAAATACACAAACAGGCCCCCGACTCCAGACAATCACTGGGTCAGGACTTTAGTTATTCTCTCTGGAATCCAAATTGGCTGCTGTTCTTCCTGTGGAAACACACAAACAGACCCCCGACTCCAGACAATTACTGGGTCAGGACCTTTCCATTGTCCTGTTAGAATATCTTTCCAAAGTACCTTGGGCTTATGTACATTTTTTGGACACATATGCCTTTCTGCAGCACTAAGTCCTGATGAATCCAAATTTAAAAAGTTTAGAGTAAAAAGGGTTATTTTAAGTTTATCTTTGGGGAATATATACCCCTTCCCAATTCTGTCTTTTTGCTTTAATAAGTACATTTTAATAGTTTGATGAGCTCTTTCAACTATGCCTTGTCCCTGTGGATTGTATGGGATTCCTGTTATATGAGTAATGCCAAATGATGAGCAAAATTGTTTAAAAGAGGTAGAAGTATAACCAGGGGCATTATCTGTTTTTAACTGTTTTGGAATGCCCACAGTGGCAAAATTTTGTAAGCAATGAGCTATAACATCTTTAGTTTTTTCTCCGGCATGAAGGGAGCCCATCAAAAATACAGAAGAAGTATCAACTGTAACATGCAAATATTTTAATTTTCCAAATTCTGGCAAGTGTGTGACGTCCATCTGCCAAATATGGTTAGGTATCAATCCTCTAGGATTGACGCCAAGATTAACTTGTGGTAAAAAGATCACACAATTTTGACATTGTTTTATTATTTGTCTAGCTTGTTCCTTAGTTATTTTAAAACGCTTTTATAAAGTATTAGCATTGACATGGAACGTTTTATGAAAATTTATAGCTTCTTCTAGTGTAGAGAAAATATGTATGTCATGTGTAGTTTTATCTGCTAAATCATTGCCCAAACTAAGGGCTCCAGGCAATCCTGTATGTGCCCTGATATGTCCTATAAAGAATGGATCTTTTCTGTCCCAGATTAAACTTTGTGTAGTGGAAAACAAAGAGAAAACAGTAGAAGAAGGGGAAAACCTACCAGCATCTTCAAGGGATACTATAGCATTAACTATATACTGACTATCAGAAAATAAATTAAATACAGAATCTTTAAACATCACAAAAGCTTGTAATACTGCACTAAGCTCTACCTTTTGAGCTGATTGTTTGGGTACTAAAAATGTAAAAGTTTGATCAGGTGTAACTATTGCTGCTGTACCATAATTTGACCCATCAGTGAATATATTTGGAGCATTCATGATAGGTGTTTTTCTTGTAATTTTTGGAAAAATTACAGGATGCAATGACCAAAAAGACAATAAAGGATTAGATGGTAAGTGGTTATCAAATAAAACCTTAGATTTGCACATGATTGTTGCCCAAGTATTTAACTCATTAGCTAATTCATCAATTTGATTCATGGTATATGGAGTAATAATTTTATTGGGAGAAATTCCAAATACTCCCTTTGCTGTTTTTATTCCTTTGAGTATTAATTGTCCTACAGCCTCAGGATACCTAGTAAGAATAGTGTTAGGAGAATAAGATAAATGTATCCATAATAATGGACCTTCTTGCCAAAATACTCCTGTAGGAATATTTTTTGTTGGTAGTACAATAAATAATAAAGGCAAACTTATATCAATTCTATCCAAATGCATATTTTCCATATATGTTTCAATGATTTTTAATGCCTTTCTTGCTTCAGGCGTTAACATTCGGGGTGAATTTGGATCTGATGGACCTTTTAGGATATCAAACAAAGGTCCCAATTCTCCTGTTGGAATACCTAGATAAGGCCTTATCCAATTTATGTCTCCTAATAACTTTTGAAAATCATTAAGTGATTTGAGTTGATCTACTCGTATTTGAATTTTTGGTGGACGGACCATGGTTGAGGATAATAGAACTCCTAAATAATTAATTGGAAAATTTAATTGTACTTTATCTATTGCTATCTCTAGATTATAATTTTTAATAAGTTTGTAAGTGTGGCATAACATTCTAGCAATGTGTTTTTAGCTTTGTGTGCTAATAATACATCATCCATATAGTGAAATATTTGTAGTTCAGGATTTTGATTTCTAAGTGGCTGGATTACTTTGTTAACATAAATTTGACACATAGTTGGGCTGTTAGCCATCCCTTGAGGGAGTACTTTCCATTTATATCTCTGATCAGGACCTTCATGATTGCACTTCTATGCACTCCTAGGCCTCGAAGCATTTGAGTGGCTTGTTGTAATGGCCAATGTTTTGGCCATTCTTGACAAGAGATGATGCTAAGGTCTGCACCTGTATCCAGTAGCCCATTAAATTCATGTCCTTGAATATTTAGTTTTAGCATGGGTTGAGAATCTAAATTTAAAGAAAGCATAGCCCAATCTACACCTGTGGAGCCTAATCCCTTGGAACCTCTTTCTACAGCATGACTGGAAAATTTATCATGTAGGCTTGGTATTATTAGTAACTGTGCTATTCTATCTCCTGGTGAAATTACTGATATACCCTTTGGAGAACTGGCTATAATTTTTATTTCACCTTCATAATCGGGATCAATTACCCCAGGACTTATCAAAAGTCCTTTTAGAGTAGAAGAGCTGTGTCCCAATAATAAGCCTACTGTTCCTTTGGGAAGAGGTCCTTTTACCCCTGTGGGAATGATTTGAACTCCCATCTCTGGAGTTAGTACTGATCTGGCGGAGGCACAGATGTGCAACCCTGCACTCCCTCTGGTTTGTCTGATGAGGGATCTGATGGACAATGTGTCCTGGGCACTACCCTGATGGGGTTGCTGGGTTCATCCAGTGCTCCGTATATTTGTGGTTTGGGGCCCCGGAGCATTGGGGCCCACTGTCCATTTTTTGGCAAAGGAGCCCAATGCCTTTGTCCACGATATTGTGGATAAACACCTTGTCCTTGTTCGTTTTTTGATAATGGAGTACCCTCTATGGTGGTTTGGGAACGGCATTCATTAGCCCATTGTCTCCCTCTACGGCATCGTGGGCAAATACCCAGTATTCTACTCCTTTGATACCTAGTTTTGTTAAACCCTCCTCCTATGGGGCAATTCCTTTTAAAAGTGTCCTGTTTGTTGACAACTGTAGCATGTTCTTGGCCTGGCATATAAAGCCTGTTTTACTGCAGCTGCCACAATTTGCCCTTGTTCATTAATGTCTTTGGCATCTGAAGCCTGTTAATTGGTTCACAGCGGCCCCAGCATCATCTAGCTGGGGCCCCAGCAAACTTCCAGCTGCCAGCAGTGGCTCAGGGAGGATTGCCGTCACATCATATATTTTGTGTTGTTCATGAAAGCAAGAGCCACATGTTACAGAATCTGTTTCTTCTTCCACTTTCTCTGATTCTCTCATGACTATCACCAAGTCACACAAATTTCTGTTCAATTTCTGCTTCTCCCTGAGCTCCACTCCTTCTTAAACGAATCTTGACAAAAGAAATTAGAAAAAGGATTCTCCCTTCTTTGGGCCAGAGAAGTCAATCATTAACCTTTTGTTCTTACCACCCCGCCATAGGAATTGTGTTTCAAGCCACAGTTTTCATGGAAAAAGTCAGTGGAACACTGATCCTTCCAAAGTTTGGCTCGCTTATACCCAGATTCTCTTAGAGAGAAGCATAAAGGACAGTTTTTGTTGTTGCTGCTGTTGTTGTTTGTAGGAACACAAGGAAAAGCAACTCTACTAGGGTGATGGTGGGGGAGTTATCACCCAATCATTCCTTTATTCATTTAAAGTCTGTTTCTGCTATTTGCCAGCCTTTACTATATCCTCTGTCCTGGTACCCAAGGAGTTGAGTGCTCATCATTATTCCAGAAGTTTATGAGTGTCTGAAATTCTCCTCTGAGCTTCAAAAACTTCTGTGAAACTTATGTTATCCATTATATTATTATTATGATAACTTAAACTGTCAATCATACTTGTGATTTGGAGAAGGAACAAGATGGGAGGCTTTGCAGGTGGTTTATGCTAACAAAGCCCAGGAGATAAAATTCTTAGGAGTTTAATGAATCCTCCCACCAAACTCTCTCATCACCTGGGTCAAGTATGTAAAAGGCCTTTTCTGGCTCCACATATACTCCCCTGGATATGTTCTTTTATAACTCTTTTAAAATAATAGCTCTGTAAGTTCTTTTTAATTTTTTTCTGACACCCAACTACATAAAGATGCTATGGGGAAAATAATTAAGATAAAAAATAGCATTGCCCAAGACTTGTTCCAGCTATGGTTGGTCTTGCACCCTGTTCCTTGTACAAATTCATTCTCTGTTCTTGGTACCTGGGAACTTTTCCACATCTTTTCTCTTTGTGCTTGAGTGTGCCTTTGTTCATTAACTCATCCATTGCCATTGATACAGATGATGAAGATGATAATAAAGATAATAATGAAGATGACCGAGAACTTTATACTGATAATTTAATATAGTACTGTCTTGTAATTAAGAACTTTATTTATTCCAACACTAATCTCATAAAGTAAAACTATAATTAAATTCTTTTGAATAAAATGATTGAGGTTTACTAAATGGGAAATGGGAGAGCTAGCATATGAAGTAAGGTCTGCTCAGTCAAGATCCCTAGTGTATAGATCCCAAATTGCAGTGGGTTTAGATAGCTTTGAAATTTTCTATCAGAAGATGGTAGGTTGGAACCTACCACCAACAATTTATGTTGGTGTGATTTTAGGAAACTTAACATAATTCCTAAGACTTAGTGACTTTATTCATACTTTTTAAAAATAGAAATTTCAACATCATTTCTTTCAAGAATTTTTTGTGAGAATTTGTAAGTATAATGAAATAGCATGGCCTTAACATGATCATTATTAGTTTCTCTCCTTTGACAGTTGTTAGTACTACTTACATTAAGTTACCATTCTAATATTTAAAAGTACGTTTTTTAATAATAATAAACTATTTTATGGAATACCTTTAAGTTCACAGAAAGTTAAGCAGAGAGTAGGGTTTCCATATACTTCCCTCAGCCACATGCAATTTCTCTTATTATCAGCATCTTCCATTTGAAAGGTACTTTTATCAATTAAATCCATAATTCACATTGTTTCATACTTTACACTTCCATAGGTTTGACAAATGCATAATATCATGTCCATGACTATAGTCTACAGGATATTTTTACCGTGCTAAAAATCCCCTGTGTACCCACTATCTATCCCTCCCATTCTCCCCAAACCCCTGCCAACCACAGATCTTTTCATTGTCTATAAAAGTTTATCTTTTGCAGAACGACAAAGAGTTGGGATCATATAGTATGTAGCCTTTCAGATTTGGCTTCCTTCTCTTGGAAAACATGCATTTACTTTTCCTTTATGTCTTTACATAGATTATTAACTCATTTCTTTATAGGACTGAATAATACTCTATTCTTACATGTATGACAGTGGAGCTTTTCAGTTGTCTGTTAAAAGATATATTGGTTGTTTTCAGTTTGAGTAAATATGAATGAAGTAACATGTACGTGAGGAATTCTGTGTGGACATAAGTTTTCAAATGAAATAAGTTAATATTCAGAAACACTATTGCTGTATTATATGGTAAGATTATGTTTATCTTTGTATGAAAGTTCCAAACTGTCTTCCAAAATGGCTATATGATTTTACATTCCCAACTAGAACAACTGGGAATGACTGAGGCCCCACATCCTCACCAGCATCTGGTGCTGAAAGTTGTATTTATCTTCTTAGCCATTCTAATAGGCATGTATTGATACCTCATTGTTTTAATTTGTAATTCCCTTATAAATATGATACATTTTCATATGTTTATTTCCTGCCTGCATATAGTGTATGGTGAGATTTTTTTTCATATTTTTGTCCATTTTTATTTGAATTGTTTTGAGTTCCTTCTGTATCTTGGATATAAGTCTTTTATTGGATATGGATATGAAAATATTTTTATTTCAGTATGTGAATTATATTTCATTCTCTTCAGTGTCTTTTGTAAACATTTTTTCTAATTATAATAAAGTTCACAATATCATTTTTTTTCTTGGATCATGCTTTAGTGCTATATCTATAAACATGTGACCAAAGCCAAAGTCACCTGGATTTTCTCCCACTATTCTCTAATCATATTACAGTTTCATGTTTCACATGTGAGGCTATGATCCATTTTGAGTTATTTTTTGTAAAAAGTGCATGGTCCATGTCTAGATTTAGTTCTTTACATGTAGATATCCAGTAGCTTCTACAACATTTGTTTGAAAAGACTTCATTTACCTATGTCTTTTCAAAACTGTGTTTTGCTTCTAATTTTCTAGTTTTGTCCTAAGTTTTATTCATTTATTCATTTTATTCATATAATCTCATAAAATAAAACTATAAGTAAATTCTTTTTGAGAATAAAATGATTGAGGTTTACTAACTGGGAAATGGGACATTTTTACATACTTTTATTTCCAAGAGGCATCATATTCTAATCCATAAAAAAGAGTAGGTTCTACTTTGTACATAAGCCATTGGTGAGGTTTTTCTTATTCTGTCACTTTTGGGATCTGCTTCAAAATGCTGCTTAAACATTGAACAAAAAGTTGAAATGAATTCCAAGAAAAATCCATGCCTAAGGTCTTTTAAGAAAATTGGGTGAGATGATTGCTTGTCAACCACTTGCCTGAAGAGTATCCTTTCCAGCTCAAAAGAATAGGCTAGCTTGATCTCACTCTCTCCTTTACTATTGGCACTTCTCTTGACAATATTCTGACTAAATAGTAAAATTCAGCCTTGCCCAGTGGATGTTTTAAGCCATTTATGACCTTTCTTTTCCAGTTTCTACCTCAACTATTTTCTCTTTTCTATTAATCATAAATTTATAAACAAGCCAAAAGCTTTTCATATCATCTTATTACAATCTACCAGTGAGAAAAGTTACAGGAATATTTTACCTACTGAAAAAAAAAGTTTGTATTTTCTGAAGAGCACTCCTCTGTATCAATTTCAGAGGATGCATTTACTGGATAAAATTTAGGAGATAACTTACATTATATCTCCTTCTGAATCAGCTTCTCTTGAGGGTACCTTTTGCATAAGGTGTACGACTATAACAAGAAGTCAGAATGCATTCAGCTCTCTATAACAGAAACCTTAAAAGAATGGTTAACCCAAAAAGAAATTCATGTTCTCAACAACAGAACTGGGCTTAGCAATTGAGAGATGGTGCAAATGATTGATCAATCTGCCTCCCTACATCCTTCTTAGTTTTCCATTCTTATAGGGAGTTGTAGGGGGTGTGGGGGGTGTCGGGTATTAAACTCAGCGGCCACATCCCAGCCCTATCTATTTTGTATTTTAGAGGCAAGAGCCTCACTGAGTAATTTAGGGCCTCACTTTTGCTGGCTTTGAACCCCTTCTGTCTCTGCCTCTCAAGCCACTGGGATTATAGCTATGCACCTGTATTTTCCATTCTTAATGTGTGTTCACAAAATGGGTATTGAATGACTGGTTACTACACCTAGAGTACAGAAAGGAAAATGCCTGACAGATTTATCAAGATAATAGTCTTTCCAGAAATTCCAGTATACTCTCCCTTATAGCTCATTAGACAGAATTATGCCAGATGGCTATCTGTAACTATAGGAAATACTTGGGAATGAAATGTTTTATTTTCAGCTATATGGATTGCTGCCCTATTATGACTCTTTTTATAATGAAGGAGGAACAAAGACATAGGTTTGTCTGCTTACAGTGTCTATGACAGAAACTATGTCTGCTCAACAGCTTTCAAGCTTAACAGGACAGAAATTGAGCAAACAAGCTCCAAAAAATATGACTGCAACTACAATCATATTTTAGTAATAATTTATGTTATAAAGTATGCAGATCCATAATTATTTTAATAGGGAGAAAGTGACTAATTTTGATTTCCCCACAGTCTAATCTTTTTAATCAGACTATGTAGTAAAAATGCTTTCTAAATATTTTTTGAAATTTATTCCTTCTTCTCCATTTCTTCCATCATTTTCTTAAGGTAGGCCTTGATTAGTATCACTAGTTTTTAACTGGTTGCCACCCTTTCAACTCCAAATCATTGCAAACTCATCCTGAAAATAATGTCAGAAGTTTGAAAATATAAATGACTATGCTTTACTTGTACAAACTAGTTAAGTTAGCTAGTTCTTGCTTCATAACTACTATTCACCAAGCAGCTCACATTGTTCTTCCTCCATGGAAATTTTACTGGGATTCAATAAAGTGCTTAGCCCAGTGCTTGCCACACATTTCAATAATGAGCCACTTTTCTCTTCTCACTTGATGCTTTATTCAATGGATGTCCCTCTGTATTCTCTTTCGTCCATCAGGCTTTCTATTTTGTTGTTGTTGTTGTTGTTGAATTGAAACAAACAAAGTTCAGAGAAAAAAGAGGCAGCTCAGTTTAGGAATCACTTTCTCAAAGATATCCTTTCTGCTTCCTTCGATGCTGTCATGAGAATGAGTGACTAAATCTATCAGAACCCAGCTCTGCACTCGGAGGCTCTGTGTTAGATGCTTGTATGGTGTGCTAGCTACATTTTTATAGTTTTTTAAAATATTTTTTCTGTTAGTGTTAACCGAGTGACTGGCACACAGTAGGTGCCTCATAAGTGTTTGACAAAAATGGTTATGTTACTTATATACATGATCTTTAGTTACAGAAAAGGCGACTTTGTTTCAGTAATGTCAAAACCATTTCCTCTGTTAATCATTTAAATTCACATAGAAATTAACTTCACCAATGATGCATATTTATCTCCTATAACACACTGAAGAAATTGCAAAGCAAGAAAAACCAATCATTTAAAACCACTTTAAAAATGCAACCTATACCTTTGGGGGAAATGACCCTAGAAGGTAAATTTTTCAAAAAAATCCAGATTAATATGAAATGGAATATTTATTTCCCATGTTAAGCTTGCCCTCGTGATTACAGATTACTGTGTTCTTATTTTGGTCTGGCAGGAACAAGTGAATTTTTGAGACTTGTGTCTAATTTTAATTACACTCCTATAACTTTATTATGCCTTTAAAAACCCTATTTTAATGTATCATTTTAGCAGAAATGGGCTGAAGACGACATAATTCACTTTGAATCTTAAAATTGGGAGACTCTACTGTCTCCCTCTTACTGCAAAGAAGGAAACTTAGTCCAAAGGTTTAAGTCACTTAAGTCACACAATAATTGTGTCAGAGAAAGGGCTAAAACCGGGATGCCAGAGGCAAAGTACACTTTCTGAGAGGAACTTAGAAATGTGTCCCAAATCCCATTGTGGCAGTTTTATACTGTGTCACTTTACCTGATTTCCTGTTATACTTTTCCCTATGTATTTTCTTTTTAGATTTGGCAGAAGGAGAAGTGTCTGTCAGACTTGGAGGTCAGAAGCACAATAGCTGCCATCACTCTTTGAAAGCTACCATGACTGCACATGTGAAAGAGATGCACAGGGGCAGCATATTTCCATCAGCTCCTGGCCCCCTCACTGCCATGGGCAGCTCTCCAACCCATCTGCTGAGCTTACTCATCACACACAGAAAAACAACCTTCTACAGCCACTTCACCAGTTCTTTCTTGAAATCCTGCTCCAGGAACTTGCTGCTGCTGGGTTTAAAAGTCCTATTGGTGACTGTTCTCTTCCTCTCAACCTCTCACTCTTCAGTGGCACCTACAATTGTGGAAACTTGTATTGGAACAATAAAAACCATATTCCACAAAGCTCCTGATGGTTCTGCTTCCCTGGATGAACTCTGACTAATACACCCAATTAGCACTTTAATTGCCACATCTTACACATCATTTTATGGTGGGGAAAGGGTTTGCTAAGCTGATAGTTAGAATACATTAAATACATTGAAAGAAGGTTATAGTATAAATTGGCATATAGATTTACATAAACAGATCTAACCTTTGTCCTCAAACTATAACTTTGAATAATAAAAACCTAATATGATTTTGTTCCCCCAAAATAATGATAAATAAAACACAGAGATTAAACTGATTACCTAAACACAATAGGTAATCAGTTTAAAACACAGAGATTAAACTGATTACCTAAACACAATAGGTAATCAGTTTAATCTCTCTGTTTTATTTATCATTATTTTGGGGGAACAAAATCATATTAGGTTTTTATTATTCAAAGTTATATCAAGTTATATCAATGCTACAAGGGAGCTTATAAAGTAACCTCTTTAACATGGTATTTTCAAAATTTATTTGAGCACAAAAACTACATTTTCCTTTTTTTAAATGTAAGGAGTGGCATGTATTAATAATGGACAACAATGCACAGTTGAGTGTTTTGGAGAAAATATATTTATTAAGGTTTTTAATTATAATTCAAGGATTCTTGCTCTGTTATTCAGCATGAAGATTATAAAGAAATTCCTTTGGATTTTAATTGTAAAAGTACCAATTATCAGAAAGCGCTCAAAGGCATCAGTTTATGTGCAAGTTAAGTGTGCCTTTTTTACTAATGCAGGGAATATTGACTTATTGGTTGGCTGAATAAGTAAAAGAATGAATGAAGGGCATCTCTATCTTGCAATTAGTATAAAGTGCATTCTTGCTATGGAAATGAATCTGGTTCTTCTACTTCTTTCTATTATGCACTGCCAATCCACACTCAGCCAAGCTGTTTCTGAAAAATGTTGGTGTGAATACACCCTTCACTATTTCTTCCACACTGACTGTAAATATAATTTAGGCATAAATCATCAAAAGTAAATACCAGTGAGCACTTTAATCCTTTATAATAAATCAGGGAAATGGGGAGTCTATGCCTGATGATGAAGTTTTAGTGTAGGTCAAACCAGCAGTTTGCTGAGGAGGGAGCACGTTAGTAAACAGAGAGCATTTTGTTAAAGACTCAGGGTCCCACTATACAGAAGAATTTTTTTGCACATACTTCTATCTTGCCTAGTTACGCAGTCATGTTGTTTTTCTCTTCAGCAAAACAAATCAAACATAAATGAGTTTTTGTTTTGTTTTTTGTTTTTTCTGAATACCTACTGCCCCAAGGAGATGAGCTAGGTGGTAAAGAAAAAGATGAAAAATCAAACAAAATAAAATCAAATCATCAAAACCTGCTGTCTTCAAGTAATTTCCATTTAAGGGGGTAGATGATATATCAAAATTATAATTGTAATTGTAATATATCACCTATCATCTATGATATATTAAAGTTATATATATAAGTTATATAATTTTAATTATAAGTATAACTTTAGTATATCATCTATCATATATATGTGTGTATATGCATATACATGTATGTATATACATACATACATATATATGGTTGAATCTTTTCAGTGTCACAGGAGAAATTTAGATTAAGTTCTAGCAAAGTTAAGCAGAGGGAGAACTTATTCCCAGGTGGAGAGACCAAGGAAACCTTCCTAATTTAGGTAGCATTTGAGTCAAACCTTGAAGAAAAAGCCAGATGGAGAGTTCTGAAAGATGATTTAACCAATACTAATGAAGACAAAGGCCTGGAAGTCTGGTTATAAACCACAATCCTAGATATATTGAAATTTCAAATAACTACCACCACCAAATAAATAAACAAATCATTATAGGAATATACTATGAATTATTTAGGACATAACTACATTGAGAATTATTTGTCCCTTATCTGAAATTTTTAACTAGGGAAAATATATTTATATTTGTTAAATTTGACAGCTCTCCTTGAAGGGCAAATCACATAGGAATATCCTGAGAAAGAGTAGTTTTGCTGGTTCCAGTGGAATGCTGCCCCCAAAAAACATACATATGTTGGAATCTAGCTGCTTCTGTCTTATTTGGAAATAAGACATTTATAATTTAAATTAGGCTTTTAGAGTGTGCTCCCACTCAGTATAACAAAGGTATAGAAAGGGGGAATTTGGCCACAGAGTCAGACACACTTAAAGGGAAGGTTACATGAAGATGGAGGTTCGGGATGCAATGAAGCTGTCACATGTGAAGAAATGTCTGAGGGAGCCGGGGTAGTAGCTCAGTGGTAGAGAGCTTGCCTAGCACAGAGGCACTGGGTTCAATCTTCAGCACCACATGAAAATAAATAAATAAATAAACAGACAAATAAATAAACAAACAAATAAAAAACTAAGGTGTTTTGTCCATTTACAACTAAATATATATTTTTAAATTAATAAATAAAAAGAAATGTCTGAGGCTACCAGAAGTGGGAAGGGCAAGGTAGGAGCCTAAAAGTTCTGGAGAGCACATCCCTGCCAACAACTTGATACTGGACTTTCAGTCTCCACAACAGTGAGACAATAAATTTTTGTTGCTCTAAACCACCTAGTTTGTGACACCTTGTTGTGGCAGCCTTAGGAAACTAATACAGTTAGCAATAAACAGAAAAAGTGTTTAATAATGTACTTAGATCATCTTGACCATAGAACAGAAGGCAAAATTGTTTGAGTTCAGGTAAGATAATGAGTAAGCCTGGTATCCTCAGCAAGAGTGTCTGAACTCTCCTGTTTCCTGTGTGTCCTATTATGGATAAAGCAAATGCAATGCTGGTTTCCATATCTCTGGCCATGAAGAAAGCTATGCAATGGTTCAGCCACATCTCAAGTTCCTAGAACATGCTTTTCATTTTCACCAAAAAAGTATACAACACAAGAGAGTATATTACAAAGTACCAGAATTACACAAACTTTGAGGATAGAATAAGATGGCAAAAACTATAGAATTAAATGTCAAGTTCTACTTCCTGCTTTGGTTTAGTTAACAAATCCTTAGAAATGATCTTCCAAATTCCTTTTTCACCAGAAGTACCATGGTGAAAAAGTTTGAAAAGCAGTATTTAAATTAATGAATGACTACAGACATTTTTAGAACAGGTATCTTGAAAAGTTTTTAGGTATAAGAACAAAAAATAATATACCTCTGTACACTAGGAGTTTGTAATCCAATTGTGTAAGTAAACCACAAAAAGAAAATGCAGCATTAAATAATTTATTTATTGCAGATAATGAATTAGACAAATGATTTTTCCCCTTTTGGTTATTCCAGAATGCTACAGTGATGAGGAAAGGCATCCAGCTGAGATGTCGTTCTCAGTTTCTCCTAGAAGGATGGAACAGATTCAGAATCCATGTGTTATATCTCTCCACTAACATTTTGATTAAACCATATAAAAGTTCACTCAATATTTTTAAAGTCTTTTTTGTGAATGAGTGTGACAAAAGAAAAAGTGTTTAATAATGTGCTTACATCATCTTGACAATATTAAATATGCACTCTTAATAAGGAAAGGTGCTACCAGACTGAATCCTTCACTGCCATTCCCAAAACTGAAAAATTTCCAGAGAAAAACTGGTTTGGGGGTCATCTTTTTTGTCACTATGGCCAAAAGATTGGACAAGATAAACATAGAGGAGGAAAAGTTTATTTGAGGCTCACAGTTTCAGAGTTTTCAGGTCATACATGGCCGACTCTTTCTTTCTAGGCCTGAGGGAGAGAGAACACCATGGCAGAAGAAGGTGGAGGGGAAAAGAAGCTCAATACATGGTAATCAAGAAGCAGAAAGAGTCCACTCACCAGAGACAAAATATAAACCCCCAAAGCACACGACCAGTGACCTGCTTCCTCCAACCACACCCTACCTGCCTACAGTTTACCACCCTGTTAGTACACATCAGTGAGAGTTCAGACACTCTTGCTGGAGGATACCAGGCTTACTCATTATCTTTCCTGAACCCAAACAATTCATTTTACTTCTGAAAATTCTTCTGTTTCTAGCACCTGAGCTCTTGGGGAACACCACAGATCTAAACCATTACAGTATTAAACAATAAATAACTCTTTCGTTTCAAAATTTATATTCTTTTATCAAAAAGTTTGCAGGTAATTTCATAGAGTCACAGAAGGTGATAAAACTGATACAAATAGCAGGGAGAAAAAAAAGATAACGAAAAAAGTTATAAAACTAGAAGTGAACAACTATATGTCTGAAAGTTTTGTACATTTTTTTGAGAGATGGCTGCAATTGTTTAATCTTCATGAAGAGGTGAAATCACAATTTTTCATAATGAATCTTAGTGAAGATATAGCATGCATGAGAATAATATAGGATCCTAATTCAGAAGTTCTGGGAGAGGCTTACAAGCCTGAATTTCTGACCAGATTCCAGAGGGTACCAGTGCTGCTGCTCTTGAGCAACACTTCCCATGGATATCAAGGAGCTACTTTTTTCATATTTTATGTAATTTTTTATTTATATATGACAGCAGCATGCATTACAATCCTTATTACACATATAGAGCACAATTTTTCATATCTCTGGTTGTACACATAGTATATTCACATCAATTCGTATCTTCATACATGTACTTTGGATAGTAAGATCATCGCATTCCACCATCATTCATTACCCCATGCCCCCTCCCTTCCCTACCAACCCCACTCCCCTATTTAGAGTTCATCTATTCCTCCCATGCTCCCACTCCCTATCCCACTATGATCAGCCTCCTTAGAGCAAAGAAAATATTCAGCATTTGGATTTTTAGGATTGGCTAACTTCACTTAGCATTGTCTTCTCTAACTCCATCCATTTACCTGCAAATGCCATGATTTTGTTCTCTTTTATTGCTGAATAATATTCCATTGTGTATATATGCCACATTTTCTTTATCCATTCATCTATTGAAGGGTATCTAGGTTGGTTCCACAGTTCAGCTATTGTGAATTGTGCTTCTATAAACATTGATGTGGCTGTGTCCCTGTAGTATGCTGTTTTTAAGTCCTTTGGGTATAGACTGAAGATAGGGACAGCTGGGTCAAATGGTGGTTCCATTCCCAATTTTCCAAGAAATCTCCATATTTCTTTCTATATTGGCTGCACCAATTTGCAGTCCCACCAGCAGTATAGAGTGTGCCTTTTTCCCCACATCCTTGCCAACACTTATGGTGAGCTACTTTTAAAGACACTTACCAACTCTGGGCTGCTACTTTTCTATTCAATTGTTCCACTCTACTAGGAAATGTATGAGGACCTTTAGCTCCAGAATAACATCTTACTGACCTAGGTAATAAGAGATGCCAAAATAAATGAAAATAACATGTCTATTTCCCTTATTGTCTTCCCTTAACCAAAGAAGGGTATTGCTTTAACCAGTTGATAAAATTTGTAGTTTGGCAAAAATCATGTGGAAGGAATAAGACCATTGTCTAACTAACATATTTGCTGGCACATCAAGGAAGGATGAAGAATAATAAAGTATGAAGAATTGGGTCAAATATTTTAGAAAGAATAAAGCCTAGGAAAGGAAAAAATTCTGAACCTGAGATTAAGATTTTTGATCCATATGTACCAGTCAAGTAACACAAAGAAAGGCACTTAGCTTTCTGCCTTTGACCTTTCCATCTGCAATACAAGGATCTAAGCTTAAATATATACATTATTATGTCAAGAGTGATCACTAGAACAGTAGAATAAAGCTGCATAACTCCTAACCCACTCTAAGGGGGGAAAAAGAAGAAGAAAAAGAATGATAAATCCAATAAAAATAAATGAAAAAAATGGAACGCCACCACCAAGAAAGCACAGTAAATTGAAATCATAAGAGAGACACAGAATTAAATCAAATAGAACAGCAAAAAAAAAGAATTGATCAAATTATCCCCTTATAAAATCAGAGAGTAATATTGAATTAAAAACAAAATTATACTCCCAAGCTATCAATAACGTAAACAAATTGACTTGGAATGATTAAAAAGATGCAAGTACTTTATACATATATGTCAAAAAAAGTCTTCAAAAGTAAAACATGTAGCCATACAAATTAATGAATATTAATTGTGAAAAAATAAAATGTAATTTAAAATGGATGGTATTAAAATTATATCTCATGTAAAATATAGACAATCAAGAAAATTCTATAATCACAAAACATTGGATATCTACCCAAGCACTTTTGAACTTGTAACAAAGTGCAAGAAAAGGAACAATTTTTATAATCATAGAAATTTACACAAAACTCTATCCAAAGTTAACAACCAAAGTTATTCAAACCAAGTTGGAATATAGATAAATAAAATACTTTAAATTCCATTATATTTGATATGTAAATAACTTTATATCCAATGAAAAATATCTATCCTTTTAAACATGTATCATACATTTTAAAAGTTTATGTACTAAATCACAAAGATAATTTCAATAAATTCCCAAACACAAACAGTACAGTTGATAAGACACAGTAAAACCAACACATAGTTCAAGGGAAAAAAAAACTTATACTCAGTTAAAGAGCAAATTGAAATTTAAAAAATTTTATAAATCTGTGTATCTGATGACAATGGGTGAGAATAGGCTTAACTATTATTAATAATTAATCAAGTCATTTTAAAATATAACTCTAGGATAGCATAAAATGCTAAAATAAATTCAAAAGAAGACCACAGATGGGTGAATTTAAACATACTTCAAAAGGATACTTAGTAAAAATTATGCAAAATATAAATTAATATTAAGACTTTGGTTTACGAGTAGTACATTGACTTAAAAACAGGTAGAAAAAGGAAATAGATAAATACATTTAGAAATTGAATTCTGAAGTTTATTAACATTTACTCTGCAGAAAAAGGGCCTCTGACCCAAATTGTTTTCTCTGGAAGTTCTATTCTTCCTTAATGTTTCAAATTACATAAATTTTTCTGTGTCTTCGCAAAAAACAGAAACTTTAGAAAACTCCTGAACTTGTATTTCGAGGTCAATTTTGTAGATTCTAAAACTAGGAAAAGATAGGAAATAGGGAAAGATAAAAGTATGTAACTCAAAAAGAAATATTCTTGAATTCTATCTAATAGTATTTAGCATGTGAGTTTAACTCCAAATAGAAAAGGAAGTATTTTTAGTTTTTTTAAAATTTTATTTAGTTATAGTTGAACACAATACCTTTATTTTATTTATTTATTTTTTTGTGGTGCTGAGGATCCAACCCAGGTCCCCGCACGTGCTAGGTGAATATACCACCACTGAGCCACAACCCCAGCCCAAAAAGGAAGTATTTTTTAAAATTACTAGATGGAAATTCCTCAACCTAAGAAAGAATCTCTTTCAGAAACATTGAAAACCCATATTTTTATGGTAACTCAATAAAACCAGTCAGCTATATCCAGGGCACAGTGAGAAGGCATACTACAATGTGCTTATGGAAAACTGTCCAATTAAGATGGAAAAATGTAGAGGTACCAATGGTTCAAAATTTATTAAAGATTCAACTATCTACATAAAAAAGAACCAGCAGAAAAATTGTCACAATGAATTTAGTTGTTATATAAGTTACCAGATAATGTAAATAAATAAACATGAATCAATAGCTTACTAGAAATAATAGAAAAATAAGATGAAATAAAGGATTACATATGTAAAAGCAAGAAAAGCCAACCAGTATTTAGGGATAAACTGACCAAAAGATGTGACAACTCTAAGAGGAAAAGGTAACAAAAGACACAAAACAAGATCTAAATAATGGGATTATTCCATGCTCTTGGATGAAGAGTTTTAATGATTTAAAATAACACTTAGTTTAGAAGCCCTCAAAATCAAAACAAGATGGCAATTCAAACGACTATATAGAAAAGAGAGTGTTTCCAAACAGTCAAAAATATATAGGAAAAATAATGAAGGGGTGTTACTCTAGAAGAAACATGAAATTTTTAAAAATCCCTGGAATTCATGTAGGAATTAACAAATTAGTTGACAGAAGGAGAGTTCCTAACAGCCCATGTGTATATGTCAATGCAATTTATGATGAAGGTAATATTTCAAGTCTAAAGTTGTCCCATTTACTAAAAGATCACTGGAAAATGTGGTATCTATTAAGAGAAGCAAAATGAATCCAGATTTACTGGAGGGAATGCCAGCTGTTTATTTAATCCATTTTTTTTCTTCTGGGGAATGTAGTGCACCTTTGTGGCTGACCTAGAAGGTGGCACATAAGTAGTATATACCATAGGTGGCCTGGACCCACACAACTGTATGAAACCATGCTATGTCCTCCTCAGTCACCCTTGATCTAAAGTACCCAGGGACATTCCCTGAGTGAAACCATTCAAATATGTTTGGTTCATAATTTTTAACCTAATTACCTAAACTGTTATGTCCCCTAACTACTACAACCTGTTTCACATAACGAATGAAAATTAATAATGTAGATGAAAGAAATGACACACAAACAAACCCATAAATTAGGAAAGGAAAATTATAATAATTTTATCTTACAAAATTAAAATCTTCCTTTACAAAGAAATAATAACACTGAAAGCAGGTGAAACTTGGGTGAAAATATTTTCATCCCTTTTAAATGGCTAATTTCAATGAAAAAGAACGTCTATGAATCAACTTTATAAAGAGGAATACTACCCAATAGAAAAAATGAACAAAGAAATACAAGCAGGATGTTCATAGAAGAAATGAAAAGGTACTCACTATATTAAGCAATTAGAAAAATAGAAATGAAAATAAAAATTGAGATTTTTTTTTGCCCCATCTTATTAGCAAAAACAAAAACAAAACAAATTTAAAGCTTGAAGAATGGCTGGGCACGGTGACACACGTCTGTAATCCCAGTGGCTCAGGAGGCTGAGGCAGGGGGATGGCGGTGAATTCAAAGGCAGCCTCAGCAAAATCGAGGCGGTAAGCAACTCAGTGAGATTCTATCTTAAAATAAAATACAAAATAGGGCTGGGGATGTTGCTCAGTGTTTATGTGCCCCTAAGTTCACTCCTCTGTACCGCCATCCCCCTCCAAAACAAGACTGAAGAATGGATGTGGTGAAGGTTCCAAAGAACTGGCCATGTCATGCACTTTAATATGATATAGCTCCTGGGATCCAGCTGGAGACAGCATAGCAGTTTTTATTAGATCCAAAGATGCAAAGATACTTTAAGTGGCAATTCTGCTTCTAAATATCTTGGTTTCTTTTAAATATAAAGTACTTCTACATTTATGAAAATATATAATTATAAGATAACTTCAGGAACATTGCTTGTAATACTGATATCCTCACTCATGTATTATTTAATGGAAGAAAGATTAAATAATTATACTATATTAAGGTGTCCTAAAAATTCAGATGACACTGATATGTAATAACATGAAAAGATTTTTGAAACTTATATAAACAAAAATACCAGAAGAGTTTAAATATTCATGTTTTAATGTTTATTTTATAACAATTATATATTTTACATTTATATTTTATACACATATCTATTTACATGTGTATGTGCATATATTTATGTATGATACAGACTATATATTCACATATGCAAATATATGCATATACATATTTATATGTAAATAGAAAGGAAGCTTCAAGGAGCCCATACCATGTCCACAGAGGAAAGGTGGGAAAAATAGAGTGGCTTAGTAGGTATTGGGAATTTTTATCTTGTCCTGCACATATCCCCATTATTTAAATCATATACTAAAATAACATATTCATGTGTTATTAATAAAAATTTCTGTTAGAATTCAAAAAATTTTAAATAATCAAGGTTTCTCCCAATATATTCCATAAAGCACTGGCCCTCTAAGATGCGTCATGAAAAAATGGGTTCTGAGATGATATATATCTTTTCATTCACATTTTCAAGTTTCTCTAAAGAGGATGCATCAATCAATGTCAATAGGAATTTTTCATCCTCCAGATAGAGAAGTAGGTTGTGAAGTAGCATTCATTGACTGTTTGGGCAAACGTAACCAAATATTTCTGAACTGATCATAGGCATTTCAAAGCTAGGAAGAATTGGTATGACTGATTTATGAATTCTGAAGGATATCCGTAAGGTTAGATATCAAAAGTTTCTAGCTGCCTTTGAAGAAAGCTATTTAACTTCTAGCAATATGTAATTAAATTAGGAAGGGAAATGAACTGGAGGTGTAGCTAAATTAACAAATGCAGAACAAAATCCAAAAATTCTTCAGTGTGAATCCAAATTATATCTCTAATTCTCTGAAGGGCATAAACACAAGCAAAAATAATAACAGCATGTCACCATGAGGATATACAATCAACTACTGGCCACAGTGATTCAGAAAACACTTTAGATGCTGTGTGTGAAAAAACCGCAGCCTCAAACTAACAAAAAGACTGGCATGCAATGATAAATGTAAGCTATTATTAGTTTAAAAATGTGTGCACATTGAATATAGCAGAGTTGTTTTGTTTTTCTTTTAAATATGTGCTCCCAAAGCTGTTTTTAAATGGATGATGTATCTTAACATATACAGCCTCCTGAACACTGGAAAATGTTCTCTGTTCCTCACCCCCACCCCAAGGACAAAGTATTTGCTGTACCCAGGGGTGAAACTGCAGTCAATTGGAAAGCATGTGACCAGCTTCTTTTGCTCAGTGGAGCCTTCATTGCCCACCCTGTTTAGATGTGAGACTCTTCACCCTGACCCCAGCACTCCCTACCAGCTTCCCTGCTTTACACTCTTTCATAATAAAGACAAAAACCAGTACAGAGGAGATTCCACCCAGGCCACATATGCTGCCCACAAAAGAGATGGGGGGATACTCTTGCTTCTTTCTTCTCCCTATCCTGTTAACTTCCACAAATGCCTCAAGAGGGGCCTTGAGCCTGCAGGATCTGATTTCCCTGTGATGTAGCACAGAACAGAAGAAAGAGCAGAGGCAGAGCCCCAGGACTGGCTCAACTACATATTTTATTTCATATAAGCAGCCACATAGACACTTTCCTTGGTTTTCTGTTATGACAGTAAGTCTAACCAAAGGTTAAAAACAAAACATATTAAGCGCAACTCAATCCCCAAACTCATATTAATAACTTTAATACTCAATTATGAGTGTGTCAGCATATCCTTACAATCAAATAGATATAAATCATCAACTGCATTAGGTATATGTGGAAACAAATATTGATAAATCTATATTTTAATCACATATGACAGCACAACTAATACCCTACCACAAAAATTTGATTTTAGTATTCCACATTTGTTTTTTTAAAAACGTCAGCATCCAATACTGTCAGAGTAGATATCGCTTTAATAAATTTTGATTTATTTCTATAACATTTGACAGTGTTATTTTTAATCATTGTGGCAACATAATTTATTAAATGATGTTTTTTTCTTTACTCAAACTGGCTAAAAGTGCTTCACATGGAATGTTCAAGAACCATATGGAATCCATCCACAGTAGACTCTGCAATAAACAAGCTTGTAAAAGACTAAGAGAGCAATATATTCAGATACAGCACTTAGGAAAAAGGTGTTAAGAACAACAAACTGAAAATGCTTTTATTTAAAAAAAAAAAGTTCTGAATTTGGAAATTTTATTTAAAATGCCCTAGCTGAGAAATAGCAACTGGAGCCAACTTATAGCAATAAAAGATTAAGATGGCTTTTATGTTGTGATTTTTGTTTTTGAGAAAATTATTATTCAATGTATGGGTAGTGTCACAAGTCATCACAGGCAAAGAATGGCTTTAATTATTATCCAGAAGGGGCACACCTCTCCATGGCATTCACAGCCTTAAATCACAGAGCTCCACAACAGATTCTACATTTACAATGAAAGCGCTATATAATAAAGCAAAACAATTAACCTGGAATTAAAGATATGGTAATATTGAAATGATAAAAGATAAAAGGGCTAAAGAAAAAAACTAGGCTAGAAAACAAAGAGGAAAAATATTGGGTGTTGCAGCTTTGAGACTCAAACCAGCGGAAATGTGCATAGCCTTCGTAAAGGATTGTAGAGTTTCCTTCACTTTTTAGCATTACTCAGGATGAGCAATGACAGCATCACACTGAACATGGAAAAAAGTAGACTTGGTCTCAATCAAAGAGCTAATGGCCTATGCAATAAATTAAAGGGATGCTGATCTGATTCCTTACTTAAGATACAGTGTTCCTTGTCTGAATAGTAATCATCATAATTTTTATAAGATTCCCATTTTATTTTATCACCCATGGCTTTTGTAAAATTTCCAATTGGACATGTAGATTTTTTTTTTTTTTCAAATTCTGTTATTGCTTCCAAGAGAGCAAAATGATTATTTTTGGGTCTTGAAAAAGCTGTCATAACAACACCTTTGGTAAAAATCAGGCTGTGAATGATTAGAAACAACTTAATAATTCAAGAATTTAAAATGGATAATTTTTCATTGGAAATCCCAATCATTTTGGCTCTTGGACTAATTTTGATGGAATGAGCTCTTTCATAAGGCTTAACATGGATGTAGATCACTATTGCCATCTCCTGGCAAGTAAACCACACGACCACAATTTAAACCTTTTTGAAGAACCATATATTGTGGAGAAGCAAGATTACCCCATAAATAGGCAATAAAGTATTGAGTATTTATTGTAAGACCATCATTGGATTTTTATTCTTTATTCCTATAAGACCTTTACAAAAATCCATTAGAGTTGATAAATAGTAGCATTTGTTTTATGAGCTCTTTATGTTGAACAGAAATTCTGCTTGTTATGACTTTTTAAATTAAATGCATATGATGGATCTACCTGTGATTGAAACAAATATTAGAGCTGCTTCAAAAAGAAAAGTTACAAAATGTTTGCAGTGCAGAGGGGGAAAGAAGCCAGGATTGGACCACTGCATGCAGCCAAGAAAGTGACAGGTAGCTTTCTACCATATAATAAAGCTGATGAAATGGATAACAGCTCTGACAGCATTAATCCATCTTTCTGCTGTGGGGGCTTTCACAGGAGATGAATAATACACCCCCCTCCAACCTGCCTTGTCATCTTGCTGTGTTCCTCTTTAATTCTCTCCCTTTCTATTGTTCTCCTTTACAATCTGCTGTTGCTGATGCTTTGAGCCCCTTCCCTCCCCCCTCACATCTGGACATCAAATCATCAGCTGCATCTGAGCCTGGTTCATATACTCCCTGCCTGAGATGCCAGCTGAGCCATTTATGAACTAGATGTCACTCAAGTCTGCAAGCTGTACCCCAGGGTGCCGTCCTGTCCTAGAGACTCCAAACTCTCCCTGCAGCTGAATGAAAAAGGAGAATGAGATATGTCTTCAAATTATTATCCTCCTGATCAAAAAGCTGCATTTCACATGAGTCTGAATCTCAACATGTCACCTTTTCAAGCTAATCATTTCATCAAAGATAAGGCATAACAACTAACTTCCCTAAGATGAGTTAAAAGCCCCAAGACAATTGACATTTTTTTTTAAAATAAAACTCCTCTGAAGTGACTCCTTGGAGAAAGAAGGGAAATTCACCGTGGTTTTTGTTGTTGTTTCATTTTTATCACATTTTACCAAAAATTGTATCTAATCTAAATTCCATCCCCTACCGACTAGCTCAAGATCACATTTAGTTTACACTGAGGTGAAAGAAGAATGAACGTTTGAGAAATCAGGCTAGACTTGAGCTCTGAAGCATGAAATCACTCCAATTTAGTGTCTTGGGGTCCTCCAATGAAGTTTC
Source organism: Spermophilus citellus (assembly GCF_964194105.1). Classification (NCBI taxonomy): domain Eukaryota; kingdom Metazoa; phylum Chordata; class Mammalia; order Rodentia; family Sciuridae; genus Spermophilus; species Spermophilus citellus. The sequence goes on from NC_138188.1 coordinate 71,653,351, forward strand.
ACATTTCCGGCCTGTTGCATCCCTAGTTAAGCCAATTTCCTGAGGAAACTTCTTGGAAGACACATGGAGAGGGAGTAATCTTCTATACCTAGAGATAAAACATCCTAGGAAACCAAAGTACAGAGGGCAGATCAGAGGGAATGACACTGAAAAATGCCTACTTTCTGCATTCCACATGGCCACCAGCTTAAGGAAGCTTCCCCTTCAAAAAGAACATCAGAAAAGTCCATGAGAAGAAAACTCTGATAGAAATAAGGAAAAGGTCTTGGAAGGAAGAAGGGACGTCAAATTAAATAAGGGTTATAATCAAAATAAGTCAAAAATCATTTAATGATGAATTTCAAACAGATTGACATTTGAATCAACACATTCAAAGCAATTATAGCATTATATATTCACATATGCCTCTCTTACCATGTGCTAGACATGGCTTTGATAATTTTGCCTGTACAAATTCATTTCATTCTCCCAACAATTCTATTTCCTTCATGTAACAAATAAGAAAACAGCACAGAGAGGCTTGGAAACATCCAACGTGGACTTAAGATCCCAATGCAGGTGATCTGGCTCTTCATCACTGTGCTGGTCTATATGTCTTATGTGTGTTTTTATCTCCTCCTCCTCTCTACTACTGCTGTTACTACTACAATCAATAGGAGATACACTAGTTTTCCCATTTTACAAAAGAGTTAATCTAATCTCTCTGGTGTTAGGCAACTCCTAAGTGACAGTCTTAGGTTGCAAATCCAAATCCCGTATTCTTCCCTCCATACCCCACTGTCTTTCAGGATGCAATAGACATGAAAATGAACAGCAGAAACATAGTTTCCCAGTTTTCTGAGCATCCCAACTCTCTCTTTTGTCTCTACCACCACACGTTTGCTCAGGTTGCACTCTCCCTAGGCTGCTCTCCACCACTAACTGACCACATCCAGGTAAGAATGTAAGTCTATTGTTGCTGCAGGAAAACTCCATCACAAGGCTTTGGCTCAATAGCTCCCCATGATCCTGTGGAAAACTTTCTTAGAAAAATCTTACTCCTCTTCCTACATATTCCTCCTCCTCTCCTTCTGCAAGTATCAAATCTACACCATGGTATGAGGTTCTCTCTTCCATTCCTATTTTACCTACCCCACCTTTTATCATTTTTAACCAAAGGCTAGCACATTTTATTTATTTTAAGGGATATAACTTGATTCTTCTTTCAAATAAAAATTGTATGTATTTATCATGTACACGCAACATAATGTTTTAGAATATGTATGCATTGTAAAATAGCTAAACGCAACCAATTAATGTATGTGTTATCTCACAGACTCATTTTTGTGGTGAGAATGCTTAAAGGCTACTCTATTTTTAGCAATTTTCAAGAACTTAATACAATGCTATTAGTCACCATATTGTATAATAGATCACTTGAACTTAACACCTATCCCCTTTATCTTTTATAAGCATCTTTTCCCTAATAAACCTCTTACATATCTAATCACATCATAAACTCTGCTTCTCAGGAAAACTAAATTAACTCCCAGGTAAAGATAATACCTTCAGAAACTCAATTCACCAGATATTTGAAAATACTTAATTAGTTATTTTAGTTACATTGGAGTCAATAAATCACATACAGAAAATTAAACAATAAATGAAACAAATATAAAAATAAAGCAATTAAATTAACTAGGCCCCAACCTACGGATGAACGTTAGATCTAAAGCATATACAGTAGACTTTATCTGAAATAAAAATTGATGAAAGATTATAATACGAGGGGTTACAACCAATAGCAACCAGACTGCCTTAAAATATTATTGATAAGGAGTCTTCAGGAGAAATCCGCACATTCCCTTCAATCTTTAAGTGATAATAAGACATAATAGAACATAAATTCTAGTTTGGGGACGGGCAGGGGCAGAGAGTTCTTGGTGTACCATATGTTGGCTTAGATAACAACTAGCAGCAACACTTCCCATGACATTCTGTGATTTATGATGACCCTGAGTTTTTTAGGTTTACCCACATTTTATTTTTTTTTCAATGATATATTCTCTTATTTACCAAAGAGCTTATCTTGATTTTATGTTTTTCAGCACTACTTCTTGACACTGTGAAGCTAGTGGTAGTATTAACTCTCAACACCCTAGTCATTGAGCACATAGGGAAATGTCAACACTAGAAATGTGCTTGGTGAAGCAGTAATATTGGGGATAAGTCACACTGGGAAATGTAGGATGTGAGAGGTTATTATGAGACTTGAATAGTACTGATCATGCCCACTTAACAGTCAAAAACATTTATCAAATAAATAAAACATTTATTAAATAAACAGAATCGTACTGAAATAGGATTCAACTTTGCCAAAATTGTCAAAAAGATCGGATACATCAGTAGAAAAATGGGACATATTCGGACCCGAGTGTGGAGGCGTAGAGGAGCTGCTTTCCAAGCTATGCTGGGACATGGGACTAAAATAGCAGATATGCCGATTCTCAGCAAGGTGGCTGAAAGAGGGATTTTACTGAAATTTAACATGGACACTCAAAGTGGATTAGGGACTCAGAGATTTGGGAAGAATAAACAAAAATGAAAGACTACATCAGAGCTGACCTGGCAGCTCCATTGTTTGGTCACAGAGGAAGGTAGAATATAGTCTTGATAGAGAGAAATCTGAGATCAAAAATACTGCCTAAGCTTAGATGATCCAGAGGCTACACTGCACTGGTGCTTGAAGAGCATGCTGTGTACCTCAACTGGTTACAGCTAGAGCTGAGGAAGGAGCCATATAGGGGCAAACTCACCACCTGGGTGACTACAGAACCAGGATAATTAGGGGAAAAAAATACACAGCTACAATATCCCAGCAGGTGCCAATCAAGGGACCCTAGCTGGGCCTGACAGAATGTAAGTGAAACAGTTGGGGAGTATAGTGTACCCAGAGGGACTCTAGTGGGAAGAGAAAAAAGGGGATCCTGACTCTTCCCACAACAAAGCCCCGGAGGTTTGATTTAACCTCAGCATCACCTGCTGAACTTCCCCCATAGAATGTTGCAGAAGCTGTACCTTGGGAGTGTTGGGAATGCACTGATCTGGTCTGAATGGACAAAATGCTAACTGACAGTAGATCCCAAACCATCCCACCCACATCATACTGGTGAGAAAGGAAGATGAGTCTTACTTCAAACAGCTTCAATCTTAGTCCACTCCAACTGGCAGCTCAGGGAGCAACAGAAAGTGGTTAACAATCCCCACCCATTGCTCTATCAGTAATAACTCAACAAGAATTGGAAAGAAAGACTGTTGAACTTAGACAGCGACCACTCAGTCTGGTCAACTATTATGACCACCTCAGTGGAGACAGTTTCTTCATTCTTTATGAAGATTATTTTTAATTTTTTATATTTTTAAAATTTAAGCTGATTATTTTAAAAATTATTTTCATGTGTGTGTAAGTAAGTATGAGTGCATGTGCATGTATGAGAATTCTGGCTGTGCTGATTGGTTCAGCTTATATATATATATATATATATATATATATATATATATATATATATATAGAGAGAGAGAGAGAGAGAGAGAGAGAGAGAGATCTAGATATATATAGATATAGATATATAGATATAGTATATTATATATATATGTTTCTTTTTTCTCATTTTGAACATTTTTAATTTAATTTATTATTTATTAGCATTGTCTTTTGAGGATTCAGGTTTTCTAGATTGTACTTTTGGTTGGGTGTTGTATGATTTTTTTTCTGCTTATTTCTCTTGTTTCCTTTTCTCTCTTATCTTCTCCTGCTAAAAGCCAAATTCTATTGTTCTCTCTCCATCTTTCCCACACTTGATTCTTATATTCTTTCCCTTTCTTCTGTATGAACATCAACTGATACATCTCTTCTGCATTCTCTGTGTTCTCTTTTTGAAATTGTAAAGTAATTTATAACTTCCTAACACATTTCCTTTTTCCCTAGTAGTATTTTTACTGTCTTTCGGAACTAATTGGTTTGTGTAACTCCTGCTCCCACCATTAATGCTAACACAATCATCACTGTTGTGAACGATACAGTTGGCCCCTGCCATCTGCTTTAAAGCCAGCTCTGGTTCATAGTTATTATTTTTACTGCTGACAATTGCTAAATCCACTATTCCTCTTTCCTGGTGACAATTAATGGTGAAGACATCATAGGAGGCAATGGGTATTTAACACTGTGTATTGTTTTTTTGTTTACAACAGCTTCTACTATTGTTTATTCTGTAATGTGCTAGTAACCTACAGGGACACTAAAAGTTCACAGGTTAGAGACTGCTGCTGAAGGAAACATTCTCTGATATTAATCCAATGCCAAGAACTGAGGGGACAAAAGCCCCAAACCATCAACAAGGACCCAAGGAGAAACAATCAAGAGAGTGAACACAAGTGCCACCCTGTGGCATGTGTGCATACATCAGAAACAGAGAGGAGACCCAGAGTAAATAATATATTACACACAAAAAGACATACACAAAAAAAGAGATAAGGAATCCACCTCAGTTAATGCACAAGTCTGAGACCTCTGAAAATATAAGAAAACAAATTTCCCCCCAAATCCACATTCCCCCAACAAAGAACCTGACTGATAACAAGGAAGAAAAAAGCCAAAAGAAAGATTATAAAAAAACTGATTATTAAAAGGTTCAGTGCTCTAAAAGGAGAGCTAAGGAAGCAATTAAGAGAGCAATTACATAAAAAGAAAGACCATTTTAATAAGGAAATAGAAATAGAGAAAAGAAATGAAAAAAGAACTCCTAGAAATGAAAGACACAATCCATCAAATTAAAAACTGAATTGAAGGCATCACTAACAGATTAGATTGCCTAGAAAATAGAACCTCAGCCATTGAAGACAGAACTTCAGGCCTTGAAGATAAAATAAAAATAAAATATAAAGATAAAAGAAAAAAGTATATAGAATATGTCCAGAATACATAAGAAATCTGGGACAACTGTAAAAGACCAAACCTGAAATAATTGGGATAGAAAAAAAACATGGAGACACAGACTAAAGACATAAATAACATTATCAGTGAGATAGTTACAGAAAACTTTTCCCATATTAAAAACAACAAACATACAGGAGGCTTACAGGACCCCAAATAGACCTAGTCAAATAAGACTCTCACTAAGACATATCATAATTAAAATGCCTAACATGGACAATAAGAAAAGAATATTAAAAGCTACAAGAGAAAAAATATCTGGTCACATTTAGAGGCAAACCAATAAGGTTCCCTTCTGATTTCTTAGCTTAGACCCTAAAAATTAAGGCCTGGAATGAGATATTCCAAAACCTAAAAGCAAAAAATTGCTACCTAATGTTGCTATACCCAGCAAAGCTCAGCTTCAAATTTGAGGAAGAAATAAAAACTTTCCACAAGAATAAACTATAAGAATTCATGAGCACAAAGCTGCCACTACAAAGAATACTCAAATATAAACTACACACAGAGGAACTAAAACAATTTCCAAAGCTTCCAAACAAGAAGTTCAATAGAAGAATAATTCACTAAAAGAGAACCAAGACCCAATAAAATACAGCAAAAACCAAAATGGCAGGAAAGCACAAACACAAAAATCAAAACCCACAAATAATATCCATATTAATGTTGAATGTTACAATCTCAATTCCCAGATTATCAGAATTGATCAAAAACAAGGTCCAACTATATGCTGTCTACATGAGACTCATCTTACAGGCAAAGACATTCACAGGTTTAAGGTAAAAGATGGCAAAAAATACTCCATGCATATGGTCAAAGTAAACAAACAGGAATCGCATTTCTCATATCTGACAAGGCAGATTTCAAGCAAAAATTAATCAGATGATACAAAGAAGACTACCATATTCTAGTAACAATGGAACAAGAACAATTGAACAAGAAGATATACAGATAGTAAATATTCATGCCCCAAATGTCAACATACCTAATTACATGAAAAAAATACTTCATGACATTAAATCATACTTGGGCCCCCAACACAATAAAACTGGGTGATTTCAATATATTCTTATCACTAATAGACAGGTCATCAAACAAAATCAATGAATATATCTTCAACCTCAATAACACTATAAATCAAATGACTAATAGACAGGTCATCAAACAAAATCAATGGATATATCTTCAACCTCAATAACACTATAAATCAAATGAACCTAACAGATGTCATTTTCTACCCCAAAACAACTGAATTTTCCTTCTTCTCAGCTGTGCATGGAACTTTATCCAAAATAGATAATATGCTAAGCCACAAAGCAAATCTTACGAGATACAAAAAAATTAATATAACCAATTTTTATGTCCTATCAGACATGTGTGTTATCAGTTAATAATGGAAGCTAGAAATCAACACCAAGAAAATAAGAGAAATCACATAAACACATCAAAGTTGAGCAATATTCTCTTAAAGAAAGGATGAATCAAAGAAAAATGAGAATAGAAATCAAGAAATTTTTAGAAATAAATAAGAACAACATATCAAAATTTCTGGCACAGTATGAGTGTGGTTCTAAGAGGAAAAGTTTCAGCACTTAGTCACTACATTAAAAATTAGAGAGATCAAAATTAAATAAGCTTGTGCTCCATCCCAGGCCTTAACAAAAGAACAAATTAACACCAAAACCAGTACAAGACATGAAATAACTAAAATCAGGGGCAAAATCAATAAAAATTGAGAATAAGAAACCAATACCAGAATCAATGCAAAGAAAAGTTGATTTTTTTTTTTGGAAAGATAAATAAGATTGACAAACGCTTAGCCAAACTAATCAAAAGAAAGTGTGAGAAGAAACAAATCAACAATATCAGAGATGAAAAAGGAAATATCACTACAGACCATTCTGAAATCCAGAGGATGATCAGAACCTATCTTGAAAATTTATGCTTCAATAAAGTGAAAAATCTGGAAGATAGTGACAAATTTACAGACACATATGTCTTTCCCACATTGAATCAGGAAGATATATAAAACCTAAAGAGAACAATATCAAGTAACAAACTTGAAACAGCAATTAAAAGCCTTCCAAAACAGAAAATCTGGATCTTATGGATTCACAGCTGAGTTCTATCAGACCTTTACAGAGGGACTAACAGGAGTTTTTCTTAAGTCATTCCATGACATTTAAAGGGATGAAACACTTTTAGATATATTTTATGAAGCCAGTATAACTCTAACACCTAAACCAGACAAAAATGAATCAAAAAAATAAAACTACAGACCAATAGCACTGATGAACATAAAACTAAAAATCCTTAATAAAATATTTTAAAGTCACATTCAAAAACACATCAAAAAATAAAATACCATGATCAAGTGAGTTTTTTTCCCAGGGATGCAAGATTGTTTCAACATATACAAATCAACAAATATAATTCACACTTAAAAAGAATTAAGGACAAATATCACATGATCATCTCAATAGATACAAAACAAGCCTTTGATAAAATCCAACACCCATTCATGTTCAAAACACTGGAAAGAAGGGATCTAAGGAATTTACTTTAACATTGTACAGGCCATTTATGACAAACCATAATCCAACATCATACTAAATGGACAAAACTAAAAGTGTTTTCTCTAAGTTACAGAATAAGACAAGACTGTCTACTCTTGCTACTCCTGTTCAATATAGTTCTCAATATACTAGCCAGAGTGATCAGGCAAGAAAAGAAAATCAAGGGGATACAATAGGGAAATAAGAAATCAGCATCTTGAAATCAGAAAAATCATTCAGCATTTGTTTTTTGGGGGATTGGCTAATTTCACTTAGCATTATATTCTCCAACTCTGACCAGTTACCTACAAATGGCATAATTTTATTCTCTTTTATTGCTGACTAATATTCCATTGTGTATATGTACCACATTTTCTTTATCCATTCATCTACTGAAGGGCATCTAGGTTGGTTCCACAGTTTAACTATTGTGAATTGTGCTGCTATGACATTGATATGGCTGTGTCCCTATAGTATGGTGTTTTTAAGTCCTTTGGGTATAGACCAAGGAGTGGGATAGCTGGGTCAAACGGTGGTTGCATTCCAAGTTTTCCAAGGAATCTCCATCCTGCTTTCCAGATTGGCTGCACCAATTTGCACTCCCACCAGCAATATATGAGTGTGCCTTTTCCCCCACATCCTCGCCAACACTTGTTGTTTGTATTCTTAATAGCTGCAGTTCTGACTGAAGTGAGATGAAATCTTAGAGTAGTTTTGATTTGCATTTCTCTAATTGCTAGAGATGTTGAACATTTTTTCATATATTTGTTGATTGATTGTATATCCTCTTCTGAGAAGTGTCTGTTCAGTTCCTTGGTCCATTTATTGATTTGTTTATTTGTTTCTTTGGTGTTAAGATTTTTGAGTTCTTTATATATTCTAGAGATTAGAGCTCTAACTGATGTGCATGTGGTTAGAATTTGTTCCCAATTAGTAGGTTCTCTATTCAACTCAGTGATTGTTTCTTTTGATGAGAAGAAGCTTTTTAGTTTGAATCCATGCCACTTATTGATACTTGATATTAATTCTTGTGCTATAGGAATCTTATTAAGGAAGTTGGGGCCTAATCCGACATGATGGAGATTTAGGTCTACTTTTTCTTCTAATAGATGCAGTGTCTCTGGTTTAATTCCTAGGTCCTTGATTCACTTTGAGTTGAGTTTTGTGCATGGTGAGAGATAGGAGTTTAGTTTTATTTTGTTGCATATGGATTTCCAGTTTTTCCAGCACCATTTGTTGAAGAGGCTATCTTTCCTCTAATGTACATTTTGGCACCTTTTACCACTATAAGATAACTGTAATTATGCAGATTTGTCTCTGGATCCTCTATTCTGTACCATTGGTCTACAAGTCTATGTTAGTGCCAATACCATGCTGTTTTGTTACTATTGCTTTGTAGTATTGTTTAAGGTCTGGTATAGTGACACCAAATGATTTCTCTCATTTAAGAATGCTGATCCATAATATTCTGGGGGTAGGGAAGGATTAAATGAACTCTACATAGGGCAAAGTAGAAAAGGGGAGGGAGAGGAAGGGAGGAGGCATAGAAGTAGGAAAGACAGTGCAATGACATGGTCATCATTACCCTAAATACATGTATGAAGACACAAAGGATGTGACTCTAATTTGTGTACAACCAGAGATATGAAAAATTGTGCTGCATATGTGTAATATAAATTGTAATGCATTATGTTGTCATATAACAAATTAAAATTTTTAAAAAATAAGAAATCGAACTGCACGTTTGCCAATGATATGATTTGGTATCTAGAAAACAAAAAAACTCCACCAGAAGACTCTTGGAGCTTATAAATGACTTTAACAAAGTAGCAGGATACAAGATCAACAACACGGTAAATCAATAGCTTTTCTGTACTCCAACAATGATTCAGCTCAGTAAGAACTGAAGAAAACCATTCTATTCACAATAACCTCAAAAAAATTAAATACCTAGGAATTAATCTAACCAAGGAGGTAGAAGAGCTCTACCTTGAAAATCACAGAACTCTGAAAAATAAATTGAAAAAGATTTTGGAAGATGTTAAGATATCTCATGTTCTTGGTTAGGGTTATGCTGAATCAATATTGCCAAAATGGACATACTACCATAAGCAATGCACAGATTCAATGAGGTCCCCTTAAAATACTAATGACGTTTTTTATACCTTTATTTTATTTATTTATTTTTATCTGGTGCTAAGGATTGAACCCAGGGCCTCATACATGCTAGGCAAGCACTCTACTGATGAGCCACAACCCCAGCCACCCCCCATGACATTATTCACAGAATTTTTTTTTTAAATTATAAATTCATTTAAAAGAATAAGAGTTCCAGAATAACCTAAAAACTTCTAAGCTAGAAAAGCAAAGCTAGGAACATCACATACCTGATCTGAAATTATACTACAGAGCTATAATAATAAAAACAGCATTGTATTGGCATCAATATAGGCATGAAGACCAATGAAACAGAATAGAAGACACAGAGACAAATCCACATTTGTCTCATTTTAGTTGTCTGGTATTTGACAAGTTGCCAAAAATAAGTTGGAGAAAAGACAGCCTTTATAACAGATGGTGCTGAAAAAACTGGATAGCTCATATGTAAAAAAAGAAATTAGACACCTATTTTTCACCTTGCACAAAACTGAAATCAAAATGGATCAGAGACTTAGGAATTACACCAGAAACTTTACAATTGCTAGAAGAAACCTCAGATTAACAGTTCATCTTATAGATAATGGCACTGACTTTCTTAACAAGACCCCCAAAGCACAAGAAGTAAAATCAGTAATCAATAAGTGGGATGCCAACAAACTAAAAAGCTCTGAACAGCAAAGGAAATGATTAGGATCATGACAGATGAACCCAGAAAAATGGGAGAAAATCTTGGTCAACTATTCCTTCAGTAGGGGATCAATATCTAAAATATACAAAGAACTCAAAAAACACTTAACACCAAAAAAAATCAATAAATAGGCAAAAGAACTAAACAGAATCTTCTCAAAAGAAGAAATACAAATGGCCAACAAATATATGGAGGGAAAATGTTGAACATCTCTAGCAATCAGAGAAATGCAAATAAAAATGACATTAAATTTCACATCATTCTAGGCAGAATGGCGATGATCAAGAATATGAACAATAAATGCTGACGAGCTACAGGGGAAAAGGTACAATTGCACATTGTTGGTGGGACTGCAGACTAGTACCACCACTCTGGAAAGCAGTATGGAAATTCCTCAAAAAACTAGGGATGGAATAACCATATGACCAAGCTATTCCACTCCTTGGTATTTTCCCAAAAGATCTAAAATAGGCATACTACAGCAATGCAGCCACATCATTGTTTATGGGAGCACAATCCACAGTAGCTAAATTATGGAATCAACCCAACCCAGATACTGCTCAATATATGAATGGATTAAGCAATTCTAATGTGTGTGTGTGTGTGTGTGTGTGTGTGTGTGTGTATGTAATGGAGTTCTACACATTTATAAAAAAAATGAAACTATGGCATTTACCAATACGTGGATAAAAATGGAGAATATCATGCTAAGTACAATAAGCCAAACTCGGAAACTCAAAGGTGGAATATATACTCTCATACGCAGAAGCTAAAGTAATATTAAAAAAGAGAAGTGAAGGATAGAATAACCTAAAGAACCAATCAAATAAAAATTAATAAAAGAGCAAAAGAAAGTCTAGTAGAGGGTGGAGAATGGGAGAGGGGAGGGAAAACAGGAGGGAAATGGAACAAGAAAAAGGACAAACATGAGCTAAAATTGATCTCCATGCATTATGAGTTTCTTGGGATGAACCCAACTACTATGTGCAACTATAAAGCGCTAAAAGAAATGAGACAAAGTTCTAGTAGTTAAGAACTACATGTAACAGGAGGTATAATGCTCTATTTTATCTGTACTCTGCTTTAGTGAACTGGGAAGCAATGAATTTTTGGTTAAGTAATTTCATGTCCAAATAGAGAAAAAGGGAGATTTGAGTACATTACATAAATCTTGTTTTGTTGAAAAAAAATGCTCTATTTAATTTAGATCACCAAAGAATCTATAGTATGTTTGTGTAATGATATTACAGATGATAGCACTATAACATAGGATGATAGGCTACAGGCGTGGCATAGTATGACATAATCCAAGAAGGTAATAAGAGATAAGGTAGAGTATGGCAGAGTAGTATTTATAAGTTGATATATATATATATATATATATATATATAGCAGCCACATGTCCAGAGTTTCTCAGAAAGTGCTTTGGTATTTGTCAAGTCCTCAGTCACAAGATTCAAAAGTCTTTTTTTAAATTTATTTATTTATTTGAAGTTGTTATTATATGACAGCAGAATGTATTTCAATTTATAGTACACATATGGATCACAGTTTTTCATGTCCCTGACTGTACACAAAGTAGAATCACACCATTCATATCTTTATACATACTTGGGGTAATGATGCCCATCTCATTCCACTGTCTTTCCTACTCCCATGCTCCTTCCCATCCCTTCCCTCCCCTCATTCCTCCCATGCTCCCCACCAAATCCTCATTATGGATCAGCATTCACATATCAGAGAAAATACTTGGCATTTGGTCTTTTGAGATTGGCTTACTTCACTTGGCATAATATTCTCCAACTCCATCCATTTACCTGCAAATGACATGATTTGATTCTCTTTTAATGCTGAGTAATATTCCACTGTGTTTGTATACCAAAGCTTCTTTATCCATTCATCTACTGAAGGGCATCAAGGTTGGTTCCATAGTTTAGCTATTGTGAATTCTGATGCTATAAAACATTGATGTGGCTGCATTTCTATAGTATGCTATTTTTTTAGTCCTTTTGCATATAAACAGAGGAGTGGGATAGCTGGGTCAAATTATTCTTAAAGACAAAATGTTTTTTGTGTTTTTGTTTTGTTTTGTTTTGTTTACAAAATCAGAGAACAATAACTGGTGTTCTGCTGCCTGGCCAATTTAAGGGCATGGAAATCTTATTCGAAACCTACAAAGCAAAGCTGTTCTCTTTCTCCATATTGTTTTCATCTCCAGTTATCTCTTATCTTTTTCAGGGGAGTCATCCTAGATGTAAGGTGATATCTATTCTTGTTTTAATTTGCATTTTCTTAATGATGAGTGATGTTGAACATTTTTCATTTACCTGTTAGCTATTTCTGTGTCATCTTTTGTGTCATCTTTTGGGAAATCTCTTTTTAGATCATTTGCCCAATCTTTAGTTGGTTTGTTTTATTGCTATTGAGTTGTTTGAACTGCTTATATATTTTGATCTTTAATCTCTTCACTTGGCAGATTGTTTCCTTGCTGTTCACAAACTTTTCAAGTTGACACAATTCCATTTTTGCTATTGTGGCCTGTGTTTCGGGGGTACTATTCCCCCGAAAAAATCTTTGTCAGCCAAATTTTCTCCTTTTTCTTCTAGTTCCATTTACATATGGATAACCAGTTTTCCCAGCACCATTTGTTTAAAAGGCTGTCTTTTCTCCAATGGATATTTTGATACCTTTGCAAGGATCAGATGATGGTAGATGTGTGGATTTGTCTGTGTGTTTTCTATTCTGTACCCCTGGTCTATGTGTCTGTTTTTATGTCAGTACGATGCAGTCTTTGTTAGTATAGCTCTCTAGTTTTGAAGTTCAGGTATCGTGATGGCTACAGCACTGTTTTGTTTTGTTGGCTTAAAATTGCATTGGCTATTCTGGTTCTTTTATTCTTGCAAGTGAATTTTAGGACTCTTTTTCTATAATATGTAAAGAACTCAAAAAACTTTACACCAAAAAATTAAATACTCAATTAATAAATAGGCGAATGAATTAAACAGACACTTCTCAATAGAATAAGTACAAAAGGCCAACAAACATATGAAAAAATATTCAACATCATTAGCAATTAGGGAAATTCAAATCAAAATTTCTTTGAGATTTTATCTCCCACCAGTCAGAATGGCAGACATCAGGCACACAAAAAAATAGCCAGGCCTGGTGTCGCATACCTGTAATCCCAGAAGCTTAGGAGATGGAGGCAGGAAGATTACAAGTTCAAAGACAACCTTAGCAACTTAGTGAGGCCCTAAGTAAATTAGCAAGATCCTGTCTCAAAATAAAAAATAAAAAGGACTGGGGATGTGGCTAAGTAGTTAAACTCCCCTGGGTTCAATCTCTAGTACAAATATATATATATATATATATATATATATATATATATATATATATATATGTACATATATATATATATATATACACAAAATATAATAATAAATTCGGAGAGGATGTGGAGAGAAAGGAACACTTTTATATATTTGGTGGGATTGTAAATTAGTACAACCACTATGTAAATAAAGTATGGAGGCTCATCAAAAGACTAGGCATGGAACTATGATATGACTGTGATCTACCACTCCTCAGTATTTATCTTGAAGCATTAAAGTTACCATACTATAGTGGTACATACATACCCATGTTTATAGCAGCACAATTCACAATAGCCAAACTATACAATCAACCTAAGTTTCCATCAACGTATGAATGTATAAAGAAAATGTAGTATATATATATATATATATATATATATATACACACACAATGAAGATTTTATCCTGTTTTAAAGAAAAATGAAATTATGCCACTTGCAGGAAAATGGATGGAATATGAACATTATATTAAGCAAAATAAGTCCAACTCAGAAGGTTAAGTGTTCTATGTTTTCTCTCATATGAGGAAGCTAGAGTGGAAAAGAAAAACAAAGAGGGGGTGGATCTCATGAAAATCAAAGGGAGATCAGTAGAAGAATGAGACCAAGGGGTGGGAGTTTGTGGAGGGAATGGCTAAATCATATTGTTACATTGTGTATTCTGCGCATGTACAAATATGTAACAACAAATCTCATCAGTATATATAAGTGCACCAATAAAAAAAGTCAGTGAAACAAATCTAAAATTTAATTGAAGTGTAACTTCTTAAAATTAGTATGAAAGTATGAAAGCTCTGTTTGCATGCAGTATTTTAAATGAGGGGATTCCCAATTTGTATGTGCACAGGCATGTATGTATAATTGATATCGTAATCAGCTGCCCATTCACAGCACTTCAAGAGAAAAGTATAGATGCCCACTGTATTCTTACTTCATCTAAATTAAGTCAAAAAGATAAAAATGAATTGTTTGAAAATTCAATGAAATGTTTTCTACACACCTGAAACTTCTCTAAAAATAAAACCTTTTAATTAAAAAGATATTGTGTGTATGATTTAAAAAACTAACAAAAAGGACAATAACAGAAGCTGTCTATCTGGATCATTACAAATGCAATTTCAATTGGCATAAAATCATAAAAAAATAAAGTTAAGCAATTAAAAGTTTTTAATTTCCTGAGAGGAACTGTGAAATACAATTTTCAGCACAAGTAGTTTTTTTTTCTAAAAAGGTTCCTATGTCAATATTATACTTAGTATTTCCCTTGTACTGAGAACAATTGTTTTCCTCCAATTAAACTAATTGAAAACAATTAAGAAACCTTGGAACAACACTCCACAGAATTATCACCACTTGTGATAAAACCAATAATTTTGTTCATTTCAAATCATGACAAAGGCTGCTAAAAATTTCCTTAAATACTTTAATTTGCTTCTATAGACAATATTATTTTTGTTTATTCAACTGCTGTAGTTTAATTCAGATTCTAAATTTCAAACTTGCTTGTAGCTTTTTGTCCTTGCTTGGACTGCGCATTGTTGCATATATCCGGTGGTTACAGAGGTGACCCTGAGAAAAATGCCAGGTCATTACAAGCAGGCCCTTGCATAGAATAATGTGAGTCACTTTTTTATTTAATGTAAGTTTTATATTCTGAAATTTTCATCTTGTAACATATTAAGTTCAGCATTAATATTAATAGATAACTTTTGCTTACTCTATGTCAGCTCTGGGCTGAATTTTGTTTGTTTGTTTTGGGGGGACAGTACCAGGCATTGAACTCAGGGGCACTCGACCACTGATCCACATCCCCAGCCCTATTTTGTATTTTATTTAGAGACAGGGTCTCACTGAGTTGCTTAGCGCCTCTCAGTTGCTGAAGCTGGCTTTGAACTTGAGATCCTCCTGCCTTAGCCTCTGAGCTGCTGGGATTACAGGAGTGCACCATTACAGGCATGCATCACCATGCCCAGCCTTGTTTTTGTTTTTGTTTTGCTTGGACTCTCGTTTATCCTTACAACAAACCTATAAGAGTTTATGATCCACCTTTTATAGATGTTCCCCTAAGGAACCCAGGGAACTGAGATTCAATTTCTGGTGTCTCTGAACCTATACTTTACTATTGTCCCACACATTAAATACTTAAGGCTCATAGCAATGCCTCATCACCTGCACAGAGTTAAATTGGGCTTGGAGAATTTACCCTTCTGAAAGCCAGCTTAGTGTTGCAATATGCCACAGAGAGCACTTGGAAAGGATGCAGATACACTCTGCATTTACAACTCAGTTGTTTGATGCTCAGGAGCTCTCCTCATCCCAGGTGATTCAAAATAGATAAGTGAAAATTATTACGTATTAAAATGAAGCTGAAGACTATATAATTATTAAAGTCACCCTCCCCTCCACCTCCATTTCCCACCCCCATTTGAAGAATGGTATCCTGTCTACTTTGTAGTAATCTGAGCCTGTCTCTTTTTTTCTAACAGTTGTCTAAATTAATGCTCACAAATCTGTAAAACTACAACCTTTTAAATTTTCTTAAAAATTCTACAAGAATTATTCCTGCAAGCCAGCTTCTGAAGCTACATAGCAACCAGATTCTGAACCTCTCTGATTTGGCTTTTCACCTTCCTTTCATTGACTAAATCCCTATGTATGATTAGAGTGAGACATTTTCAAACAGTTGTATTTTACAAAACCATAAAGAGCTTCCATTGACTCAGATGTCTTTTCCCTTTATGTTCCTTCTGCTGGTGACCTATGGTGTGCATATATATAATTTTTAATGTCTATCATTTTTCCCTATTTACTCCTAAGAGTTCTCATTTTCAGATACATGAAGTCTATTCTTTAATTTCTTTCTTGCACACAAATTGTTATGATAAAGCTCACATGTGAGATAATGCAAGAAGGTTCAGAGAAGAAATGATTGGGTTATGAGAGCCTTAACCCAATCAGTGAATTCATCACCTGATGGGATTAATTGAGTAATAACTGAAGGCAGGTGGGGTATGACTGGAGGAAGTGGGGCATTAAGGGTATGGCTTTGGGGTATATATATTTTGTTTCTGACATGTGGAGCTACTCTCTGCTTCCTAATCATCATGTGAGCTGCTTCCCTCTCCGACCCTCTTCTGCCATGATGTTCAGCCTCACTTCAAGCCCTGAGAAATACAGCCAGCCTTCTATGGACTCAGAAATTGTGAGCCCTCAAACTTTTCCTCCTCTACAATTGTTCTGGTCAGATCTTTTAGTCACATCAGCGAAAAAGATAACTAAAACACAAATATTAAAGAAAGACCATCCACCCTATTCATATTTTTTCTTCTCCATAGTTACAATAACATTTTTTAATATTTATTTTTTAGGTGTAGTTGGACACAGTGCCTTTGTTTTATTTATTTTTATGTGGTACTAAGGATCAAACCCAGGGCCTCACACGTGCCAGGCAAACGCTCTACCGCTGAAGCTACAACCCCAGCCTCACAATAACCTCTTAAGATCTGGCAAGTAGTATTGTCAGTCACCAGATCCAGGAAGTTGGAGAGGGAAGGGTTCCTATCAAAAAAAGCCTTACAAAAGGGGTTTGGGGAGATGATGTCTAAATTTAAGAATATGCTGTACTTCCAGCTGTCCTATTTGTTTTTCAGAGAAACTGGGGTCTCACCATGTTAATGAGGCTTGTCCCAAACTCTTGGGTTCAAGCAACCCTCTTGCTTCAGGCTCCAACTAGCCAGTACTACAAATATGTACCATCATGCCTGCTACTCCACCAACTGTTATTAACAATGTTTTCTGAGCCTGTGACAGTGGTATTGTGTGATGAAAATGCTAAGACTGAAAAAAAAATCCCCCCCAAAAAATATCATACTTGTTATTTCTTATACAAGTGGTTCTCAATGAAAACCATGGATGTGAGGCTACATAGATTTATTGTATCTCTAATAACAACATTACCTAATCATCACTGTTTGCAATTTGCATGAGTGCTTTTTCAGATTACATGTACAATATTCAAATTTTGAGTTCGTATGTTTAGCTCCTATTAGGGTGGACTATCTGACAGAGCAGGAATTGTGTTTCCATTCATCTAGGCATCCTCAGGGCAGTTCATTTATTTCTAAATATCCGTTTCTGGCCCCAAACAGTGTTTGCATTGAGACTAATGCTTACTATACTTTGTTTAGGGGAAAGAACTTCAGGCTTAGAATGAATTTCAAAACTTTTAATGGCTCCCTGTTGACCAAAAAAATAAAATCCAAACTTCTTACCATGATATGGAAAGCCTCTGGGGCTCCTGATGGTTTTTATTTTTACAGTCCTGTTCACTCTCTGATTATGCTAGGGTTGTAGAACCACATGCAAACATTCCAACTATCAAAAATATTTGAGTTCCTTTGCTTCACTTCTTTTGTTTGTGCCTGATATATTCACTTTGCTTTTTTGTTTAATATTTAATCCACTTTTTATTCCTAACTTAAATCATAAATTACCTCCCTCCTGAGGACTCGCCTGACACCTCCCCAGAGTAGTATTTACCCCTATTTTGTAACACTATATATTTTAATATACCTTTTCATATTACATTTAGCTTTGGTCACATTTTATTATAATTGCATGTATATTTCTCTCTCCCCCTCAGGTGCACATACTCTCTTGCAAGCACACACATTTACATGTAGACTCCACCAAGGCAAATATTCTGCCTTGTATTGTATTGTATTTTGTTCTGCAGTTTCTTTTCTTTGCACAAAGCTGAAAAAATGGTCTAAAAACCACATTTTATTAAAATTACAGAGCAATCATTTTCAGGTTCAAAATACTCTGCCCATTACATCTGTTTGACTTTGAAAAAGTCAATTAACCTCTCTGAATTTCAGTTTCCTTTCCTGCACAGAAGAAAAAGAAATGCCTTATTTCATAAAATTGTAAATAACAAATTAAATGTTTCAAACGGAACCCTTTGGAGAGTTCTTCAAACTTTATCATGGGAACTATTCACGTTACTACAATATAGCTGCTGATGCTTATGAAAGGATGTTGCACAATTTGGTTCTTTTGAAGAACTGGAGTGAGAATAATAAAGGAGTCAGCTTAGTCTTACTAAGTTATATAGACCAATCAAGTTTGTCCCCAGTGGGCCTTTTCTCTTAGACTATGCAGCAGAAAGAAAATTTTTAGAAATTAAAAAGTGACATATTTTAAGAAATAATTACATTTCTTTCTCAATTACTATAAGGAGAAACATATTAGACATTTCAATAACACTTGATCCAAGGATTTGTTTACACTGGTCAGGTTTACACAACACTACACCAATTTCATTCACATCTTATTATCACTTGGTTCACTTAAGGTTATTCAAACTGTATCTGAAACAAATCTCCCTTTTTCCCTTGAAGCCAAACTTACTTTTTTTTTTTTTACTGGAAACTTTTTTTATTAGAGCTTTATATTTATATATAATATTTGGGTTCCTTTTGACATACAAAGAATTTGATTTCAATTCCCATTCCCCCCTCCTCTTAATTTCTTCCTTTCTCCCTCTTTTTTCTCTCTTCTCTTCTCACTCTTTTATTTATTTATTTTTGACTGGTACTTTCTACATATACATAGAGGAGATATACCGTTTGGTACATTTATATATGTATATATTATGGTTTTGTTAGATTCATTCTATATTTCTTTCCCTTATGCTTCCTTTTCTCTCTCCCTCTCATTTTCCTATTTTTAATCCACTGATCATCCCTATATCTTTATGATGTTCAATCCCCTCCCCCACTGCCTTTTCCCCTTATTTTGCTTTAGCTTCCACATACAAGAGAAAATACTCAACCCTTGATTTTCTGAGTCTGACTTATTTCACTTTATATGATTTTCTCCATTTCTATCCATTTACTGGCAAATGTCACATTTCATTCTGATTTATGGCTGAGTAAAACTCCTTTGAGTGTGTATACCACATTTTCTTGATCTATTTATATATTGACAGGCATCTGGGTTGATTCCATAATTTGGCTATCGTGAATTGTGCTGCTACTAACATTGTATTGGCTGTTTCATTATAGTATGTTGATTTTAGTTCTTGGATAAATACCAAGGAGTGGGATAGCTGGGTTATATGGTGATTCCATTTCTAGAATGGAATCTGCTTTTGAAAGAAGTTGTACTAATTTGCAGTACCAACAACAATATTTGAGTGTACCCTTTGCCTACATCCTTGCCAGCATTTATTATTATTCATAATTCTTGATAATTGCTATTCTGACTGGTGGTAGTTGTGGTTTGCATTTCCCTGATTGCTAGAGATGTTGAACATTTTTTTCATATATATTTTGGCCATTTGTGTTTTGTTTTGTTCTTTTGTCCATTTAATGTTTGGGTTATTTTATTTTATTTCATTTTTTTTGCATTTTTTTTGAGTTCTTTATATATTTTAGAGATTAACCCTCTCTTAGAGGAGTAGTTAGCAAAGATTTTCTCCCAGTCTGTAGGCTCTCTCTTTGCTTTCTTTCTTTTGTTTTTTTGGGGGAGACGGGTGTGGGTACCAGGATTGAACTCAGAACACTCAACCATTGAGGCACATCCTTAGCCCTATTTTGTATTTTATTTAAAATCAGTGTCTCACTGAGTTGCTTAGTGCCTCTCAGTTGCTGTGGGTATCCTCCTGTCTCAGCCACCTGAGCTGTTGAGATTGCAGGCCTGTGCCACCGCACCCTGCCCTCTTTGCTTTCTCAGTCGTGAAAATTGCTTTTTATGTTTAACTCTCTTATGTTTAATACAAATGCACCGTTCTGCATCCTAATAATATTGTAGCCATTTTATACTATACATACCCTTTTTCAGTTTTCATTCAGTCTTATTTTTCAACTAACTTTAACACTTAATACTAGTTCTTATGACTTATATCTGTTTATTTTGGTTGTCTAAAGTTTATGCTGTAGTAAATTTCATCAGGAATAGTAGTCCCAGAGTTTTCACATGAGGATGTTTATTTGTGTCTTTTGACTCAAAAGCCAATTTATTTATTTACTTATTTTATTTTATTTTATTTTATTTTTTTTATTGGTTGTTCACAACGTTACAAAGCTCTTGACATATCATACTTCATACATTAGACTGAAGTGGGTTGGAGTTCATAGCCAAACTTACTTTAATGGTGGCACAGAGGCTTGAAGTGGAAGGGCATCCCAGTCAGAAAGCCGTACACTTATCCAAGTCCATTTAATGATCAACTTGCTGATTATATATAAAGAGAGCAAGAGTTTAAATTTAGAAATACACTTTGGCTTGCTGAAGACTCCACATACAGATTTAATTTTGGTGTCATCTGGGCTGGAAAGAGCTTGCTAATGTGCCCTGTACTCCTAACCACCAATCATGGGTGTGACTGAGACTGACTAGCTACAATGCTCCTAGTTAGCCCAACTTTGTATACACAAAAATATGGTCAACGTGTCCTCAGGAGAGTAGATCTTAACCCAAGCTCACTTCATTCACAAGGTCGAAGAAAATTATTTATTTAATGAATTCCCAGTGTAGTTAACATTCTGAGGGATTTTAGGTTCCATGAAAGGAACATGTTAGTATTTTGCTTCACTGTGATAATTTACAGTTCATTGGAAAAGTGGAAAAACATCTTAGAAGAAGTGGTTTCACTTTCTTACAAGACAACTGCAAGGAGATGAAAGCCCGTGGCTTACACATATATTGATCCATGTGTGCTCCTCAGAGATACTGGTCATCTTAACATTGATCTTTGTTTCTTTTCACAACTGTGCTTTGCACTCTCCAAATCAGCATAAGCACTCTGCACCCTAATGGCTGTCTTCTGAAATCAATGTAACTAGATGGCTTATAGAGTTAGCAGTCCCCTCTCTTGCTACGCAAAGAATATGTATTTATCCACCTCAATAGCTATAAAAGTAGTCTAAAACCCTCAATATGTTTGTGTTGCCTATGCCAGAGTTGGATAAAATTAGTCCTTTTCTTCATGAGTTTTATTCTTTTCTATTTGGAAAAACATTGATTTTTCTTCTCTCTATGGTTTTAATATAGTACAAGCCAACATAGTTTTATTTATGCTGTGGCTTAGCCCAAATGCCATCAAATATGTCAACTGCCTATGGGAACACTGGACTTTAGGGCTGCCTCTGCTGGATAAGTTGTCAAAGAGTAGCAAACAATAAATAGCCTGAGTCCAACCCCGATATGAATCAAGTCTCTTTCTTCAATTCCACCTTCCACTGCTCAAATTACAGAAGGAAGTTAAATTTATGTGATCTAGATATAGATTTGGTTTATTTAGGATTTTTCTACCTGGGTCAAAACTTGCCTCTCCTGCTCCTCAATCTCCACTAGCTCTTAATCAGAGAATAGATCTTAAACAGCTTGATGTCTTGGGATATGAGGCATGCAAGTTGAGAGAGAGAGTGATTTGTAGCTAAGCTATTTTTTTCACAGTGGCCAAAAATTATGATGGATGTTCGTTAAATAGCTTATCAATCCAGTACTCCAAACTGTTGAATGGACTGGGTGTTGGGTGATAGAGATAGCTATTTAGATCAGTTATGCTAAAGTCACTTTTGAAAAAGGGAAATAACATCTATGCAAATCAAGACACATGAGATTGCTTTTGAAAAAACTGAATAGTAAAAAAGACAAACACTGATAAAGTTAGATAGCTGAGTCATCAATTTAATTTCAATAAGGGTATTTACTACTACTGGCATTTTTAATAAAAATGTCAGGTAGTAATACCGTTTGGAGTGGTTTTTTGATGAGATCACCATTACCTATAATACAGTTTCCTCCATGCTCTGGACATAATGGCACTGTGTATAAAACAAGCCTTCATCCAGGCGTTGGCATTCAGAATTATCACCTGACGTATGTTGAATGATGTTTCATTGGGAATAAAAGTGTACAATTTTTTACTTCAAGTAATATGAAGACAGGAGCTGGAAAGGTCTTCATTTAGGGAAAATGAGTATATAGTACAAGTATAATCAGCAGTGTTCACATTTCCACTGTTGTTAATGTTGCTTTGATATTTCTATTATAATCTGATAGAGCGATCAAGTTAAAATCTTTACTCAAATGCCACTGTGGGTTGAATCTCAGCAAGTAGTGTTGGCTAAAAATTAGATTTCCACAATTTAGTAGGAAATACTCAATTTCAAACAAAAAATACACTTATGCTTTTCACTTCTTCTAGAAAATGAAACATTTTAATAACTTCTTTTCTAGTTTTGAAGCATCTTTAATTTTCTGATTATTTGATAATTTATATACTAAAAGAAAGAGGAAAACTTTCCAATTCATTAAAATTTTATAAACTAACTGGTTAGGCTTCCCACCCTTTTAAAATAAAAATGGAAAGACAAATACAAATTATTCATAAAACAGGTTATATTCTGTAGTTTTCATAGGTAAATTTAAAAAAAAATTTCCTCATAAGAATAAAGTACATGCTTATCTCCCAAACATGGAACACAAGGTGAAACTATTGCATCATATTCATCATTGATAACCTGTTATCTAACTCTCTGTTTAAGAATAATTTGCAAAAGTTTTGACCAATATTAGCTAAATGTGGATTAGTAAAAAGGAATCCAAATTTAGTTTTTTTCTTTACATATGCTGCATGGGTTTCAACAATACTACAGATATTAAGTACTAATAATGTTTTCTTACAATTACAACCCTTTAATAATAATGCCACTCTATCAGTAACCACAACAATTATTCAGAAGTATGATGTCACCGGCACTGTTAAAAGTGTCTTGAATCCAACAGTTCATTTCATCTTTACACCAACCCTGTAGGGTAGGAAGTATTATCTCCAATTTCCAGATGAGGAAATTTAGACACAGGGAATTTAAACCATTTGTCAAAGTCAATAGCATGACAGACTGAGACCTCAAAACATGTAGGTCTAGCTCCACAGTTGCCATTCTTTATCATCATTTTGGCAAAACTGGTCTTTTTTTTATACTTTGTATGTCCTGGTTTTCTTTTAGGATTTAGATTTCTATTATTCTTCTAAGGAAAAATAAATTACAAGCAAAATTTGGAAATGTTGAATAATTAGCAAAAACACAAGCAGAAATTCTTTGAAAAGGGGAAATACCAGTGTTCAAGAGTTAAGAAGCTGCCTAACATAGCAACTACTGTGCCAAGAGGCAACAGAAGTGCCATTAAACACTGGCAAAATTTTAAAGCAATCTGGACACTTCGGGATAACATGACAGCAGGTTGAAAAGCCAGGCCTTGTTGGTTTTTTCTAGTTTTCTAGCTATATTTTTACTGTAAATAGCTAACAGTGACAACCCAATTAATGCTATTCAGTTCAAAAATAAAGGAATAGGAGATATCCTTCTAGGCAGACTAACATACACTATGGAGACAAAGCATGCACTTAGAGAATGGTACTACCAACACTAATCAGCAAAAGTATGGAGCAAAATGAATGCCACCAGCCACAAGCAAAGCCTTCATAGAGAAGGAAAAAAACAAAAAACAGTGTGCTCAAGATGTCTCAAGCTACTCCTCTGGGACAAGCAACCATCTATTCCCAAGGGGTAGGGTGAAATCAAAGCAAAGTCATTAACATTCCAGTTGGGAGGTGATAGATACTATAGATGATAAATAGGTAGGTAGATAGCTAGTAAGATATAGCATACAAATGACAAGGTGAGCTATTTTTATTTAGCAGTAAGGGCAAGAAAGGTCTATGTGAAGTTGTAACACTTAAGATAAGCCTTAAATATAGGTGAGAACAAGTGAGTTCATTTACCACTTAAAATTTCCCGGCCAAAGGAACAGGGTCAACAAAGACAGGTTAAAAAAAAAGTTAGAAATGAAGAGTTCTTTGCATTTTATTCTAAAAAGAATAGGAAGCTATTGGAGGACTTGGAGCAAGAGATTGATATGAGTGAGATTTTAAAAGGCTCACAGTGATTTCCTGATGAAGAATGCACAGCAGGAACAAGAGTGGAAACAGGGGAAGTAAATGAGAGGGTCCTAAGAACATCCCAGGAGAGGAAATGGCAGCTTTTGGCCAGAGTGTCAGCACTAGAAATAGTGGAGAAGTTGAAATATTCAAAATCAAATTTCGAGCCAGTAGGTTTTGCTGATAAACTGGAAAGTTGAGAAAAAAAAAAAGATACAGCAATGACTTTAGAAAATCCATACTTGGTACAAAGCAACAGTGTTCATACTATGAGGAATGGCAAAGCAAAGCAGTCTGAGAGCACTCCTTACTATAGCCTGCCCATAGAAAGAGATGGTTGTGCAATTATATAGCCTTTGATAGACACCATGAGACCAGGTGTCTTTTATCACAGAGCTGTTCTTGCCACACGCTAACCTGGATATAAAATTATAAATATATATGAAATAATTGTATATATTTAAGTACCAAATAATCCTATTTTTTTAAAAAAAGTGAATATTTTTAGTGGTAGATTAACACAGTAACTTTGTCTTATTTTTTATGCGGTGTCAAGGATTGAACCCAGTGCCTCCCATGTGCGAGACAAGAGCTCTACCACTAAGCCACCACCCCAGCCCCATCCTGCCTATTTTTTTAAAAGACTAAGTACCCTTTACTTAACTTTAATGAGTGAAAATAACACCATATATTCCCCACATTCTAGCAACCCCCCCAAACATTAATAGAAATGAAACTTAAGGCATGAGCATCTCTTCTGATACACTGTCAATTGAGAGATGCCTTTTCATAACCATTCACTTTGAGTCTTGCTCTAAAAGCGAGTTACTTTGCACTGTCAAGGGAGGTTAAGAAACAGCCACATAGATGTATCAAGTCACAACATTTACATTCATTCATCTTACAAATGTTTGCCAGGGGCCTAATATGTATCAAGTATTATGTGAAGTGCTTGTATTACAACAATGAATAATCAAACCTAGGCCTGATCCTACATTTGAGGATCTCAGCTGGAAAGGAAGTACGACCTTGAGTATAATATTATGAACTGAACATTGAGCATCAGAGCCTCTTTAAGGAAATGCAAGGTCCTCCACAGCACTACCAACCAAAGCACCTGGGCTTTAGATGACACATTTTAACATGATTAAGAATTTTGTTTGCTCAGATAGTTGATTGTTTATTCCTGAAAAGCAGCTTTCTGATTGATTTAAAATCTGTATGTGAACATTAAACATTAAGTACTTGAATGTGTTTCTGGGCATGAGAAAGCAGTAAATAAATTAGGAAAGGTTTACTGCTTTTGATTTTTGGTTATTTTAATCCCTAGCACAAAACACGGGACATACTCATACACAAAAGTATTTACTGAAGAACAGAAAATGAACAATGAGTCTATTAGGAAAAGGAAATGAAAGAGGAGTAGAATCTTGAGAACAGAAAGAAAAACTAAACCTTCCAAAGTACAAAAACTCACCAGCATCGTTTTTACCTTCCACCTCTTAGACACATCCATTATTTCTACCGGCTCCATAAATTACCCAGCAGTAAGTTTCTGTGAGAGAGTGATGGATTGAAAAACCAGACATTGTCTCTTGAGCTTTTCAACACTTGATAAGTGTGTCCAGGCTATATCCGACAACGGTGATTCTGGATCCCAGTTCAAATACTTCATTTCCTTGCCTTGCAAAGTGACCCTATTTTGTTCTGCATAAACTGTTTTCAGAGCCTAAAGGAAGGAAACATTAGAATTTTAACACTAGTAGGAGAAGGCTAAATTTTTTTAAAGGATCCTCCCATTACCATTTCCCTCTTACAATCCCAAATCTTCTGGTTTTCTTACAGGTAAAACAGGTCCATGGAGCCTTTGCATTGATTGTTACCAGGAATTTGTTTTTTAAAGGTTTCATGAGCAGTGTGCTTTCAATGAGATTCACTGTCCAGGCCCTTGACCATGCAGATTATGTATTTCTCAGCTTTAAGAAAGATTTTTTTTCCTATTTTCTTTTTCTGTTAAACAGCTAAAATACAGAAAATTACAAAGTATAAAGGACTCCTAACTACTAGTCAGCTAGAATAAACAAATTTTCATATTTTCCCAAGTTTTCTTCAAATATTGTTTCTTAATTAAAATATTAACATACGAAATTGAAATTTCTGGGGATTTTTCTCCTATGACCTTCATAAATCCAGCCCCATTTCCTTGTGCCATTTTTCAAAGGTGACAACTTGGTGTATTCCATTCATTTCATATTTCTGGACTTTTAAGACATATCTATTTATTACCCATAAATAAAAATCTTTAAAATTACAATGTTGACCTCTTATTTAAAGTGTCAGTCAGAAATCTGTTTCTAACATAATATTACATGTTTTGAGGTATATTCAGGTCAATTCCTAGATATTTCCCCTGCCAAATCTATTGTACAATAAGTTATAATGTTCTGTTACCATTTTTAAAATTCCTGTTCTTTTTCATGAATGATTTTCTTTTCTGCACCAAAGCTTTGTTTTTTAATTGTGTTATAATAAATGTTTTTTTAATAATTGTCTAGATTATTCTTAAATATTTTCTTCTATAGATGATTTTTGGAAACAGTCTCACAGTTTGGGTTTGTACTGAATTTGTAGATTTATTTGAAGAAAACTGATATATTTTTATATCATCCTATTTGATCTGATAAGGCATAATTTTCATTTATTCAGGCCCTACTTCATGTCCTTCAATAATGTTTTGTAGCCATCTCCACATTTTTTGTTTGACTTCTTCCCTGATATTGAATTATCTTTGCTGTTCTTATAAAGTACCTGTTGCTATTATATTTTAAAAGGATGATTATTGACATAGAGGAGCGATAATCAGTTTAGTTTCGATGATTGATGTGGTTAGTGAAATAATGTCCCCCACTACATGTCTACACCTTAATTCCTTAGAACCCTATGAAGATGTTAGATTCTTTGGAAAGGGAAAAGGAAGGTTGTATATATATCAAATTGATTTCCCAAAGAGTGGACCTTGAAAGGTTGAGATTATTCCAGTTTATCCCCACAGACCTAATATAATACAGGTTCCTTTTTAGAAGAGTCAGAGAAGTTTTTGAAGATGGCTTAGAAAAATGGTAAAATAGTTCATGAACCAAGGAATGCAGGTGGTCTCTAGAAACTGGGAAAACTAAGGAAATAGATTTGTTCCTCCAGAGCATCCAGAAGGAAAGCAAATGTCCAGAGACCCATTTTAGACTTCCAAGCTCCAGAACTGTGAGATGATGATATATTTGCATTGTCCTAAACCACTAAATGTATGGTAAGGTGCTACAGCATTGAGAAAATGTGTTATTAACTCTAATGGTTTTTCTGAGATTTCCGTTGAATTTTTACATGTATAAGAACATTTTGTATACAAATAACTATAATTCATTTCCCCTTCTAATACTTATACCTCATTAAAAAAAAAAACTTTATGTGTTACTTCATTGGCTAGAACAGCCAGCACAATCCTAAGGATAAAGAGTGATACTAGGCACCTCCATTACTGCTACTTTGATAGAAACAGTGCTATTTTATCAGGCATATGATGTTTGCCAATTGGCAGGTACCAGATAAAAAGCAAAGGAAGTCCCTACCTAGTCCTAGTTTTCTAGGAATTCTTATATATTCTCTATTCAACATTTAAGTCATCTCAAATCCAATGTGTCTAAAGCAGTTTTTTGTTTGTTTGTTTGTTCAAAATCTGCTTCTCTCCTAAACATCCCTAACTGATTAAATGGAACCATCAGTCACCGAGAGACTCAGTTTCAACCTCGGAGTTATTAAACCTCTACTCTACTGCATTTCTCATATTCAGTTTATTCAACGTATCCCTTCTTTAAAACCATAATATGATCAGATACTTTGATTCCACTGACTTCAATAAGCCACTACCATTTCCCTCCCTGACTATGAGAGTCTTCTTCCTCTTTGCACTAGATCCATTTTGCCAACAGGCAGAGTGGCTTAACCAAATGTAAATTATTTAATGGCATCTTCTTTTTTTTAATTTCTTCTATGGCTTTCCATCAGATGCAATGGTTTCCCCCCCACCCTTTTTGCTTATTTAAATTGCTCATCTTTATGGGTTACAGTGAGATATATTGATATTTTTATTTATTGTGTACTTATCAATTCAGGATACTTGAGTTATCCATCATCTCAAATATTTATCATTTGTTTGTGATGAGAGCATTCAAAATCTTCTAGCTATTTCCATTTATACAATATAATTCTGTTAATGACAATCACCCTCTGTGTAATAGATTCTGCTACTTGGATGACACATAAAATTGAAAAGTTTTTCTGATACCCTACACTATCATCTTTCCAGTTCTTTCAGAAGTGGCTAATTAAAATCAAAGAAATGGATTCCCACATTGCTTTCCTTGCTGTGACTATAGCCTCAGGGGAAAAAAATCTCTTAAAGCATTTTACTTTACCATTGTGAGCATTAATTAAGATCATCTATTTCTGTCACCTAGTAAATGGTCTCAGCTAGTGGACTCCCCACAGGTATGGTTGGCACTCCTCTTCCACAAATAGAATGCAGTGTACTACATGAGTTGGTTGTAGAGTTCTCAAACTCACAACACTAGCAAACACACTCATTAAGACAATTTTGTTGCTTAAATAGTACATACATTGCTGAAATAGAAGTGCCAAAATTGATGTGTTTCTGTGAAAATTTACTTGAATATTTTCAAAAAACTTGGCTATCATAATTTCCTACATCAAAATGCTTTTGAAGAATGTGTGAGCCAATGTACAAGCAAGAAAAAAAAGAAAAATTTCCTTGTCCTTAAAATTGTGTTTTACTGTAATGCTAAACCTGAGAATCATAGATTTCTGTGGATGGTTTTGTGCTGCAAAAACAATAAACATGAATCTAGTCAATAGATCAGTACTCCAACACAGGATCTTTTTTTTTTTTTTTAAAGAGAGAGTGAGAGAGGAGAGAGAGATAGAATTTTTAATATTTATTTTTTAGTTCTCAGCGGACACAACATCTTTTGTTGGTATGTGGTGCTGAGGATCGAACCCTGGCCACACGCATGCCAGGCGAGCGCGCTACCGCTTGAGCCACATCCCCAGCCCAACAACACAGGATCTTAACACCACTTAAAACATAGTAAATGACTAGATTCAGTGGCACAAACCTGTCATCCCAGTACATGAGGCTAAGGAAGGCTTGAGGCCAGCCTGGACAACTTGGTGAGGCACTATTTAAAAAACAATTTAAATAATAATTAAAAAGTAAGGTTATTGGGCTGGAGTTGTGGCTCAGTGGTAGAACACTTGCCTAGCATGTGTGAAGTACTGTGTTGATTCTTAACACATTATAAATGAATAAAGGTCCATCAACAACTAATAAAATATTTTTTTTTAAAAAAAGTAAGGTTACTTCTGGCTCTTGAGATAGTCTGCATTCTTCCTTGAATGTATAATCCTTGCTTTAGCCCAAAATGTTTCCACCTTTGAGACAGCTCACATTCTGCCTTGGAAATGTCTCTGCTTTCCTAAATAAATTGCTGCCCATCCCTCTAAATCAATCAACCAACCAGTCAATCAATCAATCAGTCACTAAGATAAACTGGAAGTTACCTCAGTGGTAAAGTGGCCCTGTGTTCAATCCCCAGGATTGCCCCCCCCCCGGCCAACACACACACACACACACACACACACACACACACACAATGTAAATGCATGTATATTTTTGTTTCTTGGGCCAAAATAAAAAATTTAAAATGGGATTGTGCTATTTTTCATGATTCTCAGTTTTAGCCAGCTTTTTTGATTATCCAGCTAAATACCGGTCTCAATAGCTTTTATTGTATTTCGGCCACCATCAGAAAATAAATCAGAGAACCTGCCTCTTCATGAAGACAAAAATGAGATTAAAATAATCTAATTTAGTAATAAAATCATTTTTGACTCTGAATAAAATGTTTATATCAATTCTCTGCTCAAATATATCTATCAAGCGGCAACAGGCTGACAGTAATAAGATTCTTATGCATCCAGTGTGTTTGGGGATTAGCTGTAGATCGGAATTATGTGACGTGAGTCCAGAAAACATGAAGTCAGGGAAGGACAAATCATTTCACCTGCTTGGAGAATGAGTACATGAGAGCAGGTGTCTTGGAGCCTTGTGGAAGAATTTGGCTTATTGAATAGTTAAAGTGAGAATCCAAGCAGCTCTCCCACTAAACATCCACCATGCTGCATGTACCATGGGGTACACTTTACAGGAAATTTCAAGAATGTCCTTAGAATTATATATACCTCAAAATTAATCTATGCAGAATTTGTAAGAGATGTAGTCCCTTGGAGATTTCACCACATAGAAAAGTAAATTAGTTTGGGGTTTTGGTTTTTGGTTTTCTGGAGGGTTTTGGCATATTCAGTTTTTGCTTGCTTATTTTTAGGCAGGACTAATATCTATATAAGCAAAACAAGCTACTTGTGGATTCTTACTTTCGCTGATTTTGTTTAATAAACATCCCTGAGCCTATAAGATAAACATTGCAATTCATAATATTACGGGAGATGTTTTTGATTAATTTTTATGCACTCCCCAATCGATTCTTTACAATATATAAGCCAAATGCATATGTGTTTATAATACATAGAAACATACATGTATAGAAAGAAATATATATGTATGTGTATGCCTATTTGTATGTATGCAAAAATCTTACACCAAAATTTTAAAAAGCACCACATGCAGGAAGCAATTATTTCAACAGAAGGAGGAGGGAAAATGGAGTCAGGAGAAGGTACACAAAGAGTTAAACTATATTTGTACTATCATATGACTTTAAATTATAAAAGAAATACTAAGATAAATTGGCATACAGACAAGATTTAACAAAAGAAATATAATGGGCCCTGGTAGTTTCACTAAGTAATTTTGTTGCTTTTATATAGAGACAAATAGAATTTTCTACATAGGCTTCAAAATTACAAAATATAATCCATATTCTTTTTCTTAAACTGATGGTTTGGCAAACTTTTTAAGATGCTTAAAGAAACACAGAGAAGTTGTAAAGCCATTGTGTGAAGAAGCCACCGTTTCACACTTCACATGGGTTCTACTCCAGGAAGTAAGGGCCATCCTGGAATCCTTTCTTTGATGGTGCATCTTTATTATTCATTTACTTACTCATTTTGGCAGTTTAATCAACATAAGATGCTTACTACTAGGATAGACTTTTTGCTGTATCTTTTCAAAATTGGAGGATATTCTAAAGTCAGGGCAAATAACTTTCATTTTTCAGTGTGGAACCAAAAATAGATGATACCTTCTATTGACAGCTCCACTTTTACAAGGTAGATTATTCCAAGAAAACCAAAAAATAAAATTTCCATTTTAGAAGCCAGTAAAGGGGAAGGGTGTAAGCCAAGCTGTAACTCCATCCCTA
This sequence comes from Spermophilus citellus, assembly GCF_964194105.1. NCBI lineage: Eukaryota > Metazoa > Chordata > Mammalia > Rodentia > Sciuridae > Spermophilus > Spermophilus citellus. The sequence continues at coordinate 71,685,504 of NC_138188.1, forward strand.
CAGCTTCTTTAAGGAGCACAGATAAGGCACCCATGTGACTGACCACATTATTTCAAAATCTGTTCTAACTATCTCTGGCTGTTTGGGTCATTTAGATTTATGACTTGAAGAAAATTAAACTCAACTCAGACATGAATCTGCTATAGAGGATCATGAAGAGTAAATGATATTTCTCAGGCAACGGTTGTTTTTTCTCATCATTTTCTTTACTGCTACTTCTTTTTTTTAATTTGGGAAAATTTTAATATCAACATTTCAATTAAACTTTAATACTCCCTGTGCTAAACTAAATTGAGAGGATCTTGACTGTGCTGCTGAACGTTTTATCTCCCTATTTGGTAAAGAAGAGGCTTATTTACATTTTTCTATTCATGCCCAAAATTTAACTATAATCAACAAAGGAGAGCTATAAGTGCTTCCATAAGACTTTATTTCTCAGACACGATTTTAACTCTTTTCAAGTGCTCTATTTACATAATTCCTGAGATTATTTTCTCAAGAACAAAACCATTTTTTAAAGCCCTGAAGATTCTGCTGTAATAGCTCATGGGGAGGCATGTTTTCCTAAGCATAAATGTAGAGAAGTTAATGATAAGGTACACGCAGGGAAGAAAACTGATTTAGAGTCAAAATGAGTAGGAAGCCTGAACCTCCCAGAGGTAACACCTATCTACCACATAGGCTGATAGCAGGTACTGTGTCTATTTAGATGATAGGCTAGACCTTACAGGTCTCTGGGACTCTCCATCCAGTCCCAGTCTTTCTGAGATTGTAATGTCTCCTTGGCTGGATCAAAAGAAGTTGAACTTAGCTATGTGAGAACAGCTCTCCCGAGCATTTCTTCTTTTTAACATAAAGTGGATTGATTCAAGAAGAGAAAATGATACTGTGCAGAGGCTTAAGTTAGTTTTTGAACTCTAGTTCTGTTTCTCAGAAGGCTAAATTCTTTGCTAACTCTGAGGCAAAAAAAAAAAAAATAGAGAGAGACTACTTTTCCACTGGGTTGCACTTTCAGGTTTATGCCCAACTCCCTGGAGTACACCCGTGAAACTGAAGCAGCATTGGAAAGTTCCGGTAAGTAGCAGGCTCCTTGTCATTTGTGTCACTGCTATCACTAAATCTATAAAATTGGAACTTTGTAAGAGTACCCAAGATTGTTCTTCTTCTTGTTCTATGTGGAAAAATTCAAGCTGTGCTGATCACTTCAGCAAAAATGTGACTAAGCTAAATAGGAGTTAGAGAAATCAACTGTATTTTTGAAAGCATAGTATATGTGTTGTATCACTTAATTTTAACTTAATCATTACAAAATAGCATCAGCTTTTCTGTATAAAGTCATATTAAATAATCTGGCCAAGTTTCACAGTGTATAATGTAAAATATGTCAAGAATCCAACTATTTCCTTTTGTAGGCGGTTGTATGGAAACTTGGTAGCTCTATCACTGAGCTACAACCTCAGTCCTTTTTAAGCTTTTATTCTGAGACGGGGTCTTGCGAAGTTATCTAGATTGCCATTGAACTTTAGATCCTCTCCCTCTTCAGCTTCCAAAGTTGCTGGGATTCCAGGTGTGTGCCACCCAACTAAGCAAGCAACCAACTATTTCTAACTACAAAGTATTAATATTCTTCCATTCTGCTATCTTACCTGCAATGTGGAATTCTAGTACTTGAAAGGAAATGCAAAATAAAATTTATATTGCCTTCTATTTAGAGATTAAATGCATAATATTCTAATTAGTGTTCTAGACTTGTGGAGATTTTTTAAAATAGGTTTCTATCAGTCCTCAAAGGCCTTGTGTTTGAGTTGAAATAAACAAGATACAGTGACTATGAAACAGTACTGGTATCAGACTTACCCTTTCATTGAAAACAACTCAAAAAAGTTGGGTTGATCAAAAAACAGATGTGAACAGACTGTAATCAAGGCACTGAGGATTTGGAGAACTGAGATCCCAACTTTCGGAGAAAAACAGAGCCTCAGAGAAGAGAGCACAACATTTTGCCTGCAATTTCCCCTCAAGATGTTCACCAGTTTCCAGCTGTGCATGTGCAGTAGGAAATGGCAGGACCAAACAGAAAGCAGCTGCCAAGAGGCTCTAAAAACAAGCAGAGATTTCTGTAACTTCTTAGAAGACAAATTCTGCAGTTCAATATTCACCAAGGAAAATGGAAATTGACTCTAACTCTAGTTGTCTGCTAAGACTGCTGAGAAACTCTGCCATAGAAGTTAGGATAAATTAAAAATATGGACCTTCACAAAAACTGACTGGTTAGTTTTACATAAAATATAAAATGCACAATCCTGGTTGAAAGTTAAATGTTTCAACAGTTAGCCCTCCATAATTGATAGAATAGCAGAACAATATGTGTGTGGTATGTGTATCTATGTGTGTTGGATGTATGTACATGAGTATGTGTAAGTGTATATTATAATAAAGGAAATATAAATTATGAAAGTAATCAAATTTATATAATTATGATATACAAAAAACACATCCATATATTGTAGAATGCACATTATTTCCAAGTGCATGTAAAAAAATTTACTAAGGTTAATCATATGCTGGGCCCCCAAGCAAGGCTCAGGATATCTAAAAAGATTGAAATCCTACAAATTATGTTTTCTGACCACAATGGAATTAATCAAGAAATAAATGTCAAAATGGTAACTAGACAATTTAAAATGAATAAAAGATAAACAAAACTTGTGTCTGAGAAGAAATTTAAATTTTAAATTAGAAAATATTTTGAAACTTTGACATACTTGAGCTCATAGAATGCAGTGCTTAGAAATTTCAGTCCTCATCATGCAATTTAAAAAAAAAATAAAACTACAAATCAATAAACTAATCTTCCATCTGAAGAAGCAAAACATTTTTGAGAACAGAAATCAATTAATCAAAAAATAGGCATAACTTACTATGTATTCTCTATGAAATACATTATTTTGTAGTATTTTATATTGATTAGAGTAACAATAAATACTTGGCAAACTGATGAATAAAAAGGAGAGAATGCAAACTACTAATGTCAAGAGGAAAGAGGGCATTGAGTAGAGGAAGGAGGCACTTCCCATTTGCTCTGCTGTTTGGAATTTGAAGGACAGGAATACAGCTTCCTAACACTGTGGGTGTCTAAAGAAAACCATTATAAATCATTATCTATCAGAGATTCAGAGAATCTCAGAGATCCTGATGGAGTGAACACAGGACATAAGCAAATTCACCCCCTGCTGCAGCAAAATAACCGGGGGTGGGGGGGTGGGGGGGTGAGGGGGGTGACGAGCAACTTGTGTAGATTGATACAGCAGGAGTGGGAGCCAGCCATTTATTGTAGGACAGTAGGGGTATATATACATAACTAATTACACACAGCTTATCTTAATTAACATAAACTAGGTACAGCAGTCAACCAATAAGGAATCATCACCATAACACATGTTTCTTGATTTTTTTTTCTATTGAATCACTTAGTTTCTTTTTATCTTTTTTTTCTTTCTGTTTTTCTAAGAGGCAGTGACTTTTTGTTGTCTTGGAGGGGTTTTGTTTCTTTGTAAGTTTTAAATTTTTTCTTATTTTTTATTTTTGTTGTTTGGTATTTGGGGGGTTGATGGTGTTATACTCTTCCTCTCTACCTGTTTTCTTACTATTGCCCTACTCATCTCTCCCTCTAATAGCAAAAAAAAAAAAAAAAAATCTTGTTCTCACTCTTCTACTTTATCTCCTCCCTCTTTAGAGCCTTCATGCATAACCTTACTTCATGTTCTCTCCTGTCACCCTTTTGAATATTCCAACCTCCCTTTTGCCTTCATACCCCAACTTCTTTGCTCCTAATGCACTATATTTTAACATCCTTTTAATCCAGGTAGTCCATTCCTTTGGAGAATAGAAAAAGGAAATTCAGAGGAAATCACACTATCACAGCTCCCCAAGAGTGAATCAGAATGCAATTTATCATCAGTAAATTGATTCTGCACAACTGAAAAGAGTGAATAACTCTTTCATTGAAACAGACAATCTGAACTCTAGGACTGGGAGCTGGCTAACACTGGAGAGGTTGGTAACTGAGTCCAATTAAATTTCAGAATATATCTGGTGATCCCTGAGTCATCCTTGCCAAACTTATAAAGAACTGGAGTATAAGCTGATGGATTCCACTCTTCTTCTTCATCACATGGTCTGAGACTCTCAGAAAGAGGGGGCATTGGAGTTTTTCATCCAGGAAAGGACTGAAACCCTGCAATGAAACTCTGCATACAGATCCCCCTAACAAGTCTGAGCACTTTGGATCACACTTGAGATAAACAACTGCATGATATCTGAAATCTCAGAAAGAAAACACCCTATTTCAATAGACTAGTGGGCTGCAGAAGAACATTGTTAATAAGTTTTCTTTTAAAATATTTATTAGTATAAGGCATTGTTCTAAAGTGGATGTAATTACTAGTAATTTTATCTCCTCTTAGTGTGGTGTTAGAAACTGGATATAGTTGCATGTTCAAATTGAGTGAAAATATTGTCACCAAGATATTTGCCCAATGCAGGACACATAGTAAAGTAAAAGCACTTCACTAGAGTAATACTTATATAAAAGTAGAAGAGATAATTATCCCAAAAGATGAGTAGAAATACCAACAATATGAAAAATCAAGAAATAGCTCACAATGTATCTGGCTCCCATTGACACCATAGTAGAGGAAATGCCAGAGAAAGAATTTAGAAAGTTGACTATTAAATTTTTCAATTAACTAAAAGAAGGTCTAAGGAATGAAGAGAGAATACAGAGAAAGTGAAAAAACATTTCAATAAACAGATAAGACATTCTGAGAAAGAATAAAACAGAAACCCTGAAAATGAAAGACTCAATAAAAAATAAAAATTTGGTTGAAAGTATCACCAATAGATTAAATCTGGGTTAACATTAAGAGAACAAATCTAAGAATCATTGGCATACATGATGCACCAAAATTTAAACTAAAGGAATGTACAACATTTTCAATGAAATAATGTCAGAAAATTTTCCAAAACTTAGGAATGAGATGGTAATCCAAATAAAAGATGCATTTAAAAGCCTAAATAGACAAGATTAAAAGAAAAGATTTTCTTCAAGAGACATTATAATTAAAATGCCCAATATACAGAAAAAGGATAGAATTATAAATGGTAAGTCACATTCAGAAGTAAGTGTTATGGTTTAGATCTGAGGTGTCCCCCAAAAGCTCATGTGTGAGAAAATGCAGTAAGGTTCAGTGGAGAAATGATTGGATTATAAGACTCAACACAATTGGTGAATTAATCCCCTGATATGGATTAACTGAGTGGTAACTGAAGTAGTAGGGTGTGGCTGGAGGAGGTGCAAATTGGAGCATGGCTTGGGGTATATGTTTGTTTTGGGCAATGGAGACCTCTCTCTCTGCTTCCTGATTGCCATGTGAAATGCTTCCCTCTGCCACACTCCACTGCTATGTTATTCCTGCCTCCTCTGGAGCCCAGAATAGAGTTTATTTTCTATGGATTGAGATCCCTGAAACCATGAACCCCCTAATAAACTTTTACTCCCCTGTAGTTGTTCTGGTCAGGTCATTTAGTCATAGCAATGAAAAAGATGACTAAAACAGTAAGCAAATTAAAATTTGTTCTGATTTCTTAGCCAAGATCATAAAAGCCAAGAGAGCTTGGAACAATATATAATAAGCCCTGAAAGATAATAGGTTCCAACCAAGAATGCTATGTCAAGCAAAACTATCCTTCAGAATTGAAGATAAAATAAAGACTTTCCACAAAAAGCATACTGAAAGAATTTATAACCACTACACCAACACTATAAAACATATTCAATGAAATAGTTCATAGGGAAGATGAAAAATAAATATCAGAGCCAGTGCATGTATGAATTTCACTAGAAATTATTGAAAACAGAATCAAGTCTGAATTAGGCATCAAAAATAAATCAAGATGGCAGGAAATAAAATTCATTTCTCTATAATAATACTGAATGTAAACAGTGCAATCAAAAGATGTAGATTAGCAGATGAATAAAAAAATATTTAATCATATGTTGTTTTCAAGAGATTCAACTTATAAGCAAAGATATCACAGGCTAAAGGCAAAAGGAAGAAAAATAAAATACATGCAAATAAAGACCAAAAGCAAGAAGAAGTAGTCACTCTCAGATCTGATTAAGTAGATTTCAAGTAAAAATTAATCAGAAGAGAGAAAGAAGATCACCTCACAGTGGTTAAGGGAATGATTTAACAACATAATTACTGAAAAATTCTAATCCCATAATATTGGTGAACCTATATATATTTAAAAATACTACTCAATATACAGAATCAAATAGATCCTGATTTGATAATACCTCTATCATCAAGAGGTCACCCAAATATATGCCAGTAAAGACCCTTCAGAACAACAACAACAACAAAATAATAATATTAATCAAATAAATCTAACAGACATCTTAGAATATTTCATCAAGCAACAATTAAATTCACTTTCTTTTCGGCTGCACATGCAATCTTCTTTAAAATAGACTATTTTAGGACACAAAGAAAGTCTTAGTAAATTCAAAAAGAGAGAAAGAGAGATAGTTCCCTGAATCCTATCAGAGCATATTGAAATAAAATTAGAAATTAATAAGATGATAAAAAACAGAAATTATTTTGACACCTAGAGATTAAATAGTACATTTTAAAATAAGAAACATGTCATAGGAGAAATCTGGGAAGAAATTTTAAAATTCTTACAAATATTAAGAGAGATGCAAAAAACTATCTTTGCCAATGACTTAATCCTATATTTAGAAGACCACAAAACTCTGCCAGAAAACTTCTAGAACTCAGCAAAATAGCAAGATATAAAATTAACACCCATACATCAATTGCATCCCTATACTCCAATGATGAACCAGCTGAAAGAGAAATTAGGAAAACTATCCCACTGAAAATAGTCTTAAAATATCTGGGAATCAACCTAAGAAATGAGGTAAAACTACAGAACTGTCTTCAATGGAAGAAATTGAAGAAGAACTTAGAAGATGGAAAGACCACCCATACATGTTCTTGGATAGGCAAAATTAATATTGTCAAAATGGCCATACTATCAAAAGTACTATACAGATTCAATGTAATTTCCATTAAAATATTAATACTGTTATTCATAGAAATAGGAAAAGCAGTCATGAAATTCATTTGATAATAAGAGGCCCAGAATAGCCAAAGCAATCCTTAGCAAACAATGAGAAGCAAGAGGCATCACAACCATAGACTTTAATTATACTACAGGTCTATAGTAACAAAAATGGCATGGTATTGGCACCAAAAGAGACATAAAGACCAATGGAACAAAATAAAAGACACAGAGACTAACCCACATAAATATAGTTATTTCAAACTGGACAAAGACACCATAAATATACATTGGAGAATAGATATACTGTTCAACAAATGGTGCTGGAAAAACTGGTAACCCATATGGAGTATAATGAAACTTAATACATATCTCTCACCCTGCACCAATCTCAAATCAAAGTGAATCAAAAACCCAGGAATTAGACTAGAAACTCTGCACCTACTAGAAGAAAAGATGCCCAACACCAACATATCAGCTCAGAAAATGACTTCTTCAGCAAGACTCCTAAAGCACAAGAAGTAAAATTAAGAATCAATGAAAATGAGACAGCATCAAACTAAAAAGTTTCTTCATAGCAAAGGAAACAATCCTACAGAGAGAGCCTATAGAATCTTAGCCACCTATATCTCAGATAGGATGTTAATTTCTAGAATATAAAAAAAACTCAAAAACTAATCAGAAGAGACAAAGTATGTTTTATAGTGCTTTGGCTATTCTGGACCTCTTATTACCAAATGAATTTCATGACTGCTTTTTCTATTTCTATGAATAACAGTATTAGTATCTTAATGGAAATTACATTGAATCTGTATAGCACTTTTGGTAGTATGGCAATTTTGACAATATTAATTCAAACACACACACACACACACACACACACACACACACACACACACACAAATAAATCAAAATAACCCAATCAATAAATGGACAGAAGAACTAAGCAGAAAATTTCCAAAAGAAAAAATACAGTCAACAAACATATGAAAAAAATTGTTAACATCTCTAGCAATTGGGGAAATGCAAAATAAAACTACACTGAGATTTCATCTCACTTCAGCCAGAATGACAATTATCAAGAATACAAGTAACAATAAATGTTAGCAAGGATGTGGAGAAAAGGGCACACTCATATATTGTTGGTGGGATTGCAAGTTAGTGCAACTACTCTGGGAAGCAGTATAGAGATTGCCAAAAAAAACAAAACAAAAAAAAAATAGAAATGGAACCACCATTTGGCCCAGGAATCCCTCCTCAGTATATACTCAGACTAAAAATCAGCATACTCAAAATCAGCATACTATAGTGACATAGCCACATCAATGTTTATAGGAGCACAATTCACAATAGCTAAGCTATCAAGTCAAACTTGGGACACTTCAACAGATGAATGGATTAAAAAAATGAAGTATATAGACACAATTGTGTATTACTTAGCTATAAAGAAGACAACTTTATTACATTTGCTGGTAAATGAATGGATCTGGAGACTACCATGCTATGTAAAATAAGCCAATTCCAAAAAAAAAAACAAATTTTGAATGTTTTCTCTGATATGTGGAAGAAAACCCACAATAAGGTGTTGGGAGGGGAAGGATAGAAAATAAAAATTCAGTATATTAGAAAAAAGGGGGATAGGAAAAGAATAGACAGTGGAGTGAATCTGACATAACTTTCCTCTGTATATATATATGAATACACCACAGTGAATCTTGCCATCATGTACATCCACAATAAATTAATTATAAAAAGTAATAATAATAACTATGGATAAATAGCAGAATGATCAATAGAGGAAAGGGTGCAGGGAGTGAGGAAAGGGAAGGAGAAGGAGATATACTGGGGTTTGAATTACAATAAGATATATTCTATGCTTTTGTAATTATGTCAAAGTAGATTCTACTGTTATGTATAATTTAAATGAACCAGTTTAAAAAAAGAATTGAGATGCGACATATGAAAATCTTTGGAACAGTATGAAGGCAGTTCTAAGAGGAAAGTTTATGTCATTGAATGCCTGCATTAAAAAAGAAAGGGAGAGCCAGGCTCGGTGACACACACCCATAATCCCAGAGATTTGGGAGGCTGAGGCAGGAGGATGGCGAGTTCAAAGGCAGCCTCAGCAATGGTGAGGTGCTGAGCAACTCGGTGAGACGCTGTCTCTAAATAAAATACAAAATAGGGCTGGGAATGTGGCTCAGTGGTTAAGTGGCCCTGAGTTCAATACCCAGTGCCGAGAGAGAGAGAGAGAGAGAGAGAGAGAGAGAGAGAGAGAGAGAGAGAGAGATCTCAAATACATAGTCTAATGTTACAACTGGAGGCTCTAGAAAAGGAAGAACAAATCAATTCCAATATCATAGAAGACAGGAAATAATTAAGATCAGCGCCACAATTAATGAAATTGTGAATTAAAAAAGAACACAAAGTATCAACACATTGAAGAAGTGGTCCTTTGAAAACATACACAAGATTAATAAACCCTTAGCCAAACTAACCAAAAGAAATAGAAGATCCAAAATCAACACAATTAGAGTTGGAAAAACAGATATTACCACAGACACTTCCAAAATCCCGAGGATCATTAGAATCTTTTAAAAATATTATAATCTAATAAAATGGAAAACATGGAAGATATCCAAATTTGTAGGCACATATAATCTACCCAAATTGAACCACCAGGATATGGAAAACCTAAACAGATCAATATCAATCAATGAGACTGAAGCAGTAATTAAAGGCTTTCAACAAAGAAAAGCCCACAATCAGATGGATTCTCAGCTGAGTTCCACGACACTTTTGAAGAACTAACTCCAATCTTCTTAAACTATTCCATGAAATAGAAAAGGAGGAAAAACTATAAATTCATTCTATGAAACCAGAATCACTCTGATACCAAAACCAGACAAAGAGACATCAAGGAAACAAAACTGAAGACTAATATCTCAATGAACACAGACACAAAAATCATTGATAAAATATTAGCAAACCAACCACATTCAAAACATATGAAGAAGATATTACACCATGATCAAGTGGGTTTTATCCCAGGAATGGAAGGTTAAGTTCAATATACACAAATCAACAAATATAATTCACCACATAAATAGAATTACAGACAAAAATCACATGATCATCTTAATAGAAGCAGAAAAAGCCTTTGACTAATTAGTACCCATTCATGTTTAAAAAAATGGGAGAAATAGAAATAGAAGAAACTTACCTCAACATTATAAACACTATCTCTGACAAACCCAAATCCAACATCACAATGAATGGAAAAAAAACCTGAATGCATTTTCTCTAAAATCATAAACAAGACAAGGACATCCGCTCTCATCACTCTTATTTGACATAGTCTTGAAACTATAGCCAGAGAAATCAGGCAAGAGAAGAAAATTAAAAAGTTACAATACAACTATGAACAAAAAAGACAAATTATTTCTGCTTACTAGTGACATGATCATATATATCTAGAAGACCCAAAAATTCCACCAGAAGACTTCTAGAGCCGATAAGCAAACTCAGCAAAGTTGCAGGTACAATATCAACATACAAAAATCAAAAGCTTTTCTATATTCCAATAATGAGCCTGCTAAGAATTCAGGAAAACTATTCCATTCAAAATAACCTCAAAACCAAACAAAAACAAAAACACCTCAGGAATAAGTATCATCAAAGATGTGAAAGACCTCTACAATAAAAACTATAGAACATTCAGGAGAGAAATTGAAGATCTTATAAGATGGAAAGATCTCCTATGTTCTTGGATAGGCAGAATTAACATTGTCAAAATGGCCACAGGACCAAAAACATTATACAGATTCAATATAGTCTCCATCAAAATACAATGACATTCTTCACAGACCTAGAAAGAAACAGTCCTAAAATTCATTTGGAAGAATAAGAGTCCCAGAATAGCCAAAGCACTGCTAAGCAAGAAAAGTGAAGCAGAAGGCATCACAATACCTGATCTCAAATTATCCTGCAGAGCTATAGTAACAAAAACAGCATGATATTGGCATCAAAACAGACATGAAGATAAATGGAATAGAACAGAAGACACAGAGACAAACCTGCAAGATAAAGGCATCTTAACCTAGATAAAGGTGCCAAAAAAAAAAAAATTAGAGAAAGCCATTTTAGCAAATAGTGCTTGGAAATCTGGATATCTATATGTAAAATAATGAAAACTAGTTTCCAGTCTTTCACCCTGAAAATATTTCAATTCAAAATGGATCAAAGTACTAGGAATTAAACAAGAAACTTTGAAACAACTAGAAGAAAACATATTAGCCCAGACACTGACTTCCTTAACAAGACTCCTGAATCTCAAGAAATAAAACCAAGAACGAATAAGTAGGATGGCATTAAACTAAAAAGCTTCTATACACCACCACCACCACCACAACAAATAAGAGCCTAAAGAGAGAGCCTACAGAAATTCAAAAATCTTAACAACAGCAAACCCAAATAAACCAAACAATAAATATGCAAAAGAACTAAAACAGACATTCTACAAAAGAAGAAAATATATAGCCAACAAATATATGAAAAATTGTTCATCATTCCTAGCAATCAGGGAAATGCAAATAAAAACTACATTGACATTTCATCACTCCAGGTAGGATAGTAATAAAGAATACAAATAATAAAAAATGCTGACAAGGATGTGGGGGGGGAGTTACATTCATACATTTTTGGTGGAAATACAAACAAGTACTTTCACTTTGGAAAGCAGGATGGAAATTCTTCAAAAAACTAGTAGTGGAACCACCATATGACCCAGCTATGCCACTCCTTGGTATTTATCCAAAAGAAATAAGTTCAGCATACTGCAGTGGTACAAACACATCAATATTTGGAGCAGAGCAGCACAATTCATGGTAGCCAAGGTATAGAACCAGCCCAGATGCCTATCAGCTAATGAATATATTAAGAAAATGTGGTACATATGTACAATGGAGTTTTACTCAGCTATAAAGAAGAATGAAATTATGGTGTTTGCCAGCAAATCAACAGAACTGGATAATGGCATACTAAATGAAATAATCCAGATTCAGATAGTCAAGAGTCAATTTTTTTTCTCTCATACATATACAAAATCTAGAGAAAAATAAGGGGGGAAAAGGGGATACCATGAAGAGTCAGTGGGATAAAGGAGGGGTTTTACTGGGAGGAAGGAAGGATGGGAAAGGGGAGAAACTGTGGAATGAGGTTGACAAAATTATGTTGTGTGCACATGTGAACATCCCACAGTGAATTCTATTTCTATGTATACTTTTTTATTGATTCTAAATAGGTATACATGACAGAAAAATATATTTTGACACATCATACATAAATGGAGTATGATTTCTCATTCTTCTGATTGTACATGATGTAGAATTACACTGGTCGTGTAGTCATACACACACATAGGGTCATAATGTCCAATTCATTCTATTATTCCTACTCCCATAACCCTTCCCCTCTCTTCTCTCCCCTCTTTATAATCCAAAGTACCTCTATTATTCCCTAGCTTGCCCCAATTATTGTGAATTAGCATCCACATATCAGATAAAACATTCAAGCTTCGGTTGTTTGGGATTGGGTTATTTCACTTAGCATGATATTCTCAAGCTCCATCCATTTACTGGCAAATACCATGATTTTATTCTTCTTTAGGGCTGAGTAATATTCCATTGTGTATCCTTTTAAAGCACTAATTTATAAAAACAAGCAAGTAGCTGGGGGGAATGATAGTGGAATATAGGAGAGGGAATGGTAGGGATGGATTAGAAGTGGAGGTACTAAAGAATGAAATGAAGCAAATTATATTCCATGCATGTGTGATCATATCAGAATAAACCCCATTGTTACTTATAGCTATACACTAGTAAAAAACATTTTTAAAAAATATGAAAGAGGAAGGATTCCTACAGATTTTATGGGCATCAAAATAAAGAAAAATAAATTACGAATAATTTTATGCCAAAAAGTATGCTACTTGAAATAAAATAAATAAATTTCCTTAAAAGAACATCTTACCAAACACTATTAATAAAAGATGAAATTGAAAATATGACTGGTAATATTTTTATAATAAAATTGAATCTGTATTTTAGAAACTTTTCACAAACATAACTACAGATCTACATAGTATTACTGATAAATTTCTCCAAGTGTCTTAAAGAAAAATCAGACCATTTATACAAAATATTCCAGATATCAAAAACAGAACATTTCTAACTATTTCAGGAGGCTATCTTAGTCTTAGTACCTAATGATATCAACCACACAAGAGACACAAATACCTTTTTCTTTGGGGTCGCTGTGAAGTCTCCTCTGACCATAAGGGTCCACAGGAAGAGAGAGAGCAAGAGCATGTGCTGGCCCCTTTTATTGAGGAGAAGCTATTCAAATGAGACAAGGGGTCAGGTTTCAGGGGGCTGAGTCTATCTTCATGATGTCCACTGTCAGCAGGTTGACTGACACCTGGGTAGGCCACACCCAAGGGCACAGTAAGAGAAGGGGACACACACAAGACACTTCCATGGAAGATTCTATCCTAAACAGGGCAAGGGGTTATATTACAAAGGAATAGGTGAGCATAGCTTCACCCATGGGGCTGTAGCAAGACATACCCAGGCACTAGACAGGACCCTCGCACCCAAGAAGGGTGGGGAAAGCTCTGCCACATTCCTGTGACTGAGCACCTCAGCACCCAGTCAGGGAATGTGACTCAGTCATGTGTAAGGTTGGTCTCCCACAGTAAATTAAATAGAAAGGTATATAAAAATATAAGACAAGCTAAATTTATCCTAGATCCAGGTGTGGTGGCACATGCCTGTAATTCCAGAGTCTCAAGAGGCAGAGGCAGGAGGATTGTATGTTCAAAACCAGCCTTAGCAACTTAGTGAGACCCTGTCCCAAAATTTTAAAATAGGAGGGGAAAGAAGCTGGGGATGTGGCTCAGTGGTTAAGCACCTCTGGATTCAATCCCTGGTTCCTAATAATAATAATAATAATAATAATAAAAATAAAATAATTCTAAGAATGTGAACTTTATTTAAAATTTAAAACTTAATCTATGTTTTCATGTAAACAGAATGAAGGATAAAATATAAGACCACTTAAATAATCACAAAATGAGAGATGCTTATTAATAGTTATTTGAGGTTAAAATATTTACAATACAATATTTAGAAAACAGAGAATAACTTAAAATCAAAAAGAAAAATGGGAAAATTATTTGAAAAGATACTTCACGGAAAATATATAATGAAATAACCAGTCATCATGTTCCTATGCATAATTCCATTAATCATCAGGAAAATACAGACTAAAAACTACCATGAGATATCACTATACTCCAAATAGAATACATAAAATATCTGAGAATTCCAAGAGATAACAAAACTGCAGGGTTACTGGAACTCTCATAGATTAACAATTAGAATAGAAAATGTTAAATCATTTTGGAAAACTCTTAGGCATTGTCTTCTAAAACTGACATGTATAGAAATGTCCAGAAGAATTATTTGTGAGCTGCAACCTAGAAACTAAGATTTTGTTTGTCAATTGCATTAAATGAATATAATAGTTTCCTAAAACTCATAACAGAGGAACTCAATTGAGTGGCTTAAAACAAAAGTTATTGTGTTACGGTTGTGGAGGCTGCACGTCTGTAAGCATGGTGCATTGAGGCCATGGGTCCTCTGCAACTTACAGAGGAGAATTTTTCCTTGACTCTTCCAGCTTCTTGTATTTTCCAGAAATCCTTTTTCCTTTTCTTGTAAATCACATCACCCAAGTTCTGCCTCCATCGTTACAGAGCTACTGTCTCCTGCGTATGCAACTGCCACAGCATCTCACTCTTCTTATAAGTGCACCAAGCTATTTGATTAGGGCCCACCCTAAGTCCTTCTCTTAATTAATAACATCTGCAATGATCCTACTTCCAAATAAGGCCACCAAGGTACTGGAAATTAGGATTTCAACATATACCCTTGAGGAACACCATATAACCTATAGCAATGAATAAATATGTCTTAAATGCAATATTGTACATACATCAAAAAAACTTTTGATACATTGTTAAATTTCACCAATATAATGTGGCATAGAAAGAAGTTAGATTTCAAATCCTTCTAAGGACCTATAAATCCTACTCTATAACCATATTTACATAAGATTCAGAAAATAAAAAATTAATCTACCAGTAGAAGTTATAATTGTGGTATTAGTGAGGTGACAACAGGGAAAAAATTATGTAAGAGCTGTCATGTTCATAATAATCTGCATCTTTATGTGGGTGTTGATTGCATAGGTGTGCTCACTTTGTAAAAGTTGATTGAACTATATAATTAAGTTTCATGCTTTTTATACCAGATTTCATTAAATAAAAGGTAACAGAAACATTATGTGATATAGTTACTAAGCTTACTTTAAATCGATTGGTTATTAAGGTCTTTCAAGCTAAGTATCAGTGATAACTAAATGGTTCTCCCTTTCTTTTTGCAATGTACCCCATCTATTAACTTACTTTAGTACCTTTTCATTCCTGAAAGTACATATTTTTAATGCTGCCTATCCTTGTACTGTACAAAGATAGAATTTTTAAACTACACATGTAAGCTTGAGCAAAATTACAGATGACTGTACTGGTAGGTTACTATCAGAAATTAATTTAAGATTCATATATGCTACTACATATATTATAGACTATAAACTATGTCATAGTCTTCAAAAGAAATCTTTACCTGGGTATCGTCCCTGACTTACGATGCGTCAATTTGCAATTTTTTTCTCACTTTACTATGGTGCAAAAGCTATATGCATTCAGTAAAAAACATAACTGAATTTTGAATTTTGATTGTTTTCCAGGGTTAGTGATAATGCAACACTGGACAGAGGCAGAGCCTCAACTCCCGGACAGTCATGTGATCACCGGGTTAAACAAAGAGTACTACTCCACAAAGTACTGTGTTGCTAAGCCATGATGTTCCACAGGCAAGGTGTATTAAATGCTCTTTAATTTACATTTTCAATTTACTACAGGTTTAAATAAGCAGAGGAGTATCTGTAATTGACCTACAGTTAACATGCACATATATAAAGAAAGCAATTCAATGAATTTTGACATGAATATATACCCCAAATCCATCACTATGACCAAAATATCTAACATATGCATCACTCCCCCAATTTTCCCAGTTTATAATTTGTTTCCAATTCCTTTCCCACCACCAAAAACCTCTGACCTGCTTTCTACGTATGAGCTTGTGTTTTCTAAGATTTTGTACAAATGGAATGGTAAAATATGTGAATTTTTTCACTGTATTCCTAGCATAATTATTTTAAGATTCATATGTGTTGTTACACATATTAATAGTTCATTTTGTAATGCTTATATTTCATTTTATTTATATATTACAATATGTTTAATGTACATTACATTGTTTCCAGTTTGGGGATACATAAACATTTTAAAGTTAAAAAGCTCTTAATTCTGATGAAGTTCAACTTTAAAATTTTTCTTTTATGTGTCATGTTTTCACTGTTATAGTTAAGAAATCTATGACTCATAAAAGGTCACAGAGATTTTATCATATATTTTCTTCTGTAATTTTAATTATTTTATGGTTTAAAGTTAGGCTAATATGGTACAAGGATTTTATCAAAGTATTTTTTTTTTTGCATATCAGTAGACAAATTTTTCAGTATCATTCACTGAAGATCTTTTTTCCTCTATTAAATTGATTATGCATCTTTGTCCAAGCCAATGACTTATAAGTGTGGACTTATTTCTGGATTCTATTCTACCGATCTATAGTGTATCTTGACATTAGTATATTATAGTCTTGAGTGTAAAGCTTTATAAGTCTTAAAGTCAGTTGGTGTAAATCTTTCTTTTTTTTTATTGGTTGTTCAAAACATTACAAAGCTCTTGACATATCATATTTCATACATTTGATTCAAGTGGGTTGTGAACTCCCATTTTTACCCCGTATACAGATTGCAGAATCACATCGGTTACACATCCATGTTTTTACATATTGCCATACTAGTGACTGTTGTATTCTGCTACCTTTCCTATCCTCTACTATCCCCCCTCCCCTCCTCTCCCATCTTCTCTCTCTACCCCATCTATTTTAATTCATTTCTCTCCCTTGATTTTTTTTCCCTTTCCCCTCACATCCTCGTATATGTAATTTTGTATAACAATGAGGGTCTCCTTCCATTTCCATGCAATTTCTCTTCTCTCTCCCTTTCCCTCCCACCTCTCATCCCTGTTTAATGTTAATCTTTTTCTCATGCTCTTCCTCCCTGCTCTGTTTTTAGTTGGCTTCTTCTATTTCCTCACTTGATATTGGTCTGTTTAGGTTGTTTATATCATCCTGACTCAATCTGGGTAGTTCATATGTCTTAAGGAATTTATTGATGCCTTCACTATCTTCTATTTTATTCGAGTATAGGGTTTGAAAATAATTTCTAATTATCTTCTGTATTTCTGAATTGTCTGTTGTGATGTTGCCTTTTTCATCCCTTAAGCTAGTAATTTGGGTTCTCTCTCTTCTCTTTGTTAGCATGGCTAGTGGTCTATCAATCTTATTTATTTTTTCAAAGAACCAACTTTTTCAAAGAACCAATTTTTTCGATTGTTTCTTTTGTTTCGATTTCATTGATTTCAGCTCTAATTTTAATTATTTCTTGCCTTCTACTGTATTTGCTGCTGATTTGTTCTTCTTTTTCTAAGGCTTTGAGGTGTAGTGTGAGGTCATTTATTTGTTGGCTTTTCCTTCTTTTAAGGAATGAACTCCATGAAATGAATTTTCTCTTAGTACTGCTTTCATAGTGTCCCAGAGATTTTGATATGTTGTGTCTGAGTTTTCATTTACCTCTAAGAATTTTTTAACTTCCTCTTTGATGTCTTCTGTAACCCTTTGTTCATTCAGTAGCATATTGTTTAATCTCCATGTGATGTAGGATTTTTCCTTTCTCATTTTATTATTGATTTCCAATTCCATCCCATTATGATCAGATAAAATGCATGGTAGTATCTCTACTCCTTTGTAATTGCTAAGATTTTCCCTGTGACATAATATATGGTCTATTTTTGAGAAGGATCCATGTGCTGCTGAGAAGAAAGTGTATCCGCTTGATGTTGGGTGGTATATTCTGTATATATCAATTAAGTCTAAATTATTAATTGTATTATTGAGCTCTATGGTTTCTTTATTCAACTTTTGTTTGGAAGATCTGTCCAGTGGTGAGAGAGGTGTGTTAAAATCTCCCATGATTATTGTGTTGTGGTCTATTTGACTCTTGAACTTGAGAAGAGTTTGTTTGATGAACATAGCTGCACCATTGTTTAGGGCATATATATTAATGATGGTCAAGTCTTGTTGGTGTATGGTTCCCTTGAGCAGTATGTAGTGTCCTTGTTTATCCCTTTTGATTAACTTTGGCTTGAAGTCTATTTTATTTAATACAAGTATGGACACCCCTGCTTGCTTCCAGGGTCCGTATGAGTGATATGATTTTTCCCAACCTTTCACCTTCAGTCTGTTTTTGTCTTTTCCTATCAGATGAGTCTCCTGTAGGCAGCATATTGTTGGATCTTTTTTTTAATCCATTCTACTAGCCTATGTCTTTTGATTGGTGCATTTAAGCAATTAACATTTAGGGTTACTATTGAGATATGGTTTGTATTTCCAGCCATATTTGATTATGTATGTTACTTAACATGATTTGTTTTTCCTCTATGTTTTGTTTTTCCTTTACTATACTACCTCCTGCTGTTGGTTTTCATTGTTAATTTTCATTTCCTCTTCCTGTAATGTTTTGCCAAGGATGTTTTGAAGAGCTGGTTTTCTAGCTGCAAATTCTTTTAACTTTTTTTTATTATGGAAGATTTTTATTTCATCTTCAATCCTGAAGCTTAATTTCGCCGGATACATGATTCTTGGTTGGATCCCTTTTTCTTTCAGCGTTTGAAATATGTTGTTCCAGGATCTTCTAGCTTTCAGAGTCTGTGTTGAAAGATCAGCAGTTATCCTGACTGGTTTACCCCTAAATGTAATCTGCTTCCTCTCTCTTGTGGCTTTTAAGATTCTCTCCTTATTCTGCATGTTGGACATCTTCATTATTATGTGTCTTGGTGTGGATCTCTTATGATTTTGTACATTCGGTGTCCTGTAGGCTTCTAGTATTTGGATTTCTTTTTCATTCTTTAAGTCTGGGAAGTTTTCTAGTATTATTTCATTGAATAGTTGCTCATTCCCTTGGTTTGGACCTCTATACCCTCTTGTATCCCAATAACTCTTAGGTTTGGTTTCTTTATGTTATCCCATAATTCTTGGATGTTCAGCTCATGATTTCTTAACATTCTCGCTGAGCCGTCTATGTTCTTTTCAAGTTGAAGAACTTTGTCTTCGTTGTCTGAAGTTCTATCTTCTAAGTGTTCTACTCTGCTGGTAATACTCTCATTTGAGTTTTTAATTTGGTTTATTGTCTCCTGCATTTCCAGGATTTCTGTTTGTTTGTTTTTTATATCCTCTATCTCCCTATAGAGTTGATCTTTTGCTTCTTGGATTTGTTTATGTAATTCATTGTCAAAGTGATCTTTCATTGTCTGAATTTGCTGTATAATGTCTTCTTTGAGACCCCAGATCATCTGAAGCATGTATATCCTGAACTCTTTGTCTGACATTCCATCAGCTGCAGATATTACCTCATCTAATTTTGAATTGACCTGTATTGTTTGTGGTCCTTTCTTTCCTTGTCTTTTTTTTTTAGAGAGAGAGAGAGAAAGAGAAAGAGAGAAAGAATTTTTTAATATTTATTTATTTATTTATTTTAGTTTTCGGCGGACACAACATCCCCGTTTTTGTATGTGGTGCTGAGGATCGAACCCATGCCGCACGCATGCCAGGCGAGCGTGCTACCGCTTGAGCCACATCCCCAGCCCATCTTTCCTTGTCTTTTCATACTGCTCATGATTCTTTCCAGCTTTGTGAAACTGTTGTGCTAATGTTTTTGCCCTTATATATTTGTATTGTTCTTGTATAGCTCCAAAATCCCTCTTTTGCGGAGAAAGACAATGTTAACAGTTCCCAATATCAACAGTACATCATCTAAGCACAAGTTTTCATTATTAATACATTTATAGTTAGATTCTAAGTCTATAGATATTGGTTTTAATTATTACTTAAGAATATATTCAGTAGTTTCATAAAAGGCATACCATATCTGGTGGCATATAGAAAACTTAATTTCAGATGAAGGATGTTATACTTAAAGGGAAAGGAGTGAGGGTATTAGGTTAAACTAACTTAGCACCTTTGGAGAACTCTAAGCAATAGACTGGTAATTTATGGAAGAATGTATAGACTCAACCTCCTATCTGTATTTAGATAGTTACCCTATATAGATAGCAAAAGTTAGGAGATTGAAAGTGGGATAGAGAGAATACGAATGAAAAAAAAGAAAAAATATAACAAGGAAGAAAAGAGAAATAAGAGAGAAGGAAAAGGAAAGTAAGATAGAAATAAAGAAAAAAATGGGGGGAAGGTGGGGTATATGCAATTCCTCTATATTATATTACTTTGGTAATTCGGTTGTTCATGCACAGTTCTTGGTTTCACATATGTTGAAGTTGTGGAAGAGAGAGAAGAAAAGAGAGAAAGAAAGAGAAAAAAAAGTCTCTCAGAACACTGTTTTCCTTGCTTCCAGTAGGTGGCGTTGTCTATTCCTAGCTTGAGCCTCTGTATTCAGGGTGGTGGGTATAGCCAGTGTGAAAGGAAATGAGCTTCCACCTGTATCTTCCCTACTCTAGTCTCTGAGGTAGAAACCAGGTGCCTGTACAGTTGTTGTTTTGCGTTGATAGCTATAACCCCCAAAAGCTTGTGGAAAATATTTTGAGTTATCGCAGCTAAGGGTGGGGGAGTTGGAAACTGGGTACCTGGATCAGCTGCAGAACCCTGCTGGTAGCCACACCCCCTTTGATGGGTTTTGAGGGTTGATGGGCTTCCTCGGCCTAGCACTCGGGGCAGGGCCGGACTTCCTCCTCCGGTCTTGCTTGCCGCTGGGCTGCTACCTCCTCCAGTCTGGCTTGGCTCTGGTATAAATCTTTCATATTGACGTTTCTTTTCCAAATTTGTTCTTATTATTTTTATTGTAGCTTCTTTGCCTTTCAACGGATTCTGTCTTTTGAGTTTACATATAAATTTTAGAACCAGTTATTGAAAATCTATAAAAACTATCATAATTTTGATTGGGATTACCTTGAATTCTATATAAATGCTAAAGCCACTGAAATCTTTTAAAAGTTGTGTACCCTAAGTCATGAATATACAAAATCTCTTTATTTATTTAGGTCTTCTTTAATTGTCATTATACATTTTGGTAGCTGGCCTTATGAATCTCTTCTTATCTCGATCATCACTAAAATGTTGATTTAAAAAAATTCAGTTTCCAAATATCCCTTCCTAGTATAAAGAAATTCATTTAACTTTTGTATAGTGATCTCATATCATGCAACCTCCCTTAAATAACTTATTACTTTTAGTGATTTTCTTACACATCAGAAGATATCTTATTCAGATAATTGTGTCATCCTTGAATAAATTTTACTCTTTCTTTTAAATTTAAAAGTACTTCATTTCTTTGTCTTCCCTTATTGCACTGGTTAGATTACCTAGCACTATAGAAGGTGAGTAATGAAATCAGACATCATGGCTGTGTTCTGGATTTTAGGGAGAATACAGTCAGTTTCTCCCTATTTACTATGTTATTAGTTACAGGTTAATCTTAGATGGCCTTTATAATGTTGAGAAAGTTTTCTACATAACTAGCTTATTTTCCATGGGTTTCTCTATATATCTTGGTGGTCCCTCTCTGCAGACCTCTTCTTTCTTGTATCCTACCCCATCATCTCTGGCGTTCTTACCTTCCCCTAGACTCCTAACTCTGCCTCTCTCTCCAATTTAAGAAATCATATGTTCTTCTCTGTGCAGAAATCTGGACACTCCCCAGACAGAAAGCTGTGACAAGCATAGCTTTCTTCCTTCTCATTTGATTTCTGCCTCATGGAGATCACTTTTTCATTTTTCAAATTGCAGTATTTTTAAAGCCATTGTGTCCTCTGTTGTTTCAGGTGGGAAGGTCAATGCAGTTCTTGTCACCCAGTACTGGAAAGATTAGACTTTCTATATATACGCTGTTTAAGTTTATGCTCTAGAAACCCTTCTATGTTGCCTCTCAGGAAAAGGCATCACCATTTTTACAGTTGCTCACACCAGAAACAGGGTTATCCCTGATATTTGCCATTTCCTCATTCACACAATCCAATTGATTACAACCTTCTTCTCTGAAATATATCAACAAGATATTCACTTTTTGACACAAACATTGTTATCATCTTGCTTAAGCCACATCTAGATATAAAAATTTGGAGAATATAATCCCTGAAAATGTAAGTTTTCCATAAAGGGACTGTGATAGATAGTTTCAGAAAAGTTTCTGGAACACAAGAAGAACATAGAAGATTTCACATTTATAGTGGTCTATATGTCAGTGAAAACAAACTTCATAATATGAGGAAAAACAAAAAAAAAAAACTTTAAGTTTGGACAGAAAGAAGCAAGGGGAAAAATCACACATACTTTCTTCTCAATGTATCTGTACAAATTTATTTGCAAGCATAATATTCTATCTAGAGAGAATATTTGCTCAAAGATATACCCTCTTCTCCATCCCCTAACCTAATCAATGAGAGAAAAATAACTTGAAAATGAGTACGAGGTTATTCCTTAATATTTCCTTCCTAGGTATGAAAAAAAATCTTTCTATTACTCATGGAGTCAATGTGCATAGCTATAAAAGCAGATGCACCAGCTTATTATACTGATTATACATGATTATACTATTCAGAAAAACTACTGAATGAATGGATATTTACATATCTCAAGTCTGAGTTATAATTATTAATTAATTATCACTCATTTTATAACAATAAATCTACACTTATGAACATAAAACTAAACATAAACATAAAACTAAAAAGTTTCTCAGAAAAGCTAATTTTAAAAGAGAAGAATTTCTTTTGAATATGTACAAAATCTCAAACTTCAAGATTGAAATCTCCAAACATGACCAAGCATTTCCACAAAGATCATCTTCTACCATAAAATAACTCTATCTAAGAACACCAGTTTGGCTACGTATGCAATCAAAATGATTAAAGTACTTATTATTAATTTTGATGAAGAAAATCAATAGAATACCTAAAATTCTCTACTTAACACTTAGGAGAAAAGTAGTATAACTTACAGATAAGAGCTGTGAACATTTATATACTTGTTAAACTTCATATATAAATATATCAATGCACATGTAGATTAATCTCTGTGCATTTAACACAAGCACAGAAACTGTATAAATTATATAAATTATATTAAAGAGCATTATATTATACATTAGGAAAAGAATTTAATGTAATATAAGAGACATTTAGTTGCATAGTGATTCCAATTAAATAGAAATCAAATCCTTACCAGCAGTTATTAAAGGTTTTAGGGTCTCCAAAAGAAAGACATAGATATTTTATTGAAATATGTAGGTAGACACTTTAGTTTGAGTGATATAATTATATAATAAATTAGGTGTAAGTATACAGGAAAAGCAGAGCCTCACCTGACCTCTCATTGCCAACTGTATTTCTGCCTCTTGAATAGTTCTATTAAATAGAGAATTAAAACATTTACTTTTGTTAAATTAATATAAAACATTCTACAATTTGTGTATTTTGTGTCAATATTGTAATACCAGAAATGTGGACATTTTTCACTGTTATTAGACAATTGAAAAAACTAAAAATATATATGGATAACTCAATTTTGAACTGTATTGAACTAATTAAGAATACCACTAATTAAGAGTACCAAAACGAAGACCTAGTAACTCAGATGAGTTCTGTCACTCATCAGGTCTCAGTTTTCTCATCTAGTAGATATAATGAGCTTATTAAACAATGCACTCTTGTGAGGATTGACTGAGATAAATCCTATGAAATGTTAGACATGACAGACTCTCCTATGAGCCTAGATCTGACAACCACATATCTCCTCATGAGCATCTCCAGGTCACACTTCTCTACTGTGTTAATGTAAGGTCCTTGCAGATCCTCAGAGTTGGATTGCTTACATCCACCTGGCAGGGCCTGGTTCCCAATCCTTTAGGACAGAGCTGGCAGCAGGAGTACAGCTAGCTCAGAGCCCTGCTATGTATTGGCAAGTAAACATGACAGCTGTTTCCTTCCAAGAGTCTTAGAATAGCAGAAGGCTTATGCAGCTCTTGGACAGAAACCTGGAGAGACCTGGGCAAGACAGACTCAATTCCAAGGTGAAGGAAATGTGCTGATAATTGAGGAGAGGATTTACTGGTAGTACTGAACCCTTCCCCTGCTCCCAGTAGCTTCTTTACAAGTGATTTCAGCTTTGAGCATCCATTCTAAATTTTCTATTTTTGTCCATATCTTAATAGGCAATTCATATTTGCAAAGGACTAATTCCAGCCAGCTAGTCTGGCAGAATTCATGCTCTGCATTTAAGTCTATCTACTCTGTGGTCAAATACATGAATACCAATGCTTTCATATTTGGCTGTGATCTTGGTTGGAATCTTCAAAGTCAGGTTTTCTAACATTTACTTTTTATCAATTTATAAAAAACATGATTGTTGTAAACCATAAAAATGTTACTAAATACTTGTGAAGTACGATTTGTGCTTAGTAAGTAAATAGTAATTATTGTAATAATTATCAGCAAATTGAAACAAGTGGTTTCTTTCTTTCTTTCTTTTTTTTTTTTTTTTTTTTGTAGTACTGGGGATCAAACTCAGAGGCCCTCTAAAACAGAGCCACACCTACTAGCCCTTTTTATTTTTATTTTGAGACAGAATCTTGCTAAATTAACAGGGATGGCCTTGAAGTAGCAATCCTCCTGTCTCAGCCTCCTAAGTCGCTGGGATTACAGCCTGTACCACCAAAACTGGTTAGGGAATTTGTTGAGAAGAGAATTTCAAGGGGATGAAACCTCCAGTGAAGGATCAGCAGGAGAAGTTTGGGAAGAATGAAGATGATGGTCAGAGTGAATGATGGAAGTTGAGAGGACAAAGTGGTAGGAGACAAGTTTGGAAAGATAAGGACAATAGCCAAACCATCAAATGGCATACAACTTGGGGGTCATCTTTTCAAATATCAGGAGTTCTATGATAGATATTACAACTCTACCTGAATGCATATATCATATTAAGTATGAAAGTATGAAATTAAATTTACCACTTGATTTCCTTTTCTTTTTTTTTTTTTTTTTTTTTTTTTTTTGCTTTTGTTCATGAATTTTGCAACATTCTTATCTCAAATGGCTTTCTAGCATGGTGAAAATTTTCTAAAATCAGGACATACATTCTTGCTAGCCAGTTATAGCTGAGTGACACTTAGGAGCTCAGAGACTTGCCAGTGGCAAGTC
Source organism: Spermophilus citellus (assembly GCF_964194105.1). Classification (NCBI taxonomy): domain Eukaryota; kingdom Metazoa; phylum Chordata; class Mammalia; order Rodentia; family Sciuridae; genus Spermophilus; species Spermophilus citellus. The sequence continues at coordinate 71,711,149 of NC_138188.1, forward strand.
ACTTGACCATTCTGGGATTATTTCCCTCATAGTTGCAGTGAGAGGTAATCACCCTCCTTGCAGTGGTTTTGTTAGGATTAAATGACAAAATAAATGTGAACCTCCCAGCATGGATCCATGATAGCTACTCAGCCAATGATAGCTATCATTTTAATTCTATCTTTATAAAATTGCAAGGATCCAATATATGAAGGCAAATGCAAAGCAACAAAATAAATTTCCATGGTCCTAGTGATGTTAACTCAAAACCGAGAAAAAGTCGGTGTTTGGGCAGGTTAGAGCTGGCAGCTTGGCCCCTGGGCCATTCTTTAAGTTCCACCCACCAGTTTGTGTCACTCCTAATCAAGTCTGTATATACAGAAGCATTAAAAAAATCCTTTCTTGAATATTTCAGCCACAAAATGTGATACCAACAAAATTTTGTTGATTTTTAACTTCCCTCTATTACAAACTTGATATTTCTCACAGAAAATGTATTTGACAGACTTTCTTTCCAGGTCACCATACTTATACAAACTCTGCTGCTTTGCATTATGTTTTAAAGGAGTACAAGGTAAATGAACAGAAGTTATATCCTCAAGCTGAAATTTCCCAAAGAACAAAAGCTAACCTCTAAATTCAGAGGACCTTCATGCTACAGAAAATAAAACCATTACTAATCAAACTTGAAGGTGCTTTCAATGATCTATGAAAGGGAGACTGATTTGTGGCTAATTGTTATATCTTATTTGATTCTACAGATTATCTTCTTTATATAATAAGTGTCTAAAAATTACCACCATGTATATTATCATTTGGATATAAAGTATCCCTCAAAGGCTCATGTGTTGAAGGCTTGGTCCCCAAAGCAACAATGTTCAGAAATGGAGCTTTTGAATCATGACCTCACCAGTAGATTAATCCACCGATTGATGAATGAACTACCTGGAGGTGTGGAGGGTATAGGAAGTGAGATCTAATTGGAGGAATTAGGTCATGGAGGGAGTACCCTGGAAAGGTATTTCTTGTCCTATGTCACTTTCCCTTTCTCTCTCTGTTTCTTGGCTGGTATGAGCTGAGCAGCTTTCCTCCACCTTACTCTTCCAGCATGATGCTCTGGCTCACCACAGAACCAAAGCAAAGGACCAGCCCACCATGGAATCAAACTGAAATGGCAAGAAAGGTAAATATTTCTGTAAGTTGCTTTTCTCTGGTATTTGTTACAGTGATGAGAAGCTAACTAATACAATGTAGTGAAAGTATTTAACACTTAATTTTAACCACTTCTAAAAACACATGTCAATGTTTTGATATATCTCTAGTAACATGGTAAAAGGTATTCACTTAGAAATACTGGTTCTTGCCATTTTCATATTTTTTTATCATACCCCACAAAACCACCTAGTAAAGAAGTTATCATTGCCATCACCCATGTTTTGTTAATGAGAAATCAGACCCAAAGAAGAAACATGACTTATATATCTCATGGATAATAGGTGACACAGACAAGTCTCCAACACAAATCTTCTTTTCTATCCTATTTCCTCAGTATAATCACTAGAGTACTTAAGATTTTGCATGGCTTAAACACTGAATCTCAATGAAAGTATAAAAAAGGGAAATATATGTTGAAATAGCAGAAGAAAACTGAATATAGAATCTTTCTTTCCTATAACAAAATAGTAAACAAATAAGCGGTGGGAAGTATATTTAAAAAAAAAAGAAATATAATTACCTGGCAGCAATCAAAGAAAGGGAAATTGTGTATACCCAAAACTTCAGCTCTCATAATCAAAGAAGGATTAAGAATTTAAGCATAGGGAAGGAACACAATACAATATGGCAAAATCTCTAAGAAATTTCAATATCATCTTATATTCAAAGAAAAGCAAAGTGAGCTATTAGCAGCAACTTTATTACAATTCTGACTGAGGACTGTTAGAAATTTAGGTTGATAAAAAAAAGAGAGATAATCAGAAATGTGACAAAGGGCTACTGAGAGAAATAAAACCCCAGAACATACTACAAACTAAATTGGAACAATGGGCAGAAATCTAAGAGTGGTCCTCCATGACAATATAAATTTCAACTTTCCAGTCCAATGGAGTGGTTAACATGAATTTCATAGTTTTTAAAATATGATAACCCTGGTAAACACTGTGGACCTCTCAGTCAAGTTCCAATCCTCCCTAACCAGCAGGAAAATAGCATACAAAATTTCAATCTTCAAACTATTGTTGAAGAAAAAGGAGAGAAGAAGAAGAAGAAGAAGAAGAAGAAGAAGAAGAAGAAGAAGAAGAAGAAGAAGAAGAAGAAGAAGAAGAAGAAGAAGAAGAAGAAGAAGAAGAAGAAGAAGAAGAAGAAGAAGAAGAAGAAGAAGAAGAAGAAGAAGAAGGAGAAAGAAACCTATTTCCAAGGACAGTGAGAGACAACACCATATTCAATAAAAGACCTACCTGATCAGAATCACTCAGGACAGAATTCATATGCCAAGTACACAATAGTATTGCAATGAAAAGTAAAGGAATATGTTTCATTTGTTGTTTTAAGAATCTATCCTGGAAGAAAACATAACCTATGCCACCCTCACCCCCAAAAGGAAGAAAGGTCACCATGCTGTAAAGCATCTTTTTCTGAATATGAATTGAACAAACAAGAAACCCAAAGTGAAATGATAAAACAACAGAATGAAATTTTTAAAAGAGGAATGGGGATTGTAACCTATGGATACATACTGAGGATCATACTTATTAAAGAATTAATAAATATATTGGAAAATGTATAGAACAAAATAACCATAGCTAGAAATTAACTAATATCATGAATGAAGGCCTCGAAAATTTTAGGAAAAGCAGATAAATTCATAAAGACATTAAATTAACAGAAAATAACTAATAGATGCAAAAGACAGATAAGGGTAATCCAACCTAATAATCCCTGGTATCCATGAAATTAAGAATTTAACAAATGGAATGGAAAAGTTAAAACATATAAGTAAAATTAATTAAAATTGTTTTCCTATGATGAAAAACAATAATAAAATATCAATCTGGAAAACAAAAAAATAGAAGAGGGCTCAGTGGAAATTGATACACTATGCTCCACATCAAGATACTTCCTGATTAAGAATTTTAAAGATACATAAAAATTGACCATGTATTCAGAGAGGTAAAAGCAAGTCACATGCCTGTGTCAAAAATAAAAGGTTAGTCTCAGACATGTCTACTATAATACATGTCCAAGAAAAGAAAGTAATATCCAATGATATCAAAATGACAAAGCTCCTATGCAAATATAAAGCAAATAAGAACATGTATCCATGAATCGTTCTTTGAAAACCTACTTGAAATAAAGAACAAGAAATGCTGGTAGACACCAAAAAAAGTTAAACAGCTAAATACTAGGAAAATACTCTGTGGAGTATAGTTACAGGTAATAACATTACTTTTGTGTACCTGGGTCATGCAAAAACATTTTTTTTAATAAAATAATATTTGAGGCATGCTGAAAAAAAAGAAGAATCATAAGAGTTTGTCATAACAGGGAACCAATTGACACAGAGCAAACTTGAAATATAGTTTTAAAAAATATAGATTGAAGTCAGGTGTGGTATCATAGGTCTGTAGTCCAAGCTAGTTAGGAGGCTGAGGTGGAAGGATCACTTGAGCCTAGCTCATGACCAGCCTGGACAATACAATCAGACTATGTCTCAAAAAAAGTTGTATTTGTTTTTCATTGCAACCTCTGAATAACTTACATGATAATACTTTGTTTTCATATCAGAAGAATATTTTAGGAAGAAATACCTTTGGAAGAAAAAAAGTACATAAATTTCTGAAATGACTTCAATTACATTAGGGCTTTTCTTCTGAAACAACCTTTTATTAAGTGTTATCAATTTTATAATTTAGAATATCATAGTCATATATAGTAAAGGTATATCTTTATATTAGTCCTTCTCATGGTATATACATGTTTGGTTCTAGAACAATTTAGAATAAATCATAATGAAGATTTTTGTCTGGGCCAGAGGGACTTTTACTTTATTTTCCTCTTTTCTTCATTCTCATAATAACTACTACAGTGTTTAGGGAAAAAAATGTAGGTGATTTTTGGTAATTTTTTAAAATGAAACAAAATGCAGCCACCTTGCAAGTAAGATATTTTAAATCAAGTTCTTATGTGGCAATATCTAAGGTAATTTGAAGAGGTGACATGATGTGAAAAAAAGTCACCTAAGTGAATGAATTTTCACTGGCAGAGAAATGCTAACAGCTTTTGAAGGAATGAATCAGGCAAGATTGATAGACAAATGAAAAGTTTTTGTGAAAAGATGAGGGAAAGTGTAAAATACATACAACAAAGAAATGAAGAGATTTATCTGGAGCAATGGTTCACTGTTTTGAATGAGAAAAAGGAAGAAGAGAAAGAGGAGAAGGGAGGAAAGAGGTAGAAAGAGGAGGGGGTTGAGATGGAAAAGAAGGAGAAAGAGAGAACAAAAGAAGAGAAGGAGCAGGAAGAGAAGGACAAGATGGAGAAAATATTCTATTAAGCCCTTTGTGTTTTCTCATATATCAATTACAAAAATACTGTGAAATATTTTGTGAAAAAGGAAATTATAAAAATAAAGGAAACTGATGTTTATAAAGATGAAGCAACTTTTCTAAATGTGTGAAGGAAGTAAATGTCCCAAAAAGGATTGCCCCCAAATAATATTAGAATATTTATGGAACTACTTCCAAACTACTGCAAGAGCTTAAAGACATTAATCTACATATTCCATAACCCTTCCTCATAGGTAATACAAACTAGCCACTTGATTCCAAGAACTTTAGAAAGCAAGTAAGTCCAGTCAGTGGACTTACTTGCTTTCTAAAGTTACAAAACCCACAAAACTGACTGGGTTTTGAGGACAAATAAAAAATAAGAAGAAATTGATACAAATTGTCTCTAATTAGTTTTCTTTCCCAGAAAACACAACAAGATATTTTAACCATTAAGGAATTTGCTTTCAAATTTGACTTTGAATGTATCTGGCCAAAAAAAAAAAAAAAGGATGTCATATTGACCCTCATGAACAATGACCTGACAGCTGCTGGACCTCAGTTTTGGGCTACTTGACTTGATTTTACAGAGAAAAAAAAAGGATACAATGAATATCATTGGCTGATCTCTGCCTATGTCCTACATAGAGTTGCAGGGTTATACTGTATATATTATTAACTTAGCTATGTTAAGTAAGAAATTAAAATACAGTGAAGAATGGCTAAGTTATATAAAGTTATCTTTAATTTACCATCAATTTTAAAACCAATGCATATATTAGACTACACATAGTTAGAATAATTTTATGTCTTTAAAAACAGGAGAAAATTGCAATAACTTGGTGAATCTCCATATATAAGCTAACACTTGTTTTCTCCCTGATATCATCATAAATATATTTATTCATTATTCTAATTTGTTATGTATGACAGCAGAATGCATTGAAATTCATATTAAACATTTAAAACACAATTTTTCATAACTCTGCTTGTACACAAAGTAGAGTTACACCATTGATGTTTTCATACATGTACTTAGGGAAATCATATCCCTCTCATTCCATCATCTTTCCTACCCCCATGTCCCCTCCCTTCCCCTACCTCCCCTTTGCTCTATCTAGAGTTTATCTAATCCACCCATGCTCCCACCCGCAACCCATTATGTATCATCGTCCTTATATCAGAGAAAATATTCAGCATTTTGTTTTGGGGGATTGGCTAATTTCACTTAGCATTATATTCTCTAACTCCATCCATTTACCTGTAAATGCCATGATTTTATTCTCTTTTAATGCCAAATAGTATTTTATTATGTATATATACCACATTTTTTGTTATCCATTTACCAATGGAAGGGCTTCTATGTTGGTTCCATAGTCTAGCTATTGTGCTACTATAAACATTGATATGGATGTGTTTCTGTATCATGCTGTTTTAAAGTGGGATAGCTGGGTCAAATAGTAGTTCCATTCCCAGTTTTCTAAGGAAACTTCATACTGCTTTCCTACATCAGTTGCACCAATCTGCAGTCCCACCAGCAATGTATGAGTGTGCCTTTTTCCCCACATCCTCACCAACACTTATTGTTTGTATTCTTAATAGCTGCTATTCTGATTGGAGTGAAATGAGATCTTAGAGTAGTTTTGATTTGCATTTCTCTAATTGCTAGAAACATTTTTCCATATATTTGTTGATCTTCTGAGAAGTGTCTGTTCAGTTCCTTGGCCCATTTATTGACTGGGTTATTTGTTTTCTTTTGGGGGTGGGTGTTAAAATTTGGGGGTTCTTTATATACCATAGACAATAGTGCTATATCTTATGTGCATGTGGTAAAAATTTGCTCCCAAGATGTAGGCTCTCTTTTCACCTCACTGATTGTTTCTTGTAGGGGTTCTGTGTTTGGGATTGGGGTCTCTGATAAACTTTGTGATTGTGACATGCTTGGTGACTAGGTAGTTTCTGTGCAAAGACACAGAAATTCCTGTCTTCTAGGAAGTTTCTGTGCAAAGACACAGGATGCCTGGCTGCTATAGCAATGTCCTTCACAAGGAAACTCTGTGATGGAATCTTATCAATTTTTACCTTCATCTCAAGCACACAGTTCCTGAGAATATAGGGACTTGTAGGTATTCTGACTGTGGAAATGTACAGGGAAGCATTCCTCTGGGGAGCAAACTCCTGGAGCATAATAGGTGCTCTGTCTTCTGCCCTTAGAATGCCCAGGAGTTTCTCCTTGAAGCTAGTAAGATAACTGTACAGGTGTAGTATCTAGTTTCTGTGGTAATTTCCTTAGAGAAAAGAGTTCTGTGTCTTAATCAGCCTTGACTTTGCTCTCATTTATCTAGCTCCTGGGATTAAAGAAATACTAAATAATAATGTAGTCATGGTACTAAGGACCTAATGTAACTTTTGACATAGATAAACGTGGCTGGTTGGAGGGGCAATCACACTTTCTTTCCTTTTCCAGCCTCTGAATCTTGTCTCTGTGTCTCCTTTTACCTTCCTTACAGATTCTTTTGCTGAGAAGAAGCTTTTTAATTTGAATCCATACCATTTATTGATTCTTGATTTTAATTCTTTGTCATGTCACACAAATAAAGCAATCAGGGTCACTCCAAGTGAATTTGGGCACTAAATAAAGAAACAGACACAGAAACTACCTTTTCTTTGGGTTCAGTGATCACTCCTCAGCCACAGCTCCCACAAGGGGGGCAAGGCAGTTAGAAAGAGAGGGAGGAGCAGGTGCTGAACCCTTTTATTGGGGAGAAGCCATTCAAATGAGTCAAGGGGTCAGGTTTCAAGGGGTTGAGTCTAGCTTCCTGATGTCTTGCTGTCAGCAGGTTGACTGACATCTAGGAAGGCCATGCCCATCTCATGTGCTATGTGGGGTTCATAGGCAGACTGAGCAAAAGGATGCTTATGTTTCCTGCCTAAACAGAGGGGCAATGTCAGTTCAGCCCACCCTGTGGACTCAATGCTCATAGTTCACACACCCACAGCCCATAGATGGCTTGCCACATCTCCACATTCTCATCACTCAAGTCTAAGGGACACTTGGTTCCTATGTGGCAGCTCCCAACAATGCTTGCACTATATCAGTCTTATTAAGGAACTTGGGGTCTAATCTGGCATGATGGAGATTTGGGCCTACTTTTTCTTCTATTAGGCACAGTGTCTCTGGTTTAATTCCTAAGTCCTTGATCCACTTTGAGTTGAGTTTTGTGCATGGTGAGAGATAGGGGTTTAATTTTATTTTGTTGTATATGGATTTCTAGTTTTCCCAGCACCATTTGTTGAAGAGGCTATTTTTTCTCCAATGTATGTTTTTGGCGCCTTTGTCTAATATAACTGTAGTTAAGTGGATTTGTCTCTGTGTCCTCTATTCTGTACCACATTGGTTTACAAGTCTATTTTGGTGCTAGTACCATACTGTTTTTGTTACTATTGCTTTGTAGTATAGTTTAAGGTCTGGTATAATGATGTCACCTACTTCACTCTTTTTGCTTAAGGATTGCTTTGGTTCTACTGGGTCTCTTATATTTCCAGGTGAATTTCATGACTTCCTTTTCTCTTCCTATGAGGAATGTCATTGGAATTTTGATGGGAATTGCATTAAATCTGTAGTGTTTTTGGTAGTATGGTCATTTTGACAATATATTCTTCCTATCAAAGAACAAGGTAGATCTTTCCATCTTCTAAGGTCTTCTTTAATTTCTTTCTTTGGCATTATGTAATTTTTGTTGCAGAGGTCTTTCATCTTTTTTGTTAAGTTGATTCCCAAGTATTTTATTTTATTTTTTGAGTCTATTGCAGATGGGGTAGTTTTCCTCATTTCCCTTTCAGGGGATTTGTCACTGATATACAAAAATGCCTTTGATTTGTGGGTGTTAATTTTATATCCTGCTAACTTTGCTGAATTCTAGAAGTTTTCTGGTGGAATTATTTGGAGACCAAAAAAATTCCACCAGAAAACTTCTAGAATAGAGAATCCCCTAGGTATAGAATCATATCGTATGCAAATAGTTCTTATTTGAGTTATTTGAGTTCTTCTTTTCCATCTGTATCTTTTTTTTTTTTTTTTTTTTTTGTCTAATTGCTCTGGCTGGAGTTTCAAGAACTATGTCAAGTAAAAGTGGTAAAAGAGGCCATCCCTCTTGTTCCAGTTTTTAGAGGAAGTGCTTTCAATTTTTCTCCATTTATAATGATGTTGGCTTGGGGTTTAGCAGAAGTAGCTTTTACACTGTCGAGATATGTTACTATTATCCCTAGTTTTTCTAGCATTTTGAACATGAAAGGGTGCTGTGTTTTGTAAAAGGCTTTTTCTGCATCTATTGAGATGATCATATGATTCTTATCTTTGATTCTATTGAAGTGATGAATTACATTTGTTGATTTCTGTATAAACCAACCTTGTATCCCTGGGATGAACCCCACTTGATCATGGTATACTATCATTTTGATATGTTTTTGTATTTGATTTGCCAGAATTTTATTGATAATTTTTGCATCTATGTTCTTTAGAGATATTGATCTGAAGTTTTCTTTCTTTGATGTGTCTTTGCCTCATTTTGGAATCAGAGTGATACTGGCCTCATACAATGAGTTTGGAATGCTCCCCCTTTTTCTATTTCACAAATGCTTTGAGGAGTATTAGTATTAGTTCTTTGCTAAAGGTCCTGTAGAACTTAGCTGTGTATCCATTTGGTCCTGGGATTTTCTTAGTTGGTAGGTGTCTGACATCATCTTCTATTTCATCACTGAAATTGATCTGCTTAAATTGTGTATGTCATCCTGATTCAATTTCAGCAAATTCTATGACTCTAGAAATTTTTTGATGTCTCTAATATTTTCTATTTTATTGGAGTACAACTTTTCAAAATAATTCCTAGATTTCTTCTTTATTTCTGTAGTGTCTGTTTTAATATTTCCTTTTTCATCATGTATATTAGTAATTTGAATTTTCTCTCTCTTTCTCTTCATTAGCATGGCTAAGGGTTTGTCAATTTTATTTATATTTTCAAAGAACCAACTTTTTGTTTTGTCAATTTTTTAAATTGTTTCTTTTGTTTCAACTTCATTGACTTCAGCTCTGATTTTAATAATTTCCTGTCCTTAATTTTGGTGTTGGTTTGTTCTTCTTTTTATAGGGCTTTGAGATGTAATGTTAAGTCATTCATTTGTTAACTTTTTCTTCTTTTAAGGAATCAATTCCATGCAATGAACATTTCTCTTAGTACTGCCTTCATAGTGTCCCAGAGATTGTATTATGTTGTATCAGTGTTCTCATAAAAAGAATTTTTTAATCTCCTCCTTGATATCTTTTGCAACACTTGTTCATTCAGTAGCATATTATTTAGTTTCCAGGTGTTGGAGTAGCTTTTATTTTTTACTTTATCATTATTTTCTTGTTTTATTCCATTATGATCTGAGAGAATGCAGGGTAGTATCTCTACTTTTTTGAATTTGTTAAGAGTTCCTTTGTGGCATAATATATGGTCTATTTTAGAGAAGGATCCATGTGCTGCTGAGAAGAAAGTATATTAGCTTGTTGAAGGATGAAATATTCTATATATGTCAATTGAGTCTAAGTTATCGATTGTATTACTGCGTTCTATAGTTTCTTTGTTCAGCTTTTGTTTGAAAGATCTATCCAGTGGTGAAAGAGGTGTGTTAAAGTAACCCATAATTATTGTGTTATGATCTATTTGACTCTTGAACTTGAGAAGAATTTGTTTGATGAACGTAGATGCTCCATTGTTTGGGGTATATATATATTTATAATTGCTAAGTCTTGGTGTATGGTTCCCTTGAATAGTCTGTAGCGTCCTTCTTTATCCCTTTTGATTAACTTTAGCTTAAAGTCTACTTTATTTGATATGAGGTTAGAAATTCCTGCTTGCTCATATGAGTGGTATGATTTTTCCCAATGTTTCACCTTCAGTCTGTGGATGCCTTTTCTTATGAGATGAATCTCTTGGAGGCAGCATATTGTTGGGTTTTTTTGTTTGTTTGTTTTTGTTTTTGTCTTTTTATCCAATCTTCTAGTTTTTGTCTTTTGGTTCGTGAGGTTAGGCCATTAACATTCAGGGTTATTATTGAGACATGATTTGTATTCCCAGCCATTTTTGTTTATTTTTTGGTTTTTAACATGACTTGGTTTCTCCTTTGATTAGTTTTCCCTTAGTGTAATACCTCCCTCTGCTGATTTTCATCATTGTATTTCATTTTTCTCTTCATGAAATATTTTGCCAAGGATGTTCTGTAGTGCATGCTTTCTAGTTGTAAATTCTTTTAACTTTTATTTATCGTGGGAGGTTTTTTATTTCATCATCAAATCTAAAGCTTAATTTTGTTGGATATAAGATTCTTGGATGGCATCCATTTTCTTTCAGAGCTTGGTATATGTTATTCTATGATCTCCTGGCTTTGAGGGTCTGGGTTGAAAAGTCTGCTGAGATATGAATTGGTCTCTCCTATATGTGACCTGATTTCTCTTTCTTGAATCCTTTAAGATTCTATCCTTATTCTGTATGCTAGGCATATTCGTTATAATGTGCCTTGGTGTAAATCTGTTGTAATTTTGTATATTTTGTGTCCTGTAATCCTGTTGTATTTTATTTTCCAATTCATTTGTCATGATTGGGAAATTTTCTGATATTATCTCATTGAAGAGAATGTGCATTCCTTTGGTTAGATACTCTGTGCCTTTCTCTATCCTAATAACTCTTAGATTTGGTCTTTTGATGATATCCCATAATTCTTGGATGTTCTTTTAATGGTTTTTTTTACTATCTTCACTGTGTGGTCAACTTTATTTTCCAGTTTATATCCAATGTTCTGTCTTCCAAGTGATCTAGTATGTTGTTGATGCTTTCTATTGAGTTTTTTATTTGGTTTATTATTTCCTTTATTTCAAGTATTTGTTTTATTTTTCAAGTCTCTATCTCTTTCTTGAAATAATCTTTTGCTACCTGTATTTTCTCTCTTATCTCTTTGTTGGAGTGACCGATTTTTGCCTGTATTTGCTCGTTTAGGTCACTCTTTAATTCACAGATCATTTTAATTATGAACATTCTGAACTCCTTCTCTGATGTTCATCTACTTCTCTGTCCATTAGTTCTGTAATTGTAGTATCCTGGTTTGTTTGGGGCAATTTCATCCCTAATTTTTTCATGTTGTCTTTGTGCTTTCCTTTCTTGCAGTGTGGATAAGAGATATTACAGTTTCTACCCTATAATCTTGTAATATCCATAGAGATTATCTGTACCTCACCTTGATGTTGGGTTTCCAGACCCTGCAGGTATCCCTCAATGTATGCTACTGCAACTAAAGGTGGTGACAGCAATAGTGAATGTATCTCAAGATAGCAGTAGAGGTGTCCCAAGATTGATGCAATGTCTTTCAGAGATGGTGCTGAAAGGGTGGGCCTTAACTCTCTTTGGAATGCCTGCTCTGAGATTCAGCTGCTTCTAGGCCCTGTCTATTGTCAAAAGGTAGAAGTTGCTGCTTGGGGAAGGCTATGGCCATGTCTGTAGTGTCCCAAGATGGAAGTGGGTTAGGTCTGGGCTCCCAGGTGGTGGGGGGGGAGGGGGGCAGACTAGAACCTACCCTGGGCCTGGGTTCTGCACAGGTGGGCGGAGGCAGATCTAGGAGGGACCTGAGTTCCAGGTGTCTGCTGGTCTATTTATTTATTTATTTATGGTACCAGGATTAAACGCAGGGACACTGAACCACTGGGCCACATCCCGGCCCTTTTTTATTTATCATATTGAGACAGGGTCACACAAACTTCCTTAGGGCCTTTCTAAATTGCTGAGGCTGGCTTTGAACTTGCCATTTGCTTACCTCAACCTCCAAGCCATGGGATTACATGAGTCCCCACAGCACTGGTTTACAAATAGGAATTTTTTTAAGATAGGAAAAGGAAAAAATATACTTATTCTGAGATTTAGCATATGAAAATAAATAAATTATTAAATAAGTGAACTTTAAGAGAAGATAAATTTAAATTAAATCTTTTCAGTCATTCAACATAAGCTATAAAATTTTTAAATAAGTTAAAAAGAGAAAAAAATTACTGGATTTACCAAAAAAAAAGCAAAAATGTTAACACACATCAAATTCATTTCGTTAGGAGATTTTTTTAAAAAGTACTTCATATCTAAATGTACACTAGCCAAACCCTAAATGTGCTGTCCACATGACATGATATTTCAATGCTTAGTATTTCTTTTTGGTGAAAGTGACTTTTAATATCTAATGGATTATGCTTTCATTTTTTTGTTTTGAAATTAAGAAAAAGCATATCTGTAACCCTCCTTTTGATTAAGTAGTCACTATAACAGATAAGAAGTGCCATTTACTCCTTAGCAACAGCCTTGAAAGTAACTCAGCAATTCCTTCACTTCCCTTTAGGTAGGGTCACCAGTCTCATTAATGTATGAAGCTAAAAATCTCTCCACAGCCCAGGACTTTGGACACTTGATTTAAATGGTTAGGTGATTTCATATCCTAATTAAGAATGGAGGGAAATAATTCTTATCAAAAAATACAAGAAATTTTTGGTTACCACTCAAAGGATTTCATCAAGTGAGTTTCATCAAGTCAGATTGGCCCTTAAGATTCTGCATGTGGAAAACCTTTGTGGCAAACAGAATATTGCAGCAAACAGAGCAATAAGGAGAATTTTGAGTTCAACATTCTTTTTCTTTCTTTCTTCAATTTTTTTAGTAGATAGGTACAATACCTTTATTTTATTTATTTACTTTTATACAGTGCTGAGGATCAAACCCAGTGCCTCACTGTACTAGACAAGTGCTCTACCACTGAGCTACAACCCCAGCCCTCAACATTCTTTTCCATGAAGCCTTTTTCTATACTCACAAACATGAAAATCATGTCAGTTCTATCATTGCAATACATACTTTTTTCCCCCCAGATATTCTCTAGAATGAAATTTTAGTTTAGAGATTTCATCAGTAGAATCTACTGAAATTAAATATTGTTGCATATTTTAACAGTACCTAGCATCATTAGAAAATACAGAAATTGAAAAATATTAATTCATTTCGAGAGAAGTTGCTGTGGCTTGCAGCTTTGCAGATGTGCATCACTTATTGACTAAGAACCAAAACTGACATTCATCCAGTCAGCTCACTACACTATCCTGATTGTGTTCCAGTCACAAAATGAAGTTAGCACTGACTCTCCCACACACAGTCAGCTGTTTTATTAGATTGGCTAGAAACACAGCAAGTAATGTCTAAATGATAGCAACAGATATAGCACTTTATAAATAACATAAACCTACCAGAAAATTGAACTTCTATAGTTAATAATGAGTATAATAATACAATAAAATTATAGCCTTTGCTAAAATGTCTCCAGATAGACTATGATAAGGTTAAAATGGTCGAACAGGCAAGACAGAAAGACTAGAGCAGACAATGGTAAGAGACAACAACGTGCTTCATGTCAGACTTTCCCTTAGGGTTTTGCTCTCTGTCATAGCACTGCTGTTAGCCACACAGTGAGAGGTTCCTGCAATAGGGTTGTGATGACAGAAAAATGAAAAATGCCTGCTGGGTTCTTGAAAACAATATTCTTTCACAGTAATAGGGCTCTCAGGGTCCTGGACCAAGTGTGAAGGGACAATATCCAGGATTGACCAGGAAGAGGTTGCTTATAAGGTGCTTTATCCATGACAGCTGTTACAATGGATAATTGGATGTAACACCTTGATTGGCTACAGATATTTGGTCAAACATTATTTCTGGGTGTATATGTGAGGGCATTTGGGGATGATATTAACATGTGAATCTGTAGACGGAGTAAAGCAGATTGCTCTCCCTTATTTGGGTGGTCAGTGTCCAATCAGCTGCAGGCCTGAATAGAACAAAAAGGCCAGACCATCCTCCCAGAAGGAGGATTTCTTATTTGACTGGATGAGCTAAGATATCAGTCTTCTCTGCCTTTATACTTAGAACTGAAACTCCAGCACTTCCTAGACCTTGAATCTGCCACCTTTAAAACAGAACCTATATCTTCAGTTCTCCTTGTTTCAAGCCTTTGGACTAGTGCTGGACTCTCACGATTGGTTCTCCTGGGTCTACCTCTTTCTCCCTGCAGATTTTGGCCCTTTTCAACCTCCATAATTTTATGATCCAATTGCTTAAAATAAATCTCTTTCTATCTATGTGCATCCTGGTGGTTTTGTTTCCTCAGAGAACACGAATACCATTGCCAACTGCTTTCTAATCAGCTACTGTTTCTAGTGTTTGCACAATCTAACACAGCAGGACAAGGCTCATGCACTGGTTTTACCAGTGCTTTTAAATGTTGTTGTGCATACACACTATGGGCATCTCCTTTAAGTGCAATTCTGATTTAGCAGATGGGAGGCGAGTTCTGGAACTCTGCATTTCCGACAGATGATACCAATGCCATTAGCATCCATCTACGTATCACAAGATGTATAAAAGAAATTTAGAGATTCCATCTTAATTCAAAGTGAAGTGACTGGAGATTTCTCTGAACCAGGCAGTCTCTGCTGCATCATATTCAGTCCTAGGCCTTTCCATCCATTAAGGCAAAGCTATAGTTGAAGTATAAATCAGGGGGTCATCTGTGAGGGAAATGAATGTCACTCACAGTAGTTGGTCTCTGCTTCTGCTATCAGCAAGTCTCAAATTGGTGCCTGTCTGTGCATGAAGAAGAAAAATAGAAATGAATAAAAAAACAAAAGCATTTCCCCTTGGGCAGAGACAATTCACTGTTCCAAGTATTATTTTCCAGCTACATAGCTGTGGCAGGCAGAACTCTCTCCACTAAATGGAACTAAGTCTGTGCTGCAAACCTCTGCTTTCTCAGAACATTCCCATATCAATGCATTCTCCTGACACATCCCTGAGCTTGCTTGTCTATCTCGCCAGAACAGAGCACTGTGCATTTCCAAGTTACTTTTCATGGTATCAAGCCTATCAATAGGACAAATTATGCCATATATTAAAATGTAATTTAGCCAATTTTGGAAAGAAAAACCCTCATTTGTGAGAACATAAATATGCTCTTCAAAACCCATCTTGAAGTTTAGAGAGAAAGAAATGCCAACTTTGGTTTTTCCATTTAGTTTTAGGTTAAATCTTTCAATAACTTGTCTTGACTTGACAAAAGCACCTACTTATGCAGCAAATGCTACCACACATTTACCCAGTAGACACCAGGTTAATGAAACGTGAAAATACCTTTCCATTAATGACAAGAGGCAAACTTTTTTAAGGGGAAAAAAATGTTCTGTTGTTCTGTTTTATCCAGACTTCTAACCAGTCAGCCACAAGATTGGAAGTAGCAGTCCAGTTTAGGAGACCTGGTGTTTTATCAGATTAATTACCTATTCTCTGGACCGAATAGTATTTTAAACAGTTTTGTGCCTGAAAATATCATGTGGGTACAAAACAAGGGAGTTGAAAGTTACCTTAACCCACTTTACATTATGAATTCCATACGGTGGAATCTCTCACTTCTACTCTTTCCTTTTCACATCATCCTGATGTTCTCATTTCCCTGGCTGCTTTGGGAGGTGTTTTGACACTTAAAAGGAACAAAAAAAAGTAGGAGGTTTTTCTAGATTAGACATCTCTTTGTTTTCGAATACTGCATAAAAGAGAGAACTATTCTGGAAAATCAAATGTCCTAATTAGAGAATCATTACATATGTGACTGTAATACATTTAAGTAGATCTACCAGACTGGGTAAAATGTAACATTTCTTTGACAATGCAAAAAGACTCTTAACGTTACATGACAGATGTGTGGAAATACCGGTTAATAGTGCAGTCTCTCTGATTAAATGCAACACGACATTTTTACTGAGTGCCAAGGCCATAATGGTACCCAGTTGCTAGATTGCTAAAATAAAGTGAGTTACTGGCTCACATAGGCATTATCCAACATCTGGATCATGCTGTTTCTCAGACATAGAAAAATCATTAGCCTAATGAGTTAGGGTTGCTTGACATCTTATATATGGGCTCATGCATTTAGGTAAATTACCTCGAGGATCCGAGGTTTTCAGGGTGTTAGTTTTCCATGTCTTAGAATAGAACCAGAAAATGGATTTGCATCCCACATATTGAAGAAGTTCTAGTGTTGTGATGTGAGTAGTTCAAAGCATTTTAACCCCACAGGTACACTCCTCGCTCTGCCCTATATTCTCACTTGAGTGTCTCAGTCTCTTACACAGTCCCCTCCCTTGCAGCCCCACTCTGCTCTGCAGTATGGCATTTTGGCAACAGTATAATTAATTTTAAAAATCAGGTTTTTGTGGCTATTTAATGGAAACAGCACTTTATAGCAGTTTTCATTAATAAAAATTTATGAACTCATAAAAAGGAAGTGAACTAACATTTACTGAATAGCCACTACGTGTCCCCACTCAGGTAGATAGTTTATATGCATTATATGCTTGATCTCACTTAATTGCCACCAAAAATCTGTAAGGTAGTTATTAATTCTACTTTTCAGATACAAAAACAGAGCCTCCAAGGGTGTAAATCTATTCATGGTTGCACCACTAGTGACCAATAGATTAAGATATGGATTCATATGGATGTTCTGAGACATTTTGGTTGCAACATACTCTAGCATACATATGATAAATTAAAATACAGTATAATTTAACCCACTCTAGCCATTTGCTTGCTTAATGTACACTTATTCATTTGTCTAATTATAAAAGTAATATAACTTGTTAGAAAGCTTGGGAAATAGAGAATGCTGCAAAAAGCATAAATGTTATTTATAATCCTACCATTCAGGAGTAATAATCAATAATATTGGATGAGTTTATATACATTTAGCTTTTGCAAATTAAGGTTTATAACATGGACATTTTTTATGACTATCATTTGCACTTAAGATACCGTGTCCATTTTCCATGTTATTAAATATGCTTATAACACATGATTTTTCCATGTTTCTTTATATTGTTCCATATTATGAACATGCCGTAATTCAATCTGCTTTGTTGTTGAACATTCCCATTGTTTCAAATTACAATTGATCTTTAAAATTAAAGTAAGAAAGAAGGCAGTGTGATACAATGAAGAAAACATGGCATTAGAAATATAGAAAATTGAATTCTATGCTTGTTGCTTGCTGGATCTGAAACATTAAGAAAGTCATTTGATCTTGATCTAGTATTGATTTCTTCCTGAAAATAAAGAATGAGAATAGATAACACATTTCACATGTCTTAGGTTCTAAGATTCTAGGATTGCTACACAGATGATTCTAAAACTCTGATGCTCAACCTGGGTTATTTGTACATCCAAAGATATAGGCAGTGGGGGTGCAAGGGATAGTGCCACAAACCCACAGATGTGGGCAGTGTGACAGGCTTTATTTTCTGGCTTGATGAATCAACTAAACTTTACTTGAAATGTTATTTTGACACATACTAATATATTATGAAACAACATACAGTATTTTCATAGATTTTACTCCCCAATACAGAAAATTTCAAAACATTAAACCCCAGTTCCCTAACATACATAATGATCTTCAATGTCATTGGGTATCTTTTGGTGAAATCTTTTTTATTTGAACAACACTGCCTAAAATAATTGAATCTGCTCCCAAAACAACACAGATATTTTAGTAATTAATCATGTATTTCCATTTAAAGGCTGCAGCTTGTTGATACAAATTTCCTTTGTAAATGTCTTCTCTCAGATCCTGTGGTCATCTTAACATTTCTTTAGATTAAAATAAATAAATAGTAATCCCTTTCCTTTTGTTTCATCCTAGATATATTCTTCCAAAAGAACAATATTCAAGAAAAATCTACCTTCTGAACCCCTATTAGAAAGACTAGTTTTAGCACCATTAGCAAAAAGTGACTTGGAAAATGATCTTAGCCTTTGTGGCTCCAAAGCATTTTCTTCTTCTTGCCCTATTCCTGTCATTTGTTCATCCATGTTTGATTTACTTGCCACCATCCTACGAGTTATCTCTTTTCCTTATGTTGCTGTGTTACAATTTTTTGTTCATTATTCCTTTCAATCAGTTGCTTACAAAACATACACAATATATCTCCTTTAAGCTATCACTTCCTAATAAGGATTTAAAATGTGCATGTGTGCAAGTCCCATGCTCACACCAATAACGGTTACACACGAAAATCTCGGAGATTTCTCTCACGTTCAAATGACTTGCAAAGCATCTGTGGTGGGTATTGTTGAAATGAAAGTCACTATCTGCACAAATAAAAATGTCATGCCTCAGTTAGGAGTTATTCATTAGGGCAGTCACTCCATGGAAACCTGCAATTTCTGAAAGTCTGAAGGATAAGAATTGGTCTAATGGTAGTCAAGCAGCAGACCCAGTGAAAATTCAGTGAGGTCTTGAAGAAATCCATTTAGTATGCTCTGCCATCCTTCAAGTCTTAGCTTATTTTTGTGGGAATCTATGGTAATGGGAAAATTTCCACACATATATTTGTGTGGCTTCTTACCTGAATACCTTTTGAGATTGAGTTACTCCATTCAGTAATGAGAATATAAATATGAATGACACAAGGCTTTTTCCCTCAAGGAGTTCAAAATCTATTGTCTAAAAATGAAAAAGTCCTAAAGATAGGAAGATAATGCTTCTGTGAGAATTTTTCTTATTCTGCCTTGTATTATTTTTTAGAACTAGCCCAACTCATAAGACTGTTTTGTCGTTTTCCAGAGCCATACAGATACTGAAGCTAATATTTCATATTGATGATGTTATGTTTGTGTAGAGATTTACAGTTCCTTTCCACACACAGTGCCTCTTGATCTCACAGCAGGCTTAGACTAGTCGGTAAAGCAGCAGTCATTGACATTAGAGAGAAAGTCAGAGAAATGAAGTAACTTCTTCAAGGTCACAACAATTAAAATCTCACCTGATCTGTTTCAAATTAGTTAATATTAGTCAATTAGGCTGTTAGTTAATATGAGGTTGGTTTTTAATCTTCAATGATGCACTCTATTCCCAATTCCTAGAATCAAGAATTAGATTAACGTAGAAAGCAAGCATGGATTGACAATGTCATTTCCTATGCCTCATCCTCTACTAATCACTTCTCCTAATCACTGTGAGAACAGTAGAAAGATGGGAAGATGAGGCCCTTTTGGAGAGAGAGGCAATGACAAATTGGAAGAATAAATTAATTTGCTGAATTAAAGCAGGAAAATGTTTTACTTTTGGTAAGAAGTCCATTTAGAAGAAGAGGATAATCATCTAGGCATAAATACTTTCAGTGTTTAAGGTTGTGCTGACATGAACCCCGTCAGGGTAACAAAAGGGAGGAGGTTATAACATGCTGAGAAGAGTGAAGTAAACTGAAAAAAACAGGTCAATTCTTACCTTCAGACTTCCAGACATTGATGGCGTTCATGGATTGATTACCCCAATGAATAATTCCAGACTGATTCACCCATCTTTAGTGATGCAGCTGGTGACCCTCATTTTAACAATAGCCACCATTAATGCTTTGCAAACCACTCAAACGTGAGAGAAATCTCAAAGATTCTGGTGTATAGCTATGTGTGCGGGTATGGGTACACACGTGTGTGTGCATCCAAATAAGATAAAAGTTCACCTGACTAGAAACTGGAATACAAGGCTGCTCTCAGGGTCACCTTGATTAAAGACACCACCACATCATGTTAACTACATCAGCATAATACTGTAGTACTGACATGTAGGGTGAATAGTAAGTAGAGCAGCACTTGGTCCTGCTAGCTATACTATGGGAAAAGATTATGAAGAAATTTGCAAAAAGTCAAAAGATGGCATTGCCAAAGAGGTAAGCAAAAAGAGTCCTTTTATTTTTGTCAGTACATTTGTTAAATTCCTAAATACCACAGGTCAGCTGAATTGGTGGAACCAACTGTTAGTTCCACCAGTTAATGTAAATAAAGCTCAGTGGTTTGGACATCCATATTGGCCTTGCTACCTCTTCCAAATGATCCTTGTAGGAGTATCCTTGGAGCAGCAAAAAGTTTGAATACCTTGCTGAGTTTGCCCTGCGTTGAAAACAGTTGTGTCGCCACCTCTAAATGCATTTCTTTGGATCTGATACCTCAAAGGACAAAGTTGAGGGAGTTGGAAAGGGGACAGATAATGTGGACATCTCTAGAAGAATATCATTGCTATACTCTATAAACACACATACCTACTACCTTTCCAGACCCCTTCTATTTTATCCATGGTGCATTCTTTGTAGGGGAACCTACAAAGAATAGTACACATAAACTCCTGTGATATTGATTTTGCTCTTTCTCTGAATCAGAGTTCAGCAACAAAAACCTTTGCATGAAGGATTCAAAAAACACGCCAGAACTGGAAATGTCTCCTGGTCAATGTCCTATTTCCTTAAGCACAAAGGGACCAGCTTTGCCTTTGTCTATTCCCAGATCTGTCCTTCAAATGGAAGCCATCTGCTCCATGTACTTCTAAGAATTGGGCCAAGGGGACTTTAAACCAAGAAACCATTTCACCAAATGTCAGTCTAAGTGTCTGAAATCTGGTTGAAACCTTAAAGCTCAGAATGTGATATGTTTCAGAAGGCTGTTGCTTTTTCTGAAATTTTACCAAGTGTAATGCAACATTTGAATTAAATTTTAAATTAAATACTTAAAATGTATGTTTACTTTTTGTTTCTGATTAGAAAATTATTTTATACTCATTGTAAAAATTTAAAATATAAAAAACAAAGATAAAATAAAAATTATTCATGATCAAGCAAACAAATAAAATCACCATTATCATATAGAGGTCCATCTTCTTTTAAATATTGTTTCCTTTAGAATCATAGCATAATATTACATATATTGTTGTGTATATATTGCTCTTTCTTATATATTTTCCCTGCTATTTAATAATGTATTAAGATATTAGCCTACCATAAAGGGCTGCTTTAATAAATTAATAAAAATATACATGTTTCCAATTTTAAATAGAATATTTTAGAGGATAATTTCTTCATATGGCTCTGTGCACCAATTTGCTTGCCATATTAATTCTTTTCTAGGATCATTACCATTATGACAAAGATCAATGAAAACTTAAAATCCTTACACATTTTGCTATATTGGCTTCTAGAAAGTTGGCTGTCTCTCATAGCAGTGGATGAGAAACACTATCTTACCATACCCTATTAGCAGAAGAAATATCCCAGGAGGATGTCTGGAAAATATTCAAATATTTGTCATTTTTACAATTTTCACTAATGATCTTTATATCTTTAACTTCTTTCACCATCTCCTCCTCCTCCTTCTCCTCCTCCTCCTTGTCTTTCACCTCCTTTCCTCAAAGGAAAAGTCCTGTGACACACTGCCCCAGCCTGGACTGCCTCACTGAAGGGGCTCTGTCCAGATCTACCCTCCTCTACTCCTTGCCTGGCATTTCAGTGCTTTCCAGAAGGGAACAGCACATGTCAGTGCCTGGTGATACTGTCAATCTGATTATATCTAAGCCATATACAGAAGAAGTCCTCAACATTGTGCCTTTTTAGTTTTTAGTTATTGCAGGTTTTCTAATGTTTTTCTTAACTTTTTTATTTTTACCTAACACACAGTAACTGTAATTATTTACAGGGGACAGGGTAATATTTCAGCACATGTATACAAAAGTATTGACCAAGTCAGGGTAATTAGTATTTCTATTTCCTTATGATCTCTTTATGTTTGGAGCCTTGGAGCCCTGTTCTCCCAGTTCTTCATGAACTGTACAACAAATTACTGTGAGTTACCTCTATGCTCTGGAGTGCCAGAACGTATTCCTTCCATCTAACTGTATTTTGGTACCTCTCACTGTACCTCCCTGTGTCTCTCTTCCTCCTCACCCTTCCTAACCTCTGGAATCACTAATCTACATTCAGATTCACTTGTTTTTGGCACCACATATAAGTAAGAAAATGCAGCATTTGTATTTTTGTTCCTGGCCTATTTCACTTGACATAATTGTGCTCCTTCTTCATCCTTCTTTTAGAAATGACAGCATTTCCTTCTATTTTAATAATCATCTCGTGTGTGTGTGTGTGTGTGTGTGTGTGTGCGCGCGCGCACCAAGTTCTCCTTATCCACTTGAGTGCCTACATTCCTGCTGGATCTTGATATTATAAACAGTGCAACAACAATCATGAGAGGGCAGATGTCTCTTCAACATCCTGATCTCCTTTCCTCTGGGTCCATGCCCAGTAGTGGGATTCCTGGCTCACAGGGCAGTTCTATCTGTAGTTCTGTGAGGAACCTCCACCCTGTTTCCATTATGGTCAAACTCATTTACAGTCCCAACAACAGTGTGTAAGGAGTCCTTTCTCCTCCATGTCCTCACTGATATTTGTTAGTTTTTTTTGTTTTCTGTTTCATAATAGCCGTTCTAACTCCTTCTAAGTTTAAAAAGTATTCATTTATGACTCTCAGTATTTTTATGATTTTGGTTATATTTTCTTCCACTTTTAAGCCTTTAATGTTCTGTGTTTTGTTTTGAGTGATCAATAGTTTTCCTTTTCAGATTCAAATACAGCTTTTCCTGAAGCTTCTCACTCAGCCCCTTTTCCTTTCTCCCAGAACCCTCCTCCTCACAGATCCCATCTCCTCCAACAGATAATATAACCCAGTTTTATTCCCATTTGTCCACAATGGGTAAAGCCTCACAATGTGGAAAGTGGTATTGGATGCATTAACTGACAACTACTTACAATGTGCTTTCTTTTATATAAAGATTTTAAAAGAAATTAAAGGAAAATAATAGTCTTCCAAGATCCAAAACAAGTTGAATGATAGAAAAACAGTTTGGATCTGAGAACCTTGTTTAAACCCTCCAAATTTAAGAACCTTAATCATGTTCCTTTAGACATTTAACTCAATTTGATGCCTTTCAAAGGATCAATACTTTGCCATGAAATGTAAATCAGAATCCAAAATAGATTTCCAATTTTATTGGGCTCTCAATTCCACATTTATTTCACTCATTTTTTTAACCTAATGTGAAATCTTATGCTGCAAAGTAGTTGGCATTTAAGGCCTCTTTTCCTCCAGTTGTTTGCAAGTTGTTAGGTCATTGACTTTTTTTTTTTTTTTTTGGTACTGAAGATTGAACTCAGTGGCACTCAACCAGTGAGCCACATCCCTGGCCCTATATTTTGTATTTTATTTAGAGACAGGGTCTCACTGAATTGCTTAGTGCCTCACTGTTGCTGACACTGTCTTTGAACTCGGGAAACTCCTGCCTCAGCCTCTGGAGCCTCTGGGATTACAGGCGCATACCACAGTACCTGGTGGTCATGGATTACTGAAAAGGACCTCCTCATAGGAACTTAGTCATAAGCTCATAGCATTGAAAAGCGTGAGGAGACCTTAATGCTATCTGATGAATCTCAGAAAGTGGAAGCCATGAGAAAGTAGGCAATTTGCGGGCTGGGGATGTGGCTCAAGTGGTAGCGCTTTCGCCTGGCATGCGCAGGGCGCTGGGTTCGATCCTCAGTACCACATAAAAATAAAATAAAGATATTGTGTCCGCTGAGAAAGTAGGCAATTTGCAAGATGACTCAGATGACTAAGGTCTTCCAACACTCAAGTCTTCCAACACTCAAGCTGATTCTATTGCAATGTGTAATTTACTGTTGTTATTATTGAAAACTTCATATGAGATACATCCTAAAGGATAACGAGTGCATTTTATTTCACTTATATTATTATCATAACCTCACCTTAACTTTTTCCTTTGTAACCAATCCTTCCTTTAAAAAAAGAAACCAGTCATGTTCCTACAAAAAGAAATTGTTTCTAGTTAAGCTACAGGACACAGGTGCAATCTCGATGAGTCAAAAAGCCAGTGTGCTGTGACCACAATTCTGCTCCTCACAACTACATTTTCCTCTTAATCATGTGGTGTGCACCTGCTTCTTAAGGATAAGCTTCCAGGACTTCAAACATTTCTTTGTCTGAACCCACATTTTATTTAGCTTAATGAGCTTTATGCATATGCTAATCTTTCAAACATCATACCTCAAAGAGTTATGATAATATATCTATATTTAGATATAGATCCCAATGAAAAGGAAAAAAAAATCAGAAAACACAGCAAAAGTTCTAATAGTTCAGAAGTGTAGCTTAAAATACAACAGCACAATTGGTTCTCCCGTGAGCAGCGAGAATAGAGACATTCAAAACTAAGAATAGCTTTCCTCTTGGGGTAAGAATTTTTCTTCATATAATGCACAGCTTTTCAGTCTTGGCAGGTTTTCCTGGGACACAAAATGAAACGCAATCATTGTATTTTGTGGTTAAAGAATCCCTGTCCCATTTGACTAACCAAGGAAGTGACATCTTAAGCACCAATGGAGAAAAGTTAAGCTGCTTAAGAGGAAGGATTTTGCAAAGACAAATCAAAGCATGTGATCCGAAGCCCATACCCTCTCATAAATGAGAATGGGCTATCTAGGTCTTCAGAAAGTTTTCAGGATGAGAGGGGCTCCAGATCCAAGAGGGACTAAAAATAAAATTGACTTCCACTCCTCAAAACAGGGGAGATACCTGGTTTTGACTGCTCATGGTTTCGGCCATCCAGGAGCATAAGTAGCTCAGTCATGGTCTATGTCACCTCACCTTCCATGGGGGGGGGGGGGAACTGTGGTGAATCTTCTTTAGAGGTTAGAGTTAATTTGTACAATTTGATGAATTAGCTTGGTAGAGTTACAAATATTTGATGAGTCATTTATTTATCCTCACTTAGAATAAAGCTGTTTGACATAGTATAGGAGACTCTTGAACTAGGGCTAATTTTTTTTTCTTGGACCTTTATTTAGCACTTTGGAACAGATTATTCAGAAGACACGTTTTGAACCCAAACAAACTGAACCTCCTTTTACTAAATTACATCTTTTATATCATTAAGGAATACTTTAAGAAATTCTATATGTAAGTTAAAACTAGGGCATTTGGGAAGATAAAGTATTTTCAATTTACCAAGAAGAGACTCGTTTAAAGAGAAGCAGAATAGGTTCTGAGTTTCCCTATGGTTAGGAATCTAGCCTCTCCCAGCTCCCCACCCCCCAGGGATTGAACTCATGGGGGCTTAATCACTGAGCAACATCCCCACCCTTTTATATATTTTATCTTTGAGACAGGGTCTTGCTAAGTTGCTGAGGCTGGCTTTGAACTTGCAATCCTCCTGTCTTAACTTCAGGAGCCGCTAGGACTACAGGTGTGTACAGCCATGCCTGGCTGGAGTTTACCCCTTTATACTCCAAATATCACTTAACTCTATAGTCCTCAGGAGTTTATAAACTGACTAATGTATTTTTTTCTTTCAAATATCCTATAAGTTATTTGCAAAAGCATTTTAATTTCAATTTTAAAACATGAAATGAAGGCCAGGAGGTTCTGTGCCTTCTGGAATTAAGGTAAATTGATGGATAGTGACTTTAATTTACAATTGAAGTTTAGTGCTTCTACAAGCATTTCAAGTAAAATGAACATAGTTTATCCCATTTATAGTTACTTCTCCAGAGATGTTAATGTGACATCATATTTAGGTATCTCCTTTATTTGATATAAAATTCTTATTGATCAAGGTATGAACATATGTATACCACTCGACATGGCAACTTGCAAGCATTAGAGGCTCATGAGACTCGGTAAATTGGACTGCACCTTTAACAGATATTCATGTAATTATTTGCTAAATATATATTCTATGTTCCTGTCACTATTTGCAAATGATATTTCTTTCTCCATGCAAATGATTTTAAAAGGTAAAACAAAGATTATCCAGCTCTCTTTTTTTAGTGCATCTCATAGGATTAACTGTCTTTTGACTTTTTAGTACCAAATCCTCATTATCTCCCACATGAAAATTGTGCTTCCTATTGTGTAACTTTCTGCCCTTGGTCAAGAATGGAATAACTTAACCCACGGAATTTAGTAATAGTTTAAATTTTGATTTTTATCTGCTATAGTCGTATCTTTGTTCATTTGGGGTACTATAGAATATACCATACACTGAGTATCTTAAACAATAGAAATTTATTTCTTGGAGTTCTAGAGGTAGAGAAGTCAAGATGAAGATGTTAGCAGATACCATATCTGGTGAAGCCTCTCTTTCTGCTATGCAGAAGACTGTCTTATTTTTGTATCCTCACTTGGCAGAGAGGAAAGAGAGAGGGAGGGAGGGAGGGAGAGAGAGAGAGAGAACTCATTTTTTTAAATGGTCCTATCTCATTCATAAAGACACTACCCTCATGGTCTAATCAATTCCCAAAGGCCTAACTTCTAATGTCATCTCACATTGGTTTGCACAGAATTTAAATATAATGACTTTGGGAGGACCCAAACATACAATCCATAACAAATTTATTAATAGTGTATTTTTGACATTTAAAATTCTTCATCAAATAATAAGATACATATAATTCAGGGGTTTTGATATACAGTCATGCATGGCTTAACAAGGGAACATGTGCTGAGAATGTATCACCAGGTAATTTTGTGATTGAGCGACATCATAGAGGAGACTTAAACAGTACTAGATTATCAAGCCTTCTGCTCACCTAGCACAAGTAATTGCATGTACTATTATATGGCTGGTAGTGCAATAGATTTGTTTTCACCAGCATCAACACAAATGTGAGGAATGTGTTGTGCTACATTACGATGGTAGGTATTGCTGTTCTTAACACTTATTGCCTACAAAAGGTAGGTATTGCTGCTCTTAACACAGATTGGCCTTAGAAATTTTGGGGCTCCATTATAATCTGCTATTGATCTAAATGTTGTTGTGGCACATGGTTGTACTTTCATTCAAAATTAAAATTCATAGAATTTTCGCCAAAATTCTGTTTTTATAAAAACCCTCTAGCCAGAAAGACCTGCTCTAGAGAATGTAAGAATGCATATGTTGGCCCCAAATGTAGCAAATGTTAACATTTTTTTCCCATGTGTAAAGTAGAAAAAAACTGTTAAATAATATTTCTGCTTTTATAAGCCACTTCCTCTCTCCCACTCCCAGGATTGATAGATGAAAATTAGTTAGCCCAGATGGCCAAAGTGGTCATCACGCATGACTACCAGGTTAGGTGACCTTTGCTATCAGAAATTAGACACCACAAATCCCGGGATTCCTGCCATTATGACTGCTTCCAAAACATATCTCTAATCTCTCTTATACATAGTTTGGTGACAGGGATAATGAAAACTAGGATGGGTATAATAATCAAATGAGTAGTCATAAGTGTTCATAAATGAAGGCCCCAATTGCTGGCATGCATCTGGAACTAACTTATCTTTAATGGTCCCTTCAACTTATCCCTTGTTTCATAGCCCATTTTCAAAATGTAATCAGTACAGCCAAATTTGGTGATTCTAAATTGAAATGTGAAAGAGCATTTTGATAAAAGTTACAGGGTTGGCAAAAAATCAAATGAAACCATGGTGATACAAAAATATCGATATGAAAACATAAAGCTTTGGGCTATTTTCAGTTTCAGAGAGCTCAATTTAGTTCAACCAAAGCAGAATAGAATGTTAAATAATGATAAAGACAGAGAAACCACAAATAACATTTGGAAAAATTTTATTGTACCACTCAAAGGTATTTTTTCCATCCTTCTCAAGAATATTAAAATCTTAGCTTAAGAATGTTAAAAGAAAAATAAATTATCCCATGGTATGTGTTAAAACATGGTAAGGAAGAATTTTTCCAGGGCCTTCAAGATAGACCTAAGGACTATTGTAATTGGGTCTTGCAGTGGAGGATAGAGATTCGGGCTCAACTTCTAATGCCACATGAGCAAGTAGGAATTTATAGTCAAGAAGCAGGATGGGCTAGGAGGATGGAAAACTGGCTGGGAAAAATGCCAGGGAAAAGAAGGGGATTCTGGCTGAATCGGCTAACAGGATTCTTGCTGAAGACAGACCAGGGTGATCAGGTATCACCTAGAGGCTGAGAGGATGAGGGACCTGTTATATCAAAGATGATCAGATATGAAGGATAGGGAATCTGGCTAAACTGATTTAGAAGGGACCACTAAATCTGGACTCTACAAGGAAGTAAGATGGTTCTGAGAGGTTTAGAAACCAAAGGAAAAATTTTGCCAAGAAAAGAATATCTGTAGGTAGTAGCGTCTGTCACCTTCAGTGCTATGGACATTTGGCCTACATAAATTTTTGCTGTGGTGCTATCATGCTCATGGTCAGATGTTTAGGAGTATCCCTGCTTTCTAGCAACTAGATGTTACAGCATTCCCCACTGTTATAGTTGTAAAAGACAAAAATGTCTCCAGGCACTGCTAAATATCTCCTGGAAGAGAAAATCTCCTCCTGTTGAAAGCCCTTAGCCAAAGATAAAGATGGAATTATGAACAAAAATAAAAATAGAGTTAAAAAATTGAAATTTTGAATAATAGAAACATGATATATGAAAAGTTTATTAATTTTTTTCAAGTTTTAATTGATTGCATACCATATTCCATGTATTCAGCAATTCTTGCTCACTCTGACATTAACTGGTTTTAGGAAAGACGATTGGACCTTCTTATGGAGTCCTTGAATTAATCCCTGCCAAAAGCAAAAATAAAAACAAAGCACTGCTTTAGGCAGAATGTGGTTTTGAAAGATTATTGAAGGTTTTCCTTGCTCTAGGAGAAGGACCTTGGGAAAGCAATAGGTTCAGTTCCAGCTGTGTTACCACAACTGCCAGCAGTTACAGCCTTTGGTGAGTCACTTGACAATCAAGCCTCATTTTCCTCTATGATTTATAAAAAATTGTCACACCAGGTATTGGAAATTAGATAATATTTGCATAATACCTAGCAAAAGGTAGGTATTGCTGCTCTTATCACTATTATTCTTCTTTTCTCCACAACTATGACTTTTGTGAATTGGGATCAGAGGATCTGTGAATTACTTTGTATATTCAGTTTGAACTTACAAAGAATGTTGGCAAATTCTATTTATTGCGGTGTGTAATTTGTTAAGTTTCAGTTCTATAAACAATACCCAATTATGTTCCTTTACAATTAAGAGTTAAAGATTATCTCAATGTGAAAATTTGAAAACACTATTATTTTTTGCCCATTGAGAGGCTAAGAATTTTTCAGTATTCTAATATAAGCATACTCTGTTTTAATTATTCAGTTTCTATTCTTAATCAAGAGCCCACCTATAATTCCATTTTGTCATCTCTTGATAGAATCTCTTCTTAGTTGCTTTGTCATGGAGGGAACGGTCCTCTCTTATCATTAATATGTCCTAGCATCTTTAAACTAGATTAATTTGTGCTTACAAAACAACCCCACTTTTCCTTATTATTAAAAAGCAAGCCAGGTGTGATGGCACCTGCCTATAATCCTAGCCACTCAGGACACTGAGGCAGGAGGATTACAAGTCCGAGGCCACCCTCAGCAACCTAGGGAGATCCTGTCTCAAAATTTTTAAAATGGCTGCAAACGTTGCTCAGGAGTTAAGAGCCCCTGGGTTCAGAGAAAAAGAAGAAGAAGGAGAAGGAGAAGGAGAAGGAGAAGGAGAAGGAGAAGGAGAAGGAGAAGGAGAAGAGGGAGAAGAGGAGGAAGAGGAGGAGGAGGAGGAGGAGGAGGAGGAAGAGGAGGAAGAGGAGGAAGAGGAGGAGGAGGAGGAGGAGGAGGAGGAGGAGGGGGCCAGCGGCACCTTATAATGGGCACCCCAAGGCACATTATTATGAAAAGGAGGGAAGAAAGGAAGGAAGGAAAGAACGAACGAACGAACGAACGAACGAGGCAGGCATGTTCAGAGGGATAATTAAAAGTAAGATAAACAGGGAAGGTGGAGGAAGATGGCAGAATAGAAAGGTCACTCCCCTGGCAGCTCTGTGGTATGAAACCAAGAAAAGCAGACAGACGCTTTTGAGCAAGGTGGGTAAATGAACCAAAATTAGAGGGGACTTTACTAGAATTTAATACTGGACACTCAAACCAGATAGGGGACTCAGGAGATTGAATCTAATAAAATAAGGAAGAAATCCCCAGTGTCACAGCCACAGTAGCAGCTGGAGGCACAACTAGAATAGTCCCCCCATAAATTCAGTAAATCAATAAGGGAATTAAAGGAACCTCCATTCTTGGGATTACTGAGGCATGTGGAGGTACAGAGATTTGAGAGATTCGAGTCACTGCTGGACCAAAACAGTAAGGTGCGCTTCACAACATCCTTGTATGGGAAAGAAGCCTCCATCTCTTTTGATGGCATTTGGTAGACAGTGGAAGAACCATTCTGTAGCTACAATGTGGGGGTGGACAGCTGGGGGAGCCAATTTCTGGCAGACCCAAATCTGGCTTGAAAAACAAGCCTAGCAAACAGAGAGTGTGCCGAAGTGACCAGAAGAAAATCAAGCATGGAGAGAGGTTTATACAGGGGAACACTAGTCATTGAAATCCACCTGGCTTCCCCCTCCTCCACCAATCCAACTTCTTGCAGGAATGACCAGGAGAGAAGTCCCTGACAAGTAATTCAAAAGGGCAGGGCAGGAGAGATTGAGTTTGCAGACTGAATAATAGACCAAGAATTGTGGGGTCTGCAGGTGACCTATTGGGCTAAGAACTGGCTCTTACAGCACATGAATGAAACCTAAAGGAGATTCTTAGGTCACAGTCTTTCAGCATGGACTGGCAAATGCTGGCCTTTGATGTACACTGATTTAAAATCTCCAGACCAAACTGGCATTCAGTAGAGAGACTGGAACATATCTAAGCCTAAACCCCACCTCCAGGAGTTTTCTCTCCAGTAGTAACCCTCTCACCCTAGCAACCCCACCCCAAGAGTGGAACAAAGCATCATACTCCAGACAAGCCCACCTAACTGCTGAGAAGGGAAACTAAGAATCTCTTAAACTGCAACAGAATCAATTGTTCAATTTTTCATCAAGATTTTTTTTTCTTTTTGCTCTCACATGTCTACCATTGTTGAAACCATTTATTTTTCAAGTATCAATTTATTGAGGACTAGGACATCTGATTAGTATATTTCAGTTTTGTTTTGTTTCTTTTATTTTTACTTTTTTCTTTCTATTTTTAATTTTTTAAAATTTTTACTTTATATATAATTTTCTCTCACTTATCTGTTTCCCTTGATTCTCTTTCTCTTTTTTTCCTGCTAATACTCAACCTTTATTATTTCTTCTTTCACTCTTCCTTTAATTTTTTACTTCTGTCTTCTCTCTCCCTCCCTCATAAACACCATATCCAACACAATTTCTGTTTTCTTTTTGTCCACCATTTGAAACTGAAAACACTTTCACAAACGTATTGTATATATTGTAGACATTAACTGAACATATAATTTCTGTTTATTGTGACAAAATTATACAGGTCTTAGTAGGAGCCATTTGGTCTAAGGCTGTAATTGGTTTGCCTTGGTTGCTGTAATTAATTATTGGTCTACCTCTTAACAGTGAGGTGCAGGAAACTTTCAGGGACACTATAAGTCTACAGGGTAGAAAATGTAATGCCTCAGAAACACACTGCTAGATTGGTAGACATAGAAACAACATGAAAAAACAAGGTAACAAATTGCCCCAAACAAAACAAGATGCTCCAATAATGGAATCCATTGGCACCACAGTAGAAGAAATGTCAGAGAAGGAGTTTAGAATGGACCTAGTTGAACTGATCTGAGGTGTAAAGGATTAAGTAAGGAGTGAAATCAGAGACAAAATTCAGGAGATGAAAGATCAGTTCAATAAAAAGATGGAGATTCTGGAAAAAAAAATCAACAGAAATCCTTTAAATGAAGGAATCAATAAACCAAATTAAAAGTTCAATGGAAAGTATGCCAACAGATCATACCACTCTGCAAGACAAAGTTTCAGGCAATAAAGACAAAACATAAATCTTGAAAACAATATTGATCATGGAGAAATATTAAGAGACTATGTAGAGAACTTCCGAGAAAAGTAGGCTAACATGAAAAGACCAAATTTAAGATTCACAAAGATAGATGAAGGCTTGGAGATACCAACCAAAGGAATGCACAATCTTTTCAATAACATAATATCAGAAAATTTCCCAAGCCTAAAAAAAAGAACATCAAATACAGGAGGCTTATAGGAGCCCAAATATACAAAATCACAACACACTCACACCAAGGCACATTATTATGAAAATGCCAAACATACAAAATAAGGATATAATTTTAAAGGCTACCAGAGGAAAGCAGCAGGCAAAATTTAGAGGAAAATCAATTTGGATCTCAGCTGATTTCTCAACCCAGACCCTCAAGGCCAGGAAGTCTTGGAATAATACATACCAAGCTCTAAAACAAAATGGATGCCAGTCAAGAAAAACATACCAAGAAAATTTTTTTTCATT
Source organism: Spermophilus citellus (assembly GCF_964194105.1). Lineage (NCBI taxonomy): Eukaryota > Metazoa > Chordata > Mammalia > Rodentia > Sciuridae > Spermophilus > Spermophilus citellus. Next base: position 71,744,044 of record NC_138188.1, read on the forward strand.
ATACTTGATTTTATTATATTTTGGTATCTTTATACTGTAATTATTTCTTTTTTATTACTTGTTCAAAACATTACAAAGCTCTTGACATATCATATTTCATACATTTGATTCAAATGGATTATGAACTCCCATTTTTACCCCATATACATATTGCAGAATCACATCGGTTACACATCCACTTTTTTACACACTGCCATACTAGTGTATGTTGTATTCTGCTGCCTTTCCTATCCTCTATTATCCTCCCTCCCTTCCCCTCCCCTCTCCTCCCATCTTCTCTCTCTACCCCATCTACTGTAATTCATTTCTCTCTCTTGTTTTTTTCCCCTTTCCCCTCACTTCCTCTTATATGTAATTTTTGTATAACAATGAGGTCTCCTTCTTTTACCATGCAATTTCACTTCTCTATCTCTTTCCCTCCCCCCTCTCGTCCCTGTTTAATGGTGATCTTCTTCTCATGCTTTTCCTCCCTATTCTGTTCTTAGTTGCTCTCCTTATAACAAAGATGACATTTGGCATTTGTTTTTTAGGGATTGGCTAGCTTCACTTAGCATAATCTGCTCTAGTGCCATCCATTTCCCTGCAAATTCCATGATTTTGTCTTTTTTTATTTCAGAGTAATACTCCATTGTGTATAAATGCCACATTTATTTTATCCATTTATCTATTGAAGGGCATCTAGGTTGGTTCCACAGTCTAGCAATTGTTAATTGTGCTGCTATGAACATCGATTTGCAGTATCCCTATAGTACGCTCTTTTAAGGTCTTCAGGGAATAGTCCGAGAAGGGCAATAGCTGGGTCAAATGGTGGTTCCATTCCCAGCTTTCCCAGGAATCTCCAAACTGCTTTCCAAATTGGCCGCACCAATTGGCAGTCCCACCAGCAATGTACAACAGTACCCTTTTCCCCACATCCTCGCCAGCACTTGTTGTTGTTTGACTTCATAATGGCTGCCAATCTTACTGGAGTGAGATGGTATCTTAGGGTGGTTTTGATTTGCATTTCTCTGACTGCTAGAGATGGTGAGCATTTTTTCATGTACTTGTTGATTGATTGTATGTCCTCCTCTGAGAAGTGTCTTTATCTATTTCTACAACAAATGCCGTTGGGAGTACTTTTGGTAATATCGCCATTTTTATGATGTCAGTTCTGCCTATCCATGAACAGGGTATATTTTTCCATCTTCTAAGATCTTCCTCTATTTCTCTCTTTAGGTTCTGTAGTTTTCATTGTATAAATCTTTCACCTCTTTTGTTAGGTTGATTCCCAAGTATTTTATTTTTTTGAGGATATTGTGAATGGAGTGTTTTTCCTCATTTCTATTTCAGAAGTTTAGTCGCTGATATACAGGAATACCGTTGATTTATGCGTGTTGATTTCATATCCTGCACTTTGCTGAATTCATTTATTAGTTCTAGTAGTTTCTTTGTAGACCGTTTTGGGTCTTCTAAGTATAGGATCATATCATCCACAAATAGTGATAATTTAAGTTCTTCTTTTCCTATTTTTATGCCTTTAATTTCTTTCATCTGTCTAATTGCTCTGGCCAGTATTTCGAGAACTATATTGAATAGAAGTGGTGATAGAGGGCATCCCTGTCTTGTTCCAGATTTTAGAGGGAATGCCTTCAATTTTTCTCCATTCAGAATGATGCTAGCCTGAAGCTTAGCATAGATAGCTTTTACAATGTTAAGGTAAGTTCCTGTTATCCCTAGTTTTTCTAGTGTTTTCAACATAAAAGGATGCTCTACTTTATCGAATGTTTTTCTGCGTCTATCGAGATGATCATATGGTTCTTATCTTTAAGTCTATTGATGTGGTGAATAACATTTATTGATTTCCATATATTCAACCAACCTTGCATCCCAGGAATGAATCCTACTTGATAATGGTGCATAATTTTTTTGATGTGTTTTTGTATCCAATTTGCTAGAATTTTATTGAGGACTTTTGCATCTAGGTTCATTAGAGATATTGGTCTGTAATTTTCTTTCTTTGAGGTGTCTTTGTCTGGTTTCGGAATCAGGGTGATGTTGGCCTCATAGAATGAATTTGGAAGAGCTCCCTCTTTTTCTATTTCCTGAAATAACTTGAAAAGTATTGGTGTTAATTCTTCTTTAAAGGTTTTGTAAATCTCTGCTGTATACCCATCTGGTCCTGGGCTTTTCTTGGTTGGTAGTCTTTTGATTGCTTCTTCTATTTCATCCATTGATATTGGTCTGTTCAAATTGTGTGTATCCTCCTGACTCAGTCTGGGCAAATCATATGACTTAAGAAATTTATCGATGTCTTCACTATCTTCTATTTTATTGGAATATAGGGTTTCAAAATAATTTCTAATTGTCTTCTGTATTTCTTTAGCATCTGTTGTGATATTGCCTTTTTCATCCCGTATGTTAGTAATTTGAGTTCTCTCTCTTCTTCTCTTTGTTAGCATGGCTAAGGGTCTGTCGATCTTATTTATTTTTTCGAAGTACCAACGTTTAGTTTTGTCAATTTTTTCAATAGTTTCTTTTGTTTCAATTTCTTGCCTTCTGCTACACTTGCTGTTGTTTTGCTCTTCTTTTCTAGGGATTTGAGATGAAGTGTGAGCTCCTTTATTTGTTGGTTTTTCTTTTTCTTTTTTTTGAGGAATGGCCTCCAGGTGATGAATTTCCCTCTTAAAACTGCTTTCATTGTGTCCCATAGATTCCAATATGTTGTGTCTTTATTTTCATTTATCTCTAAGAATTTTTTTATTTCCTCCTTTATGTCTTCTGTAACCCATTGATCATTCAGTAACATATTGTTTATTTTCAATGTGATGTAGGATTTTTACTTCCTTCTTTTATCATTGATTTCCAGTTTCATTCCATTATGATCAGATAAAATGCATGGTATTATCTCCACCCCTTTATATTTACTGAGGGTTGCCCTATGGCATAATATATGGTCTATTTTTGAGAAGGATCCATGTGCTACTGAGAAAAAAGTATATCCACTTGATGATGGTTGATATATTCTATATATGTCAGATAAGTCTAGGTTATTGAATGTGTTATTGAGTTCTATAGTTTCTTTATTCAACTTTTGTTTGGAGGATATGTACAATGGTGAGAGAGGTGTGTTGAAGTCACCCTTAATTATTGTGTTGTGGTCTATTTGATTCTTGAACTTGAGGAGAGTTTGTTTTATGAACGTCGCGGCACCATTATTTGGTGCATAAATATTGATAATTGTTATGTCTTGTTGTTGAATGGTTCCTTTTAACAGTATATAATGTCCTTCCTTATCCATTTTGATTAACTTAGTCTTGAAGTTGATTTTATTCGATATGAGGATGGCCACCCCTGCTTGCTTGCGAGGACCGTGTGCGTGGTATGTTTTTCCCAACCTTTTACCTTCAGCCTGTGTATGTCTTTTCCAATCAGATGTGTCTCCTGGAGGTAGCCTATTGTTGGATTTCTTTTTTAATCCATGTTACCGGCCTATGTCGCTTTATTGGTGAGTTTAAGCCATTAACGTTTAGAGTTACTATTGATATATGATTTGTACTTCCAGCCTTGTTTGATTATTTATCTTTTTTTAATTTTAATTTGGTTTGTTTCTTCATGATTAGCTTTCCCCCCGCCCTCTCACTTTACTGAAGTACTTCCCACTGTTGGCTTTGGTTATTGTTTTTCATTTCTTCCTCGTGTAGTGTTTTGCTCAAGATTCTTTGCAATGCTGGTTTTCTGGCTGCAAATTCTTTTAACTTTTGTTTATCATGAAAGATTTTTATTTCATTATTGTACCTGAATCTTAATTTTGCTGGACACAAAATTCTTGGTTGGCATCCATTGTTTTCAGTGTTTGAAATACGTTGTTCCGGGATCTTCTCGCTTTCAGCGTCTGTGATGAAAAATCCATTGTTAACTTTATTGGTTTACCCCTGAATGTAATCTGCCTCCTTTCTCTTGTAGCTTTTAATATTTTCTCTTTGTTCTGTATATTGGATATCTTCGTAACAATGTGTCTTGTTGTTGGTCTACTATGATTTTGTGTGCTCAGTGTCCTGTATGCATCTACAATTTGTACATCCATTTCCTTTTTTATATCTGGAAAGTTTTCTATAATTATTTCATTCAACATGTTGCTAATTCCCTTGGTTTGAACCTCTATACCTTCCTCTATCCCAATGACTCTTAAGTTTGTTTTTTTTTGTGTTATCCCATATCTCTTGGATGTTTTTCCTCGTGATTTTTTACCAGCCTTTCTGAGTTGGCTAGACTCTTTTCAAGATGATATATTTTGTCTTCGTTATCTGACGTTCTGGCTTCTACTTGCTCCACTCTGTTAGTGATACTCTCATTTGAGTTTTTAATTTGGTTTATATTTTCCTTCATTTCTAGAATTATTGATTGATTTTTTTAATAATCTCTATCTCCTGATAAAGATGCTAATTTGCTTCTTTTATCTGTTTATGTAATTCATTTTCAATGTGTCTTTCATTGTTTGAATTTGCTGTCTCATGTCCTCTTTAAGATTCCTTTCCATCTAAGTTATTCCTTGAGTTCTGTATTTGACCATTTTTCTGATGCCTCTAGGTCCTCCTGTATATTTAGGCTGTCCTGCATTGTTTGTACTCCTTTTCTTCCTTGCTTTTTCATGCTGCTCATGTTTCTTCTTGTTCTGTTTGACTGCTGAGTTACTGTTTACTCTTATAAATTTATTTGGTTTTGTGTGTCTCTGGAGTCTCTCTTTTGTGATGGGAGACTATGACTAGAGATATGAGTTTTGTTGCACTTTAATACAGATTCTCCCGTTTCCTAAACTGTGTATGGATTCTGATGGCATATAGTGGTCTGCGATTTGGTCTTGGGACTCATAGTTAGGTCGAATGATGTGATAGTATTGAGGTTGGTATCTCTTGGCAACCTTGGAACGGATATTAACAGGAGAATGGTCTGGAGTATTGGGGGGTAGCTTGGGACTTGGTAGCACTATATAAAGCCTTGGAACACTTACCTATACATATTTAGTAAATTACACATAAACAGCATCGTGATGCTTGGGAGGAAAGGTATTAGAAGGGAAGGGAAGAAGACACTAAATAGAATGAGAGTAAACAGGTAGAATTCAAGGAAATGGGAATAAGGAAATTGAAAAGAAATGTAAAGACAAAAGAAAAAAATAGAAAATAAAAAAAGAAAAAATTTTAAAAAATAATCAAAAAACATAAAAATAAAAAAATAAAAAAATAAAAATAAAAGTAAAAAACAATTTAAAAAAACCTAATAATAAAAAAAAATTTAAAAATGCAGTCTTAGAGTTCAATTAACTTCTCTTCCAGTAGGTGGAGCTGTGCCCACCGGACCAAGCCTCTCCTCAATAAGCGGGAACCAATCACTGTGCAGCAGCTCCTCCTCCCCAACTGGGCGGGTCTTCAATCCTGAGTGCCTAGAGCCTTTTCTTGTGTCTAGACACTTCCCCACTTTTCCTCCAGCCAGGCCCCGCTCATCAGTGATGCTCACCACAATACTGGCTACACGCCAGGTCTGCTGCTCCCGGGAGCCCTATTTTCTTGAATGACTGGGCACACTCTCCCTGTTTGCCAGTCCCTCAGACCCTAAGGTGTGGAGCTTGGGGCTGAGAACCCTCAGCGTATTTTGCTTGCCCTCCGGTAGCCACGCCCCCAGGAGCTGGTGCAAGAGACCTCAGTTGTCAGCACTGGTGGGAGCGGTAGCGGGGGTCCCACGCTGCTGGTCCCGTGCCCCTGTTCCCTTGGTCTGACTCTCTCACTCACGGGAGAGCTGGGAGGGGCCCTTGAGGTTTCCCCACTATGTGGAGAGGTGGGCTAGGGGATTACACACCTGCTGCTGCTGGTTTCAATGAAGTTATCTCCTCCTCCATATTCTGGTGACATCAGTTCTCTGCCATGGTGATATCCCATGCAAATAGTGACAGTTCGTTCCCTTTGCCGGGTGACCGATGCAATGGGTGGGTCCAGACCGGCTCTCCCAAGCCCCATCTCAATCCTGTGGCCACTGCCTATTGAGGCTCAGTTGGTAATAACCTCCCAGGATCAGGAAAAGCCGACAAGTTGTCTCAGTGGGATCGGGATCGTTTAGTGCTGAGTCACAGCGGTTTGTCTGCAAGATGCAGGTGAGGGAGCCTGAATTCAGCTGCTCCAGGCTCGGTGTGTGTTCTGAGAGGCGCAGATTGTTCACCCTGGATCCACGTCAGCTCAGCATTGCCTAGTGCTCCTGAGCAAACAGCATTTCGAGGGTTTAAGACTCCCTATGCCCGTGCAGCTGAAGAGGTCAGAGACTTGATCTCTCCACGCCTGCCGGAAAATTAAGCTTCATATTTGAAGATTAAATAAGCCTTCCATGATAAACAAAAGTTAAAAGATTGTATAACTAGAAAGCTTGCACTATAGAACATTCTCTCAAAATATTCTATGAAGAGGAAATGAAAATAAGCAATGAGAGGAACTACACTAAAGGAATAAGCAACCAAAGGAGAAACTAATTAAAATTAAAAACCAGAAATAAGTCAAAGTGAACTGGGAGTACAAATCAAATCTCAATAATAACTTTGAACATAACTGACCTAAACTCATCAATCAAAAAACATAGACTGGTAAATTGAATTAAAAAACAAGACCCAACAATATGCTGTCTCCAAGAGACACATGTCATAGGCAAAGACATCTATAGATTAAAAGACAAAGGATGGGAAAAAATATATCACTCACATGGATCATGTAAAGAAACAGGGGTTTCTACTCTCATATCAGATAAAGTGGACTTGAAGCCAAAGTTAATCAGAAGGGACAAAGAAGGACATTTCATACTGATTAAAGGAATTATACATCAAAATGACATAACAATCATAAATATTTATGTCCCAAACAATGGAGCATCTAAATACATCAAATAAACCCTTCTCAATTTCAAGAATCAAATGGACCACAACACAATAATAATGGGTGACTTTAACACACCTCTCTTACCACTGAATAGATCCAAATGAAAACTAAACAAAGAAACTATATAACTAACTGATACAATCAATAGTTTAGACTTAAGGGACATACATAGAGTATTTCATCCATCAATGATCAAATAAACTTTCTTCACAGCAGTACACAGATCCTTCTCTAAAATAAACCATATATTATGCCACAAAGCAACTCTTAGCAAATGCAAAAAAATAGAGAAAATACCTTGGATTTTATCAGATCATAATGGAATGAAATTAGAAATCAATGATAAAATAAAAAATAGAAGCTATTCTATCACCTGGAGACTAAATAATATGCTATTGAATGACAAATGGATAGCAGAAGAAAACAGGGATGAAATAAAAAAATACTTAGAAATAAATGAGAATAGCAACACATATATCAAAATCTCTGGAACACTATGAAGGCAGATCTAAGGGGAAAATTCATTGCATTGAGACCATTCATCAAAAAAAAAAAAAAAATAGAAAATCACCAAATAAATAACCTACCATTACATCTCAAAGCCCTATAAAAAGAGGAACAAATCAACACCAAAAAGCAGTAGAAGGCAGTAAATAATTAAAATCAGAGCTGAAATCAATGAAATAGAAACAATTCAAAAAATTGACAAAACAAAAAGTTGGTTCTTTGAAAAAATAAATAAAATTGATAAACCCTTAGCCACACTAACAAAGAGAAAATTCATATTACTAAAATTCGTGATGAAAAAGCAAATATCCCAACAGACACTGTTGAAGTACAGACACTACTGAAATATGGAGAACCTATTCTGAAAATTTACAGTTCAATAAAATAGAAAATCTTGAAGACATTGAAAAATTTTAGAGACATGACTTACACAAACTGAATCAGGAGGACATACACAATTTAAACACATCAATTTCAAGCAATGAAATAGTAGATGCCATAAAAAGCCTACCAATCAAGAAAAACCAAGGACTGTATGGATTTTCAACCAAATTCTCTAAGACCTTCAAAAAAATTAACACCAATATTCCTCAAATTATTTCATAAAATAGAAAATGGTGGAATCCTTCCACACTCATTCAATGAAGCTAGTATCACCCTGATATCAAACCAGACAAAGATATGTTAAGGAAAGAAAACTTCAAATCAATATCCCTGATGAACATAGATGCAAAAATTCTCAATAAAATTCTGAAAAATGGCATACAAAAACATATTAAAAAGATACTGCACCATGATCAAGTGGGGTTCATCCCAGGGATGCAAGGTTGATTCAACATATGGAAATCAATAAATGTAATTCATCACTTCAATAGACTTATAGTAAAGAATCATATGATCATCTCAATAGATGCAGAAAAAACATTTGACAAAAAAATAGCACCTCTTCATGTTCAAAACATTAGAAAAACTAAGGGTAATAGGAACATACCTCAACATTATAAAACCTATATATGCTAGACCCCAGGCCAGCATCATTCTAAATGGAGAAAAATTGAAAGTGTTCCCTATAAAAACTGGAACAAGACAAAGATGTCCTCTTTCACCACTTTTATTCAACATTGTCCTTGAAACTCTAGCCAGAGCAATTATGCAGACAAAAGAAATTAAAGGGATACAAATAGGAAAAAGAAGAACTCAAACTATTCCTTTTGCCAACAACATGATTGTATATTTAAAATACCCATAACATTCCACCAGGAAACTTGTAGAACTCATAAATAAATTCAGCATAGTACCAGGGTATAAAATTAACACCCTTAAATCAAATGTGTTCATATACATGAATGAATCTACTGAAAGAGAAATTAAGAAAACCGTCTTATTTGCATAGCCTCAAAAAATATTTGGGAATTAATCTAACAAAAGAGGAGAAAGATTTCTGCAATAAAAACTATAGAACATTAAAGAAAGAAATTGAAGAAGCCCTTAGAAGATGCAAAGATCTCCCATGCTCTTGGATAAAAAGAATTAACATTATCAAAATGGCCATACTACCAAAGCATTATACAGATTTACTGCAATTTCTATCAAATTTCTGATGACATTCTTCATATAAACAGAAAAGGTAGTCATGAAATTCATTTGGAAAAATAAGAGACAAGAACAACCAAAGTAATACTCATCAAGAAAAGGGAAGCAGGAGGTATCACAAAACCAGACCTTAAATTATACTACAGAGTTATAGAAACAAAAATGGCATGGTATTGGCACCAAAACAGACATGAAGACCAATGGAACAGAACAGAAGACACAGAGACAATCTCAAATAAATACAATTATCTCATACTAGAAAAAGGTTCCGCAAACATCACTAGAGAAAAGCTAGTAGCCTCTTCAACAAATGGTGCTGGGCAAACTGGAAATTCACAGTTAGCAAAATGAAATTAACCCCCATCTCTCACCCTACACAAAACTCATATCAAAGTGGATCAAGGACCTAGGCATTACACCAGTGACCCTGCACCTAATAAAAGAAATAGTAGGCCCAAATCTACATCATTTTGGCTTAGAAACTGACTTGCTTAACAAGACTCCTAAAGTGCCAGAAGTAAAATCAAGAATCAATGAATGGGATAGAATCAAACTAAAAAGCTTCTTCACAGCAAAGGAAACAATCAAGAGCGTAAAGAAAGAGCCTACAGAATGGAAGAAAATCTTTGCCACCTGCACCTCTGTTTGGAACATTAATCACCAGGTTATATAAAAAAATAAAAAGAAATAAAATACTCCCCAAACCACAAATAACCCAATCAATAAATGGGCAAAGAAATTGAACAGACACTTCCCCAGAAGACATACAATCAGTCAACAAATATATGAAAAAGTGTTCAACATCTCTAGTAAATTGAGAAATGCAAATTGAAAGTACACTGAGATTTCATCTCACTTCAGTCAGAATGGCACTTATCAAGAATACAATCAACAATATTGTCAAGGATGTGGGGGAAAAGGTAACCTCATATTGCTGGTGAGACTAAAATTTGGTGCAATCACTGTGGAAAGCAGAATGGAGATTCCTCAGAAAACTTGGAATGGAACCACCGTTTGACCCAGTTATCCCACTCCTTGGTTTATACACAAACGACTTAAAGTCAGCATACTACCATGTGCAGCCACATCAATATTTATAGTGGCTCAATTCACTATACCTAAACTATGGAACCAGCCTAGGTACCCTTCAACAGAATAATGGATAAAGAAAATGTGGCATCTATATAATTAAATATTACTCAGCCTTTAAGAAGAATGAAATTATGGCATTTGTTGGTAAATGAATGGAACTAGAGACTATTATGCTAAGTGAAATAAGCCAATCCCAAAAACCTAAATGCTAAATGTTTTCTCTGATATGTGGATGCCAACACACAGTAAGGGTAGGTGTAAGGAAGAACAGAAGTACTTTGGATTAGACAAAGGGGAATGAATGGAGGGGAGGGGCAATGGGAATGGGAAAGATAGTTGAATGAATCAGACATTGCTATCCTGTGTGCATATATTACATGACCAATGTAATTTTATATCATGTACAACCAGAAGAATGAGAAGTTACACTCCTTTTATGTATAATATGTCAAAATACATTCTACTATCATGTTTAACTAATAAGAACAAATTTTAAAAATTTCAAAAATAAAATAAGCAAAAGGATTAAATTTAAACTATAATAATCTATCCCAGAGATATCTCACTACTGATACACCAATAGATACATGGAAATGTATTCATACTGACAAATTGGGCAGGATTTATAACTCATAATTTCTATTTATAGAGGATTGCTATGGGACCACACAAAAGGTCTCTAATCCTCATATGATTGACCATGAAGTCTTACTGGAAGAGGTGAGTCCTGAGGATGAGAAAGAGCCAGGTAGTCAAAAGAACAGGGATATTGGGATGAGATGTCTAAGCAAAGAAAGATAATAGCATGTGGGAAAAGCTAGAATGCAAAGGCGGGTCTTGGAAGTTTGGTACCCAGGAATAGGTAGTAAGGGACTTTACTACATGGTGGTGTTGAGGATCATAAGTGGCAAAGCTGGTGATAAATAAAGGAGAAAGTGTACACAAGATATATGCACCATGCTGCATGATTTTACCTTTTTCCGAGAGAATTAGGAGATCCATAGTGTAAGTCTAAATAGGAGATTTTTGTGTTATAAAAATATTTATTGTGCAGCATATGCAAGGAATAGATTGGAGAAGAGTTATACTGAATGAGCACAGTGTGAAGAGGCTGCTTTTATAATTTGGGAGGGAGATGATGAGAGCTGCACTCAGATAATGACAATGAAATTAGAGAATAGATGTAAGAGGTATTTAAGAAGTAAAATTAAGGTTGTTTGTTTGTTTGTTTGTTTGTTTTTAAATGGGAATTGCTTTGATATGGATGGCAAGAAAGAGGTGAGTCAGATCATGCCAGAAAAATTCTGGTTATAATTTTTAAATCAAATTACTTCACAGAATCACCATTTGCAAATACCTAACAAAATGCCAAACCAGATTAGCAAATACATTTTTTCTCTCTCTCTTTAAATGTACATAAAGTATCTTATATTTGTGAAAAAGTGTGTGTGCATATATATCATATACACTCACATACATGTATTTACATGTATAATACTGCTACAAGGTCACTCCTTCCTTGGCACTGTGGCCCACCATCATTATACTAGATTAACACGCTCATATGTATCTGTGCATCTGTGGTTTGTATACAATCACACATACTTAAAACTAATAGCAACCAAAGGAGGGAAGTGGAACAACTCAATGCCATAAAATTCAAACGGAAATTGGCAAAAGACAGAAACCAAAATTTCTGAGGCAGAACAGGTGCAAATAAAGAAAAGCTACTCTCCTGTCTCTAATCTGTGATACGAGTTAATCAGAAAAATAAAGCAAATACATGTAATTCTTACTATTCTGCCCAAATGTGGAGAGGTGGCAAACCATTTGAGTATTCTGAAGCATGAAAGAAACAAAGTCTAGAAGAAAAAAATTAAAGATGGCTATTTTGTAGAAGTGAAGTTTCCTGAATTGAAGTGCTGATGTAAGCCGACCGGTGTGGAACATTCCACTCAGTGAATTCTCTGTTTCCTGAAAGAGTACATTTGACAAAATCTCAAGCAGAGGTTATTTTAACTAAGCACAATTCCACAGCAAGGCTCTAGGCCTCACCCCTATTATCCTGTCTCAAGGTAAGAACAGGATATAAAGTTCCCAGTCTTCAAAGGCAGCTTTTTGGGTAGGTGGTACTGGGCATATGTTGCATATATAGCCAGAGGTTAGTCCAGAAGTTCCCTACACTACAATGTAGCAAAAAAAAAAAAATGTCCTGATTAGAGCTGCCACTGTTTGAAAGTGAAATGACACACTTGCAAATGTTCTGAAACAAAAGTACACCATTCAAAAAAACATTGAAAGCCTAGAAATTATAACCTTCAGAAGAGATTCCCTGAAAGGACACAGAACTACAGAATAACTGACTAAGAAAATTTCTGTAAGAACGCCACTCCATAAAAAGACATAACAACAGAATGGCATGCACAGGGAGACCTTCCTCCTTAGGAGGCAAAACTACCTGCTTACAGGGAAAAAATAAGTAAGAGTGAGCAGAATGGAAAAGTCAGTATCCGACTTTGAAAAGGGATTCACTGTAAACAGTACAAATGCAGAGGTGAAAGAAACACTCACACCAACGAACGCTGAAGGAACAAACTTGTGTACAAAGATTCTCCAGCATGGATATTTTAGTTAGCTATGAATAGTATATTCCACAAATGGTACAGAAATGATATCTTAAAATATAATGCAAGACTTTCACAGAAAACAGAATAAAAAACAGACAAAAAATTACATACATCTATGTTAGGCATTTTTCCAAGAAACTTAAATATACTAACTCAGTGTGAAAGAGATCACCCTGTCATCTCCATTTTAATTGGGCACACCAAGGCATAAAGACACAAACTACTTTGCCCCTGGATCACAAAGAAATTTTTTAAAAGTATTTAAACATACATAGTCTGACATCAGAAAGTGAAAGAATGCGTCTTCACTGGAATTTTGAAATAAAATGAAGTGAAAATTATTTTAATATTTGAAGCAAAAAAATTTAGTTATCACTGTTGACTGGATTATACCAATGATTCTTAATTAGGAAAATATCTTTCCTATAATCTATTATTTCAAACTACTCAAGGTAGCATGATACCAGTTTTCTCCCATGGTCTCTCTGCTTTTTAGAAATTTAAAGCAGGTTCCAGCGACAGCAGATGAACCATCACCCACCAATGAAACTCAAAGTCCATAAATCTCATCTCCATGCTTAAAGCTTCTGAACAGGTTTTTAACCTTTAATTTTAAACATGAGCAGACAACCCAGGATTAACAGAAGCTGGAAAGGCTTCTTTTGTGAAAGAAACATACCAGGCAAATTAACAAACAAAAACCTTCAGGAGAGGGAGTAAAGAAAGAAGAAAATGTTCAAAACCTATCGTTAGTGTCATAAGAAAAGTTTGACTCATTAAACAAGAAGCACATTCTCATTTCAAAATTGTTAAGGAGCTTCCGAAATCAACACAGTGTGGTAGTGACATAATAATAGACCTATAAATCAGTGTATGGAATTGAAAGTCCAGAACTAAACCCTCATTATTGTGGTCAATTTACCTTCAATTGGTTAGCAAAGCATTTCAATGAGAAAGGACAGGGTTTTTTGTTTTATTTTGTTTTTCCCACAAATAGTTTTAAGACTACTGGATATCCACCTGCAAAAAGGCTAAACTGAAGTCCTCATCTCACACCACAACAATATTTGACTCACTGTGGGTCAAAGATCTAAAGGTAAGAGCTGAATATTTAAAATTTTTGAGAAATAAATACAGGAGAAAAATTTTATAAACTTGGCTTTAGAAAGATTTCTTTTTTTCCTTTTTTTATTGATTATTTAAAGCATTACATAGCTCATGATATATCATCTTTCATACATTTGACTCAAATTGTGTTTTGAACTCCCATTTTCACCCCAAATACAGATTGCAGAATCACATCTGTTACATATTCACATTTTTACATAATGCCATATTAGTGACTGTTGTATTCTGCTACCTTTCCTATCCCCTACTATCCCCCCTCCCCTCCCCTCCCATCTTCCCTCTCTACCTCCCCTGCTGTTGTTCAATTCTCTCCCTATTTTTTCCCCTCCCCCTTGCCCCTCATAACCTCTTATAATTTTATGTATCATTGAAGGTCTCCTACTATTTCCATGTGCTTTCCCTTCTCTCTCCGTTTCTCTCCCCCCATTCGTCTTTGTTTACTGTAGTCTTTTCCTCATGCTCTTCCTTCCACGTTAGCAGGCATAGTTTAGAAAGATTTCTTAGTCATAATACCAACACTGCAATTCACTAAAAGACATGAATTATAGTCAAATTATTCAACAGTCTTAAAAACTTACATACTTTTGAAGAATTATTATGAAAAGAAAATCCAGACTGAAAGCAAATATTTGAAATACATCCATGTGATATAGACACACACAAACACACACACACACACACACACACACACACAGAATATGTATACAATAACATAAATAACCCAATAAAAAGTAAACCAAATTATTTAAGTACATATTTTACTAAAATATATAAATGATTAAAGAGCATACTGAAAGATATTCAACATTATTAATTATTAGGTGAGTGCATATTAAAATTATAACAAAATATCAATTCATATTAATTTTAATGGCTATAAACAGAAGATAGAAAAATAATAAAAGTTTGCAAAAATGTGAAGAAACCTCCTAGGTTGCTAAAGAGAACATAAAATTCAACAGCCACTTTGGAATATTGTTCTCCAGCTTCTTAAAGCCTTAAACATAAACTAATTACATGATTCAGTATCCTCCTACCTATACAAAGTAATCAAAGACATGTTCACAGAAAGACTCCCATATTAATGTTCAAAGCAGCATTATTCATAATAGCCCTAAAGCAAAGTTAACTCAAACATCCACTAATTTGCAAACAGATAAACAAAATAATGTATATTCATTAAATGAAATCCTATGCAATATAAAGGAACAAACTATAAATATATAACATGAATAAAATTCAAAAGCATTATGCTAAGCAAAGGAAGTCAGACAAACAAAAAAGCATAGAATTCCATTTATATCACATTTTCAGAAATCCACAGAAACAGAAAATAGATACATGGTTGATGGGATCTTGTGTTGAGAATGAGGTGCTATTGATGGTGATTTGGTTCTGAGGATGAGTTTGCAGTTCTATTTAACATGAATTATTTTTATAAAAAGTAAAACAATATGCAGGTATCATTTTAATAAAATTAAAAGTATTTAAAAATGGAAATCTGTTTCAAAAAGCAGAGTATGACAATTGAGAATAACTTTATATAGTAAATAATCCTGGAAAGCCCAACCATGATAAAGGTGATAAAGGTTAGCACCATCAGTGATAAACCCTGTTGGTATTATGTACCTTGATCTAGTGCAAAGATAATGGCACTTTAACTCTCTCATCTTTCTTTACAAAACCCATGAACCCAATTTAACCTTGAGAAAAAGTCAGTCAATTCCAACTAAAGAATATCTAACAACATATCTGGTCAGGAATCCTTAAAACTGTTAAGTTGCACAAACAAACAAGTCCGAAAAACTGACACAGAGCTGAGGAGGCTAAGAACACACCAGGACTAAATGCATTGAGATATTCAGGTGTGACCCTGGAACAACAACAACAACAAAAGGACATTAGTCAAAAATAGAAAATTTTGAATAAGTTGTAAAATTTACTAATTAGTGATGTACCCACGTGAGTTCCTTGGTTTTGACAAATGTTCCATGATGACATATGAAATTAACTATAGAGAAAATTCTGTGTGTATACAGCAACCTTCTGCACTATCTTTATAAATTTGTTTATTTTACTTGTTTTTTTGTTTTGTTTTGTTTGTTTGTTTTGGTAAATTAAAACCATTATAAAATCTAAGTTTATGGAAAAGATGATGTATGCCTGCAATTGATATTCACCTAATGTGAAGAAGGTTATTTCTTAAGGGATTGGAAATAGGCATCTTATGCTTCTCTTTTTTGAATGTTCTTTTCTTTGTTTGCATAAATTCTTTATAATAATCATGTATTTTTAAAATCAATAACATATTTTCCCTAAAAATAAAAGTTTAACACTTATGATGCCCAAGTTTCTGCCTTGGATTCCTGAATGGGTTGTGCCTGTATTAGCTAGCTACTACAGTAATACCATGAAACAAATCACCCCAAACTCAATGGCCTTCATGAGCATTTATCTTACTGTGGTTTTATGAGTTGGTTTTGATATATTTGGGCCTGACTGGGTGAGCTGAATTCCGGGCAGTGGGTTAGATTCAGGTGAAGCCCATGTGTCTTTAACTCTCTTTAGACCAGTGTCTACTTACTAGTTTTTCCCATAGCACAGATGATGAGAAGAAACACAAGATGCCACTCAAACTGGGCCAATAACAGGCCACTTTTACATAGCCAATATTCCCATGGACTCATCTAGTCTCATGGCCAAGCTCAACATGGATCACACGGGAAAACATTCCACTTTTTCAGAGGCTAGCACTGTGAAGTTACGTGGCAAAGGACATGGTGTATGATATAAAACAAAAAGTCTATTGCAAACGAAGTGAAGTGGTTCAATCTACTACAGCAGTAGAATCTACAGAGTGGGAAACAAAATTATCCCCTATTTATGTTTTCATCCAAAACAGGAAAAGTACTTGATTCCATCCCTTGTGGAATTGAGAGTAGGAAACTGAATGGTCCACAACCTGGGAGGAGCTAGCCCGCTCCTGGAGCAGGCAAACCTCATCTCTTCATCTGGGAGTCATGATGAGCCATCAGATCATCCCATCGCTTCCCCTTGCTTAATAGATAGCAGAAATAATAGGGACGCTGCTCCTGCACAAGTCCTCCCTCCAGTGGGCATCTTTAAATGCTTACATAACTGTGGGTCTTGTATTCCCTGATTATTCTTTTCCATTCCTTTCCCAGACATAACTCTTTGTTTTCACTTTTCCAAAAGTATTTGGCTAGAATTTTCATCTCCACACAGTAATTAAACTGTGTAATAACTATTAGACTAAACAAAATCCACATCCATCATTCCAAACCATGTCACTGTAAGAAAAATCACTGAACATCTCTGAGCCATTCGGTCAAATGGAATGATTGGCACATGCCTTTCCTTCTTCAGATGAGTATTTTAAGAACTAATAGGTTATTTTACCTGTACAACACTTTGGAATCTCTAAGTTGCTCAACTAAAATATAGTCATATTTAATTAAAAATTAATTTGGGTCAGTCTAATAATTTGGAAATAATTACAAAAAAATTTATGATCTTACCACAGTGTTAAAGGGGTAGCTTTCCTTTTCTTGTCAAATATATTGAACTGCAAAGTCTGTGTCATCAATTTCTTTTGCCTTTTTCTGACAGCTAATGCCATTGGCAGGCATCCAAAAGAACAAATTTTCAGGCTTTGCCCAAAGGAAGTCTTTGATGTTATTCCTAGGGTAAATTATTCAGCTTATGGTTAGTTGTTGTAGAAATTAATATACGGCAGCATATTGCTAATAACTTAATTTAATGTATTATTGCTTCACTCCTAATTTTATGTTTTTATTTTTTAATAGGCGTTTTGCATTTTAAATAAAGAAACGTCTTTCACTTTCATTATTCATTATTCATTTAATGTTAGTTAAACCAAAGGTTAGATGTGACAGGAATAAAACTTTCTAAATAATAATAATGTGGGGAAAACATTCCATTACATAGCATTAATATTACTGCAATAAACCTTCTAGAAACTCCACAATAGGATGTTGGCTAAAATCTAGTTATGTGGCTGGACTATGGATTATTTTTGCATACAAAACTATAGCTTTAATTAAATGATAGAAGTTGCCACTCATGCTTTATTTATAGATTTTCCTGCCAGAATAAAACAAAAAATTAGCTCCCGTACTAATCAAAATATTAAAAAGTTTCTTTCATCTATAATTTTCATACTGATAAATGTAATAACAAAAGTATTAGTATTTTTCAATGGCAAGATAATGATGAATGGCTACTTAATTTAAAAACAAAATTCTGGAACAAAAAGGTAAATAAAAATATCAATGGGATACAGAATATCATATGACATCCACAATGTATATTTTGCTAAATAGAGTTTGTGCCATTTACATAGTGATGCAGATGAGGTTAAGAATTGTTTGGTACTTTTATGATGAATAAAAGAAAGATTTTTTCCAAAAGGTACCAAGTTATTGAAGGGTTGAAAATTACAACCTATACAGCCAGGCTATTAACAGAAATGTAAACCAAGATAGGACAAAAGACGTGAGAGTCTGAAGCATTACCCAGTGGTCATGTGAAGGCTGAAGTTAAGACAGACTTATCACAACTCTTGCCACTGTCACTGCGGGCCACTGGCATGAAACTACACAATGTAACCACTAAGGCTTCATTGGAGTCCATATCCATGTTTACACTTCTGTCCCAGGTGTTCAGAAAGATTTGTCTATCAGAAAATCAAAATAAAATGCAGAGAAGATTTATCTGCAACATAGGGAAGGGAGGTTGAGCACTAAGGCTCAAAAGTCAAACTACCTGCATAAATACCAGCTCTCCCAACCTCTTAGCCCTGTAACGTGTGCAAGTTATATAATGTCTTTGTGCTTCAACCTCAACCAATAAACATACTCCTTGATAGCAGCACCCAATGGTTTTTGCAGAGATTAAAATACAGAATACACCAAAGCACTTAGTAAATGACAAAATATGATACTAAATATTTTAGTTTTAATATGTGATTTATTTGAGCACCATTATCTCCAGATAATTCAAATCTCTGTTTCTTTCTTGTGTTTGTTTATTTGGTTTATAATTTATTTTTTGTAAGTGTGGTACTGGGGACCTAACCAGGGCCTCACATATGCTAGGCAAGCACTCTTACCACTAAGCCACACCCTAGGCCTCAAATCTCAAAATCTCTTATAAACACACACACATTACTACTCAAATGTACGTTTTGACAATGTCTGTATGTTTTTAGGTTAGTATAGGCAGGGTTTATAAGTCAAGAAGTTTATTTTGAGATAGGAATAACTCAGTTTCTGAATTGTTTATATTCAATATGTATTTGCCAAATTGTTTAATTTTGATTCATTCAGGACAATCTCTTTGATATAATAATTTGTTATTTACTCTAGGCATTTATAAGATGGCATAATGATCTGTCATCTATAGGAACCATAAAGACTGGAACTAAAGCACAAAATCTTACAGGTACAGAAAACCTTGTTTAGGCCAAAATAATTAAGAGTAGTTAATCCATTGGGGAGAGGAAATGATATTAGCTCACAAGGAAAGATATTGTTGGTACTTCTGCTTTTTTAGGTTTGGACAATACAGATCTCAGTGAATTCCTCTTTTGGCAAATAGAGCTGAAACCATTAAATACTGAAATATCCTTGAATATTCCACATATATTATATATTGATCCATCTCTGTGGGCATTTCCTCAGAAGTCATTGGGATTATTGCTTGGATTTCAAAATTGCAATTTGATTTATACTATCCAGTTCATTTAATCCCTACTTTGTATGTGTGCATTGTAATTCCCACCTGGGTATACACAAACCACCAGCCTGGAGTTTGTAGCAGACAAGTAATTCCATTTAACAGCTGTTAAATAGGAGAATCCACAGGTAGTTTTCACTCAAATGTTAATTGCTCTCAGTGCTTTGCTCATAAACTCATCCCGAAGTCAGGTACTTTAAGCTCTATCACAGAGAAATGTAAAAATAAGATAAGTTACAGGCATCCGGGCAAAAAGAAAGATGAACTCAGTCCTGGAACTGAATGTGTTTAGACCCCTGAAACCAATACCAACAGGGAAATTAAATAGTGATGGATGCTTGTAAGGCAGTTGTTTCCCAGATGATAAGAACTTGCAAAAAGACTCTTAAGGACTATGATGAGATAGTCAGAAAACATTTGTAAATTTAGATTGTAAAAAGAGACTTAGAGAAGTCAATTGGAAAATTACCAATGTTTAAAACAGTGCTGAGCCAGGATAGAGGTAGTCTGTTGTCAGTTGTTTTAGAGTATACTAAGTAAATGAAGAGAGGATTTGGAACTAAGCAAATGAACATGGTGATTTTATTGGAGCCAGCTGTTTTGAATATTGCATAGACAATCACTTTGTGCATGGTGGTTCAACTAAATGCCTGGAAGGGATACTGAATTATCTTTTTTCTTCCCCAGCAACTGTTCAAAGGAAATAAGCCTAAGCAGAAGAGGGGGAATCAACACCATGATTTCGGGTTAGTTTACACTCTGAGCTTCAGTTTTTCCTCTGTAAAATGAGATGATTGAACTACAGACAGTCCTCTAATTAAAATGGTTTAGTTTTGCGAAAGTGATCCTCATTCAGTCAAAACCAGACTTCCAATTTTGAATATTTATTTTTTTCCTAGAATAGTGATAAGTGGTACCATGCTTTCTTGACATGCTGGGCAGCAACCATGAACCACAGATCCCTATCAACAATGCAGTCACAACAATCAATACACTGCAGTGTTCTGTGTTACTAAGCTATGATGTGAAATAGGCTAGGTGTATTAAATGCTTTTCTGATTTAAAATATTTTCAAACTTACAATGGCATTATAGACATAACTCCATTGTAAGTCAAGGAGCATTATAAATGGGTCTCTGAAGTCCCATCATGATTTCCAGTATTTGACTCTCTGGCATTGCTGAAATGGCAAAAATCAACAGTATCTTATTTAAATAAACCTAAAATGTTAAGTTCTAAGTGAATGGACTAGGAATCAAACATGGGCAAATAGAGGTACAATTAGGGTGAAACAGGATGATCCTGGGAGAGGCAGTTAGATCTTTCTGAGGCTAACATGCCAGGTCTCAGAATTCTTCATGCCTTCTTGTATACCTAACTCTACTATATAAATGTATGTTTCTATGGTTTGGATATGAGATGTCCTCCAAAAGTGCCTGTGTTAATACACAGATATTCTGAGGTAAAATGATGGGTTTATAAGAGGTGTGAGCTAATCAGTCAAACCTAATTTAAATGGACTAACTGGGTGGTAACAGTAGGCAGGTAGGGCATGGCTGGAGGAGATGGGTCACTGGAGTTGTGCCCTAGAAGGGTTCATCTCTCCTGTAGGCCCTTCCCTTCTCTCTGCTTCAAAGCCACCATGATCCAAGTAGCTTTTCTCCATCATACCTTACATCATGATGTTCTACTCACCTGTGGCCCAGATCAATGGAGTTGGCTAACCATGGACTGAAACTCTAAAACTGTGATCCAAAATAAACTGTCTTCCTCTAAATTGTCTTTGTAAGGTATATTGGTGACAGTGATGAACATCGGACTAATACATATGTGTTTGTTTATTTGATTACATTTATTAAGTATTAAACACTTACTATGCACCATATACACTATAGACGCAAAGGTGCACACAAAATCTAATGCTTAGTAATTATATATTTAATTTAGCTTTTATTTTTTCATGTAGGTGTGCAAGGGTTCACTTGCATTTTGACTTTTATGCTAGATTGTAAGTACTTATCAGGAGAAGTGCACGTAAATAATTAGTTTTATAGTTTTAATGAACATCTTGGTTGATGGTTGAAGGTGATACTGATAAAGAAGAATTCATACTAAGAATTTTCCTGTCTTATTGGTATGTGAATACAGATGTCATTGGCCACAATTGGAGATATGAGAAGTTTAATTATTCTTTTTGTAGTTGTCTTAAGCCTAGAAAAAGAAGATAATACTCGTCAATTTCAAAAGAGAATGTTCTTATAATAGCAATTGACTTTTTTACACTATGCAGGTTTGTGCAACTCTTACCATTCATAAACATAAATTATTACTTTTTACCGGACTATGCTTTAAAATGGTTGAATGCACATGAAAATAATAAACTCACATACATACAGAAAATGTATTTCCTTCATTCAAAAAGATGCAGTCTTCAGAAAATATATAGTCAATTTACAATTCTTCAACATTTTTTGTTTCTCATTTTACTTTCAATCCATTCATTTTCTGTATTAGCTATTCTCATTTACAACAACTTTCTTTACCATATTTCCTATCCTCATCCTGATATAAAAAAAATTCTCTTCATTTCTACAAGTAAATCTTCAGGGCCATTATAAGATGACATACCCAAATTCAAAAGTAAAGGTCAATAATCAGAGCTCTGCCATCACTGATTTTTTGCAAGAAGCCACAGTACCAACACACATTCTACTGATTCTTACTTGGATCTCCTCTTGTAGACCTTTATATTACTACAGATTACTCCTCAAACATATTGGAGAAGCTATAGGAGATATTTCACACATACCCACAGACCAGGCCAAACTCAATGTCTCTGTCGTTCCACTGGGTACCACACTTCTCACTGGGAACTGCTGGGCTTGTTCCTTCAATGTAAATCTTCTGGTTAGTACATCTACTAGAGCTATCATCTTCTGGTATAGGCTTTGGAATCCACAAGATGTCAAAGCAACATGATTTTCTTTTGCAGTGTTTCTCAAAATAGCCAGTCCACATTCTTTGTTCAGAGATAAGAGGGCCTGCCATAATGTAAATGGATACTCTTCTCCCTTCATCAAAAATGTCTTGTTACCATCAAAATAAAAATTTCAGCTGAACCAAACAGTCTGTTCATTGACATAGTTGGTTGATGAACATTCTGACTCAAGCTCCTTAGGCCAGGGACCAGTTCACGGGCTTCAGCTCCATGGACCACACTTTGCTGTGACTCTGCTCTATTGTGCAGTTTGGAAGAACATGCCTTTCCTGCTGATCATCAACCCATTAGGGCATCTGAGCATTAATGCTGAAGCCCTAGTACTTAGAGCGTTTTCAGAGAAACAACCCTTCATGCTTATTCAAGCTGGAGGATCACACTTGATTCTGTCCCAACAAAACTCCAGATATGTTTGAATTCCACTTGGACACAAGCTTGTATGTAAGCTGGAACACCGAATCATTCTCAATATCCTTATTAATGAGCTCACTGTTTATTTAACAGTATATGCTAGGTAACACATGAAGTACAGAGATGGGTATGGCATTCACCCTGAGGAAACTGAAGATTCATTTGAGATAAAATATGTATACAAAAGCATAGAATATTGCATTTGCTCTAATAAGTATAAGACAAATATAAAAGGTAACAGAAGACAGATGTGACACATGATTTAAAGAAGAGAAAAAATACTTGAGTAAGAAGTTACACTTGAGCTAAGCTTGAAGAATGCATAAGATTTATGATAAGGCAAAAGGGTTAATGTAGCTGTACCATTAAGGAAATTAAAAAACTCTCAGATGTATTTATTTATTGTACCCATTCTGCACCATGTGAAACCTGAATTCTCTGTGGATTATTGCTCATACTTTGCTATTTGCTGGGTACATAAAATTAAGATAGAAAGTGGCTCAAGAATAATGCTATGTCCACTACTTTTTTTCCCATTATAATCTCAGTTTTATACCATTTAAACATTAAAAGAGAAAAGGACATGATTTAGATGTATGTTTTGTCAGATTAGTGCTTTAAAGATGTGAATAAAAGGACAATGAGGGAACTAAATGTTTGAAAGTTAATTTTTACAGTAGCTCTGTTTGTGCACACTGATGATTATCATCTTCGTAGCCTTCCTATTATTTACAAGCATTTCTCCTATGTCAGAGAAAACTTTTATACTATCTGTAATTTCCTTGCATACTTTCCCTAGTAAACTTTAATTGCTTCCTGTTCTCCAGTAGGATTGATTTAAATCTCATTAATGCACGGTCTGAAAGCTTTAGTTTATAAAAATGAATAATTTGATGAAGAATGGCAATTAGGAGTTGTTACTTTAATAGCAATTTTAGTCAGTTTAACGCAAACCACCATGGTAAATTTGGTTCCATTTTGAGACTACTGCTTCCTATTATATTCAACTTGAACTAAATTTCTTGTTGATCCTTGAAAAATAAACATTGGAAATAACTCACAAAGAACTACCTCCCATGTCCTTTAGCACTGTAACAACTCACAAGGTTCACATGTATGGACACGTTGAAAAAGCAACTCCCTTCACATCACATAATAAAAGATAAGGGTTTCCAAAGAGGCAGCTGAGAGATTCTTTGGGCTGAACACCAGATAATGTTTTGTTCTAGTCTTCTCTCTTCAGAGAATTCTATTCTCTCTCATAAAAGCAAAACAAAATACAAACAGATCCTCTGTGGGCAGTAGAAGGAGGTAAAATTAGTGGAGAAGGCACTGGGGCTACATGGCTCAAATCTGTCCTCAAGACTACTTTTTCCTTTGGGAATTCATTAGTTTCCACTCTGTCATGTTCAGGCAGATGATGCTTCCTCTTCCCTGTGCCCTCCTCTTGCACTGCTGAGGCAGTCTGGAACCCTCAGATAACACTGATGGAAGACTGGAGAGTAATAAAAGGTAACTCAATGAAGAATACATTGATATTAGATGGAATGAACTGTGAAGCATAGCTAACTTCCTGTGGGTTTCCTTGCATCATCTGGAGTGAAGAACTGAGGTCTTATCTCAAAATCTCTCTTTTCAATGGAATGGTAAAAACATAAGAAGATGCTATCTTTCACTGATCATTTCACTTAAATTCTGAAACAATGTGTCCATGGTTTGAATGTGTCCCCCAAAACGTTCATGTGTTAGAAACTTAACCCCTTAATTCATATGTTGATAGTACTTAGAGTTGTGGCTTTTCAGAGGTAATTGGGATGAGTGAGGTCATGACTGTATGTCCATCCACAATGATAGCAAATAAGAAGAGGAGGACATACCCAAGTTAGCTCACTTGTTCTGCCTCCCCATGTGATGCCTTCTGCTACATTATGATGCAGCAAGAAGACCCTCACCAGAAGCCAAGAAAATGCTGGCACCATGATCTTAGGCTTCCCCGTCTCCAGACCATGATTCAAATAAACTTTTATTCTTTATAAACCACTCAACCTCGAGTATTTTGTTAGAGAAACAGAAAATATACTAACACTGTGAGTCTAATCCCCTTCTCCCACCTACCAGCACAGTGGTCTTCAAACTTCAGTGCCCACAAAAATCAATAGCAAGATGTATAAAAATGAAACAATAAAGACTTCCAGAAATTTTGACTCAATAAGCTTGAGGTCATAGCCAAAAATCTATATTTTCACAGACATCCAGGAGATTTTAATGCAAGTTCTTTGAACATTGCAATAACAAATTCACTACTAGAGACTTTGTGGTATGACTTTTCCAGATAGTTTTGTGTTATTGTCCCTGGGAATGACCTTGAAGGAAAGTCAAGTCCTACCCACAGTCTAAACACAATCATAAAATTTCAATAAACTGAAGGCAGCATAACAATTTCTTCAAATATAACTCCATTACATTTATATGAGACAAACATGGAATAATGTAGGTCCTTCCATATAGTACTTGCCACTAACCTTGGAATGGTTCTTAAAATGAAAAGGTTTGGCTAGGTCTCTGGTGCAGTCATTTATGCATCATTCAACATATATTAAGTGAGTGTCTATCATATTCTAGACATTGAAGTTTCCGCTATTTTTAAAATGTGGACCTTTCCAATTTCAAATGTCCACAGGCTACCTTGTCTACATGATTGTCATTAGATTTTGAATTGTACTTTTTAGAAAATATTGTCAAAATATTGTTATGACTTCGATTCACTTTTCAAAACACTCTTTGATATTATTTAAAATACCATCTAAACTAGTACAAAAAAAAAGTGTATATCTATAAGACTTTTGCCTTCAGCTAAATAAAACAACCAGTGTTTTATAGAATTACAGACTGGATATCACAACTCTGAGATTCCCGGAGGTCCACAGCCCACTGCATGGTAATCATGGGACCTGATGCTCCCCAAGGTTCCCTTCAGGGATCCTTCAATTCCATCTTACTGAGACTCTAAGACTTGAATTATTAATAGGAAATGCATTGTTAAATTAAAAGAAAACATTGAAGTATTTAGCTTGATTTCTTTCTTATTTCATCTTTCAAAATGTGAAAAGCTGGTTGAGAATGAAATGAAACTTTTAAAATATTAACTCCTTTCAGTTATAAGAGGCCTTGATGACAGGAATAAATACCACCTTGAAATTACCTTAATCTAGTTTATTTAAATCCATTTTGGGCCACACAGGTTGATTGTTTCCTTTGGCTTATGCCTATAGCCGGAGCCTAATTGTATTACAAGTTTGGAGCCTCATTCTAAGTGCCTTTCTGTTTTTCATGAGTATTTATGGGAACTGCAAGGAGTCAAGTGACCCAATATCATCTTCATTACAATTTTGTTAGTCTCAGCTTTAAGGAGGCATGTTTGTATATATGTGCTTTATCAGCATGAAGACTAAAAACCTGCACAAGTTATTCAGTTTAGCAGGGCCCATTAAATATGCTTGAATTTTTTTAAATCAAAACACAAACAAAAAATCTGGATAGAATCTTGAGCTCTGTGTGAGGGTCTTGAGTCTGACGCCCACATCATGGGCTCCTCAAAGCACTGAAGGCGGATACTCCTGCTGCTCACCAGGAGATGTTTCATGACTTTGCCTTGAATGAAAGAATGAATGAACAAAACATTTTAAATAAATACCTTTTCTCTTAGCTCAGTATCATTTAACAATTAAATATGTACTTTCTTCTTTTTAAGCCTTTAATCCTTTCTGTGCTTTCAACCTGACAAGTATTATTTAGTGATTAAAAAATTTTAAGAGTCCTTGAAGTATCTATTCCCTTGCAATGACTCTCATTCCTGCCGAAAGAATTCAGTTCAATGCTTCTCTCCACACAAATGCAGGTATCTTGAATTTTACTCCCACTAAACTGAAAGTCTATTTATTTGGCAACAATTCATTGAACACTAACAATTAAAGGTGCAATGAAGGATAAAAAGAGCATTCAGACCCGAGCACTATGAGGAAGATCTTAAAATGCAGTGAGAGAGGAAAAGCTGATACATAAATACAAAAAAAAAAAAAAACCTGTTAATGCTACAGAAAAAGTGCAGATAGTTTTATGAAAAGAAATTAAATTAGCTATGACTACCCTTAATCAGATTTGCATTAAGACTCAGAGAAATGCCAAAAAATTCAAGCCAGTTCAGTAGTACTACTACTTTATCTGTCTTTTGTTGACAAAAGTTTTCATTGAATTTAATATTAGTTGATTTACATTTTATTCACAACTCTTTAATATTTAACTCCAATATATAAGTAATTCATTAAATATTTCTATCCTGATTCCAAAATACAATGAGCTTCTGTTCCTAATAATTCCAGTCTTATATGACTTAATTTTGTACACATCTGTCTAACTACCGAATATGATTCATGATATAAAATTTGGATTTAATCAATAACTAATATTCAAATATTAGATGCAATCTTGGTAATCCCAATGCCAAAATATTTATAATTTTTGTATAGTACGTTCCTGAAACCCTCATTGTTCCCATTAGTTGTCATCTAATCCCTTAATATCATATGATACCATTTGAAGACCTTGTTTCCCAAATTTATAACTTAAGTTTGTAGCATTTAAAGACAGATGAATTCCTTGGTTCCATCATAATGTTAAAGCTTCAATCTTCATGTTATGTTTGCAGGACAAATTGCACTGAACAATTTATTTTCCAAGCATCTAGAGCATTTTATTGAATTAAATAGATTTTTAAAGGAAGGAATTATTTGAGGGGAAGGTCTGAACTAGAATCCAGTAAAATATAACTGTTGCCTCTGGAGTTGTAAAATTAAAGGATTTAGATAAATGTGAAGAGATAAGAAAAATATTACTGTATAGTACCAGTGTTATTTGGGTATAAAAATTAATAATAGGAATTTATATATCATACTGTACAAGCAAAGTGTTGTCAATTCTGCTCAATATTAGAACTGATGATATCCTTCCAGTTTAACAACATGGAATTCAATTACTTTACCTGCTATGGTCAAGGGGAAACCACAAAATATTTGATAATTACTAAAGGAAATTGTGACATATTTATTTACTTGACTGAATTTTGCCAAATTACTAAAATAATTCCAAAGTGCATAATAATCCCCTGAATTAAAAAAATGCATTTGTATAACAAGAGGTAGACACAGGTTCTAATGGTCTGCAATTTGGATCACCAACAAATTACAAAACCACTCCTTGAACTGCTTCATTTGTAAGATGAGGAAGACAAGTTACACCTGTGTTATAGAATTGTTGTGGGATAGTTTGTCTAAAGCATGAGAATCACTTGACAAAGTGTTTTAATATCTACCAAGCAGGTATTAACACTCACTAAAACAAGAATATTCATGGACTTTTGAGTGCAAGGTGACAAGCTGATTGTTCCAGTGCATTATACATGGTATTTTGGAAAGACTTCCTTTCCAGACACTGGTGATAGTGTACTGTGATAGACATCCCATGTGGAGTTGATCCTGTTTGGTATATTCCATTCTTAAACTTCAGAAGAAAGGATGCATCTGAATTTTAAACAATTTTTATCCTTTCATTCTACATGAAAAACATTTATGAATTTGCACAGAGAACTATACATGTCTGAAAAGGCTTAGAGTTTTATTATCACTGATATTAACTTCATAAATATAAAATTCAAGCTTTTGATCTCTAGATACTTTGATTTATGAAAGTAAAGAAAAAAGCATAATTATTCCTGCATTTGGCTTTACTTAAATTCTAGCTGACCCGAGTATTCAAAACACTTTTTATATAAGTGAGACTGAATTTCCTAAGTGGATTGATTTCTTCAAAGAAATTAAAGCAATATAGGATAGAAGAAAGTGATGGAATGAATTGCTTTGGCTTTTGATCAGAGATAAATAGATAACTGTTTTTCCAATTTCAGTTCTAGGGAATAAGTAAGAAAGTCTTGCACTAAAAGACTTTCTTGACTTTTAATATTAAAATAGAAGTAATTGAACATTTTCCTTTCATTTAAGATTTTCTTCTGAAATTTTCTTCGGGAAGCATAATGTTTTGATAGATTTTCTTCCACTTGGTTAGTGCAACTAAATTTTAAGCCCTTTTTCTTTCACAAATTAAGCTCTATGTTAATCTATATTTTATTTAATTCGAGTCTACTCACTGAGAAACTGATGAAGAGTAAGCATGTGTAAAAGTCACCACTCTGGGTGTGTGTGTGTGTGTATGTGTGTGTATGTACATATGCAGAGAGAGAAAGCAACATGAAACGCTATTGACTACAAGCAATAAAATTGAATCAGATTTTTTTTTGACATAAGAAGAAGTTTAGATATGGCAACTTACGAATATTGATTTAAATTGATTGATAATGCCACAAAACATTTAATATCTGTTCTGCTGCCCTCCACACTTTGGATTATAACCCCAACTGCTCACTGAATTTGTTATTTTTATAAAAGGAAACCCCACCCCCACCCTGCTGCCCAAATCCCTAGCAGAGGCCTGCTTAAACTCAATGGGCAAAAGTGTGTTATTTTTCTCCGTAGCTCCTAGCCCGAGGAGGTGAGGACCTCCTAAAATCAGAAATAGAAGCACACAAGAACAAAGGGAATTTAAATGGTTTTATATTTGTCAGGAAAGTAAGCACAGCATTAAGAATAATACTGTACAGTTACTGTGTCACAAGTATGTTCTAAAACATCTTCATACCTTCCATATTAATTAACTGAAGCAAGAGTCTTTTCTGGATGGTAATTTAGATTCTTCTATATTGAGGTTAGTTATTTAAAACTTAAGCCTGCATTCATTCTTTCCTCAAGTTTTGATGATAACTGATGGCCAGGCACTACACTACTAAGCTCAATAGATACGTGGATAACTTGTTCATAGCTTCCTCCCTTGGGAATGAACAAACCCATAAAAATCAACTATACTGTGTGGTAAGCAGAAAAATGCACACACACACACACACACACACACACACACACGCCCGGCCGTCGCAAGGAGGCCCACATTCTAATCCTATAAATACATTATGTTGTGTAGCAAAAGGGAATTAAGGTGGCAGATGGAGTTACGCCTGATAATCAGCTGATGTAGATGGGTGGATTATTGTAGATTATTCAAAGTGAGTCCAATCTTATGGGTTCTTAAACATGGAGCAACAAGAGTAAGGCATCAGCAAAATGAGACATGGAAAGACTTGATTTCCATTGCTAGCTTCAACAATAGAGGAAAGAGGACAAGGTAGTCTCTAGAAGATGGGAACAGTCCTCAATTTACAGTTAACAAGAAAACAGTAAAGTTGATCCTACAAGAGCCAGAAACTGAACTGTGACAATAACTTGTAAAAGTCTGGAAGATTCTTCCCCAGAGAGATGTGGTCTGGCAACACCTTGATTTTAGCCCAATGAGACTTTTACCTACATGATAAGATAATAAACTTGTGTTGTTTTTAAGCCATTAAGTTTGTAGTAATTTGGTGTGAAAGCAATAGAAGATCAATATCTAGAGATGTGTTAATAGCTACATTAAACAAACCTATTTACTATACCCATCTGGTATAGGGCATTTTCAGGAAGATAGACAAATTATTTTTGTGACTTTGTTTTCATGATTATTAGCATGTTAATCCATATTTCTATGAAAAGGACTTGTGTAATCATTGAATTAAAGACAAAATATTTTCTATTTGATTTTTTCCAGTTATAAGAAAAAATGGACTTTAGCAACCTGTTTTCATGTTTTTTACTACTATGAAAATCCTCATTTACCAATAACAAGTATGCCACAGGCACTAGCTCTTATTAAGGCTTAAATACCAAAGCAACTTTGAAATTTTAAAGGAGACTTCTTTGCAGTGACCTAAATAGAAAGAATATATTTGTCTTTAGTTTAATTAGTGAGTAGATTATTCTTCCTGTCATACACCACTAAAATTTTTAAGGGAAAAAATGTTAACATCAAGTCTTCAAATTGAGGCCAAAATAAGCAAAAGGGAACTGGGGATAAATTAAGTTTAATTTAAGCAATAGAATTAAAGTTTTTTAATATAGCAACGTCAGTGTCATCAGAACAAATCTGAAAAAAAAAGTGCCTGCTACATCCTTCAGGGGGATTTTCAAATGTTATATGCTAACTTGTTATGAAGACAGTTGGAAATAAAGTTTATTACCAAGTCTACATGACATGACTAAATTCACTGGCTAAGCGGATTTGCAATTTTCTGTTGTCTTAGTAATTGGCTGAGAGGCAAATAATCAGACTGGCTGTGTGGTAAGCCAATTTGTTCATCAAGGAGATATAAAATCCTGGTTCAAATGTGCCTCAGCACAGTTTCTGCATTTGCCTGGCTGCTAGAAATTCATGTCCAGTTTGTGACTAGAGGGGAGGATTTGGGTTTTACATTGCCATTACCATCCAGAGTCAGGAAGCTTCCATTGTTTACAGCAGGACTGTCCAGAAGGCGACAGCAGACCCATCTAACCAAGAAGGACAAATATTTCAGAGGACAAGGACATCAAAAGTTCAGTTTGGGAAATAGCTATTTCCTTCTAAGATCTTGCCATCATTGGTTAAATTTGAGGCAAAGTAATTAATGGTTAAAATATTTAATTCTATCTTAACAGCTTCCCAAATGCCCCCCTTGAAATTACTTTGAGCCCTCCCTGTTCATTCCCTTCAGGCTGCCTGAGAGACCTCCACGATGTAAATCTCAGTCTTAGGCTGCAGCTTCCTTCCTTCAAGACACTTTAATGGCTCCTATCCTCTTGGGATAAGCATAACTCTCAGCAAGACCTGCGAAGTTCGGCAATGCTGCCTATCCACCCCACCCTGTGCCATCCTGCCCCTGGGTCCCTGCTCCCCAGCTACACAGGCCTTGGTATTCTTTGCAGTTGCTGTACTGTCTCCTGCCAGGGAGTCCTTTCCCTCCTCTGTTGCCTCATTAACTCCTCTGTAGCATCATTTCTCCAGTGAAGTTTCTTCCATGATTTTCCCTAAGTCCTTTCTTATAAGTCTACACCCCCTTGCACCAACTTGTGCCACTTACCACACCTGCAGACAGACTGATTTATGAGATTATTTGATATTCTTTATTGCTAATAAGAAGCTCCAGCTATGTATTTTTGTTCCGTGTTGTGTGTCTCAGGCACCTAAAAAAGTGCCTGAGACATTAGCACTGAAGAAGTATTTTCTAAATACACAGATGAAGCAAGAATATTTTTGGGAATTCTTATGTTTCCCACCCCAACCTTGCCCCAGTAGTGGGCATTGAAGCCAAAGACACTTTACCATTGAGCATATTCCCAACCCTTTCTTTCTAATTTTCCCAGACTGGCCTTGAACTTGAGATCCTCCTTCCACATCCTCCTGAACTGCTGTGTTTATAGGTGTGTACCAAAAAACCCAGCTAATGGTTCTTGAATACATAACTGGTATTGTACTCTTATGTCACTATCCTCCATGAAGAAAATAAAAGACCCTATATCATGTAGCATAACGTTTTCAACAATCAGATGCTTAGTGGCAAGTTTAAGAAACAGAATTAAAGTCAGGTCAACAGAATTATTTTTGTATGTCACACAGGGAAAGGTTAATGATTTTAGTCTGTGTGAATAGACTAAAAGTAGAAACAAAGAATACCAGTTCTCCTACCTGCAATATGTCCTCTGGGGAACAGAATACATAATGTCTATGCAAAATCCCAGGGTAGTAGCAGATACTCTGGGTTGAACTGACATAAGATCAGAATAATACTAAAAACTTAACTTAGTCCTGAGTGAGTAGACAAACTAAGGATCCACAAACCCATGAGTTAGGATGTACCTCATAGATGATGTACAATTCCACCTTCCTAATTTGGTAGAATAAGAAATTAAGCACAATAAACTTAAGATTTATATCCATGGTCACATCCCTGGTGAGGGTCAACACCAGGGCTGGAAGGGAAAATAACACAGTTAACAATCTCTGAATGGCTTCTACATTATGTTTAGCACTGCACTGGCTCTGTAGGGAAATGAATTAAAAGATGCCCTCATCCATTGTTGCACATAAAAAAAGGATTATCAATAGATATTTCGCAAATCTCTCAGAGCATCTTAAAAATAGAAATAGATTTTCTGAATCTAAAAAAGAAAGAAAATATTCAAGGCAAATTTTAGTTCCAAAACTAAAAGTTTTTAAAGAACCAGACAAAAAGGAAATATGATCACAGCACATAAAGTCGCTGAATGGTGAGCAATATCTGTATAGTCATAATAATATGAGTGATCATTTTTAATTTAACAAAAAATATTATTACTTACTACCATCTTTGGGATGATCAGAAAAATGATAGTTAATATCTAACATTGATAAACCAAAAAAAAATGACAGTACAAATATCTTATGTAGAAATGTAGAGATAAGTCTCTAAGTGTTTTAAAGGATTTGGGGGGTTGGGGCAGGAATAAGTGATGACAAGTGTGTGGGGTGGAGACTGCTGTTCTTAAGCATTTTAGCACTTGTCACAGTCAGAGTCCAATTAGGAGAAAGAAACCACACAGTGATGTAAACAGGGAAACTTCAATATAACTAAAAACAGGATTGAATTAATGTGGATTGGCTCTAAAAGAGTAAGGAGGGCTCTCAAAAATGTAAGAACAGCAGCTATAGAGTCATCATTACCCTAGGGATGAGGTAGATGATCCAAGGAAGGAAGAAATCTGGAGGATGCATCCAGCTCAAAGTGGCACTCCCGCCCCTACTTCAGAGAGCACCTTTCTGGTCCATTTTGTGGCGTAAAAGTTCATTGACGGGCTGCATTGGTGGGGCTCACCAGGAAGACATGGTCCAAGGGGCTGAGATAAGCCACCTTCAGAGCAATGTCACAGGGCGGCATCCATCAGAAAACTGCTCTGGGGTTATACCCATGAGAAGGCACCTCAGAATGTACCTGGAACTGACATGAGGATGGTGCTGGAAAAAGCCATCCACAGGGAGGTGGCTTGCCTCATGACTGAATATGAAGGCACCTGAGGTTGTGCCAAGGGGAACTGTCAATTGTGGTTTGGGCCTGGAATGTCCCCCAAATGCTCATGTCTTGAAGGTTTGGCCCCTAATGCAGCATTTCAGAGGTGGGAATGTGGGGAAGTGATTGGATCATGGGGGTTGTGACCTCATCAACCGATTACTCTATTGAAGGATTCATATTTGATGACTTAATTGGGAGGTGGTGGAAACAGTAGTGATGGGGTATAGCTGGAGGAAGGGAGTAGTCATTGGAGGTTTGGTATGGAAGGGTATATCTTAGCCCCAGCCCCTTTATTATTCTCTCTCTCTCTCTCTCTCTCTCTCTCTCTCTCTCTCTCTCTCTCTGTCTCTCTCTTTCTCCTTCATGGCTACCATGAGGTGAGCAGCTTTTGTCTGCCATGCCTTTTTCCTATAATGGGGTGTCTAGCACCCCAACAGAGCAGGTTCCTGCCCAAGAGGTGTGAACTGCCTGGGAAAATAAAAGGTCTAAAATAATCAGTAAGAAATAAAGATAGTTCCAGAAATTAGATATAAAAAGAGGAGCACCTGATGGGTGTTCCAGTCCTGAGAGAAGCTGGAACTGAACAACTACAAAAGGCCTCTAATTCTTTATTTAAGGGGGAATATATCAAAGGCAGGAAAAAGGGTTTCAGCAGGAGAAGTCTTGGTTTGGTGCTTGCTTCTCAATGTGTGTGTGTGGGAGAGGTCTTGCAGTAAACAGATTCATTGGCATTTTGGCAAGCCACACCCATCTCCAGGAGGCTATGTGGCTCCAGAAGGTCATTCCCATCTCTGGGGCTATGCTAGAACTTGAGTGGTGAGAGCTAGGTAAGATGTCATATGAATCAGGCATTCTCAAACCAGTAGATTCCTACTTGGAGTTCCTGATACCAGGCTTTCCTGTCTAATGGCTCCAATATTGCTCAGTTTACCCATGGCTCATAGATGGGTCCTGGCATTCTCCCTTATATTTCTGCTTTGGAGCAGGCTGATCATAGACTGAAACCATAAGCCAAAATAAATATTTCCTCTTACATTGCTTTTCTCAGACATTTTGTCCCAGTGACAGAAAGCTAACCAACACAGTGTCCATAAGGAGGTATGCTCCTGGGAGCTCACTGTCAAGCTGCCCAAAGAACTACCTGGGAGGGCCATCTCTAGGAAAAGAGACACACCATGGGCACCCGTTGCAAATCTGATTTCTGAAATTTTATGAAAAGCTGCCCATAAAAAGACATGGCACATTCTAGAAGTCTTCTGAAAGGAGCAAGGTAGAACAAGAGGAAAACTCCTTTGTCCTCCAACATGTCTCCTGCTCATTCCACCAACAAAAGTTTAACACCATGTTTGATGACAAAGGAGAAATATTGAGAGTCCAGCTTTGGTTTTTAGCAGGCAATAAAGAGTAGACATGGAGCTGAGAGATAATAAACTGATAACTGGCACAGTCCTTTTAAAAACTTATTAAATAATGTAAGTATTTATATAAGTAAGAACTAATTTTTTGAAATTGCTAAGAAAAGTGTATCGTTTGTCTGAGGATATAGTATATATCTTCCTCTTTGATGGTGAGAGACACATGGCATTGTTCTTGTTCAATATGGCATCTATAGAAAATCATGCTGTTCTACTCAAAATGTGCATATTTGTGTTACCCCATCCTCATTTACATTTTTCCCTGCTCTTGACTCTTTGTTCCTAAAGGTATTTTATCTTTGTTTTATAATATGCATTTCTGAAGGTAATCTCAATGGCTTCTAATAAATAAGAGAGTCCTAGCTTTCTGGAAATTATTGTCTGGCTGAAGTCATAAGATAAACTTGGTTAAAATAATTAGGAGAAAACACTGTGCAGAATCTTATTAAGCAATAAATTTTGTATGACAAAAATGGATGTTCTAGAAGTTCCTCAAAGGAAGAATATCTAAATTGTAACACTCAGTGAAAGCATCCTGAAAATTTAAGCTGACCTTTAAAACAAGAAAATCATTCATTTCAGATGAGGAAAAGCAGAGGCTAAGCAGAAAGGACAGTGCTTATCCCCTGGGGTGTTCCCAGGCATGTGAAGGTCAGAGACTGATAAACTGGTTTCCCTGGTTTGGCACAATCTGACCCCAGCTGCCTCTCTAAATCATCTTTGACCCCCATTTGACACCAGCTCTTGGCTGCTTTCACTTTGGCTAATGAATTGCCTGAAGACGTGCTGCTCATATTTCCTTCAGAGGGTTCTTCTCATATCTTCCCCTCTGATTGCACTCTTCCCCTCTTCTTCAATAGCTGTGAGTCTTTCCCATCACCCCAGACCAAGTGTGCTGGCCTACAGGGATTTTCCCACTTTTCTGAACTTCTGCAGTACTTAATTCAGTACCTTTCACCTTTTTCATAGGGCTCTTCTGAGGATTGGATGGAATTATATATTTACCTGAAATCTTTGATAATTTTT
Source organism: Spermophilus citellus (assembly GCF_964194105.1). NCBI lineage: Eukaryota > Metazoa > Chordata > Mammalia > Rodentia > Sciuridae > Spermophilus > Spermophilus citellus. The sequence continues at coordinate 71,780,565 of NC_138188.1, forward strand.
CTGAAGCAAACACATATGAGCTATCAAGCTGTGACTCTGTGTGTGTTGCATGTGTTTTTTGACACCATCTACCATACCAACTTACCGAGGGCACAATATTTACTACTTGTTTGTATTTTCCTTAGCACCTAGCATTCTGCTCCACACATAGTGGGTACTGAATAAACACCACTGGATGATTAAAACAAACCAGTTTTGGTAAAAATAAAATAAAATAAAAAAAGAATGATCTGTCTCAACAACTACACAAGGCCCCATAACTCATTAGTGTCTTGCCTGGGACTCAGTTAATAGTTCACAGGGGCCCAGGCCTGTCATTCCAGACCCCCTTTCCTATGGCTGCATTCACTTCATCCATTTTCAATTATACTCACTAAATGCATCCAAGTTACAATGGTAGTCACTGAAGAAATTACTGATGAGAAACAATTTGAAGGAGTAACATCTATCTTTGCTACATCAAACCCTCAGATTATAAAAGCAGTTTAGAACTCATGAGCTGTTATAGCAATAACATTCAGTCAATACATTATACAGATAGCAATGGCTGATAAGCGTTCTTGCAATGAAGTACTCAAATAACTAGTATGACTAGAAATGTCAGTCACAGATCAGTCAAGTGGGAAATCTTAGGAAATCAATTTGACCAGCAGCTGAGGAATTCCTGAATTTTTATCTTTCACAATATAATTTGTGTCCAGGAGATTCCAAACAAACTGTTATTGACAGAACAGTTATGGGGATGGAGTGGAAAGGGTCAGAGCTAAAAGGATGTGGGGGTTGTGCTGTTCTTAGCAAAGAGAATAGACTTGCAAGCCAATAACACTAAAGGCAAATGTCAAGTTGGTCACTCACTGGCATCCTGGCAGAGGCCTCAGTGTTATGTTCAAAATGACAACAATGCAATTATAGTGAGAATTAAAAATAAGCATCCAAAACACCTAGTGTGGGAGCCTATGTGGGACCAGGGTGATGAGCACTTTCTATGTATGTAAGGCAGCTCCGTGAAATGAGGGGTTGTTTGAAGGTGTGCCTGCAAGGTCTCGTCTATTCCATGACATTTTTAGCATTCAGGGCTAAAATGTAAAGCACCTGATCAGGGACTCAACCACTACACAAGGCCCCAAAACTCATTAGTATTTTGCCTGGGACTCAGTTCGTAGTTTACACAGGCCCAGGCCTGTCATTCCAGACCCCCTTTGCTATGGCCGTATTTATCAATCTCCTTCTCCCACCCTTTCCCTGTGGATAAGTTATTAAATATCTCCTGGATTTCACAGAGTAAGCAGCACTGTATTTGACATTATCTGATGGATTGGGTTTTGATAGCCAAGGTCCCTGCTTTAAGGGCAATTATGAACCCCTCATCATCCTCACTGGTGTACTAAGGTAAAGGCTGGAACTGATTTTGATGAGACCTGACAATGTATCTCCAGAAGAACTTAATGTCTATGAAATTCTTGACACACAGTTGTATGGGTTAAGTGAAATTAAGTCCAGGAAGCATTTAGCATAGTGTCAAGTACACAGTGATCAACAACAATGATGGCAATGTTAAACACCTCGCTTCTGTAAAGACCTCTCCGAGGATCTCCAGAAATAGCAACGCTAGAAGCGGTTATAAAGAGTCATTCATTACTTTAAAAACAGATAGTTTTTCAAAGTTAAATTGATAGCAGGGATCTAACAGGGAACAGTCAGCTACAATAAAGTAATTCTGTGACCTTCTATTGTTAGTGGCTGAACTTAGTGAAATGAGTTCTATCTCAGGCAAATCAACCAATGTCACTGAGACTCAGTTTCCTTTTGTAGAATGAGACTGTTGGAATAGAAATGTTCACGTTACTCCAGCTTCCCTGTGGTTCTCGAATATAAAATCTATTTTGGCAGTGGTAGAAGAGAGATCTGTAGTAAGAAAGAACAGGAGCAGAAATAGGGACTGAAGATCTTAGAGTCGAGATTAAAAATGAAAATGCTTTAGGGAAGTAACCAAGCAATATATTTGCTTAGAGGCATGGCTTTTTAAATGTCTGCCATGCACAGTGTGACACACTTTCATGAACAGAATTCCTATGGCAAGTTGACAATAATTTGATTTTCTCTATTGCCTGACACTCCAAATTCCTATTTCCTAGGTTACCACAGAACTCTCTGTAGCCAATGTCATTCAGTGAGTTGTGACTATCCAGGCTTAATACGATGCCAATTTTGTGTGATGCCATTTACTATCTATACCTTCAGATTAGATGTTCTTCTAACCCTGAAAATAAAACATCAACAACACTCCCAGACAAATCTCCCACTTAGTAACTTCTCAAAAATATATCCCCTCTATTTCTGTCTGGTGAGAACACAAGATTTTTTTTTTCTTATTGTGGAACAATGTATGCAAGCTGGGGGAGGGAGAAAGTGCTAGATGTAATGGGTTAGAATCTCAAGCTAGAGTGAGGCAGGTTTCCTCAAGAGACCCTAAAAAGAGAAATGCAATGCATGAATGTCAGAGTAGGTAAAGAATCTAGATACTGAAGTTTCTATATAAAAACCACAAGAAGAAAACCCAGTCATTTCTGACCTTTTCCTCCACCAAAACAAATATCTTCCTCCAAAATCTACCCAAGATCTTCATTTCCATTGCAAGTCACCAAAACGACTTATTAGATGGAATGTAATCACTGGAAGCGAATTGAGTTTCCCCTCAATGATCCTGGCCTCTTGTGCTATCTTTACTCACCTCCAAGAAGAACGAAGCAGCTTACTTATTCAGTGAAGTGGACAGAACTGCCCATGCACAATTCAACGTCTTCCACCTCCTGTCCTCTTGGGAGCAGACTTCCTACAGAGAAAGGACATCTGCTTCTGCTGAATGGACTCGGTCCTGAGGGAAGGCTGTGTTTTGGCATTGGGAAGCCTGCTTATGGGTAGATAGATGGATGTCATAGTCTCAGCGATTAAATGTACAATTACTACACGTGTCCTTGATTTCTCATCTTCCCTACTCTTTGACCTGACTTCACATTTTGTCAGAACACAGATGGGAAGGGGGAAGCTATTGTTGCTTATGCTGAATCATCAATACATATCAATGCATGATCAAGGGGGAAACCTGCTTCAACTTTCTCAGAAATTTCCTAGTGTGAGAGTGGATTCACTTTTGTCTCTTCCTGTTCTTTCCATTTTCTCATATTCCAGAAAACTTATGTGCTAATCCATGGAAGTGAAGTAGGTCATCTGTATAACCCAGTGATTAATGAAACAAAATAGTCTAGACCCAAAAAAAGATTAGTTCCTTCTTTAAGGCATTTCAGCTATCAATTTACCCAGAAAAAATAACTTCTTGGAATTGAACCCTGTTGTAGTGGAAATGTGAGCTGAAAACAGCCCTGTACCTATTGAAACTGGCTGAATAAATCATAGAATTTAACTAAAAATGAAATTATATATAGTTTGAAAGTACTCTTTCTCCCTCTTTTATGTCTCTATAGTACAATGACGGCATAGTATAGGGTTAAAAGGAGCATGATTTGTCATCTTGTTTTTTGTCTCTCTATGTGTTTTTTGACACACAGTTGTGTAGGTTAAGTGAAATTAAGTCACCAATTTGCATGTGTCACCAATTTCTGATTATCCTTATGAGTCTCAGATTATTTTCTGTATGAAACAGTATCAGTAATAACTACCTTAAAATGGTTTGATTAAATTAGGCAATTCATGAAAATGATATTTATATTCTGTAAAATGTATATACAAAGCTGGACAGAAAATATCACAGATGGAGAAACTGAAAAGAAACAAAATGTTACACACCTAAGACCGCAGAGCAATTCTTCACCTTATCAAGACAAGATGCTGTCTCTTGTCTTCTAACATTTGATAGAGTTTCTCAATGTAAGGGACAGAGATTACTTTCCAATAAATGTAGTTTTGAGCCCTACTCTGGCTCTAAAGCAGAATTTCTCAGGCAAGCTCTCAAATCTGCATTTTAACAATGAAAACTAAGTTTGAGAAACAATATTTCTGGGCAAAAGTTTTTAATTCCTATATAATTCTGGATTGTCATTGATGATACTAATTACTCCTCCCCTTTACTCGAAAGCATCTTAAAAGTATTAGCTCAGCCAAAGCATTCCCCTTTATTTTAAGTTACTCCTATCAATCTAAGTTAAACAGACATTTTTCTACAATTAAAAAAAATTTAAATTCCTATAGGCAAAAGGTCCTTCTCGAATTTTCCATTCTCAAAATGACCATTTCAAAATTTATTTCATATTTCTTAAAAGTCAGCTTGCAGAATACAACAGACAATAGTATGGCAGTATGTAAAAACATGGATGTGTAACCAATGTGATTCTGCAATTTGTATACGGGGGAAAAATGGGAGTTCATAACCCACTTGAATCAAATGTATGAAATATGATATGTCAAGAGCTATGTAATGTTTTGAACAACTAATAAAAAAATAAAAATAAAAGTCAGTTTGCATCTATTAACCCTGAAGTAGCAACAGATCTGGGTTAAAAAAATCATTAAACATAGTTCAAACCATAATAAATATTAGATGAGAAAACCAATTATGACAAACTCCAATCAAAACCCTGAACTGGTTGTATTGTGATAGAATTGGGGCATAGTGAATGCAGTGCCAGAAATGGGGTCTAGGGATGTGGAACTTGGAAAGAAAAATGGTGACTTGCAGTCTCTGGGAAGTAAATTAAGCAGCAAAAAAGAAGTGCTTTGACTATCATATAGGTACAATGGCTTTATCATGGATGCCAGAATCTTGCATTCCTGGATTTTTCTGCAGGTTGCTATTTCTGTGGTTGCTTGTCAAGCAGTGAATAGGGCTTTGAGTGAGATGGAGCATGAGAAGAGGAGGAGCCTGGGATAACATTACAGTATATAACTAAAAAATTAATAAATATAATCTGTTCACCTATGCAACAAAATATATAATTGACACCAGTTCTAAATGCAAGCATATTATATGCCAGGTGGGAACAATTTCACAATTATTTAACTAAATGCTGTTTTGTTTTGTTTTGTTTATTATAAAGCATGGTTTTCTGCAAATACTCCATATTCTTTTAGCACAGTTATTAACAAATGAATGTATTGTATTGCTATATTCCCCTCTTTGGTCTATGAAATTAGAAATAATATATATCCAGTTAAGCCAGCTATTTTTCTTACGTACGCTCAGCTTATTATCTTGCCCTTCTATTGTCCTCTAAGTTCTTAGTTTTTGAAAGGGATCTTCCACTCACACACATTTCCTCTGGGAAACTTCCGTTCCACCTCTCGCATTGCTGACTAGTTTTCTTCATCTACCGCCTTTGCTTCTTTGAGCTAGCCTCCTATTGGTGGACCAATCAGAGTCAACCACTTCCCTTCACCCAGGAGGCTTATAAAACCATCTCTGCAAACTAACTAGAGGTTCTGTGATTGAAGCCAAGATATCAGTTGAAACTATAAATAAAATGTAGCACTCTGAGCTGAAGCAGTCTTTTTTTTTCTCTAAGTTATTCAGCAGGACACCATCATTTCATCTCCTCTACACATCTTTTTATTACATTGCATTTTAATGTTCAATATGACACCCCAAATGAAATGCTTAAACCCCCTGTGGACACTTTATTGTGTATTCCATCTCTTTTCTGCATGGAATCAAGATATTAGTTTATAAAATGGTTTTCTCAGATGAAATTAAGGAGTAAAGCAGTGTGATTCAGGCATTCACAATTGCATATCAGCCTCCTGTTGTGGAAGGATTAAACGTGATTTCAAACAATAGAAGGCAATCTCGGAAAGAAATTATACAGGTGAATATGTTGATTATGAGGTCACAGCTGGGTTTAGGGTTAACATCCCTCTGCAAAGATATACTAATAATACCAAGGGATCAGCTGTGATCTCTTCTCCATCTAAATTTTGCTCTACCACTAAGGTTCCCCCTTGGAAACTTTCACATATGATCTACTTTCTTGTTTTAGTGGAATAAACTTGCTTTATGGCTGTCAGCATATTACAATATGCTGTCAGCAAATTACAATATGGTTATTATCATTTTGTATTAATTGCAGAAGTCTTGAATGCTCAGTCAATACTGTTTCATAATTACACTTGTCATGAAAGTACAGTCTACTTATTATCCCTGCAATTTAAAAAATTCTCAGGGAATTAATCAATTCATATATAAACAACCTTTTGCTAGTGCTGTCTGTGACTGTGTAGATTTTTTTTCACTTTTCCACCACCTGGACAGAAAACAAAATCTCTGTTAAATGTGTAGGGAGTGAGAAAATTGCTCAGAATGAATGTTTCTATTTCTATCCCATTCTTATATTTATTGGCCTTTAGGAAAAAGGCTTCTCTTATTATCCTCTATTCATACTTCTTCCTCTTAAGTATGAATCAAAATTAATAATAACAATTATAATCAAAATTATATTAAGAATAATAAACACTTATTTCATGTTACTGTGAATCTAGTACTGATCTAAGTGCACGACATATATTAACCTATTGTATCTTCACATAAAAACTAGGAAGTAAGTATTGTTATTATTCCCATTTTATAGATGAGACAACTTGAATCAGTCATAACGCTAGTAGTTGGTAGAGCTGTGAACTGTACCCAGAGATGCACCATCTGCTGTTCTTCACTCTGTGTAACAGTCCCACAGCTTTCTGCCATTCTACCTATGACTCCAGTTTGAGAAGCAGTGATTTGGCCATGTGTTTAGGGAAAAAAAAATTATAGAAGAGAGAAACACTACATGGGTATGTGCATTCATCTCTCTCTTTAAAGTGGATACTTCGGGTTAAGGTCAGAATTCCTGAGTCCTTAGCCAGGCATGGTGCACACACCTATAGTCAGTAACTTAAAAGGAGCACTTGAAGTCAACCTGGGTGATACAGCAAGATCTTTTATCAGAAACTAAAAAGTTTCCTGTGTCCCTGCCTTACAATATTGCATGTTAGAATGCCAGCACAACAACAACCCCTAACAGTATTCACAATGACTAAAAAAATTAGAAAATTCAAACAATTATACAGATAATGTAACCCACACAAATGTCAAAGTAGGGAAAAGCAAAAATATTCAGAAGTCAAGTCAAGATGGCTTAGTACCTGTTATAATGTACATATGATGTATCCCCCAAGACAAGGCAAGAATGTTCAGGGCTGAAATAATCAGATTATGAGAGTTGTGACCTAATCAGCAGATTCACCAACACAGGGATTAACTGGATGGTAACTGTAGGTAAAGTGTGAATGGGGGAGATGGGTCACTAGAGATATGACTTTGGGCTTTATATTTTGTCTCTGGTGAGTAAAGCTCTCTCTGCTTCCTGATTGCCACTTGCTGAGATGCTTTCCTCTTCTGCAAGCTTCTACCTTGATATTCTGCCATCGCCTCAGGCCCACAGCAACGGAGGTAGCCATCTGTGGAGGGAGACCTCTAAAATCATGAGCTCCAAATAAACTTTCTCTCCTCTGTGTTGTTTTTGTCAGGTCTTTTGGTCACAGTGCTGAAAAACATGACTGAAAAAGCACTGAATTCCACCAAAAAGTTCTAAAACCAACTTGATACTGCTTGTGTTAAGTTCTTGTGAGCAGAGAGCTACAATGTACATTTTTAAGATATGGAACCAAAACACCGCAGAAAGAAAAATCATTCTTTTTTTTTTCACAATAAATATTAGATGAAACTCATTAGGAACTAATTATATGCCCTGAGCCATAGGAGACCCTGAAGGACTGAAGTGGAGTGTACCAGGTTTGAAAATAAATAAATAAATAAATACACCTCCAACTGCAGGGAGTACAGACAGGCTAAATATTTAACACAAGGTTTTTATATTTAAAATTTATATTGGGGATTTTACATCACTGAAAAATTCAACAAACACAACAGTACACTTTCTTAGCTTTCTGAGCATTTTTATCAGTCCCTCACCACCACCCCAACAGCTCAGAGACCACAGAGACACAATTAGAAAGCAACACAATCTCTCTTCTCGTGTTTGACATCTGGAGATTTTCGAAAGGCCCTTTCTGTTGATAGGCACATCTTCTCATTCACCTGCCTTCCGTGCATCCTCTGATTGACCTAATTCTAACTAATCTCCTCGTAATTCGTGTAGGTCATCTATGTGCCTATCCCCATCATCTCAGCTTGATCCAAGACTGCTCCCAGGCTGCAGGCTGGATTTGCCCAGCACCTGTGCTCCTCTGAACCCCATCTGACCCATTTTGAGCTCCCAGGCTCTGCTCCTGGGCATCCTTCCTGCTGGGCAGGCACCTGGCTCACCATTTGCTTGGCTTCTCTTGCAGCCTGGCTGCTCTTCTCACACCCACCTCACCTCCCACCTCCCTGGGCTATAGAGTATGCACATAAATCAGTATTTATTTGTTGACACCCATGGACTTTTCACACAAAAACATTCTATGCCAGAAAACAAAATGGAATCATAGATATGCTTAAAGAGTAATACATTTTTACAGTCTCTACTAGTTGAAATTGAGAGATTTAATGAGCGATAAGTTTTCTACCTTAACTGGAGATATTAAAACAAAGTTTTAGAAGAAATAAATAAATAGCATGCTATTCCCATCGCCACAGGCGATCGAAAGGACACTTTGTAAAACCCAGTTTGTAAATCTCCAAACAGTCAATTAGCATACCAATATGAGCAATGAGTAGACCTTACAGCCTTTCCCAGGCAAACACAGTAATTAAAAACAAATTACAGTGCAGCCTGGATGTGGTGCTTTACAATGTATCCCACCTGCCAACCAGCAGCTAAATTCATTCCAAGACTGTCTGGCCAATTAGCTGCTCCCCTATTGGGTGACTTGGGCTTCCTCTGTGAACACCATTTGCAAGGATCCACATCAGATTGAGCCTTTTGTTCTCAGAAGGCAGCTGATCTTCCAGGAGACTGGAGAGTGGCTCTCTATCTGGATACATTCTGTCTCAGCCGGGAAATGTATTCTTTGTACTTTTCTTCACAGAAGGCTGGAGATGCTCCAATTTCAACACTAGAATAAAATCCCCAGGTTCTAACAAGAAAAGAATACTATTATACATTTTTGCTACAGGTGATTGTAATTAGGAAAAGAAAAAAAGAATCAAACATTGGGTTTGATATTTTCATCAAAGTCTCTGGGCCAAAAATTCAAGTGAAATGTCTACATTTTTTTCCTTTTTAGATAAAAATAAATTCATGAAATCAGGTCAAACAAAATTCATTGGTTCAATTTATAATTGACTTTGTACTTGTGTATAGAAATATAGAAGACTAGAATTAAAAGTTCAGAGCTTAAATTTTATAGCTGAGAAAATGAGACTGAAGGTCATTTAGAAGGGGAAGCTGAACAGAAACCTACCAGTTATTTCCTTTACTCTTCCACTACTCTGAGTGAACTTATATCTATGTATGTATCCTATATGCATACAGATAAAGTGGTAAACAGTGATCTCAGAGTAGGTCTTCACATGAGTTTTTTGGTGAGCAATTCTCACCTCCTGTGATTACAAAAGTCCAATGACAAAGGACTTCATTGATGAAAGCACTCTTCTTTTATGCCAAAGGGAAAATAAGCCCCCAGCTAAGTAGGCGTACTTTTATTTTTTCCTTTATACATTTGGAACATTTGATCACCCACTCTTGAGCACATGTTTAAAGCTATCTATGTGTCAGGCATATAGATAGTGATTATTATAGCATGAATGATAAATAGACTTCAATTTTTTGATAAGCAACTCATTTCTTGAGCTTAATAAGAATTCTGAGTTCAAAAATAAGAGTAATTGTGCATGATTTTTCACTGACCATAATGGGTATAGAAATGGTAACAAACCTGTTATTTAGATAGCATATATATATATATATATATATATATATATATATATACACACACACGTATATATATATACACATGTATATATATACATAAACGTATATATATGTAGAGAGAGAGAAAGAAAGCAATTATACCACTCCTTTATATACATATAGAGTGGTTGTTTATGAATAATTCCTCTCTTTGTTCCAATGTGAAAAAAAGAAATGGAAGAAGCATTCATGGTGTTAGGGTGAGAGTGATACAAATTCGAGCAATCTTAGAAAATAATCTGTTCACAAGGGAGGCATTTCCTCAGCCAGGGCTTCCTTGGATGTAGCTACAGACCATATTAAAAGTGATTGCTTTGCTCTAGCTACTGGGACAAAATATGGGGTGCATTTCGAAAGGTTCTTTATTATAAAACTTTGTTTTTTCCTTTATGACTTATAATAGTGATTTATTGAGAAAATCCACTCTTTCCTCAATGATAAATGCTGTCCAATCTTCCAGTTTATAACATTTTCTGAGTAGCTTTATCAAATCAAGGAGTCTTTCTTCATCAAAATGAAATCACAGATATACATTAGATACGTGTTTAAGCTGGAAAGGAAAGAAAATCAAAATGGTTCTATTATTTCCCTGTTGAAAAAGCTTTTGTAATCAGCACAAGCCTTTCGATGGTGGTTCCTTTAATCATTTGGTTGGTATAAAACCATAAGTGACATGCCTTTGAAATCATGAAGAGAAGCCAGGAAGTCAATATTAAGTTCACTGTAAGAATATGATGAATTTGCACTATTGTCTGGTCTCATTATATTCTTTGTCACAAAAATGAGTTATCACAGAATTATAATGTCTAGTATGTTCTTCTTTATAATACATTCTTATTCACATGACAAGAATTACGACAAGAGGAGAAAATGGACAAAATTAATCCACCCTCATGACAGAAAATACTACATCAAATTAACTTGTGACAGGCAAGTATTTTTGTGAAGGCATTTATTGATGACATCTGTCTTATCAGTCTACCTACATCAGTTCTTTATGTGCCTCATCAAGGATCTATCATGAGTAGAACTCTGGAACAAACATCCTCTGAAGATAGTTCAGTCGAAAAGGAGAGAAACAAGGGTCATATTGTACATGATCTTTGGAGAAAATCCCTAACTGAATCAATAACTTGGATTTTACAGCACTGCTCTTGAACAAATTCCAGCCAACTTTGTCCTTTTACGAGAAATCTTACCTCTGGATTTGGCAGCAGAAATTCATTTGCAGATTTTATTTTAGTGTTAAAAAAAGGGATAGAAACATTTCAACAATAAATGAGTTTATGCCTTAAGGTATCTTTGCTTTCCACTTTGGATCTAAGTTTTAACCAATATAGAACATTCCTACAAAATCAAATTAGCTGAATGTGAAAATGCAAGGTAGTCATTCTACATAAGAGGTAAATGATGTTTCATATAATAATAGATTCATATAATATGTATTTGTTCACTGCTGAATAATTCTGACAAAGGTAAGCTGAAACAAATTATGTAGATTTTTTTTAAATGTCGCAATGACATGTGATGCTGCAGAGAATGGGCACCAGAATGAACCACATGCTCATCTTCAAAGAATTAGTTCCTAAAAATCATTTACTCAGGGAATTCACCCAAGTCCAGGGTCTGGCCCACAGCACTATAAATTTGGAAACCCATTGCATACTTATTGTCCATGAGAGTTCTCTGAGACTTTTGTGCCACACCAAATAATCATTTTTTTGTTGTTGTTGTTGTTGTTTGGCTGAAAATGACCACTGTATTTCACCAATTCATCTTCAATGACTCATAAAAGAAGATAATATGTGAAATTTGTTTTTAAAAAGGAATCCAGAAAACTAAATGGAGAAAATGTACCTCCTATCATAAAGAATCTATCACTTCATTTCTGTGGGTGGCAGGAAGGCAACATCTCTAAGAGAGAAAGACAACATCCACATCACGCCCCTATTAATGCTCATTTGTATATGGATCTCTAAGTTCTGTGATAAATGAGAAAGGATGCACACGGATAATCAGATACCCAGTGGTTACACAACTCCTGACCCAGCAGAACACAAGTTCCTCAAGCAGGGTGCTCACTGACGGATGCTGAAACTATCTTTGCTGTCTGTATTCCTTAATCAGAAATGTGATTAAGTATGGTGTTATACTTTCATGCCATATTACATACCAGGTGAATGCAAGTCACATTTAGCTCAGGTGCTATTTCAGTAGGAAGGTAGAAAACAGGTATGAAAATATTTTACAAGTAGAAAATGCCAGATTTTGAAAGCATACAAGTTGTAGTTAAAAATCTTGGTTTCAAGAATTACTCCAATGTGGTTGAAACACACAAATAAGACATCTATGATTTCAGGTAGATTCAACCAATGGGCACTTATCATTATAATTACCTCTTTCTTGTGGGGTACACACACTAATTACCTGGCCTAAATTTAGAAAGAAAGTTTGGGGGTTAATATCATTGTTCTGAAGACTCGTATCAGTGCTTAAATGAAAAACTATAATGAAGTAGTCAAACTGAATTGGATTTAAATGCTCTCGAAATTGCTTAATATTTTTAACCAGTAGAACAATATATCTTCTAAAGGCCTGGCATATTCATTGTAAACAATTAAATTTCAGAGACTGACTTATTACAGAGGCATATGTTCTGTTAAAATAATTTAAGATTACCTTTCACAGTAAAACAAAAGAACGACATCTTGTAAATGTATGCCTCACTTGCCCAAATCATTGTTTTGGTGCATTATGACAAATTTAACAGTATTTCATCACCAAAAATAATGAAGCATACAATAGTACTTATTACAAATACTGTGAATGCAATAAAGCCCATTTGAACAATTCTACACTGAGAACAATTAATTTCAAGTTAGAAAAGCAGGCGCATTCAATTTTTTTCAAACCACAACCTCACAAGCTACCAAAATGAAACACTATTTCTAAAGGGGGAAAAAGAAGAAATGATTTAATTAAATTCTTGGATTTAAAATCTTTTACAACTGTACCAATGTTAACCTCTATCAGGTCTTTCCCTCTGTACATCTGTGTTGCTTAGCTAAGGAAATAATGAGGGATATCACTATTAATTATTACACCCGTACATTTTTCTATTTTGATAATCTCAAAACATTCTGGACTACTCTGCCATTGGTGATGACTTTTTAATGGATGACTTTTTAATGGAGTATAAGCAAATCATTTTCACATTGCTATTGTCTCTAAAATTATTCACTGTCCCATACCTTTGCTGAGGTAGGTCATCATAACATCTTCATGAGATAATGCCTATCATCTATTGATGGTTCGCTCTTCTACACACACTTGCAGTCCCACAGACATCACTTTAAGCCTATCCTGAGCCCAGTTCCATGGTACGAACAATGAGTGCTTGACTGCGTCCCTCCCTATGAATCTGCATGACTCACAGTCCACCATGTAGAACTCTGATTGTCCTGAAATACTCTGAAGGAATAACCAAGATGCTTTACCACTTTCCATAAGAAACTGACTCACATTGAATATTAAGAACTTCTAGATCTGATTCGGGTTTTGATAGTTCATGGTCTTCTCACATCTTTTGGTTCTACATGTGGGTCTTTTCCCCTCTTGCTTAAGAGCAATAAGTAAAATCCTCCCTCTTACCCAATATAGCTCCGTCCAAATCTGGAACCTTCTCAGGTCTCAGTTTATACTTTGAGTAATAATAAAATTGTCACCAAACATATATATAATCTCTTAAGTTTATCCCTCTTAGAAGGAATTCTAATGAATCTTTATCAATCACAATTCCATGCATACAGATAATTTAAAAAAAATATTTACTGATCGAAATTTTCATTTAATACTTAGGAGTTGCCACAAAACTACAGTTTGGACTAAAATAGTCCTGATATCAATTTCCTTTTGTACTTGATGTGTAATCTAGGCAAACAGCAAAGCTCTACATTTCTCAGTTTCTTCCTCTGGAAATGGGAATAGTAGTTGGATTAAATCAGAAGTCAGCCATGACAAAGGGAGGGAATGAGAGAGAAATCACAATTCCTAGTAATGCAATGATTCTGATCACTATCTCACCTTTTGAAATTATGCCCACAGACAATGTTATAAAATAATAACAGGCTGAACCCATAGATGCTTGTCTGTTACATAGATGAAAAGGATAGGTAAATCATTTTTAAAGACTTCCTAGTCTTTGGCTAGTGGAACACTGTTTGCATGGCCCTAAAAGCCATTTTGATAATGATGTTAATATCCTCAAGGAAAATACTGAAGAATTAATAGAGGAAATTTGACAAAAGGAGAATTGGAAGAAAGAATTTTCTAAAATCCTCTCTAGATGATCATGATGACAACCAGGGAAAGTCTGATCTACTGGGTGATTTTATTTTTTAATTTACTACAGCATCCTCATCAGGGAAACACCAAGAAATTTAATTCCGGAATGTGAATTAAACGTTTTTATATATAAAAACATTATTATGTACATTAAACATACATTATTTGCATTACTGACAGATTCATCATAGAATTCATTTAACTATATTGGGTCTATTTACATAAAATTTTACTTATACACAAGTCTCCAGGAATACATATAGTCATACATCTAGAAAAACACATGAGATCATTTAGTCTCATTCCTTCATTTCCCAGCTAAGGAAATTGAGATGGAGGATAGATACATGCACTACCCAAAGCGTGAGTGATAGCTCAGGATTCCTGATTGCTGGATGATAACACTCATGATTGTTTTTCATCATTTCCTCCGTGATTCTCAACACAAGCTGCACATTAAGATCAACAGAGGAGAATTTTAAAAATAGCCATATGCACTTATCACCCTACGGATTCTAGTTCAATTAACCTGTGGTGGCTTTTGTAATCTATATTCGTTCTCACCAGAAGTGAGAACCTACAATCTCATTCTGTATATAGTGGTAGACTATTGACTCTTAACTCCATGGAACTCTGCATGGGAGGCAGGGAACAAGGACGAAGTTCACATCATTGCCCCTTGGAGAACATACTTGAAGTCTGACCACTAGTTGACTGGTTTTCAGACCATGCTTTTACTGAGCTCCACCAAAACAATATCACTGAAATCAATTTGTCCTTTCTTCTGTCCACTCAGAGAACACTATTGGCCAAATAAATAGTATATTCTCATTTAAAGTTTTCTCTCCTATAATTATCTTCAAAATCTTTGACAAGTGTTAAGAGATTACATGAGCTAAAACCTAGCACTGGATGATATCTTATTAAGGAAAAATTTGCACATTTGTTTCCTGTAAATTTAGTATATCAATATGTTTCTTTTCTTATTTCCCAATGAGGACTATGAATTTCATATATTACCACCCCAAAAAAGGGTACTGCCCTAATTCCTTAATCTGAATCCCTGAAACAGATTTCAGTTTCCAAACCCAAAAATATTGTAGTCTTTTTGACTAAAGTAGCCTTTAAATTGGTAGACACTAAAAATTTTCATTGAATCAAATCTGTATCTCCTGTTCCAGTTTTCCAGTAATCTGTTATAAAGATATTTCTATTTTTCCTATCCCAAATTTTCTCAATTTTATTTAATTCACTATCTTCTCTCTAAAAACTCTATGTGAGATTTGAAAAATAATTTAAGATAACTAGTAAAAAGAAAAGCAAGTACAAAGCTCTAGAGTTTTGAATGGGAAATGGCTGTTGCTTGGTTAACAGAAAGCAGATATTAAGTACAGAACACAAAGGTAAAAGAACAATGTGAGACCTAAAATATGAGGCAAAAATTCCGCTGTCTTACCACCAGCCCACTGTCTGCTGATGACTTCCTGCACACTCTGGGGCTTCCTTCTCCCTATCCAATTAGATCTTCCCAGGCTGATCATTGTTCTGAGGGTGTCCTCAACTGCTGTTTATGGTTTGGATCTAGAAATGTCCCCCAAAAAGCTCATGTTTTGAAAGCATGGTCCTCAATGCAAAAAGGTTCAGAGGTGAGGCTTTTAGGCAATAATGAGAGTTATAAACACATCAGTGGATTAATCCATGTGATGGTTTAAAAATCTGAGTGGACTACTGGATGGTAACTGTACACAAGTAGGGCATAGCGAGGAAAGCAGGTCACTGTGGGGGGGGTGCCCTTGTCTCTGGCATCTTTACACTTCTCTCTCTCTTCTCTCTCTCTCTCTCTCTCTCTCTCTCTCTCTCTCTCTCTCTCTCTCTCTCTCTCTCTCTCTCTCCTCACTGTTTCATGCCATGATCTCAGCAGTCTTCCTCTACCACGCCCTCCTGGCTTGACATTTTGCCTCAAGCACCAATGAGGGAGTCAGCTGATCATGGACTCTGAGTCCAAAATAAACTTTTCCTTCTCTAAGTTGTTCTGGTCAGCTATTTCGGTCACAGTGATGAAAAGCTACCTAACACAACCACCAAATTTTCTGCTTGTGCCTGGTCTGCACAAGCTTCCATTTTACAATTTTAAATTGCTACATTTGATTTCTTGTTCTTAAAGTCATATGAAATTCTCCTTTACTAGATGAATCTTAAAGTTCTAAAATCAAGTCCCAATTTACCTCTTATCTCTTCAAAGTCACTGGGAGGAAGATGAAGTCAAAGTCATAGAGCAGTGAGGAGTAAGCCATAAATTGATACTGAGATGGGCTAACCTAAGTTGGACCAATCAGAGCCTTTCCCAGGATATTTGGATGTGTGCATCAGAAAGCAAAACTGGGTGGTTTGGAGCCTTATTTTTCACAATGAAGAATGTACCTTTCAGATAGAATGAGAATGATACCAACAAACAGAGAAAAGAGAATTCTGAAGTTAGTTAATTCTAGAAACTTATGTTTTTATGCAACCTAACTGCTTTGTGGTGCTCCCCACAGTATTGTTGCTCTGTGTTCAGTGTATTTTGAATAAATATCCTCTTTTTCTTAAGCCAGTTCCTTTAAGATGTTGCCACCGGAAATACAAACAATCCTAACTCATACATACACTCTCAGGCATGAGATGTTGCAAGTGACAGATTGGATAGCGTCTTGGGAAAATAGAATAGTGAGAATCCCAAGATCCTGAACAGAGCAGATGGCAGTCCTTGCTACATAGCCACAAAGCAGTTGCTTAAATTATCACGGATTGTCTTTTGGATGCAGACTATGTACTCACAAAATCTAGAGCAACTGAGGACAAGAGTCCCAAATTTAAGGAGACTGAAGAATGTTGGCTAATTCATGAGATTAAGTATGTTACTTCACTAAGAAAGGAAGTGCCATTTCAACTGGTCCATGAAAGCAATCAAGATTAGACCATCACTGGTTGTCTTTTGGATGAAGGAATAATATCCATTGAGGAAATAGGTTTGTTAAAGGAAATGCTTTATAACTAGTTATTTGACATCAGTGCCAATCAGATAATCATGTATGAAACCATGAGTAACAGAAGAAAACATTTCATCATGCTCTGAAGGTTGGAAGCACATTAAGATGTTGTCAATACTGGAAAAGAAGTGCAGAGAGCCAAGAGCTGGGAGCTTATGGGAAGCCCTATCTTTCTTGTCCTTCCAAAGACCTTCCCCTACAATACTTCATGCCTGTCCAAGAAAATGATGCTGTTAATTGGAAATCAAGTTTGGGGCTGAGATGAACTTTCTAATACTATTTATTTATTGGTACAGGGGGATTGAACCCAGGGTGCTTAACCACTGAGCCACATCTCCAGCCCTTTTTCATTCTTTTTATTTTGAGACAGAGCCTTGCTAAGTTCTTTAGGACCTCGCTAAGTTGCTGAGGCTGACCTTAAACTTGCACTCCTCCTGCCTCAACCTCCCAAGCTGTTAGGATTATAGGCATGAACCAATGTGCGTGGCTCTAGTACATTTTAAACCTGTCCAATCATGTTTCATTATGTTTTAGCTACAGGAAAAGAATCAGAGGTACAATGTTGAAGAGCTCCAGGTTGGCCAGAGGGCATGGGCTTGGCCTTCAGGATGGATGGGATTGCAGCAGGAAGAAAGAGTCTGAAGAACAATCTAGTTCTTCACAACACAGAATGGAAAATTCTGTGATGTGATATATATATATATATATATATATATATATATATATATATATATATATATTATTATTATTATTATTATTATTATTAAAAAAGTGAATCCAGTTGACTCCCTAGGGTGCACATTATACAAGGGAGTAAGAAGATTAAGGTAGTCTTTGACATCTGGGTCATCCTGCCATTCTCAGAGGCCACCCAGAGGTCTCTTTCATTTAATCCTGGTTTCTTAGTTTCCCTTCCTATAAGCAAAGTTAACAGGATACTGACCACCAGATATGTCACTGTAGTTCCTTTTTTTCTGAAATAGCACAACACCTGGTCTCATTTATAATAAACCCCCACAATCCTAATGGTAAAACACAATCCCCACAAAAGAGCTTGTCATATAATTTTTCTTAATTATAATATATATAAACAGAAATACAGTTGTCACTATCCCTTCTACTACTCATTTCTCCTGGCAATAAAAAATACAAATCCATAAAAATGAATATATTTAGATTAACTTTTAATAAAATAAGCCATGTAATTGAATTTAGAAATACTTTTTAAAGATTGTTGTTATTACTTTTACTATTATTTTTTTTTCAGTGATAGGGATAGAACCCAGGATCCTATTCTGATGTAGGACAGATGAGGCTGGACACCTGAGGAATTTTCAGGAAGCAGGTTTATTTAATCTGCAGAGGTCCATAGGTGCCAATGCCTAAAAATCCCTGGACCCTAGGTTCGGAAATTTTTTTAGATTTATACTCAATGGGGTGGTTACCTCATAGTAGGAGTGGGCAAAAACATAACAGTTACTCTTTGTCCCATATTCTTAGGCTAGAGAGAGGTTTCACACATTTTGTCTGCAAACCTGGCATTTACAAGAAAGAGGAAGCTTCAAGTACATTGAGCTCTCTGCAGAATTCCTGTGAAATCTTATTGACACTCTTTGTAAATATCTTTCTGACAAGAGGAAAAGTTTAATTATGGTGAGGTCTTTTGGGTGAGGGTACCTGGTCTGCTTCAATTCATCTAGGAAAGAACTCTGCCACTGAGTTACACCCACAGTCCTTTGCTCCAACACCTGATACTAACGGTACTCAGAATATAGGTATGTATCTATGCTCTGCAATGTATTCAGCCACTAGTTACACATGACTATTTAAATTTAAATAAAATTTTAGTTTCTATGGCAAGATAACTACATTTTAAATGCCCAGTTTCCACATGTGGCTAATTGTGGCTGTATCTCATAGTACAGGTATAGAATATTTCCATCATGGAAAATGTTCTATTGAATAATATTGGCTTGCAAATCCACTACTTAGAGCAATCTAGCAGCTGTAAGGCTGAGTAAAGTGGTATTAAATCTTGTTCATTAAACAATTAGTCTCCCCCAGGCTATGAGGGGTAGAGGGAGAAAGATTTTTGAAAGATAATAGCTTTGGGAAAAAAATTATAAAAGAACAATGAGATTGACACTAGAAGTAACTAATCAAGATCAAGACAAGCAGGATGCTGTTTGATAGTATTTCCATCATGTTTTTACCCTCCCTGTTCATCTTTTCTCAGCTTGGGCCTTTTCAAATTTGGCTTTTGTTTTGAAAACAACAAAAGGGGTACTAAGGTATCCTTTTTTTATGTTTTTATATCACAGAAAGGAATAACAACATCCGGATACAGTGTGTCCAACAGTTGTAAAGAGGATTGAATGGAAAGTCAAATCTAACAATGAATGATTTCCTCTTTCCAAAGCCTAAGCAAAACACAATGCACACAGAAGAACCTAGAAGCCTCCATACATGGGGTGTTAGAAGGTGACCACTTGCAACCAAGCGGGTAGAACACAAAGGGTACTCAGGGTGCCTCTGAGCACACAGCAGGCATTTATCTTTGCTCTTAAACAGTTGTTTTTCTTTAAACAGGAAATCTCCTTTTTTGTTTTGGTTTGTTGTTGTTGTTGTTGTTGTTTGGTTGGTTTGGTTTGGTTTGTGAGACTTAAAGCACCTACCAAAGAGAAAACACTGGAGTAGCCACTATTTGATTTGTATTCTTCTTCTTCTCCCAACCCCCCAGATGAGCACCACTGATGATTCTCTGTCTGGGATCTAAACAGTCCCTTTAGAATATTTAATGGTTTCACATAAAAGGCAAGGTAAGACAATGTCTTTGAGGAATAGCATCCACATCCACATACCCAATCGCTGCTCCCGGAAGCTGTGCCGCAAGCTTTGCTTAACCTCAACTTTTTAATATGACAGGATGACCGAGACTGCAACATCATCATGTATTTGATTAAAGCTGCAGCCCCTTGATAGAACATTTCCAGTAAGATAAAATATTCAGTGGCATGATTTCTAGACAATAAATTTTCCACAGTATGACTTATAGCTGGCTCATCAGCCACAAAAACTGAATAATAATCAAAGTTAACCTCCATATTTCTAAAATGAAGACATTGTTGTTTCCGATCTTAATTCTTATTCTGACATTGGTTAAAGAGGTGCTAATACCCCACATTTTACAGTGCCATCAATATTGCAAATAAATGCATAACACAATGAAAATATTTATGTGTGGTACTATCCAGAAAGATATAGTTAGGGAAAATATGGTAAAGTATAAGTAACCTTGACAAATTAGGCTTCATTGAAATACTTCCCAGGCCTTGCCCAGAAACATAAATAATTCACGGAGCCCAGCACCAAATACAAATGAAGAGCAGTTGTTATTAATCCATCCCTCTTTTGTTAGCTAGCGTGTTATTCCCTCATAATGAAACCATTGTAAACTACTTTCTGTTCTCCCCTATGCCATTACCTGCAAATTATGAAATGTCTAATTTATCTTTATGCAACTTATCATATTTGGAGATGGGATGTTTGTTCATAAGCAGTCACGGGAGTTTGGAAACACCAACAGATCAAATGTGACCAATGTTCAAAGAGTTAATGACACCTGGGAACTCCTAATACAGACTGACCAATCCATTAGCAAAACGTGTATGTTTGACAAATGTCCTTTACCTAAGGGTAGAAATTATTAACAAGAGTGAAAAATTAAATTCCACTTTCAAAGTCAAAGAGACACAGTTTGTTCTTTAAGAAACTAAGTGAGAAAATGGATGGATACAACAGGAACCAATGAACTTGGACCTTGTCCTAAAGCCCTCTCATTAAAAACCAGAACACTGTTCAGCTGAGTCAACTTAAAAAAAGGAGGAAATGAATAGTTTGACCTGGCTGACATCTGAAAAGGCAGTTGATTTGTTCTATTTTAAAATAATAGCTGATGTTCTCATCTCTTTAATTTGTAACTATTAATACAACAATTTTTCTTATCCTTCAATCTGCTATTTAAAAATATTAAGAGGGATTTTGAATATCATCAACAAAATGAGGGGAAAAAAAGCAAAAGGTATAAAGAATATGGGGTAGGGGAAGGATGAAAAACATAATATGTAAAATAAGAAAAAAAAAGAAGATGACAGGGAGACAGAGTTGGAAAGTCATGTGATATAAGACTCAACTGCACAACAGTGTAAGGGCAAGAGTAATGATTATCATTTGCAGATATCTGGGATATTACAAAGAAGAGGGAAAAAAAGACTCCTGAGTTTGAATCTCAGCTTGGCCCATTATTAGCTGAGTGTCCTTGAACAGACTACATAGCCTCACTGAGAATCATTTCTCTCAGTTATTAAACTGATAAAAATAATAATTATGTAAAAATGCTTTCTTGTAATCTTGTGAATATGAGGCCACCTCTGTAGAGTCTCTGACACATGGTAGGAACTTAAATTTCCACTTAATTGAGGAAACTTGTCTTCTGATAAGTGCTATGTAAAACTTCTCTGAGGTCTAGTCCAAGAAGCAGAATCGCTAGGTTATTCCCACCTGAGTTTCTCAATAGTTCACCTGATAAAATACTACCAATTTATTTTCCAAGTTTGCTTGTATCAGACTCAACATCCACAAACAATGCACAAGAGTTCCTGCTCCCTAGATCCTAAGTGCTTTACTTACCTTACTTAGTCTGCTCAATAATTCTAAGGAAAAAACATACTATTCCAACTATTTATGAAAGAGAAAATTAGGACACAAAGAATTAAGTAATCTTCCCAATTTCATGTGACTGGTAATGGTGGAGACAGGGTCAAATCCAGATGTTCTGTTTCCAAAGCTTCTTTTTATTGTTATATTGCATATAAAACCTTGGATGGCCCTGACAAGACTGGAACAAGTTTTTCAACCCACAGTCTCTACCTCAAACACTTCCACTCCATATTCTCTTAACAGAAACTAGGCAAACAAAGGTCGATTGTCCAAGAAATTTGGAGAAGGAATTTCATGACCCTTAACTAGGCAAAAATTTGAACAAAGAGGATGAATATTTAAGACAATACTACAAACACCTATTATCACACATGTTATGATTTAGATATAGTGTCCCCCAAAAGCTCACCTGTGAGACAATGCAAGAAAATTTGGAGGAGAAATGATCGAGCTATAGCCTTAACCTAATCAGTGAATTGATTCCTGATGGGATTAACTGGGTGGTAATTGGAGGCAGGTGGGGTATGGTTGGAGGAAATGGTTCATTGGGGCATAGCTTTGGGGTATATATTTGTATCTGGCCAGTGGAGTCTCTCTCTCTGCTTCCTGATCAACACGTGAGCTGCTTCCCTCTGCTACACTCTTCTGCCATGAGCCCTGAGGAATGGAGTCTGCTGTCTATGGATTGAGACCTCTAAATCTGTGAGCCCCTAAATAAACCTTTACTTCTCTACAGTTGTGCTTGTTGGGTCTTTAAGTCCCAGCAACGAAAAAAAGCTGACTAAAACACATTGGTCAGATGTTCTCTAGATGTATAAGAATTTATATTTTGAAGACACAAAACAGATATTTGTAGGAACCAGGAAAGTATATAAACAATTATTTGTTTGTTTTCTTTTATCCCAAAGGTGTTGATAGTATTCTGTCCCCTCTTTCTTCAGGTGGAATCCACCTCTTAAAGTTATTAAATCAGGAAGAGTTTTTGTTTTGGGAGATTCAAAGCAGTGGCATTGGAAAAGAGAAGAAATGGGAACAATCTCCCTCACCACACCCTTCTTCTGCATATGCAGGTAGTAAGAGGGACATGTATTATCCGTTGAGAATTTTAAAATAATAAAACCAATTTTAAAGAAAGTCAGCTCTCTTTTTTTTAATTGTCACTATGCACTGGGGAATTCTAAAGAATGCCCATGATAAAATATTCATCCTCACTCTTTGGAACATACCTCCACCTAATCTAAGCAGCTGCTATATTCAAAGGTGAGAGCTAAAATTTGACCTTGAAGAGACTGGTCTATAATCTTTATTCACCAATTTAGTGAAAATTTTAGTCATTAACAATGCAAGTTTTTGTCCATTGTTCTTTGCAATCCTTCAATTGAGGAAGAAATTCTCAGGCCTTCCATTTTATAATGTAAATGCTAACATCATTGGGAAAAGTGTGAGATCCTATGGAGACAATTCTGTCAACTTTTTCTACTACCTGTGTTAGGAAAGGGCTCTAGGGAGGAAATAAAGAAAGAAGATTCTACAGTAGAAGAAGGATAAGCTGTCGGCAGGTCTGGAACTCTGGAGATAAATTGCTAATAAGAGATATAAACGATGCGTTCCAAGAATTGCAGTGTCAGAAATCTGGTTTCAAAATCTCCCACTGCATTCTTTAGTCATATTTTATGCAGCCTAATGTTAGCTGTGCTTTGAAGAATTACAGGAGGAATCCATGTCCACCCGGAGGATGACAGAGATGGGTAAATACCTATAGGAGAATGGAGTAGCAAAAACGAGGTGACAAAGGTCACCAGCAAAAGGTGTGCAAGAAAAACAATACCAAACGTGAGGAATGTTGAAGACTATGAATCACAACTAAAGGCCCACAGGGACTCAGGCAGAAAACACAAGCCCCTAGGTGAACAGAACCTGGAGCACTAGTGCCTCTCTAGAGGTTCAGCCAGTACTCATCACTAGTCAGTTGCGGTCCTGTGGAAAAAGGGATCAGATCTACAACTTTCCCAGGAGAGTTCTCAAGTTTGAGATTAAATGGGAAATCATTCGTTTCTTAAAAACTGCAAAACAAAAGAAAAATAATGTCTTCCTTTATTGCAACTGCTCAGTTTTCATGGCTTGGGGATTTTCATGATTTTCCAAGATGCACAGAACAGGAACCTGAAGTACATGGGATGGAATTGTGAATTGTTATGTTGATGATAAAGGAAAGAGTGATCCATTAAAAGCAGAACTTAAAAATATTCATATTATAACTATGAAATAAGGCAGACCATGCAAAGTGCTATGAGAAAATTACAAAAGGGAAGCTTCCAAGGGGGAATGTTTCTAGAACTGGCCCTTTGTAGGTTGGTAAATTATCAACAGGAGGAGAGGATGGGGAAGAAACATTAAGGGAAATATAGGCAAAAGAATCTACCTTAGAAAATGCAGTTCAAGATTTTTTTTAAATCTAATGTTATTGAAGACTTATAATTGTGCATATGCATTAGAGAGGCAAATATGAGAAAGGAGGAAAATAAGGCTAGGAAGATGGGGATGGTCTCACTACAGAAAGCCTTGGAGGACAAGTTGAGTGATTTGTGCAATGCCCACTGTGTGGGAAGAACCCTTAAAAGAATTTTAAAGGTCAGCGACTGTGAATTTATCCATTTATTAGGCATCTAAAATTTACAAAAACATTATTGATAATGGCAAATTCACAAAAATAATTTTCCAAAGTATGCTGTGGGTACTGGCATTTTCCATCAGACTTGAGGCAACCACAGAAGGGGGGTGATTAACGAAAATAACTTTACCTGCTGCAATGAATGATCATGAGAGTTTCAGCTGTACTCAAGAAAATGTGAAAATTCTTTTACTGAGCAAAGGAGAAAACTCTGCCCTTAAATCTAATGGGGAAAAATATTGCCCTATGGCTATTG
Source organism: Spermophilus citellus (assembly GCF_964194105.1). Taxonomy (NCBI): domain Eukaryota; kingdom Metazoa; phylum Chordata; class Mammalia; order Rodentia; family Sciuridae; genus Spermophilus; species Spermophilus citellus. The sequence goes on from NC_138188.1 coordinate 71,805,483, forward strand.
AGCATATTTATCACAAACACTAAGTGTTTATGGACCCAAAACGCCTAGCATTGTTTTTCAGAGTCCCAAACGTCCAATGTTTTTCCCTGCAATGCAACATATGTAAGCTGCTTAAATCAGCTTCTGACATCACTTCAACTTCAAACTGCAGGCTATGTGAGGCTTAGCAGATGGCAAAAACCATCCAGTTCTCTAAGTGTATATTCAGCATAAGGTGCTCATATGTTCTCTTGGACCCGGCTGGGTTGAAATCTTGCCTGGGAGAGAAAATACATGGTGTTCAGTTTTATGGTGATGAGTCAGAGCTCATGCTACTTGAGCTACGCTTGCTTTTTTCTTCCACAAAGGTTAAGCGCACAGTCACAGTGGCTTACCTGCCTCTTAACCAGGCTTAGGGAAATTGAAAATCAATTAATTGCCTTTCAACTGTGATTAAATTTAAGTCCGGATAATTCAGGATCCTTTAATCATTCTAGAATTTAAATTTTGCCTCCATTAAGGTTCAGTTTTTCATCTTTGGATACCTCTTTATAGAAGTTTGAACTCAGCAGTAAAAACACAGTTTCAATAATAGTCAGAAAAAGTGAATGCCTAAATCCAGGAGAGAAAAAGTTGAACAAAGCATGAGAGAGCCAAGCACTGCAGTTTACAACTTACAGTGAGAGTTCATAGTTATTGCAGAACAATGATAAGTTCCCCAATCTGACATCTAGACCTTCACAGTCTGGCTCCATCTTTAATACAGATCATTTCTGTGTGCACATTGCAATCATTCAAAACTGGACTGTTCATGATTTTCTCACACCCCATGCTATCTCACCTTGATCCTTTTGCACAGATTGGTCCCTTTAGGTCTCTTTACTAAGAAAGACTCCTCCAGTCCGCTTTGTGATTCTAGCAAGCCTAGAGCAGAGAGTCCGTGATGGAGGTTGAAGAGGTGGAAAATCGAAAGGAATGGTGAGGCTGGACATGAAAACTGGAGCTTGAAGGCAGCTAGAACCTCTGCTAAAGAACTTGAATTTTGCCCCCTAGCCCTCATTTCATAAAGAAACCATAGACCACCTGTAGACTTTTTTTTTTAGTTGTAGTTGGACACAATACCTTTATTTTATTTATTTATTTTTATGTGATGCTGAGGATCGTACCCAAGCACCTCACATGTGCTAGGCATGCTCTACCACTGAGCCACCACCCCAGCCCCATCTGGAGATTTTTTGAAAGCATATTCTTGGGTACAGACATCCTAAATTTGCCCATCTTCTACTCAAAAATGTCTCTCAATCCATTCCTCTCCATCTTAATATTCATATTATGGTTCAGACCCCAGTTCCTTACCAAAGCCCTAGAACATATCCCTTCACCAGCCAAGGAAAAGGACAGATACCACAAATGACAGAGAAACATAGGGACAATCCCCTCACCAAAGGTAATAATGGCAATTATCCTTCTCAAAGAAAACAACCTTTAATTTAAAGATTTATGTTTTCAGTATTTATTTGTTTTCCATAGCAGATTTCTGATTTCGCCATGCTAGAACCGTTGCCCTGGTAGAGTGGCCTTGGGTTGTCACCTTCAGGGCACGATATGGTCATAATAGCCACTGCGATGATGTCATGGGAAACACAACACTAAAGGAAACTGGGACTGATGCTTTGAGGCCAGCACCTTCTCCCTTCCCCAACATCACAAAGTTATAGTGTGGTTTTCCAGGAAAAAGGGGAAAAATGCATGTGTGTGCATGTGCACATCAACACACACATAGAACTAAAATGATCAGGGCCTCTTACCCCTGCCTGTCAAGATCAGAGTGAGTCATGGTGCTAGCTTTAATGTAGGTTAGGGTTGCAGGACTCAGCAGAGCTGTCCCAGAGCTGAAAGATTCACTGAAGGCTCCTGGGACTATGTGAGTTCCTCTCATTCACTTTTCTGGAGACAACTAGAAAGGACTGAATTTGGAAGAGATATGCACAACCCAAGCTCCTATGATACAGGAATCTTGAAAACAGCCTGTCTCTAACTCCCCAAGTGAAGGACATTAAGACCCTTTGTTTCCATGGGGGAAATTTCAGCTATTACTACCAGTCCTCTAAATAACTGCTCTGTCTTCAGTTAACTACCTCCTCATACTCTGTCTTCCTCAAAGCCACATAAAGTAGATATTGTTATCTCTAATTCAAATGCAAGGAAATGAGTTCAGAGAGGTTAACAAATTTTCTGAAAGTCACAAAGCTGGTAAGCATCAGGTCTGAAACACAAATGTAAATTCAAAGCCCTCTCTTTACATGAGCCACACTACTTTTGCTATATTTTATGTCCTGTTAATTGTTCTCCTCTGATAACTTTGTGATAAAAATGCTAACAAGTTTCAATAGAGCTTGTCCCATATTTCAAACGCTTTGGAAGGACAGGGTGGGTAGAGGGTAGAAATGTCATCAAAAGCAATATTCCTTGAAGTTAATTTCCTCCTGTATGATTCACAGAAGGATACACTGACACAAGAGTTATGCCTGAAATGGTTTTGCGTCAGATAATTATCAGTAATTAAAAACCTACTAGGAATTGGTTTATTAGATCACTTTTTAAGATGGCAATAAGCTGAGATCTAAGATGGAATGAGGTTATAAATTGTTGTCATTGAGGGAACAATGCCGTTTTAGTCCAAGTATTTTTAAAAAGGTGGAAGTTATAAATTCTGGTCAAGTCTGGATTTTACAGGTACTTTCTCTAAAATAATTGTCATTATATCATAGCTTTGTATTCAATTTGTTCCATTTGCTAAGATTTTATTTTATAGAAAACTATATATAGTCTATATTTTATTTGCTTTTTTAAATTCTTATTTAATAACTGTAAAAAAGAGAGAGAGAGAGAAAGAAAAACATTGGCTATATTTTCTTTCCACTCAACACATGCTGTTATAGAAAGATTTGCCCTGAGAGTATGAATTTGCTAGAGATTCATCAAAAATGCCATTTGTATTTCTTAGCATTCCTTCAGGCAAAGATCCACAAAAGAGTGCATACTTAGTGTCTTCCATAAACAAAATATGCACATACTGTTACTTTTCTCAGATTTCCTAAATAAGCTTTTTTCTTCCTATGTACCTCTTCTCTAACCCCTTTCTGCTGCTCTTTCCCCTATTTTTAACTTCTTGGTAATTAGAAAACAAGTTAGGGAATGATAGAGCGAGGACCTCCAAAAAAATCCTGTCCCTCATCAAAACAACTAGACCACTCATCAAAAACAAAAACAAAAACAAAAGTTGATAACCATTTTTTTTTTTTTTAGAACTTTGGGAATTAACCAAAACCTTACAACAATTCAGGGAACTATTATTCAAAAAAAGCTGCTGGGACCTTGGAAAGAACTGTGAGGTGAACTGTGAGCCATTCTCTATCTGCCCTAGTCCCTTCCTCCTCTGCTACCTCTGTGACCTCCTTGAAAACCAACAGCTCCAAATTCCAGGGCAACCCAGCAGCCTAACAGCGCTGGATGAGTCCGATGGGGTTGGAGCTCTTTCAAAGCTTCACCCTGAGAGGACAGTTATTATTTCACCTGTCTGAAAGTTCCCTGGGAGCCCTGCCTCTCAGTATTATCTTCATTGACCTCAGAAGCTCACCTGGTGAAAATAGCCTTTTTCATGGGGGCATTTGTCAAAAACAATCAGTGGCATTTTTGACATGAGCTTCGCTGAGGTGGTGAGAACCATTGACACAAACAAGTGAATCAAGAAATTTAAAAGAAAAAGCTGGGAAAGAGTGTGGCAAGAACGTGGAGAAATTGGAACCCTCACACCTTGCTGGCGGCGTAAATGGTAGAGCCGCTCTGAAAAACAACTGGGCAGTTAACTCAAATGGTGAACCTCAGAATTATCATACAGGTAGGAATTCTACTCCTGTGCATATACCAAAAAAGGAGTTAAAAACACATGTCCGCACAAAACTGGGCATGAATGCTCATAATAATCAAAAAGTGAAAACAAAACAAAATGTCCATCTATTGGTTAAAATATAAAAAATGTTATATATCTATATAATGGAATATTATTCAGCCCTTTGAAACAATAAGGTACTGATTTATACTACAACATGGGTGGCCCTTGAAAATATTATGTTAAGTAGCAGAAGCTAGATTCAAAATGCTGCATATTGCACAATTCTATTAACACAAAAAGATCAAAACCAAAGACATGGAGACTGAAAGTAGCTTAATGGTAGTCAGGGGTTGGCAACTGAAGAGAGTTGAGTGTGATTGCTGATGGATATGGGATTTATTTATTATGGGATTTATTTATTTTGGGATGGTGAAATGTTCTAAATAGTAAAGATGGTTGTACAATAATTTGACTATACTAAAAAATTATGGAACCATAGGTCAAAGGTTAGGATGTTCTGTGATTGACCTTTTAAATCTAACCCCTGCCATTGACTTTTCCTCTGGATAACAATATCAAAAAAAATCATCAAAAAAAGATGAATTTTATGGTAAGTGAATATCTACATAAAAATAAACAAATAAATAAAAACAAATCAGTACATGTGCCTAAATTCTGTCACGTGAAGAGTGGGAACAGGCACTGGAGGGGTAGGTAGTCGTCTTTGAGTTTGGGTGCCAGTTCTATAATTGACTTATCTATACCAAGCTACTGAACACTCTCGGCTTCCATTTCCCTAAAATCATATTGAAATTATGACTTCATGATCGTTTCATGTAGAATACAATGATGATATGTCCTACATGGTCCTGAAAATCTGTGACTTCATGTTTTAAATCACCACTATTGTATCAAAATCCTCCTATGTGAATCAAGAAAAAAAAATGTCATACTGTCCCTGATTCAAAAACAAAAGAAATAACAAATAATAATCTGTGATGTACCTGGCATTATCATGGGGAGCAGGAATACACCCTGAATAAAACACACAAAGCCACCAGTCTTTATGGAGCTGATGTGCTCATTAAATATATTCTGTCTTCCTTTCTGCTCCCATACAAAATAACTTATCTGTGTATGGCTATAAACTTTCGATACCAGATCAATTAATTATCATTATTGTCTCTTTGAACATGATACACCATGGAAATATAGGATATTGTTACCTAAAGGAAAAGTCAATGGCAGGGGTTAGATTTAAGAGGCTAATTACAGAATATCCTAACCTTTGACCTACAGCAACAAAAATATTCTGTGACCTTGGAGAGATGAGAATTCCATCAACCCATATAATAACTTCCAGCCCATTACCTATTATGCTATATTTAGTAACACATGTTAAATATTAGATATTTATCTAATAACAAATAAATATTTGTTAATACATGTTAAATATTAGAATTTAGGTCTAAATCACTTGTTCCACAACTGTCAAGGTCCATATTTTCCATCTTTTTCATCTGTTTTAATTAGAATTACTTCTCTCATCATTGTCTAAAAAAAAAATCTTCACTACCCATATCTTTATTATTTTATCCACAAGAGAGAATCAATCTTTGTTTTTGCCTCTACATTTATAAGAAAATAAATAGGTCACAACTCAGGAGGCAGAAGCAAGAGGATTGCAAGATCAAGACCAGTCTCAGCAAGTTAGCAATGCCCTTAGAAACCTAGTGAGACCCTGCCTCAATATAAACATAAAGGGGCTAGAGATGTAGTTCAGTGGGTTCAATCCCCACTCTACCCTGCCTGCAAAGAAAGCATGAGCCATTTTGAACTTTGTCCTTTAAAATGCATATGTCTTTCTATGCATGTGTCAATATGTATAAGTCTACTTGTTTGTGTATCTATTAGGTAAGGACTATTAAGAGTTAATGTCCATAAAAAATAATTAATGTCCATAAATGAAAACAGCTCTCTGTAATTTAATTATGTAGACTGACCTTCCTTTCTTCCTTTCTCTTTCTAGCTTTCTTATTTCTAACTTTCTTCCTTCCTTCTTCCTTCTTCCTTCTTTCCTTCTTTCCTTTCTTTCTCTTAAACCTATTCAATCCATCAAATGGCAGTGAGTGGATTATATAATCTTTGAAAGTTATTTTTAATGTCTAATAATTTTTTAGTTCCAAAACTCCATCAAGAACATAGAAACGTTCATTTTGCATTCTTTACCATGTCTCTACCGTTTTCCTTCTGATCCCACTGCTCTGAGAAGCTTTCTTGAGGAAAAGGGATAATAAATAACAGAATTATCAGATGAAGAATATAAAATAAGCACATTTAAAGTAATACATGATTAAATCATTAAGATTAGAATGAAATAAGGCCATACCAAAAAAAATACCCAGGAAGTCTTAAGAGGAAAATGAAAATCTATAAATACAAAGTAATATTATCATGAACAGTATATAACATATGAGTTAAAAGATTTAAAATAAAAAGAGAAAGTTAGAGAAGTAGAAAATAGATCAGTTCCATGAACTTCTAATATGTGCTCAGAAGAATATAATCTTTAACTGTTAAAACAGGTTTCAACACACATTTTTTAGATTATTTTTTATGTTAAAACATACATGCATTTAGTGTTCTGTTTAATTTCTCAATTACTGTAAAATTACATGATTATGGAAGTTAAAACTTCACTTATATACATTTAGAAAATGTATTTTGAAGTATATATATATATATATATATATATATATATACTAAAATTATGTAGCTAATATAAATCTAATAAATATTTCTATGACCCTTACTAAAGCTAGAAAATCTAGTTGTAACATGTTTTTCATTATCTAACTGGTGATGTGTACCTTATTCATAGATACAAAGGTATCATTAAACCATTAAAATATCATTTTTTTAAACATGTGAATTGGATTTTATTTGGAAACTGCCATAATCAGTTCTTCATCTGATTTCATTTTTTTATTTTTTATTTTTTTATTAACTACACATGACATTACAATGATCTTGGCAATCCATACATTTGAATCAATTGGGGTATAATTTCTCATTTTTCTGATTGTACAGATTGCAGAATTACATTGATCATACAGTCACCTACCAAAATGAATAGGTCAATACAATTACAATCAAAATCTTAACAAGGTTATCCATTGAACTTGATAGGTGGATACAAAAATGTATGTGTTTGACTAAAGGGTCAGCACTGATTAAGCCTCTACTAAAAAAACAGGGTGAATGGCTTCAATCTGCCGGATCTTAAATTAGTTATCAAACCACATTAGTTGTGACTACATCCTGTAAAAAGAGAATAAAGAACCTGAAAGAAAACATACATACTTGGAAATTTTAAATAAGATAGATCAGTGGAGAAGGGATGGAATACATCAAATCTCTAGCTCACAAATATAGCAAAAGCAAAACTTTAAAACTAAAATACTGAAATCTAAAATGAAAAATTAACTGTTAAGCAAGATGAAAAACATACCCCAGAAGGAAAACTACTAATACATTTATCTTTGTTGCTTTTAAAACTTCTTCTAAAAAGCAGCAACAACAATAACTGCACACAAAGCAAAAGTAAAGGCAAGGCTTAAACCGGAAGATGTTTGCAGCTTCTGAGATAAAAGATTAGCATCTACAACATTTAAAGAACTTACACAAATCAAAAAGCACATCTATCAAATTGAGCATATTTGTAAAGCATCAGAGTTCCAAATTATGCATAGATGTTGAGCCATGGGGACTTTCAAACAAATTCAAATTGTTCCAACTATGCTGGAGACTATTTTTATGCCTTCTGGTAAAGTTGAAATTCAGTATTTCCATAACCCAGTAACTTCACCAGTATAAAAACAATATAGAGGATGTTTGTGTGTGCTTATGAGAGATGTAGAAGAAATTTTTAAAAAGTGATATTTATAATAGCAAAACAATTGGAAATATTCTAATTCTCTATCAAAAGAGATTAAATATGCATATAGAATTAACATCATAGTAGTTAGGGTGAATAATCTATCCAATATGGTAGCAACTAGCCACATATGGTTATTGAACATTTGAAATGTGTATAGTATGAATTAAGATGCACTGTAAATGAAAAATATATTCAAATGCAAGACTTGGAGTTGATATCATTGTCCTCAACTTTTATTTGTGTTTTTTTCCCATCTATACATTTTTTTTCTGGTTTCTCCACTTCATTTCTACTTTAAGTTTTCCTAGATCACAAAGGTACCAGTGTCAGGTATTCAAACCTCATATTTAAATCAGTATGTACTTTTCTCAGTTCTCAAGTGCATTTTTAAAATATTTCTGCTTTTAACAAAAAAAAGTGCACAGAATAAGTTTAAGGGTCTTGAAATATGAAATCTTCATTTCAAAATACCACACTGAATATATGAGATCTAGAGTTTGGGTAGTTAAACTTGCTTCCAGATTTCAAACACTGCTTTTTATTGAGTGCATACTATATGGAATCTTAAATTTAATTACAGGTTAGTTATCCATTAATTAATAAATATTAGTCATAGGAAGACACATTCTAGTTAACAACATTGCTGTTATATGGATGTCCTACATATCTAAATGCTCTCTGGAAAATTTAACACCTACAAAGCCAGTATATTGGCTACACTAAAAATTTGTTGAAAAAAAGAAAGTAAATATTCAAATGCACCACAAATACCCAAACACTAATGTGAATAACCTTGGAAAACAACTGTTCCAACAGTGTCCACTGAGTCCTAGTGGCATAGAATACCGCATAATGAATAATGGGCCTGTTTCAAAACCTGCAGTAACATTCTCAATAAACTTTCCATATTTCTAAGATGCTTTCCATACAGCCTTGTTTTAGTCAGCTTTTTCACTGCTGTGACGAAAAGACCTGACAAGAAGAATTTTAGAAGAGGAGAAGTTTGTTTAGGAGTTCATGCTTTTAAAGGACTCAGTCCATAGAAGGCCAGCTGCATTCCTAGGGGCTCCAGTTGAGGCAGAATATTATGGCGGACTAGTGTAGCAGAGGGAAGCATCTCACATAATGATCAGGCAGCAGAGAGAAAGACTCCGGCTCCCCACTTACAAAATATATACCCCTCAAAGCATACACCCAACGACCCACCTCCTCCAGCCACACCTCACCCACCTTCAGTTACCACTCAGTTAATCCCATCAAGAGATTAATTCACTAATTGGGTTAAGGCTCTCATAATCCAATTATTTCTCTTCTGAACCTTCTTTTTTATAAATTTTAATTAATGTATTTGTTCTAATCAGTTATACATAATAGCAGAATGCTCTTCAATCCATTACACACAAATAGAGCACAATTTTTTGCTTCTCTGGTTATACCTAAAGTAGGTTCACACCATTCATGCAATCATACATGTACCTAAGTTAATGACGTCTGTCTCATTTCACCATCTTTTCCAACCCATGCCTCCTCTTCCTCCCCTTCACCCCATCCAAAGTTCCTCCACTCAGCCCATGCCTTCCCCCCATTATGGATTAGCACCCACCTATCAGAGAAAACATTTGGCCTTTGGTTTGGGGGGATTGGCTTACTTTGCTTAGCATGATATTCTCTAACTCCATCCATTGACCTGAAAATGCCATAATTTTATTCTTTTTTATTGTGGATATTCCATTGTGTATATATACACACACCACAGTTTCTTTATCCATTCATTATTGAAGGGTATTTAGGTTGGTTCCACAATTTGGCTATTGTGAATTGTGCTACTGTGAATAATTGATGTGGTTGCATTACTGTAATATGCTGTTTTTTTTTTAAGTCCTTTGGATATAAACCAATGAGTGGAATAGCTAGGTCAAATGGAGGTTCAATTCTAAGTTTTCTGAGGAATCTCCACACTGCTTTCCAGATTGGCTGCACCGATTTGCAGTCCCACAGGAATGTTTGTGTGTACCTTTTACCCCCACATCCTCACCAACACTTACTGTTGTTTATATTCTTGACAACTGCTCTTCTGACTGGAGTGAGATGAAATCTTACAGTAGTTTTGATTTTCATTTCTCTAATTACTACAGATGTTGAATATGTTTTCAGATATTTGTTGATCAGTTTTATATCTTTGTCTATGAATTGTCTGCTTAGCTCCTTAGCACATTTATGGATTGAGTTGTTTGTTAGTTTGTTTGTTTGTTTGGTGTTAAGTTTTTTGAGTTCTTTATATATTCTGAATATTAGTGCTGTATCTGACATGCATGTGGCAAAAATTTGCTCCCAAAATGTAGGCTCTCTTTCACCTCATTGATTGTTTCTTTTGCTGAGAAGAAACTTTTTAGTTTGGATCCATCCCATTTATTTGAGTCTTGATTTTATTTCTTGCACTTTAGGAATATTGTTAAGAAAATCAAGGCCTAATCCGGCATGATGAAGTTTTTTTTTTCTTTTTCTTCTATTAGTCATAAGGTCTCTGGTCTAATTCCTAGGTCCTTAATCCACTTTGAGTTGAGTTTTGTACATGGTGAGAGATAGTTTAGTTTCATTTTGTTTTCCCAGCACTTTGTTAAAAGGCTACCTTTTCTCCAATGTGTGTTTTGGTGCCTTTGTCTAGTATGAGGTAACTGTATTTATGAGGGTTTGTCTCTATGTCTTCTATTCTGTTCCATTGGTCTACATGTCTATTCTGGTACCAATACCATGCCGTTTTTGTTACTCTTGCTTGGTAGTAAATACTTTAAGGTCTGGTATTGTGATGCTTCCTGCTTCATTCTTCTTGCTAAGGATTGCTTTTGCTATTTTGGGTCTCTTATTTTTCCAAATTAATTCATGATGGCTTTTTCTATATTTATAAGTAATGATGTTGGGATTCTAATTGGAATTGCATTGAATCTGTATAGTGCTTTGGGTATTATGGCCATTGTGACAATATTAATTCTTCTTATCCAGGAGCATGGGAGATCTTTCCATCTTCAAAGGTCTTCTTCAATTTCTTTCTTCAGTGTTCTGTAGTTTTCATTGTAGAGGTCTATGACTTTTTGTTAAATTAATTCCCAAGTGTGTTTTTTGTTTTTGTTTTTGAGACTATTGTGAATGGGGTAGTTTTCCTAATTTCTCTTTCAGAGGATTCATCAGTGATGTATAGAAATTCATTTGATTTATGGGTATTGATTTTATATCCTGCTACTTTGCTGAATTTGTTTATTAATTCTAGGAGTTTTCTGGTGGAAATTTTTGGATCCTCTAAATATAGAATCATGTTGTTGGCAAATAAGAATAGTTTGATTTCTTTTCCTATTCATATACCTTTAATTTCTTTCATCTAATTGCTATGGTTAGAGTTTAAGGACTATGTTGAATAGAAGTGGTGAAAGAGGACATTTTTAACTTGTACCAGTCTTTAGTGGTACAAGTCAAAATTTTTCTCCATTTTTCTCCATTCAGAATCATGTTGGCCTTGGATTTAGCAATAGATAGTTTTTACAATGTTAAAGTTTGTTCCTACTATCCCTACTTTTTATAGTGTTTTGAACATAAAAGAGTGCTATATTTTGTCAATGCTTTCTCTGCATTAATTGATATAATTATTTGATTCTTATCCTTAAGTCTATAGATGTCATGAATTAACATTTATTGATTTCTGTATGTTGAACCCACCTTGCATCCCTAGGATGAACCCCACTTGGTCATGGTACACACTTTTTTTGAGAATTTTAATATTTATTTATTTATAGTTTTCAGCAGACACAACATCTTTGTTTTGTATGTGGTGCTGAGGATCGAACCCCGGCTGCACGCATGCCAGGCGAGCGCGCTACCGCTTGAGCCACATCCCCAGCCCACATGGTGCACATTTTTAAAAATATGTTTTTATATATAATTTGCCAGAATTTTATTGAGAATTTTTGCTTCTATGTTCATCAGGGATATTGGTCTAAATTTTTCTTTTCTTCATATGTGTCTGTCTGGTTTTGGTATCAGGATAATACTAGCCTCATAGAATGAGTTTGGAAGGCTTCTCACCTTTAGTATTTGATGGAATAATTTAAGAAGTATTGGTATCAATTCTTCCTTGTAGGTCTTGTACAACTCAGCTGTGAATCCATCTGGTCCTGGGCTTTTCTAGGTTGGTAGGCTTTTTTTTTTTTTAATATTTATTTTTTAGTTATCGCAGACACAACATCTTTGTTTGTATGTGGTGCTGAGGATCGAACCCGGGCCGCACGCATGCCAGGCGAGCGCGCTACCGCTTGAGCCACATCCCCAGCCCAAGGTTGGTAGGCTTTTGATGGCATCTTCTATTTCCTTGCTTGAAATTGATCTGTTTAAATTGAAAAACAGATTAGCCAATGTATATGTCCTCTTGACTCAGTTTGGGTTGATCGTATGCCTCTAGAAATGTGTCAGTGTCTTTGAGGTTTTCTATTTTACTGGAGTATAAATTTTCAAAATAGTTTCTAATTATCTTCTGGATTTAAATAGTGTCTATCATGATATTTCCTTTGTCATCACAAATTTTGGTAATTAAGTTTTTTCTCTCTTCTTTTCATCAGAGTGGCTAAGGGTTTGTTGATTCTATTTATTTTTTAAAAGAAGCAGCTTTCTGTTTTATCAATTTTTTTGCATTGTTTCTTTTACTTCGATTTCATTAATTTCAGCCCTAATTTTAATTATTTCCTGTCTTCTTCTACTTTTGGTGTTGGTTTGTTCTTTTTCTAGAGTTTTGAGATGTAATGTCAAATCATTTATTGGTTGACTTTTTCTTCTTTTAATTAATGAGCTTAATGCAATGAACTTTCCTCTTAGCATTACCTTCATGGTATCCAGAGATTTTTACTTATTCTGTTCAATAAAGACAGCCTGTCCCATGTTGTTGAGACTATGTAATTCTCTATTTTTGATCAAAAGAATATAAAATAGGCATCTTTACAGCTGGAAATGGCTATGATGTCATTTCTAATTAGGAAATAAATTAACAGCTCAAGAAAAGATGATGGTTAAAAGAATTATAAGTAGAATAAACTGATGGCAATGAAATTGCAATTTAAAAAAATCTCACTGTTCTAATGGAGAGATTAGCAAACTTTTCCTGTAAATTTCCAGATGATAAATACATTAGACTTTTTGTGCCATACATTCTGTATTGCAGCTACTCAACTTAGCCAATCTATATGATAACAGCCATAGAAAATATATAACTGAATGTGTATGGCTTTGTTCTAACTGAACATTTTTTTTCAAAATAAGCATTGGACTAGGTTTGGCTCATTGGCTATTGTTTGAAACTCCCATCTTTAACATTCAATGATTTAGAAATTGCAATTGTTTAGAAGACAATCATTTTGAATAACAGTTTTCAACAATCCTTGTTCTACTTAGCAGATAATTAATTTTTCCCTTTTAGCAAATAATTTTCTTGTGGGCAAAGACAAAGGAAGAAAAGAATCCAGTTGATAGTGCAAATGTCATACTAGATTTTTCTCTATATTGTAAAACAATTTTCAAGTCAATATTAGTACCTACAAAGCATTGTGATAAAATTTTCCAGAAGTCAAAGTGAGTACAATTTACCGAATACATTGTAGGAGCCCTATCATTTATGCAGTGGGGCATACTGATTATCGAGACGACTCAGCAAGCTGTACTGATCAGGCTTCTCATACCAGAGTGTGTTTGTTTCGTCATAAAGAAGCCATCATTTCTACAAGTCCCTTGCTGTATTTCAAAGACAAATATATTTTTTTTCTGTATTCAAAGAGGTAGTACACTCTTGAATGAACTGCTGCTGATCACTTTAGGAGCTTTTGAACTGAAAATCAAAGTAGATGAATATTTCAGCTCAATCAAAACACAAAACAAAATTATCTCTTCATTGTGAATTTTCTACACTTCTCTTTCCAAAACTGAAACTCCTCAGTGAAACTGAAAAATAAAGAAACATAATATACCCGGATGCTTTCCATTCATTTTCCTATTTTATGACTCACAGATGTATTAAATAAATTGTGTTGCCAGAGTCAAAGGAAAGAGCTATGAACTGATAAGAGAGCTGGGTTCAAGTTCTTCCTTTGCTAATAGATAGTTGTGAGTCCCTGAGTAGTCTGGTATAGAGCAAAAATATTCTAGAGAATTGAAAGCAGGTGGAAACCTAGGGGTTGTACAAACTTCTATGGACACAGCCTCACCAGAAGCAGAAGAAATAAAAGCATTTTTCAATATACACCCAGGTGATTTGACTTTTTTTTGCCCAGTGATCCAGGATAATAAATCAGTGCACCTTGTAAGGCTCTAAGGAAGATATAATGCTTCTTTGAAGAATCTTCTCTTGAGAATCAAGATGTTGACTAGATTAGGAGTGATGTCTAAAGTTCCTGATGAGAATTGGCATCTCACTGTATAAGGGGCCAAGTTGCTATTGGGTGCCCTCCGTGTAACTAGGGGCAACTAAGTTTCTAGAACAATTCTCTGTCCCTGATATGCAATTCAGAGTTTCTATAGAAAAAAACAACTGTGGGTGAGATTAAGATTGGTTCTAAGGCTTTTCCTGAAGAGGCAAGGGCAGAGAAGACAAACTCTTGGAAATGGAAGATCAAAGGAAATGAAGGCAGGTAGATACAGTCCATAAAAGAGAACTCCCTATGGTTCTCATCTGGAAGATCTTAAAGAGATTGCCATTTTAAGGCAGGCACTTTATCAATCACTGAGTTATTGAGAACTATGGCATCAAGTCTGGTTCTAGGGCAGATTCGTGATGATTATTGATGATTATTGATTTCATCCTCTTAATAGATTACAGGCAGTATAACTATTTCTCATAGACACACACAAAGAAGAAGGCATACATACAAACTGAACATGTGGATATAAAAGAGTTAAAAAGTCCACTACATACCTGTTTAAGCCACCCTCCTAAGAATCATACCACCTTTCTTTGTTGGTGAAGCAATGATGAAAGATAAGCAAGAAGCATTTGAAGAAAAAGTTAATCATTTGAGCAATGAAAGAAAGCCTTCTAGAGAGCATGTGGCCAAAAGATACTCACACTGCCTCCTACAGCCATTGCCAACTATAGAATGCATCTCCAGCTCTCAGAGGCACCCCCTGCTGTTACTACACAGCAACAACTATGACTCCTGTTTAATTCTTCCAATATCAAAAGGAGGGGAACTTCAAATGTGAATGGTTTAATGGAAGCATCAAATCTTTATGGACTAAACAAAGCATTTCCAGTGTAAGAAATATTAAGTTCCTAGCAGCTGACACAGAATGAGTACAATCAAGAAGTTTTCTGTCTGGTTTGGACCTTAAAATATTTACATTGCAGATGATAGGAGACAGATCAACATAAAATCCAGAATGCAGGAAAAAAAAAAAAACTCTTGGATTTATCATTTGTGCCTAAAACCTTGAACTTTCATTTTGGGAATAAGTATTTTTAATTTTAAACAAAATAATTCTATATGCTAACATCCAAGTCAGTTCAACAAACTCATAGTTATGAGGAAAACTATGCTAAGATGCCATTGTCTTTCCAAATCACTGGTTTCTAAAGTTATTCTTTCATTAGACACTTGAATCAAGTGTCCTATGATAGATAGGACCACAAGGCAGTTTCTCCTTAGGGATATAGAATATGCAAAGACAATTATAGTACTAATGCTAGGATATATATTTTTCCAACAAATAATTATCGAACAACTTTTTCCCCTCAAGTAAGTGCTGACAATATACTCTTCATATAGATCCGAGTATGCTACTACCAGGAGCCCTGTTTCAGTCAGCCTTTTCACCACTGTGACTAAAATATGCAACCAGCACAAATTGTAGAGAAGGAAAAGTTTATTTAGGGGCTCACGGTTTCAGACGTTTGGTCCATAGGCAGCTGGCTTCATTCCCCCAGCTGGATATGAAGCAAAACATCATGGCAGAAGAGTTTATTGGAGGGAAACAGCTCACATGATGATCAGAAAGCAGAAAGAGACTCTATTAGCCAAATACAAAATATATACCCCCCCAGCCACGTTGTCAATGCCCCACCTCCTCCAACCACACCCTACCAGCCTTCAGTTACTACTCAATTAGTTCCATCAGGGGATTAATTCTCTAATTGGGTTAAGACTCTCATAATCCAATCATTCTTCCTCTGAACCCTCTTGCATTGTTTCACAAATGAGCTTTCGGGGGACACCTCACATCTAAACCATAACAAGCCCCACTTACCCAAGAGAGAAACTGGACAATTTTCAGTTCCTTAGCAAGAACAGCAGAGTTTATATTAGGAATAAGCTACTTATAATTTGCGTTGAGAGTGTCGGCTGTTAGGTCAGCTGGTTTCCTCTATGCATTCACCTACAGAATCTTCTATGAGGTGGGTCTCACCTAGAGAGTCAAGATTTTGATACCCAGAATATAAAAACTAGCTAGTCAACCTTAACTATGAACTCCTTATGGAATTTGGTTTTACCAAGACTTATCTATGACCAAACATCCTACATTGAGGATTACACTACAAGGGTGGAAATTAGTCTTTCCGGACAATTGAATGGAGAGCATGTCCTTTAGACCCAGGTTCCTCAAATAACGCCCATATCAGGAGGCCTTCACAGCATCAAGATAGCAATTGTTACACATTTAAGCCCTTTTGTGAAGCAAAGACATGCTTTCTTTCTGATGAAGGTAAAAATCCAGAGGTTTTGGCCATCTACTGTATAAGGGGCAAGGTGGGAAGTTCTATATTAGCAGGTAAAAATCCTAGCTGGTATATTCACCCAGAAGGGAAGTTATCTTAGCACTTAGAAGAGATAAGCTACAAGGGAGCCTTCAGGCAGACCAATATTTTCCTCAAATTGGATTTCTCTAATCCCTGAACTGTGACCAGCAAAGACTTCAGCCTGGAAAATTGATTTTTCAACTACACTTCCTGAGGACTCACCAGAGCCACAAAGTAAAAGAAACAATAATTCTTCTTTGTCCACTGCATTGATGAAGAGAAATCACATAGTATTTTTATACCCACTAGTATAACTGAGACATAGTCTTGCAATTGGTCACCTCTTCATAGTTAAAATATTGTGTTTGCTAAGGGAAGAAGATTGTTTATGTACTGAGTGGGATGAAGCCATATACAACTATTTTGCTCATTTTGATTTCTTTTGGTTTTGTTCAATAAATATTGAACTTCCTGGCCAGAGATTCTTCAAATGCTCAAGGAAAGAAGGACAGCGAAGATAAAGTGTGGCCTCAGTAAGAACCCGAAGACAAATGGATCATAGGTCCAGCCCTTAAGGAGTTGGAAAGCAGAGGTTTTTGTATTCTACAGTGATGACACAAGTTAATAAAAATAAAGAATTGTTTTGGTAGAAATGTCCAGGTGTGTTTCTGTTTTAATAGCTTTGAGTTCATATTATTGTACACCACCATATGTGAGCAAACAGGCCAGGCATAGCTCAGTCCATGATAAATGATAAGGTTGATGAAGCAATGAGAGTTCCACGTGTGCGCCTCCACCCAGGAGGAGGAGAGCAGCCTTTTAAACACCTTAAAAGGAGGAACACCTCCACCAAGGGAAGTAAGTGGATTTTCAGTCATCTTCCCTGAGCACTTCCAGAAGAAAAAGAAGAGTTTTATTTTGTGCTATTTTCTCCAATCTCCTTTGAAATCTTTTCTGGTTCTTCCTAGTTTTTCACCTGTAAATAATTCAACAGGTAAATTCCTTATTGTCATAGCACAGGGACATGTCATCTAGAG
Source organism: Spermophilus citellus (assembly GCF_964194105.1). NCBI lineage: Eukaryota > Metazoa > Chordata > Mammalia > Rodentia > Sciuridae > Spermophilus > Spermophilus citellus. The sequence continues at coordinate 71,823,095 of NC_138188.1, forward strand.
ACGCTGATTAAGATACATTTTTTACAATGTTCTTACCTACTCTTTAATAACAGAAACTTTTAATTAGGTATTTTTGATTTTTAGCATTAGATTTTCTTTCTTGTCAAAAAAAAAAGATAATAACATCAAGTTAGGCATTTTAGCACTGTTATTAGCTTGCAAGCTATCAAGAATTTTAGAGATCATTTTCTCTATCATTTTTCATATTGGGCCAGGTTTACATAACACTAAATATTAGGTAATTATTTAAGTTTTATCTCTCTAAGAAGTTTGCAAGTTTCTTACGGACAAGATCTATTAAGAATGGATTTATTTTTAAAATACTACAGCAATAGCACCTGGCAGGAATGAATTTTTCTTCCATAAATATATTATGGGGCTGGGGTTGTGGCTTGGTGGTAGAGCGCTCCCCTAGCATATGTGAGGCACTGGTTGATTCTTAGCACTGCATATTAATTAATCAATTAATTAACTAAAGGTCTATCAACAACTAAAATAAATTATAAAAATGATATCATGTATGTTTCTTCAACATCTAAAATCTATATCAGTTTCCAACATTTATAAATTATTCCATTACTCTTGGATATCTAAATTTCAACATCTATTCAATCCTTCTTTAATCTCTAGTTATTATTTTAAATGTATATTGTTATTTTAATTTGATATATAGTAATTGAACATATTTGTGGGGTGTAACATTTATATATATATATATATGTAACATATATATACATTTATATATATATGTTATACATATAGAGAGATAGAGATATAAAACATTTATCTATATATACACAAAAAAATGTGCCATGATAAGATCTGAGTGATTGGCTTATCTATCATCTCAGGTACATTTCATTTCTTTCTGTTGGAAACATTCAAAATTCTATTAGCTGCTTTGAAGTGTTCAATTAATTGCTGTCAACCCTAACCATCTTTCTGTATTAGAGATTAGAAATTATTCCTTCTAACAAACTGCATCTTATACCCATTAACCACAATGGGTATGCAAATGACCAAATGTCATAACTTTTATATCTGAATAATTCTCCATTGTTCACATATGCCACATTTTCTTTATCTATTCATCTGTTGAGGAACACGTGGGATGATTCCATTTCTTGACTACTGTGAATGGTGCTGCAATAAACATGGAAGTGTGGATGTCTCTTCAACATACTGATTTCATTTGATTTGATACGGTATTTAGGAGTGGGACCGCTGGATAATATGGTAGTTCTATTTCCAGCTTTTTTGGGGAAAACTCCATACCATTTTCCATGATGACTATACTGATTTACATTTCTGCCAACAGTGTCTGGGAGCTCCCTTTCTCCACATCCTCATTTGTTTTTGTTTTTGTCTTTTTAGTAAAACTATTCCAACGGGGATGGTAATCTCTAGTTATTCATAAGTGGTCTTTTCAACTAAGGCATAAAGTATAAGAAGATCATAATTTCAGGTAGAAAAGGCATTCATCTTTAAGAAAAACTACTTCTATCAAACTTCTGTGTCCCTCTAAGGAAAATATTTTAATGGGTTAGGTGGTAATGTATAAATTTCTTTCTAGCATTAAAATCTTGGGCTATATAATAAAATTTCCTGAAATCAGATTCAGTCTCCATGTCTTGCCTAACTGGTTCAAAATGTTCAAATTTAATACTACATGAAAATTCAAACTTTCATATGTTTTCATTTAACATAGAATTTAAACATATACACCTCTTTAGATTACACTCTAAGGACCTATGCTTTTGTTGAGATGATAAAGTATTTTTACAAGAGGGATATTCTGCAAAATTGACATTCCAAAGGTAGAACTTGGATCAATGGTCAGAGTTTGCAAAGAGATAGGTCCAAGATCAATATATCAAGACCTTTTAAACAGAGTTTTACAATAAATGGATTGGATGTCCATGGGGTATTGGGTTAGGCACTCCAGGGAATTAAGGTAGAATCTAACTAACCACTTGGCATTAATGACAAATTGAACTGAAAGAACTTTAAAGTTTTTTTTTGCATCATGAAGTGTGAAGTGTTAACACCCAGTCAAGATTTCTGACCTTATTTTTCCTAATCAGTGTCTTTCAGATGTGTTAACTGAAAGAAACACTTTAAAAATAATTTTATAATATTAAGGCATTTAGACACTTTAAAGATCAAAGACAGCAGAGGGTTTGAGATGTACTTCTTTTTTTATTAAAAGGGATAGGTATCTCTCAGAACCCATATAGTAAGCTGTATTTATGATGTTTTTCCCTAGTAAAAAAAAATCAGTTGTAATAGGTAGAAACCATAGCCAACTGTCTGGTATATTAGATGGTTAGTTAACAGTCTTAGGAATCTTAATAGTTATTGTCATCCATCTATGAAGTCATTCTGAGATAAATGCACTAAAGGCATGGAAAAGGCATAGCTTTGGAATATAAGTTACATCTGAGAAGCAGTTACTTTCTGGGACACAGACCACTTTGAAAATCCAATCAAAGCAATGGACAAGGGATGTTGAATACAGGAAAACATGACAGTGACTCCTTTCTCATCCTTTCCACCACTACATCATTCACACAAGATGTATTTTTACAGTCTTAGAGCACATGGAGCAATTACTTTATGTTCCATAAATAATGATGCTATATTTATTGGTCCCTTAGAAGTTCCAAATCATGCTGGGTTTCTGGCCTGCTGAGACTTATGGTAGCTTTGTTTCAGTAAGATTTGAACTCTGTTGTGGTCATCCTAGAAAGAATTGGTGAGAAATTTCATTTCCTATGTCTGTACAAGTGCCTGAAAAATAGCTTCAGAGGTTAGAACCAAGGACAAAGTGTTGTGGCCTGTGAAGAGACTTGTTTCTCATAGATCAGATGTTTCCAAACAATGATCCAGGTTTCTTACTCCAGAAAGGTGAGAGATGAATCGGATAACCCAAGAAGTTAGAAGCGAGCAGAGAGACCAGAAACCAGGGAATATCTGCCAGCAACTCAACAGGGCTCAATAACCTACACAACTTTGTACAATCTTAAATATCTTTAATATACAATTGCTACTTAACACAATGAAATTGACAGACCTGAGCCTGGCAAATCTAAGAAAAGCTTTCATTCTGTGAAAAGGGCTGGAATGCTAGAGTTGATGATCAAGAAAGACAATCAATGTTGAGGTAAGTTCCTGTTATCCCTAGTTTTTCTAATGTTTTGAACATAAAGGGATGCTGTACTTTGTCAAATGCTTTTTCTGCGTCTATCAAGATGATCATATGGTTCTTATCTTTAAGTCTATTGATGTGGTGAATAACGTTTATTGATTTCCGTATATTGAACCAGCCTTGCATTCCAGGGATGAATCCTACTTGATCATGGTGCACGATCTTTTTGATATGTTTTTGTATATGATTTGCCAGAATTTTATTGAGGATTTTTGCATCTAAATTCATTAGGGATATTGGTCTGTAGTTTTCTTTCTTTGAGGTGTCTTTATCTGGTTTGGGAATCAGGGTGATATTGGCCTCATAGAATGAATTTGGAAGCTCTCCCTCTTTTTCTCCCTTTTTTCTGAAATAGATTGTGGAGTATTGGTATTAGTTCTTCTTTCAAGTTCTTGTAAAACTCTGCTGTATATCCATCTGGTCCTGGGATTTTCTTGGTTGGTAGTCTTTTGATGGCTTCTTCTATTCCTCACTTGATATTGGTCTGTTTAGGTTGTTTATATCTTCCTGAGTCAATCTGGGTAGTTCATATGTCTTAAGGAATTTATTGATGCCTTCACTATCTTCCATTTTATTAGAGTATAGTGTTTCAAAATAATTTCTAATTATCTTCTGTATTTCTGAATTGTCTGTTGTGATGTTGCCTTTTCATTGTAAAAGCTATATATGCTAAGCCTCAGGCTAGCATCATTCTAAATGGAAAAAAAACTGAAGGCATTCCCTCTAAAATCTGGAACAAGACAGGGATGCCCTCTCTCACCACTTCTATTCAATATAGATCTTGAAATACAGGCCAGAGGAATTAGACAGACAAAAGAAATTAAAGGTATTAAGATAGGAAAAGAAGAACTTAAATTATCACTATTTGCGGATGATATGATCCTATACCTAGAAGACCCAAAAGGGTCTACAAAGAAACTACTAGAGCTAATAAATGAATTCAGCAAAGTGGCAGGATATGAAATCAACACGCATAAATCAAAGGCATTCCTGTATATCAGCGACAAATCGTCTGAACTGGAAATGAGGAAAACCACCCCATTCACAATATCCTCAAAAAAAATAAAATACTTGGGAATCAATCTAACAAAAGAGGTGAAAGATTTATATAATGAAAACTACAGAACCCTAAAGAGAGAAATAGAAGAAGATCTTAGAAGATGGAAGAATATACCCTGTTCATGGATAGGCAGAACTAACATCATCAAAATGGTGATATTACCAAAAGTTCTCTATAGGTTCAATGCAATGCCAATCAAAATCCCAATGGCAATTCTTGTAGAAATAGATAAAGCAATCATGAAATTCATAAGGAAAAATAAAAGACCCAGAATAGCAAAAGCAATTCTAAGCAGGAAGTGTGAATCAGGAGGTGTAGTGATACCAGATTTCAAATTGTACTACAGAGCAATAGTAACAAAAACAGCATGGTACTAGTACCAAAACAGGCGGGTGGACCAATGGTATAGAATAGAGGACACAGAGACCAATCCACAAAATTACAACTATCTTATATTTGATAAAGGGGCTAAAAGCATGCAATGGAGGAAGGATAGCATCTTTAACAAATGGTGCTGGGAAAACTGGAAATCCATATGCAACAAAATGAAACTGAATCCCCTTCTCTCGCCATGCACAAAAGTTAACTCAAAATGGATCAAGGACCTTGATATCAAATCAGAGACTATGCGTCTGATAGAAGAAAAAGTTGGCTCTGATCTACATATTGTGGGGTCAGGCTCCAAATTCCTTAATAGGACACCCATAGCACAAGAGTTAATAACTAGAATGAACAAATGGGACTTACTTAAACTAAAAAGTTTTTTCTCAGCAAGAGAAACAATAAGAGAGGTAAACAGGGAGCCTACATCATGGGAACAAATGTTTACTCCTCACACTTCAGATAGAGCCCTATTATCCAGAGTATACAAAGAACTCAAAAAATTAAACAATAAGAAAACAAATAACCCAATCAACAAATGGGCCAAAGACCTGAACAAACACTTCTCAGAGGAGGACATACAATCAATCAACAAGTACATGAAAAAATGCTCACCATCTCTAGCAGTCAGAGAAATGCAAATAAAAACCACCCTAAGATATCATCTCACTCCAGTAAGATTGGCAGCCATTATGAAGTCAAACAACAACAAGTGCTGGCGAAGATGTGGGGAAAAGGGTACTCTTGTACATTGCTGGTGGGACTGCCAATTGGTGCGGCCAATATGGAAAGCAGTATGGAGATTCCTGGGAAAGCTGAAAATGGAACTACCATTTGACCCAGCTATTGCCCTTCTCGGACTATTCCCTGAAGACCTTAAAAGAGCGTACTACAGGGATACTGCCACATCGATGTTCATAGCAGCACAATTCACAATAACTAGACTGTGGAACCAACCCCGATGCCCCTCAATAGATGAATGGATTAAAAAAATGTGGCATTTATACACAATGGAGTACTACAAAGCACTAAAAAATGACAAAATTATGGAATTTGCAGGGAAATGGATGGCATTAGAGCAGATTATGCTAATTGAAGCTAGCTAGTCCCTAAAAAACAAATGCCAAATGTCTTCTTTGATATAATGAGAGCAACCAAGAACAGAGCAGGGAGGAAGAGCAGGAGGAAAAGATTAACATTAAATAGAGTCATGAGGTGGGAGGGAAAGGGAGAGAAAAGGGAAATTGCATGGAAATGGAAGGAGACCCTCATTGCTATACAAAATTACATATAAGAGGTTGTGAGGGGAATGGGAAAATTAACAAGGAGAGAAATGAATTACAGTAGATGGGGTAGAGAGAGAAGATGGGAGGGGAGGGGAGGGGGGATAGTAGAGGATAGGAAAGGTAGCAGAATACAACAGTTACTATTATGGCATTATGTAAAAATGTGGATGTGTAACCGACGTGATTCTGCAATCTTTGTAATGTTTTGAATAACCATTAAAAAAAAAAGAAAGACAATCAAGTATCTGGTGATAAGAATTGCTAGAGGAGATAAATTAAGAGCTGAATAAAAATACATGCACTTGAAAAAAAAATTTGAGTGAAGCATAAAGATTTCTGGGCTAGCAGATAAAATTTTCCAACTTGAAAACTCAACACATGAGTTAGAGAATAATGCACTACTGATGCCCAAATTAGTGACTTAGAAGATCAAATGTGAAAAATCTCACATTATTTTAAGAAACAGAGCAAGCTACAGAGATAAAAATCACCTGAGGAAAAATAAGTTAAGAAAATTAAAGGACAAGTTCAGAAAACATAAATGAGAATATCATTAGAGGAGAAATAAGAACAGGTAGAAGAAAAACAAATAAACAAATATTAGAAGGAAAATTTCCTAACAATGGTAATAGACCTGAGTCTGCAAATTCCAAGGGCTCACGAAGACTGGCTTAATGAAAAACATAACTAACCATACCCTGGTAATTTCTGGAACTTAAAAATGTTTTAGACTTTACAACTGAAAGACTAACTAAGCTAAAGTGAAAATTAAAGTCAGACTAGTATCAGACATTCCATCATCAGAGTGGAGTAACTAGTAGCCAGGGGAGCAGCATCTCCAAAATCACAGCTGGGAAACGATTATAATCCAAGAATCATACACCCAAATGGTATCTCAATTTCTGATTGAGGTGAAAAAATATTTTAGGATATATAAGACTTCAGAGAACATATTACCTTTGTACTATCTCTAGGAACACATCAGAACATTTCTTAATCAATGAAAAAATAAAGATGAGTTATCAGCAGTATTGTTGCTAAAGTGTACCACCAAAAACAAAGAAATTGGGTAGGAGAGGGAAAAGTAAACCCAATCTAATATAATAAAAGATAAGATGGAAAAGTATTTCTAAATTAACAAGAGAGAAGGTGGGCAGATTGAATAGAAGCAGGAGTACAGCAGAAACAATAAAGAAAAAGGAAATATGGAAATAAAATTAAAGTCTAAATCATGAAGAGAAAGTGAGACCAAATAAATTTTAAGAGTCTCTAGCAGTGAAGGGAGGTGGAGGGGAAAAGCCAGCTACAGACTTTTGTAAAATAAGCAATTGTTTAAATGTAAAATGAAAGGGCAGGGAAAAGGATATCATATAAATACAAAATAGAAACAGGAACACAAAATAGAAAGTGAGGCGGAAGGAAGACAGTAATCTCAATCAAAAAGGATTTACCATTAAATATAAATATAATTATGAAGTATAAGTAGTTACTACATGAGAGTGGAAAAGTCAGTCTGAGGTTGTAACTACAGTGCTAACTCACAAAGCCAAAACATTTTCTGAAGTGCCAAGATAACATAAAGAGAATAAAAAGGCAATATTGCAAAACTCGTCAATATGCTTTTGTCAGCTGGACTGATCTAGGGGACATAATTTGGGTTGTATAAGAATTGAACAATACATTAAATATAAGTACAAAAAAAAAACCCATACACTTCAATAGAATAGAATCAAAAGTTTCAGTAAATGTATTATCCATGAAATATTTACAAAAATTACTCATATTGGTCAAAAAGACAACCTTAACAAGTTTTTTTAAATAAAATGTATAGGTGACACTCTCTGAACATAATACAGGGCAATTAGAAATTAATAGGTTTACAAAAAATTTAATACAGACAATAGACAAAAGACCAATATCCATACTATACAATGATTCTTATAAAGTCAACTGAAAGGCAAACATTCTAACAGGAAAAAAATTGGCAAAGATTCTGAATGAAAATACACAGAAAAAAAATCCAAAAGCCTAAAAACATGGAAAGCGTGCTCACATTCACTAATTAGTATCAAAAGGGAAAGAACCGAATAAATCATGACATACCTGCATCATGAAAGAATGTGCAGAATTTCAAAACAATGTGTTAAAGGCTTACCACTTGATCTGGAGGGACTTCTGTTGCACATTATTAAGAAATGAAAGATATGAAAACCTACAGACACAGAAAGTAGAACAACGGTATTTCAGGTTGAGTGTGGGAATAGGAATTAACTGTGAATCACAGAAAGAGCATACTGAGATGATGAAAATGTTTAAAACAGACGATAGCGATGGCACAACCCAATAAAGTTATTAAAAGTCATTGAAATGTGCACTTAAAATGTGTGAATTTGTGGTACTTACATGAAATTTTAGTTGCTTAGATTTTTTAAATAAAATTTTAAAGGAAGATTACAGATAAATAGGCATAGCATGATTATTGTTTATTAGATGCTAAAGAAAAAAATAAATTAAAAATGAAATATATGATACTTCTGCATTTATACAAAATTTATGTACGTTATGTGCATAAATATCAATTGTTTTTAAATGTTTCAGTATTGATGATATAATATGATGTATGTACAATGCAATTTATGATTCCACTCTAGGGATGGTATCCCTAATGACATATCTATACTCCGTGGAGGTTATATACATTTATCTGAAATCCACAAATCAGAAATTATCATAACATGTGCTTCTGCTCTCCATAGCTTGATTATCATCTGAACATAGAAACTATCAGAAAAGGGATTTTATTTGTGAAATTACTAGTCATTAATTAGCATGGCAAATGGTACAATGTTGAGAGCCACAGCCAAAGGAGCCCCAGCAAACTTCCAGCTGCCAGCAAACTTCCAGCTGCCGGCTGATGATTGGCTCACAGCGGCCCCAGCAACATCTAGCTGATTGGCTCCTCTGCGGTGATGTTCATTGGGCTGTTTCCCTGCCCTTCAGACTGCCAGCTGATGATTGGCTCACAGCGCCCCAGCAACATCTAGCTGATTGGCTCCTCCACGGAGCTGCTCATTAGGGGACTTCTTTGGCTCCGCCCACACAACCCAGCCAATCGGCCTCAAGAGCAGGAGGATCGTGGGAGGTGGTGAGGTTTGTGTGGGGGTGAGAGGCTTGGGGAAGCCGGTGGTGGCAGTTGGGCTCTGAGGGTTTTTTCCTGAGGAGCTGTTTTGTTTGGCATTTGTAGTTCTAAAAATAAAGTTAGTTTCTTTTGACAAGTGGCTCCTGAATTGTGCCCAGCCAGACTGTGGCAGTACAAGTGGGCTGTCATTGGTAAAGCTAAAGATACTCAACATGTATTCACCAGCTGCAGTACTGTGAGTTCTACCCTCCCTCCCACACCACACAGGAATAAGACATAAGAACCCAGTGGTGTGTAGCCTGAGTTCTCAGGAGAGGTTGCAAAGCTTAATCAGCAAGCATTCCTGTGTGCAGCCAAGGTCAATCAACACAACTAGGAAAGTACCAAAACTCAGCCTCCAGAAATGCTGTAAGTTGTCCACAGTGAACCTTTTATCTAATGTAGAGGTTGAAGTGATAAAAGGACAGCAAACAGGGACTTCTTCAAGCTGACAGATCCTGTTACATAATCTATTTTCTGCATGCTTGTTAATGTTTGATTGTTTAGTAAAGATTGATAAGTGAGTAAGAGTTTGATCTAAGATTTCTTTCCTTTCAACCTGATAGTGAGATTGTAGGAGACTCACCATATTGAACCTCATTAGCTACTGGAATTCCTAGACAAAAGAGCCTCTATAACCAAATCAGCTTATTTACCTTTACGACAATAAAGAAATCAAAATACGGGCTGGGGATGTGGCTCAAGCAGTTGCGTGCTCGCCTGGCATGCGTGCGGCCTGGGTTCAATCCTCAGCACCACATACAAAGATGTTGTGTCCGCCGAAAACTAAAAAACAAATATTAAAATTCTCTCTCTCTCTCTCTCTCTCTCTCTCAAAAAATAATAAAAAAATAAAAATAAAAATACCTTTAAAAAAAAGAAAACTGGGCTGGGGATGTGGCTCAAGCGGTAGCGCGCTCGCCTGGCATGCGTGCGGCCCGGGTTCGATCCTCAGCACCACATACCAACAAAGATGTTGTGTCCGCCAAGAACTAAAATATAAATATTAAAAAAAATTCTCTCTCTCCTCTCTCTCTCCTCTCACTCTCTCTTAAAAAAAAAAAAAAGAAAACTATAGAATATCTCTTTATGGAAAAACATGTGCCATAAGTAAACATAAACAAATTTTTCACATTTAAGTTTTAGGATATTACAGATTTGTCCAAGTCCATTCAGAATCTACTCCCAATATGTCAGGTCTTGAACCCCATCTGAGCATGTATATTCAAATATAGGCATATATATATTCAACCCTTCCCTCAGTAGGTAAGATGTGAAAGTCAAAGAACACAGATAAGTCCTCAATTCTATTTAGTTATTCTAAAACATGTGGGAGTAGACTTAGAAAAAAGGTACTTCAAGATGGAGTATTTTGTGGTCACAGAGATGTGCAGTTCTTGCTTTGTCAGTGTGGATGAGTGGGCGTGAGTCCATTTGGCTGATTGCTAATCCTGGCCTGCTAGTGCACGGCTGAGGCTTCACCATGGGAAGGACACTGCAGAAGATGCCTAAGTTGCTTGTCAATATGGAAAGCAGAAACATGCTGAAGGGAATGGCCCCCAACTTCATCTCACTTGGGAACACACAGTAAGAGAGATGCCCTAAGATATTAAATTGGGACAGGGACAGGAGAACCTTGAATTCATAATTGGAGATTTCAATTGAAAGGAGACCATTGATAAAGTCTTTTGAGTAGGTCAACGAATGACCTTTATCAGCAAAAGTTACTGAGATGAAAAAAATAATTTAGGCATTTTAAAATGAATAGAAAATTGGGGGTCCAAAAGCAAATAAAGAGAAAAGCAAAATGATAGTGGAATAAGAAAATTGAATAAGAAAAAAAGTAGAAAAAAATAGAAGTATATGTAAGACATTATTTAAGAAGGAAAGCACAAGATATATTGATAATGAAGATACAAAAGACAAAAGACAATTTTCCTGTGGATGTGGATGACATAAATATACAGTCTACCCACTCACCAATACCTAGGGAACCTTCTAAAAGCGCTTCTTCCCATATATTACTTGTCTGTTCCCAAGGGAGAGGATCTTATTCTGAAATTCTAGAATTCTAAAATTCAAAGACAGTTCCTTGTCTTGAAATTTAAAGCTTTCCATAGTATGGTCCAAGCTATCTTTCTCAAACGTACCTTCAGAAAAAATTCTAATTGCAGAAGTTTTGTGAGTTTCTGTTCTCCACATTTCAGAAGCAGATTTATAGCCAGTTTTCTATGATCCAACCCTGGTCAAAAGCCAAACTTTCCCATCCCACCTCTCTAGGTGCTCTGCCCTCCATTCCAGGGTGGAGAGTTAGGGAAGTGAATGAACATACTTTGCATCCAAGAGGAGCACTCTCCAGGAAGGATGGATCTGCAGGGAGGAGGGACCTGATTATAACCATAGACAGAGGAGTGCTAAGCAGCCGTGTGGGGACCCACCATGGCCCTGTGTTTGCCCCATCAGAGTCCATGTTCCTGTTCAAATACTTCCATTTTTTCATTTTACTGTCTCCTGTCATTGAGAGCCCAGCCTCTCTTCCCTTAGCTTCAAGTTACTTTTTAAGTCATTCTCTTATTAAGAAAACTATTCACATGTAAGGTTTTGAATCCTCTGAATCACACTTAATATGCTTAATAATTATGGACGTTGCCCAATGTATCCATGGGTTCCACATTCTTGGATTCAACCAAGATTGAAAATATTCAGGAGAAAAAAAAATGCCTCCTGATGACCATATAGAAACTTTTTTTAATCATTATTCCCTAAACAATGCAGCATAGCAACTAATTGCATCGTGTTTACATTGTATTATGTATTGTAAGTAATCTAGAGATGATTTAAAGTACGAGGGAGGATGTACCTAGGTTATATGCAAATACAATACCATTTTATACAAGAAATTTGAGTATCCTCAGTCTTTGGTATCCTCAGGGCACCTGAAAGCAAATCCCCATGTGTACCAAGGGACAACTATATTTGTAGCCATGATAACTCCAGATTCCCATCTATCCCTGAATAGTTCAAGCTAAAGGAAAGAAGAGGCCCCCTTGAGGTACAAGTAAAAGGAGGAACCATGAAATAGCCCCCTACCTTGTGGCGATGTTCCTTCATATGTCCTAGATTCTACCCATGGCCGATTCATTCTCCAGCAAAAAGTACTTTCCTGTATCCTTGGTACTTAATCTGCCTTTGGTGTCTAAGATACTGTTCTTTGGCTCTTAGTTTCTCAATGTCTCCTTTCCATTACCCCTTTTTTTAATCATTCCACTGCAGACTTCAAGCCCTGTAGCCACACTCCAAGCACTCTCATCATCACAACTATCCTCTATCCAAAATATTAAGTGTAATAACCCTGACCACAATGCTATCTGATAAAATTTCAACCCTGATTCACCCAAAGTCTGCCTTCTACATATTTATACTTGAACTGTTGATCCAACACTGCTAGAGAAAAAAAAAATCAGATCTACTTAAGTTGCTACCATTAAAAATTCATGACCTTGAACTGTCCAGCAATTCTAAAGTTTTCCTCAGGCAAAGCTCTCTCCTGTTCTCCACAATGACTAATTTTAACTTTTCCACTTCCTCAATTCTCTGAACCGGATACTATTCGCCTGCCTGTTGGCAAATGTCCTGACCTACTCTTCAGGAAGATAGAAACCTTCATTGTGGAATTAACAGCTTCTGAGCGCACACCCATGTTTTCTCCTTTTTTCCTCTTGCCATAATTGCGAAAATGCAACATGTATTCTTCCACTCCATTGTGTCCTCATTCAGAAAGATGAATGAGAGTTTCTCCTTGATCTTGGTGGCTCCCTCCCCATTGCTGGACAAGACAGTACCTGAGAATAGTATCTCCTCGTTTTCTGTGGGAGATGGTTCTACTGTTTTCAACTTTCCACAAGGTGTCAAGTCCTATCAGACCAGGAATTTGATACCCAGGACAGTTGATAGAAAGCTACAAAATATCTGTCTATGACTCCCCTAAGTATTTTGGTATTCAAATTTTAACTGTGTATCAATTGCTTACCCAGGCTAGTAAAATAAGGAACAACAGGAGTCAGAGACCCTTCTTGAAGGTTGGCCCCACTGGGGGGATGATGGTCCCCAGCTGATGATAGCCCTCTGCAGACAGTTGAAGGACATGGTGCCTGTAACTAGTTAGCCCACGCTCTGTGAGTCATACTTGTCCTGTAATTTCTAACCTACCCCTACCCCATACTAGCTTTTTCTCAATAAAGCTGAACGTTCTTCAATCAGGAAAATAAAATCCTATTATCCCACCTTAAAACACCTCTTAAATCAATCTCTCCTCCATCTGCACTGCCAAGGCTTATGATATTACCGCAAAAGGCCTTCATCTTATTATATATAATATCTCTGCTTCCCTCGATTTATTCTTAAACTGCAGTTCGAGTCGTCCCAAAGACATAGATACGGTTATATCCTGCTACTTCTCAAACACTTTCAGTGCTTCTCCAGAGCTCTCAACATAAAACACAACATCCCTGGAGAGGCTGTTACTTTCCGTAATTACAGCATCTAGTTATTTACTGAGCACGTGCTGTATGCTAAGCCATAAGCCAGGTGCTTCACATATCTTAGCTTTCCAATGTTTACAAAATGGGGCAACACTGGTACGCAACACCCCACAAACAACAACATTAAAACCATAGAAAGTAACTTCAAAAGGCCTTGAAGGCCTTGCAGCTACCAAGAAGTTGAGTCATTATTTAAACCCAAATCCACTTGTTTTCCTGCCTGGGAGCTTTGCACTATTCCACAATTCCACTCATGGCTGGGGCTTCCCATCTCTCTACCTTGCTCCATAAAATGTAATAAGTAGTTGCTATCATGTGTCCCCCCACCCCAGGATACTTACATACTTGCCTAAATTGAAGTGTTAATTAATTGACTTAAAGTCACACATTCTGTGACAGAAGCCTAAAATCAGTTACTGAATGAGTTAATTTGATCTTGATCTGTGTAAAACAAGGATATCCTTGCTTCCCTAATTAAATATAAATTCCTGAGGGGCATGCATTTCTAGATGCTGTATAAAATCTCTGTGAAATGACGATGAAGACCTAACAAGAGTAGGTTAGGAGTCCAGCTGGAGTCAAACAGAAAGATAGCTATGATTTCACTTGCTAACCACCATTCTCATCCTCATAGCCCTATTTCCTCTTCCCTAGGGAGGTGTATAACCTGTAGAGTTCATATGTAGAGCTCATCTCATGGAAACCAGTTTAATAGTAATAAGCAAATTTTAGTGGAAAACCTCATAACAACACCATGCACACCAGGCTAGTATTAGAAGCACAGGGTTAGACAGACACCAGGCTTGACCCACATCCTCAGGGCTGACTCACAGAGAAGCAGAGAGCAATCACATGACAAGGACCAGCTGAGAGCAATCAACTGACAAGGAGCCAAAGACACTACTTGGTGGAGGCCGAACCAAAGCCCAGGGGCCATGCTAATTTGAAGGCCAGTGGAGTCAGTAATCACTCCTAGACCAGAGACAAGAGTAGATCCCAAGAAAGGTTGAGGGCCAGAAGGTAAAACAAACTGTGGTAGTCAGGAGTAAAATATATGGGGAGAAGGAACAGCAGGAAGACGATAGGATGTCCTGTTCTAATGCATTTCACTATACAGTCCCTTCTCTAATAATTGTGAAAGAATAAGTGAGGTTTTTGTTGTTGTTGTTGTTGTTGTTGTTATTCCAGGGATAAATGAGGTTACCTTGGCACTTTCAGCCCTTAGCACCATCCACATCCTGTTGGTCCTTCTGAACACATGGTCATTATACATCTTAGCTGACAGTTTTGCCACCTTATCAGATTCAAAGAAGAGACAAGTAAGGGTAGTTGTTATTAATACTGAGACCCATTTCATGAGACGTGGTTTCCCTGCGCAGCTAAGATAAATTGGGAAAATCGAGCCCATGTGACTTTTTAGAACCGTTGGAAACTATAATGACTGTTTTGTATTCTGAGCTAAATTATACAATATCTCAGGTTATTTATCTATAAAATGGGGATATCACTTACTTCACATTTTTTTTATTTTTTATTTTCTTGTTCTAGATGGACACAATATCTTTATTTTATGTTTACGTGGTGCTGATGATCAAACTCAGTGCCTTCTAAATTCGAGGCAAGCACTCTACCACTGAGCTACAACACCAGCCCCCATAGATTTCTTAAGAAGATAATAAGGATTAGTCTGTATAAAACACTCAGACAGCAAGCACCTAGTACAAATTGAGCACTCATGTTAAAAGAAAAAAAAATGTAAAGCACACCATCCATAATGCTAAGTGTGTCCCAATACCTTAACATGTAACCATCTCTCCTAAAGAATAGTGCCATCATTCACAAAGAGGCAGGAACTAACATCTATGATCGGCCCTTCAATTTTAAGATGTTTATCCAAAGGTGTGCTGAGTGTAACTCTGAGCTGGACCTCATTGTGCATCCAACTAATCTTGTAACAGAATTCCATGTCATTTGCGATGAGAAAACCTCCCTGACAGGACTAGGTGCTCTGCTTATCCTGCCTTCAAGATCTCACCTCCTTTCAGCACACAGCTTTGATACATATCAGAGTGATATCACAAATCATCAAAATCACACTTCAAACCATATTATAATCATTAAAGCACCCCAAAATGAAAGAGACGACAATATATGAAGGGCAGTAAGAGCTCTGTGCAGGAGAATAACAGAAGGCAACCCAGGCCATATTGGACTGCACAAAGATTAAACAAGTTAAATACACTTTTGTTTAAAACTCTCACTGCTTAACCCTCTCCGGGGTAGGAGTTGAATGAGTGAATTTAGACTAATAACATGATTCCCTGACACTTGTCAGTGTTCATTCAATAAGGTAGACAGTTGGCGCCCACTCTGACTCCGCTTGCAACTATGAAGTAGCACACGGTTCCCAGAGACTTTCTATGAAACTGCAGGCAGGAGCTAAGGGCTCGGAGGCTCAAGAGCTTAAGAAGTGGATTCCTGCTTGCACCTTTTAACACATCAATACACTTGATGATAAATGATTAGCATTCATCTTCTAGCAGTTTAGGACGTGTCATTTTCTCAAGTTCCTATAGTATTTTGCTCTAACCACATTATCATCTGGGTTTTAGTTTGCTTATAGAACTGGATGCTTGATTTTACATTTTTCTCACATGTGCTGTGAACACACACAATGGACTTCAAATCAGAGCATTTGATCTCTCCTTGTGCTTAACTTTTCAGGTAGATGTCACAATTGCCCCTTCGCAGCAATCAAAGCACACTTCCGTCTCTTTCTCTGAAAAAAAAATCGCAGCTCTCTGGTGGGAGGCAAAAGGAGATGGTACATCCTTCACATCCTTAGTTTAGTTTTGAGAGTGAGAAGAGATGAAAGAAGATGAAAACAGACTTCAAAACACACAAAAAAACTCCTGTCTTTACAAAGGAAGAAAATGGTGATATTCAAAAACACCACAGAGGGATGTAAGCAGTATCTCCAACTCCCAAACAAAGACTCTCACAAAAGAAATCTATGTGACCTGAGACAATAAACCTCTGTACAGTTCAGCAGTTGGTTTTATAGACAAAATAGTCAGGCTTTTTACACATCCACCAGTCTGGAACATAAAACTTTTCAATACTCATTGTGACCGAATTATCACCAGCCTGTAATTTCCTCAACACCATCCCATGGAAAATTGAAAGTGAAGGTAAACTATGTAAAGTAACCTAAATCCCCTCATAACAGCCATTTAATCAAAATGAGTTAAAAGTTTATATAAATGACTTGGTATGAATATCCTAGAGTTCATTGAGAGATTATTTTATTCTAGAAACTAACGATGCATTAATGATGAGTTCTATTTTTTTTGTTTAGTTTTGCTTTTTTTTTTAATCTTAAAGAAAGAGTTGACAACTTTAAAAAAAATTAAAGTAGTGCAAATATACCTGCTGGAGAGTTGAGGTCATCACAGGACCCGGATTCTAGACATTAGCATCAACTTGAAGGAAACATAAGGAAGAGTGAGGGGTGGAGAAGGACAGATGGGGCAGGTGGAGTCTGGTGTCTGTAGGTATGGTGTCTTGTGGCCCACCCTGTGATGAGTGTCATCAGAAGGAACTAGCAAGAACAGTGCCTACAGGTGGGGGTCCGGCACTCTGATCACCAGCAGGCAAGACCAGCAAGAAGAAAATGACCTCAGATCCTAGACTGACATGTGATTCCATAAGCGATGGTTTACATAAGATATGACAACTGTTATCAGCACCACCAGCAATGATTTGCCAAGAGAATGGAGAACTGGGCTTTGTGCTTAGCATGTTATGAGAAGCACGTTATTCATGAAGCAAGAATCTCAATTTACAGGTGAGGAAACTGGTACTTGAAGTCCATAGGCTTCCCCAAATTCCTCAGCTAGCAAGTACCAGAACCAGATTTATCCAAAGCCAACTAGGATCCAGAATTTTTGTTGTTGTTTCTTATTTTTTTTCTTTTAATTTTAGCTTTTTAGTTAGACATAGCAGTTGAGTTCATCCTGACAAATCCATATGTGCATGGAAATCAATTTCAGTTTATGACCCCCTCCCCTTTTCTCTCCTATCTTCCCTCCTGTCCTCCATTCTCCTTCCTCTACTCCACTGCCTTTTCACTCATCTATTAATTTATATTCTATTGGTTCTTTATGTTATCCTATCCTCCCCTTCCCTTTCCTTTATTTTACTCTGGCTTCCACATGTGAGAGAAAATATTTGAACTTTGAGTTTCTGAGTTTGGCTTGTTTCACTTAGCATGATATTCTCCATTTCAGAAGTAACAAAGAAGGCCATTACATTCTAGTAAAGGGAACAATCCAAAAAGAAGATAATAATGATACTAGACTTTTATGCCCCAAATGTCAATGTTATGGTTTTGATATTAAGTATTCCCCAAAGGATCATGTGTGAGACGATTTTAAAAAGTTTAGAGCAGAGATGATTGGCTTATGTGAGCCTTAATCAAATCAGTGAATCAATCCCCTGATAGAATTATCTGACTGGTAATTGAAGGCAGGTAAGGTATGGTGGAGGAGGTGGGTCATTGCAGGAGTATCTTTGGCCTATATATTTTGTATCTGGCTAGTGGACCCTCTCTCTTCTTCCTAATCATGTGAGCCACTTCCCCCCCACCACACTCTTCTGCCATGATGTTCTACCTCACCTTGAATCCCAAGGAGTGGAGCCAGCCTCCTATGAAGTGAAACTTCTAAAACCATGAATCCCCAAATAAACTTTTTCTCCTCTAAAATTGTTCTTGTCAGGTCTTTTAGTCGCATCAAAAAAAATTGACTAAAACAATCACTGTACTCATTTACATGGAAAAAAATACTTTATGACATTAAATCCCACATAGACCCCCAACACATTACAACTGGGTGATTTCAACACACCCTTATCACCAATAGACAAGCCATCAAAACATAAAATCAAAGAAGATCTCTCCAATTCAAACAACACTATAAATAAAATGAACCAAATGAGCATCTACAGAATATTTGACTCCTAAAAAAAGCTGAATTTACTTTCTTCTCAGTTGCACCTGTAACTTTTTCCAAAATAGATCATATTCTAGGCCACAAAACAAATCTTAGCAAATACAAAAAAAATTGATATAATCCCATGTATCCTATCATATCATAGTGGAATAAATCTAGAAATCAATAGCAAGAAAACTAATAGAAACCATATAAAGATTGACAATACTCTCTTAAATGAAGAATGGATCAAAGAATAAATTAGAATAGAAATCAAGAAAGTTTTAGAAACAAAATGACACAGTGATACAACATATAAAATCTGAGACAGTATGAATCTTGAAACAGTTCTAAAAGGAAAAATTATAGTTCTGAGTGTTTACATTAAAAAAAAATTAGGGATATCCCAAATAAATAAATTTATATGCTCCATCTCACAGCCTTAGAAAAATAATAAACTTACCCCCAAACTAGTAGAAGACAGAAAAATAACTAAGATCAAAACTGAAATCAGTGAAATTGAAAATAAGTAAACAATGCACGGGATCAATGCAACAAAGAGTTGGTTCTTTGAAAAGATAAATAAGATTAACAAACCTTTACCCAAACTAACCAAAAGAAAGAGAAGAAACAAATAGGATCCAAGCTGAAAAAGAAATATCACCAGACACTTCTGATATCCAGTGGTTTATCATAACCTATTTTGAAAATTTATACTCCATAAATTGGAAAAATCCAGAAGACACTGACAGATTTCTAGACACTCTCAACTTCTCAAATAGAATCAGGAAGATACAGAAAACCTAAACATAACAATATCAAGTAATGAACTTGAAACAGCAATTAAAAGCCTTCCAAATCAGAAAAGTCCAGGACCTGATAGATTCTCAGCTGAGTTCTACCAGACCTCTACAGAAGAACTAATACCAGTCCTTCTCAAAATATTGCATGAAATTTAAAGATAGGATCCAGAATTCTTAAGCATGATGCTTTATTCTACCATGCTAGAGCAGAAGTACAGGGAGTTCCAGGAATGAGGAGCAAGGTTGTAATCACCATATATTTGTATTTAAGTGATTTACACAGAAGGAAATACTTTTTAAAGTCCATAGCACTCTAGTATTTATAAAACACTTTCATTCGGAGTGGTCTCAGAATTGAGATAAAATTGTTCAAGAACCTAACAGAATCAGCAAGGTTCTACTAGGATGACTTGAATATTAAGTCACCTAAAGAAAACATGTAGAAGAATACACAAGACAAAAATCCTGAGACCTTTAATTAGGAAAAGTGAGTTTTTAGATATGATACCAAAAATGTGAGCCATAACATTTTTAAAAATAGATAAATTGGACTTTATAAAAAAAAACTCTTAGTTGATGAAAGACACTGTTCAATGTTAAAATCTCAGAATTAAAAAAAATGGTCAACTCTGGATATTAGGGCTCTATCTGAAGTGTGAGGAGTAAAGATTTGTTCCCAGGATGTAGGCTCCCTGTTTACCTCTCTTATTGTTTCTCTTGCTGAGAAAAAACTTTTAAGTTTAATTAAGTCCCATTTGTTGATTCTTGTTGTTAACTCTTGTGCTATGGGTGTCCTATTAAGGAATTTGGAGCCCGACCCCACAATTTGTAGATCGGATCCAACTTTGTCTTCTATCAGATGCAGAGTCTCTGGTTTGATATCAAGTTCCTTGATCCATTTTGAGTTAACTTTTGTGCATGGCGAGAGAAAGGGATTCAGTTTCATTTTGTTGCATATGGATTTCCAGTTTTCCCAACACCATTTGTTGAAGATGCTATCCTTCCTCCATTGCATGCTTTTAGCCCCTTTATCAAATATAAGATAGTTGTAACTTTGTGGATCAGTCTCTGTGTCCTCTATTCTAAACCATTGGTCCACCCGCCTGTTTTGGTACCAGTACCATGCTGTTTTTGTCACTATTGCTTTGTAATATAGTTTGAAATCTGGTATCGCTATACCGCCTGATTCACACTTCCTGTTTAGAATTGCTTTTGCTATTCTGGGTCTTTTATTTTTCCATATGAATTTCATGATTGCTTTGTCAATTTCTACAAGATATGCCGTTGGGATTTTGATTGGCATTGCATTAAACCTATAGAGAACTTTTGGTAATATCGCCATTTTGATGATGTTAGTTCTGCCTATCCATGAACAGGGTATGTTTTTCCATCTTCTAAGATCTTCATCAACTTCTCTCTTTAGGGTTCTGTAGTTTTCATTATATAAATCTTTCACCTCTTTTGTTAGGTTAATTCCCAAGTATTTTATTTTTTTTGAGGATATCTTGAATGGAGTGTTTTTCCTCATTTCCGTTTCCGAAGATTTGTCGCTGATATACAGAAATGCCTTTGATTTATGCGTGTTGATTTTATATCCTGCCACTTTGCTGAATTCATTTATTAGTTCCAGTAGTTTCTTTGTAGACTCTTTTGGGTCTTCTAGGTATAGAATCATGTCATCTGCAAATAGTGATAATTTAAGTTCTTCTTTTCTAATTTTTATGCCTTTAATTTCTTTCGTCTGTCTAATTGCTCTGGCCAGTGTTTCGAGAACTATATTGAATAGAAGTGGAGATAGAGGGCATCCCTGTCTTGTTCCGGATTTTAGAGGGAATGCCTTCAACTTTTGTCCATTCAGAATGATGCTGGCCTGAGGCTTAGCATAGATAGCTTTTACAATGTCAAGGTAGGTTCCTGTTATCCCTAATTTTTCTAATGTTTTGAACATAAAGGGATGCTGTACTTTGTCAAATGCTTTCTCTGCATCTATCGAGATGATCATATGGTTCTTATCTTTAAGTCTATTGATGTGGTGAATAACATTTATTGATTTCCGTATGTTGAACCATCCTTGCATCCCAGGGATGAATCCTACTTGGTCATGGTGCACAATTTTTTTGATGTGTTTTTGTATTCGATTCGCCAGAATTTTATTGAGGATTTTTGCATCTAGGTTCATTAGAGATATTGGTCTGTAGTTTTCTTTCTTTGAGGTGTCTTTGTCTGGTTTCGGAATCAGGGTGATGTTGGCCTCATAGAATGAGTTTGGAAGAGCTCCCTCTTTTTCTATTTCCTGAAATAACTTGAAAAGTATTGGTTTTAATTCTTCTTTAAAGGTTTTGTAAAACTCCGCTGTATATCCATCCGGTCCTGGGCTTTTCTTGGTTGGTAGTCTTTTGATGGCTTCTTCAATTTCATCCATTGATATTGGTCTGTTCAAATTGTGTGTATCCTCCTGACTCAGTCTGGGCAAATCATATGACTTAAGAAATTTATCGATGTCTTCACTATCTTCTATTTTGTTGGAATATAGGTTTTCAAAATAATTTCTAATTGTCTTCTGTATTTCTGTAGGATCTGTTGTAATATTGCCTTTTTCATCCCGTATGTTAGTAATTTGAGTTCTCTCTCTTCTTCTCTTCGTTAGCATGGCTAAAGGTCTGTCGATCTTATTTATTTTTTCGAAGAACCAACTTTTAGTTTTGTTAATTTTTTCAATAGTTTCTTTTGTTTCAATTTCATTGATTTCCGCTCTAATTTTAATTATTTCTAGCCTTCTGCTACATTTGCTGTTGTTTTGCTCTTCCTTTTCTAGGGCTTTGAGGTGAAGTGTGAGCTCATTTATTTGTTGGTTTTTTCTTTTTTTGAGGAATGACCACCAGGCGATGAATTTTCCTCTTAAAACTGCTTTCATTGTGTCCCATAGATTCCGATATGTTGTGTCTGTATTTTCATTTATCTCTAAGAATTTTTTAATTTCCTCCTTTATGTCTTCTGTAATCCATTGATCATTCAGTAACATATTGTTCATTTTCCATGTGATGTAGGATTTTTCCTTCCTTCTTTTATCATTGATTTCCAGTTTCATTCCATTATGATCAGATAAAATGCATGGTATTATCTCCACCCCTTTATATTTACTGAGGGTTGCCCTATGGCATAATATATGGTCTATTTTTGAGAAGGATCCATGTGCTGCTGAGAAAAAAGTATATCCATTTGATGATGGTTGATATATTCTATATATGTCAGTTAAGTCTAGGTTGTTGATTGTGATATTGAGTTCTATAGTTTCTTTATTCAATTTTTGTTTGGAGGATCTGTCCAACGGTGAAAGAGGTGTGTTGAAGTCACCCATAATTATTGTGTTGTGGTCTATTTGATTCTTGAACTTGAGGAGAGTTTGTTTTATGAATGTCGCAGCACCATTGTTTGGTGCATAAATATTGATAATTGTTATGTCTTGTTGGTGAATGGTTCCTTTTAACAGTATATAATGACCTTCTTTATCCCTTTTGATTAACTTAGTCTTGAAGTCGATTTTATTCGATATGAGGATGGCCACTCCTGCCTGCTTACGAGAACTGTGTGCGTGGTAAATGTACACTCATACACTGCTGGTGGGACTGCAAATTGGTACAGCCAATACGAAAAACAGTATGGAGATTTTTTGGAAAATTGGGAATGGAACCACCATTTGACCCAGCTATCCCTCTCCTTTGTCTATACCCAAAGGACTTAAAACCAGCATACTACAGGGACACAGCCACATCAATGTTCATAGCGACACAATTCTCAATAGCTCAACTGTGAAAGCAACCTAAATGCCCTTCAATAGATGAATGGGGCATATATACACAATGGAACATTACTCAGCAATAAAAGAGAATAAAAATCATGGCATTTTCAGGTAAATGGATGGAGTTAGAGAAGATAATGCTAAGTGAAGTTAGCCAATCCCCCAAAAATAAATGCTGCATGTTTTCTTTGATATAAGGAGGCTAATTCATAGTAGGATGGGGAGCGGGAGCATGGGAGGAATAGACGAACTCTAGATAGGGCAGAGGGGTTGGAGGGGAAGGGAGGAGGTATGGGGTAATTAATGATAATTGAATGTGATGATAATTACTATCCAAAGTACATGTATGGGAAGACACAAACTGGTGTGAGTATACTATGTAAACAAACAGAGATATGAAAAATTGTGTTCTATGTATGTAATAACAATTGTAATGCATTCTGCTGTTATATATAAATTTTTAAAAATTTACATAAAAAACACAATGAGATGCCACTACACATTAATTTAACAGATGGACAAAATTAAGTCCAGTGAGGACACAGTGCTGCTGGGACTCTCATACATTGATGGTGGGCATGCAAAGTGGCACAGCCTTTTGGAAAAGAGTTTGGCTGGCTGTTTCTTAAAAAGTTAAACATAAGAGGCTGGGGTTGTGGCTCAGTGGTAGAGCACTTGCCTAGTATGTGCAAGGCACTGGGTTTGATTCTCAGCACCACATATAAATAAATGAATAAAATAAAGATTCATCAACATCTTTAAAAAAATTTTTTTAAAGTTAAACATAGCTTAGAATATGATCCAGCAATCCTACTCATAGCTATTTATATAAGAGAAAGGAACAGTTATATTCACACTAACAGTGGTAAACTCATGTTTTAACACACTTTATTCATAATCACTAAAAATTGTATACAAAATATCTCTTCATTAGTGAAAGAATGTTGTATGTTCAATGTAATATTGCACAATTACAAAAAGGAGCTTCCAATAGATGCAGTAATCCGAATGGACAGCAGATGCATTACTCCAAGTGAAACAGTCAGGCCCAAAGAATATACACTGTATGGTTTTATTGACAAGACATTCTGGAAAAAGCAAGCACTATTGGGCAGAGATCAGATCAATGGTTGCTAAGGCCTGAAGTGGAGGAGAAGCTGGTTACATTGAGGCAGCATGAGTGAATTTGTGTGCATGTGAGAGTGTGTGTGTGTGTGTGTGTGTGTGTGTGTTTGATCTAACATTTTGTATCTTAGAATCTGTGTTTTAGCAAAATATGTATCACATATACCAAAAAAAGAAGTTTACTATGTTAACTTCAAAATAAAGAAAAACCTTTAAAATTTCTCTCTCCATACATATGTGTGTATGTGTGTGTATGTATATATATATATATATATATATATATGAATATACATATATACATTTTTGACACAATGAACTATGTATGTGGAGAGAGATTTTTTCAAACTTTGTATCTTTTATGAATAACTAAAAGTAGAGCAAAGTGTGAGAGTTACTTCAAAGTCACTTCATTTACAAAATACAAATACCAAACAATTAGTACCATTCAAAATTGTCTCAGTAATAAGTTACATCAAAATCTTTGAACTGATACTGCTGTATGCACAAAAACTCAGAAAATTACATAAAAGCAACAAATTTAACTCAACTAATTTATTAGCACATTTAAAATTTATGATGCCAATGATAATTTTAGTTGTCACTTTAACTTACAATGTAGCAATTTAAAAATCAAAATAGAGAAGACAAAGATTTATGCATGTTATGTATGGTTATGGCTCTCTAGACCTACTAAAATTCATCTATTATATATATTTATCATTATTATAACTGATAAACATATAATATAAAAAAATTACTTTAGGGGGCTGGGGTTAGGGCTCAGCGGTAGAGTGCTCACCTAGCAAGTAGGAGACACTGGGTCTGAGCCTCAGCACCACATAAAAATAAAATAAAATAAAGGTATTGTGTTCAACTACAACTAAAAAAAAAGGAATATTTTTTTTAAAATTACTTTAGAACAATGTGGACACAATGATAGTATATCAAAGATATAATATTTCACATGCTAAGTGCATTTTATATTCTGCTTTTGATCCAAAATTTTTAGAATGATTCAGTACTACTCTAAAAATTAAATTGCCTGTAAAAAAATACAAATTATGGTCATTATAATATTTCTTTTAAAAAATAGATTGTAGCTTAAATAAGTTTCATGCAAAAGAAATTTAGCACAATGCAAAAAGCAAAAGAAAGTATTGAGAAAACAATCTATAAACATAGATAAATATCAAATGGAATTATCTTTTTAAAGTATAAACTTTTATAAGATCCTTTTAATTTAAAACATTAGCTACAGCTGTTAGTACAAACGTCTAATAGTGTTTACTGACATGCACTGAATTGGAAAAAAGATATTAAAGTGAAATGAAAAGTGCACACATTTGATTGAATTTCAAGACGGTGTAGATTGCTTAAGGTTACACAGGTTTTGTAGGAAGAATCTGATTAATAATAAAGCCAGTCCCCA
The DNA here is from genome assembly GCF_964194105.1 of Spermophilus citellus. Lineage (NCBI taxonomy): Eukaryota > Metazoa > Chordata > Mammalia > Rodentia > Sciuridae > Spermophilus > Spermophilus citellus. Next base: position 71,848,896 of record NC_138188.1, read on the forward strand.
ATCTCAGAGAATGTAGTAGAAAATAAAATTTAAGACAAAAATTATCTTGCTTTGCAATTATCTACCCTAATTTTCATTTTGATTTCCAACATGTAGCTTTGTTTCAAAGTTATCTAATGCAACCTTAGATGGTCATACTGCTATTGCTTTCAGTAACAACTTGATAGATGCCGCTAGTTCAACAGTACAGCAAGGAGAATATGGGACTTACCATTCAACAACTTTTTTCGGAGGGGAAGTGGTCCAGAATAATATTTCAGAGATTGCCTGTGATCCAGTAATATATTTTATGATGATTACTACAATTTTCTTAGTAGTCCAATAGACATTTGCAATACGAATGGATTTGACAAAATTTAGCATATTGCCTTATGTAAAATATGGGCCATAAATATTTGGAGAAAATGTGAATTATGTCACACATTGAAGTTGATGATAGAATATTTGTAATGCATTTATTATGGTCAAGGCCACAATAGAAATAGAATTTTTCTTCAATAAAATTCATCTAACAAGATTTACCTACCTTCTCACCTTTTCATGCAAAAGCAGTTGATGGCCGACAGAAATAACAGGTTCCAATCCTGGTTCTGCTATCAGTTTGTTATCTTGACCCAGGATCTCATAGAATTCACCTGCAAAATGAAGTTGACTCGGTTCACTCACAAAGTCTTTCCTTAAATTGTTTAACTATTTGTTCCTGCTCTTTTCAAGTTACTGAATCAAAGACCTAGGCAAGTTCATGTGTAATCTAGGATCACTGATCATTTTGTAAATAAAGTTTTAGTGGAACAGAGCCACGTTTACTTTTATGACCAACAAAACCCAAAATACTTATTATCTGGTCCTTTACAAAAGAATGTTGCTGTAAAGGGGTGTGTTAAGAGTTTGCAATTTTTTTGACTTATCTTACTAGGAGTGAATACACTTCTTCTCTAAGGTAGAGATTTTAATTTTAGTCTATTTTATTCATTGCTGTATCTTAGTGCCTACAACAGTGCACTAGTACCTAGTAGATGCTGAATAAATATTAAATGAATGAGTGCATCACAATGAAGGAGTAAATTAATTGAAGCCTCTGCAAGCCTAAAACATCTACTCGTCAGTATTCTTCCTGCTGTGGTATGGTTTCTATTTGTTCTGAAATTTAAAATATACCCAGATGGAAGGAAGTCTATATTTATTCCCATCTACAATAGAGTTGTCATATAGCATGCCCAATTGTACATGAATCCTACTGCATAATAAGCTTAGCCTGAAGTAAATTCCAGCATGAACTTCAAATTCAGTAACAATATACAACGTCTCATCCTATTCAGAAGATGACTATGTGTTAATAAAAGCAGACTCTCAGATTTCTAGAAAACACTCCTTTGAAAGATAGAATCAAGTAACATGAAAAAAAGTCATTAGCCACATACTCTTAGTACTAATATCCATGCTTTAGATTTTTTTTTTTTTTAGAGAGGGGGAGAGAGAGAGAGAGAGAGAATTTTTAATATTCATTTTTTAGTTCTCAGCAGACACAACATCTTTGTTGGTATGTGGTGCTGAGGATCGAACCCGGGCTGCACGCACGCCAGGCGAGCGCGCTACCGCTTGAGCCACATCCCCAGCCCATGCTTTAGATTTCTAAAAGTAAAGTTCGGTGATCTTTTGTTTGTGTTGCCCAGGTTCTCAATATAGCCAAAGTCAAAGCTTAGGCTTATGTAATTTGTACTTTTTTTTTATTTTTATACTGATAAATCCAGTAAATTTTCCTTTAAGAAAAACTTACTCTTTTTATTTGATAGACAAAAATGCATTCATCATTTTGTATATAGATGTTTTTACTATTGTTGTATTATTTTATTTATTTTTATGACACCAAAATTGGTGATGAGCATAAATAGCTGTTGAATAAGAGTACAGTCTTTGGAAACACAGACTTGGTTCAAATTTTCAGACCTACAAACATACCAGCTCTATTTTTCTAGGCAAGTTACTTACCTTCACCACACCTCAGTTACTCATTTTTAAAATGTGGATAGTAAAATTTGCTTTATATTCTTATTCAGGGCAATAAACAAGATTGTGTGTATTAAAACACTAACACAGTTCCTTGCATGTACTCTGCATTCAGAAACAATAGTGATGACTATATCTGCTTTAATTTTTCACATATTTAAATGATATTTATTGTTGTCACATGTTATGTAATTATCTTGTGGCATTCATTGCATGCTGATGAGGACATGGATTACATAAGGGAAAACCAAAATATTTTAAAGTGTTAACTGATTTTACTCCTTGTTATTCTAGAGTTTAATTTTAATCTTTTGTAGGGTCAGCAGCACCAAAAATGCTTTTCCAATTATGAGTCTATTTTGTTCTTTGAAAAGAAAGTCTCTGGCACTGTTTCACCAGTATTTTTCCCTAATAATAACACCAGAGAGATTTGCTGTTCCTGTCTCATGAGAAGGTCATAAAGGTTCAACATTGCTTCAGGAACTTTACTAAACAAAACCACTCTTTCCCAGCTGGCAGAGTAGATGCTACTAAAGTGTTAGGACCAGCAAATATGCATTGGTTGTTGATGTCATTAGAAAGCACAGAAATTATCTTTTATTTCATTAAAAAGTAGATTGTAAGATTCTGTGTTTGTAGGACTTTAAGATTGTCCTAAGTGCACTGGAAGATATAAGAATGCACAAGGAGAACTTCTGGAAGCCTACCTCTCTTTTCCTGTAAGTCCCACCCATTGTTTGAAGCTGAATTTAACTTGGTTAGCTGCAAAATAACATAGAGTTTTTCATACTGTTGTGTATTTGTGTGAATTTGGGGGTTGGTTGGTTGGTTAGTGGTTGTTTCATTTGAGGCATGGTCTAGCTACTGCCTAGTAGCCTAGTAGTTGGCTCAAGTGATCTACAACGAGGCCACTCAAGCAACTGGGACTACAGACGGCACCATCACACCCAACTAAGTTTGTGTTTTTAATGTCTACACACTCTCCAACTTTCTTAAAGATATTTGACGAGGTTGGCTTATTGATTTGAGTCTTATAGAAGACCTGAGACAGTCTTTAAAAACATTTTTAGGCTCTTCAGTAAATTCAGGAAGTACACTCAGTGCTTTTTCCTAAACCTAAATTAATGACATTCTCTCTCAACCATTATTTATTGTCAGTGTTGTTAAGATGAGTCAAAGGAAATGCACAAAAATTCGTTGTAGATCAAAAGAAACCTTACTATTATGAAATCATGAAATTTGTAGGAAAGCAAAAAATATACATCGAATCTTTCAGCAGAATTTCCTCTTCTTCTAGGGACTTTTATCCTTTTTATCTCTTAAAATCTTCAACTTATTAGACAAGATTCACCCATCACTCATGTTATGGATGGTAATCTGCTTTACTCAGCATCTACTGATTTAAATGTTAAACTCATCTAAAAAAATACCTTCATGGTGACATCTAGACAATATTTGATGAAATTTATAAGTAATATGGCCAAGTCAAACTGACGTATAAAATGACTGTCATACTCTTCTATATATAGATATTAGCCTTACTAACCTAAGGATTTGAAATACACACTTTATAAGCTTTCTAAACTGATGATATAGAGAAGTGCTTTATTTTCATATAAGCTAATAAAAACTGAGCACTCTTTTTAAGAGTCCTATCCAAAAGAAACATTTAATAACAATGAGAAACTCGTTGAAAACATTTATTAATAGCTCTAGAAGCAGAGGAAACTATATTCAAAACACACAGCCATGATTTTAAATATACTTTCCCCATCTTTTTTTCTCTTATCTCACACAATATCATAGCTATTCACAGTTTCTGGTCTCTAGCTTCTAAGCTCATGTATTTAACATTCTTAAAATCCCTAAAACTCAGTTTTCACTAGCTTTTCTTTTTTCCTCTTTTTCTTCTCATCCTTACACTTTTCCAGATGTAGCCTTTGGTTCCTCAATGAGGTCTCTACTATAATAATTTATTATTTTTTGCCTTCCAATTTCATTCCTCCATTACTTAAGCCAGCATATAAAAGTTCTGGGAGCTCTGCTGGTATATACATGGATGGCAGGGAAGTGGTGGAAGGTCTTTATATTTATTTGTAGGTTAATGTTGTTTAAAAATCCTATCTCGCCCACCTGTGGGTGATGGAATTTGGGGTGGTTCTGTGTGAAGCAAGCTGACTGGGAAATAAAGCTGAGAATGAAAAAAAAAAACACACACACACATGACACAGAAAGTAATTTTAGAAAGCAAGGGCAGGCGGGTTCTTTGAACTTAGGGAACTTCAAAGGCTTTCTGCAGAATGTTCTTCACCAAATAAGATAGGAAGTGGGCTGTTCAGTTCCCAATGGGTCACACCCAACTCCGGAGCTACAAGGTCAGTCTTTCTATCTGAGTAAAGACAGAGGTCAGGTGCATAGTGCAATTCATTAAGTGGGAGGAGTCACAAAATAGTTTGCAATGTCAAATCAAAATCTCCTTGGCTCAAGGCCAAGTAAAGACTTCTCAAATAACTCAGAAGTGGCTCTCCAGAATTCTTATTTTATATATATTTTTTTCAGAATTTTTTAATTCCATGGATTTTTTTTATGTTCATGAATGGGTGGGTTTTTCTATAGGTACAATGCTTTTAAATTGCACCCAAATTCATGCGATCCAACACTCATGCAACTACCATCTATTTCTTTTTAGCTTTTACAATATCAGAAATACAGAATTCTTATAGTTTCTGAATACACCAAGATTTTCTGATCTATGATTTGGAAATAGCAATCAATTTGGTATAACCAATCTCTCTTGTCTCATCTTGTCTTGGTGACAACCCTCACATAGTTCAACACCCAGCTCAAATATCACTCTTTCAAGCCCTCATCAGTGCCTTTGAGTCAAGTTTCCTTCTTCTCTTTGGTCCCATTTCACCACGCATACACCACAAATAATGCTTTTCATATTACGTTGGCACTATTGTTTTATAAGTCTTTCTAATCAGACAAAATAATTCAAGGGCTAAAACTTTATTTTATACATTTCTGCATCCATAATTTTATTAATCAAGATACTTGGCTTCAAGAAATAGGAAAGAAAGTTTAATTTAATAGACAGGGAAACTTACCGGTTCACTGGGTGATACATTTTGGTTACATCATCTCAGATTAGTAAGGAAAAAGGAAAGAGAATCTTTCTTCCCACACAACCATAGACTAATCCTCCTATGAGTCATTGAGTAATATATTAAGTTTTAGATTTATCTATGAATTGAGCACTGTCAGGTACTGATTACTTCAGCCCACATCAAATGCTTGCCACCATGGGTTCAGGAGACATTAGAATCATAATCATTTCCCTATTGGGGCCTGTGTAAGAGGTGAAATTGTACAAAGAGAGAGGGTGCTCTTACCAAGAGAAGAGATGGAGATGACAACATGGTAGGCAGCTGAAAACCTGAGGTCTGCATTTGGTACTCTGGAACTTAGCACAAAACTTTGTAATTGATCAGTGTTGGGTAAGAATTAATACATGAATACTGGTTTCCCCCTATATTTGAATAAAACTCTTAGAATCTCTCAACAGAATTCCAGCACATTTCACTTACCAAGAAAATTGCCAACACTAATTAACCTCAAATTTCATCATATTAAACTCTAATACTTCATGAACCAATTGTTCCCCAAATACTCCTAACATATGACTTTGAAAATCTAATAATAACACTACTTAATAAATAATTTAGAAATCCTCCAAATAATCAAGATGACTTCTCAAGGAGCCATGTTAATGTATATATTTATGTTTACTCACACAAATATACATATGCATGTAGGCACATGCATATAAAGGTCATTTTAACATCAAAGAAATGCATCTTAAATAGAGTAGCAAAGCTATAATTTCAATGAAATTTGCACTGAATTATGCCCTAAAACTACATACTTAAAGTTTTTTATCTTTATTTTATATACACAACAAGCATGTTTTATCAGGTAAAAATTGAGTTTAAAGAACAGAATCCCTAATGTTTGGAATAATTTAGGCACTGTTTTGTCCAAAGAGAGAGAAAGAAGCTAAATGGAAACAAAAGAACAATACTAGATAACAAAAGAAAGTTAAGGACAAGAAGTCCTTTAACAAGATGTCATGTTTAGATCAGTCTTTCATTATTTAAGGATATTGTCTTGAGCCCTCAAGTTACAAAAACATTTTTAAAGTTACCATTATTATGTTTAAAAAAAATAAAATTAACATAAGTCCTTCTCTTTACTTGGTTTTCATAAAAGAAGCCATTAGCCTAAATATATCCCCTCATTTTTAATACAAACCTAGGATTGACACATAATCAGAACAAATAAAAGCATAATCTCTCACAGTAACATTTTACCATCTTCCATTCTCCTCTCATAACCTCTTATCCTTGCAGTTATTTTCAGCAGCATCAGAAACCCAGAAATTGTGCAGAGCAGATATTTTGTCCAAACTTGTCAAAAATAAGCAACAGACATAGCTATATACAAATAAAGCCATTACTGAATCTGCGGGAGTCAAATGAACTGCACAAGCTGTTAATTAATTTTTCGTTTCTAACATTTCAGTCATCATTTCCTCGGAAGTGGACATCTACATGAATAAAAGAAATGTAGCCATATGTAGCTATTAGGTACAAAAATATGCTTAATATATAAATACAAAACTTTTCTTGGATAACATTTCTGTTTTCCATTAGCATCTGGCTCTTTTTTCAATAAAGTTCAATATTTGTGACAGCCTTTCTTTCAGAAATGTGAAGGCTTCCTTGCCGTGAGCATTTCAAATGTTCAGAAATACCAACTGTGATTCAAATGATTTATAAGGTCATCACCCAAGAAAAGCCATGTACACAGAATTTCCAAGCAGCCAAATGGAGAGAAAAAGTAAGGAGGGGTAGGGGTGTGTGTGTGTGTGTGTGTGTGTGTGTGTGTGTGTGTGTTCGGGGTGGGGGGGACAGCAGTTTCTGGAATGGACAGTGAGACAAAGCAATAATAAATAACACAAGTGAAAAGTAGAATTAAAACAAGAAAGCCTGGTTCCTAGATAATTCTTTAAATTTGCATAACAGGAAGCATACTGCCTTGTACACAGCAGGTGCTCAATAATAAGTCATTCAAATCGATTTGCCAGGGAATAAGTAAAGTACATTTGGGTCATCATGTAAACTGAGATATTAAAAAATAAAGACCCATTCAGGAAAGGATAACTTGATCTATTTCAGTCTTAATACTACTATTAATTAGACAGCAAGATAGAGGCTTTACATAGTTGATCTGATTCAAACTTTTAAAGCCATCCTATGTGGCAGTTACTACTGTTATCCTCATTTTCTGGTGCGGGAGGAAGCAGAAGGTCCCCAGGAGTTCTCAGTTGGTGCACCTTCCTCCTGGAATGTTCTTCCTAGTTCTTCTAATGGCCGGCACCCTCTCATCCATCATATGCCAGCTTAAATGTCACCCCAGAAGGTCTCCACTGACTACCTTTGCCCCATATAATCATCCTCCATACTGTTTTTCTCACAGCACTTTCCCAACATGTTATACTTATACATGTTTGTTTACTTATTCATTATCTTCCCCCTTGGCATAGTCATTCTATGAATGCTATGCATAATATGAAGAAATGTGTCACATATATTTCAGTGAATTAAGAAATGTGTCTAATATCGCAGAGCTAAAAAAGAGTGGAAAGGGGATCCAAAACATACACCCTTGACTCCCGACCTCCACTATCAAATTCTCAGGAATGCTGCTTATTAATCTATTCATTCTTTGCTTTCTGATTGGAATGCCAACCATGTTCCAATCATCTTTCTGAGAAATGAGAAAGTAATGATGAGCAAAGTGAAAAACAAACCTAGACTTACAGTATATTGAGAAGAGATATATGAAAAATGAAAAGCTATGGAGCAATAAATGTCATAATCAGGGGAGTGCATGGGCGGCAGATGACCAAGGATAGGGACAGGAAGTGACCAAGAGGTATTTCCCAGAGGAAACAATGTCTAAAGAAATAAAATTAAAAGTAAGTAGAAGTCAAACACCTGAAGACACAGGGAGAGGCTGAATGGAAGAGAGAATTTTCCAAATAGTGAGAATAACATGGGCTGGGTCTTGAAAAATACCAAGGAGAGGAATGGCAGCAAGCAAGGTCATCAGGGCAATGGCCAGGTCATGAAAAGTGCTGTAAATGAATTTTGTGATTAAGAGAAATGGAACACCATTAAGGGAGTTAAATAGTTATAACACAATATAGTATTGTAACAGCTTCTCTATTTGAAGTAGAGAAGCTTTGATATTATGTGATGGAGGTAGCAGCATGATCTATTGCTACAGCCTTGGATTGAAAGAATAGTCACTTATAAATGGGTAATAGCAGGGAACAGGAAAAAAATAAGCACATTTGAGAGAGACTGGAGATATTGAAGAGGGAAAATTGCCAGGACTGTATTGGTTTTATATAGAGGAAATGAAAGAGTACGAGATAACTTCCAAGTTTATGGCTTAAGCACCCAGATGCCAATACTGAGATCGGAAAAACTGGGGGAGAAATCAACTCCTCCAGAGCAATGCAAATGGCAGATGGGGAGTTGGCAGTGTGAAAGTCAATGAGTGCAGGAGAACATGTTGAGTTTGAGATTTCTGTTAGGCTTCCAAATCGAGAGACCCAGTATGAAGTTTTATAGGCACCTGGAGCTCCAGGATGAGTTCTGAGCTACAGCTGTAGATTTTTTGTTTTCATCAAACACAGAGGCTTAATGATGCTGTGCAAGGGATGAGAGAGATCAAGGAAGGCACATAGAATGAAGCCTGAGAACTATTCAAGAAAAGCATGGAGATTTAGGAACTTTAAAAAAAGAACCATGCATATAACAATGTAGTAACTAAGAGATACTGTAGATGACAAGATGAGAGGATGCTAGACTGAGGGGAACCCTAAAAGTCCAATTGAATTATAAAGCTCATGTGAACCCAATGTGCATTGGACACTAGTTGAAATGAGGCAGAGGTCAAAATAATTGACATTCTAGAACTAAATGGCCATTCATTTGGAGCCAGGATGATGACAGGCAAGAAATGGAGATGACATCTGTGAGTCTAGTGCTTAAGACTTGGATGATGGCAACTGAGTGTTCATGGATGACAATAATACAAAAACAGTGCAGTCGACGGCACAACCTTGCAGGGCACGAGTTTGCACTTGAGTGGAGGAGTAATGTTGTGCACAGCAACGTGCAGTGAGATTAGCAAACTTGCCTCTCAACCTGGGAAAACTCAGTTGGCTTTGAAAAAGTGTTTCTGACACATGGATCTACACACAAGGCCTTGTTTCATACTAATTTATTCAGCTTAGAACTGAGGACTGAAGTGAATGTAAGTAAGGCTCTGAAACTTTTTCTTTCTTTTTTAAAGAAAATATATGTATTCTTACTACTTAAAATATTTCATGGAAAATTCTCACACATCTCAATGTCCCAATAAGAACATCTGTAACTGCATGTCCTCACTGTCAATCATCTAGATTTTGAAAAAGTGTATAATATTAGCTCCAAATATATAGAAGGATGTAGAAGGCAAACAAATCTCTCTTTAACTGATTACTCTGTTAGAGTTCTGACTCTTGTCTGTTTTCTAAATACCCAAAAGATTAACTACTTCCTGGTCTTAAAAAAAAAAAAAAGAAAAGAAAGTAAGAAAAAGAAAAAAGAAAGGACATTTCCCCTCTGTTCTTTGCAGTTTTCCTTTAAAATGTTCTGATACCGAGTACCCAATTGATAATGGTATTTTAGTCCATGGAGTAGAAACGCATCTCGGAATTGATAAGAATTACAACTTCTGATTCTTCACACATGCTGCTTCAACTATCCATGGATCAGTACATTTTTCAAGCAGAATCTTTAAAAGAGATCATATATTCAACAGAATCTTTAAAAGAGATCATGCTTTAATTTTGGCTACCCCAATTTGTCCACTATGTATTTTAAACAATGTTTAGAAGTTTTTTGACAGTCATCCATCTTTACCTTTTATTCCTATAAAAACAAATTTAAATTAAATTAACTTCTATTCTAAGCTCATACATATTTCCTCAGCATCAAATAAAAATCAACTCAATATATATCAAAGTTTAAGGTTACAATTGATAACATATGAGTAAGTTATTATTTTCCACTATCTCCCCATCACAAGAAGCGACAGGTATTTGAGTTGGGCCATCCCAAATGTAAAAAGAAATAAGCTCAATTTAACATCTCACATCAACTTTTGTTTTCATCAAACATAGAGGCTTAATGATGCTGTGCAAGGGATGAGAGAGATCAACTTTTCCATGGTTTCCAGGCAAAGGAGACTCACATAGCTCAACACAAAAGAGTTTAGTTGGATCTAAAAATTGTTTTCCATATATGCCCAAAGATTCATTGTCAAATAATCTTAAATACTTGTACAAACCAATGGCGACTCCATACTCCAATCTGAGCTTAATTTAGTCCAATACTTGTTTTAAAACAAGCATTGAGGATAGAAGGGATTCCCAGAGGTCTGTGGATACATCAGATAGCAATCCTGCCATTCCTTCTGGTTGACTGCTTTTAATCCACCCACCCCTCGACCCACCACTTAGCACTTACTATCAGACTCCTGTTTAAGGCAGCCATGTTTCTAGTCCCAGTTGAGACAATGACTGGTCCCTCATTTCCCAGTTTCTCTCATTTCTGAAGGAGCCCTTGGATTACAGCTGGAGCCAATGAGGCATATCTCACAATTCCCTTGAAGAAGTTCTGGGGTAAGAGGGACTAGATAAGCGCATGGGGCAGCTTTTTCTCACTATAACCAAAATACCTGGCATGAACAACTTAAAGGATAAAAAGTTTATTTGGGTTCATGGTTTCAGAAGTTTCAGTCCATGACTGACTGGCTCCATTGCTCTGGGCCTGAGGAGAGGCACAGCATTATGATGTAAAGATGTGGAGGAGGGGAGTTGCTCAGATCACGGTGGCCAGAAAGCAGGGAGAGCAAGCAAGGCAACTGGACAAAATATAAACCAAAGTCATGCCTCCAGGGACCTGCTTTCTCCAGCCAGACCCCACTTCCTACAGTTACCACCCCATTAGTTCAGTCAAGTTATTAATCCAACAACTGAATTGATCCACAGATGAGGTTAGAGCTCTAATAATCTAATAATTTCAACTCTGGATATTCATGCATTAACAGAGGAGTTTATGAGGGACAGTTTGATGCTCCTCTTCTTTCTTCTGTCAAGGTGACATTATATCTAGTATATCTTGTAATAAAGATACAGCAAGTACTTTAAAAAAAAGATCAACAGAATAAGACAACAGAACAGGAAAAAAGAAAGTGTACTTATCTCTGATGGTTGAGGAAATGAACTAATTACAAAAAAAAAAAAAAATCCCACCTCAGAATTTTTTTTTAATGAAAGGAATAAATGCCTACTTATTTGGATCATTTATGTGGAATTTCTGCTATTTGAAGCTAAATACATTCACAATTGATGCACCTTTTATACTTCCCTCACTGATTTTAGCTCTCTGCTTCTTGGGTATTTTTTCTATTTTTTCTTTTCAGCCATCTAAGCAGATCCAGACCTTCACTCACCCCACACTAAGCATTAAAGACATTTCACCAGCTTGAAGAACAATCCTAGCCCCTTTCCTTGGGGTAAAAGTTCTTACATGTGGTAAGGGGAATCATAACTCCCTACTTATCAGGTCCCACATAAAATTATCAACCAAAATCATTTAAAAACAAAGAATGCTTATAGATGGTGCATATCTGTAATCCCAGTGGCTTGGGAAACTGAGATAAGATAGGAAGATTCCAAGTTCAAATCCAGCTTCAGCAACTTAGGCCTTAAGTGATACCCTGTCTCAAAAATAAAACATAAAAAAAGGCTGGAGGGCTGGGGTTGTGGCTCAGTGGTAGAGCGCTCACCTAGCATGTGTGAGGCCCTGGGTTTGATCCTCAGCACCACATAAAAATAAATAAATAAAGGTATTGTGTCCAACTACAACTTAAAAATAAATATTTTTTTTAAAAAGAGGGGGGATGGAGATGTGGCTCAGTGGTTAATCACTCCTGGGTTCAGTCCCTGGTGCCAAATTAATAATAATAATAATAATAATAATTATTATTATTATTATTATTATTATTATTGGGGTTTGAAAGCATATATTTCAGTCTTCATACCAATATAAAATGTATCTTTCAGGCAAAGCCATACACTAATATTGGTATAGTATAGTCTATTAAAAACAATAGTTAACAATATTTTTTCCCAAGAGAGGAGAAAAACCATTACCTATAGGTTCAGAATTCAAAGGAGCCTCAGGCCTTTGAAGGGGAATTTGGCTGAAGTAAAATCACCCTGTCCCGTGAGGAATCCAAGGGGATAGGCATGTCTTGGGGGAAGTGATTTCACTAAGACAGAGGTCACAGTGGTTGGGGTGTAGTAAATGCTGAGCAAAGGGAGCCCACAGGGAAGAATTTCAGAAGAGAAGCAGCATGGAGCAGGAGATCTCTATGTAGGCAGGGGAACAAGGCAGCTGGGTCCAAGACTTGCAGCCCTTTGAGGTCTGGGGCTGTGAGAGCTGTATGTAGGTGATGTATTCTGGGCATAGAAGTCTGGTGCTAAATCTTTTTGCAACTCTGCTGATGAAATGGAACATGATCTTTTCTCTTGTATCCTCCAGGGCCTAGTGAACAGGCAATAAGTGTGCTAAGAAAGGTAAGTGCTATGTCCTTGATTTTTCTCCCATCAAGTAGGTCCTTACATAACATGCCTACAATTGAGAATGGGAAGTGTCTCTACCCGGACAGATGTCTTGAATAGTTTCTTAGTTTAATTCGATTCAATTCATAGCAAATTATTCACACATACACTTAACATTTACTAGGTTTTCAACTATAAGAATACAAATAAGGAAATTCAAAATGAACATTATCCCACCATCTAGATGGCCACAAAGAGCATTCAAATAGACAAAGTTGTATGCAAATAAAAATTTCCCTACCTCTCCCACCCATCTCTCATCAATGGGAGCCATTTTTAATAGTTTATTGTGTTTGTATCCAGACTTCCACCACACTGGAAAAAAAGACCCAACTTATACATACAGCCATACTCTTTATTTTATCTATAGAAATAGCCAACTTTCTCATCATATATATTTTAGAATACTCTAAGCACAACTATTCTGAGGTCTACAACAATACCAACTTATTTGTCCTTGGAAACCTAGTTAAATAAAATATTTATTTGCCTGAGATAAAAATTTATTATCCACTCTGAAAAAAATCTTAATTTCAGTACTTACATGAAGTAAAACATGAGATAACTTCAGATTTCAAAACATTTATTGCCTTAGCCATTTACTAAATAATTTTTGATTGTATTATGGATTGAGGATGTGACAAACCAATGGCCACTTACATCACAAAAAAAGGGAGACAACAAGGCATTGTGTTACCTCCTGGTAGAAGTACACATTACTGCCTAGTATGTAGTTTTTCCAGAACATCAAACTTGAATCTGATCAAGTTTGTCAATATAATTACTGATTTATAAAAATACAAATAAGCCCCTAAAGTGCATTAAATACAACACAGGAATGCAATCCACAAATGTTACACTGGGAAATTCTGTAAGCAATTTATTTGATTTCTTCAACAAATAAAGTGATGGAAATAAAAGGATGAGGAAGAAACTGCATGTTAAAAAGTCATGAAGTTTAGCAACCAACCCAATTTATGGACCTGATTTTGACTGAAGTAAGCAAACTATCAAAGAAATGAGACCATTAAATAAATAAATATATATATATATATATATATATATATATATATATATATATATATATGGAACATTGGCTATCACTGGATAATTTTTCAGAAAAATTTGAGTTGTGGTCATTGTACTATATTTTTTTTCCAAAGGGGCCTTTTTCCCTTTAATATAAACTGACAATTTTGTATAAAAAGATATGATATCTGGAATTTATACCCAAATACCCCAGAAGGAGGGAGCACAAATGTGGACTCAGAACAAAACTGATCCTCAGTTCAAAATAGTTAAGAGTGAGTGACAGCTACATACTGCTTTCACATACTTATACTCTTTTCCACAAGAGAAATTGAAAAATGAAAAGAACACACATAAAATTTTACATTAAAATGAACAGATCAAATACAAACTTAAAAGTAAACATTTAAGATAGCTATTTTGGGGCTGGGGATGTGGCTCAAGTGGTAGCGCACTCGCCTGGCATGCGTGCAGCCCGGGTTCGATCCTCAGCACCACATACAAACAAAGATGTTGTGTCCGCCGAGAACTAGAAAATAAATATTAAAAAAAAATTATCTCTCTCTCTCTCTCTCTCTCTCTCTCTCTCTCTCTCTCTCTCTCTCCCCTCTCTCTCCTCTCTCACTCTCTCTTTAAAAAAAATAAAATAAAAAAATAAAATAGCTATTTTGCTATTGTATGTTTTGCAATCATTTTTCACTCTAAGTTTTAGAACTTAGAACAACAAAACTGACTAAAGACTATTGTAAAAAAATTAAATAAATATGCAGATCTTTGTAGCATTTATTCCATCTTCTTATTCATTTTTTTAATGTTCAGTTCACATTCGTGGGGTATTAGAAAGAGACACTCAAAAGAAGCTGGAGAGGCACTGTGATCTGAGAACTGACTCCTTGCTGTAAAGAATTAAATTTGGTGAAAGTAATATTAAGAAAAAAATTTTTTTTCTCCTGCCAGGTCATTACTAGAAAAAAAAAAGAGAGAGAGAGAGATGTGAGACTAATCAGGGATAATGGCAAGAAACCAAGAACTCTGAAGAGTAGGTGTTAAAGGAGGTCTGAGCTGAGGCTGAAATAACTTCAGTAATTTATGTAGATGGTACAATGAAGCTAAGAATAGGGAATGCGTGTGCAATGAAGCCAGGTTAATGAGAAGGAGGGAAATGACTTCAGAAGAGCACACGGAGTTCAAAAGTGGAAGCAAAAGCAAAGGAAGTAGAAATGCAGACATTTTAGAAGTCTGAGAGAAAAAAAATCCAATGTTAAGAGTATTGGAAATTTTGAAAAATGAGAAGAAAAATGCCAGGCGTCCTGCAAATACACAGGTTTGAAGGTTGACTTACAGGCAGACAGTGTCTGTTTCTGCACTCTTGTGCAGAAGATGGGTGAAAGGGCCGATATGCCATTGTCTGAAAGTCTAAATGACCTCTCTGTGTCTAGACACATTTCCAAACCTTCTCAGTCCCTGTATGGCAGCACAAGTTCCACCGATGGAGGACAATAATTCTACAAATATAATCCAATCACCTTCTGAACCTTCAAATTGCCATGTTGCAGCTAATAGAAGTATTGATTCCATAGTCTGAGTCACTATGCAATTTTTCATTGTACAAAAGGCTGGATGGTGAGAAGTCTAAAGTGGAGCAAAACTGGATAATGCATTTTTTCTTGATTGTGTTGTGAATATAGGGAAGACTTGCCCTGCTGCTTTCATATACAGACACAAAGACCACAGATGTACAGCACAGACTATCTTCGTCACATAAGCTCCAGATATTGAGGCAACACGGTTTAGTGAACAAGGGTATGTAGGACCTTTGAATTCAGGCAGATCTCAAATCTTATCCTAACTCTGCAATTCACAAATTGTTTTATTGCAATCAGCGTCCTTAACCACACTCCATGAGGTGATTATAAGGATTAAATGAGATAGCAACTATAAACCTAGCCTCAGTTCTGGCACATACCAATTAGTGGAAGCTGCCTGCCCTGGCAGAGGAGTCTCTGATCCAACTCTGAAACACAGGAAAGGAGAGCTGGGAAAACCTGAGGAACAGCAGTTATTGAAGCCAATGGTGTGTACCTGAGCAACCTCCAATGCCCCTATCTTGGTGACACTAAGAATTCTACTTGGGGATATTTCATTAGAAAAAAATATTAAACACATATTCAAAAGCATAGAAATTTGCCTGTATGGTGTGGTTAAGGAAACATCCAAAGATTCCTGTTTCATCTGCCACATTGTCTGAAATTCTTCCATTGAGAGAGATTCCTTTGGGAAAAAAAAAAAGATATGATAAAAAACTATGAACTTTCTAAAATAAGCATCATACTATAACTCATATATTTATTTTTAATCCCCAGTTCCTGGCAAAATGCCAGAAAAAGAGTACGTAGTTAAATTTTGTTGTTAATTTTTCACTGGATAAATGTATATCATATATATATTATATCTCAGATGCCATTCAAAGCTCTGGCAAGACAAAATGCAGAAAACATGGAGAACCTGCCATTACAGAGTTTACAATCTTGTGAATAAATGAATTAATTAATTAGTGAAATAACAATAGAAATGTTGAGAAGTTTGGACCACGTGACCTTAAACTTTTGCTAATTTTTCACAAAACTTGTATATAATTGATCAACTTCCTGCTAACATTAAGGAAAATTGTATTAACTGTTCTAAAATATGTAGCATGTGAACAAACTAGGCAAAAACACTCAGATTTTATTTTTCTTGAAATGCATTGAAAAATGCCTAATACTCCCATTTCAGTGTTATTTGTTGAAGACAACAGCTTTACCAAATGAATCAAATATTCTGGTTTTTAATACTTTTCAAGACTGTTTTTCATTTTTTTCAATATATATTTTTTTAATTGTAGATAGACACAATACTTTTATTTATTTATCTTTAAGTGGTGCTGAGGTTTGAACCCAGTGCCTCACATGTGCTAGGCAAATGCTCTACCATGGAACTACAACCCCGCCCCTCATTTTTCAATTTTGAGATGTGTTCTTCTCTAGATATTAATGACTCAGTTGCCTAAGTTGAACTTGGAAGAAAAGGGAATCATGAGTTTAAGCAGAGGTTATAAGAGTCATTCTTAAATATAAATAGGATATACCTTCCCCAAAACCATTAAAAGAGTTCAAGTCAAAAGAAGGCATTCTTGGAGAAAATTGTGAAGTCTCATTAAATACACCAAAGATTGCAGGGTGTTCAATGGAAAATACCCTGAAATTTTTCAGTGGAATAAATAAATATTTTTCTCTAGAAAATAATGCATTGCTCAGAACACATTCAGTATTATCAAATTCAATGGAACTGTGTCTTTCTTTATTTTTAGCTATTTTATAATTCAGTAGAGATGGAGATTAACTTGCACAATATGGACAGTAGTACAAATCTCTCTTGGGTAGACAGGTAGACAGATGCAAATAAAATTTTCTCAGTGGAGGTCCAACTGTCTTCCATCTCCTACCCTTGAAGAAACCAGTTTTGCATCTGTCAAGCAAATTTAACTCAGCTTTTCTAATGAGCTTCTGTTTTGGTTGACTTTTTTAGGTTCTTCATTTTATCAACCAGTTTTAACAACTTCTTCAGTTCCTTCACTACCTAATGAGTTAAATAAAGTTTTTGGCCAGTTTTCATTTTACATTTGTAAGAGAGTCATGATTATATCCTCTTTTTAACATGTATGCTTTACCAAAAGTGTGCAAACCAAGCGAAAAACCTCCTACCATGGTCTTTATAACTTTTTCTTAAGGGAAGTGAAGACTCAGACAAGTTAATCCATAGAAAATGCTGTTTGATCTAATAAAGAAATGCATTACCTATGGACATGGATTTGATAAAGCCAGCATTTTGCCTTCCTGAGAGAAGTATAAAAGGGCATTTCAGAAATCCTGGAGGAACTATGCCTTTCCTGTCGTGGAAAAAAGTAATTATATTAGCTTCCCACAATCACCACAGGCTCATTTCAAATAACTCTGAGAAACTACAGGCACGTAGGCCAGTAGGTACTTACTGTTGTATAGATCTATTTAGGGATGTTCTTCTAGAGAAATGAATCAAGTTTTATTAGTTTACTGACAGGAATCTCACCTTACCAAATTTTAGACCCATATCTAAATGTATCTTCCTTACTTCTAGAAGTTACAGTTTCCACATTCTTCTCAGTTCCTTTCTCATTGCATAATAAAGTCATTCTAAAACTAGAACAGCATTTCCTTCTTTAATATGTTCATAACATATGACTTGCTAGATCCAAAATAATTTATGTTGCTGCTAAGTTCCAATTATCATGTCATTATTCATGGGTTGGTTATTGCAGAAATTGAACTTGGTTAATGACTTGAGACTGGCCATGTGACAGGTCTGAGAAAATGACTCTACCCACAGGAAACTAAGCCTGACAAGGCCCAAAGACACATGCTTGGAGCCCCTGGACAAAAACAGTACACTAGAGTCAGATATCTTTCAGAAATAAACTTTCACAAATATAAAAAATATATAACTCATATAAGAAGCTATCTTGTAGGTCTGAAGGTTAGAAACATTATTAATGAAGAAACAGAAATGAAGTTACTTAGAGAGATATGAAATATGTAATTACCAAACCATAATTTTCTCATTATAGTTAGAACAAAGTCCTCCAAGGGCCTGGAAATCCAGTTCGCTCCTATCTACATTGAACTCTTTCTCTGTGTAATAGTAATTTTGCCAAATGACTTCCAACCCTTTCTAACATTTAGGGGTATTTGAAGTACTTTGCACTTTTTCATAAAACTTCAAAGAATTAAAGAGAAACTGCCAAATAGTAGATTTTGAAAAGAAAACAAACCCTATAAACCCACCCAGGAAGACGACAAATTAAAATGATTTTGTTCTTATCATTGAAGTCATTTTCGTAAATCAGACACCATCAAGAGAGATCATATGAAGCTTAGCAAAGTCCTCTAAGGGCTGAGAGCATGGGATAATGAACAATGTCAGCAAGAGTATGTCAAAGGATGGAACAGGAAAGATTTGAGTTCAGTGAGAGACAGGCCAGGTCAGAAGTGGGAATTCCAAGGAGTATGTGAAGATGAAGATCTGGACCTCAAGGGGGATGAAATATGAAATTAGGCTCTGAAACCACAATGGGTACATTCAAAATTGATGGCATATTGGAAAAGAAAGCACGTGGAAGTGAACTCTAAAGATAACAGAATAAATAAGCGAACAGAAGAGGACAAGCCATCCCAAAACATACCAAAGTCCTGAGAAGAAAAGCTGAAGGAAAATCACTGCACGATTCTCTTGAGCAGAAAAGAGGTTCCCTGATTGGAGAGTTAAGGTGAAGTTCCACCAGAATCTGTCAAACAGGTGTCAAAAACTATGGGATAAAGAGGCTTTTCCTTCATTAGCCAATAAAACCTGTTAACCTGTTACTCACTTCCTGAAAGTTAAAGATGATAATTCTGTATTTTCCATCAAAATAAAATGTAATAAATTTTTCTAGTTTATGCAAATACATCTGAATATGTGCACTTTCCTCCCACACAAGTCCAACTTGGGAGCACCTGAAAATGTGTCTCATCTAGTCTCCTCTTGTCTCTTCTCTCTCTCTTTTTTTCTCTCTCTCTCTACCCCTCCCCCATGATTTCAATCAGAAACAGGAAATTGAGATTCAAATTTAGAGTACTGCAAAGTCTAAGCAGCTAGGCAGCTAGGATGATTCATGTTGAAAAACAAAATCTTTACTTAGGAAACAAATGTAATGTGTTCATACACATTTTGCATAATGTATATAAATGTATCAGACTCCAGATTCATTTGCGCTAGTAAATAATGGAAGAAAACTAATCACATGAAAAATGTTTAAAAAAGAACCAGAGATCATAATAGAAAACACAGTGGTGGTGGTGTGGGGTTAGGGGAGTGTAGTTGGGGAGGGGTGAGGAGTAGACTTAAAAAAATTAAAAACGTAAATGCTGCTGTCCTACAGTTTGGTAGCATAGAGACGTGGTTAGCAGCCCTAAAGAAAATAAAATCCCTGCATTTCGACAGGCTACCTGTAGACATTTACAGAACATTATTTAAACAGACAGCAGGCTCTTGTGCTACTTAGCTGCTGTTTATCCCCAGAATCTTCTTCCTCTGGCCAGGTCACCACAGGATCCAAACAGTGCTAGCACATAATTATTCTCAAGGCAACTACACAGCAGAGAGCTAGAATTGCGAGCCTCAGTTGAATAGCCTTCTCCTGTGTTGACAAACACCCTTTTGCTTCTCTGCTCACCCTTCTGCAGCATTTGCAGACGCTGAATTGTGCCAAAGGACCTTGACAAAGCTTTAGGTGCAGACAGGTGCCTTTTCTTTTCTTTCCATTTAGATTGAGATAGGGGAGGGGATAAGAGGTGGGGAGCTGTGACAGGGTGCCACATGTACCACTGTGACACTTAGAAAGTGCCCCAAATAGAAAAGAAGTAAACATCACTAGAGAAAGGATTTCTAAACTGTTGTGCTTGTTTAAAAGACATATAAGAACCGCAGGGGGCGGATGGATAACAAACCAAGGTTCAATTCATTTTCCAAATCCTTCCAATAAAGCCCCACCACATCTTGAAGCAACAATACCTTTCATATGTAGTGTTTATGACCTCGCACACAATTTTAATGCATGCTAAGAAGGCTGGTGATTTGTCTGCTTTCGGAAATTCAGGTCATTTAGGAGCCTGACTAGACTGCAGTCCTCAGAACCCAGGTTGTGGAAATCAACAAGGGAAAGTGAGATTTTTCACAAGTGCCTGCCAGTGAGAAAGACGTAGGCCAAGATCAGCTAGGAAGGGCACTGAGCAGAATTCTGTCTTACCTTGACACTCTTCTGTGTGATCCATCACAACACCAGGATTCCATTAGTATGAGCATGGGGTGGCATGCCATTTTAGAATACGAACAAAATATTTGCATTTGAGACAATATGGTACCACAACATTGAGAGGAGAAAGCAAATCTATGTGATACCCACACTGAGTAAATGTGAAATATCCGCACAGTATAATTTAAAGGCAAATATTGCTCATGGCTTCACCAAAAGCCAATCATCTTACAATTTCAAATAACAGTCTTGAGGGTGTGTCTAAACTCTAAACCCATGGCAGGATCACTAAGAAATGTAGCCCCTGTTCTCCATCATTATTGCCCTAGACAATAGAGGAAAACCCACACCCACCCACCGCCCCATACTTCCTCTCCTCCCAATCCTTGCTTAGACCACTTGACCACAGCATCTCTGACACAAGCCTCTCTCCTGTGCACCCATCGGCTCCCTCTCTCATTTGGAACACAAACTTTTGGGTATAATTTCAAATCCCAGTTCTGCCAGTTAGAAGATTTTCTACTTATCTTCCCTGTCATCTGTTCTTTTAAAAAGTCACAGCCCAAGGATTCTTCTGAGATAAGCAGGAGCCAGACTCCCAGGCAACTCAGACCTGCCTCCCCTCCACCAGGATTTGGCCATCTGAACCTTATCTATACCTTTCATTTGGTTCTGGCTAAGGGACTCCTTACACTATTTTACAGAGACCCCTTGGAAGTCATATGTAATCAGAAATAAAAGCAAAGTAGCAAGTCTATAATCAAAGGAATGACTAGCTTCTGTGTTCTTAACTAACAATGCCACTATTCATGAAAGGCACTTTACACACATTATCTCATTTCTTCCCTATAAGAATACTGTAGGATGGATACCTTTATTCTTGCCAAGGTGTGGGTGAGGAAATTTAGGCACTGAGAGTTGACATAACTTGACCAGTGTTTAAAAGCTATCCAATGGTGTGATCAGGATTCAAATAATCTAATCTGAGTCCTGAGCCTGGCTTTTCACCACCACTCTTTACTAACACAAAATCATAGCCCTGAACTAAGAAGAAATTCCTTCTCACTGTGCACAGCAGGGAGCTGGAAGAATTGGACAAAATAAGAGCAAAACAAGAGAAATAATGTTGTATCAGGAAACCTTAATTTAGACCACAGATGGTGTACGAGTTGGTGTGGTAAATGCTGGAGGACAAGCACAAAGCATTGTAGGATATTAAAAACCAGCTAAATACCACAGTTCCAATCATTATATAATTATCAATACGTGATGGACTTCCCAGCTTGTACTGCAAAGCTTATCGTGGTATATGATAACTATTTTCACATACATTTTCCTGCAAACTGAGAACATGATCAGATTCCCCTTCCTCATTCTATCTGCAGAGCTTAGCACCACAACTGGCACATGCTAGATACTCCAACAGTGTTGAATGAATGAATGAACGAACAAACAAATGAATGCATGTTTGAGATTCAAGTCAATGTTTATGAATCCCAAACATTTAGGCATTTTTTACAGAAAAGGAAACAAGTAGCAGAGGGCTGAAGCAATACAGGATCTTAATTAAGAAGTAGGACTTTCCAAAAATCTTTTAGAACAACGGCAATTTTAACTTGGAATGAGGACTGATTTAAAGATATCAAACCGTTTCTTGAATAGTGTGTCATCTTTTCTCACCTGAATTTGCCAATTCTGGGAGCAAATTCTTAGAAAGACACTGTTGTTTTAGTGACTAGACTAAGCTATCCTGGGACTAAAAGGTGATGAATAGAAGATATATTTGGGCAAACTACAAAACAAAGGTGCTAAAGTTAACTAATTAGAGATCATATTCAAGATAAAGAAAATGTGAGTCTTATTCAGCCATAAAGAAAATAATAAAATTATGTCATTTTCAGGAAACTGGAAGGAACTTGAGAAGCTTATATTAAGTGAGATAATCCAGACTCAGAAGGTCAATGGTCATGTGATTTCTCTCATATGTGAAGCCAGAAAGGAAAAAGGAAGAGAAAGTAGAACAGACATCATGAAAATCCAAGGGAGATCAGCAGAGTAGAAAAAAGGGGGAGGGAGTGGGAGGGAGAAGAGAAATACTGAGGAAATTATGTTGATCAGATTATATTGTTATATTGTATACATGCACAAATATGTAACAACAAATGCTACATTATTTACAACTATAATGCACCAATAAAAAATGAAGAAAAAGAAAGTATATTCTAAGAAAAAATTTAAAAAAAAAAACAGAGATTTCTTTTTTCAAGATTGCTTCACATAACCACCTATGGACTTTAATTATCTAGTAGGGATATTGCAATATTCCTGCAGCCTTGTAATTTAGATTTCTACCACTCCCTAATTCTAATGGGTATTTAAAAGTTTCATGGTACTCTGATTATTGCTTTCAAAAATGCTTTCTCCTAAAGAATACACAGTGATACTGCTTTAGAGTCAACTTACTAAGGCATATTGAAACTATAACAGAATGTAATTTATTCCAACCTAAGAAACATGGTCAGAACAAACCATTACTCCACTGTATTTCTAATACATCATTTTCCTCATTAGATTTTGCTGGCACAATCTTCCCACCCATATGCATTCTTCAATGATATAAGCTTATATTCCATCGATTGCTTATGGCAATCAATTCCTTAAAAGCTATTCTTAAGTTAGGTGCCTGAGTTTATACATAGTATAATATGTATAAACTTTCAGTATAATATCTGAAAAAAAATTAAATTATCATAATCAGCCAGGGGCCTGGAGTTGGAAAATAAAGGAATCAAATTGGAAGGGATAAAGGAGACAGTATAATTGCTTTATGTCTTTATTAGCATAGACAGAATCATCATTTTCAATGCCAAAATTTGGAATGTTTATTATTAATAAACATCCATTATTTCATGTCATGATATTGGGATTGTGATGTTAAAGTTAAAGCGAGTTCTGTAGTTTTTGGTGTGTGCAGATAGTGACTGAACACAGTACATGTTATTTTAATTCTGTAGGTCAGAAGTCCAATATGTGTCTCACCAGATTAAAATCAAGATGTGAGCAGGCAGTATCCATTTCTGGAGGTTTTCAGGAGACCATCTTTTTCCCCATTGTATGGGTTGTTGACACATTTAATTTCTCAAAGTCACAGGACCAAAGGTTGTCATCTTCTTGCCATCTGTGGCTGAAGGCCTTTTTCATTGTGTCTTTTGGCTCATGGTCTCCTTCCTCCATCTTCAATGACAACTAAAACAGACTTTGTTCTACTCAGGTCACATGCCTTAGACACAATACTCTCTTTTTCTTGTTCACATTGTTTTGTTTGGTTGGTTGTTGATTGATTTTTGTAAGCAGGGATTAAATCCAGGGGTGCTTAACCACTGGGCCACATCCCCAGCTCTTTATTTTATTTTTATGGTTTTTTTCTTTTAATGTTAAGATAGGGTCTTGTTAGGTTTCTTAGGGCCTTGCTAAATTTCCTGAGGCTGGCTTTGAACTTGTTATCTTCCTGCCTCGGGCCTCCCAAGCCCCTGGGATTACAGAGGTGTGCCACCACACTGGGCCTCTCATTCACTTTTAAAAATTTGTATGTTTAAATTGGGCCCTCTGGATGATCTAGGATAACCTCCCCATCTCAAGGTCCTTAATTTAAATTGTGTGTATAAAATTCCTTTTAACAAATTCACAAATACCAGGAATTATGGTGTGGACATCTTTAGGGGTCATAATTCTTCCCACAACACCTCTTCAGAATAATGTTTGCATTATAAAATTTAAAAAAATGCATAGGAGGAAAATGGAAATAATTATATCTTACTATAGTTAGTAACAGTTTCTTAAAACCAATTTATGATGTATTTAGATAGATGCTTCTTCACTAGTACATTAATTAATGAGATCAAGTGTTGGGTCTATTAACCGACATATTTTTCAGTGTTGAATATAAATAATATGGTGAATTTCAGCAAAAGCTATAAAAGTGATATGAAAGTATGTGTGAGTTCCTTTGGTAACAATGTCACTGGTACGGCCAATAACATTATGATTTGTTATTTATGTTTATAATTGGATAAAATGCTAAATTTCAGTTTAGGTAAAAAATAAAATTAAGATCACAGAACTGATTCTTGATCTTAAAGTTCTGATTTGATTTTTTTTCCAGTAGAGTTTAATTAAAACTTCTTGAGCACAGATTTCTAGTTTTAGCTGTATGAAATGAGAATCAATGGCTTTTCTCAGACCCATCAGAAAATTTAGGTTTGAAGTCAAACTGCCACCCAGAACCAAAGATTACAAAGAGGAAAAGTCACTGAAGCCACTGGTAGCCACACTTGACTGATAGTTTTGATGAACTGGTTGAAATCTAAATCAAGGTAGATGAAGAATGCCTTTGGTGTGGTTCATCTGTAGACTCAACCTAAGAAAATTATTAATGAGCTTAAAGAAACAGAATAGAACTTCCCAAACTAAATGCAAAGATCAAGTACAAAAGTCAAAACAGAACATCCAATAATTGTGGGACATTCTCCAAAGCTGTAACATGATAAAACACTAGAACAAAAAGAAAGAGAAAAGGGAGCAGACGAAATTTGAAGCAATATGACCCAAATTCCCCAAATTAATGACAAACACTAAATCACAGATCAAAGAAGCTCAGAAATACCCCGAAGAATAAATAATTTCTCTTTTATTTCTCTACAAAAAAAAAAATACCCAGCTATATCATATTCAAACTGCAGAAAACCAAACACAAAGAGAAAATCAGGAAAGGAGCCAAAGGAAAATGAAATACCTTATCCAGAGAGGAACAAGCGTCACAACAATGGACATCTCATCAGAAACAATGCAAGCAATATTTTAAATATTTAAATTATTGAAGAGCCAACTATTAGAAGTGCTAAAAGAAAAAAAAAATCCTAGAATTCTATATCCAAAGAAACAGTTCTTTGAAAACAAAAGACATAAACTTCCTCAGAGAAAAAAAAAAACAAGCAATTCATTGCCAACAGATCTATCATGCCAAAGAGTGTTTAAAGATTGTATCCATGAAGAAGGAAAAATACACAGTAGATATTATAACCACAGAGAGCAATTAAAGGAATACAAATGGGTTATTTTTCATAGTATTAGTAGAACCTATGGATGACAACTTGTTTCATGGTGACAAGGTACTGGGTGATTTCGCCTCCCATATCAAAAGGAATGAGAGCAGGGCCAGGAGATGTGGGAGGAGCGAATCAGGAGTCCTCCACCACCAGGCCCTTCCACACTCGGAAATGGAGCGCTGTTAATGTGATGGTGAACTTGGAAGAGTTAAAAATGGAGATGTCAATCCTAGGAGGGCCGTGAAAACTCCTTGTCACAGTATGATGATATGCTAAGTTAGAAAATAAAATGGGTCATGTAAAACTCTCCATTAAAACCAGAGAGAACAGAAATAGCAGCTTCTGACAGTAAAAAAAGAAACAGTTACAAACATGGTTGATGTAAACCTATCAATAATCACTTTAATCATAAATGATCCATCTGTCAATTAAAAGATAGATATGGTCAGAGTGGATCAATGAATCAGATCTAATGTACACTGCATACAAGAAATCCACCTTGCAGACTCTGATAGGATAAATGTACCGGATAGAGAAAGATGTACCACGCTGACACTAATCAAAAGAGAACTAGAGTAGTTTTATTAATCTGACAAAGCAGCCTTCATAATAAGAAAAATTTTCAGTAAAGAAATTTTCAGAGTAAAGAAGAAAAAAATTTTCAGAGTAAAGAAGAGACTTACTTCATGATAAAGGGTTGACTATCTAAGAATACACAAAAATCATAAATATGTAGTGACTTAACAATAGAACATCAAAATATGTGAGGCAAAATCTGATAGAACTTCAAGGCAAGCAAGACAAACCTACTGTTACAGTTGACGACTTAACTACCTCTCCTTCGTTATAGTAATGTCAATCAATTTTATCTAGGTGACATTTTTTTAATACTCCATCTGATAAAAGCAGAATGCACATTCGTCCTAGGGTCATATGAAACATTCCACATGATAAAATACATGAACAAATTTAAAAATACAGAAATCAATCAAAGTATGTACTCAGATCACAACAGAATTGAAACTAGAAAACAATAACAGAAAGAAAAGTGTCTGAAAATTGATCAAAAATTTGGAAATTACATGCACTTTTAAATAGCACATGAAACAAAGTCTGAGAGAAATTAAACAATATTTGAATTCAAAGACAATGAAAATATAACTTATCATAATTTGTGGGGTTGAATAAAAGCAATGCTTACAAGAAAATTGTAGATTTAAGTAAAAATAGAAAAGATGCAAAAACTTACACTTCCAAATGAGAAAGCCAGAGAAGGGAGAATGATCTAAGCCTAAGGCAAACAGAAAAAAAGCAGAGCACATTGATAAAATTAAAAGTAGGAAAATGATAATGAAAATAAAAGCTGATTTTTTTGTCTGTTCTTTGTTTTGGTTTGGTTTTGTTTTGTTTTTGTTTGGTTGGGGTTTTTTTTTTGTTGTTGTTGTTGTTGTTTTGTTTTGTTTTGCTTTTTTGTTTGTTTTTTGTTTCTTTTGTACCAGGGATTGAACTCAGGGGCACTTGACCACTAAGCCATATTGCCAGTCCTGTTTTGTATTTTATTTAGAGACAGGGTCTCACTGAGTTGCTTAGTGCCTCCCCATTGCTGAGGCTGGCTTTGAACTTGTAACCCTCCTGTCTCAGCCTCCCAAGTTGCTGGGATTACAAGTGTGGACCACTGAGTCTGGCCAAAACTGATGTTTTTAATCATTAATAAAATTTATAAATGTCTTGCCATTTAGTCAGAAAAAAAAGGAAATTCAGAAGTGAATTAAGGATTTTCACTACTGTTTGTGTGGATATTAAAAGGATAATTAATAATATTATGAATAGCTATGGGCTTAAAACTGATAATTTAGATAAAATAGCTTATTTTCTTTTTCTTTTTTTGGTATCAGGAATTGAACCCAAGAATTCTTAACCATTCCCAAGACCAGCAACCCCATCTTTTTTCCTTTTCTTTCTTTTTTTCTTTTTCTTTTTCTTTTTTTTTTTTTTTTTTTTTTTTTTTTTTTTTTTTTTTTTGAGATTGGGTCTTGCTATGCTCTTAGGGCCTCACCATGTTGCTGAGGCTGGCTTTGAACTTGTGATCTACCTGCCTCAGCCTCCCAAGTACTGGGATTAATGCACACGCCACTGCACCAGACTGAAATAATTTCTTAAAAGATACATGTTATTAAAACTGATTTAAGAAGAAATAGATAATATTAGTCATACTTGTAAATAAAATTAAAATCAATTATTGTTGGGTGAATGTTTGTGTTGTCCGCCTTCCCCACCCCACCAAATTCAAATTTTGAGGCCCTACCCAATGCAATGGTATTTGAAATGGAGCCTTTGGGAGGAAACTGGGGTTAGGTGAGCTCATGGAAGTGATACCCTCTTGTGAAGCTAGGTGCTCGCTCTCTTTCTCTCCCCCTCCCCATATGAGGATACAGCATAAAGGTATTTGTTTGCAAAATAGGAGTACAACCCTTACCACACTGGTACCCTGATCTCATACTTTCACTCTCCAGAACTGTGAGAATATAAATATCCTGTTATCAAACCAATCCGTCTGTGGCATTTTTTCAGGCAGTTTGAGCAGATAAAATTAAAAATCACTCTTTAAAAATGAAAGCAGCAGGCCCAGATTATTTCATCAGTGAATTCTACCAAACATTCAAGGAAGAAATGGTGCCATTTTTCCAGAATCTCTCCCAGAAAATAAAAGCAGAGGAGAGATAGGCTAATTCATTCCATGAGGACAGCATTTTACTGGCACCAAAACTAGACATTCAAAGAAACATTTAAAACAATATCATTAGGAAAATGAATGCAAATAGACTCAACAAAAGCTTAGCAAACTCAACCCAACACTGTATAAAAATAAATAAATATACACCAAGATTAAGTGGGATATATTCCAGGTAGCAAAGACTGATTCTGAATTTTAAAATCTGTCAACATAGTCCACCACTTCAACAAAGAAAGAAAAATCATAGAATCATCTCAATTGACACAGAACAAAGTCCAGCATCAATCCAGGATTTAAAAAATGTTTTTGAGCAAAATAGAAACAGAAGAGAAATGCCCTCAATTTTATAAATAGCATTTACGAAATAACCCACATACTTAATGGTAGGATTGTCTCTCTAAGCTCAGGAACAAGGCAAAGAAGTCCTTTCTTAACACTCCCATCCAGCATTGTACTGGAATTTGTAGCTAGTTCAATAGGAAAGAAACAAATATAATTTATACTACCATGGTCCAAATATTTATGTCTTCCCCCACATCCTCAGTGTTGAAATCCTCACCCCCAAGTTAACGACATTGGGATATGAGATCTCTGGGAGATCTTTTGGTCACAGGAGTAAAGCCCTAATGACAGGATTATTGTCCTTGTAAGAGGACACTTTCCGCCCTTTCAGCTGGTGAATCTAGAAAGAGAAAACTGGCTGTGAGGAGGCAGGCCGTCACCAGACACCAAGCCTGCCAGGGTCTGGATCTCTGACTTCCCCGCCTCCAGACTGTATGAAATATCTTTCTCTTGTTGATGAACTACCAGGTTTGTGTTTTCTTGTTATGACATCGTAGACAGGCTAAGAGATACACCAATTGGAATGGAAGAATAAAAACTGCTTATTCACAGAAGATGAATGTCTTTATTGGAAATCCAAAGAATCAACAACAAAATCAAGAACATATATTCCCGAAACTAATAAGTGAGTGTAGCAATGACACAGAATAATATGGTTAATCTACAAAGGGCCAATGCTTTCCTGCTTACCAGTGTGCTCACTTCCTATTGCTCCTGTGACAAATTACCAAAAGCTGAGTGGTTTAAAACAACATGAATGTATTGTCTCACAGCTGTAGAGTTCAGAAGCATGAAATATCTTTAAGGAGATAAAGTCTCAGGGTGAGCAAGGCTGTGTTCTTTCTGAAGACTCTAATGGGGAATCTATTTTCTTTTCTGGCTTCAAAAGGCCATTTGCATTATTTGGCTTATTTGGCTCATGGTAACTTAACTCATCTTCAGAACTAGCACCATAATATGATCAAACATTTCCCTCATTCTGCAGCATCTCCTTCCGTGGTCACATCTCCCTTTTGGACTGTGACTCATCTACCTCTATTTTATAAGGATCTTAAGACACTGGACCACATCATGCAAAATGATCTCTCCTTCTTGAGATCCTTAATCATATCTACATAGTACAAGTTTCAATGTAAGGTTTAGTAGTCACAGGTTCTAAACATTAGAATGCAGACATCTTTGGGGCCATTATCCTGTCTAACACAGCAACAATGAAGAGTTGCGATTTAAATTTATAAACCAGTATCATTGTGTTAACACCCTCCAAAAGGGAACAAGTATAAACCTAATAATATAAAATATATAAGTACAGATTTTAAAATCTTTGATGAATAAATCCAAGACCTAAATAACCAGAAAGATAGTCCATATTTAGGAACCAGAAGATCTAGTATGATAAAGATATCAATCCATCCCAACTGGATCTATGGATTTGACGCGATCTCAATTATAATCCAAGTAAGCTATTTTTGTAGAAGTGAACAAACTAATTCTAAAGTTTATATGAAAAAAATCAAAAGATCTTAAACTCTTTTTACTTTTATATACTTTCTAAAGAATCTTTTTAGGAATTGAATCTGTGTTCACTTCTGAGTGGCTTAGTACCACAGAAGAACATGTACTACAATTATAAAATATTTCAGATATAATACAAAAAATAGGAGATAATAAAAAATGACTTCTCATGTATTCACAGCCAAGCTTCAAGGAAATTAATCAAAACTTTTTGTCTCTCATCTACTTTTCATTTATGCACAGGTGACTATTTTTCTCCATATAATGTTTATCATTTCTATATGTTTCTTAATGTCTTTTTTAAATACATGTGCTATTTCACTATCTTTCAATGTTTGAATAAACGATATTATATTTTTTGAAAAAGAAAATAAAAAAAAGGCTGGGGATGTGGCTCAGTGGTAGAGTACCCCTGAGTCCAATTCCTTGTACAAAAAAAAAGAAAGAAAAAAAAAGAACAGAATTAAAATGTTTATTGAGAATTCAAAGTAATGTGCATAGTTAGTAATATCAGAGGAAATAAATATAAAAATAATACCTCCTCCAGTTTTTTTTTCAGATAAATGAAGGTGTTTATTTAAATATTTATACAAACATGGCCCTAAGAGCAGTAGATATACTTTCCCAAAGGTGGTTGCTTCCCTAAAGATATTGCACAATAGAAAATACTTGTTAATTCTCACATTAGATTTCAGCTATACTTTAAAAGCTATGTCATTTGTTTGTCAACCGTGAATCTTTAATTAGAGTCACAGTGTCATCCAATTTACAGCCAGAGAAATCAAATTGGTAAGAATGTTCATTTAAAAAGTCAAATAGAATCCAGTTTTAATAGAGACACTAGGATTTTTAGCTATGGGATATCATGTTCACACCATTTTAGTAAATGCAACATGAAAAATGCTTTTTGCATTAATTTTCTGAGAGGCTATCCCTGTAAATAACTTCTCCAGATATTTTCTGAGTGGACATGTAGCTAAATGTGTTGAATTGGGATCTGGGCAATGATTGAAGAAAATGTTAGCCCTTTTTTTGTTTTGAGACAGGATCTTGCTGTTGCTTAGGGCTTCACTAAGTTGCTGAGGCTGGCCTCAAATTTTTGATCCTCCTGTCTCAGCCTCCTAAATTGCTGGGATGATAGGTTTATGCCATCATGTTCAGCTAATTCTTAAAAACTTCAAATTAAAATTGATTATTCTGATTTTCTATCTGAAATATAGTCACATTTTACAAAACATTCTCCGATTGAAAACACTGGATAATGTTATACAATGTCCAACTTGTTAGGGTTAATAAAACAGTGAACCAATGGGAACAAGCAAACTAAAACCTTACAAGTATATTAGAGTCAATCTGAGTGAAAATCATGACTCAAAATGTCTTAATAGTTTTAAATCTCTTCACTTTTTTTTTTCCTTTTCAAGAGGTTGAGAAAAGTCAAATGTTGTCTTGGCCAATAAGCCAATCTCAGATAATATTCAGCAAAAAATACTGTCTACAATAAGCCAGTGACATTGGGGCTACTTCTGGTGAGGAGAACTTCCTGTTACATACTCTGTTGGATGTTTTGAATTTTGTACCAAATGCATTTATTACCTACTCTTAATAAGTTAAATAATCTCTTTAAAATAAAAACAGAATTCTTGCTTTGCAAAAAAAATAATAAATAAATAAGATCTAGTATAGTCAACATAATCCTGAAAAAGTAGATCAAACCTAGAGACTCAGACTCTCCATTTCAAGGCTTACATAAGGCCACAGTAATCAAGTCTGTGATACTGGCAAAAGAAAAGACACATGGTTCAATGGAGCAGAATAGAGAGCCCAGAACACCCACACAAATAGAGCCAGTGATTTTTTGCCAAAGGGAGCAAACACGATTTAGTAGAGAAAGGGAAGTCTTTTTTAAAAAATGATTCTGGAACCACTGAACATTCACATGCCAGAAACTAAATCTGGGCACAGACTAGCACCTTTCACAAAAATCAAATCAAAATGGATCACAGACCAAAGTGTAAAGTTCAAACCTTTAAATTTCTTGAAATAAACATAACAGAAAAAGTCCACACGACCTTCGACTTGACAATGATATTTTAAAATACAATACCATTAGTACGATCCATGAAAAGAAAAATGGATAACTTGGACTCTGTTAAAAAATTAAACACGTCTCTCTGATATACACTATTAAGAGAATGAAAAGAGAAGCCACGAATTTAAAAATATATATATTTTTGCAAAATTCACACCTGATATAGGACTCATATTCAAAGAACTTGAAACAATGAGAAAACAATCCTATTTTTTTTATTGATTGCTCAAAACATTATAATGATCTTTAAAATGGTCAGAAGATCCAAATTAGCAAATCTAACCAAAGAAGAGATACAAATACAGAGAGCAAATAGACATAGAAAAAATAATTTGTGATCAGAGAAATGTCGATTAAAATAAAAATTGGATGCCACTCTTCTATTTATTAGAACAACTAAAATTTGAACTGACAAAACCAATGGCTTGGGAGGTTGCCAAGGAAGGAGCTCACAACCACTGCCATGTAAAATGTGAAACAGCACAGCTGCTCTGAAAAACAGCTTTAGAATTTCTTAGGACACCTCAGTCTTACCATGTGACACAGCAATTGCCTCCATATTTACTCAACTACTTTGAAATCTTATATCTACGTGTAAATTATTATAGAAGTTTTACTTCTAATCACCAAAAAAGGGGAAGGGACCAAGACGTCTATAAAAGGTAAATGAATGAAGTATAGAAGAACATTCACAAAATTTAATACTTTCAGCAATACAAACTAAAATATCAATTCCTAAAACAATGGGTAAAAATTAAATTATGATTGTTAAGGGAAATAATTTGAGCAACAAAATAAAATCATAGTAAAATATAACCCATAATATAAAATAATAACCATGAGTACATAAATGGATATGAATCAAAGTTTTGAATAAACACATAGGAATGTAATAAATCTGTTCAGAGGAATTCCAAATAATTTCTATAGACATTCCACCCTTAAGGAAATTGACCATAACTTCTTACCCCTTAAGTATGTGCAGCACATACTGACTTCTTTCAAAAGAGTATTGTGTCAAAATGAAGAAAAGAGAAACTTTACACTAGAGAAGATTGTAAACATTGTTATAAGTT
The DNA here is from genome assembly GCF_964194105.1 of Spermophilus citellus. Taxonomy (NCBI): domain Eukaryota; kingdom Metazoa; phylum Chordata; class Mammalia; order Rodentia; family Sciuridae; genus Spermophilus; species Spermophilus citellus. Next base: position 71,882,471 of record NC_138188.1, read on the forward strand.
AGGTGATCAAGGTCAACACCCACAGTGGTAAGTTATATTGATGTGATGGCATGAGAACAGTACTTCATATTTATGGCTTCCTCACAAAAACACATTACCCAAGACTACCTATGAACAAAGAATCAGATAAATTCCAGTAGTGGGATAGTCTACAGAGGACCTCATGAATATTTCTCCACCTTTCAAGAACAGTAAAGCAAAGGGAATTCTGGGAAATTGTCAAAGCCATGAGTTAAGGATTCATGATAATGAAATGAAACATGGTACCTGGGTGGGATCCTGGACCAGAACAAGGATTAGGGAAAATAGAAAATCTGAATAAAGAATGGACTTTAGTGAATACATTTCTGTTCTGTTTTCAAAATGATTCTGTAATTCTAAAACTGATCTAAAATAACATTTATTTTTAAAAATTCTAGAAGAGTCTAGTATCAATTTGACAAAAGATTGAATATTATGAATTGCTCTATGTCTTCACTAAGAATATCTTCATAATAAATTCTCTTACTTGCCTTAACAAAAGTGTCACTAATTATCAGCATAGGAGAATCTCCAGACAATATTCTAACATAGTATCAGTTTCCAGTTTCTCAAGTTTTTGAGAGATCTCTGATTAATATCATAGAATAACTTTTGTATTGATAACACCTCATCCAGAAGACAATAAATCATCCAGGAATAATATCTTTAAACATATGTTAACAGAGAACTATAATTAGCAAAATTCATTCTCTGGAATCATATTAGTGCTTTTATTAGTAACTAATAAAAAGTAAAAGTGGAATTAAGTTCTCACTTGAATATTTCTAATAACCTCTATATCTGAAAGACATAATGGCCATAATTTTCTCCAAATGGTAAATCAATTAAAGTAATATTAATCTGTTATCTTAATATTTTTATGTAGAATACATGTTGGTTTACCAATGAAAGAAGAAAAAACAACCTTCAGTTAGAGCTTTAACTCTTAATTTACATCAAATGAAATCATAGACATGCTAGAAAATAATAATTTCATTTTTAGAAACTGAAAACAAGGAAGTTAATTGCAATGAACATAATAGTGAAAACTTTGAATGCTTCAAAAAATTTACACTTCTATATGACAAAAAAATAATAAATTTAGGCAAAAATGAAAATAATATTTGGAAAAAACATCTTGAAATTTTTATGACATAGGACTGAGTTCCTTAATATATAGAAACGTATTTCAAATTGTTAAGAAAAAGACAAATATCACCTAAAAATAGAGAAAGGGTATAAACAAACAGATCACAGGAAAACAACACATAAGAAGTTTAATTACATGGAGAGATGTTTAACTTCAGTAGTAGAAAAAATATCAACTATACTATAATGAGAGCTCTATTAAACCTATTGTGAACTTGTCAGGTTTTTAGAGATAAATTTATAGCCAGGCGCTGTGGCATACACTTGTAATCTTAGCAACTCAGGAGGCTGAGGCCTCAGGAGGATCACCATTTGAGGCCAGCCTCAACTTAATGAGTCCCTAACAATTTAGTGAGACCCTGTCTCAAAATTAAAAACAAAAAGTGTTGGGGATGTGCCTCAGTGGTAAATTACCCCTGGGTTAAATCCGCACTACCAAAAAAAAAAATCGAACTATATTTAATAATTTATTATGTTAGCAACTTTGACAGAAATAAATATTCTTATACAAGCTACTTCTTTTATGGCATGAAATTTAGTACCCATTTAAATTTTAAATGCACATATATTTGATTTGGAAATTCCACCTAAGATAGCTTATCCAAATGATCTATTCTATTTTATATTAAAAGGCAAGTAAAGGAATATTTTGCAATAATGTTTGTATTAGCTGAGATTTAGATCAACTTCAAGGTTTGTGAATGTAAAACTGGTTGAGTAAGTAGTGGAGTTCGTATTGAAAAACATCAATGTAATGTTTTTAAGACAAAATATTAGGTGACATATGGGTATAGCAAACTACTACTGTGTAAAACAAAAGAAACACACACACACACACACACACATTTATAGGGATGAATCAGAATGCACCTTAAAAGCAAGCACAAGATTTTCCTTTTTATGTGGATTGTGGATTAGAGGTCCAAATGTTGCTTGCCTTGATGTCAAAAAGATCTGATAAGATGATACTGTTCAAGCATGAATGAGTTATGGTGTCTAACATGTCAGTCAAGGAACACTGGATTATGCTATAATAAACAAACATAATTTTTTTTCTTTATTTTTTATTTTTAGTTATACATGACAGTGGAATGTACTTTGGCAGAATATACATACATAAAGTATAACTCACTCTATTTAGGTTCCCACTCTTGTGGTTATACATGATGAGTAGTTACCCTGGTCGAGTATTAAAATACAAGGCTAGAAAGTTATGTCTGATTAACTCTACTGTCTCTCCTATTCCCCTCCCCCATTCCCTTCCCTTCCTTTGTCTAATCCAATGGATTTCTATTATTCCTTTCCCCATACTCCCTTGTTTGGGGTTAGTATCCATAAATGAGAGAGAACATTGGGTTTTGGTGTTTGGGGATTGGCTTATTTTACTTAGCATGATATTCTCTAGCTCCATCCAATTATGGGCAAATGCCATAATTGCATTCTTCTTTATAGCTAAGTAATTGTCCATTGGGTATACATACCACATTTTCTTTATCCATTAATCTGTTGAAGGGTACCTAGGTTGTTTCCATAGCTTGGCTACTGTGAATTGCACTGCTATAAACATGAATGTGGCTATATCACTGTAGTATGATGTTTTTAAGTCCTTTGGGTATAGACTAAGGAGTGTGGTAATTGGGTCAAATGGTGGTTCCATTCCAAGTTTTGTAAGGAATTTTCATACTGCTTTCCAGAGTGATTGCCCCAATTTGCAGTCCCACCAACAATGTATGAGTGTACCTTTCTCTCCACATCCTTGCCAATATTTATGGTTACTTGTATTCTTTTTAACTGCCATTCTGACTGGAGTGAGATGAAATCTCAGTTTTAATTTGCATTTCTCTAATTGCTAGAGATGTTGAACATCTTTTCATCTATTTTTTCCTTTTTTTAACTTTATATATTTTCTTCTTGTGTGAGGTACCTGTTCAGTTCCTTTGCCCATCTATTGATTGGGTTATTTGTTTTTCTGTTGTTAAATTTTTTGAGTTCTTCATATGTCTTGGAAATCAATGACTTATCTGAGCTACTGGTGGTGAAGATTGTCTCCCAATCTGTAAGACTTCTGTACAAGTTCTCAATTGTTTCCTGTTCAGTGAAGAAGATTTTCAGTTTGATTCCATCCCATTTGTTGATTCTTGATTTTACTTCTTGCACTTTTGGAGTCTTGTTGAGGAAGTTGATTCCTAAGCTGACATGATAGAGAGTTGAGCCTACTTTTTCTTCTAGTAAGTGAAGGATCCTTGATCCACTTAAGAGTTGAGTTTTGTACAGGGTGAGATATAGGGATTCAATTTCATTCTATTACATATGCATTTCCAGTTTTCCCAGCACCATTAGTTGAAGAGGCTATCTTTTCTCCAATGTATGTTTATGGCGTCTTTGTCTAGGATGAGATAACTATATATATGTGGGTGTATCTCTTTTGTTCTGTTCCATGGGTCTTCATGTCTGTTTTGGTGTCAATATCATGCCGTTTTAAACAAACAAAATAATTTTAAAACAACCCAGGTTTTTTTCTTGCTCATGCTATATGTCATATAATGTTGCTCTTCACCTCTAATCATGATCCATCTCCAATTCTTTTCCAAATTCCTCATAAATGTCATGAAAGCTATTGGCAGGGACATTTATGTCTAAAGACTCATGATGCCTCCTGCCATTTTCTCAGACACTGGATTTGGTTTATAGACCTTAGTGAATCAGCTCTGAGCTATGTTTTGTAACATTCTTGATTAGAAACTCAAGCTCCTGGGACTTCATCACCTGAGCCTTCATAAAGCATCCCAGCTGTGGGCAGAAAACACAGCAGATCATACACAGGGCGTGATACATGTCACTTCTGCTCACATTTTTTGACTAAAGCAAATCATGTAGCTATGCCTGCCTTCAAAAAGATGAATAAATGTCTTCTGCTGCTTTATAAGGAAATGGGAAATCAGTAATGGCCCCTGGCCAGGCATGGTGGTACACGCCTCTAATCCTAACATCTAAGGAGGTTGAGGTGAAAAGATCCTAAGTTCAAAGCCAGCCTCAGCAACTCAGCAAAGCCCTAAGAAACTTAGTGAGACCCTGTCTCAAAATGAAAAACCAACAGGTATGGGATGTGGCTCGGTGATTAAACTTCCCTGGGTTTAATTCCTCGTACCAAAAAAAAAAAAAAAAAAAAGAATATTGCTTCTGTATCCTTAAACCCAGTTGCAACTATTTCCTTTAGAACCTTGTTGTATGACTCACGAATTTTTCTTAAATGTCCTTCTTTCCTTTTGTACTTGTTCCAACTCTTTAATTTATAACACAAATTCTCTCACTCTTTAAAGTACAATTTAAAAATGCCCTTTTTCTCCAGACATAACCAATGTGTTATTGCATTTCTTTCCTCCATTTTTTTTTATCCAGACTTCTTAAAAATGCAGCCAACACTCTCTTTACTTTCTATGCTTCTATCCACTTCTTAACTATTGCAATCTGGCTTCCATCATCTCCACTCTATAAAAACACCAGTCTGAAGAACATCAGTGCCTTTCTAATTACAAAGTCCAATGCATTTATTTTAGAGATTTTCCTTATAGAATGTTGGAAAGATATCACTCTCTTTGGGAGCCTTCTGGCTAGGTCAGTCTAGATCTAAGATATATATTTGGAACATAGAAACATAACAAGTCACGGTAGATTTGGAACTTTTTTTCTTAGAAATTTGATTGAGTTTGATCCCCCTTTTGATTAATTAATTGCTCAATTAAAATAAAATCACATCTGTATTGGCTTGCAATTTACAGAGTATTTTCATCTAGAAGACTATTAGTGGGCCTTGGGAAGAATTCAAAACTTTCCCATCTTTTACTTGATCTGAATTTCTTCCTTGGATGCAAATGTCTTCATCATCTGAATAGCAAAATACGATGTGATGAGATTGGGTGTGAGCCTCAAAAATTGAAAAAATAATACAAACAGAAATATCACCCTGTGTTCTGCCTGTTTGAAACAAAAGACTGCAAACAAAAGCTGACCTTTAAATTTTGGTTTTGAGGGAGAATTCTAGACCCACGTCTCTTGTCACCACAATTTCTCAGCACCCGGAAAATTTCACCCAATAACACAATTTCAACTGAAATGTAAATGCTCCCAATTCTCCAATGTGTAATTTCTGCACAGATAACTCCCTTAAAGTATATAACCATGAAATTACTTCTCTTCTGGACTATTCTACTGGTTCATCCATAATGCAATTTGAATTCAGCATGTGCATACCTCAATCGATAATATGTTTAGACTGCCCTCCTATCCCATCATATACCTTCGACTTGACCTCCTAAATATGCACTGAAGCCATCACCAACCCTCAGTCCCTTCAACTGTAGCTCTATGGCCGTTTTTCAGGACCTAGACTACTTGCATCAGCTTCTCAACCACATTACAACTGCCATCTTGTGTTGGTCCTGGTGTCCAGAATCTTGGCAAGAGTGCTACTCAGAAATGCAAAGGTGATCATATTCCTACTCTGCTGAAAACCTTCAGTAGGCTCCTGAAATGTATTAGAAAAATTATTATTGCATTAACATGAATTATAGGCTCTTAATTCATTTTCCTACCTCATCTTTCACTATACCCTCACCCTATACTTCATACTACAGAAACACTAGACTAATGACTTTTAAAGGAGTTTATTTTTGCTCACAGTTTTAGAGGTTTCCAGTTCATAATCTGTCAGCCCCATTGCTTTGGGTCTATGGTGAGGCAAACCACTGACCATGTGGCAGAGCAAACCCACCCACCCCCTGGCCAGGAAACAAAAAAGAGAGAGAAAAAAGAAGGGACTGGGGTTGCAGGATCTCTTTCAAGGGCACACCCCCAGTGACCTTGGGACTTCCCACCAGGCTGCACCTCTTAAAGACTTTACCATCTCCCCAAAGGGCCATCCTGAAGATAAGGCCTTTAACCTGTGGGATTTTAGGGAACATTCCATATCCAAACTATAGTGACATCCCACCCCCACGTCTTTGAAATTGTTATACTGCTTTGTAATCATATATCTATTTTATGGCAGTTTCTGAAGATAGTACTCAGTTCAAAGATTTGTCTTTGTTCATCTTGATATTTTCATACCCTGGCACAGTGCATGACATACAATAAGCACTCAATTACTGTGTATTGAGGAATGGAGGGAATGATGCAAATATGGTAAGTAGGAAAGAGAAAGAAAGGACGGAAATCCTGAGGATCACCAACCCAAGAAAAAACCCATGATTCATGATGAATTGTTAGAACTGAATAGAAGGCTAAGCTTGGAATATCAGAACTTCACCAGATTCTCTCAGACAGCACACTGTGCACATCTACATGCCTTCTTCATACCTTCATTTGAAACAGTATTTGGAAAGATGTTGGTAAAATATGACTGGGTTAATGGCACCCCTCCTGAGAATTACACTGCTAATGGGCATCCCTTGTTTCAGAGCTGTTCTGAGAAAGTCTCTTAGAGAATTCTTGACTAACAACAGAGCTAAGTACAATTAACTCTCCATTTTTCAAAAAGTGATTACTTAGTGTGTGGATTTTCCAGACCTTTTGATTGTTCTGCTTCAGGCTATTTAATTGCTCATTAGAGAGTCGAAAGAAGGAGATGAGTCAACCACATCAGTCACTTGTTAGCGCCCATAGTAAAAATTTATTAGTAAAGAGGATGAAGCCATAGACTAAAGCACGAATTTCATTTTCATGATATACCAAATCCTCATTATCACAGATAATGGAAAATGAACTTTATTTAGTCCACATTTTTCTAAGAACTAATTCTGGAAATTCCCAAAGTACCATCACTCAGAATTTTTATTCCTACAGGCACACATATTTAATGTACATGAGGCGTGCTTATTGCCACTAATATAGAGGAAAATAAATAAGTTGCTTCATTAGTAACCAATGTCGAGACTGAATATGTACCTTTCAGTCTAGGTTCATATTGTTGAAACAGTAATAATTAATATAATAGTTCCAACAACTTAACTTGAATTAAAGAGAGTTTCTTTTAGAAAAACTAATATAATACTATGTTTAACTAACATAATACTTTGTGCAGAAGTCTGAATCCATAATTGAAATTTTTATTTCTCTTTTATTTCTCTTCTTACTAGCCACCATAATGAGAAGTATTTCTATCTAACATTCTTTGACAATATTTATCCAGTCCTTTATTATTGTTTTTCTGTCTGGTGTTGTCTATGCAGTACTTAGAAGCATTTACAGCCTTTGTCTATGAGGCCAATTTAAAGATGGACTAAATTCTTTTAGTTCTGAGGCCCAAAGTTCACCAAACACTTGAACGATCCTTGTTGACTATGCAATTTAAATGAAGCAATTAATTCTGCCTAAATGACCTTTCAAAATTAATACTATGCAATATGGTACCTCTCCAAGGCCAGCCTAAACAACAAATACTGTATCAACATTTTTTTCACATCATCCTTTTCATCAATTTTCCTGGCTTCCTTTTATTCCTTTGTCAAAAGTAGCTGTTTGAGTCTTCACATAGAGACCATCTAAGTGCCTGTGAGAACCTCATATTCTAGATTGTTCCTAATTGTTCTGTGTTTTCTTCCCCTGCCTGGCAAATGGGCTAATGAAAGCACTTTTCTCTTAGACCTTGACAAGCAAGGAAATAACAAATTTATTACATTTTTGGTAGCTAATAAGTATGTACAAATGTTGGGAACTTCTGTATGGACAGTCAATTGTTTAGAGCTTTGGTATTTTCTAAGTTACTACATTTCCATAATATATGAACACAGAGATTGAGTTGGGGGCAGGGAATAACATATATTTGCTTTATTTAACCATTTTTGTTAAAAAATGAAATAAAATTCCACAAGTAATATGCATATCCTCAAAAAAGTGCAAATCAATTAATAATGTGTATAAGGCTCAAGAGTTTTTCTTGTTAGAGCATCACCACTATTTGAGCCATTTTATGAACATGGCCTGAACAGATCCCTCCTGCAACACCTAGAAGACTTTCTGAAGAAATGTTGTGTCCAAAAGATCAAAAATTATTTCATAGTACTATAAGATACATGCCCGGCTCTTTTTTATTTAACATTTCTTGGTGGAAGGAAGCAAACAGTATCACTACTTATTTGTCAGTCAAAAGGATGGGATACTAAAAGCCCTAAAGATGCAGGAAATCTCATAATATTAACAGAGCCAAATTTTATATGTTCAGTATAAAAATAGTGTGTTAAAATGCTTTTTCAAGACAAAATATTCATTTGAGGTGTCTATGATTATTAAATGATTTTAATTTTGTATCCTAATTTCATTTTTAGTTTTTAATGAGATATGATAAACATACAGAAAAGTACACAGATTATAGTTGTATAATTCAAATTTTTTTCACAGATTGAATATACCTGGAAATCCGCTTCTCAGACTGAGAAACAATATTGACAACCTTCAAAAAGTCCCTCATCTTATCACTATTCTCTCCTGCTCCCAAGGGTAGCTCCTCTCCTGACCTCTAACAGCACAGTTTTTTAGTGTTTGACATGTATATAGATGCAATTATACAGTATGCACCCACTTGGTTCTGGATTCTTTGTTTCAGTAGTATCGTTATCGCATGTTTGAGATTCATCCATGTTGTGGCAGACAGCAGCATTTCATACATCATAATTACTGTTTAGGCATATAGCCATATTTACACACAAGAATTACCCACTATTGTTGAAGATGTTTGGTTTATTTCTAACTTGGAGCAATTTCAAATAGGACTGCTCTAAACATTCTTCTATATTTTGATGAATGTATAGATTCATTTTTACATGTTTCAAATATAAGAGTGACACAGATGGATAACAGGGCATGCATAGATTCAGCTTTAGAGATACAAACATGTCTCCAAAATACTTTTTATCCTATCAACAGTGCCTGAGCGCTCCAGTTGTTCCTCATCTTCAACAACACTTGGCATTTTCTTTTTCATTTTAGCTCATTCAATTGTTAAACTGTTATCTAAAATCTCAGTGGCAACAGTGAGGGAAAAATAATAACTCTTACTATGACACAACTATTTGATAGCACAAAAAATGAAGTAGAAGTAGAAATTGACATTCAATGATTTTGCAACAATAAGAATAAACTTTCAAAGTATCTTTCCTGGGATCCTAAAACACACATTCATAATCCACTGAGAGATTATAAGATTATTTCTTTCAGAAACACATATATATTCAAACATGTAACCTGGTACTTCATATGAGTTTATAGAATGTATGAAAACTAAAACCCAAACACTTAGGACACTACAAACAGATTCCCTGCAAGTATTTTCCCCAATTACTTATGTGAAAGGATCTAAACTTTTTTATTCTTTTATTCAACTTTGCTATTTCCAGAACTGTGCTGGATGATACAGATACACAGCCAAATAAATTATAATCACTAATCTCAAACCACTTCAATCTAGTGTCAAGTATGAACAAGTGACACTAACAACAGTGGAGAGTCATACACCAGCTGGGGTATCCAAGAGAGCACGTGGCACAGAGACCTTACATGTTGGTGGGAAGAATGTCAATCTAAGAAACATCACATTGGGGATAGAATTCAAGCTGATCTGTGAGAGAAAAGCAGAATTTGCTCTAACAAATTTGTGAGAGGGTCTTCTAGAAACGAGAAAACAATGTTCAATGTCACCAGTAAAATAATTTAATTCCCTTTATTTAAATATTTCCCCAATGGCTGGAAGTGCCAAGATAGTCAAGTCCAAAATAATTTTTTACAATGAACCAATGTTCCACTGAAGTTTCACCCATCTGACCTGCTTCTTCACTTTAAGGTACTGAGAAAAATCAATTTTTTTTTGTAACTTCACATCTTTTCTCCATAAAAGAAAATATCCCCAATTTCCAAATGTACTGAAAAGAATAAATACATAATGAAGTTCAAACAATATAGTTCCAAATAAAGATAATGACAAAAACTCATGTGACCATGGTGCTCTAGACAATATATTCTGAGAAAATGGCATCTATGTTCTCCATTTTCTCCTTTCAGGACATTTCTGGCACTTAGGAGAGGAAGGGACAACTGAGGGGGAAAATCACAATTTAACAAAAGCATAATGTCCTCTCCAGGAAGAGGAAAATGGTTCCAAGTCATTAAAGACAAAATAGGCATTCCATAAAAGCATAAGAATTTGATTGAAAAAGATTACTTCATTCACATGTTCTTGCAATTATTAATATAATGTGTTTTTTCTTTAAATAAAGATGTCAAATTACCTTTGCAATAGTCTACAAAATGTAAACTAAAGCTATAGTTCTAGCCAAGAGAGCTGTATTGAATTTTTCCAGGTGTATTAACTTTCTACAAATGTGGCAAGGTCAGAGTTTTTGTTCTGAAAGGAAGAATAGACACAGTGGATTTTCATGTTTCATTCTATTTACTGACATTGAAATTATTTGATGGGAAGATGTTTATTGGAAGACACACAGACATAGCACAATTCATGTTTAGGGAGATGGATTTCTTACAATTGCCAAAGTCAATGGCATTTCACAAATGCTCTCAGCACTCTTTATTGACTTTCTGGATAAACGTTTCTACTAATGAAATGAGTCAGAGTTTCATGAAGCATTGATGACACAGATAAATGCCAACTTGTTTTTAAGACCCCCAGATGTTAGGATACTTTAAGAACTGGCCTCTATTGCACATTTTTTAAATTATTTACTTAGTGTATTTATAACTTTTTCCTCAACAATGAATGCTTTCACAAGTTGAGCAATAGGTAGGAAATTACCATCATTCAGAGTTTGGAGAAATCAATAAGATGTGATTATACATTATATATATATATATATATATATATATATATATATATATATATATATATATATATAAATGGAATTATAACTTTAACTTATGAGAAGTTCAGAATGTAAACAATCGCCCTTTACCTCACACAAAGTTATGAAGAAAAAAATCTGCATAATGTCATGAAACTATCACATATTCCATAACTTGAGTGAGAAAATACAAATTTTAATTAAGGAAAACAAGTAGAAAGATTATATCCTTGAGTTCTGGAACATTTCTCTTAAGAGAAAAAAATTTACATTTCCACAAACAGTATGCAAGGGTCATTATTTCTCCACAGCCTGACCAGTATTTGTTATAGTTAGTATTTTGGATAATAGTTATTCTTACTGGGATGAGGTAATGTATGGTTGTGGGGTTTGGTGGTGGTGGTGGTGGTACATATTAAATACACACAATGACAGGTTTCACTGTGGCATAGTCACACATACATATAACATAACTTGATTTGCCTCTTCCCGATGATTAGGACTCTGAGCATTTTTTTCATATATCACATGGCAATTTGTCTTTCTTCTAAAGTGCTCATTTTTAAAATCAGGTTATTTGGTTTGGGGTTTTGTTTTATTGCTATTGTTGTTGTTTGTTTGTTTGCTACTGAGTTTTTGGAGTTCCTTATATGTTCTGGATGTCAATCCCTTGTCAAATTAATAATTTGCAGATATTTTATTCCATTCTGTATGCTGTCTCTGCACTCCAATGCTAATCTTCACAATCAATGAAGAGTATAAAATACTCAATCTTTCTTTCCATTACCATGATTTTGAAATACTCCTAGGATTAAAGTGTCTACTTAGTGCTTACCCTGTCCATTCATATCATAACCATGGTTCTAAACAAAGAAATATCAGTCAAAATCTAAATAGATATTAGAAGAATTTTTTTCATTTTAAAGATTGTTTTGCAGCAGGTCATTATACAATCATAATATCTATGCATCAACAATGAAAAATAACAGAAAGAAGTGTCCAACCATACACTGAAATTGAATTCTATTGAAGAAAACTTCCTATACGCTCTGGCAAAATAAATGTACACCTTATGATATTTATTCTATATGAATCTCTTCTTCACTCTTTTTGTAGCCTTTCAATTTTCTGAAAGAATTTGAAGAGTCCTGGAATAAAAGCATATAGATGATCAAAATTATTAACTCACAATAAAAGATTTTAAAAGAACTGAAACAGGAGAGAGCTAAGAAGAAAAATTATACCAAGTCTCAACTGGGGAAAGATATAATAGTGATTTCAAATTTTAGCTCTAAGTTCCTAGCAATCCAGGTCAAAGGAAAATACAATTAATTACATATCTTTCATCATCCAGTAGACCATGAACTTATTGGGAGATTTTTCAGATCTTAGAGAAATTTGTCACAAGGAATTTTTACAAGGATTTTGAATAAGGTAATGAATGAAGTTCTCAACAGCAGGCTTTTTTTTTAATGCAACAGAAAAGTTTCCTATCATATCAGACTATGTGAAAGCTGGGGATACAATATTTAAAGATTTAGTAATAAAATTTCTAAAGTGAACCAGAAGAATAAACTCAAGCTATGTAACTTTGGGGGCCTTCAAGGTAATGTTAAGATAGATGATAAGATGATAATGTTTTTTAAGTTGCAAGCATTTTTAAACTATCTATGAGAAACGATTTCATGCCACAGCATGCAAGAGTCATACTGCTTTGCCCTCTATATTAAAAAATGGATCATTCAAGAGGCATTTCAAATTCATCTTATGTCACTATGTAACTTCTGGAGAACTATAGCATGTTCCAAATTATGAAGATGGAAGTAGATTAATATCATAAAATGGGAATTAAACCTTCCCAAGATGAAGAAACATAAATGTATGCTACCCTTGCTAAGAGCCTACCTAAGCTAGAGTTTTGACAAAAGTTCCATGGAAAGGTGTTCGCTAGAGATAGTGGACTGTTCCGCATTATAAAGTCCATCTCAAGACTATTTCTGTTTCCAGACTGCAGGAGGACACCACTTCCTGCCTGGAAATTGACAGTCAGCAATTTAACATCTCTCTAGCAGTCTATTCCTCTTTAAGATAGGATTGATGGTGGAAGTAGTAGTGTTGGAATTACCAGGTAAGTTAACCACAGAAAGATCCACCATGTAAGTTGTTCAGTACAACACCAGATATCTTTCATCATCCAGTAGACCATGAACTTATTGGGAGAGTTTTCAGATCTTAGAGAAATTTGTCAAAAGGAATTTTTACAAGAGTTTTGAATAAAGTAATGAATGAAGATCTCAACAGCAGGCTTTTTTTAATGCAACAGAAAAGTTTCCTATTATATCAGACTATGTGAAGGCTGGGGATAGGTCTTCTCTCAATATTAGAGACAATGTTCTGTACTGATGGAAATTAATGTACCCTAGATGTCCAAGAAATAGTGTTTTATTTAAAAATCAAAGGGCTGCCTTCTTGGTTTTGCCTTCAACATGAGCAATCCAAATGCATTTTTCTTTATTGGAAGATTGTTCCACAAAATGCATTGAAACTAGAAAAAGGAATTTATGTCTTCACAGACTTTCAAGCACAATGTTCAACCACAGATTATTTGGCTTGACCACAAATTTTATAGGATTAGGTTTATTTGTGATCATTAGTTAAAGCATTAGCTTCATAGTAAAAAACTAATTTACAAAGACTTGCATCATCTAAAATGCTATTACACCCAAATATCTGCTTTTGAGATACTGCAACAATGTTTCTGAGTATTTTGTAAAGATCTATAAATTTGAGTACTCTTCTCTTTAAACAAACACATACAATAAACGAATAAGTAGACTATTAGCTTTTCTGTTGAGAATGAGTTTGAGGACCCACTTATTTTCCTGGTCTGGTCATAATGCAAAACTAGAATAGGTTTCCATTCAGAAATGAAGAGTTCAGAGTCCAGCGTGGAGTCCATGAAAAATTCTCTTCAATGGGCAAAAGTCCATGCATGATTCCACTTGACATTTCATAATAAAAGTTTTAAGTAGGCTGGCTTTCTTTGTCTCTGCTTCCTCTCTTTTTTATGACTTAATCACAGACTTCTGAGACATTGCTCTTTGTCTTGTACTTGATCCTAGAGAGGAAGGTTGAAGAAAATTTTGATATCAAAGTCACTGAAATACTTTCTTCAATAATTAATTCACTCTTCCAACACTCATTTCAATGAATACTGTCTTGGATAGTTACAGTGCAATTTTTATCTTCCTAAAAGGAGAAAAAATGGTAAGAGAAAAGCACATTTATCAGAGAAAACAATTTTCAAAGCCATCATCATTTACTGAATACTTCTTAACCAAAATAGTCAAGAGATGGAGAGTTGTTTTTACTACTTTGTAATTTAAAAACAAGGTTCATAACAATCAAGTGACTTTTATTAGTCTTGGACTAAGGTGAGCATACTCAAGTACCTGTCAGGGCTAGAATCTCAACACCTGAGCTCTGAACAACCTCCCCTTGTGCTATCCATGATTCTATAAAAGAAGGAAAACCAGAGCACAAGCACTCAATAAAATGGAATATGCCTAGGAGTTTCCAACAGCTAAATTTAATATTCAGCAGCCAAAGGTAAGTTTTAGGGAAGAAAAATAAAGCTAGAATATAGTCTTTTCTTAAACTGGGTCATTTTCATTCAATCTGATGCTCTAGGAAAATTTTAAATCAGATTTTAAAATTCTTCTCATAGTCCTAGATTTTGTTTTGAATCTCTTGTTCTTACCAGAAAGCATATCCTAGCTTCTTTGTCTGGATTAAATTTGCTAAGAAATTATGATTCTAAGCAATCATAATTATGCAAAGGATTTCAGGGTTAAAGGGAAAAATGGACCAGAACTAGATTATGATTCTTTTTCATAATGTGTCTTCTGTCTCTGGTCATGAGGAAGAAAAAAAAAAAAACACTACCTTCAGTCTAAATGACAAAATGCCAGGTTTCTGAAGCTAAGATTCTTTTTAGTTTACATTTTCCTGCTGAAAGTTTATAGTATGCCTTTATATACGTTTAAAAATTTTCATCTCAATTTAGAAGCAAGTGATTTAGCATATCTGCCTTATTGAGGGTTTATATTTTAATTAAAATTTTCTCATCTGGCTCTCTCTTGGCTGCATTTGAAATTGCATTCACTGATTGAGAATAATAAAATGCTGCCTGACTACCTCACTGCCTGACTCAGGGCCCAGAGAAAGCAAAATGCTCTCAGACGCCATAGAGAAGGCCAGTCTGTCCATCTCTGCTCTCTTTGTATCTCTGGTTCTACGGTGGTTCAATGAATGGTGGAAATAAAATAAATAAATAAATATTTTTTAAAAACCTGTAAGATTCAGTGATGACAATTCTATCTTTAAGTAATATGAAGACAGCTAAGACCTAAAATATAGCCTTATTAAAAGAAAAACAAGGCCACTTTAGAAGAAAGCACACAATTAAACAAAATATTCTCTAAAACCATGCACAGTTTTAAATGTAAATGTTGACACTTATAGATATTTATCTATTCCATAAGTACTCTCCATCTGAAATGTGTTTTCTGAGTAGCTTACCTTGAATTGGCATTAAGCTCCTGTTCACTGGTTATTAAGCAATGTTGCATCTGGGAAGCCTAGACTTCTTTCAAGTTTGTACTTGTTTATTTTTCAAGTCCAACATTGCCATCTACAGGATAGGATGTGACAAAATTCCACTACTCTAAAGACGTGTTTATGATCAAAAGTAGAAATCACTGAGGTTGAAAATAATGTGTTCAAAAATCAGTCCTATTTGATTATCCTGCCAGGCACTGTATTTTACAAATTATCTCATGATCTCTAGGTTAACCAAAGAAAAGAAGAAAAGAATGCATTAAGTCAGCTGCCTCTTACCATAGTTTCTTTGATTTTGGAAACTCTACTAGCCGTTTACTCAGAGATTCAACCATGATAAATGTTAAGGAGCTGGAAGAAAAGCTCATATCAGAAGGACGTGTCCAGGTTTTTAGTTGCTTACACTTGATACCAATTCTCTTGAAGACTGCTGAATGCAGCTTACCCCAACTTCCTCTTGGAGTTCAAGTAACAAATAGAGAAAACAGTCTTTCTTCTATTACAAGGAAGCCACTGACATCTGAGGTTACTTAGTCTAATAATCTAATCAGGCTTCCCAACATTCAGATGACATAAGAAAGGGGAGACTCTGCCTGTCTTACAAATGAAGAAACAAAGGCAGTTAAGTGCTGACCTTGAAAGGTTAGCTCATTCTCAGGCTGTCTCATTTTAGTGAAAATGAGAGAAGGAAAAGGAGAGACAATGTAACTCATTTTCTCCATTTTGACACACAGACTAAAATATGAGCTAGGAAAAAATATAGGATATATACAAATGGTATTAAGAAGCTATTTCTGACTGCTCGGTGTGACCTCAGTTCAGTTGAAATTTGAATTACAATATTTATTAGAAAAAGCTTCAATGTTTCAGGAAAAGCTATTACAATTTCCTAGTACATTTCTAATCGCCTTTCCTGGAGATATTTAATATTAGGATGTATAATTAACTTGCTCTAATTCCTTAATTGTGGCTCGTCTAGAGAGTCAGGATGGACGTGATGGCAGAGGTGTGACCCTGCTGTTCTGTGGTTTTTTTAAATCAACTTCCAGAGTAAAGAATGGGAATTATGTAAATTAAAGCCATTTCAATAATGTAGGAGTGTATAAAATCAAGTTTCCTTTGTTACCACGATGCTAACTGGGAAGTACTCTATGAAGAAAGGGTGACTCAGTACCAAGGAAAAGGCCTTATTAAAATGAGAAAATAGTTAGAAAAAAAATTCAGTCTTGGGGTTTCATTTCCAGTGTTTACTTCATAGCTTTTCATCATGTACCCAGCATATCCTCTGAGTACGTGAATTAAATTTAAATCAAACGAATGAAGGGGAAAAAATGTAACCACAACAAAAAATCTGATTTTATCTATAGCCCATTTAAATGGAATCATCAAATCTGGAACAAAATGTTTATATGGACTAAATGGTAACTTTGATCCAAGGGCAACTAATGAAATAAGGAGCCAATCTGTGCCTGAAGCCAGTGTACTTATTTCCATTGAAAAGCAATCAATAAGATATTGTCCATCACAAGTAATATACAGCCAAAGCAACCTTTTTATGGAAACTGCCTTTCTAGAGTTCTCCAAAGACTTTAACATTGTAAATCCTGTAGGCAGCTCTTATTTTTCATTATTCTTAACTTGACTCTGAAGTATTCCATGATGTTTACCTCATTGATGAAGCATTGCCTCCAACTGGTTTTCAGAATGAACCACACTCTTGGTTTTATCCTTCAAGACCTTGGCCATCTGTCTCTGCCTCTTTTTTTCCCTATCCTTCTCCTCTTCTCTAAATACCAATGTGCCCTTGGGGATCAGTCTTTGAGTCCTTTTCCTTTCTTATTTACACTGCATAATAGATAATTTCACCCATTCCATGCTTCCAACATCACTTTTGTGCTGATGACTCCCAAATGTCTATGTTCAGTACAGAATTTTGCCACAACTTTAAACTCTAGCATCCAACTGCCCATTCAGTGTCTCCATCTTGGTATGTTAATGATGCATCTCTTCATATGTTTGAAATAGAATTTGTTTTTCATTCCCCCACTCCCTTATTCTTATTGCTCTTTTTTTGGATTTCCCATTCCAGAAAACAATATCCTTCAGGTGATAAGATCTATTTACCAAGGTACTTTGTAATCAATTAAGTAACAGAGTGATGTGATGGACTAGGACTCTCTGGTTAAGAAAATGGCCCCATTTTAGTAGAAAATGTATTTAGAATTTCCTACTAAACATTAGGGCTCATGAAAGTACATGATGAAAGAGACTCCACTCTACATTTTAGCTCACTCAACAGCCCTTCCTACACTGAGACAATAATTTTAGAGTTCATTTTGGGGAGTCTTCATGCCACAAAACCCTTTTATTCTATCCTCCTGATTACTAGCTCGGTAAGGAAGGCTCTGCTGTATCAATAACAATGCCCAATATTGTGGGAGTTTGGTTTCATCCCCACTATTGACTCTACCAAGAAATGAAGGCAGCAACACATTGCTGAAAGTTAGGTTTAGAAACTCAGTGAGGCTTCGGGAAGTGGGTCGTCATCCCTGTCAGTGAGGAGTATGCATGAGTGGTCACTTCTGATCTTTAAGACTTCAAATGAGACCAAAAATATCTCTTCCTTATTAGTTTACAAAACATAAAAACTAAAAATCAATGCAAATGTCATTCTTTCCATCTTAACATTTTGGTCTATATAACTGTTCAAAAACATGTCTTATAATAATGGTAAGGCCACAAAATTGTCCCATGAAAAAAGGATTCTTTGAGGTCAAATAACTGAGAACAACTGTGAACTCTTGGAGCAACATAGAACACAGAAGTGTGTTAAAATTTCACAGACTTCCTTAAGCAAAGATGCCCAGTTAATTCTATTTAGCCTAAGCTTATTTAACCATAGGTATTTATTTATGGCTCTTTAGGACACTAATACTCTTTAAAATTTCTGTTCTTTGGAATACACCATGGGAAATCACAAACTATGTTCAATGCAGAATTATATGGTAAATTGATGGATATTACAGATTCTTCCCAGATTAGATTGGCAATTACTTTCAAAAATCTACTAAACAAAAATCACTGTTTTATATCCAGATATTTGAAAATGTGGAGATATAATCTGAATCCCTCTCAGTCCTACAAATTTTCAAAAAAAAATGTAATCACTTGTAGTATATTTTGGGAGTACACTTCATAAACATTTTTTTTGTGAGCACTAAAAGAATTTTATCTATTAAATAAAGCATTCAACAGACAGAGAATTAGTTATGGCTTCTAAATATATCTTAATATCATCAAAATGCAATTATAGTATTAATAGAAAGTCTATTTTAAAAGTTATTAGATTTGAGATATATTTAGAGAGAAGGAAATTAGAGAAATCAATATTTATGGAAAAATAGAGACGTCATTGGCTGATAATTCTACTGAAATAATCAGATCAAATGTCTGACCTTTGAGCTAAGAAAAACAATGTGCTGCGTTTAATTTTAAAAATATGGAGTAGAAATTTGTGGCGATAAATGATCATTTCATAAAGCCAAAAAGCATTCTTAGTAAGATCACATCTACCTATATCTTAAGCTGTACACATTTTTTCATCGACAAATATATCTCAAAGGACAAATATGAGATAAATATATAGCAACAAGAAATGGTTCTCACAACATAGTTCATAAATGCATAAACTAAAACTTATAAACCTTGTAACCAACTTAAATACTCAGAGACCTGTTTCAATAAATCTTGTTGTAGACAAAAATCAAATAATATAAAGTTATGTCACTCACGATTCAATATAGGAAGTGAAAAGCTCTCTAGGTATCTCAATCCAAAAAAAAAAGATATAACATGGATATTATGTGCCTACAAAATTGTTGGAAAGAGCAGACGAGCCAAGGAGCCACCACTGTACCAAGCTTTGAGATTATACCACCTTGGCTGGAAACCAAGTAGGGGAAAACTGATGGAGTTTCTAGTACTTATAAAGCCACAAGCTGGTAATGTACCACTGGGTGTGGAGCTGAGCTACAGTAAACACATCCATCTGACTTGCTGGGGCCACCACAGGAGCAGGAAGATAGTCTCTGCCTTTCCTAAATCTCATACAAACATATTTTATTGGTGGATTCTAAATCACATCCAGAGCCCTAATAGCAAGGGACCCTGGGTTATTCAGCATTTCACTTGCCAATCCCAGGAATTTAGGAGAAAACACAGGAGACTATGGGAGTATATACTGAGGTCAATACATAACTTCCAAAGCTGAAGTTCTTCAAGGTCATTTTCAATAAGTAAGTTCAGAAATCTCATCAATGACAATTTTTCTTTAAAACAATCCATATTGACTTACTAAAAACATTCTCAAAAGCAAATATAATCGTGTAACCATTGGTAATACGATTTTTTTTTAGGGAAAACCCGAAAATACACTGTTTTTGACATTCTCAATAAACACCATATACTGATTTTGATTCCAATACAAATAGTATTTGTGTTAGTTAGCTTTCCATCACTGTGATCAAAATACCTGACATGACAACTTAAAGGAGGGAAAGTTTATTTTGACTCATGGTTTGGGAAGTTTGGATGTGGTTGGCTCTGAACCTGAGATGAGGTAGAAAATTATGGCACAGGGGAAGGGAGAGGAAAGCTGCTCAGCTTATGGCAGCTGTGAAGCAGAGAGAGAGGGAGATTAGGGACAAGATAAAGTCCCCAAGGATATGTCCCAGTGACCTTCTTCCTCCAATTAGGTACCACTTCCCAATAATCCACTCAAATTTTTAATCCACCAAATTGAGCACTCCACTGATGAGGTTAAAGCCCTCCTGATCCAACCACTTCCCCAAATTCCCACCACCAAATACAGCTGCAGTGGAGACCAAGCCTTCAACACATGAGCTTTGGGGGATGATTTCAGATCCAAACCGTAACAGTAATCATAGCAAAAAGGATGAAGAAAAAAATAAATCTTTGTGTTCAACTTTTCCCTTCCAAATTTCTGTTTTAAGAAAAGGGGAGATTGGAGCCTACTATTTGACCAATTTTGTAACAAACCAAAACACTGTAACTTGACTCATTCATTTATTTGTTCTTTCAACAAATAATTATTGTTAGCTTACCATATGAGGCTTCTTCAAAATGTTTGACAGTTGGGCTTCCACTAAACTGACTCCCCTTTTTACTAGAAGATAGCCAGCTCTTTGTATTTCATGGATATAATCTGTCAGTGAGGTGAAACAGTGCAACAGTTATTCCATATAGTTCATGTATACATTAATTTACATAGTTTTAGTCAGAGGTTTAGTCTCTACTTGAACATTATTCAAAGTAAAATTATTATTTTAAAATTCTACAAGTGATGTAATAAATAGAAATTTACAAGGGAAGAAAACCTTGGAAATCAGAAATATTGGTAAAAGAAGGACATAGTAAGAAATCATCTAAATGAGCATAACAGTGCAGACCTGTAATCCCAATGACTCAGGAGGCCAAGGCAGGAGGATTGCAAGTTCAAGGGCAGTCTCAGCAACTTAGCAAAACCCTAAGTAACTAAGTGAGATGCTGTCTAAAAATAAAAAAGTCTGAGGATGTGACTTAGTGGCAGAGCACCCCAGGTTCAATCCCCATACTGCAAAAAAATATAATAATAATAATGATAATTTTAAATAATAAATAAAATTTTAAAAAGAAAAAGAAAATAGATCACTTAAAAGTTCTTAAAATTTTGAAAGGTGGTGGTAATATGCATTTTACTCTAGGAGCTCCTGAAAGATCTGTGTGTTTTTATTCTTCATAAAGTGATATGCATCGGTTCCTTATGAAGAAGGGAATGGGGGAAGAGGAGAAGAGAAAGGGATAGGCAATTTATTCATAGATAAAGTGACCATGGAATGGATCAGCCCATAACAGTTCAGTTTATACATGTAGTTCTTTTATTTTACAAACTTTTCTGGTTTGAGAGAAAAATTATATGGTCATTCTAATTGCTGAGAGGAGTAAAGAACTGAGTTTATAAATAACATTAAATTAATGGCATATTTAATGGAACATGAAGGGAGTGAAAAATTTAAAGAGGAGAGGAATCTCGGAAAGTGGGTTGGTTGCCAGAAGAAAGCACTAAATGCCTACAGAATGGAATGATATAATGCAAGAGGCAAAGGTCAATTTACGGTCCTTCAGCAAATAATGTTGGATTTTAGATCCCCTCATTTTGGTTATTTACCAAATCCATTGAGATATGAATATCCCTTGTTTATCATAAATCATTAGTCTAAAAGGATATCAGTAAGACACACAACTTCTTACAAATAAACCTAGACCCGATTTTCTAAGTTGAAGACTATCTGCAGAAAGTCATTAGTATTTACAGAGTTAGCATTCTCAAAATCATTTCTCTTTCTGGTTTGCTGATACCAGATCTCCCTGCCTTCCTTCCTACCAAGATCCTGACCTCTCCATCCTCATGGACCCTGCTCAGACAGCTGTCAACCTGAGATATACAGAAGATGTTTACAATGTTGAGTAAATTTGAATGGAAATTAATAGCATATCGTGTTAGTGAATTATTATCAATTTTCTTAAATGTGATAAGATCTTTCAGTTATATAAAATAATGTTTTAATTTAGGAGGTACCTGATAAATGAGTTAGGGATAAAATTTCATAATACCTGAAACTTTGAAATAGTTTGGAGAAATATGTGTAAATAAAATCACTATCAATATATCACTATCAAAATCAATAATCATTATCAAAAAATCACTATCAATAATCACTATCAAAATTACTATAAATATAGACAGAGGTAGGTAGATGAAAAACAAGGCAAAAATTTCAATTGTTGAGTCCAGATTCTAGGTATAGGACTGTTCCCTGTACCACATAACTGTGCTCAAAATTTTGTTATGTTTAAATGTTTTATAATTAAAAGAAAGAAAATAAAAACAAAGGGGCTTAGAAATTCCAAAGATAACCTAACTTTTTAAAAAATGTTTTTATTTTCTTTCATTTCACAGTTTTCTGTCATGTCCTTTTTAGGTGATTTTATCCAAAAATCAATCTTAATTACCATCTAAGCATAGTTAATTTCCCAGACTTACTTCTGGCTTAGAGCTTACCTCCAAACTCTAGTACAATTAAGATGATCAGTTAACTAGTCACCATTTCACTATGATGTTTGTGTGTGTGTGTGTGTGTGACACAAATTTCACAGGTCTAAAAGTGAAGTTTTAATCTCTACACACACATACACACACACACACACACACACACACACACACACACACACCAAATCTATTCCCCCTTCCAGTGTTCTTCAACTGAGTATCTGACACTTCTTTAAATAGCCAACAGCTTAAGTCAGAAATCTGGATGGTGTTCTTGATTCTGATATCTCCCTCTTCTTCCATCCAATCCATTGATAAATTCTATCACCTTCACCTCCAACATATAATATGTGACTATGAATATTTCTCCAGATTGTCATCACTGCCCTGTTCTAGCTACATAATTATCCTTGCCAGGACCAGGAATACCCTCTTAATCAGTATCTATACTTCCTGGTTTTCTCCTTTACATTCTCTACAGAATTTCCAAGTTAATATTTTTTAAACATCAGTCAAGTTCTTTAAAAACTTGAATTTGAATTTAAAATAAAAAGGATTACCACCTCATTTAGAACAAAACCCACACTTTCTTACCAGTTCCTTCTAGATCTGACTTGGTTTAACCCCTGGCCACCTCTTCCACTCCATCCAAACATCTCTCCTCTCTGACTCGTTGTTCCCTTTGTATCAGATTCCTTTCTGTACTCATAAATGTTTAAGCCACTTTCTCCTCAGAATTTTTTTCCATGTTCTTTCATCTGTCTAGTGTGCATCTTGTTTATTTAAAAAATGTCCAAGCAGCATTTACAGTGTTCCTGGGCTCTATTTAAAGGAACTTTAGGATCATTGACTCATTGATCAATTTATCTTCCTATGAGGTAAATTCTATGATGATTCTTCTTTTATCAATGAAGAAAAATGAAGCATGATGAACTGGAATGAGTTGAACAACTTTCTATAGCTATTAACTGAATTGTGTTCCCCTCAAAATTCATTTGGTTGAGCCCTAATCTCTGGTATGATGGTATATGGGGATGGGACCTTTGAAAGGTATATTAGTCAAAATTCTCCAGAAAAATATAACCAATAGGAGAGATAGATAATAGGTAGGTAGGTAGGTAGATAGATAGATAGATAGATAGATAGATAGATAGATAGATTGATAGATGTTATAAAATTTGGCTCACATCATTATGGAGTTAGAGAAGGTATATTATCTGCAGTCACAGCCTGGAGACCCAGGAAAAGATGGTAGTATAGCTGGTGATATAGAATCTGATGGCCTAAGAACCAGGAGTACTAAAGATGAGAGAAGATCAATAATATTCCAGGTCTAACATACAGAGACAAAGGGGCTGCTTTTTGTTCTATTCAAGCTTTCATGAAGTGGGTCATCTGTTTTATTCAAATGCTAATCTCTTCCTGTATCATCCTTACAGATATCCCTGAAATAACATTTAATCAGATATCAGAGCATCCTGTGCCCAGCTCTGGGCACAGGATGCTCTGATATCTGATCACAGAAGGTCATTGGATTACAAGATGCTATTTGTGACTTGATAAGAAGAAAAAGAAGTGATTTGCTTCTTTGTCAAGGTAGGACATGGCAAGAAGGCAATCATCTGCAAGTCAAAAGAAGGACCTCCCCAGTAGGCCACCGCCTTGATCTTGGAATGCCCATTCTCCAGAACTATGAGAAGGACATGTCTACTGTAGAAGGTATAGCATTTGATTACTACAGCAACCCTAGCCAATTTCTGCAGATCATAATTGGTTGAATGAGGTTCTGAACCCAACGTGTGGCTTCTACTTTAAGCAATAGAACCATACCACCATAAGTACTGTTATGGTTTAGATGTGAGGTGTCACCCAAAAGCTCACGTGTGAGACAATGCAAGAAGGTTCAGCGGAGAAATGATTGTGTATAGCTGTCACCTAATCAGTGAATTAATCTCTGATGGGACTAACTGAATGGTGATTAGAGGCAGGTGGGGCTGGCTAAGGGGTATATATTTTGTATCTGGGGAGTAGAGTCTTTCTCTCTCTCTCTCTCTCTCTGCTTCCTGATCATCATGTAAGCTGCTCCCTTCTGCCACACTCTTTCACTATAGTGTTCTGCCTCACCTCGAGCCCCGAGGAACAGAGCCAGTCTTCAATGGACTAAGACCTTTGAGACTATGAGCTATCAAATAAACTATTGCTCCTCTACAGTTGTTATGGTCAGATCCTTTAGTCACAGCAGTGAAAAAGTTGACTAAAACAAGATAAAAAAAGGCATAATAACTTTCTTCCACCTATTTCAAAATTCATGGCTAACATCTCTATTACAAAAAAAAACAGATTAATAAAAAAAAACAAATTTATTTAATCCATTTTTATGTGACATAAGAACCATTAGAAATGAAAACCCAAACACCCAGGGAAAACTGTATTTTATGCGGAGGTCTGAAGAATGAACAGCTGTGTAGAAATGTTAATTGGACAAAATGCCAAGTTCCCATGATAATAAACAGAGAGAGGAACCCAACAAGATCTGTCTGCTCAAATTCTTCTCAGCCTCTGTGAGGCATTCCTTCCTCTGGGTGTAGGTCAGGTTACCTGTCACAGAAAGGTCTTCAGGGAAGATGAGAGAAGTCAGAGGGTGACATTGCTAAATTTTATGACTTGCTTTACGGGAAGGAGTTCTAGTTCCTCTGACCTTCCCAGAAAAGAGAAATTCTAGTTTGTATGACCTGCTGCAGGGGGTGGGGTAGGGAGAAGGAGAAAGTAGGGCAGGAGAAGACAAAAGAGACCTTCTGTCTGCAGCCCTTTCAGTCCCCTTCAGTTCAATGTACTCAGCAAGCCAAGCCACCCTGCTTTGGGGTAGCATGTCCTGAACCCCAGCACCACCTCAGATTCTATTCTTCTCCAAGCCATTATATCTTTTTTCTATTTGTTCTTTTTAGTTATATATGAATGCATTTATATATGATATGTAGTTTGATATATCATACATACATGGAGTATAACTTCCCAATCTCAGTTGTACATGATGTGGAGTTACACTGGTCGTGTATTCATGTGTGAACACAGGAAAGTTATGTCCGAATAATTCTACTGTCTTTCTTATTTCCATTCCCCCTCCATTCCCCCCACTCCCCCTGTCCAATCCAATGAACCTCCACTCCCTGTCCCCCATTGTGATTCAGCATCCACCTATCAAAGAGAACATTCAGCCTTTGGTTTAGGGGGGATTCAGGCCATTTTATCTTACCCTAAACATTACTTCTTTACACAAGATGACCTCAGAGTTCCCATCCTACCTTATCACAAGATTTCCATATTTTTTTCACTACACTTTTCTCAAAGTATATGTGTATACTTTTATTGTTCTTGTTGTGTACCATTTTGCTTGCCTGCTGTGTAACAGGCAACCCTAGGTAATGGGTGTACAATAGAGGGTAATACATACCTTTTCCTTTCTCACTAAGAGTTTATAGCCCTAGAGCAATCTTCTCTTTTACAATTTATTTTTAATATAAGCTCCAGTAGGAAATGAACACAAGATGAAGAGTTAAGACCAGACAGAGTTAGGATAAAGCAGGAGATAAACATGAAGATAAGGCAAGCATCTAGAATTCTTGGTCGAGTTCAGGTCATGGTAATCTGAAAAGACAGGAGTAGGAGAGCCATGGAACATTGCTAATAAAGTATATTTGACAAGAACTCCTCCCTCCCTTAAAAAGGGGCTCTCATTCCTGCAGGATCTCTACAAGTCAGGCAGGCCCTGAGGCTGACCTCAAATAGGAACAGCATGATCTGACTGCTAAAAAAGATGGATGCCCCCAGAAGCAGAAAGAACCATGGTGGAAATTGAAATCTTGCCTTCATCTTTCAAAGGCATGACAGCAGAGTTCTGCAATACATAGAGCCACCAGTTACTGCCCTCATTTAAGCATCCCAGACAGATGGAATTTCTCTCTGGATGTTTGCTAACGCACTGACTAGTAATCAAACATACCCAATTCATGATGGGGGTCTGTCATCTCTAAAAGGGCAAGAACTCAATTAAGTGCAGCTCTAACATACAGTCCTAAGATTGGCACCTCACTTCCCTGAATTGTAAGCCTCTTAGTAGATGAAAAGATGAGAAAGCACTTAGCTTTCAACTTGAGCAAGTGGCTTACTATGTCCCAGGACCTCAAACCCTGGTGAATATCTCCTATGTAGTCAAGCACTAAAGATGCAGAAATAAACAAAATAAGATGTGATTCTGCTCTAATAAATCTTAAATCCTAATGAGACATTTAGGAAACATGTAAAATAAAATTGACTCATTAATTAATTAATAACTCATTATTTTCTACAGCTGGGGTGTAGCTCAGTGGTGTAGTGCTTGCCTAGCATGCATGGGACCCATTTGGATGTCAAGTACACACACAAAAAAGAATCTAATAATGATAGGTAGCATGAAGAAAATAAAACCCTGTTATATGGTAGAGTGACTAAGTGTCAACTATGTGTTATGGAGACTGCTAATATTCCAAAAGAATCCATCTTTCTTTCTGTAGGAGCAGAGTTGTATTAGGCACATGTCCGAACAGCTAAATTATATTTTCCAGTTTCTCTTGCATAAATAGTGTCCAAGTGACTATATCCTCATGGATGAAATAGGAAAGAAAATGATGTGCACCACTTTTGATTCTGGGGCTTAATATAGCGAGCACGCAATAAGATAAAAATAAAGTAAAATAAGAGATACTGAGTGTTTCTCCTCTACTCTCTCCATTCCTTCCCCATTGCATAGAAACGATGTAGTATCAATTCATTATTAGTTATTCAGATGATGACAATACTCTGGGGTAAAACAACCATAAAATAAGAGGGTCCTGAAACCACGAATGATTTCATGGAGAAGAATTTTCCAAAAAGCTGGACTAATTTCACTAATACTATCATGTGAAAAAAATAAATACCCTTTTTAAATTAGGAGTTCAGCCTTCTCCCAAGTAGGCAATGGGAGGTTGAGGCAGAAGTGTTAAGTAGGATGGGATTTAGGAGATGAGGTCTGAATGATGAGATGGGGTTAGCTATGTGACTATGTAGGAGTGGAGCACAAAAATATCATAAGCGTGTCAGAGAAATCCTGGCAAATTCCTATCCAGGACCTTGGTAAGACTCAGCTTCTACATTAAAACAGGTACTGGTAAGCCTTTACAGAGGTCTGCAACCTTTGTAGTGAAGATCTGAGAATGGGTGAAAATGAAGAGAACAAATCAAGGCCAAGCGCAGGATGTTGGTCTAAGACAAGAACCAAAATCTGGTGATGATACAGTTTCCTAAGGGAAGCATCCAGTTCCCACAAGTCAAAGGGTCAAAAGAAAACGAATAGCAGATATTTGGACAAACAGAAGTAACAGGACACATGGCAGGCTGCTGATCAGACATTGAGTGATAATGTCTGCAGAAATTATGCAGAAAGTTTTAGAAATTTAGTCATTGAGCATAATTTTTTTTCCATTTTCTTTTTAATCAAGTCACTGTATCTGTGTGTATGTGACAGTGTCTGCCAGAATGATATACCTGGACCTTCTGTGCCACCGAATAATTGTTATTTCTGTATTTTTGCTTGTACACTGTTGAGAATTGTTTCTTTGTTTTGTCATGCCAGTGACATCTATTGACCTACACAAAGTAGTCTGTATGCACCCAAGATTTCAAGCAGATACACAAACACACATGCCGAAGTAGCATTTTACAATCAAGAGAAAATATTGGCTTCTGATGATTTTTTTTTTAAACTACCTTAAGATACACTGGAGAATAATTTCCTGAAAGATCCTAAAACTGTTAAGAATTGTGAGTGGAGGTAGGAATGCAATGAATTATGAGAAACACGAAGAGCCAAGAATTCCAGGGGAGTAGATAATGCAGAATAAACAGACAGGAAGCCGTATCAGGGACAGCAGAAGTTGCAAAAGTTTGTACTGAAGTCTAATGTTACATTTCTCATTAGAGACTCAGTCTAGGGTGATTAATACAGAGCCCTCAGGCAGAAAGCAGCAGAATATCTAAGCAGGAATGTAGAACAAGAGACCTTGCCAAAGAAGCCCATTTCTTCTTAGTCTGTCTTCAATGAAATTGGAAGAGAAATATTTAATGACAGCCCCATTTTCAAAAAGCCAATGGTCTTAATGTTCCCCATTCTGTCAAGTAAGACTCCTAAGCATTCTTGTTCAGTTGCTTCTTTTCATCTATCAAACTGAAGGAAAGAAAAAAAATTTCCCCTAGGGGGTCGAATTTGACAAGTGCTGAGAGATCTAATTTGAGGCAGTGCTGCGGTGGGTGTTGATCTGTCTTCAGTGAGTCTCCAGGTCTAGGGAGCTTAATGGTCTGATCCTTCCCTTCAGCCCACCAGGAGGATGCAGAGGAGGAAGGAGGTTGGGCTGCTCTGCTCTTTCCATGGAGTAAAAGGTGAAAAGTGTCTTCAGAGCTGGGGACAAGCACCTTCCTGGCTACTGAGTTAGCAGTCATCTCGCTCCTCTAATGAAAACCCTTAAGCTTCCCTTCCCCCTCAGGACTTAGCAGTTTACAAACCCTCCATTCCTACCTTTCTCTCCTGGTTACATCTTTCACGTTCTTACTTGTGTTGAATTCTGGTCCCACAGATTCTCAAAACACAGAGTTGTGTCTCTTTTGCTTGTATCTCGTGTGACCTTCTCTTGTCCCAGTGAATTTTCCGACTTTTCCGGGTCTTCACTTTTCAGCCTAAACCCCACTTGCTCTGGGAAGCAGGCCTTGGCACTGCCCAATCTGAGGGATGCCCCTGCATGCATCCAGGCAAGCCATTACCCTGTATGACTCCCTGGCCTCCTCTCAGCCTCCATGGAGGCAGTTTGTCACTCTGCCATTGCACGATCAGCCTCCAGCTCCACGTGTGCTGTATCTCAGGCAGCCAATAGATGTCTATTCAGAAAATATGTTGAGTTTGGGGAGAAAAGGTCAATAAAGGTTTTTTTTTTTTTTTAATGAGGAAGAAATAAACTAAACAATTTCAAATCAAATTTCTAAATTTCTTGATTTGTCCAGATAGTGTGACCCCTAAATGGTTTCTCTTTCTTTCTTTCTTGGTTTGACAAAGCAACCCTTTAGCCCCTGAAAAACAAAAATTAGAATTCATTGCTTTTGTACCTTTGGTGAAAAAGTCATTTGATGCAGCTGAAGGAGCAAATATTAAGACAAAAATTGTGTGTGAGATTGTTTCTGGAAAAATCATGAGAACTTTACAAAATATCTCTATATAATTCTGTTAAAGAAGAAGAAATACCAGGAATTTTGGGAAGGTCTTTTGATTCATAAAGTGTCAACTCTGTTTTTAATTTAATACCAGTGATTTGGCTGACAACAAACTGCAAGATTAAGATGAACTATGTCCAGCTTATTTCCTTTCAAGTAAACTTTGCTCAATTCACCTATAAATAAAAATTTTATTCCATCCTTGGAAAAGCTGATAAAAAGTCCTCCAGACAAGGAGCCACTAGGATTCCATCTCACATGCTTCCTCAGAAAATTTCTGCAGCATATTCAGATTCTTTCCCATATAGTAGAATGATTCACTTTTGAAAAGAAAGAAACAGGCAAAAATGAGAAAGCTGCTTATAAGTCTCAACATACTGGAGATACGCTGTTTTAGAGTCTCCTCCCTACGTTACACAGCAGGCTGGTTGTCACAGTTCTCCTACTTCCATTCAATAAGTCTGAGGCGCCTTCCCTGCACACTGAGGATCCCGACAACAAGGTATCTTATTCTCCTCAAAATATTAAAAGAGAGCATCACACACATTTTTAGAAACAATCACAGTAAATGGTGAGTGCCAGAAGAGGATGTGGCTTTAACATTATCTGCATATGCAGAATTTGGCTTTGCAATATTTTGCCAACATTTAATATGTACATATTTTCCCTTCCCACTGAGACACGGAGTTCCAAGTATCCTGACAACAAGGAAGTCATCTTGTACTGCTTTTAAATTATTGCTCTAATTTTACCATGATGCAGTAATAAACACATTATGCATTGTGACTCAATATACCACAATACACACACATTACCAACTATATCAATGGATTCTGGTGTTTTCTATATCATAATATGCTATTCTAGTCCCTTACATTAAAAAGAAAATGTTTATGACTCACTAAAAGAATCCCACCCCCTTGTTTGAAAAAAGCTGCTCCAAAACACCAAGTATTAACAAAACATGTGCAATTGTGATTAGTGAGCAATCACAGGGCTGAAAGTAATACCGCTTAATGATTGGAATTAAGAATCTGGAATAAGGCAGATCTGAACTTTGGATTCTACCAGTTATTAGTTATGTGGCCTTGATCGAGTTATTCAATCTTTTTTAACCCTAAATGTCTTCATACCAAAAGTGGTGAAAAATAATTGTATGTGTCTCTTAGAAGAGTATAACAAATATGCATATTAAACTATTTAGTACAATTCAAAACATATGACAAATACTTATTAAATGCTAAAAAAATAAATCTATTCAAAGAAATGAAAAGAACACAAGACTAAAATTAAAAGCAACTTAATTTTAGTATGATCTGAAGAGTCTTCAAGTGGAGATAATGAAGATTTCACAAATTAAGTAAACATACACATTTCATTTCTATTTCATGAGATAACAGAATGGGTAACCAATATAGACCCTTCTTTTCAGTAAAAGAAGAGAATATAACTCCATTTATTTATTGTAATTTAGATGTTTCAAAATAAATAAATAAAGGAGGATGGGGAAATGGTATAGTTAATATTTTTGAGGTTTCATCAAGGCGTGTGATTCTATAGATGAAGTCTCCCAAATGAATCAAGAAAGGAAACACAGGACAATATGCCTCCCAATACTCTACCCAGAAAGCAGAACCAAGCCCCAAAACTTTCAGGCTGCCTGCAGGACTAACTTTAATGGTGCAGGCACCACAGTGACATTGGATGAACTGGGCCCTCTGTCTGCTCTGCCATCTGTGACACTTTGGCTACATAGATTTATCCAAAACCTGATCTTAAACTGCCCGACTGCAAAGCCCTTTAGCAAAGCAAACTCAAGAAGTTCAATCTCAAACTTTCCCAGATCGTTATCTTATTTAATCAATTCCTTCACCCAAAAGAGTTCTACTGACCCCAGAGTTAGCTGGTAGAGACAGGATGTCTATAAGGGTGGCCAAAGCAATAAGACTTGACTTCTAGGTGTCATTTTTTTAAAAATAGTCTTCAGGAAGTTATGGTAAATCAACTTAATAATCTTGCATTCTCAGAGCTCAGAGGAGGTAGCTCACATCTCCCAAATCCTAAGGCAGTTAATGATAAGAGAAAAAACCCACAGTCTTAATATTTATAGCAACTTGATACTAGAGCTGGTTCCAGAGTGAAATGCTGATGAGAATGATCCCAAAGAAGCGTGACTTACCCACAAGATTCTGATATGCAGGCATTGGCCTTATGGACCTGCCACCAATGTTGGAGAACAAATAAACGAACAAGAAGAATATAGTTCCACTGTATCCACTGAATTAAACAGACAAATGGCAAGGATTCAAAATGAAGCTACATGATGCATAAGTAATCAGAGACAGAGACTACATGTCCATTCAGCTGGAAACAGATTCTGGCTCCTATTTAAAATATCAGCAGAGTGTCAATCCACCGTGTCGCCAACATTTTTTTTTTCAAAATGTTCAGGCAACCAGATAAATCACTCTGCAGCTTCCCTCTGCTACTTGTGGATTGACAGTATTTATAAACAGCTGGGTTAACATCTTCAGAATCCAAGAAAATGTTCTTATTGCACTGAAGAGTGTTTATAGTTCATACATCTAGAAGTGGATAAGCAGGTGCTTTTGCTCAGGTGGCTGTGTTCCTAGACTCTAGGTCATGGTAAGATACAATAATTCCTTTTGTGTTGCCAATGGTAGCAAGTGATGGTAACTCTAATCCTGCCATAATTCAAATGATCTCTAAACAATATTTAGCTTTGCATCTGGGTGTTAGTAATGGTAGAACAAAGAACATACATATTCAAAGGTCCTTTATGATCTGAGTCCGACTCCCTTCACAGAAACTGATGTCCTCACTCAGCATTCTATTCCATTCTTGCATTGAGTCACTGTGCTCTGGGTGGATCACGTTTGGCAGTGTCTCTGCACTTGTGCATCAGTTAATGAGGATTTTGCTAGAATGCCATACATTCTTCTCTTATTGTCCTGGAGAGCACTCACTTATTTTCATCCCCTATCTCAAACATTACCTAGTATACCCAAACTCACCTTTCTCCCCAAGCAGAATTCACAGCCTTTTAGATACACATTCTAGACTACAGAGAGAAGAGCACATACCAGAAACTTGAACGTCCATTGTACCTAGCAGTGTCCGGCATATGGTAGATTCCTATTAAAGAACAGTTAGAGGAATAATTTTAAGCAAATGCTTTTATCTCTTCTTACCAAAAAGAGAATAGAAAGACTGAGAAACTTGCAAGAAGGAAAACGAAGACAGAACATCATCCATTTGACTGAACACCAGTGGGAATGTGAGGAAAGATGAGGTTTCTTTCTCTTTATTTTGTTGCAATTAGATGATGTTTAAAAGTAGCTACCATCAGGCAACAAGAACACATTTTTTTGTCTAATGTAGGAGCCACTAATTATGACCCATGAATGAACTCTTTCTGCCCTCATCCTGGATTTGCATGTAAACTCACAATTTTCATCAGATCCTCAGAAATGTCTAAAGCCCCCCAAAGATTACAGGACACTGTTTCTAACTCATACATGCCAGGAATGCATGATATATTCCATTAGTTTGATGATATTTAAGAAAATCAAAGCGACGAGAAAATGTGTAAATAACTTTTATATACCACCTTACTCAATGTAAAGTTACATTCCTTATGTATTTCTATGCCTTTTTTTTTTACTATAATAACAAAAATATAAATGATGTCAGTAAGCACCGGTTAAATGTTTGCTATGTGCCCAACATCACACCTGCTCTTGGGTTTGCATATGTTCTGAAAAGTCAATACGAACAATTACTTAAGAAATAAAGATTCAAAATCCTTGCCAAATTTGGTGCTCCACATAATGAATGCTATAGGAGCTTGACATGGTCCCATGCTCCTACCCAGGTCAAAAAAGATTCCTCAGAAGACTGGGAAGGGTGTATTCCACCCACAGGTGTCCTATGGCATAGTGATGCTTCAACAAATGGCAACAGGATACATGGATATTGAATTTAAATAAGAAAACCTAAGTTTTAGGTCCAGTGTTGCCTCTTTTTAGCCACGGACCATTCACATTTCCATGCCTCAGTTTCCCCATCAGTCCCAGGAGTACAATATCTCCACATAGGCTCTGACACTGACACATTTTCAAGGCCCAAATAAGACAGAGTGGAGAAAAGCATTTTCTAAATCATAAACCACTATACCACCGAATGCAAAGACATTGTTAGATGTGAAGAAAAGCATTTTCCAAATTATAAACCACTATACCACTGAATGCAAAGTCATTGTTAGATGTGGTCAAATCAGGTATATGCAATACTCTGTGGCAGAGAATACACAATTTTCCTCAGTCCGTTTTGTTTTGTTGTCTTGGCTCTCAGCAATTCAATCCAAGTTTCTTTGTGTTCACTTAATAACATTTCTTGTCAAATTCCTCATACATAAAATTTTATATACAACCAGCACAAGAACTGCAGGCTGGCTGCTTGGATTATTTGCAGGAAGTGGAAAGTGAAAGAACAGTCACTTCTTTCTAGCCAAAAGCAAGCAGGCTCTGGTTAAGGACTCTCCCAGAGGTGGAACATTTCAACATTCTCATCATTTTTTTCCTTTCAAAGCCTCTCCCCGGAGTCCTCTGCAGCTTGTCCATGGTACACAATTCAGAATCACCCGTCCACTTAGGACACTGCAATCTGGAGGCAGTAGCAAATGTATTTCACATTTGAGAAGAGAAACATTAGCAAGCACAACATTTAATATGCTGCGTGTCGCAAGGAGCGGGGGCTTAGACTTTCCATTTCAGCTCCACTGGTTAGACTGCAATCTGAACAAGACTGTGCAGTGATGCAGCGCATTTGGCCCTCATCTGTGCCAAACAGCAGTTTTATCATCAGCAAGGAAGCATTAAGTGAACCCCAGGGATAGCATATGTATTGTATTTAGAAGAAGGGGTGAAAATCCATCAGTGCCATGTAATTTAAAAGGTTTTCATGCTGTTTGCAGGAAGCTATAAGCTTAGATTCCTTTGTTCCAGTTAAAGAGAAAAGGGTCCTAGTAAAGAAAGATGGATTTAAAATAGTGGTTGCACACGGAGTGAACTTAAGTGATAAAGGAAGACAGAGAGGATAATGGACATCACCCGGCATGTTAGAGAAGACACACATTATTTCGCATTTGCAGAAAAGCACACTTTGGGAATTATGAGCCAGACACCCATTCAAATGAATCTTTTTATTGCCTTTGATTACACAACGTTTTAGACCCTCCTTGTCGGTTCCCCGTTGTGTCCTATTAGAGGAGAATTACAATCAGTCTTTATGCCAGGAAAGCATAAATGTGAGAGAAAGGACAAACAGAATGGGGTGGATGATAAGGAGAAGGAGATATATGAGTCAAGATTTCATTATGCAAGCTAGATTTGTACTCCTGTGCCGGGAATAAACAAGCATAAACAAAGATCACAGACTTTCCTCATATACAGACGACTGTAACTTCCTTCAGCCTACAGGCTAGTCATCTGGTCTACCCAGTATTTTCTGAATGTGTTCATCAATTCCCTGCAGGGGGGGGGGGGTCTTTGTCTGCACTGATCCTAACATCTGTAATATCTTTCTGCTCTGGTAGGACCTAGTGAAATCTTATACTTCCTTCAGGACCCAACTCAAATGTGATCTTCTCAAAGAGATTTCTCATTCTTGCTACTTGGAATCACTCTCTCAGCCAATTGCTTTTAACCATAGGTGAGCACTTAAAGCAATGTATGTGGCTTAGGACTTTTATGGGTGTTAGATTCCTCCCCGCCCCCAACTGCCATCACTAATTATGAGTCATGCATTCAAGGACCATGTCCTAGTCATCTCAAATCCCCTGTAGTGCTTGGAACATGACTTGATCTTGTGAGCTTTCTCAATAACTTTTTAGAGGACTTGACAACCTAAAAGCCATTCAAATATTACAAATATAAATGAGACTTATTCTCATTTGAATTTGTATATGTAGGGATATCCATAACCTTTCAGACTTGACAAAAGCTTTTGCTTACTTATATGTTTATAACTAAAGTCTATTTAGTGCACAATTTCTTCTAAGAAACTTGTGTATACTGATTTATTTAATCCTCATAACAATCCTATGTTATGAGGTCATATTGTTTTTCCTACTCTAAAAACAATGCAAACTGAAGCTCAGAGAGTTTAAGTAACTTGCCTAAGTTTTCCCCACTCATAAGCAGTAGAGTCAGGCTTTGAATCTTGGAATTCTGGCTTTAGAGTCTGAACCTTTAAACACCTCACAAAATGTAGACAACTAGGAGCCATGCTTCCTGAATACCAATACTGGAAAAAGTGTCATTTATTTGAAATTGTGTCTAATGTTGAAGCTGAGGACAGGATGTGGGAGTTAAAGACTAGAGACGGTAGATCCTACTCTTTGCAGACCAAGCTTAATAAATACAAGTAGATTCAGTTCCAATTTATCTCTAGCAATTTGTAAAATTGGGGTGGCAATTAATTGTGAGAATGATAAAGATTTGTTGACCTGGATATCAATACGTATTTGGGGGATGAAATTGAAACTCCAATTATACAAAAGAAGTACATAAAAAAAATTCTCTTACACTCAAGAATTGGCTGAATAATGTTCAAGTTCTCCCTGGAATTCTTGGCATTTGATAAACATTAGTTTTTCCTGGAAAGATACTGAATTTTTCTCAAGAAGAATTTAACAGATCAACACTAGATCAAAGATTTAGATTAAGATCTGTTTGCTATTATGAATTACTTTGCATTTTACCTCAAACAACATGGAACGGGTACATTATTCCTTCCTTGGGACCTGATTTGCACAGGTTTCTTGAGTTGTCCCTTCTGTGGGCCTGCCCCTCTCCTACCACTGCTCTCCCCTTCCCAGACTTTTTCCTCTTTAAATCCTCCTTGTTCTTCTAAGCTCATCTCAAGCACCTTCTCCATGACCATCACCAGGTTCCCAACTCACTCTCAGCAAGCATCATGTTCAATTAGCGCACCCCATTCATTTACAGTCTCTCATTTAGGATGAGCTTGTGGGAGCAATTATGGTTTCTTATTCAGTTCTCATTAATAGCACCTACTATAATATCTGCTGCAGAATAGGCATCTGTTACTTCATCCAACACATATCTGTTCCATGTTTCATGAGTCCTAGAACATATGCTAGACATGAAAAAAAATATGCATAACCCTTGCCCCCTCAGAGTTTATCAACTAGCATGAAAAACACATATCAACCAAATAACATATTATTGAGACAATAATATATTAAAACAATACACACTATATTGAAATGATGTCAAAATAAAACTGGGATGATTATTAAGATGGAAGTGCTCAGGACAGATAATAGAAGATAATGAACTAGAATAAAGAGAAATGTTTTAGCAAAAGAAGATTGAATTTCCCTAAGAAAGTGGCTGCTAAGCTGAACTTTGAAGGAACAGTGAGAATGAATGTTCCAGCAGAGGAATACTTTAGGCTCAGGCCCTTTTGCTGGAGGGAGGAAGGCAAGTATTCTGAGAAGTTTCTTGCAAACAGAAGAGAGAGCAAGGAAGAAAACAGTAGAGCAGAGAACAGAGAGATAGCAGATCCAGGCCCCACAGGGGACCCTGTGGATCCAAGAAGACTGTTCTTCATCTTAAGAGAACTGCAAACACATAATCAAATAATCAAATGTATGCTTTAAGTTGATTTCTCTGCTGCAGTATGCTCAGGGAAGGAACGAGGTACCAGGAGGAAGGGGTGTACTTGAATACACCGAGATTGATTAGGACATTAAAACAAGATCCCATAGAAGATGGCTTGGACTAGAGTGGCTACTTTGAAATGGAAAGCAGTAAACAGAGCTACAAGATATTTAAAAGGTAAAATCTCTGGGTATGGATGACATATTTGAATACATTTAGTAAATATTTGCGGAATACATATAAGGTTGAAATTGGAAGAGTAATTTGGGATGATTTTTTTAAATCCTCACACATCTAAGAATGCAAAGACTGTTAAGGAGCTAAGCTTGAAGGAAGGTGACCTTTCAGAGAAAGAGGAAAAATACAGAGATTCATAGAAATAGAGGGTGGGGCATAGAGACAGAGGTGAACTCTTCCTTTTGGCATTTGATGAAGGCCTCCTTAATCTAACACAATGTTTGCTCTGCCCATGGTGCTTGCCATCCATGTTACATCCAGGGAGTATTACTGTGAAAGGCTGCCTAAAGATTCTGACTTTGTCAATAGTGGAGCTGGTCCCGACAGTCCCTGCCATTGCTCCAGCTGTTGTCTACAGAGGATTCCTCGTGCCCCCCCCCATTCCTTGGTAACAAATTCAACACCACTCTCCCAGTCTCTCAGGGCATAGCTGTCATGGTCAAAACATTCTTTTAAAAAATAAAAATATTGATTTGTTTATTGGAAATCATCACCACCATTCATACACATTGTGCCTCTTATTATTATCACGATGTATGTTAATTGATTTCGGAAATACAGAATAAGATAAGGAAGAAATAAAAAAAATCAAAGCCTCCACACTAGAGGGGAAAAAAGGAAAAGCAACATTTTTACCTGGGAAAAGAGTGAACAGTCGTGGTTAAGATTTTAGGTTTGAGAGTTTGACAAGAATTTGGATCTGAATCCTAAACAGATTGGGAAACATAGGGTAAAATAATCAGATTTTTCCTTCAAGATGATTTATTTGTTGCAGTATGTACAAAGAATGAACAGATGGGTATGGAGGTTCTAAGCTTGGACATGAAAAGAGGAAGGGCAAATTCCAGCTTCATCTAAGTGGTTAATCTATGAAAATGTTAATAGTAAGGCTAAACCTTGAATTCCCTACAAGTACCAGTAAATGACAATAGCACCTATCCCAAAGGTTTTGAGGCTAGTGTATATAAATCTTTTAGCACAATATCCAAGACATAACAAGTTGATAATAAATTTCTATACATTACCATTAACATTTAGTGTGTTACCTTGAATTTTTATAATTGGGATTTTTACAACATAATCACGATATTCCTATCTTATTAACAATTGCTTAAAAGCATGGTTTGCAATGTTTGCATATTTCATCCTATAGATACACCACACATTATATAATCATTTCCTTGGCTGTTGGACATTTAAATTCTTTTAAATTTATACTCATAATGATGTGATAATGAACATCATCAAATAAAAAATTTTTCTACATTTTTATTAAAATTGAAGTTTATTCTCAGAGGTACAATTGTAAGGACCAATGGTATAAATCTGAGTTTTTTTATATATATTACCAAACTGCTATGCACAAAGGTGTTGTTGTGATATTTTCAGCCACAAAGTTCATGTTTACAGCAAAGTGAGGTATTTTATGTCTTACAATTTCAAGAAACAGCTCTTTGAAGAAATTTGCCTGGCCAATCATCTCAAAAAAATTAGGATTTTCAGACCACTTATGAAATGTCATGATTAACAATTCTAAGCAAAAATAGCAATGTTTGGAGGTATTACAATACCCAACTTCAAATTATACCATAGAACTCAAAAACTGCACAGACAGAAAAATGGAACAGAACAGAAGACAGAAACAAACCCATACAGATATGGCCATCTGAACCTTGACAAAGGCACCAGATACTTAAATTGGAGAAGACAGATTTTTTTTTTAACAAATGATGCAGGGCAAACTAGTTATCCATATGTAGAAAAATAAGAATAGATCCATCTCTCACCTTGCACAAAAGTACACTCAAAATGGATCAAAGACCCATCAACACTCCAAAATATAGCTCCAAAAGATCAACACTCCAAAATATAGGTACAGAAAACAACTTCCTCCATAACACTCCTAA
Organism: Spermophilus citellus; assembly: GCF_964194105.1. Lineage (NCBI taxonomy): Eukaryota > Metazoa > Chordata > Mammalia > Rodentia > Sciuridae > Spermophilus > Spermophilus citellus. The sequence goes on from NC_138188.1 coordinate 71,922,342, forward strand.
AACTCAGGAAATAATATCAAGAATTAATAAATGGGATGGAATAAAATTGAATAAAACTGAAAAACTTCTGCACAGCAAAGGAAACAAGGGAAAGAAAGAAAGCCTATAGGATGGGAGAAAATCTTTGTTGACTAATCTTCCAACAGAGGATTAAGAACCAGAATATATAAAGAACTCAAAAACATTAACACCAAAAAAATAAATAACCCAATAAATAAGAGGAAAAATGAACTAAAAGACACTTTTTGAAATAAGAAATACAAATGGAGCCACCATATGACCCAGCTGCACCACTATTCAGTATTTATTCTAAAGAATTAAAATCAGCATACTATAGCAACACATGCATACCCATGTTTATAGCAGCACAATTCACAATTATCAAATTAGGCAATCAGTCTAGGTGCCCATCAGTGGATGAACAGATACACAAAATGGGGCTTATATACACATTGCAATTCCATTCAACCATAAAGGAGAACAAAATTGTATCATTCACAGGAAAATTAATGGAACTTGAAAGTATTATGTGAAGTGAAATAAGCCAAACTCAGAAAATCAATGGCCATATATTTTCTCTCACATGGAAGCTACAGAGAGAAAAAAAATGAAAACAAAAGACATGTTGGGGTGGGTGTCAAAAGAAAACAGAAGGGAAACCAGTAGAATAAAGGAAGGAGACCAGAGGGAGGGCAGAGGGGAGGGAAAGAGAACATAGTAGAGAAAGAAACTGACCAAATTCTACTGTAATATTATGTGCCTGTACAAATATGTAACAACAAATTCCACTACTGTGTATAATTATAATGCACCAACTTAAAAAATAAAAAAAGCCATGCTTAAAATATCTTATTACATTCCCATGGTAATCTTGTAGCTATCATTGGCCTTTTTCATGAGAGTTGAATTAGGAAAGCAGGTGAAGTACCACTCAACACCACATTGCTTTCTGCCTTCTGTCTTCTTTTTTCTGGGCCCTGATGACCTTGAAATATGTCCCCACACTTCTTAAGAATGACCTCCCAGTGTTCAGACTCTCCATGAGAAACATGACCACTAGTACAAATTTCACTTTGTCTCTCACCCTGGGGAAAACTTATACTCAGCCTAAACTTTCCTTTATCTAGAAAATTTAAAAGCTGCTCGGGGAGTTCAAAAGCAGTCTGTGTGCAAAAAGAATGAATAAGTAAGTAGACAGAGTGTGCAAGAGTAAGCTGGAAAGCAAGAAAATACCAGATTGTACTAAGCCTTGTAAATCATAGTACAGAGTCTGAATTTGACCATAGTTGAAAAAAATAAAAAGGTGTTCACTTCAATATACCCATATCTAGAGAACAGTGGTGGTAGAGAGTGGGATTCTTCAAGAAAATTCTCCCTAAGAATAACAAATTTTCCCTCATACTCACTCAACAGAGTGACTGTTGATCTTCAGAAGACAGAGGAACCTCACTCTTTGTACTGGTTTATCCTGTATCAATATCTTGCCAGTACCAGTTTAAAACTAGTTTACCTATAAGTTCCCTAAAACCAAATATTCTCTACCCACTGCTTCAAGTGATGTCCCAAAGTAACCCAGCTTCCTGGGATTTTTTATTAATATCTGCAGTAATTTTTTAGCATGTTCCCTGCTAGTCAAACTCATCTCCAAACACAGCCCAAGAAACAAACTATATTATTATTCAGGCAACATTTCCAGAATGCCCACCGTGTACCAAGCGAGGAATATGTCTCCCTGAGGCGGGTAAGTAAGACATATTATTCACAAATTGCTGGATCTCAGGGCCATGTACGCAATGAAAGTAACAACAGAATTTGCTTGCCTTAGTCCACACCTATCTTGAGGGAAAAAAAGACTGATTTGCCATAAAGGGTCTACTTTTCATTTAAAGGAACATGGAGTGTGCCACAGAAAATATCTCATCACAAAATCAGGATTATTCAGCGTTTCTGATTGTGTTAGTCCCCCCTGAGGTGTGACAGGAATTCCATGTATTTTCCCTTGGGAAAACTTATTATGACAGCCACTGGCTCTCATACTGACTCAAAGAGCATCTTTGCTGTTCTTTTTTATGGCTACAAAAACTTGTCATAACCTTCCTTCTTCAGCTCTACCCTAACATGTTGACAGATTCATTAGCTGGATAGACCAAATTATCATAATGCAAAAAGCATGAAATATATGCCTAAATGAAGGCAAGTCAGACCAAAAATAGCCTTCTAATCAGCTTTTAGGGGGGTACAGGTCAAAAGATCAGCAAACCTGCTAATGAGTCAACTTTCAACATCTTGCCAACAGACACTTTAATTGACTGCTCTCCAGTTGCTCTGCCCAGCAAACACTGCATGCACCTCTGAAGAGCAGACCTGAATGTCACCTAGTGCTGCATGCCTAGGATTAGGAGGAAGCTCTGTGTGCTCCCCTGCTTGTGCAAAACTGTTTAGACCCCCTACAGAATCCTATATGGAGAAAGAACTGGAAATATATTTGTATTCACAGACTGACAAGTGGGTAGCAAAATATTGATTTTAGCTTCTTAAAACAAGTTAAACATGTAGGAGGGAATCACGTTTCACAAAATGAAAAAAAGATAATTTTAAAAAAGCAGATTGAGGTGTGAAAGGTAGTATCTTTCTCACCGCAAGCTCGGAGGCTGCCAAGTAAGGTTTAGGAGGTGGGGAGTTCCAGAGGAGGACCAGGCAGGAGTCTGACTGTGCTGAGCATCTCTGTTCCCTGCAAATTACACATAGGCACGAGGCACCATGACGCTACTCAGGTGTGTGGAATTCCAGGAGCCCAGTGCTCTAATTTGGTCTTTGTATTCTCCTAATCTCAGAGCTTAAAAGTAGGCATGAAACCTGACTATCTTGTGAAAAGGGATCTTGCAAGCCCCTGATAGGAAAAATGGATCCTATAAAAGTCAGAACTGTCTGTAAAAGGTGTGACAGCCTTGGGGTGGGAGGAGCCTTGGGCTTGGAGGAGGAGACCTGGCGATGCCAGACAATTATTTAGCTTCTCTGAGCCTCCAAGGCATCCTTCCTGAAATCGGGACAATGATGCCTGCCTGGACGCCAGCTCTGGACTACTGTGATAAACAAGGCATAAAAGGGCTTCATAAATGTGATGTACCATAAAGGGAGGACATGATTAACGTGAGTCTGACATGTGTACTTGGTGGTGCTTCAAGGAAAACAAACGAACCACATAATAAGAGTCCAGTCTTGACGTACATTCACCGAGGTGGTACATTGATCTTAAATCTAACAGCCTTTCTAAATGTCCTCTAGCTGCTTAGAGAACAATCTGTGATGGGATGTACTGAATATTTACATGCACTCAAAATTTTTCCCAAAGTCCAAAGATTCTACAATACAGAACAGACCTCAGGATAAGTAAATCTCATTTCTATGAGTTCTTTTGATGGATTGATTGATGTTTGTTTGTTTGTTTGTTTGTTTGTTTAACCTAAAACAAGGTAATCACAGACTTTCCACAAAGCACCTTTTCAAACTACATTAGCAACATGAATCCCCCCCCCAGGAAACTTAGTTAAATGTAGATTCCAATTGTGAAGATCTTGGGTGAGACCTGATATTCTGTATTTCAGATTCGCTCTAGGGTGATGTTCATTCTGCTGAACCACAGATTACACTTAAAAGAGTTCTTCTGTGGGAAGACATTGAAAAGAAAGAAGCCTGGAAGCATTTAAGATAATGTGTAGTTTTACAATCAAAAGATCCTGAACTTAAAACCCTCAGTCTGCATTTGAAGGCAGTGAGAAGTAGAAATTAAACACCTGTCCAGCATCACCAGAAAGCGTATCTTTCACTTACCACAAAGTTGGTCCTCCACCAGTTTCCCATCATGCATTTGGATGTTTGCCCTGTATTTCTTTTCCTGTCTTTCTTTCTGTTCCTTTTGGAAGGAAGGAAAGATATCTTATGCCTGTGGTACATGAAATAAGTCCTAGCAATGAATCATGGAATTGTCTTTCTAAAGGAGGCAATGAAGCTGAGTTTCCAGAATAAAAAAACAGCTAACCACACCCCAGTACGTATTTAATGTCTCACAGAGGCATTCAACTTAAAATGATGAGTTTCTGGCTTCTAGGTTGGTCCCTGGTGCCTAGACAAAGCTAAGCCCCATTTCAGCCTACATTACCTGCAGATACCTGCAGCCTGCAGATAACTAACTCACTCATTTCATTAGGACCCTCAGAAGTAAAATCTCTAAATTCAAAAAGGGGAAAAGATTTTCAAACAAAAAAATTGAAACTGAAGATAATCCCCAGCAGACTGTCTATTCTTGGGCTATCTTACAAACGGGGAAAAGAAGAAAGATGTGATTTGCATGGAATGAACTTCAGCTCTGCTTCCAAACACACAAATTTATGAAAGGCACAGTTGAAAAACTGGAAGTTTCCATTTCTTTGGATGCCAACTATTCAACCACAGCATTAAAATGGGAATTGTTTCTTTATTCCATCTTTTTGTCTGACACGGTGGCACCTAAGGATATAAACTAAATGGAGAGAAAGAAGTTGAAGAGATGAAAAGAACTGATCTTGGAAAAACTACGAAACTCAGCAAATACTCCTAAAAACACACAAAAATCGCTATTTTCTTAAATAGTCACATTTCCACATACAAATTTGATCATAATGGAGAATCTGAAGAAAAGTGTGGCTCAAAATGAGTATTGACACCCACAGAGGAAAGTTTGTGCGCTCGTGTCTCTGTAGCCAGTAAGTACTGCAGAGCAACGGGTGTACTTCACACCACGAGGATTTCCACGAGGACTTTTCTCTTCTGTCAGCTCTATTCTCAGTGCCTTTCCCAATTTCAGCATTAGAGTTTCAAAAGAAATTTTGCCTACAATGACTATTTTCCCAGAACTCCACAGGGCTCCTCCAGGTTATCTAAATTTTATTACCAGCATGCATTTTTAAATGGCCTTAAGATCAGTGCCCAGGTGAAATTAAGATTAAAGTACTCAAGACTTTTGAGTGTATAGCCCCCTTTAATTCAAGAATTCCTATATATGATAAATAATGAAACAGATTTAACAGTCCAAAGATATTTTTCTGAAATTTAAAAAGCTTGTTTCAGTTCGCTGAGGTGACATTAATTAAATAGTTTCTTCTAGGGACCCATATGATAAGTAAGCACCTAGAATATTAAAGTCACCCTAAGGAGATAGCCCTCCACACAAAAGCTGGGTTTCTAATTAAATTTTATAATAAGTAAGAAATTGCACTGATCACAACATTCAATCCATATAGGTTCCTTCATCTATTGACTGAATTGAATGAACCCAAAAGAAATGTGCATTCATATTACAAAATAGATAGGTAGTCATCAAGTCTTGGTCTCCCAAAGGGACACTAATCACCCAAGGAGACTGAAGAGTTGTGAGGTTAGAGTGGGAAATGTGATAAGGATAAGCCCTGAGAGTAGAAGATACCTGCAGCACGCACCCAAATAAACCTTCCTGACAGCTGTCACTGGCTTGCACCCATCAACTAAATTTTTGCTGCCTCTTCATCCATATGTCCAACTCTTCTCAACATAGCCCTCTCATCTCCTCTACCCTCTACATCCAGCTCTTCCTCTGTGCAGACCAGACAAACATACTTAATCAAGAGAGGTAAGAAGGGACCGTAGGGTTGGTAAATTCAATAAACAGAAAGTTGAAACGATCTCAGGATATTTTGAGGATGTACATGGCTGTAACAAATAGAAAAGCAAAAATGACAAGAATTTTCCAAGTACTGCTACCATATTACTAGATACAAACGGGGCAACATTTATTTCCAAGCTGAGAAACTAGGTCATGTAAAACACTAAAGTCACAAAAAAAAAAATCCCCCAAAGATTGAATGGTAACTACAAAAAGAAAGCAAAACTAGCCATGTACAATCTGAAATGAACAAACAGAAAGGTCACTAAATCTGTGTGTGTGTGTGTGTGTGTGTGTGTGTGTGTGTATGTATATGTATATATGTATATATATATATGATTAAAGATACTAATAGTTGAGGTACAGAAGACAAAATAAATATCTTGAAGACATCAGTTCTTCCCAGACTGATCGACAAATCCAGTGCAACTCCACACAAAGTATCAACGAGATGTCTAAAGGAATGTTACAGACTATTCTCAAATGTTTATAAAAGTACAGCAATGCACAAGGAACTATGAATTTCTTTTAAAAGGATGAAGAATTGTCCCAGATATAAAAACTTATTATAAAACTATAGTAATAAAAACAATGTGGTACTACCGCTATAGGAATAATAAATGGGTCAAGAAAATCTAATAAATAGTTCATAAACACAAAGCACACATGAAAAAGTACCTAATAATGATAGCAAATATTAAAGTGTAATTTACCTGATGGCATGATGGTTAAGAGCATGAATTTTAATGGGTACATTAAAAAACCTCAGCTCTGCCAGTCATTAGTTGTAGCTCATTTTATACACCTAAAAACTGGGATGATTGTGGTTCATATCTCATATATATACACATACCTTCTGGTATTAATATCTTCTATAATATCCTCCCTTGTGGAGTTGTGACTGCTCTTTGTGATTGAGGAAGTTACAATGTGTGGTGTTCAAGGCTGGGCATGCTGACCACTCCAGCTTTGGTCGTGATTTCTTGTATCAATCTCTGGGGATGGCCAGATGCCATATGGTAAAGACATACAAGTGATCCCAGAGAGTTCTGATGAGGAGGAATACAGACCCTTATCCAACAGCCTGCAAAATTTGTCAGACATGAGAGTAACCACCTAGAAAGTGGAAACACTTATCCCCAATCCTGACTTCATATTATCCCAGAATTCATGTCAGCAAAAGTCTAATAGTTGCTAGTATTCTGCAGACACTACATTGTTTAGAAACTTTATTAATATTGTCATTGTAGATGCATCAGAAAATCATGATACAGAAAATCCTCATTCTGTGTCCACAAAGACAGTTTCTCTATTGTCTTCACATTCCTATTATCTGGTATGGGCTTGATAAAATGTGTTTATTGAGTGTCAATTATGTGGCAAGCACTGTTTTACACAGTGAATAAATGAATGAATGTTTAAAAGCCACTGCAGCTATTTAATTACAGCTATTCATAGCACAGTAAAAACAATCCTTGCAAGGAAAAAAGGCAAAAATCATGAACTTAATAAATAAATGATTTTTTAAACCAATCCAAATTTGCCCTCTCCATCAGAAACCCTAGTTTACCACTGTGGCTGAGAACCTTGTCCTTTTTATTTATACCCTTGAAAAACTCAAGGGTCAAATATCATGGAAGGAATATTAGAATGGCTCAAAACTCAAATCTTAGCATAGTCTTTATGTATTCTTTACAACTTTTAAAACATATCTCAACAGGTCAATATAAGTTGCACTGGATTTTTTTTTAAGAGAGAGTGAAAGAGGAGAGAGAGAGAGAGAGAGAGAGAGAGAGAGAGAGAGAGAGAGAGAAATTTTTAATATTTATTTTTTAGTTCTCGGCGGACACAGCATCTTTGTTGGTATGTGGTGCTGAGGATCGAACCCGGGCCACACGCATGCCAGGCGAGCACGCTACCGCTTGAGCCACATCCCCAGCCCTGCACTGGATTTTTAAAAAACAGTTTATGAATCTCTCCTCCCCCCCCCCTCTCTATATATACACACACATATTTTTAACCATGTTGGAATATGTATCTCTGATTTTCTTAATTTAATCAGTCCATCTGGAGGAAAAAGAAAGTTGTTTCTTTAAACAAGTTAGAAGATATTTTTGGACACTATTTTGACAGTGGGTCGCTTTGAAATTATGCAAATATTTTTGTCTTGACATGAGGATAAACTTTTTCTAGTCATAGGTCGTCCTTGTATTACACATTTCCAATATGCACTAAATTCATTTATCCTGGTTTTGTTCAATAATACCAGTCTCCCAATAACACAGCTCAAACTTCAAACACTGTGCATTAACTGTGAGTACAGGAATTACATGAAGTCCAAACTTCATTGCTAAATCTTCAGGCCAAAAATCACTAAGTGAAAACCAATGTGCATCATGAACAGTGACTAATCACATAACCTTCTTTCAGTCTGTCAGTTGTTCATGGAGCACCATCTGTTATTTAGTTCATACACAGACAGGAAATCATGTCGTTGTGTTGCCTCCTTGTCTACAATGTGATAAACCCTATGACATTTTACAAAAGTGGATAATCAAAAGAACTAATTGACTTACAAAGATGCAGCAGAGAAACCAAAAGTGAAGTAAAATCTTACATGACAGGAAGATTTGAAAATGTTGGAGAAGACAGAACAAGTCCAAGGCCTTCAAAGATGGTGTTGTATGATCCATACTGAAAATTTCCAATGAATATGAAAACCAGGTCAAGTCACTGCAACATCTTTTAATTTTAGGTTGCACATGGAACACAAAGGCACTTATGCTTCCAAAGGAGCATCTACATCTACTTGGATCAAAAACTATTATCAAAAACAAATCCCAATCAATTTAACCAGGATTCAGGCCAAAGCAATGAAGTTAGTCACCACTTTGAAAGAAAACTATAAGTGAAAAGAGACTGAAGAAGAACCTTTAATTTCCAGTAAAAGGCTGTTTTCATTGTTTGACAAATTGGCATGAATCGATTGATACTGTTAAGCTATCTGGTGAAGTCAAAGCTTGGGTAAAGATGCTACTGTGAAATTTACATCCAAATTCCAAAGAGAAATAGAAGAAACAGCTGACCATGGGAATATTGACACTGCCACCATTCAAGAGATTTAGATGTGCAACTGGGATGCACATCTATTATCAAGATAAGTGAGGAAAGTGGTTGAGGTGAAAAGATGCCTCAAAGGAAGTAGTGACAAAAAAATTACATTAAAAGAACTATCAGAGCTCTTTTAATATTGAACATGTGAAGGATAAAATTTTGGAAGATGATCCAAACTTAGAAAGAAATATGATGAATTTCCAAGGCATAGAGAAGGTGATAATTCCCTATGTAAGTTAAATGGCAACTGGAAGACCAGCAAGCTCTATGCTTGACGAGTTATTTACAAAGAAATAAAACATTTTACTCCTCGATGCTTCTAGTGTTCTAAATTGCAATTGCACAAATGAGTATTGGTTTATTTTCTCCATTTCCCTACGCATTTATAATAGATATGAGACAGTCTTTAATGTTTGGCAAAAAAAAAGAAAAAGAAAAGAAAAATTAAGTCATGTAACTTCCCCATTGGTTATTAAGATCTTATTTTATATTTGCATCTTGAACAATCAATTTTACTCTCCTAAACTACCATGCAAAGTGAGAACTGCTTGCATTTATCAAAGCAGACATGATGAAAGAGAAAAAAAAAACAAATGTATCAGACACGACTGACAGATTTTATTTCGGTGGTTAACAGTATGGTTCAAAACAAATCTTAATCACCTTGGCTAGCTGGTGTTTTAGACTGGGATTTCAGAATAAAACAGAAAAACTACTGCTGCCTTTTCCCAAGTATGAGAGCAAATTTGCTTTTTGATTTGTATACCCAAGAGTAGAAAAGCACAAGACTAAGATTTAAGAAGTCCAGGTTCAAAACTGGGCTCTACCACAAACTCCCTGCATGACTTAGAGAAAATCCCTCTATTCATTCTGCAAACATTTATTGCCAGACACCCTGCTATGTATTGAGGATACAAAATTGAATATGATATGAAATCTGGTCTCCAAGAACTCACAGCCTATTAGGAGAGAAAAATCAAAAATGGTTACAGTACAGTTCTCATCTATAAATCAAAACTAATAATGCCTACCTCCCAGGGTTACTGGGAGAATAAAATGAAATGATATGGAAGGCATTTTGCTATCAGCTCTTATACAAGTACTGGCTAGTGCTCATGTAATTGCAGCATCTGGCAAAAATCAAACTGGCTTTGTCCTGTCCAGTGGTTCTCACAGTGTGGTCTCCAAACCAGCAGCATCAGCTGCACCTGAAAATGTGCTCAAAATGAATATTCTCAGGTCCCACTCCACACCAGGTGCATCAGAAATGACGGAGGTTGGTCAGAAATTTGTACTTGTTAACAAACTTTCCAGGTGATGCTGCTGCAACTGAAGTTTGAGAACTGCTTTTTAGTGGTGTCTCTATAAGATTAGCACAGACAACAGGAGTCTTTTATAGGTACAAGAACCTTGTCATTGTCTAAAACTTAAAACTCTTTTCCCACTCACCACTGGGGAAATTAGACCCACATATAACTGAGTTTTCTAATTGACCGAGTATGTTAGTTTTCACCCCTGTGAGCAAAATGTCTGAGAAGGACAACTTAAAGGGGGAAAATTTATTTTGGCTCACAGTTTCAGAGGTCCAGTTCATGGTCTGCAGACTCTATTGCACGGGGCCTAAGTTGAGTTAGAACACCATGGTGGAAGGGTTGCAACAGAGAGGGGAAGAATTCTGCTCACTTCAGAGTGGCCAGAAAACAGAGAGCAGGGGAGGGGCTGAAGGGTAGATGCACCCCTCAAGGACACACTCCCAGTGACCCTTCTCCTCTGGCCATGCCCTACCTGCCTACAGTTACCACCCAGTCACCGCATTTGAACTAGGATTGACTGATTAGGTTGCAGCCTTCACACTCCAATCATTTCACCTCTGAACATTTCTACATTAACTCGGGAGCTTTCTGGGGACACCACATATCCAAACCATAACACCTGGACAGTTAGCAAAAGTACTACCTACTGAGTTAGTCATCCTGCTATTCAAGTCCTTCCACTCAAGTAAAAATGGGAATAGAGCCCATGCCCCGGGTAATTCCAGTGATGGTGTGGTGTTTAGCATCTGAGTTTTAAGTAAACAATATCAATTATAGAAATCCAAATGAACTTTTTGCTGAAAATAGCAAGTAGACATGATTCCAATAAGAGATTCACAATTGACCATTGAGAATTCTTCCTGGAGAATTCCTTAGAGTCTATGACACATCCAGGTCAACAGCCTCACTGTTGACAAAGGTTTATTCTTTGGGGAGAAACCTATTCCCTACCCTTTCAAGAGTTATTTGGGATTTTTTCCAACACAGTAATATTTGTCATATTTTGAAAAATGTCACCAGTTCACTGGTTGAGGAAACAGTGTTTTCCTGGAGTAAATATGAAAAATCAAGCGAGTTGTCTTCATTTGCACTATAACCATTGATTATCACCTGGGAATGACAGTAATACAGTATACATGTTTATGACAAAGCTACCCACAACCTGCCAAGAGCCTGGAATATGAGAAGTACTCAAAAACCATTTTGAAAAAAATAAATGTTTTTGAGTGAACGAATCCCTAGGGTTGGAAAACATAAGAAATTATGGCTTTCATTTTTTTTAGTACTACTATATCAAAACCAATTCTCACGAAAGCTCTAATATTTCCATCATACAGATGAGGAAGCTGAGGCTTCACCAAGTTTAAAGAGGAGTTGGTATTCTTCATTTAGTGAATGGCAAATTTAAAATTTGAAAAGGGGATCCTCTGAATCACAAGACTTCTCTCTGAGACAAAACTGAAGGAAAGGCAACTGTCACCTTCTATATTGCATGTACCAGGGTAACTTCTTTAACAAGCCAAAAATAGCAAAATTCAAGTTGGTCTTAGAGAATGCCTGCTATTGATTCAACAGACTGTGTAGGAATTTTGCAGCTTCCTTTGCTTTCCGAGGTATTTATCTTCACAATTTCAGTTGAGGTATTCATTTCTCTGTTAATAGAATTCACCTTTGTTATTGATTAGTTTATTTAGAATAGCAGGATTCCTGGAGCCCATGAAGGCTTTTTTTGCCACTGAAAATTACCTCGCCTTGGACCATATATTGGTTCCTTTATTTTATTTTTAACAGAACCACAGGTGCTAATTAGGTGCACTTTCAAGCTGCCAGAACAAGATTCTCAGATCTCCCAACTGCTGTCAGTCTCATCATCATTAGCCCTGAAGTGCTCCTCCATGAGGAACCTTCCACACTTGACATGTCCCTGCTTTTTGCAAATTATTTTAAATGACTTCTTAATTAGAAGTACGGTGTTGCCCATTGCTAATGAAGCAGGCAGGCTCTGTGGCAAACAGCGAGATTCTGAGTCCCCTCTTTCTTCCCCGAAGACCGCTGTTTCCAACTGAAGTAATTGTGTCTACTCTTTACCTGGTGCTGTACCTCTTCACAATAAAATGGGAATTCTTTATCTCTGAGTTGCAGATTTTTGCAGGCATCATAAAACCCAGATCTAGTTAACCTTATTTTAATATATTTCCCCCTCCACCAGTGACTTCTGAAAGACATGGAAAGGAAATTATTTCTTTCAGGAATAATTATCTGCATGGCCTACATCTCTAATCCAGGTAGTGATTCCTGTACTTTTGCAAAAGTATTGAGCAGTCGGCCATAGAAAGTGGTTTCTCATGAGGAATACCTGTTAGAGAGACTTGGTATGTTTTGGTTGGTGTCTGCCTCCCACAACCAGCCTGCACATCCCTTGAGGCCAAAAAACAAAAACAAAAAACAACAACAAAAAAAAACTTTACTTGTTTTTAGATTTACCTTTTCTTATCTACATAAACAAACCCCCTAACAACACTGGAGTGCTTTATTCATACCAAATAAGTACTTAACAGATGCTTGAAGAACAAGTGGAAAATTTAAGGATGAATTGCACTAAAATTTGATTACCATAGCAAATGTGCCTCACCTGTTGCCTTTAACAATAATACTAGCATTTATTCTGCATTATTGCCCTCTACCTACTCTACCCCTGCTTTGTATGCATTCTCTTACATGTCCATCATGAACTTGTTCATAATGAACCTAAGAAAAACCTAAGAAAAACCCACTCTCATTTTAGAGAGAAGAAACAGAGATCCACATGGAAAGATAATTCGTCTCGTATCACGTAATAAGGAATGATAGAGCTAGACTTCTCATGAAAGAAATCGCCAGAGGACTTGACCTGCACCAGAACTAGAAAATAAATATAGCCTCTCAGGCAAGACCCACATCCAGAAGCTAAACTTTATCTAGAAGCACACTCAGCAGAAATTTAGCCAATTATTGACTAAGCTCAAAATCTGCTGAACTTTAGGAAACTTGGGGTAAACATTGGTGCTTATCAGCTTATAGCTTGTGGATGTTTATCCTAACCACTCACAGCTACGTAGCCTTTAAGGCAATGGTTCCCAAAAGCAGGTCCCAGGATCATCTGTATGAGACCCATTCTGGGCATGTCCTGAAAATGAAACCTTGGGCAGATCTCATGAATCAAACTCTCAGCAGTGTGCCTTAGAAGGATGTGATTTTTAATAAGTTCCTCAGGAAATAGATTCTTCAGCACACTACGATTTCAAAGCTATTATTCTGGGGCCTCAAAGCTGAGGTTTTTCTTGGAATAGATTTGTTCTGCCCTTTTCTTTTACATGCAGGTGGTAAGACATGGATGGCATCTTCAATGTAGCTTTTCCCCTCTATGATTTAAGAAGAGAATTTTGCTCACTGCATGTATATTGAAGACCATTATTCTGTAGATGAGGAAACAAAAATTCAGGAATATTAAGTGATTTCCCCAAAATGAGATTTGCAGTCTTGCTCCCTGATTCTCAGTCTTGGTTTTTTCTCATACTTCCTCAGAATCATTAAAAATAAATCATACACTTCTGTTAGATCACACTTTGCAAAGCATCTGTAGAAATGTGTAATAGACTAGCTGATCAGATAGGACAGGAAATGAGAAATAAACGGGGAAAATCACTGAACACATTTAAAGTGATGTGCAATCATTCTGTGAGATTTGCTATTCTCTACCCATAAATTTACTAAAACAATAAAAGGTAGAATTATGTTGCCTTTTATTGCAAAGCCCTATATTTATGATTTTGTGATACAATATGGAGACAGCAAAAGTTATTTCAGGGTTTATCCTGTTTTAATAACAACACATAAAATTTCTTGCTGATATATATTTTTTTTTTTTTGTAAGGAAGAGTCCACTACAAATAACCCTTGCTGTGTGCTACTGTTTGGGTCATTCTTCTTACTTCATATTTGGTGATGAAATGTCAGGCTTTACCTTTCCAGCTTCCTTAAATCATTTAATTTACACTAAGAGGGGTAGTTCTCAAATACCAAGAAAATTTTCAATCGTAATCACTCTCTCTCACTTCACAAAAGTAGCAGCAAGTTACATTCATTGAAGTAGTAAGAGTTGGTCCTTCTGTGACAAATTTAGAACAAAGCCAACAAATTGAACCCTCAGTAAAAAAAAAATGCTTAAAAATATCCATATTTAGTTACTTAGATATACATAGAGTAAGTAATATGACCTTAAAATATTATCCCCATTCCTAGTCTATGACTTAACCTTGTGGTCAGCATTATTTATTGAGTACTTTGGAGGGATGAAAAAGTTTCCAGCTGCTCTGCATATACAATGGCATTTGAAGTTTCCACTATAAAAGTGCCCATGAAAGCACATGAGTGTTCACCAAAAATCCCAGGTGTTGTCTGGGAAGCCTGCTTATCAGATAAGGTCAGCTCTTCAGCTCCTTGGAAAAGCAGAGAGTGGAACACTGATCATTATCTCAAAGGTGCATAAGTTAAGTCACCTGTCATGACCTTCATGACATTTACTCAGTTTCCCAGAGCTAAGGCGAGGAGTCAGACTAGAAATACTAAAGGTATTAGAAATGTAAGAAATTAAGACAAGGAACGGAAATAAATAAAAAGCATTTATTGTGAAGATGAATACCTCAGAAAGCAAAAGAAGCTGCCAAATTCCTACACAGTCTGTTGATCTGATGGGGACCACCTCTGATGGAGACTGGGTCTAATAAAGAGCAAGAGGCCGTGGTTTTGTGGTTTGGGGTTTTTTTGTGTTTGCTTATTGTTTTTTGGTATCAGGGATTGAACTCAAGGACACTTGGCCACTGAGCCACATCCCCAGCCCTATTTTGTATTTTATTTAGAGACAGGGTCTCACTGAGTTGCTTAGCACCTCACTATTGCTGAAGCTGGCTTTGAACTTGTGATCCTCCTGCCTCAGCCTCCCAAGCCACTGGGATTCCAGGTGTGCACCACCGTGCCCGGCTCTGCATTTTATTTTTATAGGTAGGAACATCAAAGGGTATCAGTGTGACAGGCTTCTCGAGGAAAACAGGATGAAGATAGGAAAAACAAGTTGTTTGGGGCTTGGCAGGTTACACCCACCTCCTGTACCTCCAGGCTGCTGCGTTTGAACCTAGGACTGTCTGAGCCAAGGAAAGTGTCAGCATAACCTGAGCAGTTGCCATCTCCATCAGTGGAATTTCACTGAGTTCCCAGAAAAGCAACACTTCTTGCCTTGTAATGGCTCAAATAAACAAACCCATAATTCACACACTGCCTTCCACAGTCACCAGCAAATTTGTGGGTAGTTTCAGGGCCCGACGTACATTTACTGGGGAAACAGCAAATGACCAGTTAGATCCTTTGAGTCTAAAGAGACTACAGATCCTTCTGAAGGCTGAACTCTAGCCAAATGATAAACCCACACCTGGCTAAGAATTGAAAACATCCCTTACTATGGAAGTTCTTGGCCTATACAGATGAAAAAAAAAAGATTTTATCCTCTAACCTTTTCCTGAAAAGATATGAGCATGGAGAAAAGGATGGATAGACAGTATAGAAGGCTAGTAATTTGACTCAAAAATTAAACAGTAATTAGTCTGATAGTGTTGAACCATCATGCCAAAGAAGACTAAGGATAAAGCAAAAATGTTATAAGTGTCAGTACCAGTCACTACAAAGCCAAAATATTAGCAAATTGATCCCCTGAGTGTTTGAAACAGAATTTGCCTAGTTCCATGGGTCTAGCTAAGTTTGACTTTTGGGAAGGCCAAAATAAATGTTCTCAAAGGTAAGGGCAAATTTCCCTCTTCGCCATGTCACAAGGGGAAAATCTTATATTGACTACATGAACACATAGACTATGGCTTTCCATGAAAAGAGGTAGATGACCAAGCAGCCAACTGTGTGTGTCTAGCCTGTGTCTGTGTCTCTGTCTATATATCTATGGATAATCTACATTTCCTGATCATGGGCAGGCTTTCCAACAAGAGACTGGAAGTAGGCAAAGTGGGATTGTTAAACCAAGCAGAAAATGGAATAATGATGAAGAGTACAGAGACATGGTCCCATAACAAGAAACTGTCAAGTGCAAGATTTGGGGTGCATAGTAAAAGATGATAATTGAAAGAGCAGAAATGCAAAACTTAGCAAGGATACTGTGGCCTCCCAGAATTAAAATTCTCAAATTAAAAAAAATAAAGTGGACTTCATATAGAGAATAAAAAGTATAATTGTATGAAGCATGCAGCTGCTAGCGTGTATATGGTTTCAATTTTCTCAAGACAGAATCAAGGAATGACTCCAACATCAGTTCCTGCCCATCTATTCCAGGCACACACATTTGTGTACCTGTCCCAAAATTCAAATGCCAAATTTATAGTTGAATATAACACTTCCTATTGCCCCTTTTAATATGATCAACATGTCTCATAATAATGTCTTATAACTCATTTTCTTGTCTGTATAAATGAAAATTATTGCCTCTTCCTCCTTTATCAATGGATCATTTTTCAGATGAAATTTTGACATCTCAGACAGGAAAACACTTTATAAAGCATTAAGCATGGAATCTATATAGAAAGTATTGTTCTTAGTACTGGTGAATAGCTATACAAGATACCAGGCAAAACCCAAGAAGAGATGCTTCAATGAATCGAAGCACCAAGTGGAAAGCTGGTAGTCATGGTAGAGACAGTGCATCTTCTGTCCCACTTTAGCTGGTTTCACTTAACTGCCTGCACAGTCTATTGTCTATCAACCACTGCTTCTGAGGTCAGATTTTCATGGAGCTGATGATGTATCACAATAAATTATTTTTTTTCCTTAATCAATGTGCTCACAAAGCATGGATATTTCAAGAATCTAAAGGAAACTGTGACTTGGCCCATGAGCAGAGAACAAAAACATTTTCACTATCCAAGAATGATTTCAATTTTCTCTTGCTTTCCCAAAATTGCATGACAGTATGAGGCTACAGATTATTAGGTTGTGATGCACCATATTTTTTAATTAAAATTAAACTCCAATGATCTGTCAGGCAATCCAAGTGAAATGCACACTGTAATAAATTCCATAATTAATTCTTGCTGTCTGTCCACAGGAAAATTGCACTTAATTCCTGCATGCTACATTTCTACAGCTATGGAGAAATGCATTTTAAAATCTCTTTTCAAAAAATCATTCTAAGTACAAATATATATATAAATATTTATGGATTTTTTTCAAATTAACTCATGGAAGGAGAATACAAAACATATTTGGGATACTTTTGGAATGTTTTATATGTTAATGGACATAATTCAGAGTCAGCTGCCCAAAGAGATCAGAATTTTTTTTTCACCAGTAGTGATGAATGTGTACAGCCAAGTGGTAAGATAAAATACAGACCCAGAGGTCAGGAGAATGGTTGTTAGAACCTGTTATGCTACCAACTTGTATGCAACCTTGTTAATTCACAACATCTCTCTAGACGTTAGGATCCTCACTAAAATAAAGCCAGAAGACACCATTATATGAAAAGTCCCTGTGACCGTCCTTCATTTACTTCCAATAACTAATTTCTTTTTTCCATAATAATGAAACCTGCTTGTTTCATCTAATCTGACAGATATGCAAAAGAAAACCTACATTTCCCATCTTTCTTTGCAACTAAGTATGATCACATGGGTAAAGTCAAGTCATAGCTTACAAGTTAATATGATTGGGAAGGAACAGGCCCTCCTTCCTCCACTTCTCTGCTCACTTTCCACAGCCTTCTTGACCCCTGTGACAGACAGCATAGCCTATGACAGCAGACCAATGGGATGGAAAGAATCCGAGTCTCCAATACCATAGAGCTACCATATAAGCCTGGTATTAAAATCTGGACTAAAAACACAGAGGGCATTGAACGTGAGATGACTAATGGTTGGGGTATTCTGGAATAGCTAAACTTAACTGTAATGTTCCCTCTTAATTTGAATAACAGTGTGATGTGGCAAACACCATGAGATTTAAAAAAAAAAATAGACCTGGGTTCAATCCTGACCCTGTTGCATGACTTAGGCATATTCCTAAAAATCTCTGAGCCTCTATTTTCTCATTCTTAGATAATGCAAAGGATCTAAGCCTATTAGATTTCCCAGTAGTTAGCAAATGATCAATTATTGATAGTGGTTGGCAGGAGTATCCATCAAATCATACAGCATGGTAATTGAGAAGAACCTGGTCCATTCAGTTTTGTTATGGTGTTGGGATGATTTTAAATTTTAAGATACTAAGCCATTACCACAAATGAGCTAGATATTTAGTATCCTAACATGCTGAGAGACCTGAGAATGCTTTAGATATACACTCCTTTGCCCATATTCCAGGCTTTAACCCTAAAATCAGAGAGAAGTATGGCATCCAGTGCAAACCGGGAGATCAGAGTCTCTGAGACTTTATCCTCTGTCTGCTCATAACTTTAGAATAGCACATTGCTAGAAATTATGGAATGAGATGAGGTTTTTGCAAAATTGAACTTTTGAAATATAGAATAATTACTATACATATTTAATTTATAAGTTAAATATAGAGTAATTATTCTGAATAACATTATGACTACTGAATAAATACTATTTTGTGGAGAATTTTTAAAATATACGCATATTTAAAAATATGCAATCCTGACAAATTAGACTTGATAGTGAACAGCTGAAACATCTCACTTCTCCATACACCATTCACTGTTTTCACAAACTAGCCAAGTCAGTAAGAAAGTTAATCTAAAACTTTCCTGCTGGAATCAGGCAGGGAAGTACTTTTCATCTTCCCAGAGGCAAGTTTTAAAACTAATTTATGGAAGATCATGGAGAAATTCCCTCTGAAATTCCAGGCATGGCTTAGAATCAAATTACCAAACTGGTTGCTTTTTCCCAGGAAAGAAATTTTTACATTTGCTCTGAAATGCTTTCCTTCCATTGTTGGAACAGAGGTTTGTCACCATAACAAGCCTTCATCTAGTGAAAGTCTCTGACTATACGTCACTTCCAGATTATGACTTGTGTGGTTGGAAATCTGTAATCCTTTTTCACTTTAAAATACATACCTGCTTTAACCTTCAGAGGATTGATGCAGAGTTTTGAATTATACTTCAAACAAAAAAAATGGATAAATGTTGAAATCATTAAACACTTTTTACCAAGAAATAAAAAGAAATGACTCATCTCGAGCCATTGTTATATAATACATAATAATTTTTTTGGTGGTGTTTTTTCTTTAACTAGCATGCATATGTCTTTTCTGTCTACCTGCTTGTCATCTTTCTGTCAAAAGATTTCTCACATCATATTCTTTTTACCTCTCAAAACACTTCACTTTAAAATTTTATCACAGGATTTTCTGGGCTTTTTTTTTTTTTTTTTTTGGTTATATCACCCAGCACAAAATGTAAAAGGCTCCTATTTTTACAAAGTCAGCCTTAATAAGAAAAAAAAAAGATTTAACTATTCAGAGCATCTTTTCTGAATTCAGTCTATAATCATTCTCCTAAAAATTTCACATATAGTTCTAAAGCTTGATAGACATTTGCCCTCATTAAAGTTAATGTGACTTAAATACAAAAACAGAGAATAAAATGGCATATGAGGGCTTCTTTTTCAGTCTTAAATTCTTTCCCTGAGGCTCTCTTGCTTTGTACCAGGAGGATTTCTGCTAGGAGAAATCAGCCGACACTGGAGCTAAAAGCTTGTTCACTTGGACATACTTGCACCATTGTAGAAAAGAATCACACCTCTATAATAAGTCCCATCATTCTCTTTGAAGGCTCTTTATTGACCTCTTCTTGGTTGTCTTGCAGTTTAAATGGTGAAATACAACCAACAATTAGCTACAGACTTTCTGTCTTCATTCAGGTCCTACTACCACAGACCCTCTCTTAGATCTAGTAGCACTCTTAGAATCAGAGGGGCAAGAGCAAGACACTCAGTTTACCTACCTGGAACTTCATGAGTATCTGGTGGACAAGGTCAGGGCAGTGATGGTATCCCCAGCCCCAGTTCAACTCTTTAAGGGAGGGAAGGAAAGAGGAGAAAGTAAATCATCTCACATATTTCTTAGTTCTCATGATCTGCAGCAGCTAGAAATTACTTCTGCATCTCAGCCTACAAATTTGATAAGAATCCTTTTCTCTCCACTTGTGAGGTCAATACTCCTTCCCTTTTCTTTCACTCTGGGCATGTTTTGTCCCTCAAATAACACACATTTTACCATATTCTTGAAGGCTTTCTCTGGACCTCTCTATTCAGCATAAACAGAAGAGGTAATAAAATTTGCATATAAAGGTTACTTATAAAAGATGAAATTGGAAATTTTTTAATTTCAAAATAACTGAAGTGTGTGTGTGTCTGTGTGTGTGCGCGCGCACGCAAATTTCTCTGAGATTCAGAAATGTAAAATACTATGCTACATTTACATGTTTCACAGTTTTACAGGGTCAAATGTGCAGTGACTTATATAACCAGCTCAGCTGGAATCACTGAGTACTTGAAAACTCATTTTTTTAAAAAACTATCATTATCCTCTTGAGCCTAAACAGACAAAAAAAAAAAAAATATATGGAAGACTTGACTGAGGAGATTACTAATAAGTTAGTCAAGTTAGTGGCTCTGAGTTTCATCTCCACCAACTGACTTTAATTCAACCCCAAGTCCTGGTACTCAGACCTAGAAGTATAATTAAGGTATTTAGATGGTCCATCTCAGCACGGTTATACCAAAAGATCTACACTAATTCTGAGCACAGTAAGTGGTGATCATTTTCAATGTCCTCCATCAAAACTTTGAAATAAACTTAGCTTTTCTATAAGAACCACAGAATTTACTTTATGGCCATAACAAATAGGTTAAGGCATAAGGCACAGTTTCACTATAAAATAACCTCGTAGTGAGAAAAAGACAAACTGTAAAAATACCAACTGACACTATGATGTGGTGACTACTAGACAGGAATCAAAATGCACTTACAAAGAACTAGATGAAGACCTAATGGACCAGCAACTCTTCTTCCTATTAACATTTAAAACAATAACTATACTGAAAGTTCATACTTGTCAGATCAGAATGTTTTAAGCAAGCAGTCAAACATTTGGTAGGTAAGAAAGTATTATTAGGCAAGTTTCTTAACACCTTATCAAAAATGACTTTTTTTCTTTTTTCCTAGGAGAAATCAGTTGACACTGGAGCTAAAAGCTTGTTTTCTTTTTTTTTTTTTTTTTTTTTTTACGTTTGCTCTGAAATGCTTTCCTTCCATTGTTGGAATAGAGGTTTGTCACCATTACAAGCCTTCATCTAGAGAAAGTCTCTGACTATACATCGCTTCCAGATTATGACTTGTGTGGTTGGAAATCTGTAATCCCTTTTCATTTTAAAAAACATACCTGGCTTAACCTTCAGAGGTTTAATCTTTGAAAGCTCTTTATTGACCTCTTCTTGGTTGTCTTGCAGTTTAAATGGTGAAATACAATCAACAATTAGTACAGACTTTCTGTCTTCATTCAGGCCCTACTACCACAGACCCTCTCTTAGATCTAGTAGCACCCCAGAATCAGAGGGTTTTTGATAGAAAACAGACTCTAGAAGTATTTATATTCTAAGTGTTTATTCAATGTTAGCCAAATAGAAATGGAAAGGAATTTACCTGAAGTGACAGATCCTTCCTGATAATTTCTCCTAAACATACAGTAGCTGGGTTTCTATAGCACCTTCACAATGGACATGTCACTGATTGAATGCAGAAGGTGAGTGCTCAGGAAGGCTATGACCCAGAGGCAGCCTCTTGTCACATGGGATTATAGATTTGTGCTTTCCTATTTTCATCCATTCTTAAAACTGATTCATGGGCTGGGGATGTGGCTCAAGCGGTAACGCACTCGCCTGGCATGCGTGCGGCCCGGGTTCGATCCTCAGCACCACATACCAACGGAGATGTTGTGTCCGCCGAGAACTAAAAAAAAAATAGATATTAAAAATTCTCTCTCTCTCTCTCTCTCTCTCTCCCCCCTCTCTCACTCTCTCTTAAAAAAAAACTGATTCATTTCCAGTGATCTCTCAACTTTCCAAGTTATGGAAATTTATATTTCAGCTTCTATCAAAAACCAATAAATTGTCCCTAAAACCTAACTTTCAACAATTTGGATGATTCCATCACCTTATACACCCTAAAACCTGACTTTCAACAATTTAGAGGCCAGCAAACACATTAAACCACTTTTTTCTGTTTCTTTAAATGGGGTCTCTGTGCTCCTTAAAATGAATAAAAATAGTGTATGACTATTTGCATTAATATAATGAAATATCTGAGGCAAAGTAACTATATAAAGAAAAGAGGTTTATTTAGCTCACCATTTTGGCTGCTGGAAATACAAGATCAGGCAGCCCCATCAATTTTCCCTCAGGGGAGGGACTAATGGCAGATGGCATCATGGTGGTAGTACTTGCCAATGTAAGAAGTTACATTATCAGAAAGCCTCTGAGACTTGAAACTTTGGAGGACAGACCTCACCCAAATCATAGTAAACAGAATAAAATACTTGCATTTTCTCTAACAATAATCTCATGTATTGCAATGTCAGACACTGAATAGGATTTTAAAATAGCAATTTTAATAAGATGAAAATTAGTGGCTAGGATTTTTTTTTAACAGATCAGGGTTAATAACACAAAGAAAGAGGGTACAAGGAGAAAATTATTTGTTTCATATGGTCATTTACTGATTAACAATGACATTTTCATTTCATTCCCAACTTGTTATCTCTTTTTTTTTAATATTTATTTTTTAGTTCTCGGCGGACACAACATCTTTTGTTGGCATGTGGTGCTGAGGATTGAACCCGGGCCGCACGCATGCCAGGCGAGCGCGCTACCGCTTGAGCCACATCCCCAGCCCCTAACTTGTTATCTCTTGCTTCATTTCTTGGACATCTGCTTTTCTTCATATTTTGATCATTTTTATTATGCATGTTAGCCTAAGGAAACATCAAGAAGATAAATGGGCTACAATCATTTTTAAAAATTTCTATATATTTCAAACCAAATTTAAATACTTAGAGTTAATTTCTAATTTGAATGTATAATATTTATTTATCTGGGCTTCCATTCAACAAACAAATAAACCTTCTGTATGCTAGATAGCCAGGAAAGAAAAAGAGTCTTACATAATCCTTGCTCTCAGAAAATTCACAGTCTAATGGCAGAAACAGAAGGGTCATCAATTATTTATTTTCATAAAATAGCCATCTGACATCTAGCCACAAAATTCAGTGACATAAAGCAGTAAGCGTGTATTTATTAAAGCAATAAGCCTATAAGCCAGTGATGTATCTGGACTATTTATAAGTCAGTTATTTTGTACTTGGCTGGATTTACATGTCTGCAGGACAGTGGCTGTTGGCTGAAGTAGGCTAGCTTTTGCGGTATAATTGGCAAAGTGGCTGTGTTCCACACGTCTTCCATCATCCAAGAGGCTAGCCCAGGCTTATTTTCAAAGTAGTGAAAGAAGTGGAAGACAACCAGAAATACTCAAGTACATTTTCCAGAATCTTTAATGTCCCATTGGGCAAATAAGTCGCACAGCCAGAGTCAGAATTAAAGAACAAGGAAATTAACTCAGCCCCTTCATGGGAGAACCTTAATGTCACATGGTACAGAGCACAGAAATAGGGAAAGAATCAAAGTCATTATTATAATCTCACTGAAGAATGAACAAATAAGAAGATATTCTGTTTCTAAAACAAGGGGATTAATACTATAATGGAAGTAGAGAATATGATGGGGACTCAATGTAAGGTCTCAGTAATGGAAGTAGAGAATATGATGGGGACTCAATGTAAGGTCTCAGTACCTCTTTCCAGAAAATCAACCATAAAGATTCTGGCCAGAGTTGATGATAAAGAACCAAAAAATTAGAAATGGTGTTTGAGATTTAGGCTGAGCCATAAAAAGTCGCCTTTTTCCCCCAATTATTATTCCAATTTGCCCAGTTTACTAAATTATAACTCTTTTAGGGAAAAAGGCTAAATTTTCAGTAATCTGCATTACTCATAGTGCTGGACACATGGAAAGTATCTAATAAATGTTGACTGGATTGATCGCTACTCCACTAGTGGAAAAAAAAAAATCACAAGTTGAGCACATCACGGAGATGATCCAGTGATGCACACAGTGCAAGTCCAGAGGCATCTCTTTCCATATTAAGCTTCAAAGCCTTAAAATCTTACCTACTGATGTCCTTAAGCATATTTTTGGACTCCAAAGAACTTGAACTTTATTTCAAGGCCAAGATAATATGAATCATACTTGTCTAGTTCCCTAGGAAATTAACAGTGAGAATATGGTTGTATTCAAACTGGAGGCATCTACATGAGGTTGACTTTGGTTAGTTTGGTTTATTTTAGAAGCTTTAATGTTATACAATACAATAGAACACAACTTAAGAGGGGCTATAAAATAGGAAGTACATTTTAGCATAGATTACAGTCTAACCCTTTTCAAAGACTATCTAAGAACAAAGCTACACACCTCCTCAACAGTCCCAGAAGATGTCCAAAATGAAATACCGGCTGGTACTGGAAAGTGCATCACTTTCCAGAGAGCAGGGTTTCTCTGATATTCTGATGACCTCTTCTTAGAGTGGGAAAAATACTCTTATTTTATCATCAACTTAAAGATTAAGCCCATAGGCTAGAAAAAGAAGCCAGACAATACGAGGTTTAGGTCTTAATTCTCTGACCTCAGAATTCCCACTCCACACTACTCCTCTCTCATTTTTTCCAGTGAAAAGTGAAATAAGTTATCTGATTTATAGGTGTTATGAATCTGATCTTTATCAATTATAAAAACTACCAGCTTGGGCTCAAAAGGCAAGACTGGTTTCTGTGTCTCCTCTGCCAACCCAAAATCTCCTTAGAGGGAGTGGTCCCAAGGACTAGACTTAGAGTACTATTAGAAAGTCCATTTGTTTATGCTCTCCAATCAGTTTTATCCAATAAGCTTCTGTTTTGAGTACTAGATGACCAGTGCCTTATTTTCAATGGGTTACAAAGATAAAAAAGAGAACAAAGGAGTGATGGTTTTTTGCTCTTCTAAAAAAAAAAATAAAAATAAGAAAAAAAAAAACATACTCAGGGTCTTATCTTTGTATTCCCCACAGTGCTAGGATGGTGTCAGACACACTGTGGATGCTCAAATTGTTCAATGAATGAGAGCAGGAATCATTTCACATCAAAATCTAGTCTATCCTTTGATCTCTTGGATTCCTTTAGAGAAAAGTAGAGTTCCCCTTAGTATCACTAGTCAACATTTTTCTTCTCTACACATTTGTTCAATTTCTCAAGTGCTAATGGTCCATGCAACTCTTTTATCTCCCCATTGCACTCTCTGCAGCCTGGTGACCACAAAGACTCTGTCAAGTGCTTTGTCACCCTTTGTAATGCAAGGTCTGTAAGATTTAAAGTACCACCATCTGTGCTCAGTTTGGGGATTTCATAGAGATAACTAGGGCCCATTTCAACAAAACACTGAACCTCTATCACTCTAACTGGTCCTCTCTGGTGGCTCAATGGAAACTTCCTGAATACTACTGTTTTGTCAGGGGAAAAAAAAATGATACTGCCTTCCTGTACTTTCTCTAACTCTCCATAGTATCTCAGGCTGTTCTCAATTACTGAAATAATAAGCTCAAAGTAATAAAATAGTTATCAAGTCTGCCAGTGGTCTCCTACACTATGTGTAAGAGAATATGTGAGAGAGAGGACCCTGCAATCAAGTCCGAGGCATGTTTGATTTAAAAAAAAAAAAAAAGCAGAGAACTGAACAAATCAGATGATATTTAGATTTAATACTTAAGGAAAGTGGAAAATATTAAAGGACTTAGGTCCAGAGAAAAGAAGGTACTTAGAAGTGTTAGATAGCTAGTCAGCCATGAAGGGGTGAGCAGGGAAAGGGCAGTGAAGGGGACTGAAAACCTCAGGGGGACTCTTGATATGTTAAAACCTCCCCAGCCATGATTACATCCCCTGAAGAAAAACTACTGTTTCAAATCATGGCACACCTGGGCAGATGACCTGGACCTTCCATTATCACCAAAACTATCAGACCCCCCAATCACCCTGGCAATTCAAACATCAAGACTTCATAAAGAAAGCTTGCTGAGAGCCATTCAAAGTGCAAAAACTCATTTAGAAGGCAGGAAATTGAGGCAAAAGCAGGAAAACTCAATTTTCTTCAAATCTCCAGCGGGGTGAGCACCACACCATCTCTCTTGGAGGTGATCCTCCAAGTTACTATGCTGTCAATCAAGGTCAAGAGGTGGACCCGGGCAGGACTCTCTGGAATCCCTGAGACCCCTAATTAAACTGTAGGATAGGAACTCACTGTCTTTCTCCCCTTCGACAGGATGCACTCTCTCTCTTGAGAGTGTCCTCTTGCCCCCTTCCTATCCCTTCTAATAAACTCGTGCCTGTTACTCTGAGTGACATGTCTGAAATCTTTCTGGCATGATCGCAAGAATTGGGGTTTCAAGAGGGGGCCTCCACACTGCCTCAGTTTCACGCAGGTCTCTGCCCTGTAACAGAAAGGAATGTAGTCACATAAGCATGATAGCTTACCTGCCAAATTATAAATTCTAGTTAGCTCTTACTGAGAAATTCTGAATGAGGAGAATGTGTGTTCTGTAGAGCCTATTTGATGCTATGAATCCATTGCAATGATTAAGAAGTCAATCCAAGACCTAGAGATGAAAATTAATAGGAGTATAAGCATTTAGGGAAATGCCAAAAATTACTTGGCCTTTATTAGTTCAGCAATAGCTCTGAAAACTCTAGAGGTTAATGTTATGGTTTGGCTGTGAGGTGGCTCCCAAAAGCTCACAGGTGAAACAATGCAAGAAGGTTCAGAAAAGAAATGATTGGTTACAAGAGCCTTAACCCAGTGAATTAATCACCTGATTGGATTGAGTGGTAACTGAAGGCAGGTGGGATGTGGCTGGAGGAGGTGGGGCATTGGGGGCGTGGCTATGGGGTATATTGTATCCAGGAGTGTGGAGTCTCTCTCTCTTTGCTTCTTGATCAACATGTGAGCTGTTTTCTTCTGCCACACTCTGCAATCTTTTTTTATTGATTATTTAAAGCATTACATAGCTCATGACATATCATCTTTCATACATTTGACTCAAATTGGGTTTTGAACTCCCATTTTCACCCCAAATACAGATTGCAGAATCACATCTGTTACTTATTCACATTTTTACATAATGCCATATTAGTGACTGTTGTATTCTGCTACCTTTCCTATCCCCTACTATCCCCCCTCCCCTCCCCTCCCCTCCCAACTTCCCTCTCTACCTCCTCTGCTGTTGTTCAATTCTCTCCCTTTTTTTCCCTCCCCCTTGCCCCTCATAACCTCTTATAATTTTATGTATCATTGAAGGTCTCCTACCATTTCCATATGCTTTCCCTTCTCTCTCCCTTTCTCTCCCCCAATTCGTCTTTGTTTACTGTAGTCTTTTCCTCATGCTCTTCCTTCCTGTTCTGTTCTTAGTTGCTCTCTTTATATCAAAGCAGACATTTGGCATTTGTTTTTTAGGGCTTGGCTAGCTTCACTTAGCATAATCTGCTCTAATGCCATCCATTTCCCTGCAAATTCTATGATTTTGTCATTTCTTAGTGCTGCATAATACTCCATTGTGTATAGATGCCACATTTTTTTATCCATTCATCTATTGAGAGGCATCTAGGTTGGTTCCACAGTCTAGCTATTGTGAATTGTGCCGCTATAATCATTGATGCAGCCGTATCCCTATAGTGCGCTCTTTTAAGGTCCTCAGGGAATAGTCCGAGAAGGGCGATAGCTGGGTCAAATGGTGGATCCATTCCCAGCTTTCCCAGGAATCTCCATACTGCTTTCCAAATTGGCCTCACCATTTTGCAGCCCCACCAGCAGTGTACAAGAGTACCCTTTTCCCCACATCCTCGCCGGCACTTGTTGTTGTTTGACTTCATAATGGCTGCCAATCTTACTGGAGTGAGATGGTATCTTAGGGTGGTTTTGATTTGCATTTCTCTGACTGCTAGAGATGGTGAGCATTTTTTCATGTACTTGTTGATTGATTGTATGTCCTCCTCTGAGAAGTGTCTGTTCAGGTCCTTGGCCCATTTGTTGATTGGGTTATTTGTTATCTTATTGTTTAATTTTTTGAGTTCTTTGTACATTCTGGATATTAGGGCTCTATCGGAGGTGTGGGGGGTAAAAATTTGTTCCCAGGATGTAGGCTCTCTATTTACCTCTTTTATTGTTTCTCTTGCTGAGAAAAAACTTTTTAGTTTAAGTAAGTCCCATTTGTTTATTCTTGTTATTAACTCTTGGGCTATGGGTGTCCTATTAAGGAATTTGGAGCCCGACCCCACAATATGTAGATCGTAGCCAACTTTTTCTTCTATCAGACGCAGTGTCTCTGATTTGATATCTAGCTCCCTGATCCATTTTGAGTTAATTTTTGTGGATGGCGAGAGAAAGGGATTCAATTTCATTTTGTTGCATATGGATTTCCAATTTTCCCAGCACCTTTTGTTGAAGATGCTATCCTTCCTCCATTGCATGCTTTTAGCCCCTTTATCAAATGTAAGATAGTTGTAACTTTGTGGATTAGTCTCTGTGTCCTCTATTCTGTACCATTGGTCCACCCGCCTGTTTTGGTACCAGTACCATGCACACTCTGCAATCTTGATGCCCTTCCCCACCTGGAGCACCGAGGAATGGAGTCAGCCTTGTTTGGACTAAGACCTCTGAAACAGTGAGTCACAAATAAACTTTTCCTTCTCGACAATTGATCTGATTGGGTCCTTTAGTCACAGCAGAGAAATAGCTGCCTAAAACAGGTAAGTATTCCTTATCCAAAATGCTTGGGACCAGAAGCTTCCAGATTTGGGATTTTTTTTTAAGATTTTGGAATATTTGCATATAAATAATAAGATATCTAGGAGTTAGCACCCAAACCTAAACATAAAGTTTGTTTCATGCTAACCTTATACACATAGCCTGAAAGTAATTTTATACAATTTTGTGTTTCGTCTTCAATCTATCACATTTAGGTCATATGCAAAATTTTTCATTTGTGGCCTGATGTTGATGCTCAAAAAGTTTCAGGTTTGCTAGTTATGGTGACCTATGCCTGTAATTCCAGCCACTTCGGAGGTTCAGTCAGAGGATGGTAAGATTGAGACTGGCTTCAACAACTTCATAAAACCCTGTCTTAGAATAAAAAATAAAAAGGATAGGAGATGTAGCTCAGTAGTAAAGCACCCCAGACTCAATCCCCAGCACCAAATTATCCCAAAAAATAACCATATATATTTATATAAAGTTTCAAGTTTGGGAAAATTTTGAATTTTAGATTTTGGGAATACAAATACTCAACCTGTGCATATTAAATTTGAAAAAAATCAGTTATTACATATTCAGTGGATGATGGATGCTAAGAATTCTATTGTGTCATGACAAACAGATAGATACCTGCTCTCAATTTGCAGTCAGTTGGGGAGACTGACACATGTCAAGAAAGCTCATGACAATATTCAACCTACTACAGTTTACATGTGTTCTGACCCTTAAGGGTTTGTGTGTTTGGTCCCAGTTTGGCAGTGCTGAAAGGAAATGGAATTGTTAAGAGATTGGGCCTAGTGGGAGTGGCTATGTCATTTCGGGCTCTGCCCTTGGAAGGAATCAAGGTAGTTTTCATGGACCCCAAGTTAGCTCAAGAATACAAGTTGTTATAAATACACAAGACTACCCCCTCTAATCTTTGGCTTCTGCCTTGCCATAGGATAATATCTTCTGTACATATTCCCACTATTGTGTTACCATCTGTCATGAAGTCCTTGCCAGAGCTGAACCAATGCTAATACTGTCTCCTTGAACTTTCACATTTATGACCTAAATAGACTTATTTTCTTTATAAAGTATCCAGCCTTATTTATTTGTTATAGCAATGAAAAGAGTCTAATACACAACCTTATATGAAATACCTAGATAATACAGTGTAGGATAGTAGCCTTTCTAAAATATGCAGATAATATATTGAAGGAGAGTATCCTTTCTTTGTTTGATCTGCAAAGGATCTTTATTTTTCACTAAAACATTATCAGAGCTAAAGAAAAGTGTTGTTGTTTTTTCCCCCAAAGTATCCCAAATAGTAATCACCAAAATCTTTGTGGTTACAGGGTTAAATTCAATCAATTATGGGCACATATGAAATGTTTGAATAAGAATGAACTTTGGAAAAAAATCTGATCCAAGTTCTTAACCTTTTCCAATTGTGAAACAAAAACTCTGAGAAATGAGGTATGAGATCACAAACCATTACATGGAACTAAAAGTATGGTTTCCTCCCCACAAGACAAGGGTTATTGACTGCCTAGTGTATGTCAATTAGTGGACCAAAGAGTTTATTTTCTTAAGTTCTTAATAGCCTTTCTAGGAAGACATTGTAATCTTGATTTTACAGATGAGGAAATAGATTCATAGAGGTTAATTTAGATTTCCAAGGTCACACAGCATGTAGTAGTCAGAATAGGAATTCAAGCCTTTCCAACTTTCACACAACCAGGCAGCCCTGATCCTCACAATACAGTAAGTTAACCTGGAGGTATGCTGTCTTACTGCCAGGTGGGACTCCAATATACAATTACCCCCATTTATGAATAGGATTCATGTTCCAAGATACTGCAGATAGTACCAAACCCTACATATACTACGGGGTTTTATTTCCCTACACATAAATACCTATGATAAAGTTTAATTTATAAATTAAGCACAATAAGAGATTAACAACAATAATGAATAAAATAGAAAAATCATAACAATATACTGTAATAAAATTTCCAGTATCCCTACTTATACCCTTTAAGACTGTTATTAATTAAAATAAGGGTTGCTTAAACATAAGCACTGCAATACAGCAAAGGACAGCAGTCCATCAGATAAATGAGGTGGCTACTAAGTGACAAATGGGTGGGTAGCTTATACAGCATGAACATGCTGGACAAAGGGGTGACCCTCCAGAGTATATCATGCTACTCAGAATCCCACACAATTTAAAAATTACAAATTGTGGGGCTGGGATTGTGGCTCAGCAGTAGAACACTCACCTAGCATGGGTGGGACCCGGGTTCGATTCTCAGCACCACATAAATATAAAGGCATTGTGTTGTTCCATCTACAAAAAAATAAAAGATTTTCCCTCCCCCCCTCCCTCCCTCTCCCCCCTCTCTCTCTTTCTCCTTAAAAAAAAAATTACAAATTGTTTATTTCTGGAAATTTCCACTTAACATTTTTGGACCACAGTTGACCAGGGGGAACTGAAACCCCAGAAAGTGAAACCATAGACAAGGAGGGGACTAATTGTAAATCCATTTCTTCTCTCAGGAGTCCGAAAAGGCAAACAATTCCCAAAATTTAAATTGAGACGTAAAAGCTACTTTTGCTACCCATGAGACTAAGAAGCCAGTTTTCTTTTCAGGTATCTCATTTGATCTTCTTAAAAGGTTTTTCCTCCAGGCCATTAAAACAAGTGCTGTGTGCAGGGCTGGAGCACTCAAAGGCTACTGCAGCAAACTGATCAAGTGGAGTGTCTTTGTAAACACTGCACTTCGATTTATTTCACAGGAGCTATAAAAGGGTGGCTTTTATCACCAGGCCTCTGTGATAAAACAGAAGGGAAAACACAGGCATTAACTGCAGTGACAAGGCAAAATGGCCAGAACGGGGTCCTTGGCTGGGCCAAGGCCTTGTGGCTGCACCACAGTATCTCTGCCTGGGCCACCATGATGACCATTCCCTCATGCTCTGTTCTTCCTGTGGGAGAATGGCACCATGAGCTGACAGTACCAACAGGACCCCTACATTCTGAGAGGCACGACAGTGGACTGCTCAGACACAGCAAAAGAGGGGTCAGAATAACTTGTTTTCCAATCTAGTCCTTTTCTTCCATTTGGCCTTGTGGTCAGTTATATGACTGACTCTCAAATTCTATATGTGCAAAATTTAAATAATGACATCTACTTTGTGAGGTTGTGTGAATTATATGCAGTTCACAAACCATCTTAGTAGAAAGCCTTGAGCATGGAAGGAAAGCTCAGTAGTAGAAAGTCCTTGCTTACCTGCCTTATATCTTTTCTTTTTTTTTATTGATTATTTAAAACATTACATAGCTCATGATATATCATCTTTCATACATTTGACTCAAATTGGGTTTTGAACTCCCATTTTCACCCCAAATACAGATTGCAGAATCACATCTGTATTCACCCTGATAAATGGTATCGTGGGATTTCAGAGTAACCACCTATCCCTATCGTAACTAAATGATACAAAGTCCTTTGTATGCAATATAATATAGGTTCCTTCTGAGGACCTTGTAAGGTGGGCAGGGAAGCTATGGCATCATCCCTGTTTGTAAGATAAGGAGAGAGTTGTTCCCTAAATGGTGAACAACTTGCCCCCAAATCACAAAAGAGTAAGTGACACAACCAGAATTTGACCTGGTATTTTCCTTCCTAGCTTAGTGCTCTGAAGTTTGCCACTATAACACATTCAGATAGAGAACAAATCGATACTTCATTTTATTGTAAGTAAATTAAATCAAGAATTGGCCAGTTTAGCCTGCCAGGCTAAAGAGATCACGCTTGCTCTTCAGGATGTCTTAATATCATGGCTGTTATTAGCAGAGCAAATAGGTAGGTAGCTGTCTCTTTTCTAAATAATTGTGAGCTGCTGGAATCAAATATCTCCCTGGAAAAAGTGCTTTGCTTACTGAAGACAGACTTTCTTACAGACCCTCACAGTAGTTTTATTTGTTGTTATTGCTGGTACCATCAAACAGCATGCTTGATTTTGTAGTGTGTCTCCTGCTACTTCATCAGTGGTCAAAGACTTCAAGGTCACTTAGAGACGCTCTTGAATCAGGAGACAAGATGTCTGGGTTCCACCACTCATTTTGTCTCTAACCAGCTTTCTGACTTTAATCAAGTCACTTTCTTCACCTGGGCTTTACTTTCTTCCTCTCTCACATGAGAAACTTGAAGGTGATCAATCTCTACTATCATGTTCAAATCTAACATCTTGAAAACTCAGTGATCATTTGTAGACCTTAAAGAATGTCCCCTGAAGTTTGTTGACTACACATGGACAGGCTCTTGTAAAACACAGGGGTATACTAACTCTATTTGCTCCCACATATAAAAGCAATGTATTTTAATTTTCAGCACCACCCATGTCCCACCCCTACCCCTGTGGTGGAAGAAAGTCCTGAAAAATATCCTTAGACATCCTGAATCCCAGGCAGTGATTAGTACTGATTAGCCATGTGACCCTTGAAAAGGTACCTAGCTTGAGTTTCCCTTTGCTCAAGCACAAAATAAGGATGAGTTATGCCCTTCTTGCTCTTTGTGAGTCATTATCATGATTATCAAACATGTGAATGTTCTTAGTACAATGCTCGTGTTGCATATACTTGTTGTATTATGATTTCCATGAAACTGAGAGTAATAAATACTCAATTCCTTTAAGTTCCTTCTTCCCATTTACGTCTAATCTACAACCTGAAAATTTGAGAGGAAATTTGGTGATTTCCATCATTACTAGAGCTCTGCCACTTCCATACTGCTTCCAAAACTGCAAAGATATCAACAATCACACACACACACAAAATGGGAAGATATTAATAGAACCACCAGTTACTTCCAAGGTGACTGTCACCTAAGCAAACACAGGCTCCAGAGAGTAGGAAGCTCCTGGACTTCTCAACAGTTCAGGGACCTGCCAGCCCCTTCCCACCATCTTTGTTGGGAGGCAAGCGCTTAGCACATGTGTTTTCTCTTGCAGAGTGGATTTTGTCTATAGGAATCCAACAAAGATCATCCCTGAGAATATATCTCCCCTTACCACCACCTCCCTACTGTAGCCTCTCTTATTTCAATGGATTACCCCTGAATGTCACCCAACAAATACCCTTTGACAAGCCTAGGTTTCATCAGCAATAGTCATGAGAGGGATGGAAAATTCTGCCACTCTCCACCAAGACTTCTGGTGCCCAGAAAAACAATAGATAAGATGAGGAAGAGAAATATCCAGAGCACCAGAACAAACCACAGATTTACTATATAAATATATGTATAAAACCACTCTCAACATCAATGATTTTGTAAATGCAAGGCAACTTCTAGACGAGTTTGCACCATTATTATTAGGGGTTTAGATACAACAAGTGCCCAGTAGTTTATTCTTAGAGTAACATCTTTCCATTCTAGGCATTGTACAATGAGTCTTTTTTTTTTTAACCTTCCATGATAATTTGGCTTTTGGACTCTCCTCAGAGCCCAGCTTCCCCAATATTCAGAGGCATACTGGTTGGCCTGTCTCTCACATGACCACATGAGGACCATAATGAGGGACCAAGTATTGGCAATTATAGTGAAAGTTCAATCATTCATGTGGATTGTCCTGTAAATTGTTTTTAACTCCTTGCCTTTCAGCAAGTCCTAGGCAGCCTCCACAGGCTTTCCTTAGAGGATGCATGCTCTGGAGTCAACACTCATCAGAAGGCAATGAATTCTATAATGTGTGCAGAGAACCGTGATGCTGCAGGCCCACAGAGGTACCCACTTCACTTTGGTAAACAGGCATCGCAGGCCCAGGCTGATTAATATATGTAGCCAGCTTGTCAAAGAAAAACCTGAGAAATGAACTGTCAGACAGGCTGCACAAGAGTGAATTGACACTCCTGGGGCAGAGAATGGGATTTTTAAAATCAATAAATGTGTCCCCTGGCATATTTCAAAGACTTTAATTCCTTTAGATAAAGGCCCAAGATGTACTAAAAGACTCTTATGCTGCTTTCTCAGTACCAGCACAAACCTAACAGTTCTTCAGCGTACTGTGACATCATGTTGGGCAGAGATTCAATTTCATATGGTTGACATGCAGAAAGACACACAACTGACCTGAGTTGACTCATGGGTAAACACTCTGAGATTCAGGCCACTGAGCCACTGTTCTCTTCGATCTCTGTCCCCGGATAAGAACACTCTTTATACTAGTTCTAAAGTGAGAAACAGGAATTCTCTGTCAAAGTTAAGGATGATATCCAAATGGGAATATGTGCTGGGGCATGTTTAAGGGTGCATGACTCTGGCTCCAGATGTGAGACAACAAGGGGAGCCACTAAGTCACATTTTCAGTGACATTCAAGAGGTAACATAAGTAAATGAAGCTTGTGGAACCATTCAATGATTAGATCATCCCAGTTTCAAAGCTACAAAAAGTTAAAAGTTCCTAAATTTGAGACTATCAGTGTAGTATAAACTCTATACCACACACAGCAGAGTGGCCATAGGCTCATAGAGCCACTCTGTGATGCCAGGTGGATCCCACTACTGACTTACAGGAAAATTTGTTCCCCTTTCTCTACCTGATGGCCCAAGCAATTAAAAATTATTTCATCAAAATTTCAAATTAATACAATTCATGCATATTCTGGGTATCCTGAAAAGAGTCAAATGTGCAATCATTAAATTCACATCACAAAGAAGATCTACAACATTATTATCTGGCATATTTAAAATCAAAACTGACAAATGTTAAGTAAGACATTGAATTTGGACTGTTTTGAAAAATCAGTCTAAAATCTTTTTGTACTTGAAGAAAAAAAAGCAATCAGTTCAATAACTGTGTATGATGTATCTTCTGGTTTGAAAGGCTTGATGGTATCTTTGGAAACCTCCACGTGTGTGATATCTTATATGTTTCCCTCGCCTTTTTATGAAACGTCAATGGCTCCCCATGTCTGAGAACAAAACCAGTGAGTCCTTTGGCTTTTTTTTGACACCAATCATCCTTCTAGATGTCTCTCTCACCATCCCTATTACACTGTGAATAACAGTACCACTGATTTTAAAAAAAATGCCTTTTCTCTTCCTATCTCCCTGTCATCCAGCCTCATACACACCTAGAGTTATGCCAAACTACTCCTCATTCCCAAAATGAGCCATAGCACCTCCTCCTTGTTTCAGCAATTTTTTAACCTTTATCAAGTTCAGGAAAATGTTTAAAAGGCAAGTGTTGGGTTCTACTCAGAGAGACTGTCATTCGGCAGATGTGGGGTGGAAAGGAATTTGTATTTATAAGCATGCCATCTGATTCTGACAGAGGTAGCCCAAGAATCATATTTTCAAAAACACTGCCTTAGACAATGTTCACATGATCTTTCCTCCCTCTGAAATGTCATTCCTTCCCTTGTTGCCCATAAAATTCTTATTTGTTCCCTAGGGCAGGTCACATACAATCTCCTTCCCTTTCTAGTCAAAATAAATTATTTCTTTCTCTGTGCTACCAGTAACCTCAGTACATACCACTTTTACAAAGTTTATCACACTTTATTGTATTTACTAAGTATCTATCCTACTCAGATAGATTAAAATTACTTGGGAACTGCAACTGTGTACCATAGGTGCTCAATAAATGTTTGCTTAATAAATGAGCAAATGACCTTTGATGATAGGTTTGTTCAGCATTGAATTGCCTCCACTTCCATTTCTAACTGTCCAAACCCTAAAGAGTCTCAGGGTCTCTTTCATAAATCTTGTCCTGATAAGCACAGGAATATAAAAGTCTAGTCTTCTGTGTGATAACAGCTCTTGTTTTGTCTTTCTCTCCAAACATTTATCACATTGCCTTGCATTATGCTTATTCATACCCATTCTTTATTTGTTCCATGCTATCCATCTTTATACCCCACAGAGAGTGCATCAGAGTATCTTACCCAAAAGAAGTTCCCCCTAAATATTTGAGAAATTGCATTGTACATGTTCAACTTGCCTGGTAAAAGTATAAACCTTTAAGACAATCAAAAAGCACCATGTCCTTCTCCTAGTTATAATTTAAAAAAATTAGAATATACAAATCATAGTGATACAAAAAACAATACTTTTCACTTTGGATATAGCCTAAATAAAAAGATGAGTAAGTAATAGCTTCAAATTTCTAAATATGGGAGTGCCCAGTTCTTTCGCGTGTAAGACTGCCTCTGCCATTCGTTATTATTGTCATTACTAAGTTATGATCACTGCTTATTCTATGGATGGATATATGTAGAAGTTGCTGCCATCCTATATACAAGCCCATCCTACACTAACATATTGACATTTCTCCTCTCTCAATATTCAAGATGGAAATTACCAGACAGAACAAGATAAACACGTTATTCATTCATTTATTTATCCATCCGCTCATTCCATGAAAAATGTGGTATGCTTAAAGGTAAGGACCATGTCTTCATCTTTGTAAGCTGAGAGGAACATAGCCCCTGCCTGGTGCATTACCACCTAAACCCCACTGATGGATGAATGAATAAAGTGAATGAATGAACAAATAACTAAACAAATGAAGAAAAAGAAGGTTTTATCTTTTCTATAACCAAAAGGATATACTGTTAGAGTCCTCCCAGGTTGTTAGGATAATTTTAAGTGAGTGAATTATTATCAGGGTAACCCATTTTTTTTTTGTTAAGCTTCTAAATAGTTCATCCCTGCCTGTGTATGTAATTTGCAAAAGAAGAGATAGACTTTTGTCCATCAAGGAAGCCCTCTTGTATGCAAACAATACATGTAATATCTTAAGTGTATATTTCTATGCATGATATGAAGTTGGGAAAACCATCCTTACATTTCCGATACCTTCAGTGACCACAATATTTTCAAATAAAGGTAAATAGATTTCTGGAACTGTATGTGAAATAAGCAGTTAATTTCGTAATCAGCAATAGTCAATTGGCAAATGAAATGTCATTTAATTTCTAGTAGGAAAAATGAAATAAACGCTAAAAGAAACACTAAGAATTCGTTTGCTATCGAAATAATGTTGCAGGAACTATCCTAAATGGACAGCCAGCAGATGTCCATCAACATGGCAGCTGCTGGAGAGAGCAGCAGAAGCAGCCTGGCCATTGTGCATGTTCGGGGATGACTGCAGGTTGCCTGGGGCAAAGGCTTCCTGTAGTTCTCTAAACACCTGAGCTCCAAAGAGTGAAACTGTATTCTCTATAGGTACCAGGACCACTGCAGCTAGCCAGAGGGCTGTGTCCCTGCAGGAAGACTGGGTTCTGTTTGAAAAGACTTCCTGTTCTGCTGTGGCCTGTTTACTAGTCTCACCTGCAGAAGAAGAAACTCCCCCAGGTCCATATTCATGCCCTATGACTAAGTATACTGCAGGAACCAGCTAAACCAGGATTAGTGAGCTATTTTCTCTTGAGTTTTTAGTCTAATGCTGTGACCACAGGCAATTAAGCATTCAGGTGAACATTTACAAGAAATGTCAAGAGTCCTTTTATAATCTATTTTTACAAAGTCTTCATTGTCATCCCCTTCTTGAAATCACAGAAAAACAGATAACAGCTAGGAATTGTTAAGCCCAAGCCATTGTCAGGAATTAAACAGTGGTGCCAGAATCGAGTCATAATTGAGATGCACAAAGGCCTCTAAACCAATGTTTAAAACTTGATGACATTGCAGAGTTTTCCTGGGTCCACTCTCTGGCAGCAGGACTGAAGAGATTGCACTAGTAAAAATGTCAACTGTAGAGTTTGTCTTGTACCTCATTACCTGGAAATACCGCTGGGGTTTTTACACTCTTCTGAATAACTACTTACAGCCTCACACTCTGACCTTGAACATTACTGTCACATTAATACAATCCATCCAGGGGAACAAGAATAACAAAATGTGAAGTTAGAATAACCAAGCACTTCCTTGAGTACTGGGGACTCAGTGAAGAAATAAATGTGTAAAACTGCTGGTATATTTAAAACTGAAGTTGAGTTACTTATTCACATTAAACCAGAAATCTGCTCCCAGAGGCAGCAATAATGGTATTGCTTATCAGAGCATCCTTCTGGTTCTACCTACTCTTTCCTAAGATCTCTAAGACCTTAAAAAGACTTTCTATGCCTTATTAAGTTCTAGAAAGCAAGTCATGTTTTCAAACGTACTTTGAGATGCACCAAAGTACTAAAAATACAAAATCACTATTGGATAAATATTGAAATTAAATTGAAAGCAAAACTCTGCCAAGCTAACTAAGGAAGAAATATGAGAAACCAAGACCAAGAAAGGAATATGCACAAGAACAAGGTCAAGGACTAAGTCCAGTATGTTCTTGAAATATCTGGGACTAGTGAGTGACAAGAAGGTCTTTCCTGGAACTAAACCACTGATGGAGGAAACATGAGTCTTGGATTCCAACATATTTCTGTTCAAATCCTATTTTCAGCACTCACGACTTTCCAAAGTTTTTAGTTCATCTGAGCCTTACTTTCTTCATCCACATAAAGAGTTGTAAAGAAAATATTTTAAAATATTTTTATATTTCTACAGAGGTAGGATTATTGAGCAAATTTATTGAATTTGGAACCTAAGCTTAAATGAAAACAACATTGGAGGGTAATTTATGATTGATCAGCTAGAAAGACCCTAGAGAGATTTACCTATAAGGAGTTATGTGGTCGCATTTCGAGAGGCCAAAACCCAGAACATCCCTAATTGTAAAGATGGAAAAAATAATTATATTTTGCTTAGAGAGGTATGTGTGTGTGTATGTATGTATGTATATCTAGATAGATAGATAGATAGATAGATAGATAGATAGATAGATCCCAGAGAGTTAGAGTGAGAACCCAGAGTCATTCTCAAGAATCAAAGGTTTTCCTGCCTCTTTTCAGAAGAGGATGGTGAAAGCATGTACATTAGTAGTACCCAGATAAATTTTTTCAGGTTTTTCACCTACAATACAGACCTTGTGCATGGGGATTTGTCCTTCCAGCTCTCAACATGTTCATCTAGTGGTAAGAACTGAGGCATCAGGAAAGGGCATGACTGTTGTTTTCTGTCAAGTAAATAATAATCAATATTACATGCTCCAGAAATTTTGTGAGATAAACTTAGGATCCTTATTAAATAAAAATAAATATTTAAAAAATTCAATATTGTTATCACTATTGGAATAGTCACAATAGGTGATGAAGTGGACAGGCCAGAACAATCCATGTAGCATTGGATTTGCATTAGACACATCAGTAAAAACTCATGATCAACAGGTCAGTTGCTCACTGGTTAGAGCACTTGCCTAACATGCCTGAGGACCTGTGTTCAATCCCAGTACCACAAAAATAAAATTAATGATAACAATTCACAGTCAACTTGATATTTAGGTGGTAATATATAGAAATATATATATATATATCCATCCACTGGTTAGCATACACACAAATGTCTTTTGTTCTATCATCTGAGAGAGCTAAAAGAAAAACATGCCACTAGGAATGAGCACACATACCACCCAGATCTTGGTTTGTAATATGTTCTCCACTAAACAGGACCAGGGATCCTTGGAGAAATGGCTGATTCTAGGACTAGGGCAGGAGATTCACAAGATGAGCCTGAATCATAAGTGCAATCACATAAGTAAGGAAGCGCTCAATACAGACAGATACACACACACACACACACACACACACACCCTACACCCTACATACTCGGTTAGAATTTTGTTACAAGGGCACAGGGACCAACTGAAAGAGCTCCCAATAACCAAACCTTGAACAATTTGGCCATCAATAAATAAATAAATAAGTAAATAAAATACTTACAATTGTGAAAATGCTGAGTGAAAAATCCATGAGTCCATACTGACTTAAAGATAGAGAAGAGACAAATCTCTAACAAAGAAGAAATCCAAACAAATTAAGAAATAAAATCAAAACTCCCCATCCTGTCAATGTGGGATACACATACTGCCTTTCTTGCAAAGGTTATGGCAACATGAGGAAAACAAAGGTAACTTTACAATGGAAAAACTTATCCCTATCTCAGCCAGGAGATCAAGGTCAACATCCATAGTGGTAGGTCAAATTAGTGATATGAATGTACCTTTCATGTGCTATGATGAAATCACACTTTACCTTATAATTTTCCTCCCCAAAACATATAAACCCAGTCTGATTATGAGAAAAACACCAAATTCTAGAAGGGCACACCCTCTAATACACCTGGCCAAGCACTGTCCCAAAGCTGAAATGTGTTAACTTTTAGAAAAGTAAGAGAAATCTTCATGAGATAATTGCAGGTATTTTTAAAATGTAGGTGAAATGCAAATAGCACAAGCAAAT
The DNA here is from genome assembly GCF_964194105.1 of Spermophilus citellus. Classification (NCBI taxonomy): domain Eukaryota; kingdom Metazoa; phylum Chordata; class Mammalia; order Rodentia; family Sciuridae; genus Spermophilus; species Spermophilus citellus. The sequence goes on from NC_138188.1 coordinate 71,963,709, forward strand.
AAGGAAAACATTCAAATACTAAACTTTATGGAAATGAAAACTTATAGTCTTCCATGAATGATAAGCAAATTAAAAGACAAAAGATTTGATGAAATTATGCATGATACAAATATCTAACAAAGGATATGCATTCAGAATATGCTAAGTTTTCTTATAATTCAATAATCATGGGACAAACTGCTCATTTCTTTTTAAAGTGGCAAAGGAATCAAACACAAAATTGACAAATAATTGCTCATAAGGGAAAAGCAAATTAGGGCCAAAATGAATAACCAATATACATACACATACACACTAGAATAGCTAAAGTAACAACTGACAATATCTAGCATTAGCAAGGACTAGGAGCAACTGGAACTCTCAAACTTTATTAGTAACATTGCAATATATTATGCCAGTGTGAAAATCTTATAAAGTTAAACATGAAATTTCCATTTAGCCCAGAAAACACTCTACTCGTGGGTATTAATTCTTTAAAAAATGAAAATTACATTTGCACAAATACTCATGAATGTTCAAAGCAGCTTATTTATAATAGTAAAAAAAAACTAGAAATAACCCAAAGTTGACTAGATAAACAAACCATGGTACAGTCATTAAATGGACTACTGCTTAGCAATAAAAAGTAATATAACTTACCAAAACATGAAAAAAATACCTGATGAATTTAAAAACATTATGCTGACCAAATAAAGAGACACAAAATAGTAACTATGATTCCAAATTATAAAAACCAAGAAAAGAAAATATCTTTTCAGGATAAAATAGGAAAAGACAATTATAAATGACTTATGGAAAAATTAACCTTCGTACGGGATCTGATTGGATAATACTTCCAGCACGGCACAGAGAGTGCCAAGTTGGTATGAAAACACAGAGAACATAGGGTGAATGAGAGGCAAAATAACGATGATTGCAGAGGACATGGAAATATCTTGCAGGAAAAGAAAACCCTCCTACTTCCAATAGTGCCTAGGTAGAACTCTTCTCTATGCAAAATGGATAATTACTGCTGGAATGGTTCAGAATGTGGAGAATGTCTATCACCCTCCTTTACCCAACTCTCATAAGTTTCAATTGCGTGTTTCTCTAAATATCTGAATATCAAAATATTTGCAATAACCCTTAGTTTTATACAACATTTTAAATTAATATTTTCAATTTGTTGAAACATTTTTTGTTTGACACATAGTATCCATAGATATTTATGGGGCCCCATAATTTTTAAATACAAACACCTTCTCTCTCGTACACAAACACATGCATGAGTGTTTGGGAATGACCAGAGTATTTACCTGACACCTGAAGACTTTGTGCCCTGTAAGTTCACTATCCACATTTGCACCTTCATTGGAAATTGCGTCAATATGAATAATACTTCATAATACTTCGTTAATTTCCTAATTAAACAGGAAACATCAATGATCCAATTTTCTAAATGAGTCAAATTACAACATAATGTATCATATAAACAAAGGTTTCACTGTATTTAGAATAGAAATGTTGGAAGAACTAAATCATTGAAGAATACAAACATCTCCAAGATAAAAAAAAAAAAAAAAACATGTGATCAAATGATACCATAACAAACTAGGAGGGAACATTTAGTTTCATTCAAACATTATCTGTCACATTAATTTATTGGTGATTTAAACTTTACCCGTTTTACAATTTGTATTTATTTTGGAATCATATTTTGATATTTTAGAGCTATAGGCATGAGAAGTTCACATCTAGTTTTAGGCTTGTGTATCTAAATAACATTTGAGATTTGAATCTCCATTTAAATGGAGTGGGGGACAAATTAATTTTTTACATTATAGTAAATGGTATTTTTAAATTTACATACACTAAAATTGACTCATTTTGTTCTGTAAGCTTCACATGTGCATGCATTGGCTCAATCACCACCACAATAAAGATGGAACTGTCATTAACACCCCTGTACTATCATTTTATACTCACATAGTCTTCCAAGCCATAACCCCTGAAACTGTAGATCTGTTCCTCATCACTATAGTTTTGTCTTTGGGGGAATGTCATACTATGAGTCATAGAGTGTATAACTTTTTGAGGCTGGGTTCTTTTCCTTAAAAAAAAAATGTCAAATGGTTGCATGCCAATATTCATTCTTTTTTTAACAGCTAAATGGTTTTCCATGGTATATTTGAGCCATAGCTTGTTTATTCATTCATTTCATTAGAGTGCCCATTATTTTGGTGATTATGAATAAAGAAGATATAAACACTAATAAGTTTTTGTGTGAAAATAAAATAGGAGCTAAGTAAACTGGAGTGGCATGGTTGAGTCATTGGTAAATATATGTTTAAATTCACAAGAAACTGTCAAATTATTTTCCAAAGTGAACACACTATTTGCATTGACAGCAGCAATGTGTGGGAGTTTCAGTTGCTCTGCATCCTCTCAGCATCTCACATTTTTATTTTAGCCATTCTAACAGTGGTGTGATGCATCTCACTGTGGTTTTAATTAGAATTTCCTGAATGGCCAATGATGGTGAACATCTCTTATGTGCTTATTTTTCACTATATATTCTCTTTGGTTAAACATTTGATCAAGTATTTTGCAGATTTTTGATGAGGTTGTTTTCTTATTATTGAGTATTGACAACTATGTACTTTGCAAATATTCTTGCAGTCTGTGTTTGTCAGTTTTCTTAGCAGTCTCCTTCAGAGATTTCTACTTTTGATGAAGGCCAATTCATCCTTTTCATTTATGTTTTGTGCTTTTGATGCCATATTTAAGATCATTTTCTTAAATCCAAATAATGAAGACTTTCATACATCTTTCTCCCAAAACTTTGTCTTATATTTTATGTTTACATCTATAATTTATTTTGAATTGTTTGTTATAAGGGGTGAGGCTTGAGTCAAGGTGCCACTTTTTGCATACAGAAGTCCTATCGTACCAACATCCTTTTTTTGGAAACCTATCCTTTACAATGAAAAGCCTTTGTATCACTGTCAAAAAACTCAATTGATCAAATTATGTGAACATACATATATTCAATCCACAGACACATGATGGCATGGACTCTTCTTTTCTCTTTATCTGTGTGTCCATCCTATTTTCAATGCCACACTCTTTCAGTTACTGTCTCTTTATAATGTGTCTAAAATCAGGTAGTTTTTTTCTATTCTCTTTTTTTATTATTTCTCACATGTCTTTACTATTATCTTTTAATTTATCCTAATTTAACTACATCTCAGTATAATTTTAATAATTTCTCTAGTGATCACAAAAAGCAAACTTTTTGGAAAAATTAATTTATTTTATTTTTTAAATATATATATTTTTAAGTTATAAATGGGCACAATATCTTTATTTTGTTTATATATTTTTATGTGGTGCTGAGGATCAAACCCAGGGTCTCACACGTGCAAGGTGAGTGCTCTACCTCTGAGCTACAACCCCAGCCCCAATTAATTTATTTTAATTAGGTATATATGACAGCAGAATGCATTTTAATTCATTGTACACAATTGCATCCCAACTTTTCATTTCTCTGATTGTACACAATGTAGCATTGCACCATGTGTGCAGGCATACATGTACCTAGGGTAATGATGTCCATCTCATTCCACCATCTTTCTTGTCCCCATACACCCTCTCACACCTATCTCCCCTTTGCATCACCAGAGTTCCTCCATTTTTTCCATACCCCCCACCCCACCCATTATGGATTATATAAGAGAGAACATTCAGCCTTTGTGTGTGTGTGGTTTTTTTTTTTTTTTTTTTTTTTGGAATTGGCTTACTTTGCTTAGCATGATATTCTCCAACTCCATCCATTTACCTGCAAATGCCATAATTTTATTCTCTTTTAATGTTGAGTAATATTTCACTAGGTAATTATACCACAGTTTCTCTATCCATTCATCTATTGAAGGGCATCTAGGTTGCTTCCACAGTTTAGTTATTGTAAATTGAGCTGCTATAAACATTGATGTGACTGTGTCCCTGTAGTATGCTGATTTTAATTCCTTTGGGTATAAACTAAGGAGTGGGACAGCTGGGTCAAATGGTGGTTCCATTTCAAGTTTTCTAAGGAATTTTCATACTTCTTTCCAGTTTGGTTGCACCAATTTGCAGTCCCACCAGCAATGATTCCTAAAGCACAAGAAATAAAATGAAGAATTAATAAATGGGATGAACTCAAACTAAAAAGCTTCTTCTCAGCAAAAGAAACAATCATTGAGGTGAATACAGAGCCTACATTTGGGAGCAAATTTTTGCCACATGCCCATCAGATAGAGCACTAATCTCCAGGATACATAAAAAACTTAACACCCAAAAAAATCAACAACATAATCTATAAATGGGCTAAGGAGCTGAATAGACACTTCTCAGAAGAAGATATACATTTGATCAACAAATGTATGAAAAAATGTTCAACATCTTTAGTAATTAGAGAAATGCAAATCAAAACTACTCTAAGATTTCATCTCACACCAGTCAGAATGGCAACTATCAAGAATACAGACAACAATAAATGTTGGCAAAGATGTAGGGGCAAAGCAAATTTTTCACAATCCAGTTAGAATCAATATTTTACCACTTTGCAAGAAATTTAAAAAAAAAAAGCTATCACCCAAAAGTCCATCTTCCCTTCATACACATTTATGTAGTGGTTGTGTTATATATTACATCTATAAACATTAAAAGCCTTATCAAAAATAATGGATTTTTTTCTTTAAACCAACCAATACATTATAAAACTCCCTATAAGAAGATAGCTTATTCTATGTACATTGATAGTCACCATCTCTGGATTTTGGGAGCTCTTCTTTTATTCCAGATGTTCCAAGTTTCCTTTTCTCTCATTTCTCTTTTGCTTGAAGAATTCTTTAGTAATTCTACGGCAGCAAGTCTGATGGAATGAAGTCTATTAGTTGTCCTTCTGAAAATGTCATTTTTTATCTTCATTCATGAAGGATACTTTTGTTGGATGTAGAATTTTAGACTGACTGCTCTTTTCTTTCAGCATTTAAGAATGTCTGTGCCATTTCTGGCTTCCGTGGTTTTCTATGTGAAATCTATATTCATGTGAATTTTTGTGCTTCTATGAGTAATAAATCATTTTGTTTGATTACTTTCAATCATCTTTTTCACATTTTACCTTTTTAAAGTTTTTTTCTTTGCATTTAGTTTTTTAAAGTTCAATTATGATTGTCTGAGCATGGATGTCACTGAGTGTACCCCGCAGAAAGTTTCTTCCAACTTTATGAACCTGTGGGTTTTTGCCATTTTCTACATGAAGGACAGGGACATTTTTCATCACTATTTCTTAAGTTTTGGTGGTTTTTTTTTTTGCATACTCCCATTCTTTTGGAATTCTGAGGTTATAAATGTTAGATTTTAAACCCTGATCAATTATTTTCAACCTTTTTTTATTAGATCATTTCTGTTGCTCTATATTCAAGTTCACTAACTTTTTTGTCTGTCATTTACATTAAGTTGCTGAGTGAATTATTGATTTTTCAGTCCCAAGATTTCCACTTATATCTCTTTTGTATCTCCAGTTTCTTTGCTGAGATTTTTCTGCTCTTATGTCCATGTTAAGAGTGCTACCCTGAACTTGTTGGAGTGCTTTTTAAACAGCTCCTTGAAAGTCTTTCTCAAATTATTACAACATCTGCGCTATCTTAAGGTTTGCATTCATTGATTGTTTTCCCTTGTAAGTTATAAATATATTCATTTTGTTCAAATGCTGAGTAAACTTTGAATTTTAGTCCAAGTAATTTGAATATTTTGTGACTCTGGGCCTTGCTTAAATCCCACAGAGAATATTGACATTTTTATTTTAGCAGACTATTGAACTGTTTGGATTCAGGCTTCACATCATGTCAAGTTTTCCATGGGTTGTGTTTGCAGTATTAATTATGTTTTTAAAGCTTCTGTAATGCTATTCAGATCTATCATGAATGTGAACCACATTCATGTGGATGTCAGTGTGTATCTTGGACATTAATATATCCCCTAGTTCAGATCACAAAGACTGTGATTGCTTCAGGGAATTATATTCACATCTTTGTAGCTTATGGATGAGCCCAAGAATTCATGTACTATTTAGAAGCATTGCTTTCTCATTTTTTTTCACTTATCAAGACCTCCTCAGTACTTTCAGATTCCCTGAGCCTCTCTTTTTCTGTTCTCTGGATAGAATTGGGGCAATAATTGTCCTACTCCACCCTTTACACCCCCATAGCTATGCCCACATCTAGAGCAAGTTGTGAGGGAAAAGTTGAGGGAGTTCTTCTCTCCCTCTGATGACAATTACAGTTCCTAAGATTGGAAGGGGTTTCCTGCCCTTAGAGTCTTGGCTCTTGTAGGCCAATTTGACTGTCGGCATAATCATAGGATCACCTGAGGACTGAGGAGCAAGGAATAGGGGATTCTGCAAATCCTTTTGTTGCTCCTTAAGCAAAAACTAGAAAGATTCACCTGGAGCTCTCTCTGCTAATGCTAATGCCCACTTCCTGGTTTCTGGAATTGAGTTTAAGTCAGAAGGTACTGAAAGAAACTGTGGAAAATTCACCATCAGCTTGTCTGTTGGGTGGTATTATGAATTCTGGTATTCTCTCTAATCCTAATTTTCTCAATGCTGTTTAATTGTATAGCCGTCAGATAGCTGCTTCATAAAACCTGCTTGTGTTTTCTGGCTACATTTGAAGAGAAAGTATAATGTGCCTACTCCACCTTGCGTAGAACCAGAATACCCCAGGGGAAAAAAAAAAGTTTTTTGTTCTTAAATTAAGGTCTTAGATATTCTTCAAATTTGAGAAATTCAGTTGTTCTATATTCCTGAATAGAGTTAGACCTCTAAAAGCTTAGCATTTTTTTTCTACAAAGTTGACCCTCTTGAGAACTGTTTTTATGTCACATTACATTATTAATGTTCTCCTGGTTTCTATCAAAAGTCACTGCCAGAAATGTACATATATTTGTAACTGCAATCAGTACGAAAGTATTAGGTCATTATATATTACAGTACTCAATGACTCTTTAAAAAGGTCCATAGGTAGCTTTCTCTTCTTTAAAATTAATACAGTGCCAAAGAAAATTTTTTCTTTAAATAATTAATATACTTTGAAGTTTTCTAGTAACAAGAGCTCTATCAGCACCGTTCCACCCGATCCTTTCCCATCTACCAGGGAGCTAGGAGACAAATCACAAGCTTTATCATAGTTGCCATTAATATATTATTCTATTTCCCCTGCTGCTAATTTTCTGTCTCCTTCTACTTTTATTAGTTCATTACATGTGTATTTATCGTAAGTCTCCACAAATTCTTTGCAAAATGAAGTAGAGAGTGAACAAATAAACAAATTAATTACTGTAAGAAGTAACTAAATCCTTAATTATCATTTTCTAGGATTTTATATGCATCCAATAGAAACTGATCTTTCTCTTCTGAAATTATTTTACAAGTAACAAGATATACAGGTTCTTGTCTGATTATTTCACATCCTGAAGTATTTTCATCCTACATTTACATTGACATCTGCAAATGCTAATGAAGTTTCTCTCTGGGATGGGGATCATTAAGTCAAAGAACTAAAGCAAAATGGGCAACGAAAGATAGAATTTGTTCATGGCCATAACAATAGGCAGTGATGCTAATGAGCATGGCAATTTTTATTGAATTTATGCAGCACATCGCAGCATCTGGAAACGCTTTGCTTGATTTTGGGATGCAATCAGTTCAAAACCTTATATACACTCCTCAGGGTTTATCCTCCGATTGATGAGAATTAAAAGCAGTTGCCCACATGAAAGCCTGGGGCACCGATAGGAAGTTAGGAACCCCAAAGTATTTTACTCAGTGATGAAAATAAAAAGCAATTACAATGAAACTCACTTCCCAGGAGAAGGTAAGAGCAAAGCCTCCCTCCTGCCCACTTGCAACCCAATTTCATGAAATTGGAAGATGTGACTTTTCTAGAAAATTAGGTTAATGTCAGCACCAGGTTGGAATTGATGGGATTCTATTTATTGCCACTACTGTGACCCTCACTCCAGATAGTGCTGGAGACCTCATGCAGTATCTCTGCAACCTTGTCAGCACTCTCTGCCTCTTCCCAGTCTCTCTCAGTAAATAAGCCAGGCTTCCTGCATTGCATGCATTGCTGCCCTGCCTCCCAATCAATCCAGCTCCTGCCCTCCAATCAATTCACTCTGCCCTCCATTTTCTCTTCCAGACAGCCACCAGAAAGGAAATTGCCCTAAACTTCATTTATGTCCTCCCTTGTCCTCCCATCTCTTTATTTTTCTCTTCAAAGAACATTTTCATTCTCTTAGCTGCTATGGTTCTCCATCTTCTTGTCTGGATACACAAAGTATTATCCAGCAAAGTCCTGACAGGCTCCCTGCATCTGTCTGTCTTTCAGAGACTCCATCCACCCTTCATGTTGCCAATCTGGACAGCTATATTCACCATTATAGGTCACCCTGGACGTTACCGCCAAAATAAAGAAAAAAAAAAAGAATACCACACTGGTACTGGTCAATAAGCCTATTTCCAAAGAAAGAGTCTCAGAACATTGAATGATGATTTACTAGGAAACTGATTCTCACAATAGTCACCCAAGCACCAAGGTACTACGCCCTGTTTTCTGCAGTTATTAGAAACAGCCATCAATTGCCAGTGCCTTGCACTCAATTTAGTAGTAATCTCTTCTCTTATAGAGTATCCTTCTAGGGCCTAAACAATAAAGCAGCTGAAAAGAATGGGTCTAGAGTCCACAGTGGTGAATTGAAAGAGACTTCAGAGCTCTTTTAGTCCAATTTTTCCTAAAATTATAGAAGTTAAACCTTTGGACCTAACAAAGCCCACAGCAGGAACTCAGACCCAGCATGCCCATTTCACAGCCACCATTTTATTTGTGAGACCATTCTGCTTGTTTTCTAGACCTAAGTAAATAAATAAACAACCTCCCTTCCCTAAATGTCCTCACTACTGATTTCTCTGGTGCAGAGAGTAATAAGAGACTCCAGGACATCTTGAATAATTATCTCTTCTTTCTCCTTTAAAATAATTTTCCATTCTGTCCGTGAGGCATTTCACCTTTCTAGTTTCTTTATATTCCTTTCTTCTCATGCCCTTAGGTCATGACTCCATTCAGCCTCCAAATTGCTGACACATTAATATTTATAAATTACACACCTGCTGTTGTCACTTCCCTGTGCAAAATTCTTTCACAACTCCCCATTACATTCAAGACTAGGTATAAACTCACTGTTCTCCCCAACAGGACTCCAGGCTCTCTCCGTGGTCTTAGCTATCACTACTTTCCCTCATATTCTCATATCATCAGGCAGAGAGTTGTTTTCTTGCATAACTAAAATAATCAACCCCATATCAAAGATGTAATACTTAATTGGCCATTAATCAAGAAACTCAGTGTCTTCAATTAAAATTCAGAGGGAAAAAAATGGCCATAGGCAAAATTAATGCTTTTCTCTTGATGCAGCTTTGAATACCTAAAATGTTGCCAGTTTCTCTGCAAGTGCTGAGGATAAGAGATTCCTAATATGTAATCCCTAAACACAAGGAGCTCATCATCTTCTAGGGATATGGAAACATTTATAGCTAATTCTAACTCAGTGAGATAGATGCCTTATCAGAGGCAAAATAAAGGGTTACCAGAGCTCTTGGTCATAGGGTTCCCCCTTTGCCATTTTGAATTTCCATTTCTCTGATATCTTCCATCTCTTTCCAGTATCCCTTCATCCCTCTGATGCATCTCTCTAAAAAAATTCTCCTATAAATCCCCACCCAAATCTTCCATGTGTCATTTTCTTTATTCTGAGAGAACTGCCCCCACTAACCCTCCCTGCCACCCTCTCAAGACACATTCTTTCTGTGTCCATTTCCTCAGTCCCCAACAAGATAGTTGCCTGGTTAATCTGGCAATGATTCTAGCTCAACTACTGAGACTTAATAATAGTTTCATGGAATACTAGATACAGATGGCTTTGCATTTTAAACAGGACACAGAGTGAAAAGGAAAATTCAGTCAGGAAAGTATTCAGTTAGGAGAATGTTCTGATTCTCTGACACTGCAGCTGGAGCTAAGGTAGACTCCAGGAGGACAGAGTGCCAGGATGATAGATGTATTTAAGGGATGATCACATAATATGGGAGCTGAGGAGCAGCATTAAACAGAATAATTTTACAGTAAGGGTGATGAGTTTACCATAGTGCATTTGGAAACACAGACAAGTCTAGCAAATACCATGCAAAGCAGAATGAGTAGTTAAATTGCAGACTGTGACCACCTGCATCCTGATAATCTATAATATAGGCAGGGTGAGAGCTATTCAACAAGGATTGACATACTTTGGCTTTAATTGTGGGCTCAGGTTGAACAAAGAAAGAAAGATAACATTAAAAAAAGATTATATATATATATATATAATCTTACTATGTTTCCTAGACTGGTCTCAATTCCCATGTTTATGTGATCCTAACCTCTTAGCTTTCTGAGTCACTGAAACTATGGGCATGTACCTAATTTTGATATCTTCATTATCAATAGTAGCAAAATCCTTGATGTTTTATTTATTTATTTATTTATTTATTTATTTATTTATTCTAATTTGTTATATATGACAAAGCATGCATTCCAATTCATAGTACACATATAGAGCACAATTTTTCATGTCTCTGGTTGTACACAGAGTAGAGTCACACCATTTGTGTCTTCATACATGTACATGGGGTCATGATGTCCATCTCATTCTACCATCTTTCCTACCCCCTGCCCCCCTCCCTTCCCCTCCCTCCCCTTTGCCCTATCTAAAGTTCCTCCATTCTTCCCATGCTTCACACCCCCATCCTCATTATGAATCAACATCCATATTCTTGATGTTTTTTTAAGATTTAAATTTCACACATTATTTTACATATGTTTGAAGTCCTCATAGCCCCATTAAGATGAGTAAAAACGAATCATTCTTGGTTTGTAAATGACATACATGAGAGGTGCCCTATAAACATGGGTAGGATGGTTGATTTGTTGACTGACTGATGGATTGTTTGACTGATGAATCAGCAACCCTTAAGAAAAAGTAGCAGAATTTCCTTCCTAGTATGAAAGGGGATAGGGTAGCTATAACAATTTTATCAGAGAAAGCAAATTGGCTGATTCCCTAACACCAAACTTATAAGCTGACTCAGTTTTCCTTGGCCTAAATTAAGGATTAATTTCATTACAGTGGTTTACTTACAGATGAGCGTCTCTGGAACACCTGATGATACCATATGGACAATCTCCTAAATATCAAGCTCGCTCCACAACTATGAAGATGGACAGATTCCCAAAAATATATCCAACCAGGACCAAGAGCAAGAAGTAAAGATATCCTCTGCATTTTATTCCTTTATGACCCTCCATATTTTGGCCATGATTTTTAAAAACAAAACACAGTATGCCTACATTAAATGTATGAAATAGAAATAATGATAAAATAATTCGGTTGAATAAAACCTCTTAAACTCCTCTCCAGAAATGTTAGGTAGAATTTCTAAATTCTTTCTTTTTCCCAGGTAGTTTATGCTGAGGAGTTTACCCATTTTCTTTTAATATCAAGCTTCCATAATCTAGATGCATAATAGTAATTTATTTTCTCATTTATGTCTTTTCTTGTCAGTGAATGAGGCAACTGAGAGAAAACAATTCTGAGAATAGATGAAAGGAAAATGGGAGTCTTTTTACCCACACTAGTGCTTAGAAGTTAGATAAGCATTTTGTATGATAGGAACATTGGACAGAATCCAGGAAAAAAAAATCAATGTGGGGAGAAATCTCTGATTTGTAGATGGGTGTTGTCAGAATTTGGGAAGTAATGGAATATTTAATTCAGTGTAAACAGGCACCAATAGCTGAAATGAGCTACTTGATGAGACCCAATAAGGTCAGAAAAATTTAATGACAGTAGGGGTGGGTCTGTAGGTGATCCAAAAACTGTGAAAGGGTTAACTCATGCAAAAAGAAAAGAAAAAAGCAAGGAGATTTAAATGAATCACATTTAAACACCTACTCTATGATAAAAGTCTTAGAAACAGAATCTTAATGTCAGTTCAGTTAATGGCCCCATTTAAAATAATAACTCAAAATATTCTAAATCAATGGAACAGTTGAAATGTGAGACAAAATGCCGTCCATCATCACCTTCATAAAAGTGTTCCTAGAAGCTCCACACAGGCATAGGATCAGTACCTAGCAGTTATCACACATTTCCTTCAAGCTTATCCTTTTTAAAAGAATTTTTATATGAAAAAAATCCTTTTTAAAAAGAAAAAGAAAATCTATGCTAGATTTATCTGATTACATGGTATCTTACATATGTAAATATAATTACTGAGATATCAGAAATATGGAACTAGTTTTTTAAAACTTTTTCTAGTTAAACATGGACACAATATCTTTATTTTGTTTATTTATTTTTAAGTGGTGCTGAGAATTGAACCCAGTGCCTCACATGTGCGAGGCAAGCGCTCTGCCACTGAGCCACAATCCCAGTCCTGGAAAAAATTTTTTACTGAAATGATAGTAATAAAGAAAATATTGTCAGCTTGCTCAACTAGTCTCTCTTTTTTTTTCTTCCATATTTTTTATTGGTGAGATACAGTTGTACATAGTAATGGGATTTGTTATAGCCATACATGCACACAATGTAACAGTGCAATCTGACCACTGTCACTCCCCAGCACTTCCCAACACTTACTCTCCCATCCTGTCCCTTTCCTCTGCTGATCTCTTATCACACATTTGCAAAAAAAAGCTACAAAATATGTTTTGTGATGGCTGAGTTTTCCCTTGAGCTAAACTAAGGGAACAGAATCTACCTTTACTGTGGAAGAATAGAAAGGAGGAAAGAAGGCGGAATAAGCAATAGAAGAGGAAGAAGAGGGCATTTCGTGGGGAGGCACATAGTCAAGAAAGACTGAGAGAGGAATAAGAAAACAATGACAGGACAACCAATATCTGCTGGGAACTTACATATCATAAACTCATTTCATCAATGTAACAACCCTGATCTGAGATTATTATTAACTTCATTTTCTAGATGAGAAAACTAAGGTTCAAGAAGAACAGTTGCACCTGTTCATAACTAACAAATAGTTAAACATGGACACAATATCAGTCCCACACCAAGCTGCCCTCTTACCTCTAGGCTCAACCGTAGGTTCTCTGAACTGCTTCTGTTGCAATGCTACAGGGTCATGGGGGTGTTCCTCCCTTCTGGAGACCCTGCTGCAGGGAGCATGGCTAGCTGACAGCCTCCATCTGCCACACCTTGGGATCTCCTACAGCTTTACATCACGCCTCCAGGCTGTTCCCAGCCAGTGAATGAGCACAGCAGCATATGAACTTGGCAGTTCCTGCCAAGATGGCATTCCTTTAATGGGTATCTTTAGTGTAAAGAATCCCACAGTAGGGCTGGGGATGTGGCTCCAGCGGTAGCGCGCTCGCGCTCGCCTGGCATGCGTGTGGCCCGGGTTCGATCCTCAGCACCACATACAAACAAAGATGTTGTGTCCGCCAAATACTAAAAAATAAATATTAAAATTCTCTCACTTTCTCCCACTCTTTCTTTAAAAAAAAAAAAAAAAAAAGAATCCCACAGTAGGCCTGGCTGAAACTCTCAGGGGTCTGGGACTCATGTCCAGTCCTTCCTTCTTTCTCTGTTTTCACAGGTGGTGGACTTACACTTCAACAAGGTGACTGCCTTGACTTCTCTTCCTTCTCACAGTTATCTTTCTCAGAGTTTTACCAATAACCCTCTTGTGGGTCCAATTCCATCCCCAAAGTATTTCCTCCCCAGAGGATCTGAATTGACACAGATGCACATGCACATGCAGAGTAATGCCCTAAGAAGATCCAGATTTAGGGGTCAGGTTGCAACCTAGATAAGACAAGGTACAGATTCATGTTCAGTGCTCAGCACCCTCACTATATCCTCCAGGAAAACCATGGTCAACCACAAAACTCTGCATCCACATGGGAAGACACCCCACTGCCCCCACCCCTATTGGGAAACCAAAATTTCAACCATAATTGAAGGCACACAGATCTGTCTTTGGAGTAAATTAGGACCTGAAAGATTCAGACAACGCAGCTCTTTCAAGTCAGTCTCCTTCAGAGTTTTAGGATGAAAATGAGCTTCTTGGGAGATTACAAAAGGCCAGTCCTCTTTCAAATGACACTGTCACTGCAAAGATTCTAGGACTTTTTTCCCAACACTTCTGAGAAGGAAGAAGCACGGTTACACACACAAATCTATATCAGCCCACTTCAGAGCACAAAACCCACTCTCATACCTTCCCTCGGTTAGCATCAATGTCCCATTCACATGTCCTCAGGTCTTAGAAGATCTAATGTATCATAAATTGGAAAAAGGAAAGGCCAGTCAGTCATCACACTCGAATGATAATCTCTAGGGAATTCACCATTTTCACAACACCTTTCTAATAATTTGTATAAGATCGATTTAAGTAACAATCCATGTGTGAGAATAAGATAAACACATTACAATGAAATATCTGTATTAATAACTTAAATATTGGGTCCAATAAACACAGAAAGGCTACCGAGTAGAATCTTTCCAGCCAAGATAAATAATGACCACATACATCATTACAAAGATTGGGTCAGATTATTACTAACTCTTCTTGTGTGGTCTTCACCTCCATGCAGAGTTCCATCTACTTTCCCCCCAAAATGGGCTCCTCCCAGAAAATACAATTATGAGGTGCACATTATGATCTTCCTTATGCATCCCATTCTCTTTTGCACCCCCAAGCAATGCTCATAGAGCTCCCTATTGTACCTGCTATCTGGAAAATCTTACCAGACATGACTGTCTTCTCCTTCACCCAGTTTCATTACAAGCAGCAGAAGTTTGGGGACAGATAAGAGTGTGTAACAGAAATTGGAGTAGAGAGAGGGTCCGGGTGGGGGTCATCCACCTTCCCTCAAAATCAGTTTGACACTTTGAAGTCTGGTGAGATGTTTTACTTGTACCTAAAAGAAACTATGGAAACAACTTAGGTGAAGCCCAAGAGTTCTTCCTGAGATAGGCAGAGGACAGGCACTCTAGGAGTTTTTTTGCATTGACCTTTCAATGGCCCATTCTAAATCACACAGTGAGCAAGAAGAATTTGAAGGTCTCATGTTCCAAATTGCACTGTTTTTATTTAACTATGATGTTTTAAAATCCTACATGTCAAAAACAACACAAGTAGGTAGCACAAATCTTAACTACAAAAAGTTAACATTTCATGCTGAAAATAAAATCTTTAGAAGTAAAATGTAAATACTGTAGTATAGAAATATAATTCCATCTCCCCCAAAAGATGGAAGTAATATAGAAAATACAGAATGAAGCAACTGTCCTCTTAAAATTTTAACAAATTAAACTTGGACCAAAATCATAAATATCAACAATTATTCTTCTGCAGATAGAAACTATGAATTATCACTTTTTTTAAAAAATCACATTTTTTAAAAAAGATAAAGCTACAGAAATGAATTTTGTTTGGCTGAAATTACTTCACTCAGTTAAAGCTCTTGAAACAAATTCCCAAGGACTGATAATAGAAGCAATTCTTACATTCAACTTGGCATTTTTCATTTCTTGCTTTGAGGTTTAATGGCAAACCATTATTCTTATTATTAATGCACTGAGCTTACAGGAGCATTAATGTATGGATATTGGTTACAACAGCTTAAGAAAACCTAATATAGAAAAACATTATTTATAAAGTATAGAGAGTGTTTATTAGTGTCACCAAAGAATATGTGGCCTTCAAAAATGAACTATTGCAAAGCATTTTAAATTGCATTATATAACCAATTTAATAATAAGTAGTAAATGATCGATTGGTGATCTCTGGGTGGCTGTCACCTGGAGAATGTTTGATAGAGTTGGTTAGGTGTCATAGCACAAAGGCCATATTCCTTTTGAGGAGACCTCAGACAGAAAGGTTTTTGCCTACCAGACAGGCATTGATATCCTACAAACACCACATACAGAGTAGAGTGGTTTGACAAGGAGGAAAGAGTGGTATGCCACCATGTGGCCATTGGACAACCAGGCTGCAGAACATTAATGACACAGTAATCTTTTACTACTAGTGAGAGGGAAAAGGTCAAAAAAGGATATTTGGAGCATAATCACAATTTTTGTCAAGATAATCAATCAAGTATATACATAAATCTATAAAATTCCAGAGGATAAATGCCAAGATACTCATATAAACACTGATATTTTTTTATTCTTACATAATTCTTTATTTTCTAAATGACCATATCTTTCTTGTCACTGTCATATCAATAGCACATCATTATGCAATGGCAACAAACCTCCCAGCATCTCAGTGGCTATACCTAGTAAAATTCCTTTCTCACTTACAAAGGTACACAGACAGGCTCTGCTCAGGGAGTTGATCAGGGATCTATATTGATAGAGGTTTAATCTCCCCACATCTTCCCACAAGTGCTGAGACCAAAAGAACTCTGGAGAATTGCACACAGCTCTGAAAACATCTGAAAGTTACATATGTCACTGTCGCTTAGATTTCATTGGAAAAGCAAATCACATGGTTAAAATTAACTTCAAAGGGGGTAAGGAAGCGAAATCCTACCATATACCTAGAAAAGAGGCCTAAAAATCCTACAAGGATACTATACCACAAGGATTACTCTTAATTTTAAAAAATAATTTTATATTTCCAAAATTTTCCAAAATATGTGTTTTCTTCATAACACCTCTGGAAAAAAATATCACAACAAATTATCGTTCTCAAAGATAAAATCTAAAAAAGAAAAACATGTTTAAAGCTGTGAGTGTAAAATGGTGGGTGAGCTGTTGTCTAGAATATTCAAGGCCCTGGGTTTAATCACCAAAGCACAAAGACAGAGAGAGAAACTCATCATCACAACATTCAAGAAAAAAACAATTTATCTCCTGAATACAGAAGATAACATTACTAAAAGAGAATATTAATTTTAAAGCATAAAATAAGCTTAGAAAGAAAATACTTTCTTTTTTTAATTAATTTTTTTATTTATATATGACAATAGAATGCATTACAATTCTTATTACATATATAGAGCACAATTTTTCATATCTCTGTCTGTATACAAAGTATATTCACACCAATTCATGTCTTCATACATTTACTTTGGATAATAATGTCCATTATATTCCACCATCATTTCTAACCCCATGACCCCTCCCTTCCTAACCACCCCTCTGCCCTAGTTCATCTATTCCTCCCATGCTCCCCTCCTTACCCACTATGAATTAGCCTCTTTATATCAGAGAAAACATTCGACATTTGGTTTGGGGGGATTGGCTGACTTCACTTAGCATTATCTTCTCTGACTCCCTCCATTTACCTGCAAATGCCATGATTTTATTCTCTTTTATTGCTGAGTAATATTCCATTGTGTGTATATGCCACTTTCAATATAATGTCAATGATTCCAGAATTAGAAGTAAAGACTGCTTAGTACAGAAACATAAGTGAGAGCTAGGATTTGCAACATGGCCCTGAAGAAGCCTGAGTCCGTCCACAAAAAGCCACTGATTAAAGGGTATCACACAGTATGAAGGAATAAAAATCATATGAGAACATACTCCATAGCCCAGTGGCTCAGTATTCATGGCGGATTCTAGCTTTTGGTGATTACAGAGGCTAGGTGTGTTCATATGATCATTATTAGTTAATCATTTCATTGTTTATTCATCTGTCAAATATTTATTCTGTACCTGAATCCAGACTAGCCATCATTGCAGGTCTTGTAACAGAGCAATGAAGAAAATGGATGTCCTCCTGTTCTCACGGAGCTTAGGTATGAGGAAGGGAGGCAGACAATAAACAGAGAGAGTAGGTCCAGATGGTGGACAGTACATACCTTTATGCAGGATAAGGGGAGGCGCAGGGATGCTGCTTGAGAGGACCTGCTCTGTGACAATGTGACATTGAAGAAGAAACCTGAAGAAATGGAGAGATGAAAATGTGCAGGTATCTGGGAAAAGAACATTCCAGGCTGAAGGCAGCAGTTACAGGGCCCAGACACCAGAGCAGAATGTGTGTGCTCAAAGAGCAGCAAAGGGCTATGGGGCTGCCGCAGAGTGGGCAAGGAGAAGGCTGTGATGGGGTCTGGGAATTCTCCAAGGGTGAGATGATGATGCCTTTCAAGTCTATGTAGGAAAACTCTTTGAGTTTTATTTCCTGTGCAAAGAAAGCTGTTGGCCAGTTTTGAGAAGAGAAGTGACATGATCCTCAGATACTGTGTGAAAAGTAGGGGCAGAAGCAGGCTGACCTTTAAGGTGGCTATTGCAACAGTCAGGACAACACAGCTTGAAGTACACTGGGAATGGTGAAGGTGGAGGAGATCACCATGCCATCAGCCTACAGTGTTTGCTGATGGACTGCATCTGGGGTATGAGAGAGGAGTAAAAAATATTCTGATTTCACTTACAAAGCCCAGAGTCTAAGAACCCTCTTTTATGCGTTATTATATAAGAATATCTACAATGATGGATCCTACATAGCAACTACACCCCTACCTCATGCAGAACTTTTTAAACAAAACATATTTCTGTGAGGCTGGGCTATATGACATGATTTCACTGGATTCTAATTAAATAAAAAAATTGCTTGATGTTGCATACAACTTTTCATAAATGCTAAATTTTTTTATAAAGATGAATTTATTTGGCTTTGATAAACATTGTAAATGCTAAATTTATGTGATATAACCCTGTGGAGAAAGTGTTACATGTAGTGGCAGAATAATTCTTTCCAACTCATCTGTTAATTGAAAGGGAAGGTCTTGGGGAAGCATGTCAATAAAACGAGAATGGAATTGGGTGTACCAGAGTAGTAGAGCCCTGTTCAACAGAAGCTCAGTTGTGATTATTTCCTCCCAACATTGTATTTAATACAAAAAACAGGCACAACCTTTTTCCTCAACAACTCATTATATCCTGAACAGAATTCCTCTGCAATATAATATCAACAGTCCAACCAGTCCAACATCAAGGGACTGAGGGGAATAGTAGGGAAATATTAAAAATAAAAATTTTATATGTCATGAATAGAGAAGTAAACAAAAAAGTTATAGATTTTGTAAAACACTGATTTGAATGAATTTGGGGAAGACTGAACATCAAAAACAAAATATATGAGAGCTTCAAAAAAATTTATAGCAATAAAGAGTAAGAGAAAAAAGCAATGATATCAATAGAATCATGAAAGAGAATGCAGAGATTATATAAAGTTGATAAATCACCACTAAAATAACTTTTTTTTTCAGCTAGAGAAGAGAGAACGTTGTTAAGAGTAGCTGCACAGCATCATTTGGATGGAAGTGGTCACTGGGCATATGGTTACAGATTTTCTCACCTCCTTTTCATCACTCCTTTGCAATTGAGGAATCTTCTCAGTCCTTTCTCTCTCTGTCATCCACTTGTTAAAATTAAAATCTTACTTCCTATATGAAGTCTTTTAAAGCTTATGAGTATGTTTTCAAGTCAAGTAGAAAAATAAAAACTTCCTTGATAAAAACATCTTTCGAAAACATTTTGTGTGAGCATTTCATAGTACAGGACCAGTTCTCAGGTTTGGAAAGAAAAGGTCTTCATGCCAAAGCACTAATAAAAACATTTTCAAAATAGCCAAGAACTGATTTGTATAAATCCTGCCTTGCTCTCTAATTTCTCTGGCATAATTATGTGCCCCTTCTGGGGCTGAAGCCAAAAATGATTTGTTCCTTCTGGATAAAAATAAGTCTAACAGAAGGTCAAGGAAAAGCTTGGTTTTTTTTTTCATTTATGTAATGATTAAATTAAGTAGGAAAGAAGGCAAATATTGGACAATATGTTCAATATAGATCTTTGTCTTAATTATTTGCATATTTAAAGGTAAGTATTGACTCATTAATTAATAGATAATGGCCTCCATTCTAATTTATCCCTATTAGGTAGAATAAATATCTAAACCACTGATTCTCACTTCTGACTGGATCAGGAGGAGGAGGAAAGGGAGTGATTATTAGAATCTTCATGGGGTATAATTTGAAGCACCCCTACAGGTTGAGTCAAATGTCAGCCCTCCTCCCTCCTTTTACTTCCACCATGTATTAGATTGTGCAAGAAGGGTTTTGACTTAAAAAAAAAGAAAGAAAGAAAGTTATATCTTCTTTTTCTTCGCATTCCATAGCCAAAAGGGAAAATTATCCTTATGTTTAATCAAGAACAACCACATAAGACCTAACCTACTGGGTAACATCAAGATGGTGGAGCTAGATCTGAGCAAATACTCACCTGGTATTGCCTACTGACTCCCAAAGAACCAAAATAAAACCTGATCAAAGAATATTAAGTTTACTAGACCTGATTTACTAAAATCACTTTGACAAATCTTTCTATTCTCTTAGGATGAGGTGGTCTAGGAAGGATATTTATTGATCTTGGGGACTGAGCTCCAGGAATTTCTGTCAGGTTTTCAAGGCACAAAACAGATAAATATTAAGCAAAAGCTGTGATGCAATAGTTTCAATTAGTGGCCACAATGAAGCAAGGGTCTGGAAGAGTTTTGACAAGATGCTGCTATCCAGGTATATAGTTTATTGTTCAGAAAGAAGGGTTATTTGCCCAGATGAGAAAATCATTTTGCTGAGCAAATTCATTTTCAGAAATTTCCTGAAGTAAATAAGATTTTTAAAAAATTAATCTATAGTTTTATCTTCCTGAATAAGAATTTCCTGAAACATAGTTATGTCTCAGTGACGTAAGTGGCCTCATTATTCATCCTGAGAGTTGTGTAGATACAGGTGGTCTCATTCTCACTCAAAAGGCCAGAGCTCTTCATAAATTCAATTTATAATAAGTAAAGGAGGTAAAAATTCAATAAGGTTAAAAGCAAACCAAATCTTAGTTATAGCCAGGAGCAGCAAAATGAGTCACAAGACC
Source organism: Spermophilus citellus (assembly GCF_964194105.1). NCBI lineage: Eukaryota > Metazoa > Chordata > Mammalia > Rodentia > Sciuridae > Spermophilus > Spermophilus citellus. The sequence continues at coordinate 71,984,724 of NC_138188.1, forward strand.
AGTTTCTGGGGAGACAAGGAAAAAGTAAAGAAGCAGTATGAGACATCATGTTTAAATTAGTCATCACAGAGACCAGGAAAATTGCTAACTCAATGCAATAGGTATGGACCTGACTGGCTACCTACCAGTACAAGACAGGCTGGGAAGGTCAACTGCACCCTTGTTTCCCAATTCATTCCCTAGCCAACAAAAGGACCAGGATCAGAAGGAACCTCTGGTAGCATGGTTAAAAGGATTGTACATCTCATTCTTGGACAGGGAGAGCAGCCAGGGAAGAGGAGTGAAGAAGACTTAAAGAGGAAATTTATTGTTTGCTTTTTAGCTTGTTCTGGCCCCTATTTTCCAGCACTGACATTTCCAATAATAGGACATTTGGACATCATGTACCTCCAGATATGTCTTAAGAACAGAAAAAAAACTTGGTGTTCTTGCCAAAGAGGCCGATCCTCATCCTAATAGTGAGGAAATATTGACTGTTATGGTTAATTTTATGCATCAAATTGACTGGGTCACAGCATCCCCAAATATTTGGTCAAACATTATTCTGGGTATTTCTATGAGAATGTTTCTGGATGAAATTAACATTTAAATTTTTGTTTGGGCTGGGGATGTAGCTCAAGCGGTAGCGCACTCGCTTGGCATGCATGCGGCCCGGGGTTCGATCCTTAGCACCACGTACAAACAAAGATGTTGTGTCTGCCAAGAACTAAAAAATAAATATTAAAAAATTCTTTAAAAAAATAAAAATAAATAAATTTTTGGTAGACTGAGTAAAACAAAATCGTGGGTGGCTGGCATTCAATCAGTTGAAGGTCTGAATAGAACAAAAGGCTGACGCTCCCCGAGAAAGAGAGAAATCATATATTTTCAAACAGTATCATCTCTTTTTTCTTCTATTTGGAACATCAGCCCTTCCTTTTTCTACAATAGTGCCTGCCTTTGGACTCAAAATGAGAAATCAGCAATGCAAATTTTGGATTTGCCAGCTTCTATAATTGCAGATGCCCATTGCTTATAATAAACCAGTGTGTGTGTGTGTGTGTGTGTGTGTGTGTGTGTGTGTGTGTATACCCATGAGATACTGGTTCTGTTTCTCTGGGAATCTTGACTAAAACAGAAATAAACTCAAATTCACACTTCCCCCAAAATAACTGACCAGTACTCTGCAAAAGTATTAGGATCATGAAAGACAAGAAAAAGGAGGGGCACACTGGCTCGCTTGGGCACCTTGGGGGCGTTGGGCTTGGCCGCCTTCTTCACCTTCTTGCTCCCCGCCAACGCTGCTGTTGCCCTTGTCCTTGGCAGCACGGCCTTCGGGGGGCATGCTTTTCGGCTGTGGCACCTTTGGCAGGTCAGGGGGCGGCACCTCTAGCTTCTTGGGCTTGTGTGCAGCTGGCTGGGGGCAGGGGCACGCTCTCCCCAGCTTCTTGAGGTTGAGCTTGAAGGAACCTTTGGCACCCATGCCATTGACCTGCAGCAGCCAGTCGTTCTGCACCAGCACATGCACCAAGTACTTGAGATGTTCCCGTCCTCCAGAAGGCTTTCTCTGACCACCTTTTCTGCTGGCATAAGCACCCATCTGCAGATGACAACCTGTTTTTCCCCAACCAGACTTCAAATGGAACTGACTTCTAAAAGGGAACTCATGTCCCCCTTTTCGTCGAGCCCCCTCATGTTTGACACCCCCTTTCAGCTCTGAAGCAGCCAGAATGAGCCGTTGCCCCTTCTCCTTACAGCAATAAAGAGTTCCTAAAATTAGGGGGGGATAAATCCAGAAATAGATAGACAGTGTAGATAGGTAAATCGAGTCAGATTGGATCTAGGAGGCCAATTTTGAGTCTGGGAAGTTGAAGACTGTCCCCTGAGGATTACTGTTTACCAAGATGTAGAGCCTCCCAAATAGGCCCCCAACTGAGGGAACCATGATTGGTTCCCAAGTTTCCAGACAAAGGAGGGGAATGAAAAACCAGCCTCTACCTCAGAGCAAAGCCTGTCCAAGGAAGGGGCATGACCTTTGTCCTTGGAAAGACCCACAGAGCACTCCTAGGCACATTCCCACCCTGCTAAGGTGTTTATCTACAAATAACAGGAGAGATCTGCTGCGCCAGGTGTCCCTGACTCAGTCAGGATAGGTGGGGACCCATAGCAACCCCCTAGCAGCCACCAATTAGCATGAGACAGGGAAATACCTGGGATGCCAGATGACCCTCCCAGTAGTTTATGGTGTTGAGAAACCATGTAGTTCAGCACGAACACCCCTCTTGGCTTAAACCAATCAGTTCAAATGAATCCCCCTCTTGTAGTAACTAATCACCCCTACCCAACTTGTTCCCGCCAGTGAATGTGCTAATCATGTATTAGAGTTGTTTTATGATCTTCCTGCGGTGTGTGATGATGTGCTAAGAGATGCTATAATGTATGTGGGGGTCCCTGCCTTCTCCAAAGAGTGTATAAAACTGTTGCAAACCCTGGGCTCGGGGTCTCTCAGCATCCCAGTTGCTGTGTGCGTGCGGAGGACCGAGCTAGCTCTCAATAAACACCTCTTTGCTACTTAAAAAACAAAAAGAAAAAAGAAAAGAAAAGAAAAGAAAAAGAAGAGGAATTTCCACAGATTAAATAAAATTAAGGAAACATAACTAAATGCATTATGGTAATCTTTGATCAGATTCTGAGGTGAAAGAGCATATTAGGGAAAAACTTGATGAAATTCGAATAAGGCCTACATCCTTTAGCTAATACTATTGTGTGGATGTCAAGTTTTTGATTTCTCTAACTATACTGTGATTATGTAAAATGTTGTACATTAGGAAAAACTCAGTGAAGGCTATTCAAGAACTTGTTTTGCAAATTTTCTGTAAGTCTAGAAATATTTCAAAATAAATCATTTTGAAATCTATTTATAGATTTGTGTACTTCTCATTGCTTGGTATTGGATGAGTCTAATTAGCAGCCATTTGTCCCACTTTTGTGGACACATTTTAGCGGAGATGATTAATTGAGAAGGTGCGACTTGGAAGAACAATGCCTTCTTTTGGGTTGTCCTTGAGGAGCCATATGGGGAACCAACACCACTACACAGGAGACTGCAAGTGCTGTAGATAAGCATAGGCTACTGAATGAAGTGAATATGAGGGTAGCAAAGCCACAGAAGAAGGTGAGATAGCAGAGAAAGCTTTCCAAAAGAGGAAAAAGCGGTTGTGCACAAACCTTAGAATGCAGAGATGGTTGCCCAGACAGCTCCAGTAGAGGCAGCATCCCCCATCCTGCAGGTGCCTGGTCAGGAAACTAAGTGCAGAGCTGATGAGAGCCAATAGGAAATGTGGAAGCAGATAAACCACACCCATTTAAAGATATCCAAATATTTACTTTTTTAAAATTGTGAACACTGAATTAGTCTATTAGTTTCCAGTTCACAGGAGGTTCTAGTATTTAAGGGAGAAGGTAAAAGGGGTTTCGAGGTATGTAGCCTCAGCATCTGATGGAAATGGACACACAGGTTTCAGATATTAACATGTTTTGGAAATAAGAGCGTAGGCCTAGAATATTTTGAAATATGACTTCTTTTCCATTGAATTAAAAGTCTGTCTGCTGGAGGGAATATGAAGAATAACTATCACTCTTCTGGTAAATGTCTCACCTGAAACTTGAGCACATTATTTTTTGTGTGTTTTATTTATTCTTAAGCATATTCCCTCCACCCAACTTTCCACAATCTACTGTGAGGGAGCCTCTTATACCCCAAAATAAACAAATTTCTGAAAGTTAGAATATTTATAGCAGAAGTGATTCAAATTCCAGGCTGAAAATAGGAAGAGTAATAGTAAACAAGGTCAAATACACTTTTTTTGTTTTGTTTTTTTCATATTTTTTGGTAATTTTTATTGAAATATCTATTCAGGTCTTTTACCTATTTCTTTTTTTTGCCACATTTTTTTTATTGGTTGTTCACAACATTACAAAGCTCTTGACATATCATATTTCATACATTAGATTGAAGTGGATTAGGAACTCCCAATTTTACCCCAAATGCAGATTGCAGAATCACGTTGGTTACACATCCACAATTTTACATAATGCCCAATTAGTAACTGTTGTATTCTGCTACCTTTCCTATCCCCTACTATCCCCCCTCCCCTTCCCTCACATCTTCTCTCTCTACCCCATCTACTGTAACTCATTTCCCTCCTTGTTTATTTTCCCATTCCCCTCACAACCTCTTATATGTAATTTTGTATAGCAATGAGGGTCTCCCTTCATTTCCATGCAATTTCCCTTTTCTCTCTCTTTCCCTCCCATCTCATGTCTCTATTTAAAGTTAATCTTTTCTTCCTGCTCTTCCTCCCTGCTCTGTTCATAGTTGTTCTCATTATATCAAAGAAGACATTTGGTATTTGTTTTTTAGGGATTGGCTAGCTTCACTAAACATAATCTGCTCTAGTGCCATCCATTTCCCTGAAAATTCCATGATTTTGTCATTTTTTAGTGCTGTCTAATATTCCATGGTGTATAAATGCCACATTTTTTTATCCATTCATCTATTGAAGGGCATCTGGGTTGGTTCCACAGTCTAGCTATTGTGAATTGTGCTGCTATGAACATCGATGTGGCAGTATCCCTGTAGCATGCTCTTTTAAGGTCTTCAGGGAATAGTCCGAGAAAGGCAATAGCAGGGTCAAATGGTGGTTCCATTCCCAGCTTTCCCAGGAATCTCCAAACTGCTTTCCAAATTGGCCGCACCAATTTGCAGTCCCACCAGCAATGTACAAGTGTACCCTTTTCTCCACATCCTTGCCAGCACTTGTTGTTGTTTGACTTCATAGTGGCTGCCAATCTTACTGGAGTGAGATGGTATCTTAGGGTGGTTTTGATTTGCATTTCTCTGACTGCTAGAGATGGTGAGCATTTTTTCATGTACTTGTTGATTGATTGAATATCCTCCTCTGAGAAGTGTCTGTTCAGGTCCTTGGCCCATTTGTTGATTGGGTTATTTGTTATCTTATTGTCTAATTTTTTGAGTTCTTTGTATACTCTGGATATTAGGCTCTATCTGAAGTGTGTGGAGTAAACATTTGTTCCCAGGATGTAGGCTCCCTATTTACCTATCTTATTGTTTCTCTTGCTGAGAAAAAACTTTTTAGTTTAAGTAAGTCCCATTTGTTGATTCTTGTTATTAACTCTTGTGCTACGGGTGTCCTATTAAGGAATTTGGAGCCCGACCCCACAATATGTAGATCGGAGCCAACTTTTTCTTCTATCAGACGCAGAGTCTCTGATTTGATATCAAGCTCCTTGATCCATTTTGAGTTAACTTTTGTGCATGGCGAGAGAAAGGGATTCAGTTTCATTTTGTTGCATATGGATTTCCAGTTTTCCAACACCATTTGTTGAAGATGCTATCCTTCCTCCATTGCATGCTTTTAGTCCCTTTATCAAATATAAGATAGTTGTAACTTTGTGGATTAGTCTCTGTGTCCTCTATTCTATACCACTGGTCCACCCGCCTGTTTTGGTACCAGTACCATGCTGTTTTTGTCACTATTGATCCGTAATATAGTTTGAAATCTGGTATCGCTATACCGCCTGATTCACACTTCCTGCTTAGAATTGCTTTTGGAATTCTGGGTCTTTTATTTTTCCATATGAATTTCATGATTGCTTTATCTATTTCTACAAGAAATGCGATTGGGATTTTGATTGGCATCGCATTAAACCTATAGAGAACTTTTGGTAATATCGCCATTTTGATAATGTTAGTTCTGCCTATCCATGAACAGGGTATATTTTTCCATCTTCTAAGATCTTCTTCTACTTCTCTCTTTAGGGTTCTGTAGTTTTCATTGTATAAATCTTTCACCTCTTTTGTTAGGTTGATTCCCAAGTATTTTATTTTTTTTTTTTTGAGGATATCGTGAATGGAGTGTTTTTCCTCATTTCCGTTTCAGAAGTTTTGTTGCTGATATACAGAAATGCCTTTGATTTATGCGTGTTGATTTTATATCCTGCCACTTTGTTGAATTCATTTATTAACTCTAGCAGCTTCTTTGTAGACCCTTTTGGGTCTTCTAGGTATAGAATCATGTCGTCCACAAATAGTGATAATTTAAGTTCTTCTTTTCCTATTTTTATGCCTTTAATTTCTTTTGTCTGTCTAATTGCTCTGGCTAGTATTTCAAGGAATAAATTAAATAGAAGTTGTGAGAGAGGGTATCCCTGTCTTGTTCCAGATTTTAGAGGGAATGCCTTCAACTTTTGTCCATTCAGAATGATGCTAGCCTGAAGCTTAGCATAGATAGCTTTTACAATGTCAAGGTAAGTTCCTGTTATCCCTAATTTTTCTAATGTTTTGAACATAAAGGGATGCTGTACTTTGTCGAATGCTTTCTCTGCGTCTATCGAGATGATCATATGGTTCTTATCTTTAAGTCTATTGATGTGGTGAATAACATTTATTGATTTCCGTATATTGAACCATCCTTGCATCCCAGGGATGAATCCTACTTGATCATGGTGCACAATTTTTTTGATGTGTTTTTGTATTCGATTCGCCAGAATTTTATTGAGGATTTTTGCATCTAGGTTCATTAGAGATATTGGTCTGTAGTTTTCTTTCTTTGAGGTGTCTTTGTCTGGTTTCGGAATCAGGGTGATGTTGGCCTCATAGAATGAATTTGGAAGAGCTCCCTCTTTTTCTATTTCCTGAAATACCTTGAAAAGTATTGGTATTAATTCTTCTTTAAAGGTTTTGTAAAACTCCACTGTATACCCATCCGGTCCTGGGCTTTTCTTGGTTGGTAGTCTTTTGATTGCTTCTTCAATTTCATCCATTGATATTGGTCTGTTCAAATTGTGTGTATCCTCCTGACTCAGTCTGGGTAAATCATATGACTTAAGAAATTTATCAATGTCTTCACTATCTTCTATTTTATTGGAATATAGGTTTTCAAAATAATTTCTAATTGTCTTCTGTATTTCTGTAGCATCTGTTGTGATATTGCCTTTTTCATCCCGTATGTTAGTAATTTGAGTTCTCTCTCTTCTTCTCTTCGTTAGCATGGCTAAAGGTCTGTCGATCTTATTTATTTTTTCGAAGAACCAACTTTTAGTTTTGTTAATTTTTTCAATAGTTTCTTTTGTTTCAATTTCATTGATTTCCGCTCTGATTTTAAATATTTCTTGCCTTCTGATACATTTGCTGTTGGTTTGCTCTTCCTTTTCTAGGGCTTTGAGATGAAGTGTGAGCTCATTTATTTGTTGGTTTTTTCTTTTTTTGAGGAATGACCACCAGGAGATGAATTTCCCTCTTAAAACTGCTTTCATTGTGTCCCATAGATTCCGATATGTTGTGTCTGTATTTTCATTTATCTCTAAGAACTTTTTTATTTCCTCCTTTATGTCTTCTGTAACCCATTGATCATAGAGTAACATATTGTTCATTTTCCATGTGATGTAGGATTTTTCCTTCCTTCTTTTATCATTGATTTCCAGTTTCATTCCATTATATTCAGATAAAATGCATGGTATTATCTCCACCCCTTTATATTTACTGAGGGTTGCCCTATGGCATAATATATGGTCTATTTTTGAGAAGGATCCATGTACTGCTGAGAAAAAAGTATATCCATTTGATGATGGTTGATATATTCTATATATGTCAGTTAAGTCTAGGTTATTGATTGCGGTATTGAGTTCTATAGTTTCTTTATTCATCTTTTGTTTGGAGGGTCTGTCCAATGGTGAGAGAGGTGTGTTGAAGTCACCCATAATTATTGTGTTGTGGTCTATTTGATTCTTGAACTTGAGGAGAATTTGTTTTATGAATGTCGCAGCACCATTATTTGGTGCATAAATATTGATAATTGTTATGTCTTGTTGGTGAATGGTTCCTTTTAACAGTATATAATGTCCTTCCTTATCCCTTTTGATTAACTTAGTCTTGAAGTCGATTTTATTCGATATGAGGATGGCCATCCCTGCTTGCTTATGAGGACCGTGTGCGTGGTATATTTTTTCCCATCCTTTCACCTTCAGCCTGTGTATGTCTTTTCCAATCATATGTGTCTCCTGGAGGCAGCATATTGTTGAATTTGTTTTTTGAATCCACGATACCAGCCTATGTCGCTTTATTGGAGAGTTTAAGCCATTAACATTCAGAGTTACTATTGATATATGGTTTGTACTTCCAGCCATGTTTGATTATTTATCCTTTTTTAAAAAAATTTAGTTTGTTTCTCCATGATTATCTTTCCCCTCACCCTCTGTCTTTACTGAGGCACTTCCCACTGATGGTTTTGGTTATTGTTTTTCATTTCTTCCTCATGTAGTGTTTTGCTCAAAATGCTTTGCAATGCTGGTTTTCTGGCTGCAAATTCTTTTAACTTTTGTTTATCATGAAAGATTTTTATTTCGTTGTTATACCTGAAGCTTAATTTTGCTGGATAAAGAATTCTTGGTTGGCATCCATTGTCTTTCAGTGTTTGAAATACATTGTTCCATGACCTTCTTGCTTTCAGCGTCTGTGATGAAAAATCCGTTGTTAACCTTATTGGTTTACCCCTGAATGTAATCTGTCTCCTTTCTCTTGTAGCTTTTAATATTTTCTCTTTGTTCTGTATATTGGATATCTTCATAACAATGTGTCTTGGCGTTGGTCTACTGTGATTTTGTGTGCTCGGTGTCCTGTATGCATCTACAATTTGTATATCTGTTTCCTTTTTTATTTCTGGAAAGTTTTCTGTAATTATTTCATTCAGCAGGTTACTCATTCCCTTGGTTTGAATCTCTGTACCTTCTTCTATCCCGATGACTCGTAAGTTTGGTTTTTTATGTTATCCCATAACTCTTGGATGTTTTTCTCGTGATTTTTTACCAGCCTTTCTGAGTTGGCTAGACTCTTTTCAAGATGATATATTTTGTCTTCATTATCTGACGTTCTGGCTTCTACTTGTTCCACTCTGTTAGTGATACTCTCAATTGAGTTTTTAATTTGGTTTATCATTTCCTTCATTTCTAGAATTATTGTTTGATTATTTTTTATAATCTCTATCTCCTGATAAAGATGCTTAACTTCTTCTTTTATCTGTTTATGTAATTCATTATCAATGTGTTCTTTCGCTGCTTGAATTTGCTGTCTCGTATCCTCTTTAAGGTTCCATTCCATCTGTCTAAGGTGTTCCTTGAGTTCTTTATATGACCATTTTTCTGATGACTCTAGGTCCTCCTGAATATTTAGGCTGTCCTGCATTGTTTGTACTCCTTTTCTTCCTTGCTTTTTCAAGTTGCTCATGTTACTTCTTGTTCTGTTTGACTGCTGAGTTACTGTTTACACCTATAAATTTATTTGATGCTGTAGCCGCAGGTTTCAATGAAGTTATCTCCTCCGCCATGGTGGTATCTCTTGCAAATGGCGACAGTTCATTTCCCTTTACCGGGTGACCAATGCAACGGGTGGGTCCTTACTGTCTCTCCCAAGCCCCGTTTCAAACCTGTGGCCACTACCTATGAAGGCTCAGTTGGCATTTACCTCCGTAGGAACAGAAGGGCTGACCAGTTGTTTCAGCCGGATTTATTAGTTCTGAGTCACAGCTGTTTGTCTGCGGGAAGCAGGCGAACAGGAGCTTGAATTCAGCTGATTCGGGCTCAGTGTCTCAAATACACTTTTGACAAGATATTCAAATATGCACATTGGAAATAAACATTGCTATAAATAATGTAAAATATGCATCTAAAAAAAGGTTTAGATAAATGTTTATAAGAAATAGAATCACAGTATTCTATCAGTAAAACATATTATTGAGTATCTGCAGAAGATTCAAGGTTTGTTTTTGAGAATAAATGATGAAAGTTTCTTTATTAAATGAGGTTTTAACAAAAATGTGTGATTTGGGAGCTGATGCTTCTTCTTCATTCAGTCCCTGTAATCCTTCTCTCAGGAGTCTGACTCCTGTCACAATGACCAAAAGAGGAATCCCCAAACACTCATAATTTTTCATAATAAAAGTATTTTGCAGATAGAAATGAAATTATTCTTTTTTATTAAAATACCACAAAAGGATTCATAAAATCAAATACCAAGGGGCATCAGTACTCAGAAATGGAACCATTACATCAATATGAAGTTGAGTGGCTTTTTTCAATTGTTCAAGTCTAACAACTTCGAAAAAAAATGGAAAAGATTTAAGTTTCTAAATAGTATAAATACATTGAAAATAATGACACAGCCTTTTACAAACACCTTCCATTCTCTCCTTCTTGTAAGGATATACATGGTACTTTTCATCATATCTAAAGTAGATCATGACAAGAATGGATGTCTGTGGAAAGCCATTTCCTGACCACTTCATGCTGCTTTAACTATTCTTTGTTTGTGGTCCAGGAAATATCATTCTAACTGAATTAAACATTCCACAGTGAAGAAAGTTAGCTGACAGTCTATTACAAGGGACGCTCTGTGCTATAAGTACTGGTAAAAAGATATGCTACTTCATAATGACTATTTCCAGGTATAGCAATTACAGGCATTTTTTTTTAACCAGGCAGAATTCTGACCATCACAGCTGTATCTATTTTCCATCTCTCAAGCTTGATAGTTATTCCTTTCATAAGGATAATGAGTGTCATGCTGGATTATATAACCCTGCTACATCTGTTCTCCCTTGTTTTCTAGATGTTACATTCATTGTATTTCACAGCATGAGCCTCCAATCAAGATCCTGAATATTGCTTCATGATAAATGTCACAAATGAAAAAAATGGTTCAGTGCCAAAGTCATTATCACGGCTCTGGCCCATCTCCTTGAACAATGCTTCTCATTGCTCACATTTTTCCTTGGACAAAGGCACCACTGAAACTGCCTTTTCAAACGTACAGACTTTCTGTCTAATATTTGTATAAATACATCAGTTGTGAATTGCCTGATATACTTTTCCTGGGTACCTAACTATCAACTCTGTTTTGTCATTCTGTTTTCTACCCTCCCAATACTCACTGCCCCACAGTACTTCTCTCTGTAGGCTAGGAGGGAACCAGAGAGAGGCTTATAATATGGGACTGCATGGCCCTGACCCAGAACTCTCAGACAAAGCCGTCAAGGAGGCTCAAAACACCAGACACAAAAGAGATTAGCAAGGCCATCTAAAACTTCAGCTAACCAGATGCACAGTCTGTGGAGCATTCTAGAATCATAAACCTACAGAGCATCAGGAGACCTTAGAGTTCATCTAATCAAGCCCCCCACACACACACACACACATTGCACATAAAATACTGAGGCCCAGAGAGCTTAAATATATGTAGCTGTACAGCTCCTTGGTCACAGCATAAGGACTTGGAAACAAAACACTTTCTGGCATGCTGTCACTGATGCTTCACATGTCTCGTTACTTACACGAAATAAAATTTCTATTAAGTCCAAGAATCAGATACTTTCCTGTTAGACTTTTATAAATTTAATTTCTAAAAATGATTCTTAAAATGTGAATCAAGTTTCTACCCTTGTACATTATGTGCGTTAGCCATGATTGAGCTTTTCTTGGATGATTGATCTCTCTAAAAGTTGGCATTTTACAGTTGAGTGATCAGAGGGAGGTCAAGAGAAATGTAAAAATGGTAGGTGACTAGATGAAATCCATACTGACTGGAACCAAAGTACCGCTTTTAAATACATACTGTTCATTTTCTTGTTGCTTGCTTCTTTCCCTCTAAGGTTAAGAACAAAAATAAACTGAATTAACTGATGGTTTCCCATAATTGAGACTTTTCTGCATTTACTTGGGGAATTTAAACAACAGGATAGATTATTATACAATACCAAACAGCTGAAATCTCCAACTCCAAACAGTTGTTTTATTTCAAGGGAACCCACATTCAATTTAACTTAGCAAGTGTTTTTCAGCTCTTATGATACATGTTTTGGGAAAGGGAACAGAGAGAAATCGAGATAACTCTAGGTACACAGGACTTCTGTATTATTTCCTTTTCCCTCTACTGATTACAGAGCCTCTAAGTTGTACCTTTGTATCTTAGTTATTACCATCAAATCTTTATCCGGGTGTGGTGGCACATGCCTGTAATCCCAGCAGCTTGGGAGGCTGAGACAGGAGGATGGCAAGTTTAAAACCAGCATCAATAACAGTGAAGAGCTAAGCAACTCAATGAGACCCTGTCTCTAAATAAAATAGAAAATAGGACTGTGGATGTGGCTCAGTGGCCAAGTGCCCCTGAGTTCAATTCCTGGTAACCACCCCCCCCCCAAAAAAAAAAACCTTTAAATACTGTCATCTTCTTGATTAAGATGCTGTGTTTCTGGACTCTGACCCCTTACCATCCTATTCTACAATATTGACTGCCTTCGTTTCAGATTAATTTCTTCATACTGAAATACCATCACAAAGAGTCTTTCAGTGATAGTCCATGGGTAGCAAATGCACTTCTCAGCCTTTGTAAATCTTTCTTTCTTCTCTCTTGAATGATGGTGTTCCTCAGTACTGAATCCCAGACTGATATTTATGTCCCCTCGGACATGGAAAGGCAATACTCCATTGTCCTCTGCCCTCTTTGCTCATTGCAGCTTAGCAATCTGTTTTTCTCACTGGCAGCTGTTAAGGTTTTCCATTTTAGCAAAACTCTTCCTGTACCTTTATCCCCACCTCCTGTGTTTTCATGATGATGCATCTAGATGTATTCTCCACTTAGTTCTTGACATGCATTTTATGTGAGGATGTAAACCTGTTTTAAACAACTGGCAAATTCTCTGCTTTTTCTCACCAGAGTTTTTCTTGTCATTCTCTTTCTTAATCTAGAAAGCCCATGAAACATTTCCTTCATATTCCTAAATATTTTTCATATTTAAAAAAAATCTTTCTATGTCACTATGCTATGTAACCCTGAATACTACCTTTTAATTAGTCAATTATGTTTTCAACTGTACTCAATCTTGAGTTTACACTAAATGTTGGCTTTTTTATTTCAACGATTATTTTCATGTCTAGTATTTCAAAGTTTTTTTTCATATCTGCACAATCTTCTTTCAGTTATGATCAATTGTGTTCATTATTTTTCTTCTTTTTATTAAATTTTATGCTTTATTTTATCTCTCTGGCTATAGTAAGCCAACTTCAAAGTTATTTCAGGAAACACCATTATTCTTATAAGTTGAATAAATTCATGATATAATGGATGATTTTCTTGGTTCTTTTAGCATTAGTTTTCTTTGAGTGATTTAAAATTTTGGTTTGGAGACTCATCTTGAATATGAGCTACTTTTCCTCATTCTGGATGCTTCACATCTCTTACTCTGAGATGTTTTCCCCTTGCTTTTACCAGTTCTTCAAGAGACGCTGGAACATATCCTAGTATGCTGACATCTGAAGATGAGATAATTTCACCTACGAGGTCTCTGAGCTACTAGGTGCTTATCTCAAATCCTGGTAATTGGCTACATCAGGGATAGTTTGATTCTCTAAGCACATAAATTTTTATAGTTTTTGTGGACATTTTGACCCCAAGAGAATTGAACACGTAGCTAACTCTCTCTGCCTCTTGCCGCTGGAATCCATTCTCTTATCATCATTCTATATTTCTGCTTAACTGTGGGGCCAAGGTAATGTTGATCTCAACCTGCTCCTTGTAATTATGACTACTTCCGCCTACCAAATTTTCCATTTTTCCTTCCAGACACATTGAAGGTGTTAGTCATCTTTTCATCACTGTGAGCAAAAACCTGACAAGAACAAATTGGAGAAGGAAAAGCTTATTTCAGGCTCAGTTACAGAGATTCAATCCATGGTGGCTGACTCCATTCATTGCTCTGTGCCTGAGATAAGGCAGAGCATCATGAAGGAAAGGCATGGGCAGAGAGAGGAAATCTGCTCAGCCCATGAAGCTAGGAAATCAAGAGAGGAGGATCCAAGCAGGAAACGAAATCCCAAGAACACAAACATGATGACCTATGTCCTCCACCCATACTCTACCTGCCCATAACTATGGTTATTCATTCACTCAGCAATTCATTCCAATTATTAATCTATCAAATGAATTGATCCACTGAAAAGGTTACAGCTTTCATAATCTCATCATTTCATCTCTGAGGATTTCTGCATTAATACAGGAGCATTTTGGTGGCTATCTCATATACACACCCTAATAGTAGGATTTTATTTCTTTACCCCAGATATAGCCTTATGATATTCTTTGGTGAATGAAATGAGCAGAATCATTTTCCCTTTCCTTCTGCCATAGCAATTACCAATGCCCTAAATGGTAGTCCTGCTATTATCAGAAAGTTTCCTTTTGTATTAGGTCCTTGTATTTTGGCAAGAGAAGATTTCGAGCAAGACATGAGGCATAGTAAAACTACAGCAAAGTTTATTAGAAGAGAAAGAAGAAGGGGGCCGGGGGAACACTCAAAAGGGAGAGAGTGGGTTGTCTTGAAGCTATTAACAACTCACTTTTTTGTGAGCTCAGTTTTTATTGGGGTTAAGGGAAAGTTTCCATAGGGTGCCACCTGAGCACCACCTCCTAGCTCCTGATTGACAGTTGGATTATGTCAGATTTCTAAGTCCCTACTTCATATATCTTATTAATTTGTGTCTAAGTAAAACCATGAAAGTGAAAATTTACAATTTCAATAATATTAAATAAGGGGCTGAGAATATGGCTCAAGTAGTAGCATGCTCACCTAGCATGCATGAGGCACTGGGCTTGATCCTCAGCACTACATAAAGATAAAATAAAGATATTGTGTCCACCTAAAGCTAAAAAATAAATATTAAAAAAAGATTAAATAATGTGCCAGGGACCTAAAGTCAACTTTAGTGATATTAGTTTGTGTTTCCTGGTTTTACCTAGAACTAGTTTTTTTAATAGATTTTATGATGGCCTTAGCCAGGGAAATCTGTCCTCTTTTAATTAAAGGAGTTTGGAGTAGCCATCACCCCAGATGCTGGTTGATATGGGCTATTATATTAAGTCAGAGCATGGCCAGGATGACTTTGTGTAAGTTCTTTCTTTAGAAACACACTGAGAGTTACCACATAGGCTCAGTCCATAGAATCAACCTCCTAGTCCCCATGCTCCCATCACTCATATATTTACCTGTTCCCTATCACTGCCATCCACCTGGACGTCAAGATGAGGATGCTGTGGAGCATAGTCCTGTGTCAAGCCTCCATGGGGAGCAGGAGATTAAGTTTTCTGTTTTAAGCCACTGAGATTCTAGTGTTGATTTCTCCTATTGCCTCACCTAGACCATCCAAGCAGATTTACATCTTTTTTGGTTTTTTTCTTTGTAAATTTTTATGTTATTGCTGTATGTTTATAGCAGAAAGAAGCTTCAAAGCATGAACATATACTGTGATCTTGCTGATAGTCCACTCTGTATCTCCAAGGAACTTGAGTTTTGTGATTTAAACAACAACAACAAAAAATGTACAAAACACAAGTGAGTAATACAAGTTGAATGTTTATGCATACAATAAGAAATAAAATATGTGGCCATCCATGTGTCATGATCTCTGTGTCATTACCCAATTTGTGGCAAGTATATGGCTCCAGTAATATATGCTATAAACATCTAAAAATCAATATACTCAAGTTCTTCCTCACTTGTTTCAATTGTCAATATTTTTCAAACATGGAGAAAGCCTTTCAATCCCTTTTCTTTTCTGTAAAAGTCCATTCTTTGTAAATTTTTCACTTTTATTATGACTCACTAAATTCTACCTGAATATCTTCAAAAAGCTGCTGACTAGGAATTTCAGTAGAGCTGCAAATAGGCAAATTTCCTTCTTTTCCTTTCTTCATTCCTTTCTTTGTTTCTTTTTCTTTGATTTTTACTCTGTCTATAGCACACACTTCTTCCCTGCAGATTCTCTTTGCTTTGTGGCTTCCCACTTATTTTTCTCACTCACTTAGAAAGCTTTCTCTTGACTCAGACTCTACTGTCAATCATGTATGTCAGAATCTGAGTAAGTACAGTACATGTCAACTGTTCCATGTGCAGGGGGTAGTTGCATTTTAGTCATTCCTTTATTCACTCTTTAAACAAATATATATTAAACATCTACTACAACAAGCATTTTTGCATGAGCAACCAAAGATAAAAACAATATCGTTTTCTAATCTTGAGGAGTTAAAAATCTAGAAATACCAAGGATAAGTAATAACATAAATGATGATACAAATATTAAAAGTGGCATTTTCTACAAGTACAGAGAAGATGAAAGTATTTATCTTGACTTTAATTATACAATGAAATGCTCTCCTAGGAATAAGCAAAAGGCATATTTTGGAGCCAGATAACTTTCCTAATGGCACAGAAATCATGGCACATCAATGGCCACATATTTTATTTCTTTGCAACCTGCAACCTACCTATGATCCTTCACCACAAATTTATTAGCATATAAAACTATTCTTCTACCCCAGTAATGAAAAATGTCATGAATTTTTCAACATTTAGTTGTCAATTAAATGTTTCCCTAGATAAATTATTCTTTTTTTAAAAGAGAGAGTGAGAGAGGAGAGAGAGAGAGAGAGAGAGAGAGAGAGAGAGAGAGAGAGAGAATTTTTAATATTTATTTCTTTTAGTTCTCGGCGGACACAACATCTTTGTTGGTATGTGGTGCTGAGGATTGAACCTGCGCTGCATGCGTGCCAGGCAAGCGCGCTACCGCTTGAGCCACATCCCCAGCCCTAGATAAATTATTCTGAAGATAGTTTCAATTCCAAACAAGCAAACCAAAAGGAACTTTAATCTTATTGTTCTCTCATTAGAACGTTTCTAAAAAGCACTAATCATATACCCCAAAATAGCCACATAAGAGATCTAAGAAGCTGTGTCCTACCACCTTGAACCTGAATTAATTAGAAAAACCTAACATCTATGGAGTACATTACAGTTTTCAGACCTACAAATTATCTTTTTCCTCAGATCTATTTTTTTTTCCTTGTGAGACAACCAAATCAGATTTGAATCTAGGGCTATTTTATCTATATTTTGGGATATACCCAAGAGATCCATTCAACTTCAAGTCTTGATGGACAGCAGCATCTGGTCCACCAGAATTTCCTTCACACTTGTTTCAAACTTTAAGAAGTTTATAAGGCCTGAAAGAATGTGTACTACTCAAAATATCCTTTGGAAATAAAGTGATTATAAAAAAAATATTCCCTTTTATTTTAGTGTTACACGTATTTTTAAAAAATCTACATTCAAAGGTTTGAAACAGGCAAAGGTCATCAGATTGCAGTTGAAAGCAGAACAGAGGAAATAGAAAAATTCTTTCTTTGACTCTTGTGGGTAATCTTTGTGTTCTTTTCTTCATCACAAGTTTGCATTATTTCCAGTGGTGGAGAGCAATAGATTTTACTGGGCTTTATTTTTTCTTTGTGTTTTATAAACAATATTACAGTAATAGCCAGAAGCCAGGGTCCTGATCAAAGTGCTAGCTATAGTGCAATTCTGCTTACAATACAATTGACAAAGGGGAGAAATTATACTAAAAACACCTTGAATTTTTTTTTTTTAGAAAGAGGCTGTAGTTTCCCAACTCAATTTACAAATTTGGTATTTCATTCTCTACCAACTCTCTCTATACCTTCTTCTAAATCACCATTCATCTAAATCCTTGTAGAATATGTACAAAAGTGTATTCCATACACAAGCCTAGCTACATGGTGCAGCACTCAGACCTGAGATGGGCAAAGACATGGCTGACATAAAAAATACACCCTAAAGAAGACTTTAAACTTTTCTCTCAGCATCACATTAAGTTCCTTGAATTTAATGGTCCCTAGAGAAAAATATTATTCCCTTGAGTGTCCATGCTTTCTTTGGTTTCTCTGGAAAACAAGATAGTATGTTGTTTCACCCAGGGATATCCCATTTCCATAGGAAAGGTTTAGGAGGATTTCTGAGGCAGGATGGCTCTTCCAAAATGTGCACCAGAAAAGATTTTTCTTAAAAAAATTCATCATGGAGTTTTAGAGCAGGAAGAGACCCCTCCCCCGCAAAAAATCATCTAGCCCAATGTTTCTAAAATATGCTGCTGTTGGTACAAAATGCAAGCTCCATAAAAGATGACGACAATACATTCATAGAAACATAGTTTCTGGTATGCTTTTCACTGGTGGTCCAAAGCTGTATATGCATTTCCATTAATTTGATACTTATTTATCCATTTTAGGGTTAATTTTATTGCAAGAGTTACTGCTTTTATTTCCTGGTTATTTTACATTTCCTTTTCAAAAACAAGTTTTTTTGTGAATTAATTCAGACAATGAAATATGGTAGGTTAATCAGAAAACGTGGAATGGAACCACAATTTGACCCAGATATTCTACTTCTCAGTTTATACCCAGAGGAATTAAAATCAGCATATTGCTGTGATGCAGCCACACCAGTGTTTACAGCAGTTCAATTCACAATAGCCAAACAATGGAACCAAAGAGGTGCCCTTTTACAGATGAATGGATAAAAAAAATGTGGTGTATACATACAATGGAATATTAGCCTTAAAGAAGAATGAAATTATAGCATTTTGGTAAATGGATGGAGCTGGAGAATAGCATGCTTTGTGAAGTAAGCCAATCTCCAAAACACAAAAGGCAAATGTTTTCTCTGATATGCAGATGCTAATTCACAATGGAGGGTGTGGCTAGGGAAGAATAGAGTTACTTTAAAAAAGTAGAAGGGAGTGAAGTGAGGGGCAGGAGTATGAGGGTAGGAAGGAGAGTAGAGTGAATCAGACATTATTACCCTATGTGCATATTTAACTATACAACCGGTGTGATTCTACATCATGTACAACCAGAAGAAGGAGAAACTACACTCAATTATATATGATGTATCAAAGTGCATTCTACTGCCATGTATAACTAATTTAAAAAAAATTAAAATAAAAATAAAATATGGCAGGTTAAAAAATGGACAGTTTTTTTTTTTAGAAATTTCAAAGGCCTTAAAGAAGGTATATATATATATATATATATATATATATATATATATATATATATATATATATTAAAGTCATGAAATAATGATTCTAGGCTGACCTTCTCTTTGATATATGAGAACATGGGAGATGAGATGATTTGCACAGTCATTCAGTCTAAGAGCTGCTCCCAGCCCTTTTCTTTGTTCATATCTACACTACTGCCTCTTTAATGCTCTCTTATAATAAGAATATTGATTTCCATGCTTAGAATAGGACATAGTTGAATCTTGGGAAAAAGAAATCTGGCAAAAGTTTAAAAACAGATTAAAAGTTCCTTCTTTTAAAAAAGTATCAGAGGTAAAGAAATTAAGTTGCTGTCCTTCACTCTCCCAAAGATGATTATTATGCCATTTCTTGTGGGTGCACTGAGCCAGAACTGCAAAGATAATAGGTTATTATAGGAAAATTTGGCTCTGACATTTGTATGATAAATCTGGAGTCAATTAGATGAAAAACACTCTATTAGATAAAGTGGGTATACCAATTACTATGACGATGGCCTACTGCTAATAATATCATTGAAATTAAGAGAGGGGAAGGCTTAGCCCTCAGAAACTAAATCAGGGAAAGTAATACAATCTTGTAAACATTAGTGCTTTTAGCCATTTCAATTGTTTTCAGAATTTTTCTAGTCTAATATCACTGTCATTCTATATTAAAACCCCACCCTATGATTAGCCCAAAGATATTGCTGTACTTGGCTATAAAATGCAAAGTGTAACAAAACAGTTACACATCTCTCCATTATAATGCAAAACAGGCAGACGTGTAGCGTTGGTAGCCCAAAGATGATATTTTTGAAATAAAACATCAAGCCTGTAGCTAGGTAAGTAATGATTGCTTTTTACTTCCTCCTGGAAGGAGGCTGTGTTAGACTCACCAACAGGGGAAAAAGAAACGCATCCACATAGTGTGCTTTCCACAGCTGTGGAGTAGCTGTCAGTGGCCAGCTGCCAAGGTGCTTCAATCTCAATTGAACAAAACGAGAACAAGTGTGTTCTAAGAAACAATCCTGCAAAAGGATGGCCTCGTATTGAATTCTTTTTCATCTTCAATGATTTTTGTGGCCCATATGAATTTAAAATGGAAAATGAAATATTTATCAACAATCAAAAACAGACATGTCCAACTGCGTTATCTGAATTCAATGCCTCTTTCATCTCGGAGAATAGAAGGCTGCTTTAGGAGAGCATTCACCCTGCTTCAGGAAAGCTTCCTTTCAGGGGATACACCATGAAATTTTAACCCCGTCAGTTCAAAGGACCTTCTCTAGTTTAATTCCCTCTTGAATTGCTTTCAATTCAAGAGGGAATTAAACTCAAGGCACCCACCGTCTTATTCCAGGACATAAAGTTCTTTTTAATTAGTAAAATGTAATCACAATAGCTACCATTGTAAGTCCTATTATATGCCATAGACAGTAATCAGTGATTTACATGCTCTCATTTGTTTTATCTTTTAAAAAAAATGCCTTGCAAAGTAGATGTTAATATTTTCCACTTCACGCATGAGGGAAGTGAGACTTAAATACAGTGAATGAGTTATCAGCTACCAAGGAGGGAAAGCTGTATTTGGACCAAGATTTGTCTGTCTCTTAAATGCTGATGTTGTCCCACTACACTCTTCTGTTTTTTTCCAAAATTTCTCCCTTCTCTTAAGTCCTGCCTATGTGCTTTCAGGCCTCTCCTCATCATGCTCTGCACTGAACACAGGTCCCATTGCATCCTATTGGTCTTGCCACCACCCCATATTTATCACATTTTTATTGTGAAAACATTCAAAATTCTCTATTCTAGCTTGTGAAATGCACAACACACAATCTCTATCCACCGTTACTCTACTGTGCAATTGTGCAGGGGATACACCATGAAACTAGAACTTCTTACTTCTGTCTAACCATAACTTATTTATTACACGCTAGAACTTCTTACTTATTACACTTACTACACACTAGAACTTCTTACTTCTGTCTAACCATAACTTACTTATTAGCCTTTAATCAAACTTTCCTCATGCAGTGCGTCTCCCCATTCTCCACAATCTCTGGTAACAACCATTCCCCTTTCCATTTCTATGAGATCAGCTTTTTCAGACTTCACATGTGAGTGCAATCATGCAGTATTTGTCTTGGGCCTGGCCTGTTTCACTCTACGTAAGAATCTTCAAATCCATTCGTGCTATTGTAAATGGTAGGATTTGATTTTTTTTTATGGTTGAATAGTATTCCATCCTGTGTATGTACCACATTTTCTTTTTTTTTGTTTTAATTTGGTTTTTTTTAGATATACATGACAGTAGAGTGTATTTTGACACATTATACTTATGTGGAGTATAACTTATTCTAATTAGGATCCCATTATTGTGGTTGTACAGGATGTGAATTTTCCCTGGTAGTGTATTCATATATGAACATAGAAAAGTTATCTCTGATTCATTCTACTGTCTTTCCTATTCCCATTCCCCCTTCCTTGTCTTCATTCTCCTTTGTCTAATCCAGTGAACTTCTATTCTTCCTCCATCCCTTATTGTGTGTTAGCATCCACATATCAAAAAGAACTTTTAGCCTGTTTTTTTTTAAGGGGGTGGGGAATTGGCTTATTTCACTTAGCATGATAGTCTCCAGATCCACCCATTTACTGGCAAAAGTCATAATAAAATTTTTATAGCTGATTTATATTCCATTGTGTATATATACCACATTTACTTTATTCATCTGTTGAAGAGCACCTTAGGTTGGTTCCATAGCTTAGCTATTGTAAATCAAGCTGCTAAAAACATCGATGTGTATGTATCACTGTAGTATGCTGTTTTTAAGTAATTGGGGTATATGTCGAGGAGTAGGATAATGGGTCAAATGGTGGTTCCATTCCAAGTTTTCTGAGGATTCTCCATACTCCTTTCCGGAGTGGTTGCACCAATTTGCAGTCTCACCAGCAATGTATGAATGTTCCTTTTCCCCCATTTCCTCACCAACATTTAGTGTTACTTGTATTCTTGATAATTGCCATTCTGACTGGAGTGAGATGGAGTTTTAGTGTAGTTTCAATTTTCATTTTTCTAATACCTAGAGATGTTGAACATTTTTTTATATATTTTTTGACCATTGATGATATTTCTTCTTCTGTGAAATGCCTATTCATTTCCATTGCTCATTTATTAATAGAGTTATTTTGAGGGGTTTTTGGTGTTAAGTTTTTTAAGTTCTTTATATGTCATGGAGATTCACGCTCTATCTGCAGTACAGGTGGTAAAGATTTTCTCCCATTCTGTAGTCTCTCTGTTTATGTTCTTGATTATTTCCTTTGCTATGAGGAAGCTTTTTAGTTTGATCCCATCCCATTGTGAGTTGGGCCCACATTTTCTCCTAGTAAGCACAGGGTCTCTGGTCTAATGCCTAGGTCTTCGGTCCACTTTGCGTTGAGTTTTGTGCATGGTGAGAAGAGATTAATTTTATTCCGCCACATATGGATTTCCAGTTTTTCCCTGCACCATTTGTTGAAGAGGCTATCTTTTCTCCAATGTATGTTTGTGGCACCTTTGTTCAGTATGAGATAACTGTATTTATGTGGGTTGGTCTATGTGTGTTCTATTCTGTACCATTTGTCTTCATGTTTGTTTTGGTGCCAATGCTATTTTTGTTACAATAGCTCTATAGCATAATTTAAGGTCTGGTATGGTCCTGGCATCTGGCAATGGAGTAAAGGTGGATGTGAGGGGGCAGTCCTAACATCTCAATGCCCTTCTTCTCTCTTTTTTTCCCCTCCCATATTGCTTTTGGCCAGCTTCAGATTCCAATGCTTTGTATGATACTATATGACACACCATCTTCTACCTAGATTTTCTAGCCATGGCTGAGTAGTTTCTATAAGACAAAGGAGATCCCTTGTCCCCAGGTTAAGTTTCTACACACCCTAATGATCTCATCCCCCAACATTAAGTCTGGACCTATACACTTTTCTAGTCTGGCTAGTTCTTTTTATTCCTTATTAAATTGACCAGTAATTTCAATCAAACTTTTCCACTGTCATATATAAATTTTAAAAAAAGTTCAATCAAACTAATGAAATTAATTTAAACTAATATCTAGAAGTGAACTGAAAATTACAGCTGTTCTTAAAGCCATCTCACAAATTCATGCACATTTTTTGTTATTGCCAGGTTCAGCCTTATTCCTTTTCTTTCAAAATCTTCCATAAAATCTAGAGAAACAGAATATAGATGAAAAATATGGAGAAGTTTGCTAATTTCCTAATATTATTAGGTTAACCAGATCTATAATTTTCCAAATTCATCATGCCCCATTATCCCCAGTACAATTTTTCTGAATTGAGCTCTATTGGGTGCAGACATGCGCACGAGCGCGCACACACTCACACACACACACACACACACACACACACACACATATGGGTTAGGAATAGGCAGGGTAGAAAATACACAGATACACAGATGGTCATGGCTGTAGTTCTCATAGTTGTTTTCCTCCCTAAAAATACAGATCCAGTAGAGAGGGTAGTGGGGGGCGGTAGAAATATTTATTTATCGTTTATAACCAAAGTTAGGCTATTATCAGCTTGAAAGAGACTGTTATAAGTGAAAGATATTCTATGCAATTCTCATATTAACAAAAATCAGAGAAAGTACACACATATGCACACAGACTAAGAACAAAACACTACAGAAAAAAGTCATCAAACTATAAATGAGGACAGAAAAGGAGTAAGAAAAAAAAGTATCTACAAAACAACCATAAAACAACAAAATGGCAATAGTAAACCCTTATCTATCAATAATTACTTTGACTGTAAGTAGACTAAATGTTTCCATCAGAATACTCAGCATAAATGAAAGGAATAAAAAACAACTCAGCTATATGTTGCCTATAAGATACTCACTTCACATTTAAGGACACACATAGACTGAAAGTGAAGGAATGAAAAAGACATTCTATGCAAATGGAAGATATATGTATATGTATATGTATTACATACCATATATATTAAACCAAATAAACTTTAAGTCAAAACTGGTAAGGAAACAAAAGGACATTCTATAATGACAAAGGGGTCAATCCATAAAGATACAACAGTTATAAATGCACTCAGCAGTACAGCACCTAAATTCATAGAGAAAATATTAACAGATCTTTGACACTGAAGGGAGAGGTAGATTAAAATGAATAATAGGAGATTTCAACACACCACTTTAAATATCAGACAGATTATCCAGACAGAAAACTAATATGAAAGCATTCAGATTGAGCAAAACCTTAGACCAAGTGGACCTAATATAATACATTATATGAGGATATAAAAATCCTCAGAAAACTACTAGAAACTGAATTTAATAATACTTTAAAAAGATTTTCAGCATGATCAAGTGGGATTTATCCATGGAATGCAAAGATGTTTCAATATTTACAGATCCATATATATAATATACCATATTAACAGAATTAAAGAAAAAAAATCACACCTCATCAGATACAAAAAAGCAAGCATTTGACAAAGATAAATATACTTTCATAATAAACACTCAACAAACTAGGCATAGGAAGAATGTGCTTCAACATAATAAAGGCAACACATAATAAGACCATGGCAAATACTATACTCAATAGTGAAATACTGGAAACCTTTCCTCTAAGAACACGTCAAGAATGCCCACTCTTAACACTGTTATTCAATATGGTATTATATGTTTTTGTGAGAGCCACAGAGTAAGAGAAAGAAATTAATAGTATCCAAAGAAAAGAAAAATGTATACCTGTCACTGTTTGCTGATCACATTACCATACATATAGTATATCCTAAAAAAAAAAAACACATGAAAAAATCAGTGGAACTGAAGAACAAATTCAAGAAAGTTGCAGGATACAGATTTGACATATAAAAATCAGTACTTCTCTGAACTAACAATGAACTTTCCAAAAAAAATTTTAGAAAACAATCTCAATTACATTAGTCACAAAAATATAAAATAAAATGCATACAAATAAATTTAACCAAGGTAAAAGAGCTTAATACCAAAAACCATAAAGCCTTAATGAAAGAAATTGAAAAAGGCACAAATAGAAAGGTAGCCCATGTTCATGGATTAGAAGAAGTAATGTTGTTTAAATGTCCATATACTCAAAGAAATACACAATGTCAGTGCAATCTATATCAAAATCCCAATGTCATTTTTCATAAAGGAAAAAAGTCTTAAAATTCACATGGAAATATACAACACACACACACACACACACACACACACACACACACTCAATAACTAAGGCAATATTGAGCAAAAGGAATAAAGCTGGAGGCATCACACTACCTGACTTCAAACTGGGCTACAAGACAATAGTAATTGAAACAGTATGGTAATGGCATAAAAACAGACACATTGACCAATAAAGTGGGTTGGAATGGAATAGAGAGCACAGAAATTAAGTCACATGTCTAAAGTCAGTTGATTTTTTTAAATATTTTTTAAATTTGTAGTTGGACACAATACCTTTATTTGTTTATTTTTATGTGGTGCTGAGGATCAAACCCAGCGCCTCACACATGCTAGGCAAGTGCTCTACCACTGAGCCACAACCCCAGCCCCAAGTCAATTGATTTTTGACAAAGATGTCAAGAACATCCATAGGGAAAAAGAAAATCCCTTCAATAAATGGTATTGGAAAAACTAGATATCTTTATACAAAAGAATGAAATTAGACACATACATCACACCACAGACAAAAATAAACTCAAAATGAATTAAAAGCATAAACTTAAAACCTGAAACTGAAGCACAACTAGAAGAAAACTTAGGAGGAAAACTACACATACTTGATCTAAGCAAAGGTATTTTTAGATTTAACCCCAAAAATATAAGCAACAAAAGCAAAAGATAGACAATTTGGATTATATCAAATTAAATATTTCCACACAACAAAGAGAGTGAAGAGACACCTATTGATTAGG
This sequence comes from Spermophilus citellus, assembly GCF_964194105.1. Taxonomy (NCBI): domain Eukaryota; kingdom Metazoa; phylum Chordata; class Mammalia; order Rodentia; family Sciuridae; genus Spermophilus; species Spermophilus citellus. The sequence goes on from NC_138188.1 coordinate 72,010,673, forward strand.
AGAAAATATTTGCAAGCCATACATCTGACAAGGGATTAGTATACAAAGTATATAAGGAACTCACACAACTTTTCTTTCTATAAAGAAAACAAGTCATATAGTTAAGAAATGAGAAAACTATCCTGAATAGATATTTCTCCAAAGAATAAATGCAAATAGCTAGCTGATACACTTGTAAAATGCTCATCATTTAGTGTTGGAGAAGATAATGCTAAGTGAAGTTAGCCAATTCCAAAAAAACAAATGCCAAATGTTTTCTCTCATATAAGGAGGCTGACTCATAGTTGGGTAGAGAGGGGGAACATGAGAGAAATAGAGCAACTCTAGATAGGGCAGAGGGGTGGGAGGAAAGGGGAGGGGGCAGGGGATTAGCAAGGATGGTGGAATGTGATGGACATCCGAAGTAAATGTATGAAGACTCGAATTGGGTGTCAACATACTTTATATACAAACAGAGATATGAAAATTGGCTCTATATGTGTAATAAGAATTGTAATGCATTCCACTGTCATGTATTTGAGAAATAAAATTAATAAAAAATAAATAAAAGCAGGAAAAAATAAAATGCTCATCATCAGCAATACTAAGGACCTGCAAGTTAAAACCACAATAAGATATCACCTTATACCTTTTAGAATGTGCATTATCAAAAAGAAAAATCATAATAGTGTTAACAAAGCTATTCAGAAAAGGAGCTTTGTACACTGTTGGTGGAAATATAAATTAATATAACCATTATGGAAAGCTGTATGAAATTTCCTCAAGAAAAAAAAAAAACAGAATTAACATAGAATAAAGCTATTCTACTCCTAAAAGAAAATCAGGAGCTGGGGGTGTGGCTCAGTGGTAGAGCACTTGCCTAGCATGTGTGAGGTACTGGGTTCAATTATCCACACCACATATAAATAAATGAACAAAATAAAGGTCTATCAATGTTTTAAAAATATATTTTTTAAAAAAGATAGAAAAATCAGCATATTGAAGAGATGTCTACACACTCACGTTCATTCCAGCACTAACAATATCAAGTTATGGAATCACCCTGTGTATATCAATGAATAGATGGATGAAGAAAATGGGGTATGGGTACAAAATGGAATACTACTCAGCATTAAAAAAATGAAGACTTTCTGTCATTTACAAAAAAAAAATGTGGCATTAGAGAACATTATGTTAGGTGAAATAAAACAAACACAGAAAGATTAATACCCATACCACGCTCACGCTTAAATGTGGAATCATAGTGGTTACCAGAGATGGGAAGGCAGGGGAGGAAAGGGGAAAATGGAATCAAAGAATACAAAGCCACAGTTAGATAAAAGATATATTTTTGATTTTCTTCAATCTATTGCACAGCATAGCCAATACAGCTAATAATTGAGTACTGACATTTTAATATCACAAAGAGTATATCCCTAATGTCATCATACATAAATGTCCAAATATTTGAGAAGGTTAATTAATTTGACATAATTATTCAACATTGTATTCAAAAATCGTAAGATCACTTCATACCCCATAAATATACACAACTATAGTTGGTCAATATATAATTTTAAAAAATAAAACCATCCAGGTACATCTAGTTAATGATAATTAATGAACATACAAAGATGAATAAATCCAAACATTTGAGTGAAGAAAGAAAGAAAGAGAGAAAGAGGAAAAAAGAATATAAAGATCCATTTTCATTATTTTCCCACCATTGTCTTAGGTTCAGCATTTGTATATGGGTACATTGGTCACACCAATTTCCATTAAAACAAAGCCACTTTTCTTAAGCATTTTATTATTCTTAACAGCTGCACTCTATTCAAGAAAGTATCCTATTTCAACATACCCTTAATAAGTATTAAGAAATATGCCCTGTCTGTGCCTATTTTCTGAATAATCATTCTGATCTCAAGGAAAGAGTTGTATAGTTCCTATTGTAAAGTATGAAAACTGAATCAAAGAATGTTACTGCCCAGGTCTATTTCCCAATGCACTACTTCCCCTCAGTCTCCTGCTTCCCAATCCATTGATCCCTTTTATGACTTTGCTCTTTGGGCCTATGTATGTTTTGCCGTGGTGCTGGTAAGGAGGAGATTTTCTTTTATTCTTAATCACATTGCTAATGAGCTAGGATCACTTGCCTTACATGCCACAGGCAGTAGTTACATAGAATTACAATTCTTCCAACCAGGTGGTGCTATATGTTTTTAAAATCCAAAGCAAACATCATAACGTGCACAGCCAGTGGGCTTCTCTTTGTTGGCAACAAAAAAAAAAGAAGTCCGTTTCTCTCCAAGGGTAGCAGCCTCTTTCCCTTTCTTCAGCACAGGACACACGCCAATCAAAAGTCAGCAGTACTATTTATGGAAATCGTTTGTGATTGCACTTGGACCTCAGGCAGGCAGTGTTGCCTGGCTCCATTCACCACCTCCAGGATCCTGTCAGCCAGGAGCACTCACATCAGATGCAGTAAGACTCTGTTTTTTATTGTCCTAATGCTATCTTATCACTATTGCTGTAATAAAGAGTTTTATTTCAGAACCAAATAATTATTTGTTAGGAGATGTTGAAGCTAGAAAATTGCTTTGCACCTCAAGGAGCAGAGAGAAGGCAAAAAAAAAAAAAAAAATCTGATCTCTTGCTGCACCATTGATTCCTGGAGGTAGAAAAGACCAGATAAGAATTAAAACCACCTTCCATCCAGAGAGTTGTTCAAATGGGTTTTGATTAAGCACAAAATCTTTTCAGACAGGTTGCTAAAATAATAGTCCCATTTTTTTAGGTCAAGAAAGAAGTTAGATAAATTGAAACCTAAGACCAAATATTTAAATGAAGAGGCCTATATTTGTAATATTTGTATCTGCTCTGAATTCAGAAAGAAAGAAAAGAAAAGTCACCGTGACTACTCACATTTTTAATAGTTTGCTGGATTTTTCTACTTGAGTTCAATCATTCATCATTCAACCAGTAATTTTTTAGTTGCCGTCTATGTACCAGACTCTCTGGTGGTATTAGGGAGTTCCTAGTCCTCTGAAGAAGAAGACAGGTCATCCAAACACAGCGCAATGAATATTTTGATGGAGGTTTAATCAGGATTTTACTGGATCTCACAGAAGGGATACCTAACCCTGGCAAGGAAGTAGAAGCAGAAAAGGTTTTCTTAGGGCTCCTGAATTGAATCTTGAAAGACATGCAGAAACTTACTAGCAAAGATTGAAGGTAAGGTACAGAAAACAGCACAGAGAACAGAGAATAGAGTACTGGAACGTTTTTCAAATATTTCAGGATAACCAACAAAGCCACATGCAGTACCCTAGATATTCTGCAATTCTGTTGTTCACATTTTAAAATGGCTTTTCTGTCTCTCCTGAACCTAAGCCTTCCATTCTTTTTGAATTTACACCTAGTCTCAAGCTTTGGGTTCCCCTTTAATTTTTCCTTTTGCCTCATCTTCCCATTCAGTCAGTAAATTCTACCTCATCCAATAGTGGAGTTTGTTGTTTGGTTTTGGTTTCTTTTGTTTGTTTGTACATATCCTGGATTGAACCCAGGGGAACATAACCATAAAGCCACATCCACAGCCCTTTTTTAAAACATTTTGTTTTGAGACAAGGTCTTGCTAATTTACTTAGAGCCTCACTAAGTTGTTGAGCTGGCTTTGAACTTACAATCCTCTTGCCTTAGCCTCTCCAGCTGCTAGGATCACAGGCATGCACCACCACACCTGGCAATCATGTGTTTTTAATTTCTTCCCTTATCCAATTGCCAATACATTGACCCAAGCCCTTTTTACTTTATTTCTAAACTCTGGCAAAGTTAGCTGTCTGTTCTCTGTTCCACCAACTCCTTCTGCTATCTTTAGATTTTTGTTTTGTTTTGTTTTGTTTTGTTCTGTTTTTTTGTTTGTTTGTTTTTTGGTGGTGGAGTAGAATTTTTTTCAGGCTTTTTGCTTTCTTTTTAATTTTAATTTTTAGTTATACATGACAGTAGAATATAATTTAATATATTTATTCATACATGGAATATATTTTATTCACTTAGGACCCTACTTTTGTGGATGTACATGATGGTGGGATTCACTGTGATGTTTTTATACGTATACATAGGAAGTTATGTCAGATTCATTCCACTGTGTTTCCTATTCCCATCCTCCCTCCCTTCCCTTTATTCCCCTTTGTCTAATCCAGTGAACTTCTATTCTTCCACCCCACCTTATTGTGTGTTAGCATCTGCATATCAGAGAGAACATCCGGCCTTAGGTTTCTTGGAATTGGCTTATTTCACCTAGCATGATAATCTACATATTTGTCCATTTACTGGCAAATGCCATAATTTCATTCTTCTCTATGGTTACTATTCCATTGTGCGTATGTACCACATTTTCTTTGGCCTTTCATCTGTTGGGGGAACCCACATTGGTTCCCCAGCTTAGCTATTGTGAATTGAGCTGCTAGTAACATTGATGTATGTGGTTGCATTACTATAGTATGCTGACTTTAAGTCCTTTGGATATATACCAAGGAGTAGGATAACTGGGTCAAACAGTGGTGAACTTGATGATGAGTTTCTTAAACTCCATCTGTTAATCTGCAGCATAAAACCCATCATTCTGGCAAAGCAGGCAAATGAATATTAATCTGGCCCACTCAGCTTGTATATTCATAGCTCCCGTTATGATCTACATGACCCCCCTTAGTTGAGCATCCCAGCGCATTCGTTCTGTTTGCCCACCCTGCTATCTTAGTAGCTACCATAAACCATGTTTAAAGCTCAACAACTGAATCTTCCATATACATAAACAGCCTCACTCATCCTCGTGTGTAGCCTAACCAAATCAAACTAGGTTACTTCTCCAGTCTAACAGTGGCTATGATTTGATGATTTAAAATAGTTTTAGTAGCTGGGCATGGTGGCACATGCCTATAATCCCAGCATCTCTGAAGGCTGAGGCAGGAGGATCACAAGTTCAAAGCCAGGCTCAGCAACTTAAGGAAGCCCTAAGCAGTTTAGCAAGACACTGTCTCAAAATAAAAAGAATTTTAAAAGGGATGGAGGATATGGCTCAGTGTTTAAACACCCCTGTGTTTAATCGCCAGTACCATAAATAAAAAAACAAACAAACAAATAGTTAGTGAAGACAGGAAAAGAAATGCTTATTTAGAACCTGCATTTATACCAAATCACTTAAAGATCAATGAGCTGAGTGTTTTTTGGCCAACAAGGAAATTCAGGTTAAAAGAGGCCAAGATCACACAGCTAATATATGTGAACCCAAGTCAAGATTACTCCAAAGCCTTTGATCTTTTACATATATCATGACCTGCCATTTCTAAATTAATTTTCCTTGTGATAATCATGATCATTTTTACCAACAATCTATCACTTACTGTGTAGCAAACTGTGTACTAATATTTTAGATGATCTAAGAACTGTCCAATACAAGTTATAGAAGAGACCTTCCAGAGAATTAAGAAATGGTAATATTCAAACAGATAATAACTCAGAATATTCTAGAATTATTGATACACATGAACCCTCAAATACAGGAAGCATCACGAGTCTAAGGAGACTATAAAAATAAATTCACCTGCCAAATTAAAGTGAAAACATAAGACAAAATGTTTAATGTATCTTAATTTATCTTAGCCTCCATGTTTTCTCTTTTCAAATCCATGGACCCCTGAAAGTGACAGTATCAGTCATTTATGGATAGCTGGGAATTGATTAGCTAGTTCATTTCTGCCTAGAACATCTGGAAGAGAATATTCTAGAGTTTTACTGGAAGGAGAATCACGTTGGAGCATTGACTCAGAAAGTTTCAGAGCATTTGGAAGTAAGGACTTCCAGATATAAAAGAAAAAGACAGAGTGAGGGTTCCTGTCACTGAAAAAGGAAAAGGGAAACTCAGAGGATAGAGATAAACACAGTAAGACATAGGGTAACATATTATCTTGCCTCAAATTTGACTTCAGGCCAATCTTCCCTGGTGGTAAATAGAAATTTTTAGAAAATTATCCTATGTTCCACTTACTTCTAAAGGTCCCTACAACAAATTGGGCTTATCCTGTCACAAATGACAACTGGAAAAATCATAAAGCAATAATATTACATAATAGGGAAGGCACCAGAGAGCTGAGTTTCAACCCTACTTCCAAAGTGCTCTGACTGTGTAATCTTGGAAATAGCTCCAGCCTCAGCAACACTTGTAAAAACATGTAAAGTATATTCTGTTATATGATATAGAAGTGAAGTGTCTGCTAGGTCTTGCGTAATTAAGTACAGTAATGAGCCTTCTAAGCAAAACCTTAGTCTTATGGGGCGACCCTTCGAAAGTATTTAAACAGAAATTCCCATCCTCGGAAGCGAACAACTATCAAGCTCATAACCTAGAACCCAAAGGAGACTCCAGAGTTACCAAGCCACCCCTGAGATGGGTGACAGCACCATTCTCAGTTTGAAAGATCCAATCCAAATGCTTTCTGTTCACAGGTGGACCACATTTGTGCTTCTCTCTCTTTCTCTGCTTCTTTCAAAAAGCACTAGAGCGTATAATTACTTGATTTTCACGAAAATGGCCAATTGTCTCAAATAACAGGGAGATGAGGCAAATTTAATTCTGAGAGCACAGTTTCTATGACTGTCATCAGAAATATATCCATTTGACTGACTTTGATTCTAATGAGCACTTTTTAAAAAGCTAAGGTCATCTGATTTGTTTATTTTAAAAAATTCTCCTTACCGACAAGCCTAGTACTCTATTGTGTCTTAGAGTTGTCCTGAGCCGCAGTGTTGGGACAGAATCAGGCCAGCCACAGTGAGAATGATTCAGGCTAATGGATGGTCTTGCATGTTTCCTTAGGACTGAAAGATGTCATTGCTTATTCTAAGTCACAAATGAAGTAGACAAGGGCAATATTTAGGAAATGCTTTCACGGCAATCATGTTGAAGGTCTCCGGGCTGTGGATGGTTAATAAATCCGCTGAGCCGACATCTGCATAAGGTAAAATACTGAGAGATGAATCAGCTTCTCTACAGTTCAGATCCTCTAGCTACAGAAATATTCTAATGCCAACACTTAAGCTATTAGAAATAGTGAAATAAATCCTTACTCTAAAAGGAATCTTGGTGACACTGTATATAATTTGTTGACACCAAATAGCATTAGGCCTTCCCTAGGCATTTATTTTTTATTCTCCAGTGTCTCATATTACCCTGGAAGAAAATATTAACAACTGAAAAACTTCATCGGTTCCTGACCTTGAAAAATTCTAGTTATATGGTTTTGTCTTTAAAGATGGGGATTAAAAAGTACTAACTCTAGAGACAGGCACCCCTGGGTTCAAAGCACAGTTCTGCCTCTGTTATTAGCTACATAATATGACAAAAGTTCCTTGATTTCAGTAAATATGATATCATGTGCATAAAATGGGCCTAATTGTGCCATCTCACAGGGTTGTTGGGAGCATAACACTGTGGTTTAGGTCATGGTCTAAACCATGGAGCTGGTCTGTCTCAATTTCATCCCTGTTTACCCCATAGTGATGTGTGACGTCAGACAGATTACACAAATCTCATATGCTCCAATGCTGTCGTTTTTAAAATAAGCCTCTGAAGACTGACGTATTATTAAGATGGGGAATATAATTAAGTCTATCCAATTTGGCAAATAAAATTATAAGACATTCAATTAAATTTGAATTCCAGGAGAGAAAAAGAAGCAAGTTAGTCCCATACTAACACTAAAATTATTTGTTTTCATCAGAATTCCACATTTAACTTGGTATCTTGTATTTTACTTATCTACTTTTCACAGTCTAACTACAGTGCATATTATTGCATAAGACTTATTTCACTAATATTCACCATAAAATTAACTGGGCCACAAAGAAGATATTCCTTGCTCAGTAAGATATAAAGTTGTATAGAAGAATTGACTTTCTCAAAGAAAAGAGATAAACAGAGACTAGATATATGGAAGATACACAAGATAGTTTAGTTTTAACTGCTAATATTGATGGAAATAATGTAAATAGTAATGAGAATGACAATTCCATCTTATACACTTAGGAAAATGTTAGTACATACTGAATAATCAATATATACGAGCTAGTATTTAGATCCACGACTTACCAGACACTAATTGCTCAATAAATAGGAAGCATTGATAGAATTTCACATTTGCTATAGCTCTCTTTTAGTCTTGCTGCCAGGAGCCCCAGAGCTTGATCTAAATATAAGTTTCAAATAAAATTTGTCTCAATAACACTGTCTCTCCATTCGCCTTGGAACAATCAGGCTTCGTTCCTACACTTACTTATTCAATGAATGCTAAGTATATTCATTAGACTGTTGCCACATGTTGATCACAGCAGCAGTGTCTGAAACCATGGAAAGGCTTATAGTGTAGGGTTGGGAGCATTCCCATCAAAAGCAGGAAGTTACCATGGCCACCTCCATCCTCAAACCATTAAGAGAAAATAAGAAGCTAAAGATAAATTACTCTGTACTCTGCCAGGTACCTGCTACCTGTTTAGAAAATGGAATTGCCATTCTTATTACTATTTTCATTATTTTTTGTCAATCTTAGCAGATAAAACTAAACCACCTTGACCTGCTCTCGTTTTACCTGTGTTTTTTTAAGAATACCAATTTTTCCAGGCAGTTCTGTATCTTACTGAGCAAGAAGTAACTTCTTTGTGACATACTTACTTTTGTTTAACAAATGTTGGTTAAATAAATAATATTACAAGAGGCTATGTGTTGTAGGGAGATTCAGAGAGTAATAAAAACTCATTTTACATTGCTGAAAATGATTCTGAGTATCTAAAGAAGCACTGAAAATTATAGTATTTCACAAAACATTTTATTGATGGATGCCATCAGCATACTTTTAACTTCATTGGGTATCCAGAGACTGATTGCATCTTTATTAAGTAAAATGTTTACAAGTTTTGCAAGTTTCTCCTACTATGAAATTACTAAAGTAGGCAGAACACAAGAATTTTATTCCACATAATCTGTGATCTTCATCTGTGCAGAAATTTCCAAACGAATGAGACAGATGAAATACTGTACAGCAATATTGTCCGCAAGTGCAGAAAGTGGGAAATTCTTGAGAAAACTTAAAATTCAGACACTTGTTTATATTTCACGTAGTTACACAGCTGTCATCGCATAGTCACACAGGTAACATTCATTGAAATGTCCATAGGCACACAGCTAATAAGCACCAGAGTCTGGCTTCTGAACTCCAAGAGCAAGCAGATGCCTTTGAGTTTCATGGCTTACAGAATCTGTTACCATGGAGTGACAGAGATGGGAATTTCCCATATAGTAACACTCTCAGGCCTACTAACCATTTCCACGTTACCATCCTCCTGGAGAACAGAGCTGTTAAAATTGTCATTGGAGTAACTGGTTGAAAACTTTAAGCATTTCTTCCAATCTCAGGCAATAGCATCTGGATCTCAACACTGTTGGACTCGGAGTTTTCAGAGTGAGAAAAATGAAGTGCTTTATACACTGGGGTGGATGTTGAAACACATTCCAGAAAGCCTGACAACATTGACGAGCTATTCTGGTCAACCAAGGAAAGGCAATAACCTATCTCAAATAAGTTTGAGGAAATGCTTAAACTAGTAGATTTAATACAGAAAAAGTTCAACTTTATTGTGGGCGCAGGACTTTGCTCAAGGGATGATCACCACATCACTCGAGTGTTTCTCCTGCTGGATAGGTTGGCAAGAAAAGCCACTTCTGATACAGGTGACTGGGAACATGGAAAGTGAGGGGGCAGGGTGCTGTTAGGCCATCCTAGGAGGGGTCAAAAGGCCAACAAGGGCCCTCCCGTAAGGATCACAGAAGATTGTGGTTCTCCAATCCACTTATGTTGTCCTCAGGTCTTTATTAAAGCATGTCTCAACAGAGTGCCCCTCTTGGAGAATAAAATGAATGAAGAGCTATCGCAGCAGTAGAGGGACCTGATGGATGGAGAGCCCCAGCTCAGGTACCTAGAGAGAGAGAGACAGCATCCAAGACAGGCCCGTGGAACATGTCAGTGCTTCCAGTAATTTTCAGAAGTATTCAGACAAGATCAGACCACTTGTGATCTTGCAGAAAAAGGGTCTTGGTATGTGAGAAGACAAAGACCTTGTCCTCCCCTCTTCCACCCTTATCCCACAAGAACAGGAGACTCTGGGGAATGCCTGGGCTGTCTCTGGTTTATCTCCCAAAACCATTTCACCAAGAAAACATTTACATTAAAATAAGATCCTTATAAATTTCACCTTCTCTCTATTCCGCTCACAAACTTAATCACTCCTGCTGTTTCTAAATTGCCACTTTTGTTCAGTTACACGGTCAGAGAGGACTTCACTCTGCTATGCCTTCATTTATTCTGATCTGATTGTTGGGATTGTTTCCAATCAATGTGCTCCATGTTTTGTTTTGTCTTTTTTTTTTTTTTTTCTTTTTCCAGTCGGGAGGGCAGTAGGAAAAGCAGGAAGGAGCAGGTGCTTGAGGAGAAGTCCCAAATGTATTCAAACTGAAACTAAAATCAAGTAAAATATGCACTCCCAGATTTTTGCATTTTTAATACTTCCATTCAAGAGAAGAGTGATGTTTTTGTTATGCCATTTGCTTGGGCTCCTTTCACTACTTGTCTTGCATAACAAGTTGTCTCACTTCCTTCTTCTTCTCCTCCCACAGAAGTCCTACAGTCTGTTTAGTGGTCCTCCAGGATCCTGTATCATACACCATGTTGCCTTCCCCGCCAGCCTCTGAGTAATCATCGCTAGATTAATTGCCCAGGCTACAGATGTTTCACTAATTATCTTTTCATCATAGCGATATGCAATCCCACTTGTGTCCCTCCAAACCCTCACTCATTATAATAATAAACATCCCATTCCTTTTCTACAGTATTTCCATTCTGCAGGACTCCAGAGTGCTCAAGACAAACAGGAGTTGTTTCCTACCTATCTCCCCTGGAAGTAGTTAGACATTCCCGATGCTAACCAATGCTTTGCAAATTTAAAGAGTTGAAGAGCCAGAAGTGAGAAGAACTTCATTTGCTCAAAACCTCAAGAGACTACTATGTTAGCAAGAGTAACCAATTGCCCAGAGATTGGCTTTACTTAACTAAGGGACACTGACAGTAAGCACCATTTCAATGTTGTTTCAAGGGCCTCCAAGGCACAAGTTGCTTTGTGTAAAACATCCTACAAGACATATAACTTTTAAATAAACTCTTCCCTGACCCCCGCCACTTAGAGATGGATTGTACATGATTAAACTTGTATAGTAATAGATAAACAGATGTGACTAGGCTGTCCACAGAAGGATGACATGAGTCAGGGGGATCATATGACATTGAATGGATAGCTTCCTCGTTCCTTCTTATGTCTCCCATTTATTTTTTTTATTTTTATTTTTTTTTTACATTTAAAGAAACGAAAGTTTATTATTTTCAAACTGTATAGCTTATAACCAATATGTAAATGAACACTGATATGCAAAATAATGTCAGTTGATAAAAACAATGACAATTACAGTAGGCTTACATCAAACATGATCATGTAACCGCAGAAATCTTTAAACACAAAAATTTAATTATTAGAACCAGAAGTTGAGGGCATATTAAAGGTATCCTTAATATTATGAGGCCTAGGTGTCAAAAAAAAATACCAATTCTTGAATGGATTCTACTCTGGAACTGTTTCCTGACTACTTTTTGTTGCATCTCTTTCAGTGTGGAATGAAACCTTTGAAATTCAGGTGTGGCATCCACAAAGTCAAGAAGGTAGCCCAAACTCTCTCTCACAGCAGATAACTTAAATTCAGTAGCCTGCTTCTCAATTCCTTCTCTTTGGGCAACTCCCTTTGTAATTCTACCTTTAGTTTTTGGAGGACAACCCTTTTCTTCATCAACTCCATTTAACCACACCTTATCATCATCTACCTTAGTTTTTAACTCACCACATTTTTCAAGAATCTCTCTGTAATCTCTACTTTGTAAGCCTTGGAGAGCATAGTCAGGTTCCTTTTTGTAAAGAAGATTTTCCCAGGCATTTACTATGGTTATTTGCTTTACTTCATCCCAACTTCTTGCCCAGTTAAAAACTGCATTTTTTATATTGTAGATTTTAATCTTGGAAATCCCGTTTTCCCCTTTATCTTGTTCATCTTCACTTTCTTCAAAATATGTCTCCCATTTATAAGAGAGTTTTCTTACTTGTTCTTTCTACGTTACTAAGTATCATGAGGTTTCCACATTAGAGCTCAACTCTGACTCACTTCCTCTCTGGGTCTCAAGATACTCTGTGCTCTCTTCCTGCCTTTTCACAATCTGCTCCATTTGTCTTACCGCCCCTAGAGGCCTGCACATCCTTCAGTGCTCATTATAAATCATCACTGGTCTTTTCCTCAGCTTCCATTGTGCAGGGATCCAGGAACATAAAAACTGGAACAGTCCCTGCCCTCGAGGAGCCTGTGATGTAGGTGGTTAGGGAAAGAAGACAGGTAAGAAGGTAGCATTGTCAAATATGCAATCAGAATATAACCAAAGCACTGCAGTCCTCTAACAGACTAACAGTGTGACTCCGATTTTTATGCCATCCCTTGAGAAATTACCTAATCCCAAAGTGTTTGTAGGATGAGAAACTCCTTGAAGTGTACTTTCCAACATACTTTGTTATTTACTTATTTGTGTTTCTTCCTGCCTGTTTGCTCCCAAAAGCATGCAAATTCTGTGAAGACAGGGAATTTTGTCGTTCACTGGGGAATGTCAGGAGTGGTACTGGTACCTCGTTCATGGTAGATAACTATTGGCTGAATGAATGAATGCCTTACCTTTTATATTTAATATATTCTGTCTCAGTAAAACTGTACTTCAGAATTCACCACAGAAAATTCTCCCCAACCCCAGTCTTCAGAAGCCTCTCTGTACTGAATCACTGTGATAAATCTCTTTTATCCTCTCCTCGAGGTGATGGAGAGCTGCAGGGAAGACTTCTGCAGCTTTTCCAGAATTGCTGCTTCCAAACACTTGATTGATACCTGTGGAACAGAGCAGATGATATCATTATAATTTCTTGATGTTTACTTTTGTGTCGACTTCCCCGCTAGAATGTCAGAAGTCTCCGATGCCTTCTAATATCCAAACTTTGCTTTTTAAAAACTAAAATTTCTCAACAGCAATTTGTTGAACAAAATGAATGAACCAATCAGCTATATTCATAAGGGGACAAAATTTTAAGACCTGGGGTCTCTCGCAGTCTTAAATCACTGCCTGTTGACCTAATTAGGCAGATTTCTTTGAAGAACTTTGACTATAAGCTTCATACACTTAAAACAGAAATTATATTGTTTTTAGTAATTCCTAGTCTTGATCTGCTTCACCACTAGGCATTTTTCTAGGTGGAATTAAATAGAAAGCTGATGAAACATTTGCTTTTTTAATATAATTTCTTTGAAAAATAGAATTTAGAAAACTCAATCTACATACAACTCAGCACACAAGACTCTTGGCATTTACCCGTACTGTAAAAGATGGATGTGTGAATGTGCGCATCTATCTCTCTGTGTATATATAGATATATTTTTTAAATGTCACGTCAATTACAAATGAATAAAAGGCATCTCATAGTCCGTGAGGTCTCAGGGATTTATTGGATTGATATTAAGAGGCAATGTTCCATAACATGAGAATTCTTCCTGACTCTTTCAAGTCACAAATCAAACAAGAAAATCAAGCAGCATCTTCACTGAGCCTGACTGGCTATTTCAAGGGCTCAATGTCAGCAGTCCTTTCCTTAATCAAACAGAAAGGAGTCACAGATGGTTTTAATTAAATATATATATTTCTATAAAAGAAATGCAAAGCAAGTTAGCAATTGAGACCCAGCAAGAGAGGACTATCTAAACAACACCAAACAATGAAACTCCAGATGACTAGGGGAGAATTTTTAAAACCCACATCCACTGGTTACCAAATATCAATTAATTAATACAACTTGATACTTGAGGCAATAAATCAGGACTTAACAATGCAAGTTAGAAATCAGTAGGGTGCAACACACAGAGCAGATGCTAAAATTGAGTATGAATTTTAATGAAAGCACTTTTTAAACACCTTTGCTTTGCACTTAATCTGATGAATTCCTCTCTGGTAGATTGCCTTTTATCTTTGAAATTCTTCACCTCTCCTTCTATCCTCATTTCTTTAACAATGATTTTGCACATCCTCCTGCTAAAGAGAGTATATTTCTCTGAACCACTAACATCGGGCATGGCCAGATGACTTGGTTTGCTCAGAAGAATGTGGACATCAGTGGCTCTGTCCCTGTCCTGAACCTAGGCTGGAAGAGGGCCTTCTGTACTTCTAGTCAGTCACCCTTCCTCCACTTCTCCCATCACAGGCCTTGACTTTCCTGCTGGACATTAGAGGATAAGAAATACACAGAGCTGATTCTGCCCTGATCAACTGTTTGGAGTCAAGCCCTGATCACAAAGCCCAGCTAATCTACAGTTGTGGAACAAGGAATAAAATGATGGGAACTGTGACTTTTATCCTTGATCCTAACTGCAAAGGTGTTTAATAACCTTATTTAAATTATTTTTGTTTTCTGCAACTGCATTCCTTGTCTGAAACGGTGAAGGAAGTGCAGCCATGCACAAGTGCACAGGGTTGAAAGAACCACAGCTCCTGTGGATGAAAGGGATGCCAGAATCTGGGATAAGTGAAAGCATGAATCCACCTTTGATTTTTGATAAATATGCTTTAAAAGAAAAAGTATGATTTTGTGGACCCAATTTGGTGTATTAATGAATTTTGTCTATTATTTATAATCTGCCATACCAAATAATTATTGAGAATTCTTAGTTCTTTCTGAAAAAAAGGCATTCATTTATTTTCATAATTGTACTGCTAAGAAAAAATATATTAGACAAATTTAGTGGCAACAGGACAAAATTCCTATATAGTAATTGTCTTAGTCTGTTCAGTTTGCTCTTGAAAATACCACACACAGGTTGCTTGTAAACAAAAGAAAGTGATTTATCAGAGTTTGGGAAACTGGCAGGTCTAAGATCTAGGTGCTCACAGACACACTGTCATAGATGGTGACTTTTAGCAGCATCTTCACATAGTCAAAGAGGAAACTCTAACCTCTTTAGCCTAATCCCATTCATAAGGCTCCACCCCCATGACTTAATCACCTCCAAAGGGCTGCACCTCCTCATACCATGGCACCAGGGAGTAGGCTACAACACATGAATTTTGATCGGACATAAACACTCAAACCGTAGTGTAACTGACATGGAAATGTTTGTCAGTCTCAACAACCAAGATGATTTGTTTTATAACCAGACAAAGGACAAAGTACAAAGTCTTCTTCCTCTCAACAGAGTAGCACTGCATAAGTATCTCCATCAAGTGTGCACCTTCACAGAGATGAGAAGAGGAAACTGAATAGACTGACAAAACCCAGAAGTGACTGGCATTAGCCTGGGTTTTATAAATGCAGTTTCTCCCATGAAGCCAAACAGTCCTTAACACAGAAATTAACTTCAATAATAAGAAGATAAAGTATTTTCATACACGTAAGTGCTTATAAAGTCCTTACCCTTTATATAAACACTGAGTACCTTCTATATGCAAAGTACCATGCTGGGTACTCGCAGGATATAATACTGACAGAGGCACCACCCTTAATTGAATCTAGTTCAAACAAAGATACAAAGATGTGATCACTTAATCTGTCAAGACACTCTAATGTCCAACATAGCCCCTCTCTCTCTCTCTCTCTCTCTCTCTCTCTCTCTCTCTCTCTCTCTCTCTCTCTTTCTCTCTCTCTCCCTATCTAAGCTCTGTTTATACTTCAGAATACATGTCAGGTATTACTTCTTTCTGTGAATCCACTCCACCCCTCCTAAGTTCTTGGCACATGTATGGAGAGTGTGCTAAGGCACAGAACATGCTTTCCCCTCACCAAAAGTCCAAATATGGAGGAAGGAAAAAAGTAAAAAAAAAAACTTCTGCTATTGGCTAGAACATTTGGGGTAAAGCATTAGAGTGCAGTGAAAATTAAACAGAGAAAACATGGAACATGGAAATTCCAAATGGCCTAGTAAAGAAAAGAATAAAATATATTGCATTTGACTGTCCCATTGCCCTAGTCTGGACCAGTTTGAATTAAAAAAAAAAAAAAGTCCTCCCATGATAAGGAAAAGGTAAATGGGAGGTCTTCAACATCCCTCATTGACACCATGAACACCTGAAATCATTGCTTCTGGGAAATCCTGCAGCCTTCTTAGGCCCTGAAATTAGTCGGAACTGGCAAGGAGCATGCATTCAACGTTGTACTACCCCAGAGAGGAATGCAGTTCACATAATACTCTCCTCCATCAGACAACTGTGGCATGGGCCTATTTACAGAACAAATTCAACCAGGCCCCACCCCTGTTACTGAGCATAGCATACTCTCCCAAGCCACTAGCTGTATCTCCACACCAGCCACAGAAACGTCTAATTGTACAACATGCCTTATGGATGCCTTGCCCCCTCTTTTATGCAAGCTATAGCATACCACCTAGATCACTAGAGTGACCATACCCCACACAGCCTTCACAGACTGACACGCACCCTAAGATGTTGCATTTCATCCAATATCCATAGAACACACATTCTTCTCATCAGCACATGGAAGATTATCTGGGACAGACCATGTGTTATGCCATAAAACAAGCCAAAGCAAATTAAAAAATAAAATAAAAATCATATCATGTATCTTCTTTGAACACAATATAATAATATAAATTAAATATAAGAAAGAACTGTGGAATTGTAAAGGCTATCGATGCTAAGTCCCAGGGCAACATCATTCTAAATGGAGAAAAATTGAAAGCATTCCCTCTAAAAACTGGAACAAGACAGGGATGCCCTCTATCACCACTTCTATTTAACATAGTTCTTGAAACTCAACCCAGAGCAGTCACACAGATGAAAAAATTAAAGGGATATGGATAGTAAAAGAAGAACTTAAATTATCACTATTTGCATAGGACATGATTTTATATCTAGAAGACCCAAAACATTCCACCAGAAATCTCCTAGAACTAATAAATGAATTCAGCAAAGTAGCTGAATATAAAATCAGCACATAAATCAAAGGCATTTCTGTACACCTGTGACAAATCCTCTGAAACAGAAACTAGGAAAACCACCCCACTTACCATAGCCTCAAAAAAATAAAATAAAATACTTAGGAAAAAAAAATTAATAAAAGAAGTGAAAGACCTCTACAATAAAAACTACAACATGCTAAAGAAAGAAATTAAAGAAAACCTTAGAAGATGCAAAGATCTACCTTGTTCTGGATAGACAGAATTAATATCATCAAAATGATCATACTACCAAAAGCATTATACAGATTCAATGCAATCCCAATCAAAATCCCAATGACATTCCTCATAGAAAGAAAAAAAGCAATCATAAAATTCACCTGGAAAAATAAGAGACTCAGAATAGCCAAAAAAAAAAAAAAATCCTTAGCAAAAAGAGTGAAGCTGGTGGCATTACTATTCCAGAATTTAAATTATACTACAGAGTAATAGTAACAAAAAAGCATGGTATTGGCACCACAATAGACTGGTAGACCAATGGTACAGAATAGACGACACAGAAACTAACCCACATAACTACAGTTATATTAGATAAAGGCACCAAAATCATACATTGGAAAAAAGACAGCATCTTCAACAAATGGTGCTGGGAAAACTGGAAATCCACATGTAACAAAATGAAATTAAACCTCTCTCACAATGCACAAAACTCAACTCAAAGTGGATCAAGAACCTAGAAATTAAACCAGAGAACTTGCACCTAATGGAAGAAAAAGTAGGCCTAAATTTCCATCATGTCAGATTAGGCCCCAACTTCCTGAATAAGACTCCTATATCACAAGAATTAAAATCAAGAATAAATGAATGGGATGGATTCAAACTAAAAAGCTTCTTCTTGGCAAAAAAAAAAAAAAAATCAGTGAGGTTAATAGAGAGCCTACAGAATGGGAAAAAAATCTTGACCACAAGCACATCAGATAGAGCATTAATCTCTAGGATATATAAAGCACTCAAAAACTTTAATACCAAAAAAAACAAGTAACCCAACCAATAAATGGGCCAAGGAACTGAATAGACACTTCTCAGAAGAGGATATACAATGA
Source organism: Spermophilus citellus (assembly GCF_964194105.1). Classification (NCBI taxonomy): domain Eukaryota; kingdom Metazoa; phylum Chordata; class Mammalia; order Rodentia; family Sciuridae; genus Spermophilus; species Spermophilus citellus. The sequence goes on from NC_138188.1 coordinate 72,028,892, forward strand.
ATCAACAAATACATGAAAAAATGTTCAATATCTCTAGCAATTAGAGAAATGCAAATCAAAACTACTCTAAGATTTCATCTCACTCCAGTCAGAATGGCAGCTATTAAGAATACAAACAACAATAAGTTTTGGCAAGAGTGTGGGGTAAAATACACACTCATACATTGCTGGTAGGACTGCAAATTGGTACAGCCAATATGGAAAACAGAAAACAATGTGGAAAACAGGAGATTCCTTGGAAAACATTTTGAATGGAACCTCCATTTGATTCAGTTTTTCTACTCTTTAGTTTATACCCAAAAGACTTAAACATACTACAGGGACACAGTCATATCAATGTTTATAGCAGCACAATTCACAATACCTAAATTGTAGAACCAACCCAGGTGCTCTTCAGTAGATGAATGGATAGGAAAACTTTGGTATATATACACAATGGAACATTATTCAGCATTAAAAGAGAATAAAATTATGGCATTTGCAAGTAAATGGATGGAGTTGGAGTATATAATGCTAAGTGAAGTAAGCCAATCTCAAAAAACCAAAGGTCAAATATTTTCTTTGATATGAGGATGCTGACTCACAATGGTGATGGGGTGTGGGGAGAGAAATGGAGGAACTTTAGATAGGGCAAAGGAGAGGGGGGTAAGGGGGTAGGAATGATGGTGGAATGAGTTAGACATCATTACCCTAAGTACATGTATGAAGATACGAATGATGTGAAAATACTTTGTGTACGATCAGTAAATTGAAAAATTGTGCTTTATTTGTGTAATATGAAATGAATTGCATTCTGCCATCATGTATAACAAATTAGAATAAATAATTTAATAAATATAAATAAAATACAAAAGAAAAAGAAAAAGAAGAACTGTGGAAATTGTACAAATACGTGGAAACCCAGCAACATACTCTTGAACCAAAAATGGGTCAATTAAAAAAAATCAAAAGGGATTTTTTTAATGTATTTGCTGTGAAGAAATGGCAAATGTTTGAGTAAATAGATATTTTTAACCTGGATGTATAACATATACAAGTATCAAAACATTATATGCTACCCCATCAGTATGCATAATTTATACAGTTTTTATACACCAGTTTAAAAGTTAATTGAATTTTTTAAAAGAAATCAAAAAAATTTAAAAATTTCTTGAAACAAATGAAAAGAAAAAACACAATATACCAAATCCTATGGTATATAGCAAAATAAGTATTCAAAATTGCATTCATAACAACATGCATTGATAAAAAAAAAGATGTCAAATGAACAACCTAATAATGCAATTCAAGGAGCTAGGGAAAAAAAAAAAAACAAGACAAAAATCAAAAGAAAGAAATGATGATCAGAGTGAAAATAAATGAAATAGAGAATTAAAAAAAAAAGATCAATGAAACAAAGAGTTGGTTATTTGAAAAGAAAGAAAATCAAAACACCTTTAACTAAACCATCCAAGGATAAAGGAAGAAGACCCAAATAAGTAAAACTGAATAAAAATGGAGACATTACAACTGAAATATAGAAATATAGCATCATTAGGAAATATTACAAACAACTATAGGCCAACGACTTGGAAACCTAATTTTGGAACACATACAACCTACCCAAGTTGAACCGTGAAGACACAGAAAGCTTAAGTAACCAATAAGGAGGTAAAGAGACTGAATTAGCAATAAAAGACGAGCAGGACCAGATGATTTCACTACCGAATTTTACTGAACTTTTAAAGAAGAACTGATACAAATTGTTCTTCTTAAAGTTTTCAAAAAATAAATAAGCAAAAATGAGAAATTTTTCAAAATCATTCTGAGACTAGCATTACCCTGATAACAAAACTAAACAAGGACACAAACACAATGCACAAAGAAAACTTAGATCAATATCCCCGATGAATATGAATATAAAAATTCTCAGCAAAATACCATCAATTGGATCTAACATCATATCAAAAAGATCATACACCATGAGAAAAATGAATCTATCATAGGGGTGAAAGAAAGTTTCAACATACACAAATTAACAAATATAATATATCATATCAACAGAATGAAAGACAAAAACATTATAATCATCTCAATAGATGTAGAGAAAAAGCAACTGAATAAAATTCAACAACTCTGCATGATAAAAAAGCTCTTTAACAATTAAGGCATGGAACATATATACATCATGATAATAAACGCTATGTACATCAAAACCATGGTCAACACTGCATTGAACAGAGAAAACCGAAAGCATTTTCTCTAAGATCTGAAACAAGACAAGGTGTCCACTTTCACCACTGTTCTTCAACATAATACTGGAAGTCTTAGACATAGCTATTGGTAAAGAGGAAAAAATAAAAGACATAATTAGAAAGGGAGAAAGTCAAATTATCCCCATTCGCAGACATCATGATTCTACATATAGAGAGAAATCATAAAGATGCCACCAAAAGACTATAGAAATGATAAACTAATTCAGTGAAGTTTCAGGATACAAAATCAATATACAAAAAAATCAGTAACAGATTTATACACCAATGACAAAATTTCTGAAAAACAAAGTTAAGAAAGTAATCCCATTCACAACAGTTATAAAAATATAAATCACATGGGACTAAATTTAACCAAGGAATAGAAATTGTAATGAAAACTGCAAGACACTGATTAAAGAAATTGAAAAAGTCAGAAAAATATGGAAAGACCTACCACACTCATGGATTGAAAGAATTATTGTTGTTAAAAATCCAAACTCCCCAAAGCCATTTATAGATTCAGTATAATCTTGATCAAAATACCAATGACATTCTTCACTGAACTGAAAAAAAAGAAAAAGAAAAAAAATTCTGAAATTTATATGGAAGTATAAAAGACCCCAAATAGCCAAAGCAATCTTGAGCAAAAAGCAAAGCTAGAGGCACGATGAAACCTGAACTCAAGATGTACTACAAGGTGGGCTGGGGTTGTTGCTCAGTGGTAACACACTTGCCTAGCACGCGTGAGGCAATGGGTTCAATTCTCAGAACCACATACAAATAAATAAAATAAAGGTCCATCAACAACTAAAATATATATATTTTAAAAAAAGATGTACTACAAGGCTATAGTAATCAAGACAACATGACATTAGCATAAAAATTATAGATCAAAGGAACAGGATAGAATTCCCAGAATAAATCCACATCTATATGTAACTGCAGCTCAACAGTGACACCAAAAATGTACATTGGAGGAAAGACTCCCTTGGCAGTACTTGGTACTGGATGGAATACTGAATATTCACGTACCAAAGAACAAAACTTGGACCCTATCTCTCATCAAATTTAAAAATCAACTCAAAATGAATAAAAGACCTTAATATAAAAACAAAACTATAAAGTTACTAAGAAAAACAGAGGTAATACTTCATGCCATCAGTGTAGGCCATACTTTGGGTAAGAATGGAAAAATACAGCAACAAGAGCAAAAAGTTGTCACATGGGATTACATGAAACTCATAAGCTTCTGTACAACAAAGAAACAACCAACAGAGTGGAGACAACTACAGAACAGGAGGAAATATCTGCAAACCATTTGTCAGACAAATCAGTAATATCATGACTAGAAAAAAATGACTTTTAGCATTTTGTTGCTTTGACCAAAATGTCAGATAAGAACACTTGGAGGAAAAAAAGTTCATTTTTGGCTCAGTGTTTCAGATGATTCTGTGGTCAGCTAGCTCCAAGGAAGAAACTTCATGGTGAAAGGGAATAGTGGAGGAAAGTTCTCAGCTAATGGCAGCTGAGAAGCTGATAGAGACAGACAGACAGACAGACAGGAGTGGGAAAGATATAGTCACCAACTCCACACCCCCTAGGACCTACTTCCTCAAACCACGCCCCGCTTGCTCACAGATACCACCAGTAGTTCACTTAGATTATTAATCTATTATATGAAGCAATTCATCAAGGTAGTCAGAGCCCTCATAATCAAATCATCTCCTAAAAGCTCCACCTCTGAACCTGCTGCTCTGGGACCAAGCTTTCAACACATGAGTTTGGGGAACAGTCCAGATCCAAAAACACAAAGACACAAAAAACAGTACAAAACCAAATAATCTAATATCAACATGGGAAAATTATCTGAATAGAGATTTCTCAAAAGAAGAAATACAAATCACCAACAAAGATATGAAAAATGTTCAACATCACTAGCCATCAGAGAAATGCAAATTGAAACCACAAGGTGGTATCATTCTACCTCAGTCAGAATGGTTATTCTCAAAAATTAAAAATTAAAATTAAAAGATCAAATTCTGGTGAGGATACTTGTGGAATATAAATTAGTATAACCAGCATGGAAAACAATAAGGAGCTTCCTCCAAAAGCTGAAAAATAGCTCTATCTACACTGTCTAGTCAGCCAACTTCTGGGTCTAGATCCAAAAGAAATAAAATTAACTTATCAAAGAGATTCTTGCACTCTCAGATTTATTGAAGTGTTGTTCACAATAGCTAAGAAATGGCTACATGCCCATCAAAGGATGAATGGATAAAGAAAACAGGATGTATATGCACCGTGGAATATTATTCAGCCATAAAAAAATAAAATCTTGACATTTGCAGCAAAATGGATAGAAAAGGAGGACATTATGATAAGTAACCTAAGTCAGACACAAAAAGACAAATATCATACGTTCTTTCACAGATGTGGAAGCTAAAAGTGTTTATTTCAAAGTAGAAGAGAGTAGAATGATGATTGCTAAGGGCTAGGGAAAAAAGGGAGAGATTGAATAATGGATACCAAGAAGCAGTTAGAAAAGAGGAATAAATTCTAGTGTTCTACAACACAGCAGGGTAACTATAGTTTACAAAAACCCGTTATATATTTGAGAAAAACAGGAAGAGGGAGTTTGAGGACAAATATAAAGAAATCATATGATATAAATGAAATTACCCTGATTTGAGCATTGCACAATGAATATCACACTGTAACCCATAAATATGTACCATTAATATACATTAATTAAAATGAAAAAAAATAAAAGTGATTCTGTCAACCTCAGGGCTCTGAAATGGTTCAGGAAAAGGAAGAAACCATCTTGATGTAATGTTTTTGGGAAAGTTTTATGAAAGAAGATTAGGTTTTTCAGGGACAAAGACAAAATTTCAACATTCTGGATGCTCCTTTGAGCATTCGAATTTATAGAAATCAGATTTATACAAACGTGAAAGATAAGTAATGTGTTGATTTAATTCTGCTTTTCCTCAAGCACCGTCTCCCACCTGTTGCCTTGGTGCTGCTGTGAACACACTGTTTTTGGCGTTTGTACCAGGAAGCATGAGCATCAGAAGCCACATTAAGTGTCGGAGGACTCTGAGGCTGAAAGTGGCAGCACCAACAAGCAAGTGAACATATAAACATAAAATTTCAGTGCTTTCAACTCAGCTTTTATTTGCTTTCTCTCAACTGTACCATCAGTAACCAGGAGATCATCACCATGGCCATTCTCAGCACAGGACTCTGTCTCAGCCAGACCATAGTGCAGGTTGGAGAGCTAGGTAGGAGCAAGCCAGGAACAGGTCAGCATGCAGGCTCAGTGGATTGTCATTGCCTTAGTCCTAAGAACCAAAACAGGGAAGAAACTACACCATGCAATCCACTCAAAAGTTCTCTGAATGTTATGTGATGTCTCATTGATTCTCTGGACCCGTTGACGACCAAGAGGAACAAGAAAGAGGTGTCAAAGGATAAAACTTCTTGGTTTTATTCTGAAACAAGCTAAAAGGAAGATCATGGACAAGTGGCTCTCTTTTTTTCTGAGTCTGCTTTCTTCCTGATCTGAGGGAAATTTACTGGATGATTTCTGAGATCCTTTTCAGCTATGAAAATTCAAAAGGATCTTAATACACAAATGAAAAGAGAAAAATAAAATCTTTAAGAAAACAAGGAGGAACAGAGGTCTCTTTTTATTCTCCAGAGTGCTACATTACTACACACGGATGTCTTTTCCATGAGAAAATTCCCTGATGCCCAGTGAAGACCAGAGAATGCATTTTTGTATAAACTTAAAATGTTTATGCTGTCTGAACACAATGTTATTGAACCATGTGCAGACTACACCAGCATCCTTTTATTGTCCAATTGAGCAAGCACCGATATAGATTAAAAGAACCCTGGAGCCTAACTCTGTTGTGTTAGCCTCAGGCACGCTCCCCGCAAATAGGAGCTCATATTCACTGACAAATCAGATGATAAATCTCTAAATATGTGTGCTCAATTTGCCATGCAAATTTAAAATATATTTTGTACATAAATATACTACATATTACATATAAATTTATATATTTTTACATAGACCCTCTATAAATGTGTTCTGATTATTATGCCAGAAACTATACATACTAAGTAAATTAAGACACAATGGCTATGGTCGGGGAACTTACAAACTAGCTAACAGACAAGGTTTTGGGTCACTTTTCTGGAATAAAGTATTAATAAAAATAATAGCTGGCTCTTCACTAGGTTCCCGTCACCATTACACAAACTTTTCATATATTGAGTTATTTGACACAAGAACCCTAGAAGGTAGGAGCTGGTATCAAGTCCATTTTATAAACAAGGTAAATGAGGTAGAGAGAGGTTAGGTAAACCATATAGCTCATAAGGGTCAGAGTCAGAATTCTAAGAAAGCATCCATTAGCCACATTACTGTTCTGCCTCAATATAACATGAGAAAATAGGAAAATGAGGGCACAAGGCCACCTTGTGATTACTTGGCAAATGAGTGGTGCAAATAATGCCTACTTAGGGAGAATCTAACATCTGACACGAGCCTGCTGCACACCAACCGTTGTGCAATCTAGAAAGAAGAAGATACATATTTATGCCTTATGTTGTAGGTTTTGCACCAGTGGTTTAATGTTTGATTATGCAGAGCTTCAGTGCCTTACTTCATAAAAATAAGTCCCATGTGTTTTAATTACCAGGGACCTAAAATTTAGGTCATTGCTCATTAAAACACTGGAGATTTTATTAAAAAAAAAAACTCTCCTAGCTTTCTGGATTGCAGAGGGGGAAAATGATGCATTCAAAGCACAATCTGTTTTGCTCTACCCTAAACTATGTGTATAACAGTTCATTCTAGAACAGTAATCACAGAGTTGATGCCACATTTATCCACTGAGATCTACAATTGAAAGAGCAAACCCTCTTTATGTTATTTTCCTCTATCATTTTCAATGACTGTCTACCTTTTATTCAAAGCCAAGTATTTGACCTGACTGTGGTCTTACAAAATCAAATCTTTACATTATCCTTAGGAACAAAAGCAAGGAGTGAAAACGTGTGCTGAGTGTTAGTGCTGACATACATCAAGACATTGAAATGGCATTTATTTAAATACCCTCATTTCTCCAATTTGAAACAGGGTGTATAGGGAAATAGGAATTTAATTCTCTGTGAAGAGCCAAATTAGCTTTGCAGATAAGGAATAAAGGTCTGCACGCTTCTCACCAGCCTGCCCTGATCCCCCGGCTCCTCAGGCAGATCATTAGATAAGTCAGTCAGCAATTAGCTTTGCCAGCCCCACCAAAGTGGCCAGCAGCCCTGCCCCAGCTAAACCAATAAATAATCAACTGTGAAATCGACACAATTCCTCGGAGCCACCATCTCCTCACATTTATAACAACCTTTATTACCTAAGAGGGCTCCACACAGGGTCTCTAGGGTCTCAGCCCACTTCACCTCCACAGACAATTTCAGTCCTATCTCATACAAGCGGTGTCTGTGACTGTCCCACCCAAGGGTGTCTGCTCTTCTGTGTGCCTCTAGGCTGTTCTCTTTCTGCACCTTTTACCTTGGTTCTGAGCACAGGGTTCTGTCTTAAGTTTTATTTTCTAACTACAGATGGGGAGTGGCATGAGGCAGTGAAAGCACATCAAATGTTCAGAACAGGGGTTTTGAACTGAGAGCCAGGTTCACATTTCACCCTTACGACTGCACACATCTCTTAACCTCAATGAGCACAAGGTTCCTCTTCCATAAATATGTCAGCAAGGGTTGTTTTAAGAAATAAGCAGCAAGTGCCTTGTGCTGTGTCTCCCTTCAGCACAAACAAGTGTGCCTGCCTCTATACACACATCATCAGTGAAGGAATGCACCCTTCCTGAGCACAATATGTTTTTGCATTTATTTCCTTTGCATCTTTAAGTTCATCTAGAATAGCGATTTGTACATAGCAGACATTCACGATTTCATCACTTTTTTTAATAAGCAGAATTTGTTAAGGGTCTGGTTTATTACATACTGAACAGCATATTTAAAGGATGTCGTTATAATGTGGCACCATGTTTCCCAGGTATGATTTCCAAGCCCCAGTGTACTTCAGACTCTCAGGAAATTAACTGAGCTAAACTGGAATGCACTGTAGTCCTCTACATCTATGATTGGTGGGGAAGTTCACAGTCATCGACATAAAAGCATTTTTATGTCAAAATTTCACAAGGTAGCTTGCTTATTCTAATGGTATTTTTATTTATATTACATCTCTGCTTCATTTATTTCCTTAGCTACTTATCAGGAACAGAGAAATTAAAAATAAATTTTTAAAAATTAGACCAAGCAATAACAGAAAGATCCACATGAGATTTTTTCCAAGGCAAAAATCCAGGTAGAGATAGTACCTTGAGTCTGGGCAGAGTTTTGAAATCACTGTCAAGAAAAAGAGTTAGGATGTCTGATTTCAAGAGAAAAAACCAACTAGAATCAAATAAAAGGCAACAGGAAACTTTTTACTATAAAGATTCTTGGTATCCTCATGAGATCCAAGGTCCAGGGAGAAGCTCAATCAGTTATTTTAAATACCAGCCATTCTCTCTCTCTCCAATTCTCTTAGCTCATTGCTGCTACTGCCTGTTTTCTTTCTTTCTTTCCTGCATATTCACTCATTCACCCTCGTTCTTCCTCAGTTGCCTTCTCTCTTCTCTTGTCCTATGGCAGTAAATAGCCACCAGCAGCTCTGAAGCCGTGTATGCAGTTTATAGCTTTTATTATCAGACTGTAATTGAATGAATTTTTCAATTTTAATCCAAAGTCTTAAGACAAAATAATAATTGGCCTAGTCATGGCCAGGCACCCAAATCTGGACCTATCAACTGTGACCAGGGTTTAAAGTCACTGTCCCAAATGGGTGTCCCATTATAACCAAACTTGTGGGGAATAAATCAGACAAAGGAAGAGAGGATCATATTCAGTAGATTTAGCCTTAGGCAGTTCTCGTACCTCCAGCAGGAATCCTGGTATTTCCTTACCTGTTACTTCATGCAAGAGAAAGAATGCCAAACCATCTTTACCCATTAATAAGACAGCTTTATTCACCACAACTGGGTAGTTATGGTGACTGGTTTATGCAATCATAGGTTTACGCAGATAGATTCAGATAAGGAACAATGAAGAAGTTCTGACTCTATTGAAAACCAAAGAATAAAAAATGGATTAAAAGCTAGTGATACTTACATAACTTCACAATACTTCAACAAAGCACTTTCCAACCACTAAAATCATGCTTTGGAAGAAATTAGATTGTTATGCAACCGAAAGTTTTCAGTAAAAGGGCAGAATGTACAATTTACATAGCATAATTCTAACTATGTGATATATTGAAAATACACCAGTACAACCATAGTTATATCTGGATGCCAGGATTATGATGAGTTATTTTTTTAATTTATCATCTTCCTACATTTTCTAGATTGCTTTTTACCAAAACTCTATTATTTTTAATCATATAATTAAAGACTTAAAGATTCAGTAAAAGGTTCTTTAAAAGAACAGACGCGGGTCACCAAAAGGTAGGTTGCACCATGTGTACCGAGGGAGCAATGTTCAGGAGTCCTGCTGTTCTTCTTTATAGTTCCCCTGGTTGTCTTTTGTGACAATTGGCCTGTAGTTAACTTAGAGATTTGCTGGAAAATCTACTAAATCTTTGGAGGGAAAAAGAGAAGCCTAGAAGCAAGTCCACCAACCATCCCAAGTCCCAAACACAGGTTTTCTCACTTCCCAGGCACTCTGTGAACTTGGGTCTGCTGCAGAGACTTCTTGTCTCAACATTTCTTTTGTGGATCATGCATTTTCTGTGCTTGCTGTTTCTCTATTGGAATCAGAAAAAAAAAATTTATATGGTTTTGAAAATGTCATTGCTTTTCTTTTTGACAGATCCCATCCCAGGCCTGCTCTGCCCAAGCACCTGATCATGGAACTAGATCAAGAGAATAGGTTTCAAACCTGCGGCAGCAAAGACAAAGAGACTGGCCAAGCTCCAGCTGGGCTTAGTGGACATTTACAACTGGACTTTTAATTTGCCAACCTTAAGTACTAAAGATCAAATACTCCTCTGAGGTCGAATCTAGCACTCACATCATAGTATCAGCTTAACTTTTCACAAGAAAAACAATCGAAGTTAAGAGCTGACAAATTTGTGAGTGTGCTAAGTTCAAGGGAGCTCTCCAAATTTATAATCCAAGTCAGCTTTGATAATCATAGAGTCGTACACCCCGAACAGTGGAGTGAGCATTTAAATGGTCCAGACTCTATCTTCATGTTTACTGAGATGGACATTCTGGCGACCTTTGTCTTCCCCAATCTTTCAAACTTGAGAGCTTTGGAGTGCCAGGTCAATTACCCTCTTCCCTGAGTGGCTAAAGCAGCTTTCAAAAATATTGTTGTCACTGTGTCAGATCAAGTAGAGAGGAGCAGAAATATGACTGGGGAGTCTCAAAAGGTATTAGGCAGCAGGTTAGGTGGAAATTAAATTCCATTTGCTGGGATTCCATATAACGCCCTGAGAGAGCAAAAAATATTCAATTCTCTTTATTAGTGCTGGATTTATAGTTCAAAATGAAGATTAAATTAAGGGGAAAAATATCAAAGTTGATGTTCTAAATAGCTCTTTAAATTCAAGATCCTCCGTAATGTGCTTCAGCATCTGATCTGCCATCCTGGCTCCGGAGACTCTCTTGAGCTCATCTGCAGAGCTCAATGCCACTGAACCAATATTTTTTAAAGCTATTTTCATTATGCCAACCCTGTGCTCAGAAAGCCATAATAGCTTTTGAATCCCCATGAAACTGTCTGGATTCTTACTGTCCAGCTCTCGGAAACCTAAAAATTCAGGCTGACCCTGTCCAGTTCACCTCCTCACCCAAAGCTCCAACTAACCCTCCTCCCCCATCTACAGGGAGACTTATTGTCCTATAGCTGCACTCTGCCTTACCCCAGCATATGTCCTTCCTTCTTACCAGTTCCCTACACTCCAAGCATTATGACCCACTTTCAATGTCCAGTCACATCTTTTTTTTAATATAACTTTATAACTTTATTTTATTTATTTTTATGTGGTACTGAGGATCGAACCCAGTGCCTCACACATGCTAGATGAGCCCTCTTCCACGGAGCCACAACCCCAGAACTCCCAGTCACATCTTATCCCACTATAAAACCTTCTTTAACCTCTCCAGTCCACACAAGTATCACTCTTTCCTGAATTATTTGCAACACTGATGGGTCTGATGGCAAAGAACATTCACTAAAAATCCAGTACAGGCAGGGCTCTATACATGTTGTTTTGCAGATATTAATTTTATTTCCTCTTCAGAAGAACCTTCTAAGATAATCATTATTAGTTGGTTCATCACCAATGAGGAAAGTGAGATGTTAACACAACTTAGTTCCTTAGAAAGCATGAGTTCTATGGACCACTAGTATGTCATTTTTCACTCCTTGCTCCCCAGTGACTAGTGTCCAATAAGTATTTTGTTATGCATCCACAAGGTTACAGACTTCATAACTCTGTGGGAGAGCTGAAGTTCAAACCTGAATCTTTTTCCAAACACATGAAGGCAGGCAGCATTATATTTTGTGGGCAAGAATTCATTAAATATCAGTTGATCATTTGCTATCATGGGGGGCAAAGGCTGTGACTTCATCGAACAGTGCCATAGCAGGTGAGTCGCATGAGGAACTGGGCAAGTGTAGCTTCAGGGTGAGTCTCAGCTGCTACTACCCACTTCCAAACCCAAAGTCCCTCAGATTCCTCCCACATGGAAATGCATTCTTGCCACCATCAAATGGACAGGGCAGCCAAGTCAGCTGTAGAAGCCTCTTCTGTAGACTGGTATACTTGCCCCACAACACTCCCAAGTGAATTCATGCAGTGTATCATCCTCCCAGTCCCAAAGTCTCCATCAAATCACAGATGTGAATGAACCTGCCTCTGACATACAAAAACAGCAGAGGATTTATAGTAGGTGAGACCTACTTGCTTTGATTGGCATTACTTATCAGTAGTCACAAACTAAGCAAAGATTTAGCTATGATATTTCAGAGTCTGCATCCTTAGGTGTCCTGACAAAAGGCATGGGTACTCAGGGCTTTTGAATCATGACATCTTAGTACCCACAACATGAAATTAAATTTAGAAGAAAACTTAGTGCATTATATAATTCCTCTATCAAAAGGTAAATCAGGATCATATGCTTTTTCTTTTCAACTCAACAGTGAGGAGCATTGACTAAGTTTAGAGCCTAGATTTTAACCTAACATGTTCCTGACACCTGTGGGACCAAGAACATGTTCTGTGGCTCTTTGGCTCCTGGTGCTTGCCCCAACAAATAAAGATGTTCTTTTTAAAAGTAATGGTTTTTGCCAGGCCTGGTGACATACACTGAATCTTAGCAACTTGGGAGGCTGAGGCAGAAGAATCATCTGTTCAAGATCATCCTCTGCAACTAAGCAAGACCTTCAGCCACTTAAGAGAGTCCCTGTCTAAAAATGAAAAATGAAAAAAGACTGGGGATGTACTCAGTGGTAGAGTGCCCCTGGATCCAATCCCCAGTACCCTCCCCGCCAAAAATTCTTCTTCTTCAAAGAAATTTTCATTGTTCAGTATTCATCAATTTTTTTAATTATCCATGTTTGATTTAACAATAAAGAAGCACTGATGTGGGCACCAGGGAAAAGGGAACAATGTGTTAGACTTTGTTGCTGCTTCTCACAATTTGGGATTTAGGAGGGCTATGACCATAACTCATACACTGGCAGTATTTTTTTTTTTTTGAGAGAGAGAGAGAGAAAAAAAATGAATATTTTTTTTTTTTTGTAGATGGACACACAACACAATGCCTTTTTATTTTTATATGGTGCTGAGAATCAAACCCGGGTCCTGCCCATCCTAGGTGAGCATTTTACCGCTGAGCCACAATTCCAGCACCCTGGCAGTATTTTAAGAGAAGCAAAATCTATGATAGATGTTCAAACAGTGAGTCTGTTCTCTGCCCACCTAGTACACAGAAATAATACTCTCATCTAAAGCTTAAAATGTTTACACATTGACTCTAGTCATCTTAAATACAGAAAGTTCCCCTAATTGTGTTACTTATGTTACTTTATCTGAAGTCCTGTATTTCTCTTTCCCTTACTAGACCATGGGACGAGAGCAGAGATGAGGTTGCATCCACCTGTGTGTCCCTCTGGTTCCCAGCAGAGTGTCAGGACCCTGTCATGTGCCTGTTGGTAAACAATTGGGAAACTGAACTTTTGAAATTAAAAATGTGACAAAAATTTTCTTTAGTTAAGTAATTAGGGCCTTTTGGGGAGCACTTAATCTATGCTGAGCACTATACTAAATATTTTATATATATTAGCTTTAATCTTGGAGAACCCCACAAGTTAGGATTTTTACAGATGGGAAAAGGGCTCGAAGAGGCTGAACAGCTGATCAAAGTCACACAGCTGTCCACAGGAAAACTGAGACTGGGCTCTGGGGAGGTCTGTCTATGCCAGGTTGTCTCCTTGGGGATACAAAGCAGAGGCCAGAGAGCTCTCTGTGCTGACCAGGAGACATCATCATGGGGCCTTTGTCACATTCCCCATGGAGCCTATGAGCCCCAGTGCCACTTACAGCCCTTGCTCATGAAGAGCCTGTTATGCTGCCTGCCTCACAGGATCTCTCATATTTCCCCAGGGTAGCAGTTAGAGGTCAGCTGCTTCAACTTCAGCTGCCAAGGCTTCTTAATAGGAAATGAAATTAGAGTAGAAATTTGGAGATTTCTGTGCCAAGACATGGCCTCTAGAGTCCTCCATCCATCAAGACTCAGGAAAAAGTGGTGTGCAGACTTCAAAACTGCCATTCAGCCTGTAACCCCAGTGGCTCAGGAGGCTGAGGCAGGAGGACAGCAAGTTCAAATCAGTCTCATCAACTTAGCAAGGCCCTAGGCAACTTACCAAGATCCTGCCTCAAAATAAAATTTTTAAAAAGGGTCTGGGGATATTTCTCAGTGGTTAAGCACCTCTGGGTTCAATCCCTCATATGGATGGATGGATGGATGGATAGGTAGGTAGGTAGGTAGGTAGATAGATAGATAGATAGATAGATAGATAGATAGATAGATAGAATGAGCTATTCACTTGATAACAATATATTATTTCTCCTGGGAAAACCCACTACCCTGATCAAGGTGTTATCAGTTTCACCTTCTTATTGTTCTCAACTTCTCAGCAATCAGACTATCATACTTCCTATGGAAGTATAATTAAAAATTTCATTCCTAGACCACATTTACTTACAAAAGTGCCCACCATACTTTCAAAATGATACGGTGTTTTCTGTTTTCATTTTCTTGTTTCCATTTGAGTTATGACATCCTATAACAGTCCCAAAGACATCTTGAGGTCTGAAAAGGAAACCACTTGTTCCAAATATTTGCAAAGATCCGTTCTTTCAAGTCCAGCAGAAATTTCATGAGCTTTTTAAACTTAATAATACAAACTACCGGGCTGGGGTCGTGGCTCAGTGGTAGAGTCCTTGCCTAGCATGGGTGGCACTGGGTTCAATCCCTGGCACCACATAAAAATAAACAAATAAAAGAAAGGCATTGTGTCCATTTAAAACTAAAAGAAATATTTAAAAAAAATACAAACCACCAAAATCTCTTGGAAATCTATATGTCTTCAATGGAAAATTTTAATTGTTACTAAGTCTGCAAGTCTACCCAGAATAAATTAAATAGTGAAAACAAACAGAAAGAAGGTATTATTTCCAATAATTTCTCACAACTTTAACAGGGTCCTGATCATTATCTATATCTATGTTTTATCCAGATAAAATGTGGTTTAGGGCACATGTGTCTTAGAATTATAATTGGTTCCTTAGTTACTTAATGTCTCCAAAATTCTCCATGATACAAAATAAGAGGCTTTGAACATGTTTTTGGTACAATTATGTATTCTGCATTCATTATTTAATTTTGTAGCTATATTTACTAATTGGATCTAAGGATTACCTAGTGTTTTTCATTTTCTTTCCTTGATGCACACTCCTCAGAGCACAGATTTTTCAATCTAACAAACCTGGAATTGAATTATTAAATCAACTCTTCCCTGCTGCATTAAACTCTGTAAAGTTACTAAATTCCTGGAATGTCAGTTTCTTCGTTCATATTATGAAGACAATATATGGCTTAGCTCTGAGTGATGCAGTGATGATAATGAGATAATATAGGAATACTTTTGCAAAGCATCTGCTGTTATCCATCCTCAATAAGTAGAATCTTCCATACCTAGCACCACAGTTCCTTCAGCTGCTTTGTTTGAACATGGCAAGTTTTTAAAATAAAACAAAACAGCTGGGGAAGTAGCTCAGTGATAGAGTATACACTTCATATGTGTGAAGCTCTGGGTTCAATCTCCAGTACCAAAAAAGCAAATAAAGATATAAAATAAGACAATGTAAAGCCAAGTTGATCTTTTTTTTTTCTCTTTGCAGTTTTCATTTTGTGAAAAATGATCCAGTGATACATGCCTGTCATGATCCCTTCTATGTAATAACTTAGTTTGGTGATTTTTTTTCAGTAATTATATCAGAATAGAAATGAAAAACTGCCATGATTCTGTTTGTTAAATAACTTAAGTAAAAGGTCACATAAAGCCACTTTTTCTTCTTGAAAATGATGCCACAATAAGGATAAAGTTTCAAGTAGTACATTGAGAAAATGAATACAAAGTCATTTCCTTTAATTTCTTCCAACAAGAGAAAATCATTAAGAAAAATATTTTTAAAAGAAAAAGGGAACTCTGAGTCAATTGTTTAGTATCTATAATGGCTTAACAGCACAGGTACACTCTAAAGACAATCTTGTCTTTGGTTTTAGTAATAAAAAGGGATAACATGGTAAACTGGAATAAATTGAAATTTGTCCCCCCTTCTGATATTAAGTCACATTATTATTTGGGGAAACCATTAATCGTTGAATCTCAAGCTACAGCTTCTGTCAAGCCAACACACATCTCCCATGAGTCAAATTATGCATGCTACTTGTTTTTGTCAATAAAGTTTTATTGAAACATAGTCATGTCCACTCCTCCATATTGTCAAAGGTTTCCTATTACAGTAGAAGACTTGAGTCCTTGCAACAGAAACCATAAGGCCACAAAGCCTAAAAATATTTGCTTCTGACTCTCATAAAAAAGTTTCTAGGTTTGACAGATTTCAATCCAGCAAATGGTTTCTGATTTCTATATTCTATTTAAGAAATAACCTCCACTAATTTCACAAAGATTTCTAAGTTTTCTGTTAAGAAAACATAGGTGTATTAGCTTTTACATTTAATTTTATAATTCATTTTATTTGTGCATAGTATGAGACAAGAATTGAGGGTTTGTGGGTTTGTTTTTTTAATTTACTTTTATTGATTGATTGTAGTATAATATTCAGCTGTTGCAGAGTGACATTTATTGAAAATACTTTCCTTTCTTATTGGGTTGCATTGTCAGCTTTTTAAAAAAATTAATTGACCACTATTTATGGTTTATTTCTCAGGTCTATTGTGTTTCACAAATTTATATGTCTCACCCTATGCCAATATAATATGTAGGCAATTATTGTAGAATTATATAAATCCTTGAAATCAGGTGGGTAAGCTGTACAACTTTGTTCTTTTTCAGAAAATATTTTTGGGGGTGGGGACTGAAAGGCCAAGGTTCATCGTTAGAGATTAAAATGCACACACACAGATAGCAGTGACAAAGATGAAGCACCTTATTGCAAACTGGTGCTAGCTTATATAGAAAGTGAGAGTCAGTTATCTTAAACCAGGAAGCTCCCAGGGGCCAATCATAGTAAAGGTCAGGTCATCACCTATTGTGCACGCACATCCGCCCTGCATAAGGTTCATGGGGGACACCAACTGTCCACGAGTGCGGAAGACGGGAGGACCAATTAGAAAATTTTCAAAACAACTTGTTATCCACCCACTGGCAATTTGCCCACCGCCATGTTTGAAAGGCCCGGGGAGTTCTCAGGGAGACTCCAAACAGGGAGGGGCTGAAAAAAATAAATAAAATAAAATAAAAAAGGACTGGGGATGGAGTTTAGAGGTAGAACACCTGCCTAGCATGTGTGAGGCTCTGAATTCAAGACCCAGTACCAGGAGTTGTGGGGGGTCCTCACATTACATATACAGTTATTATTACCTGTGCCCAAATTAAGGACAATGCCCAAAACAAGAAAAGTGATTACTGATTACAGAAGTAAAAAAAAATGATTTTGCAGGTATAAATTCTTTGAATAGCTATATGAATTCTAGAATCAGTTTGTCAAGTTCTGAATGCATTTTTTATTTTTCAAATTTATTTTTAACTGAAAATTAAAAATCATGTATTTATCACATATAACCTGTTTTTAAATATGTATACTTTGTGGAATTGCTAATATGAGCTAAAAATAAACATAGTAGAATACTAATATTTATTACATTGAATCCACAGATTCATTTGGAGAGAATTAATATCTTAATATTTTGAGTCCTTTAATCCATGAATATGAGCTAAATATTTATAGCTTCTTTATATTTTAACAATGTCCTATTGTGTAAAGTATATAAGTTTTTACATATTGTGTTAAATTTTACCTAGTAATTTCATATTTTGGGTGCTTTTACAATTTTTTTTCATCTTCAAATAGGTAATGTCTATTTGTAATAGTCCCTCTTATCTGTAATTTTCTTTCCAAAGTTTTAGTTTCAATGATCAACCACAGTTCAAAATATTAAATAGAAAATTCCAGAAATAAATAATTCACAAGTTTTAAGTGACTTTTATTATGTCATATTATTATAGTTGTTCTGAATTGTTAATGATTATGGCTCTTAATATATTACTCTGCCTAATTTATAAATTAATTTTGGGGGGAGAGTACCAGGGATTGAACCCAGGGGCACTCAACCACTGAGACACATCCCCAGGCCTATTTTGTATTTAATTTAGAGACAGGATCTCACTGAGTTGCTTAGCATCTCTCTGTTGCTAAGGCTGGCTTTGAACTTGAAATCCTCTTACCTCATCCTCCCAAGCCGCTGGGATTACAGGCGCCACCACACCCAGTTTATAAATTAAATTTTATTGTAAGTGTCCTGTGTGAATATAGATGGAAAAAAGTCAAAGTATATCTGGGATTCAGTAATATCTATAATTTCAGGCAAGTCACAGAAATCTGAGTCCCAATTTCTTTGCTGATTGAAGAAGCTGTAATAGATTTTCCATATTTAACATTACTTGTTTCCCTTGGGCCCTAATGACTTTGGGATTGATATGAGTCTGAACTTGCAAACTTAACAAGATAGATGCTTCGTCTCTACAATTTTTGAGGATGACCTTATCATAGCAGGAAACAAAAAAAGATAATAATGTAATGGTCACACAACCAGAGGTAGCAGAGACAGAAGTATAATTCATATCTTCAAATTCTGAGAGCAGAGCTCTTTTCTGCAAATATAGTAAGGCTTCTAGATTTAATTTAACTTCCTGTCCCTTTAAAGCCAAAATTCTATTCTACTTTCACTGTGCCTAGGTATTGTAGGACTCTGAAATAGCTCAAGATATTTTACAAAATAAGTGTGAAAATACACATAGTCTCATACAAATGGACATAAAGGCTCTAAGAATCCTATAAAGTTTTTCTTTGGATAGAAATATAAAGAGCTTATCCTATTTTCACAGATAACCCTAGATACATTTTTGGATGTTCTGCTTCTTGGCTCAGGAGCCCATTCTCTATTAAAATTCAAACCTCTTTTAATCTAGGCTAGCTTTTTTTGCTATTACGGTTACTTTCTTTCTTTCTTCTTTTCTTTTTTGGACCCGTAGCAGATGGCATAAAATCTGACTCAGTATGCGTAGGTGATCTAGATTGTATGTCTGACATTCCTGCTAACATGCCGCGTAAGAATTCACCACTGGATTCTTCCATATCAGAGATGCATATGTAAAGTTCAAGTTAACCTTGAATGTTAGACTCCAAGGCAATAATTTGTCCTTAGTCCTTAGAAAGGTATCGGGTATTGTCTCATCCTCTAGGAATTGGGTATTGTCTCTGAGTCCTCTAAAGCAAGAATTAAGATGCTAACACTTTATCTGAAAGCATAAGCCCAAAATGGTGAAAGAAGAGGACAAAGGGAAGGAAGAAGGCAAGAGAGGACATGATGTCAAGGGACGCCATGTGTCAGCAGGCTGGCTTCATTTCACAACTATAATGAGAAGTGACATACAGGCATATCCACTCAGCATCTGGGATTTCTCTGGAAAGGTCACAAGGAGGATCTGAACAGGAATAAGTTTCATTTATTGAACACTTACTAAGAAAAGAAATTAACATCAATGCTGCCCCAAAGGAAATGTAGTTCAGGAACTTCTGAAGTCCGTGACTCTTTCCAATATATTTCTCAACAGAATGTGATATTCAGTGGGTAAATGATGACACAACAGAAAGCAAACAGACCAATAAAAACTTCAAAGAAACCCTTTTTAATTTTACTAGAAGAAAATTAGAAGATTGATGTGACATTCAAAGACGATATCAAGGAAATGAGTTATTTTCTAAATTTCGACTCAGAAAACTTCAAACAGGAAATATGTAAGGGGAAAAAAATACCACCAAGGAATTTCTCATTGAAACCTTTCATATTGATCCAAATAAATTTTCTCTTGGTCACAGCAATAAAGATTCATGAGCATTGGAAAACCTAATATTTACTGGGTTCATTTTTTTTAACAAGTGGATATTTTTGGACAGGTCTTCTGGGCCCAGGCTTACCTTCTCTTGAGCTACTGACCCCTCACATGAAGAAATGGAGTCTTAAACATGTTTCTAGAAACAGCCTCCTTACTACACATCACAAGTAACTAGATAAGATATAATATACTGAAGACACATGAGGAGTTAGGCTAGAGACAGGTCTGAGGCCATCTTCTCCACCCTAGGGAATTAGAATTGGTACACTGAGAAAAAATCTGTCAATTAGATTCACACACTGAACTTTCTACATTCCATGTGTCTTTGGAGCTAGGCAGGCATGTCAGGGAATCCTGGCAAACTGAGAAAGGGAACATTTGTCTGCCAAGAGAGAGAAGAAAGAGGCACGGGGAGAAGAGGTAATGATGTCGGCCTGCAAAGAATAAGATATGGGGACAATGCTGCCCCAGAGCCATGACTTTCAGGTTCTGGGTCTTGTCCTTCTTAAGAACACTCTTATGCACTCATGCAATTTATCCTCTGAGCTTAGTGTATTCATTTCGTAGGGCCATCATAACAAACAGTTGCCAAATTGGCAACTTGAAACAATACAAATTCATTCTGTAGATCAGAATTCTGAAATCAGTATCACAGTCCAAATTCAATGTGGTGCAATACTACGTCTGGAGGCCCCAGCAAAGACTCAGTTTCTTGCATCCTCCAACTTCTGCCAGCTGCCAGCAAACCTTATCTTGTGACCATGTCCCCAGTTTCTGTGTAACAAGGCTGGCTCTGCCTCTTTCTCATAAGAAGATTTATTATTGCCGTTAAGGCCTACTGAGATAATCTGGGGATAACCTCTCCCTATCAAGATGCTTAGCAATCAAATCTACAAAGACCCCTTTTCCTTCTAAAGTAACATTTGAAGTTTCCAGGGATTAGGACCTGATGTCTTTGGCAAATTATTATTCTACCAACTTCACCAGCACACTTTGGGACTAGGAGCAGGAGCCAATTTGTAATATTTCAAGAAGGAAAGATAAAATCCCATTCTGTCTCAGGTAAACTAGATGATGTATCTATATACCTCTGAACTTATTATTCATATGCTCATTAAAATGAATATCTGAAATTTTATGAGCCATTCCAGTCAAACTTTCCTATTAAGATTACTCTGCTTCTAATGGTTTGTTTCATTTTTAGGGTCATTGCATGTCAAGGTGATACCACTTCCCTCTTCCTACAAACAGACTTTGCATTTCTTTCATACAAAGCACCATCTCAGCTCATATTTTTTATATTTTTTTTCTATTTCCTTCCTTTGCAATCTCAAAGGCTAGGATTATTGGGGAATTCAAAATAGCTTCAAGATATTAAGTCAGTGCTACATTTCAGCTTAACTATCCAAAATTTTTCAGTCAAAAAACTTCACAGTAATCTCACAGAGTCAGGAAATCTTCAAGGAACCAAAAAGCAGGGGCTGTGGTTTGGAAGAAACTGCTTCTTTTCTTGAGAATATGATGGTACATGTATATCTTGAACCCACTCAACATCAGGCACTAGTCTAGAATAGACAGAAAGTCTTTTCTCATGCAGCATTATCAATACTTAAAGTAAAGAGGATAATTGCAGATAAAAAAATATAATTTATTGGGTTGTCAAATTCAAAACAAGAGACCATGTGCTTATTTACTATTAATGTATTATCAGTCCTTAAAACATCATAAGGACTCAAAAATTTCTAAATTAATGAAAATTAAATACAGATTGAGGATTCCCTAATCCAAAAAGCTGAAACCCAAAATACTACAAATTCTAAAACTTTTGAGCACCAACATTACCCCACAGTGGAAAATTTTATACCATGATATTATTTCATAAAATCACCTTCGGTCTATGTGTATAAGGTATATGAAACAAATGAATTTCATTTTAGACTTGGTTCCCATCTCTAAGGTATCTCACATTTTATATGTATTTCTTATAAGTATTATGTATATACAAATATTTCAAAATTGAAAAACAATCTGAAATCTGAAACATTTCAGGTCCCAAGCTTTTTAGATAAGGGATACTTATCTGGTAGGATATCATCAAGCAGATCATGCCATTAGAGTTGCCACTTGAATAACTTAGAAATGTCTATGAGAGTTCAGGGATAAGTAAAGTTATACTGGGTTGGGGAGTTTCCAAGTAGGTGATATCAGAATAAAAGAATAAAAACTGGATCCTAAAGGTAAGGTGGAACTTAAACATGATACCTAAGAGAAATTTCCAGTTTCATTCAACAACTGAAGAGGCCATATTGGCAATAGCCAGGGACTTAGTATAAAATTAACAGATGCTAAGACTAGATACACTTGCTAGAGGAAGGATTTTTTTTCAAACTTATTTTTTAGTTTTAGGTGGACACAATATCTTTATTTTATTTTTATGTGGTGCTGAGGACCGAACCCAGTGCCCCATGCATGCTAGGCGAGCACTCTACCACTGAGCCACAACCCCAGTCCAACAGGAAGTTTTAAGAGTATTTCCAAACACAAAAGAGCTAGGACTTTCTATTGTCCTATAGCAGCATGACTATCAATCTCATAGGTATTCAGCTTGTCATAACTATGGCCATCTTGGTCCATAACTGCCAGTTTGCACCCTAGATGACTCTGACACATATTCCAAACACTACTATACAAACAAAATTGTTAAAATAGTCAGACAATCTGTACATGCCAACCACTGATGCCTGGGACATTTCTAAACAGAAGCTTGATAGGTTAATAGTTTTTGAGAAAGTTCGGGTATATTCTCTCGGCTGCAGCCCACCTTTGTCTAGCTTACCCTATTCCTGCCTCAGTTCCTGCAAGAATCCTGTCTTGCTGCTGCCTAAGACTCACTTCAGTCCCTAAGTCCCTAATAAGTTGTACTTGGTGCAATCCTGGATTTATCTATCTTTTGCTTTGGTCAAGCTGATAAAGATACAGATAAGGGTAAGTTCCTCTTGACCATTCCATTTACATGGAAATACATCTGGACTATATTTTAAAATAAAACCTTGAATACGGTTCTGGTTTATTGTAACACATGTGTCACCCTTTTTCAGTCCTTCTGGTGTGAAAATCTTTTTGAACAACATGCTTCTCCATTCATTCGTGTATCATGTTTGTTTCTACAGAGTACACAATGAAGGAATTATAGTGGAAACCATAATTCTACCTGAATAATCAAGCTCATTTGGGAAGTCAGTTCTAATGTCTGCAGCTGGGCTGTAAAGGCGTTACTGGGCTCACAGCTACAGAGCGTAAATGTCAGCAGGGGACTCTTGGAAAGGGGTAACGTCTTCCTTTCACAGCAGTTCTCTTGGTTAAATGGAATGTTGTGCTCCCAACTAAATTACTTCAAGTCTATTTGTGAAACTCAGTTGGATACGTGTTTCTTCTATAAACAACGGCTGGAGATAAATCTGCCAAAACTGGCATGCTGATATGTATTTTTAGTTATGCAAAACTTTTAGACCCAGAAATGGAATCCAAGAAAAGCATGTTATTTTAACCCCCCAAATTTCCTGAATACTTACTTTAGTAAATACATTACAAGGCTTAATGCATATATTTGCTAATGGTCCCTTGGTAGTGCCGAAATTATACTATTATATTCATTTCTCTGAACCGTCCCCCAGTGACTGACTTAACTTCCAGGGCATTTCAGCAGCTGCAAAGTAAAATTCAGCAACTAGGGAATTTGAATAAGCTGCCCAAATTCTTCAATATTAAAAACAACAAATAAGGCACAGTAAGACCTTTTCTCAAGGGATCAAGATTCAACAGTTGGAAAAAGAGGAAATTCCTTCTAGTGTTTTCACATATTTCAGGGAAGGACATAATTCAGGAGTTAGTGAGCTATTATAAATTGGAAAGAGCACCAGCAACAGCTTTGCCTATGGGGAGGTAGAGATATCAGGATAAAAATCTCAGTAACTTATTCATTTCTATTTAAAGGGTAAAGAAAAGTATGCAAAATTGTAGTATGGATAATTGAAGTTGTTAGAATTCCAAAAGCTTATGGTTCAGGAAAAGTCATTCTGTTCTCCAGTCATTTTTTTTAAACAGCACTCCATAACCTCCTAGTGTATTTTTCTCAGCATCGCCACCTTCTATGTCCCCAACTTCCACCTCCAAAGCTACTGCAATAGTGATGACCCTAGAAACCTTTATTGTCCAGAGAGAACAGAATCCCACACCAGTGTAAGTGAAATTGAAAGTAGGAGCTGAATCAATTTTTTTCTTTGTTCAGGTCTTAAATGACAGAAAAGAAAGAGCATTTGCTATGGGGTGCAAAGCTCTCTGAGGGGTGTATGCAATCCTTTCATCACAGCAAATGATTTGATAGCTGAGAAAACAGAAGGAGCACATTGCCTCACTTCACATATCTCCCTCCTTTGGCAGGGGGCAGGTTTGCTAGTTGAGCGCCTGTTCCAACCCTCTTCTAGCAAGCCAAAGCAGGTAAGCCGAGTATATTTTCCAAATTGTCTCACAGCTACATGGTGCTTAGTTTCCACCAATCAGGGATCCTGATGTAAGACCTTGATTCAGAACTGAGATTCTTTGAGAGAAGAGCATATACTTCAGCCTTTGAACTAGAATGTATCTCCATGAGCCAAGAGATCAAGATGCTGCACACCTGTTTTCCAGGCACTGAGCCTGGCAGGGTTGGTAGGTTCCGTTCTTAGACTTACTCCTAGGCAGCAGCTCTGTAGACTGCCTGGTCCTCACTGTGGCAGCAGTGCGGCCTCCTGGAGTGTGCCTCCTTGGAACTATCAAGGAAACACTAAGCTCTCTATAAATATTATTCTGGTTAAACAAGCCACAGTAGATTCGGTTGTGTGTCTAACAGAACTTCACACATACCCTACAAATCTATAAAATATTCTAGAGTTAAACAGAAAATAATCATTGAATAAAACAATTTATTAGCCACCTGAAAATTTAAGTGGATTAAAAATTTTTTAATCATTTTTTAACAAATGATTTGTACAGCAGTATAAACATATCTAAAATTGGACAAAAGAGAAGGACTTTGTTTACAGACACTGAGAAAACAAAAGCTATCTTAAAATTACCAGCAAATTCTTAAAGTTCATTTGCAGTAGAACAGTTGTGAATTCGACTGTGGTTTTATAGAACATTAGTGTTCTAAATGGAAACTGAGCTTCTAAGTCATATCAAAAACATTACATAAGCTTTACTGGAGCACAAATACCACAAAATTGCCATGAAAAAATTAAAAATAAGACATATCACATTATGAAGTTGGTGATTATGTGAAACAGAAACAAATTAAATAAGAGAAAATTTAATTTACTGTGAATGCTGGTTCTTGAGGGGGAAAAATTATTTTAATTAGATGAAGAAAACTTAGAAATCACTGTTGAGCTTCTCAACAGAATATTAGAAATCTTGGTACTGATTCATTTTTATGTCTGATTTTTCTTCAGAATATTATGACATCCCTTTTCCAGGAAATGTATGTAGCACTAATCTTGTACACAGCTTTTCAGTTCTAATTAATGACATTTTTAAGATTCATAAGTACAATAAAGAAAGAAGATCTTTGGAAAAGAGGTATGGAAAAGAAACTTTCTGAAATAACTGCTAATTCAAAGAATCTTCATTCATATTTTCATAAATGTGCAGAATAAGGTCAATTCTTGTTAAGGTTTAGATATGGTGTCCCCTCAAAGCTCATATGTGAGATAATGCAAGGTTTAAAGGAGTAATGATTGGGTTATAGGCTTAACTTAATTGGTGAATTAATCCATGATGGGATTAACTGAATGGTAGCTGGAGGCAGGTGGGGTGTGGCTGGAGGAAGTGTCATGGCGGGGGTGGCTATATGGTATATATTTTGTATCTGGACAGTAGAGTCCTTCTCTCTGCCTTCTGATCACCATATGAGTTGCTTCCTTCTGCCATACTCTTCTGCCATGATGTTCTGCCTCATCTCAAGCCGCAAGAAATGGAGCTGGCCTTCTATAGATTAAGATCTCTGAAACTGTTAACCCTCAAATAAACTTTTCCTCCTCTACAATTGTTCTTGTTGGGTCTTTTGGTCATAGCAGCAAAACAGTTGACTAAAAGTTAACTGCAGCCATGAAGTGCTCAAAAATTCCAAAGAAAGTCTGGGCCTGACTAGCTCCAGTGAGTACAGGAAAGTACTTGGAAACCATGCCTGATTACAGTTTCTTTGTACAAAGGAGACTTGACCCCACCAGAGTCTCTTAGTATATATGACGTCTCAACCCATGTCAGTAGCTTATGGGAATATGGACATGTATGGTGAATGCCTTCTTGTTCTGGACACCTTGGGCCAGACAGTATTAGTTTGACCTCTGAGGGGGAACAAGGGGTAGGATAGAAACTGAATAAGTGTTTCATGCCTTCTTCACTGTTGCCCAATAAATATCCTGAGCATCAAGGCCCAAGTGAGCCTCCCTGATAGTCAACACATTGCACATGTTTTCACTATGTAATAGTGAAATAAAGGGAAATAAATAGGGACATAAAGAGCCCTTCGTGGCGCCAGTGGGGGAAAGAACTGGAAGGTTGAGTCTGGTTTCTCTTGGTGTCTGCCTCTTCCATTTGCTCATTTTAATCTCTATTCTCTCCCAATAAACAGAAGTATAAAATTTTTCTAAGTGTGGCAAGTCCTGGTGAACTATCAAAACTGAGTGTGGTCTTGCAGACTCCTAACATAGAACATTTGAGAAGGATATTCCCCAGGGTAAAGCTGGCACAAGGATATTACATGAGGTGAAGAGAAAACAGATCACACAAGAGAAGAGGATTTTCCCACAGATGGAAAAGAAAATTATTTAAATATTGACATAGCCTCAAAGTATCACCTATAGAATACTTATTTATTATAAAGGAGAAAATATGCATCTAAAATGGAACGCTCTGGTGGTCACTGACTTAACCAAGTGATGGACCTTGACATCACAGTAGTGAGAATGCCCGATGTGAGACCCAACAACACCTATGCGGTATTCTTGCTGAAAATGCTTGACCTTTATTTATACGGAAACCAGACAAATAGAGGCCAAAAGATGTTCAGCATGACCACTGTCTTAGACTCTTGAAAAGATTTAACATCATAAAAAACAGAAAGAGATGGTGAGATTGTTCTGGTTCAGGAGAGAATAAAGATACAGTGGATTTGTAATAAAGTATCTCTGTATTATAGAGTTAAAACAATAATAATCATAATATAACATAATATGATAAAATACAATTAACTATTAAGGACACATGGGCATGATTAGGGAAGTCTGAATCTGAACAACATGGTGGGTATTATTATTAAATTAATGCTAATTTTCTTTGTTGTGGATAATATCTTTAAGGAAATGTATATCATGCAAATTATTTAGAGTTAAAATATTATGATTTCTGCAATCTATTTATAATAATTTGGTAAAAGAAAAGTGTATCTATGAATAACATTACCAATAAATGACAGATTTGAAGAGAGTTGTAGGGGCCTTATTTTTTCCACAGGTGAGGAAAGAATGGTATGTAGATAGTTACATAGGTAGGCTCAAAGTTTGGAATGAGAGAGACAGGGAGAGAGAGAGAAAGAGAGAAAGAGAATGGATGTGGCATCATATTAACAGGTAAGGGGTTTACATGTATAGTCATTTCAACTTTCCTATTTATTTAAAATGCTTCAAACATTTTCTAAAAAATATATTTTAAAATATTTTTAGTTATAGATGTACATAATACTTTCATTTATTTGTATGTGGTGCTGAGGATCAAATCCAGTGCCTCACATATGCCAGGCAAGCACTCTACCACTAAACCACAACCCCAGCTCCTAAAAATATAATTTTTAACGAGAAAATAGAGAAGATGATTATGGTCATATTGGCCTTCCCATATCCATGCATCAGATAATGAACCAGTAATTTGCATGGCCTGGGTTGCTTCTTTATGTGTATAGGGAAGCTGGTATCTAAAATTGGGACACATGTGCATACACAAGTCATATTCACAGACACATACACACACAAGTCATACATATAGAACATTTGCAGTTCAATTATTCTTATATCCAGTTGGATTTAAGTCTAAAAAATGTGGAAATTCTGTAAGGGTGATTGCATTTATAGTACTCTCACATATAATTATAATTTAATTTCTGAAATGCAATGACAGTGTAACATCATAAATTTTTTCCATTATATAGACCCATAGAATTTAAAACCTTGGAGCTAAAATTAAAATTTAAAGGATTGTATCACTGGAGAATTAACATCCAAAGATCTCTATCTTTTGGTAGAATATCATTCTAGTAAATATTTTGGGTATGGGAAAAAAATTAGACTCAAAGAAACCAAACAGCATAAACCCCTACTCTAAAGAAACTTGAGTTTCTGTTGAAAAGTTTTGACATGATTTTGTAAAGGTTGGGACTTTCATTTCCACAAACATCTTTGAAATTCTCCTATTGGAAGATTATCAGAATCCTGGAATAGCACAAACAAAAGAGTTACACAAAAGCTTCATTGAAAAACTAAAGCATTGAGCTGGGAATATAGCTCAGTTGGTAGACTATCTGCCTTGAATGCCCAAGGCCCTGGGTTCAGTCCCCAGCATCACCAAGAGAACCAAAAAGAAAAACTAAAGTATTGAGCTTTCCTTCTCAGTGCCCACCTGGTTGATAAAATGCTGCAAAGAAATACCACAAGAGGTTGAAGAGCTATTGCCTGTGGAGGGTCCCCACCCTAGAAACTCACAACTGGGAGGAGAGGAGAGTCCTGGACTAGGAGTCTTCAGACTCTGACCAGTTCCCAGTTGTGAGTCATATGGGAAAATCATGTCACACCCCTGAATCTCCACTTTCATTACCAAATGAGGTCTGCCATAACTCTGGAGTCTGTTGTAAAAATAAAACTATGTGAGAGCTTTTGTAATCAATTCAGCACTCCAGGTATATAGGTAAAGGGAACTGACGATTTTGAGAGTTAATGCCTCTTCACCCACAGCCCCCTCCAGTTTCTACTTCCTTTCACTCAAAGTAAATTCACACAAGCAGCACTTCATTAAGGAAAATTCTAGATGCCTCCGTAGGAGAGATAGACCTGAGTCTTCACATCGAACATGGCTTTGTGAAGAACAAAACATAAACACATGCTAAATTAAGCTGAACAAGGCAATGCCTTCTTCTGATATGTTATAAGGATCATCTTATGCTAGATTCTTTCCAAAAAAGTCAAGATATTATTTGTTATGAAGCATTTCTTCAATTGATAAAGCATGTTCTCATAAGTTTTCTAGAAAAAAAAAACACTTTCCAAGTTGACATTTTATAGCAGGGCTTAAATATTAAAGAGAAATGTAGCTCTCTATTTAAATAAATCCTCTTAACTCTGAGAATGATAACTGGATAAAAGCTATAAAAAAGAAAACTTTCAAAGCAGCCAAAAATCAAAGCTACCGGCCTGAGATAAGAAAATCTTAGAAGTGTACTTTCATTCTTAAAGGGAAATCAGTGTTGTGATGACTGAAAAGAGTGTTGAACTAGGAGCCAGTTCTCTTGGTTCCTCCAAGCCTCAGTCATTGACTCACCTGACTTTGGACACATCACTCGACTCTTCAAAGCTCCAGTTTTCTCTGGGAAATGAGGTGCAGGTACATTCTTTAACCACTGTGACATACCACGGACATCATTATTTCAAATTCCTATTCTAAACTAAATTTCATTTACAATTCTGTCTTTTCTAAAACTGGAAAAATAGTGAGTTGGTCCTACGATATAATTATTTGCAATCTACTTGACTGAAATGGATTTTAACTTCAGAATGAAATGCTTTTATTGCCTAACCCCTGACATGCAGTGCAGGAAAAATTTCTCATCAGACTGCCAATGAGCCAGGCTCATACTGAGCATACTCCCCAAAGATGCATTTATCACCGAATACTAATTTCATCATTCAGTACAAAATACCTTGAATTGAAATTGTAAGTACGTGCATTTTGTTCCAGCTGCAGGGTAACCTTCCCGTGACTCCTATACCGATTATCCTGACAGTTTTCCAGGTTGCAACATCACCCACTTAACCATGGATTCATTTATCTTCTCTAAAACCAGTACACCATCCAGGGCACTTATCCTCCTCACCAGGCCACCTGTCCTCCGCTGCAGCCGACCGGGCATTCACACCTCAGCCCCTCTCTTCTATCTGCGCAAAAGCAGATGACTCCATCTCAGTATCGAACCTCTCTAGCCTCTGTTTCTTCCTTTCTAGAAGGGAGATTATTAATACCTGCTCTTTATATTAAGTCAAATCCATGTCAACTGTGCTTTTTCCTTTCAATATTTTAGCAACTCTTTACTCAACACCATCTAAAAACAATACCTTTTGACTTTTTCTTTATATTGACCTACTTGGGGAAGTTTCTGCCCATATTCTAAACAGCAGAATATTTATCCAATGCATGGTGCCATTGTCAAATCAAATTTAATTTTCAAATCCTTACCCTGTGGTCAAGATTCAAGCATTGCAATAAACTCCAAGGATGCAAAGATGAATAAGGTGTTAAGACACTGCCCCTGATTTCACATTTCTATTTAATTAGAGAAAGACACATAAATAAAAAAAACTAAAATTGTATATATGCAGATATATACAGATATATATATATATATATATATATATGCATATTATTTATTCAATTGTTATGTTAAATGCTAAAAGGCATATACAAAATACTGTGGCAGCCCCAAGGAGGGCACAGTCACCAATTCTTGCTACAGGGTTCCAGGGAACTTTCACAAGGAATGTGGTAGTTGAAGATTGAAAAAGCTCCAAGGGCAGAGAAGGAAGAAGATGGCAACAGAATCAATGCAAGCAAAATCATAGAGGCCAGCAAGCACATGGGGAATGAGACAGATCAGCATGGCCAGAGGGAATGATTGATGGGTGAGATAACAAGAGATGATAGGGATAGGGAATGTCATGCCAAGGATCTTAAATGCCATCCTGCAGAAAATGTCAGTGAACAAAATATTTAACCAGAATTGGATATGATCAAATTTCTGTTTGTTTGGAATGCCAGTTCTGAGCAAATATTGTGGATGAATGATAGATAAGTAAGCTGGAGATGAGATTTAAAGGAAGAAGACTAGCTCAATATCCTCTTGGGTAAGATAAAGAGTGCAGATTCTAGAGATTTCTAAGAGATGGACCCCAACAACACATGATCAGATGATTATAGAGGTGGAAGTGGAGAAATTAGAAGAAAAAGCCAGGACTGCTTCCAAGACATTTTGGGGAATGGGGATGAATGAATCGTGCTAATGAGAAAGGAATGTTGAGCTCAACACGGGGCATAGAGAATGGGAGGTGGCTTCAACACATCAAAGTGAAAAGTTTTATCATTTCTTACAAAAGCACACAACTGATGCCCAAATGAGATGCGGAGGCTAGAGATGGATGGTACAAACCTGAGGCTCAAATATGGTACATATATACAATAGAATATTACTCAGCCACAAAGAAGAATGAAATTATGGCATTTTCAGGTAAGTGGCTGGAACTAGAGACTCTCATGCTAAGTGAACTAAGCCAATCACAAAACACTAAAGGCCTAATGTTCTCTCTGATATGTGGATGCTGACTCACAATGCGGGAGGGAGGTGTTCACGGAATTGGACTGGACAGGGAGGGAGGGTGGGAATGGGAAAGACAGTAGAATGAATCGGACATAACTTTCCTAGAATGTTCATATAAGAACCAGTGGAACTCCACATCATGTACTGCCGCAGTCCGGCTGCAGCAAACTAACCGGGGGATGACGAACAACTTGTGTACATTGATACAGCGGGAGTGGGAACCGTTTATTGTAGGACAGGAGGGGTGTATATACATTCCACACAGCTTATCTTAATTAACATAAACTAGATACAGCAGTCAACCAATAAGGAATCTCCACACTTAATGGCTCGCTGGCGTTACTTCACAAACCACTCCCTCTGGCAAAATGCCAGGCGCCATCCTGACTTGTTTACAGACCCTAACAATGTACAACCACAAGAATGGAAAGTTATACTCCATGTATGTATGATTTGTCAAAATACATTCTACTATCATGTATAACTAAAAAGAACAAATAATTATATAAATTTTTAAAAATTAAAAAAGAATCTGAGGCTCACTGGTACCTCAGTAGCACTAGTGGTCATGAAGGTAGATGTGATAGGGGAAGTATAACTGGGCAGGAAAGAACAGGTATAATGGCAAGGTCCTAGGAAATACCTAGCTAGAAGGGACATAGGAGGCACAGTAGCCCACAGGAAGGAAGAGGACAATGCTAGGGAATGCCTCAAGGGGGTAGAAGATGTTGTAATAAGCAGTGATTGAAAACCACTAGTTTACAATTATTTCTCGATTATCCATTTTACCAGGCAATTTCCAGAACACATACCAAAGGGAGAAAGAGAGTGCTAAAGTCATCCAGAGAAAGAGGCAGAGAGAGGGATTGGGAAAGGTTCCCTGGGGAAGCAGTGAGAAAGCCGAGATATGATAAAGAAATGGAAGCTATCTGGGTGAGCAGGAAATCAAACAACATTGGGAACACTGGCATTACCAGGTGCAAATTTCATATGGCAGGAGAGACATGGGCCTGAGAGGTCAGAAGGGCTGTTCTATAAGCCTGAGGGAAAAGCAAGCAAGCTGGAGAGGTGGCAGGAACCAGTTTGTGAAGGAGCAAGGAGATCACAGCAAGGAGAGGCCACGAAGGGGTTTTAGGTAGGAACAGAAATGTGATCGGATTTTGCATTTTGAAATGATTCAACCAAGTGGTTTAGTAGGTAAGTGCAGGATATTTTGAATTCAAGGAATATGTCTTTTGGAGATGACTAATCACTAAGAGTGACTCATTAAGATGGAGGTTTGAGGTTAAACGTGCTCAGGATTTACCTTGCTCAGTGAAAGACAGTGGAAAGGATTATTCTTTGCCCTGCTACTCACCCCCAGAATCTATCCATAGATCCTGGCTTAGCAAAGAGCAATCAATATATTTTGAGATATGGAGGTGAACAATGTTTTGTATATGCCTATTAGCATTTATCATAACAATTGAATGAATAATATGCACATATATATCTGTATATATATGTATATATACAATTTTCATTATTTTTATTTATGTGTCCTTCTCTAATTAAATAGAAATGTGAAATCAGGGTATTAGATCTCTAAGATTTCTGAAGGACCAGGATATTATCCCTTACCTTCTTTAAAAAATCAATACAAACTCCTTAAAATTTAAACTGCAACTGGAAACAGCCCTTCATAACCCAACCCTGTGGACTTCAACCTCATCACTTCCTCCTTCCCCTTTTACCTTACGTTGCATTCATATTGAACCACTTGCAGTCCCCATTCATATCAGGCTCTCTTCTTTTAGGATCTTTATCCATGCCCTTATTCTCTATGTGAGTAACCCTTATGCATTCATCCTTTGGGTCACACTTTGCCAAACACTTCTTGCAGAAATTCTTTTCTGCACCCTCAACACTGAGATAAGCTAATATATCACACTTATGTCCATGTACACATTGCTCGTACCTATCTATAGGCATGCCACATCCACCTTTCAAATGTCATTCAACCAGCAGGAAAACAGAGGAAGTAGTAGAAGCTATAGGGAAGGTAGAGGTCCATATGGGAGAAGAGAAAAATGATCAGAAGCCAAGGAGATTAGGGTCACGTCAGGGAGTGAAATCCATTACTGTTTGTTCAGAGAAATTATAAGGATTATTTTATAAACAAAACCCTCTTCTAATTTAAAAAAATACATAAAAGATAAGAGTAACATAGTAGGAGGCTAAGCCTCTTCCAATATCCAAGAGGAGAATTCACTAGAAATCTTTCCCGCTCATTTGCAACATAGCAGTCCAGATAGTCATGTCGCTGACATTCTTGGGAGTTGTTTGCAGGGAGGGTGAAATAATTTACAAAGAGTGGGGTTTTGTTTTTAGAAGTTTCAGTAAAGATTGTCTAGGGATAATAAAGACTACACAGGGAATGAAATATTGCCTCCCCTCTAACAGACATGTGGAATTTGGGGAATAGCCCTGTGGTTTATTCCAACTATTTACTGTTGATCTGGACCCTGGCTTTTTCCATCACCTGTCACCTCAATGTTATTGTTTTAACATATTTGCAAGCCACATCACATGACTACACAATTGGGAACCAACACTAACATTAGCAATGTCATGATAATTTTCAGCAAATTTTTATAGTTTTTTTTTTAAGAAATTGAAACAGACAGTAGAAGCAGACTCCATAGCAATCCACAGTAATGTGACCAAGCAACTTAGCAAGAGAGACAGGGACTGCAAGCAATATTGAAAAATCAGTCCCAGGACCTGGAGGATTTTTACTAAACTTACAGAGAAGTTCAAACTGCCAAACTCGCCAACAACTGAAATGTGAAGATCAACGGTTGGCCAAAACAGTATCGTTTTCGCCCTGCTCCGGAAATTAAACAGCTCTGAGCTGATAAAGCCCATAATTTAACATGTAGGGCAAATTGCTAAAGCACTTAACCAGTGAGGTACTAATCTTCCTTTCCTGGTGAACTTGAACTGACTCCTGACAGCAAAATCAATTGAAGAGATTTACCCTAGGGACAGCTTCTAAAAAGCAGTGTAATCGGGAGATAAGGGAATTGATGGGGAATGTTGTCACAGTCCTCCACCAACCAGCCACCACCTGCCAGAGACTTCCCACAGACCTGATCCTGGAATTCCTTCCTCCCTGGCAGATCCCACCGAATTCAAGGAATTCAGAGATCAAGAAACCTTTTTCCAAATTGATTTAATCTCGACTTGAGGTTGAGCGAATTTACCATATTGGTCCCTGGGGGCAACTATGGAATTATGAAAGAACAACTTTTGCTTTTTCATGTGTTACAAAAACACTTTGAGCTGCTGTTCGATCTGTGTGGTGGTTGACAAATTTGCATGTGCCTATGGCTCCTTAAAGTGAACAGTCTGCTTTGAACTCACAGGGGTTCCAGAAATCCAATATTTTAATCTTGCAAAACTTCCATTAAAAGCAAATAACCATTTGTCGCTTAAAATGATGTAAAGATCACTACGGTTTCATTGCCCACTGCTACATGTTACAACTTGAGACATTTATCCATCCACACAACAGAGGCATGCAGTCAAAAAGGCGAACATTTGCAAATGTGAAGCACTGCTCCTCAGTGCAGTAGCTGTGTCAACCTGAGCAAGTATTAAACCTCCCAAACTGTCTCCTATACAACCTGCCACTGCAGGTTGTTCCGGGAATCGAATGAGACAACATAAGGTACCTAGTGCAAACAACACAAACACTATTTTCCTTTATGCTTTTTTTTCTTTAAATATTTTATTTTTTAGTTGTAGATGGACACAGTATCCTTATTTTTTTTAATGTGGTGCTGAGGATGTAACCCAGGCCCTCGCACATGCTAGATGAGCGCTCTACCGCTGAGCCACAGCCACAGCCCATTCTTTATGCTTTTCTTAATGTTTGGTCTGAATATTAAATAATTAATTCTACTTCCTAGTATCAGAGCACATTTAGATAATATCAGGAAAGGACATCCACCCCAGTGATAGGATTCCCATTATTCTCTTTGTACACATACTATAAACAATCCATCCATTACCTAAATTCCCCCAAATCTGTGTCTTCACATTCCTGCTTCTCCACCTGAATTTTCCAACCTATTACCTCAAAGCCTCCCACAAAGGGATTTCAAAATAAATTCATTTGTGAGAGAAGGACTTTCTCTGTAGAGGTTATGATGTCCAAAGTTAAGTTATGACTATAAGATTAGAAATATATGAAGATAATGAGTTTTCATAGAAAATTCTGTAGCTGGTCAGATGTAAAAAATCAAGAGGAAGAATTGAAATATTCATTGAGGCTTATGAGAGTCTGTCACCAAACTCCTACCAATGCAATGTCCAGGAGCCTGTCCACCAACCAGAACTAAAATTTAAAAGGCCACAGGTTAGGGCTGGGGTGGAGTCTCCAAGGAAGAGTGCTTGCCTAGCATGTGTGAGGTGCTGGGTTCGATTCTCAGCACTGCATAGAAATAAATAAAAGTCCATTAACAACTAAAAAACTATTTAAAAAATAAAAAAGTCCACTGGTTATCTGGATGCCTGTGCCAAGACATTTTTCGAGTTTGAAAGAGGAAGGGACTTTTTAGGAAGATGGAATAGCAATCAGAAACAACCTGAATGTGAATCAGGCAGAAAGCTAGAGAGAAAAGAGGCTCAGCAAGATTGCTATTAAGTTGTACCAGCCCTTTGGGGTTAAAACATAATTATCTTTGGATTGGATTACTGGAAAATTGGCCCCTTTGAAGTCAAGGAAGCTGAAAACAGCTTCATAGAATACTAAAAAATTCAGGCATGAAAGGAAAAAAAAGACTTTTAAGTGTTACCTAATCATCCAAAGCTTGGATGCCTACTACAACTTCCCAGGAAATCAATCCTCAGTTCTGAAACACCCCCAATAACTTAAAAAATAAAATAAAATCATACACATTCCACTTTAGATGTGCAGACCATCAGAAAATTCTTGGGTATCTTGAGCCAAAATCAGTTTCTCTGGAAGTCCCATTACTGTTTAAAATGCTCACACTCCAATCTTCATGAAAAATCTAATTATTCCTTCACCTACAAAGTTTTGAATGTCAGTAGATGGTTACCACATCACCTAAGTTTTCTCATTTTGAAACTATTTATTCCCAGTTCTTTCAACAGATTGTTGAAATGACGTGACCTCACCACATCAGTTCCTCTCTTATGTCTCTTGGCTACTGAATGTGTCTAAATCCTGTTAAAGTTGCCCATTGGGGCAGAGAAGGAACAGGGCCATAGACACTGTCTTTTGAGACACCTATACTTACACAACCTTGAATCACACTCACTTTTCTTTGAATGCCTCATCACAACATCAGTAAATTGTGTGCTTACTGCCAACTGGAATTTCCTATCTCTTAGGGAAGAATTTTTTAGAAACTAACAAAGGACCATTTATGTAGGTACTGTTAAATTTCAGCACATTGGATGCAGTCCATCCTTCAATTAGTAACATTTTTTAGTTAAAGATAATGTTATCCATAAATCAAATGAGATCTTCTGTATCTGACTACAAGTCTTACCAAAGGAAATCAACAATTAAAAGATTAAGCATGGAAACTTCCTTTCAATTAAACAGCAATCCATTATTTTAATGAAACACTGGTAAAGTCTAACCTGTATGTGTATATCTTGTCCACAGATTAGAGAGAGCTTGTCGAATTATTTGAGGTTCAGATATTTAGTATCATTTTGTCTGTGTTTCCTTGATAGTAAGATAAGATCTCCCATCAAAGAAACAAATGAGGCAAGTAAATGAAAACAGAAAGATAGAAAAGATGCAACTCAACAGGGACCTTGTGCCAATGATGTCCAATGATCACTGTCCACTTTTGGTAGAACATTAATCTCTCTTTAATAAGCCAATTATGCTGGTAGTGTGGTCACATATAAAACATTCTAATTAATTTTAAGTGAATACTGAAATACTAAAAGTTGAAATCATAATTCAGATTATGTTAAAATTACCAGCAAAAAAAAAAAGGTGGGGGAAACTACAATAGATGAACAATAAGTATGACTAAATATTGCCAGAAGTCTGTATCATGTTTACAGAGATCACTTTTTTTCCCAAAATTCTTGGATAATTGCCTAATTTTTATCCCTAACATCCACTACATCTCGCCCAGTCTACATAATTTCTCTGCAACAAATAGCAGTTTGATGAGTTCTTTGGAATTTTCTAAGTACCCTAAGATGTCATCATTTGTTTCCTATGACTGGAACTCAGAACTGCTAATGCCCCCTCATCTCTGTAATGGTTTTGTGTTTGCCTTCCCTTTTCAATATTTGCACCACTCTTTTTAGTATGAAGATCAGTTTTAATAAAGGTGATCCAAGAAAATCTATTGGCTAATTTGCAGGAGTGTATCTTCTTCCCAAAATGTTATTCTACCTCTTCCTTCTTCTTTAACTTGCACTGAATATACTGAAGAAATTCTCTCTTACTGTCCATGACACTTCCTACCGACCTGAGAATAGCTGAGCCGATGGATGTGGTTCCTGCCCGTGTGTGCCATTCCTGAATATTTTTTCATTGACTTCTACTTTTTCTGCACTTACATCTCTTAAAAATCTGAGTCCCTAGAGATCCCTGTATGTTACAGTCTTCACTTCCATCAGAATCCCCCCTAATTTTGTTTGCAACACATGGACTGTATTTCTAAATTCAGGACTATATTCTAAAACCTCAGACCTGTTGTCACCCTCCCTTTAACAGAGAGTGCCATGAAGTTGTGCCTTTTTCCCTTGCTTTGTTCTGAAATCTAACTTTTTGAAGTCTATAGCACAGGGCTAACCATTCCAGGCTTCCCATAATGGTTCTCATGAACTCTAAGAAGTCAAAGAGGCTTCTCCAAAAACTTCTGTTCCTTTCACTCCACCAATGAACTCCTCCTATAGATCAGAGTCAGACCAAAAGGAACTGTTCCCCCAAAGGCCTCTCAGGAGATTGCTGGCAACTTATCAAAGGATGTCATGAGTTTGCAAGTTCATAGCTCTTTTATCAAGTTGAGATTCAAGTAGATGCCTCAATAACTAAAATTCCTCAATCATCGCTTTAGTTTGGGGACTGGATAATATTTTGGACTCTGTCAAAAGTATATTATCGGAGGGGAAGATGGCGGCAAAGGGAGTGCATCACCCCAGTGCGCCGCGTCACTGTGCGGGAGAAAGACGAGGTGAAACAGCTGAAGGCTATCTTGTTGGGAATTTCCAGTGAAATTGAGGTGCTCCAGAATCTAGTGGACGGATTTCCATCGCACGAGGTTCAGCTGCGGGGGCTCGGTCGAGGGCGATTTCTCCGCACGGAGGGTCGCATTGCCTGATCTGCGGACCGCCCCACAGCTGGAGTCTGCGGCGCACACTGGGAAGCGGCAAGGTGCCAGAGCAGGAGTGCAGCGATGCGGATTCTGGGGGCTCCTGCCAGTGGTGCAATGGCCGTGCTTAGTGCTGAGTTCTGGCTTTGAGACAGAGGAGAGAAGTGGTCCAGTTCAATTCTCGACACCGGTCGGACCACAGAGGAGGACAGCAGCCGCCATCTTGGAGAGCTGAGGTAATCATCCCTGTTTTCTACTGATCTCAGCTCATTCAGCTACGGAACAGGTGATTTCAGGCTGGTATCTGCCTGCGTCTCGCAGACAGATCGCTCAGGCTCGGGGCTGGAGAACCTGTGGAGAATACTCCTTGGGGCTCGCTCCTGGCAAGGCGTGCGCCGGGCTCTGAGCGGCCGGATTCTGGTTCCCCGGGCTGCTTTGGCCCAGGGCTGGGGAACCTGCGGAGACTGCGTTTTGAGGCCAGCTCCAAGTGGAGCGTGCGCTGAGCTCGGGGCGGCTGGGCCCTGACTCCCGGAACAGTTTTGGCCCGGGGCTGGGGAACCCACAGGGGTCGCTCCTTGGAGCCTGCTCCTAGCACAGCGTGGCTTGGATCGGAGAGGCCGGGTTCTGGCTCCCGAAGCTGCTTTGGCCCAGGGCTGGGGAACCTGCGGTGACTGCTTCTCGGTCTGGGTCCTGCTGGGTGCTGTGGGGGCCAGGGGGGCAGAGTGGAGCTGCCGCCTGCACCCAGAGCAGGCCAAATGACCCGCCGGCGTGGTATCACGTCACCTCAACTGCAGCTGGGGCCGAAGAGAGTAGCCGCTCACGCCTAGAACAGGACCAGTGACCCGACAGCGCGG
Organism: Spermophilus citellus; assembly: GCF_964194105.1. Lineage (NCBI taxonomy): Eukaryota > Metazoa > Chordata > Mammalia > Rodentia > Sciuridae > Spermophilus > Spermophilus citellus. The sequence continues at coordinate 72,068,793 of NC_138188.1, forward strand.
TAGCCAAGTCACACCATTTGGAGTAGGGGCTGTGCAGAGCTGCCGTCTGAGCCTGCAAGGTAGGCAGACCTGTGACCCACTGGCAGGACAGGCCCGGTAGCCTGCCAGCGTGGTGGACAAGTAGCACCTAGGCAGTCACGTCACACTGGTAGGAGTGGGGGTGGAGCAGAGCCGCCGCCCGTGTCCGGAAAAGGCCCAGCGACCCATTGGAGAGGCAGTCAGGTACCCCCACTGGGAGTGGGGGCTAAGCAGAACTGCCGCTCGAGCCCGCAAGGTAGGCAGACCTGCGACCCACCGGCGGAACAGGCCTAGAGGCCTGCCAGCATGGTAGACACGTCACACCAATTGGAGTAGGGGCCGAGCAGAGCCGCCGCCCACATCCGGATCAGGACCAACGACCTGAGGGCATGGTAGTTACGTCACCACAATTGGAGTGGGGGCAGAGCAGAGCCGCCACCCGCGCCCGCAGGGTGGGCAGACCTGCGACCGACCAGCGTGGTAAACAGATCACCCTAATTAGAGGAGGAGCACAGCCACTACCCGCCCTGCAAGGGAGATTTCCCAACTATACAAGAGCAATATAAATAAATAGGGGGAAAATTTCAAAAACACAACAGTGTCACCAAGCAGAAAGAAACGCGAGCAGTATGAAAAGACAAGGAAAGAAAGGACCACAAGCAATGCAGGGCAACTCAACTCTAGAAGAGGTAATAGCTGCAACAGATGGAATGTCAGATAAAGAGTTCAGGATATACATGCTTCAGACGATCTGGAGTCTCAAGGAAGACATGAGACAGCAAAATCAGACAATGAAAGATCACTTTGACAAGGAACTACATAAACAAATCCAGGAAGTAAAAGATCAATTTCACAGGGAGATAGAGGTAATAAAAAACAAACAAATAGAAATCCTAGAAATGCAGGAAGCAATAAACCAACTTAAAAACTCAATTGAGAATACTACCAGCAGAGTAGAACACTTAGAAGATAGAACATCAGACAATGAAGACAAAGTATTTCAACTTGAAAAGAACATAGACAGCTCAGCAAGACTGTTAAGGAACCATGAGCAGAACATCCAAGAAATATGGAATAACATTAAAAGACCAAACTTAAGAGTCATTGGGATACAGGAAGACACAGAGCTCCAAACCAAAGGAATAAACAATCTATTCAATGAAATAATACAAGAAAACTTCCCAGACTTGAAGAATGAAACAGAATCCCATATCCTAGAAGCCTACAGGACGCCGAATGTGCAAAATCATAAGAGATCCACACCTAGACACATTATAATGAAGATGTCCAACATACAGAATAAGGAGAGAATTTTAAAAGCTACAAGAGAAAGGAAGCAGATTACATTTAGGGGTAAACCAATCAGGATCACAGCTGATCTCTCAACACAGACTCTGAAAGCTAGAAGATCCTGGAATAACATATTTCAAACACTGAAAGAAAATGGGTTCCAACCAAGAATCGTGTATCCGGTGAAATTAAGCTTCAGGATGGAAGATGAAATTAAAACCTTCCACGATAAACAAAAGTTAAAAGAATTCGCAGCTAGAAAACCATCTCTTCAAAAAATCCTTGGCAAAACATTACGGGAAGAGGAAATGGAAAATAACATTGAAAACCAACAGTGGGAGGTAGGACAGTAAAGGGGGGAAAGTAATCAAAGAGGAAAACAAATCAGGTTTAGTAACATTAATAAACAAATATGGCTGGAAGAACAAACCATATCTCAATAATAACCCTAAATGTTAATGGCTTAAACTCACCAATTAAGAGACACAGGCTAGTTGAATGGATCACAAAACAAGACCCAACAATATGTTGCCTACAGGAGACGCATTTGATAGGAAAAGATATACATAGACTGAAGGTGAAAGGTTAGGAAAAATCATACCACTCATATGGACTGCGGAAACAAGCAGGAGTGTCCATACTCATATCTAATAAAATAGATTTCAAGCCAAAGTTAATCAAAAGGGATAAAGAGGGACACTACATACTGCTCAAGGGAACTATACACCAACAAGACATGACAATCTTAAATATATATGCCCCAAACAATGGTGCAGCTATGTTCGTCAAGCAAACTCTTCTCAAGTTCAAGAGTCTAATAGACCACCATACAATAATCATGGGAGACTTCAACACACCTCTCTCAACACTGGACAGATCTTCCAAACAAAAGTTAAATAAGGAAACTATAGAACTCAATAACACAATTAACAACCTAGACTTAATTGATATATATAGAATATACCACCCAACATCAAGTAGTTACACTTTTTTCTCAGCAGCACATGGATCCTTCTCAAAAATAGATCATATATTATGTCACAGGGCAACTCTTAGACAATATAAAGGAGTAGAGATAATACCATGCATCTTATCTGATCATAATGGAATGAAACTGAAAATCAATGATAAAAGAAGGAAGGAAAAATCATGCATCACTTGGAGAATGAACAATAGGTTACTGAATGATCAATGGGTTTTAGAAGACATCAAGGAAGAAATTAAAAACTTCTTAGAGTTAAATGAAAACACAGACACAACATATCGGAATCTATGGGACACATTGAAAGCAGTTCTAAGAGGAAAATTCATTGCTTGGAGTTCATTCCTTAAAAAAAGAAAAAACCAACAAATAAATGATCTCATACTTCATCTCAAAATCCTAGAAAAAGAAGAGCAAAACAACAGCAAAAGAAGTAGAAGGCAAGAAATAATTAAAATCAGAGCTGAAATTAATGAAATCGAAACAAAAGAAACAATTGAAAAAATTGACAAAACTAAAAGTTGTTTCTTTGAAAAAATAAATAAAATCGACAGACCCTTAGCCATGCTAACGAAGAGAAGAAGAGAGAGAACCCAAATTACTAGCATACGGGATGAAAAAGGCAATATCACAACAGACACTTCAGAAATACAGAAGATAATCAGAAATTATTTTGAATCCTTATACTCCAATAAAATAGAAGATAGTGAAGGCATAGATAAATTTCTTAAGTCATATGATCTGCCCAGATTGAGTCAGGAGGATATAGACAACCTAAACAGACCAATAACAATAGAGGAAATAGAAGAAACCATCAAAAGACTACCAACTAAGAAAAGCCCAGGACCGGATGGGTATACAGCAGAGTTTTATAAAACCTTTAAAGAGGAACTAACACCAATACTTTTCAAGCTATTTCAGGAAATAAAAAAAGAGGGAGAACTTCCAAATACATTCTACGAGGCCAACATCACCCTGATTCCTAAACCAGACAAAGACACTTCAAAGAAAGAAAACTACAGACCAATATCTCTAATGAACCTAGATGCAAAAATCCTCAATAAAATTCTGGCGAATCGGCTTCAAAAACATATCAAAAAAATTATACACCATGATCAAGTAGGATTCATCCCTGGGATGCAAGGCTGGTTCAATATACGGAAATCGATAAATGTCATTCACCACATCAATAGACTTAAAAATAAGAACCATATGATCATCTCAATAGATGCAGAAAAAGCATTCAACAAAGTACAGCATCGCTTTATGTTCAAAACTCTAGAAAAATTAGGGATAACAGGATCATACCTCAACATTGTAAAAGCAATCTATGATAAGCCACAGGCCAGCATCATTCTGAATGGAGAAAAATTGAAGGCATTCCCTCTAAGATCTGGTACAAGACAGGGATGCCCTCTCTCACCACTTCTGTTCAACATAGTCCTCGAAACAGTGGCCAGAGCAATTAGACAGACGAAAGAAATTAAAGGCATAAAAATAGGAAAAGAAGAACTTAAATTATCACTATTTGCAGATGACATGATTCTATACCTAGCAGACCCAAAAGGGTCTACAAAGAAACTATTAGAGCTAATAAATGAATTCAGCAAAGTGGCAGGATATAAAATCAACACGCATAAATCAAATGCATTCCTGTATATCAGCGACAAATCCTCTGAAACGGAAATGAGGACAACTACTCCATTCACAATATCCCCCCAAAAAATAAAATACTTGGGAATCAACCTAACAAAAGAGGTGAAAGACTAACACAATGAAAACTACAGAACCCTAAAGAGAGATATAGAAGAAGACCCCAGAAGATGGAAAAATATACCCTGTTCATGGATAGGCAGAACTAACATCATCAAAATGGCAATATTACCAAAAGTTCTCTATAAGTTCAATGCAATGCCAATCAAAATCCCAACAGCATTTCTTGTAGAAATAGATAAAACAATCATGAAATTCATATGTAATAATAAAAGACCCAGAATAGCAAAAACAATGCTAAGCAGGAAGTGTGAATCAGGCGGTATAGCAATACCAGACTTCAAACTATACTACAGAGCAATAGTAACAAAAACAGCATGGTACTGGTACCAAAACAGGCGGGTGGACCAATGGTACAGAATAGAGGACACAGTAACCAATCCACAAAACTACAACTATCTTATATTTGATAAAGGGGCTAAAAGCATGTAATGGAGGAAGGATAGCATCTTCAACAAATGGTGCTGGGAAAACTGGAAATCTATTTGCATCAAAATGAAACTGAATCCCTTTCTCTCGCCATGCACAAAAGTTAACTCAAAATGGATCAAGGAGCTTGATATTAAATCAGAGACACAGCGTCTGATAGAAGAAAAAGTTGGCTATGATGTACATACTGTGGGGTCGGGCTCCAAATTCCTCAATAGGACACCCATAGCGCAAGAGTTAATAACTAGAATCAACAAATGGGACTTACTCAAACTAAAAAGTTTTTTCTCAGCAAAAGAAACAATAAGAGAGATAAGCAGGGAGCCTACATCCTGGGAACAAATCTTTACTCCACACACTTCAGATAGAGCCCTAATATCCAGAGTATACAAAGAACTCAAAAAATTAGACAATAAGATAACAAATAACCCAATCAACAAATGGGCCAAGGACCTGAACAGACACTTCTCAGAGGAGGACATACAATCAATCAACAAGTACATGAAAAAATGCTCACCATCTCTAGCAGTCAGAGAAATGCAAATCAAAACCACCCTAAGATACCATCTCACTCCAGTAAGATTGGCAGCCATTATGAAGTCAAACAACAACAAGTGCTGGAGAGGATGCGGGGAAAAGGGTACACTTGTACATTGTTGGTGGGACTGCAAATTGGTGCAGCCAATTTGGAAAGCAGTAGGGAGATTTCTTGGAAAGCTGGGAATGGAACCACCATTTGACCCAGCTATTCCCCTTCTCAGTCTATTCCCTAAAGACCTAATAAGAGCATGCTACAGGGACACTGCTACATCGATGTTCATAGCAGCACAATTCACGATAGCAAGATTGTGGAACCAACCTAGATGCCCTTCAATAGATGAATGGATTAAAAAATGTGGCATTTATACACAATGGAGTATTACTCTGCATTAAAAAATGACAAAATCATAGAATTTGGAGGGAAATGGATGGCATTAGAGCAGATTATGCTAAGTGAAGCTAGCCAATCCTTAAAAAACAAATGCCAAATGACTTCTTTGATATAAGGGGAGTAACCAAGGACAGGGTAGGGAGGAAGAGCTTGAGAAGAAGATTAACATTAAACAGGGATGAGAGGTGGGAGGGAAAGGGAGTGAGAAGGGAAATCGCATGGAAATGGAAGGTGTTCCTCAGGGTTATACAAAATTACATATAAGAGGAAAGGAGGGGTAAGAGAAGAATAATACAAGTGGAAGAAATGATTTACAGTAGAGGGGGTGGAGAGAGAAAAGGGGAGGGGAGGGGAGGGGAGGGGAGGGGAAGGGGGATAGTAGAGAATAGGATAGACAGCAGAATACATCAGACACTAGAATGGCAATATGTAAATCAATGGAAGTGTAACTGATGTGATACAGCAATCTGTATACGGGGTAAAAATGGGAGTTCATAACTCACTTGAATCAAACTGTGAAATATGATATATTAAGAACTATGTAATGTTTTGAACGACCAACAATAAAAAAAATAAAAAATAAAAAAAGTATATTATCTCTTTCTTCTTTTTGCAGGGGGATACCAAGGATTGAACTCAGGAGCACTAGACCACTGAGCTACATCCCTAGCTCTATTTTGTATTTATTTAGAGACAGGGTCTCACTGAGTTGCTTAGTGCCTCACATTTGCTGAGACTGGCTTTGAACTCACAATCCTCCTGCCTTGGCCTCAGCCGCTGGGATTACAGGTGTGCACCAACGTGCCCAGCCTATTATCTCTTTCTTCTATCTGTCCAGGAAGCTTGAGGAACATTCTCCCAATAATAAAATATCTGCTTTCCTTTTCTATTTTCAACAGTCACCATCTGGCATCATGAATTTTAATGCTGGTCTACATCTCCTTGATAAGTAACTTCTCTCCACCCTCTTTTCACAAAGTGTCTGTTCTTTTTAAGGATATATACTATTGCCATCTTCCAGGTTTGAATCACATCTCAATATCAATGATCATTAGGAATTATATGAGCTCTTGCCATGTATTAAAATCTTTCCACATCTCATTCATTTCTCATATGCTATAAGTACTGAAGGCCATAATTTTGCCTTTTAGTGCCATTATTATTTTCTGTGTTTAATCAGTTAAGCATTCCTACATTTCCTGCTACTACCTACATTTTCCAAAATTACATATGCCAGATTATCTGATTATTTGTCTTCTGCTCCATATTTGGTAGAAATCCCATTCATATAAACTCAAACTGTGTCTCCACCTACCATTCTAAAAGATCTTAATTTATGAGTCACAAATCTAAATTCTGTTTCAGCAACGCCATCTACCTCACCATCCATTCAACATCAATGTTTTCCTCTTTCATGTGTTTATTGAACAGGCTTCTATTGAGAAGACACTTTGTAGAATATAATGCACTCTGGTGCATACACTAGGGTTATATTAGTGGGAAAATAAACAATATCTCCACCCTGTAATGGTTTGGTTCCAATAACTTAGCAAGTAATTCTAGTACTTTTTTGAGGCTGCCTTCTTGGACAAAATTTACCTACATAATTCCATTTCTTGTAGGACTTCTACATTATTGCTTTGTTCCACATGCCTTCTTGGATAAACTCAATCCCTTATGCATCAACAGAATGACATAAAGGTTGGGGGAATTTGATATCATCTACCTGCTCCAGAAGAACGGAATACTGTTCAGTTTATCACATCAAGTCTACAGACAACTACCTCTCACAGCCGGCTCTATGGCCTGAACAAGATACAAACCACCTTTAGGAATCTCTCCCTCCTTGACCTTATAAAACCTCCATAAACTGGGATGTAGCAATATTACCAATCATTCTGTGGAGCATGGGATGCTATCATTTCCTCATAAGATTCAAATCCCCCTTCCTGGAAGGGTTCCACACACATAGTATATCTCAAGTATTTCTCACTTGCTTTCTCTTGTGTCAAAATCTTCCACTTGCCAATAATATTTATCTTTCACTCCTCATGAAAACTTGAAACTTTCCTTCCTTCTCTTCTTCCTTTGTTCATTGGTTATTACTTCCATTCTAACTAAAAATCTCTCATTGTCTTTATCCAGTTAGCATTTAGAGAAACTTGTACTCACGTGCTTTCTCTTTTACAAAGCATTATTTTGTAAGGAAGAAAAATCCTTATTCATCTTAATATAGTCTTTTATCCAGACTTACCCTTGGTACAGCAGCTCACAGGCGACAAGTAAACACGTACTGAGGGGACTTGCAATGAGAATTGATAGTTCCCATCATTTGTCAGGGCTTTCTGCAGGAACACAGGTCCTTAACAGACCAGAAAGACACTTGTGCCCTCATGCACACCTTGTAGATTGTTACAGGAAATAAAGAGCTTTGTAGTTTCCCTTAGGAAATATTGCACAGAGGTTTCTTCAAATATTGTCTCTAAAGATTACAATAGCATGACTCCTTTCCTCTATCTCTGCTCAGAATTTGGTACATAAGACTAGTCCTCTTCAGCTCAAAGGTATGCTCATTTCCTTTAGCCTTGCAAATCACAAAGGAGGCAAACTACACTTTCACAATCACTCCCTCCTGCCTCTTTTTCCTTTTGGATTGAACTTGTCAAAGTCCAAGGGAAGACTATTTTCCTTCAACTTTAAAAAAAAAATTTAAACATAATCTATTGCATATTAATTCTTTAAAAATAAAATTAAGAGTAGGGAGTGGTTAGCTGTTTATTTATGAATAGATTTTTCTGTGAACTCTGAAGGTGTCTTACTTAATTGTGTACTTACCTGGGCCCAGAAAATGGAACTGGGGACCTATCAGGGGAAGATGTTGCATGGTACACTTTCATTGCAAAACTGCTTGAAGAATTAGAGCACCATCTCAAGTAAACATTTCTAAGAATGTTTTCAGATAGCTCAAATATTGTGCAAATTAGCAAGCAGAGAAAGAATGTGATAAAAAAATTCAATATTTAAAGTCCCCCATGCCCTGTAAACATAACAGCAAAGTGATTCCCTCTGCTACATTTGGAGAAAAAGTCATAAACATTTTCCAAACTGGAGCATTAAGTGAGATAGTTGAAAATCCTAGAAATTCACCCTAGGGAACTCCTGCATTTAAAATGATAGTAGCATCTCTATTTCCCTATTTAGTAATCAGGGGAAAGTCTATTGAGAATGCTACAAAGCTTGCAACTTATAAAGTTCTATAAAAAAAAAGACAAGCTCATTAAGCCAAGTAAAACTGTTGAGAGTCTCCATGAACAGTTACACAGCAAAGCAAACAATTATCAATTTCAGATACATATTGTGTATCCTTTTTCCCATTTTTATCATGTTTCCAAAATGTGTTTTAGGTAATTTTCTCCATTCATCATAGGTACAAAGTCCAACTGCCTACAGCTTGTAACAAAAAGGTACAAGAGAGAAAAAGCCAAGGAATTCTTGAGGTAGATAAATGGTCTACATACTAAATGGGTAAGGAATTGCAGGTTTCAAAAACTCACAAACCAGTGAGGCTGGATCTCTCATGGATTCCATGAGGGAACAAAAAGTTAAGGGAGACAATATCCCCCTTCCCAACTGACTCGTTTCCTGTGACTGTCCTAGGGAATACCACAGAATAGGTGACTTTCACAACAGAAATCTGTTTTCTCAAAATTCTGGAGGCTGAAAGTCCAAGATCAGGGTTGTCAACAGGGATGGTTTCTTCTGAGGCCACACTCCTTGGGCTTATAGAAGGCTGTCTTCACAGTGACTTCACGTGGTCTTCCTTCTGTCTGTGTTGAAGTCTCCTCCTCTTATAAGAACACCAGTCAAATTAAGTTAGGACCAACCCTAATGACTTCATTTGAAGTTAATTCATTTGTGAAAGAGTCTTAATTCTAAATATGGTCTCATTCTGAGGCACTGGGGATTGGGACTCCAAAATGTCAATTGGGGTTGGGGGGATAATGCTACTTATCCTATAATACCATCCTCCAAGGGCAGAAGGAAGATTATTCTTGAGAAGTACCTTGTAATTTTCTCAGTTATTTGCTGTGGGTTGAGCTAACACAGATCTGACTTCAATCAGACTAGCCTAAATCAATATTTGTGTTCCAGGTCTTCCTTCTTGGATTAGACATGTGCTATCCAGCCCAGAGTCATAGGTTACAGTGAGGCATGTGGGACCATCTTTACACAGCTGGGAATACTTGGGGTGCAAAACACTTCTATTTTGTGTTGGGTTTTAAACCTAACTTATAGGATATTTTTTCTGGGAGCTAAGTTGCATAAATTCATGTATCCTAAATTTGGTCACCATAAGCAATCTTAAACCAGGAACATAAATAAGGATTCTCCTCCTAGAAACATCTTATCTTATTTACCAGAAAGTTTAGCTATCACCATGTGTATAATATTAGACCAGGTCACCTGACTGGTTCCCTTCCCCAGGAGCATCTCCCCAGTAATCAGAAGAGAAATGGATCTGGGCCAGATGCTTTAACTTCTTGCTCCCCAGGGATGCAGTGCAGTGTAAACTCATCCTTCTATTTCCCTACACAATCTTCAGTATATTTCACATTGCTCTCTCATGTCAAAAAAATAATCAATTGCATGGAACATTTTATTGGGAAACTCAGCGTAGTTATCTATATGTGGAATAAATACATATCCAATCAGAAATAAAGCTTGCTAAATGGCAGTCTATAAGGAATATTTTCACTGGCCTTCTAAAATACACCTGCACAGAAATACCACTGCAATTATATTTGGGGTTCACCCCATGGAAGACTTTTTCTTATAGTGGACATCAATTAAGTTTTACATCCTAACTCCTCCTTTTCTTGTCATTTCTTTTCTCTCTCCTAGCCCTCCCTACCCATGATAAACACAGTGGCACATTTCCCCACCACTACACACTCCTCACCCCAACAGAATCCCTTCAGTAGAGCACAGCTCCTGGCCAAACTTATTCAACTAGAGACAGACCCACACACACACCCCTCCTGAGAAAGGAACAACAGGGAGAACATCTCTGCCTTGGTTCTTCTTAGAGCCTTTTCAGCTTTCCTATTCCATAATTGTGATTTTCACTAAACCACATTTCCATCCCAGGCTGTTAAAAATCTCTAACTTATCTGTTTTAAACCAGCACATTACAATTATTAAAGCTTACAGAATTCTCAGACTTTGATTTTTAAATGGCCTCTGGACTGTAGACCTTGGTACAACTTCTCCTAACATCCACATGAATGGAAAAGTTACTACAGCAGTCTAGAAGATTTAGTCACTAGTCACTAACATGCACTATTATTAATAGTAAAATAATATTGACAATTATGATTAGTTATAGCAGTAGCCATATTTAGAATTATTCAATAATTCCATTATTCCTCTATAATTTTTTGATTTTTCCAATTTTTTCATAATGAGTATATATCACTCGTATAATCAAGGTAAATTCACAAATGTAATGACTTTCTTTAAAAATAGTTTCTTCACCAACTATATTTTATCACTCATATGATGGGTCTATGTTACTCTGTAATTTAATTTGATTTGATTTTCCTTTTGCCTATACATACACACATTTTGCTTTTACATACTGAAGAATGACTTTTAGAAAACTTTTAAAGCTGAACACAGTGGTGCATGCCTGAATGTAATCCCAGTGGCTTGGGAGGCTGAGGCAGGAGGATCGCAAGTTCAAAAGACAGCCTCAGCAACTTAGCAAAACCCTGTCTCTAAATAAAATCTAAATAAGGGCTGGGGTGTGGCTCAGTTGTTGAGCAACCCTGGGTTCAATTCCCAGTACCAAAAAAAGAAAAGAAAACTTTTGAGTCTTTATGAAGCCAAAGAGGGATGGGTTGATTTTAGCAACATTGTAGTTTGAGTTGGGAGGACACCTAGGTTGATCAAAACCTGAAAGATCCTCCCATATTCATAATTACTCACAAGTTTTATTGGCTTAGAATGGCCATTTATTTGTACTCATTCCTTTTTTGCATTAAATAATTTTTATTTTATAATATTTAAAGTACCTACTTAAGTGAAATTAAATGTCTTTTTTCTTTTCAAAACAGTACAGAGTTCTATTGGCCTATCTTTCCCTAAAGTTAACATCTTCTATAGTATAACAGTTTAATTTGGGCTTCAACCTTATTGGATCAAGGGGTAACTGTGACTGGTAAAGCACTATTTGTGGGTATGTCCATGAAGGTGAAAGAGATGCAGAGGGGCATAGGCAGCCAGGGCAAGGTGGCAAGTGAGGAACTCAGGGCCAGGTCCAAACAAAATGAGCATGGAGACTGTCTACCAGTGAGGTCAATTTCCCCATTGACGAAAGTGCTGTGGACACAGGCAGAGGACCCAGTCAGACAGACACTCCATACTCATGTTCCTAAGCGGGAAATCCAATAGGAAAACTAAAATAGACATGTGCACACAGGGGGCATCAATGAATAATAGTGAGGAGAACATGGTCAGGGAAGGAGATAAGGAAAGAAAATTCCAGGGACCACCTAAAGAACAAGTCAAAACTTCCCCACCGGAGTTCCATCTCCAGGGCCCCTTCTCTCTACAGAAATCTGTTTTCCCAGTAAATCTGCTGCTTGCTTGCTGTCTCTGTGTCTGCTCTTCAGTTCTTTTCTGAATCAAGACAACAAACCCAAGACCCCTAGAGGATAATAAAGGTATTTCTGCCATTGAGATTTTTGCGTTCTTTATATATTCTAGATAGATTAGTGCTCTATCTGACGTGTGTGTGGTAAAGATTTGTTCCCAATCAATTAGTAGGCTCTCTATTCACCTCACTGATTGTTTCTTTTGCTGAGAAGAAGCTTTTTAGTTTTGAATCTGTCTCATTTATTGATTCTTGATATTAATTCTTACGCTATAGGAGTCTTATTAAGGAATTTGGGGCCTAATCCAACATGATGGAGATTTGTGCCTACTTTTTTTTTCTAATAGATGCAGTGTTTCTGTTTAATTCCTAGGTTCTTGATCCACTTTGAGTTAAGTTTTGTTCATGGTGAGAGATAGGGGTTTAATTTCGGTTTGTTGCATATGAATTTCCAGTTTTCCCAGCACCATTTGTTGAAGAAGCTATCTTGTCTCCAATGTACATTTTTGGTGCCCTTGTCTAGTATAAGATAACTGTATTTAGGTGGATTTGTCTCTGTGTCCTGTATTCTGAACCATTGGTCTACTAGTCTATTTTGGTGCCAATACCATGCTGTTTTGTTACTATTGCTCCGTAGTATAGTTTAAGGTCTGGTATAGTGATGCCACTTGCTTCACTCTTCTTGCTAAAGATTTCTTTAGCTATTCTGGGTCTCATATTTTCCAGATGAATTTCATGACTTCTTTTTCTCTTTCTATGAGGAATGTCATTGGGATTTTGATTGGAATTGCATTGAATCTGTATAGTACTTTTGGTAGTATGATCATTTTGACAATATTAATTCTGCCTATCCAAGAAAAACAAATAACCCAATCAATAAATGGGCCAAGGACCTTAACAGACACTTCCTAGAATAAGATATGAGATCAATCAACAAATATATGAAAAAATGTTCAACATCTCTAGCAATTAGAGAAATGTAAATCAAAACTACTCTAAGATTTCATCTCACTTCAGTCAGAATGGCAGCTATTAAGAATACAAACAACAATAAGTGTTGGTGAGGATGTGGGGAAAAAGACACACTCATACACTGTTGGTGGGACTGCAAATTGGTGCAGTCAATATGGAAAGCAGTATGGAGAATCCTTGGGAAACTGGGAATGGGAACCACCATTTGACTCAGCTATCCTACTCCTTGGTCTATACCCAAAAGACTTAAAAACAGCATACTATAGGGACACAGCCACGTCAATGTTTACAACAGCACAATTCACAATAGCTAAACAGTGGAACTAACCTAGATGCTCTTCAGTAGATGAATGGATAAAGAAAATATGGTATATATACACAATGGAATATTATTCAGCATTAAAAAATAAAATGATGGCATTTGCAGATAAATGGATGGAGCTGGAGAATATAATGCTAAGTGAAATTAGCCAATCCCCCTCCAAAAAAACAAATGACAAATTATTTCTCTAATTTAAGAACACTGATTCATAATATGCTGCGGTAGGGGACAGGGATGGGAGGATTAAATAAACTCTAGATAGAGCAAAGGGGAAAAGGGGAGGTAGGGGAAGGGAGGGAGTATAGGGGTAGGAAAGATGGTGGAATGTGATTGTCATCATTACCCTAAGTACATGTATGAAGACACAAAGGATGTGACTACTTGTGTACAACCAGAGATATGAAAAATTGTGCCTATATGTGTAATATGAATTGTAATGCATTCTGCTGTCATATATAACAAAAATTTTTAAAAATTAATTTTAAAAAATGGTCTTTCTGGAAGAGGTTGGCCTCTAAATTAGCAGGCTGAGTAAAGAAATTGTCCATTCACCTGTGTGGGCAGATACCATCCAATCAGCTGAACCCAGGTAGAAAAAAAAGGCAAAGAAAAGGTAGATTCTCTCTTCTAGGAGTACCTTCCTCCTTTAAACATTGGAACTCCATGTTCTCCAGCCTTCAACTCCAGGATTTATACCTGCAGCCAACCCCCAAGATCTCAAACCTTCAGCCTTGAGCTAGGAGTTACACCATTGCATCTCCTGGCTCCGGGGCCTTTAAACACAACTATGTCATGCTCCCACCTCTCCTAGTTCTCCAGTGTTCAGATGTCCTATCATGGGCCATCTGGTATTTGCCCACATTCTTGTGTCTACCATGTCAGCAGGGATCAGTAGGAGTGGCCCAACCCTGCTCTACCTAGTATGGGCTGGGCTGACTGGTATTTTTGTAATCAAGTGGCTGACTGGCTGGGGCTGGATTGTTCTGGAAGGCATCCTTGCTGTGTGTGGCATTTAGTGATGATTTTAACTTAGCACCTGGTTCTTTTCCACTGATCTAGCACTAATGGGCTTCCTTAATAGAGAATGTGTTCCAAGATGATGAAAATAGAAGCCACATGGCAGCTTAACATCTAGCCTCAGACATCACACGATGTCACTTCTGCCACACTCTATTGGTCAAAATAAACCACAGGTGCTGAGAGGATAGACTCCCTCTCTTAATGTTGAGACACATTATAAAGCAGTATGAAGAGTAGCTGCAAGCATCCTTGCAAACAATCTCCCTAGTGGAAGTCATTCATCATCACATCAGAGAAAGTTCCCGAGTACCTCTCAAGTGCTAAATACTATTTTAATCACTGGGGAGCAGCAGTGAACAAGATAGGTATAGTCCTCACCCTTGCAGAGATGACTGGCACTGAACCATCAGAGTATGCCATGAGTGATATAAAGCAGTACCATATTGTATGGGAGAGGAATATAGGCTGACCCAGCCAAGAGGTTGAAGTAGAGGGCTAGAGAGCTGGCTTTGGAGAACAGCAGTCAGGACAGTGTTGTTTTGCGTGTGTAACTATCAGAGCTTTCTACCTCTTGTATCTATCTGCTTGGTTCCTAATGCCATATTTTACTAGACTAAATGTGTCTTTCTCTGCTACCATATAATTATATGCTTCAGAATGAACATAGAAGAAAACTTGGGGAAAAATAGTCCTTTCCAAAAAAATCTAGCACAGTCCTGCGAAAGGAGGATTAACTTCTGTGAAAAAGTAATACTTTTTCAGCATGTCGAAATCTTTTCTTAATTTGGAGAAATTTATTATTAATTAAGAAAGCTGAGTTTTTCAAATACATAGTTCTCCCTTTGATCTATAGGCCTCCAGGCTAAGTTCCCAGATGCCTGAAGCTGGTTTTAACTCAAATATTTCCCTAGCAAAGACATATTCTGTGGCACCAAATAAAACCACAGTTGTGACATGTTTTGTTAGAAGATCCCAATTGATAAACTGAGATGCCAGGTTTTTGAAAACCTGGTGTGGTGGAGGTGGATGACTTATTAATCTATATATAGCACACTGAGAAGAAGATTTTAGGTTTTTTTGTGATAGCTGATCAAAGCATGCTTGAGATGAAGACTCCTGTGGGAGAAGAGATGGAACAGAAGAACACATCGGAGAGTTGTCACACTGTGACAAGAAAGCTCTCCACCAAAGTGTCATTCTCTTCCCAGCAGGTCTGCGGGAAATGTGCTTCTTGTGTTAAGTTCAAAGAGTCCCGGGATGGGTGTGGAGGTAGACGCTCCTGGGGGGTGTCAAAGAAAACAGCAAATAGCAGCAGACTCCCCACAAGCAGTGCGGGTTAGATTTCAGAGTGCCCTGAGAGCTACTCAGAAGCATCACACCAGTGAGTCAGCCGATATTGTTGGGTCCTTATTATGTACTAGACACCACATGGGATTCCAGGGCCATCGTGTTGAATAATGCATTGCTCCTGCCCATACAGACAGTATAGTCTGCTGAGGAAAATGAACAGGAACCAGGCAATCATGCCACCGTGAAAAAAAAAAAAAAATGGTGATAGGGAAATACAGAACACTATAGGAACCCAGTAACCAAGCAGGTAATTCAAATTTTAAAGCTTCCTGAGGGAAGGAACACCTAAGCTGTGGTCAGAAGGATGCCCAGTGGTTAACCAAGTCAAGAAGAGGACTTCCAGCTAAAGATGTCAAGAACCTGCTGGAATAAAAGGAAAGTATTTTTTTTAAGTTAAAGACATAAACACATGAACTGGGATTGTGGCTCAGCAGTAGAGCGCTCGCCTAGCACAGGCATGACCCGGGTTCGATCCTCAGCACCACATAAAATAAAATGCATTGTGTTGTGTCCATCTACACCAAAAAAAAAAATGAATTTTAAAAAAAGACATAAACACATAAGCCTACAAGAGCAAAGAGAATGGAAAAGAAAACCCAACAAATCTGGGGGTTTGCAAAGCAGACTGACAAGTGGAAAATGCCTTAGCTGAGTTGAGAAAAACAACCCAACCAGCAGGGGTGGGGAAGCAGCATCGTTTATGT
This sequence comes from Spermophilus citellus, assembly GCF_964194105.1. Lineage (NCBI taxonomy): Eukaryota > Metazoa > Chordata > Mammalia > Rodentia > Sciuridae > Spermophilus > Spermophilus citellus. The sequence continues at coordinate 72,085,239 of NC_138188.1, forward strand.
ACTGACCCTCTCTGGGCTCTTGTGTTTGTGACATTTGGTAGCTCGAGAGGCAGGGTTGACAATGGCTTTTAAATAATTCTAGAAGCAGATTCTATTCCTTCTTCCACTCTGCCCAATCTGGCACCTGCCCATCACCTGCCCAATCTGGCACCTGCCCATCACCTACCCTGGCAAGATACTGAAGGTTTTCCTTTGGAGAGTGTAAAACAGGTCCCTGGAAAAAAAGGCACAAGGTAGAGACCCAGGCAAGGCATCTTCCTGGAAACCAGTTCCACACTGCTGAGAGCCAGCTTTCCCGAACCACTGACCATCCTGCAAATAGACTGGCCTTCTCTCTGAGTGGAAGATTCTTGTTTGAGGAACCTCAATAAGTAAAAAGACCAAAATAGTCTGCCATCGGGGGTGACCTAACCAAATGGCATGGCAATGTTGCATACTGAAGACCACAATCAGCAAGCATTCCCTGCCTCCCCAGGCAGGTAAAGCTTTCAGATGGGAATTTTGATGCCCCACTCCTGAATTACTATACACTGTAGGAAATTATCTAAAATGTAAGGCAGATATTTACTATAAAAAGATTTATTTTTAAGTTCCAAAAAGTCAAACTGAGGTTGCAATCAGAGAAATCCATGTCTCCAATCAAAGTTTTAAAATATCATCAATAAGATAAGAAATAAAAGAAAACTCCATTTTTTTTCATTTACTTGAGCTACAAACCCTAGAGTCATCCACGATGCCTCTTTCTCACACACTCCCATTGCAAAGTGTGGGAAAAGCCAGTTTTGCCTTCAAAATGTGGACAGATTTTGACCACTGCCTGACTCACTCATTGCCAGTGCCCAGATCCTGACACCCATTCCCACCTAGATTCCTACAACAGGCTCATCATGGTTTCACTTTCTCTGAACTCTACACAGCCGTCAGAGTGATCCTTTCAAAACATAAATTAGATGGTCTTATTCCCTCTATCATAATCCACATTCTCAGAGTAAAAGCCAAAGTGTCCTCAGGGAGGATGAGGAGATCCACACACCTGGCCCTGTCCACAGGACACCCCACCCCAGAGGCCCCCACCCTGACTTCCCCTTACTGACGCACTCTCCTGCAGCTGTGCTAACTTCTTGGCTACTCCTCTGACACACCAGGCACCCTATCTAGGGACTTGACTTCAGCTGTTACCTTTGCCAAACACTATTCCCCCAGATAACTCCTTCATCATCTTAAAGTCTTTGATCATATGCTATTTTCTCAATGAGATCCATGTCTACAGTCCCACTTCCACATTTCCACCCCCCCTTACTCTATTGCACTTTCTTCTCATAGGATACACTGTATTCTAACATATACTTACGGCTCATGGTGTATCACCCTCCACCAGAACCTAAGTTGTTAGAGGATAAGGATCTTCACTGTGCTAAAGGACGTATTCCAAACATGTGGACATTGCCCAGCAAATAGCAGGCTAATTTGTTTCCTAAGGCTGCTGTAACGAAGGACCACAGAAAGCCTCAAGCACCAAGTTTATTGCTTCATGGTTCCCGTGGCTGAGTCTGAACTCAACGTACTGGAAAAGTTGACTTCTTCCAAGGGCCATGCAAGAGGATTGCTTTCCATGCCTCTTTCTAGATTCTCGGGGTTTTCTGGCAATCTCTGGAGTTGCCTGGCTTGTGGATACGTCACTCCGGTCTCTGCTTTTAGTCAGATAATGTTCTCCTCTGTGTGCTCATTTCATCTTCTCACTATGTCTTCTCTGTGTCTAAACGTCTCCTTTTCATGAGGACACTACTATATTATAAATCCTCCCTACTAATCTCATTTTAATTTGGTTACCTCTGTAAAGACCCTATTTCTAAATGAAGTCACATCTGAGGTACAAACGGTTAGGACTTGAACATATATCTCTGGAGGGATGAACATGATTCAACTCACAACATAGACACTTAGTAAAAACTTGTCGAAACACTGAATGAAAATTCTGTCCATAAAATAATTTACAGAAATATTTACAGAGCAATATTTTAAAAGAATCTTTGAAATTTAAAATATGTTAATACAAATTTTTAATATAGAAAAATACACCTGAAGATGTCCTTGGAATGTATAACAAAGTTGGAAGACAGGAGAGAATAGATAAGAAATTTTAAAGAATCAGTTCAGAAGTACAAAACCGAATTAATAAATGTTCTAGAAAAAGTCAAAGTTGGAAACATTGAAGAAATAATTCAAGGAAATTTCTTAGAAATGAAAAACATGAGCTCCATAGGACTTTGAGAAGGATAAAAAAAAAACCTATACTTTTGAATGTGGCAAAAAGGGATTCACACTTCCCAAAGGGAGTTTGGGAATAAAGTAGTTATATAAAGAAAAGGGATTATGCAAGAAAACAAACAAGATAACTATTAACCAAGGGAGGGAATCTATTTATCACAGGTAAAATTGTTACAGCCTAACACAATTCAGTCGTGAATAAGCCCAAAATTATTACCGTAGTAGACATGTGTGTACTAAATAAACATCTTTCCTGAACTCTCCTCCTGACCAAGCAGGGTCCCTATTCACCAGACCTAGCCTGGCTCTTGAGAACTACCAGCACAGCTGGTTTGATCTCGAGGCTAAAATGTAAGGAGCCAAAGGGAATCCAAGTCTCAGCATGTCAGGGTGAGGCTGGAGTCATGAATCCAAGCCATGGGTCTAGAGGGGCTAAAGGAAAAGGCCAAAACAAAGTATAAATCAAAGGGAGGGTAGCCAGGGGGCAAGCAGGGCCAACAGAGTAGACAAGAAATGGTCTAAAGAGATGCTATATATCACTCAAATGCAGAAAAAGGACCTTTGACAGGGAATGATACTAGTTGCTTATTGCCATGTAATAAGTCACCCCAAAAGTTAATGCTTAAAACTACAATGACTTTATTTGCTCATGATTCTGTGCAATAGCCTGATCTCACCTGGGCAGCTCTTCTATTGGTTTTGCCTGGACCATTGCTGCCTCTGCAGGTATCTGGCAGCCAAATGGTGCTGGGTGGTCTGAGACGGCCTCCCTTACATGTTTGGTGGTTGATGTGGCTAGTGGCCAGTAGATCTGAGTGGATCTGCATCTGCTGTGTCTGGCCTCTAGTGTTCTTGTAGGTGAGACCACATTTCACCCTATGGCAATTGCAGGGATGCATTCAGAGGGAAGCATCAAGGTCTGTGTTTGGAATTCTCACAGCTACACTTTCACCATTTTCTATTGGTCATACTGCATAAGATAAATACCTTTTAACCTATATATTCTATAAATAGTTACACAAGTTGATCTGACAGGGATAGAGAAAAAGGGAAAAAAGAAATTTCTCTGTTAGATAACCCTAGTTTGAGTACCATTAGAGCCAGAAAGAACTCAGTCTTGTCTTAGTGTTAGGCAGGAGCCCAGCCCCTTGCAGCCTCTGGCCAATTGATATCTTACATCCAAGGCTTTTGGAGTAATTCATTTCTAGATACCAATAGTCTGAGCCACCTGGAAACACTCATTATGGAAAAAACATGGAGTAGACCACATTTGTTTACCACCCGCAATCAGAAGGTCTTGTTTCCACTGCTTCCCTTCCTCTCAGCCTTGGGTCTGTGGTGTACCATTTTTGCTTACACTGAAAAAGGACAGGATGTCAGCAGGATGGTTGACAAGAGGGACTGGAGCACTTCCCCCCAAGGTCCCTCAGGACCAAAACAAGAAAAAACAATAGCTATTTCACTGGATTGTTTGATGCACCAGAGATCCTGTGGGGAAGTAGCAGAGATATTGCTCACCACGGAGACGGTGGCCTTATACAGAGGGGATCTAAGAACAGAGCCTCCACTGCTCTAAGATCAACCTTGAACCAAGAAGAAGTTCTCTCAGTAGGAAAGGAATAGGCAGAAAATGTCCAGCAGCTCCACTCAGGCCACAGACCCCTGACACATCTATAGCTGGAGAGCCCTGAGGCCCTCACAGGCCCTGAGCCCAGTCAAGTGAACTCCAGACGACCACATGGCTGCATTTCCCCAGAGAAGGAGCACAAGCTAAGTTGTGCCACCCTCCACCCAGGCTCTTGCTGCATGGACCCAACTTGAGATGCCACCCACCCAGGGTCCTGTGAAGCAACCCAGCCGCCACCCAAGGCAGCTCCATTAGTCCAGCCCTGTGAACCAGCCAAAAGGCCCTGCCCTTTCTCCCATGCTCTATAATCTGCCCTTTCTCCCATGCTCTATAATCCATCTTCTATATCTAGAAGGCCCATCCTGAATGACTCCAGACACAGAGGTGCCCATAAAACAGGAGGGTAGTCCTGTTCAACTTCCCAGATGCAGCCAGGAAGACCTGAACAAACTCCTACTGTCCCAGAAGCAGCTGGCTGGCCCCAACCATACCTACTCTGCCCCAGGAATGATCCAGATAACCATCCCAGTGTGTGTGGACCAACCATCCCAGTGTGCGTGGCACCCAGGAAGAACCTAGGCAGCCGCACTCACCTGCCATTGGCCCTAGAACATAGTCAGGTAACTTGCCCTGAGCCACTTGGCCCAAAGAAACAGACACGTGACCGCTACCCATCCCTCATGATCCCAGGAAGGAATCAAGTAGCCCTTCCTGAATGACTCATTCCACCAAGTCCCTCAGGAAGTGGCTGAGCAGTCCCACTCATCTTCTTATGGTCAAGAAGCACTTAGCAGCCCTCTCTCAGAAGCTCCACCCACTGAGGCCCTAGAGAAGCAGACAATTGGTCTATTAACCCAGCCTTGGCCCCAGAAAGCAACTGAACAGGTCTTCTTCAGCAGGTCAGTCTTTGGAGGCCACACAATACTTGGACACTGACAGGTGGCCCATCTGGGCACACCAGTACAGCCTAGCACCTGTCCAGCCTTCAGACACTTATAGGAACCCCACTCTACTACCAGGCATGATAGCCACACCCACCTCAGTCTACCCAGTTGACTTCACCTAACACAAATTGCAGAAAATGACAGGTGAGGTTCTTCACATCCACACCTGCGCACATAGTTACCAGAGCTGACAGTGAGCTTGCCCCATCTCATGGAGCTGTATACCAGCAGGAACTTCAATCTCACACCTGAAGATGCAGCATATTCAACCAACACCTTAAGAAATATCACCAGCAGGGGGTCTTTTACTATGAAAACCACTCTATAAAATTGGTTCAGGCATCTGACCCACCAGATGCACAAATGCAAATACAGGAACACAAGAAGCAGGGAAAATAAATAAATAAATAGGTAACCTGATGCCTCCAAAGAAACATAACACCTCTCTAATAAAGGCCTCAAAGAAAAGGAAATTAATGAATTGCCTGACCAAAAACATAAATCAAAAGAATGATTTTTAAGAAAATTTAATGAGCTACAAATGGAATACACACAGAAATTTCAATTAAAGTGAAAATACAATTCATGAGAAAAAGAGAAACACAGCAGAGATAGAAATCATAAAAAGTCAATTAAGTGTTTTTTAGCTAAATATTTCAATAAGTAAAATTAAAAATACAAATGAGAACATAAATAGCAGAATTAATCAAGCAAAAGAAAGAATTTGAGCTTGAAGATGAGTCTTTTGAAATTGCCCTTTGTGATAAAAGGACATTTTTTAAGAAGGAAAGAAAAACAGACATTTGGAACATCATTACGCAAACAAATGTTCCCCTTATGGGTATTGCAGAAGGAGAAAGAAGGGGGAAAGCATAGAAAACCTCCAATGAATAATTCCTGGGCTTTTAAATCTTGGAAAAGATACAGATATCAAATCCAAGAAGATCAAATGACACCCTAATAGACCTGAATAGAAAAGGTCTTCTCCAAGGCATATTATTCTCAAACTAAAAAATAAAGAATTCTAGAAAACAAGCAAAATTGTTAAGTCACTCATAATTGGATCCCAAATAGACTAACAGCTGACTTCTCAGGAGAAACCTATCAGACCAAGAGAGAATCAGATGGTATATTCAAAGTGCCGAAAGAAAATAAAAATTCCGACAATGGAAACTCCACCAAGGCAATCAGCGGCCACCATCTTGGAGAGCTGAAGTATCCACCGCCACTCTCCGACAGACTGCAACAATAAAACAGGTCTGTGTCACTCAGCCCATCCCCCACACATCGGGGAATCCGCATAAAATCCCTCCTAGGCTCTCCGGGGGAGGGAGTATCAGAGTGAGCTCGCATAAAGACTAGGGGAAAACTAGAGACACCTGACCTTCAACTCCCCCTCCCATCAGCAGCCAAAACAAAACCTGTCTAGCCAGCACTGGGGGAGGGGCAAGCAGAAAAAAACAAATGATAGAGTGCCGGGGATCTCAATAGGCAATTGTGCGACCCCGGGGATCCAGGCTGATGGATTCGCCTGGCCTGCCCCGCGGCTACAGAAGGCAGGACGCCGCAGAGAAGAGATTAATTAGCAAGCAGGGAGGAAAGTGGCTGCCATTCGGTGGAACCCTGCCGGCCAAGCCCGCACTGACCCCCGGGCTGAGTACGGGATTTCAGAGGGGGAAGGAAGCGGTACAGTTCTATCCCCCACAACGGGAACAAAACAATAGAGTGCCGGGGTCCCCAATAGACACCCTCCACACCCAACAAACGGCAGGTCCAGAGTACAGTTTGAACTGCCAAGAGCCATCACTCAGGGGAAATCTGGTCTAGCAGGAGAAACCAAGACTAGCAGGAGAAACTAGGGGACTAGAGGCCAGGCCCTCGCGACTGGGCAGCTGGAAACCGCAGGCCCGCCAGCGACAGTTCACCCACTGCCCGCGTAACTGGGCGGTAGGAGAACGCCCGCCTGCCGGCTACCGACCACAGGACGGGGTGCCTAGAGATCGCCCGCCCACTGGCGACAGCCAGCCCGCTGCCCGCGTGACTGGGCGGCTGAAGTCCACTCCCCCGCCGGCAACTGATCACCCGCCCGCTGCCTGAGATACTGGGCGGCTGGAGACTGCCCGCCTGCCTCGACGGGGAGCTGAAACCAAACAGAGACAGTCCAGTCACACAGCCCCATTAGGACACCCCAGCAAGGAGCCTGGGGCCCGTCATAGCAAAGTAGTGACGTCACTGGAGCTCGGCCGTCGGAATTCCTTCCCAGCACAATCCACGTTAGCAGGCACAGTTTAACAACACAAAGAAGAAACAACAGAGTAATACAGAACCAAAACAAATCTATAGAAGAGAGCAGAAACACGGCAATCAAATAGAGCTGGAAAGTAACGTGGACAACATGAGAAAACAAGGGAAAAAAGGAGTACAAACAATACAGGACAACTTAATTCTACAGGAGGACATAGAAACATCAGAAGCAGGGATAGGGAATGAACTCAAGGCCTACCTAACTCGAATGGAAAGGAATAGTAGGGAAGACGTGAGACAGCAAGTCCAAGCAATAAAAGTTTATTTTGAAAACGAATTAAACAAACAAATTCAAATGGCAAAGAACGAGCTCTACCAGGAGATAGAGATCTTAAAAAAAATCAAATAATAATCCTAGAATTGCAGAAAACTATAAACCAAATTAAAAACTCAAACGAGAATATTACAAACAGACTTGATCAAGTAGAAGTCAGAACATCAGATAATGAAGATAAGGTTTATCAACTTGAAAAGAATATAGTCAACACAGAAAAGATGCTTAAATCCCATGAGCAATCTATTCAAGAGATATGGGATGTCATAAAAAAACCAAATTTGAGGGTCATCGGGATAGAAGAAGGCACAGAGACTCAAACCAAAGAAATGGACAGCATATTAAATGAAATAATTCTAGAAAACTTCCCAGAGATGAAAGATGAAATGGATTGCCAAATCCTGGAAGCCTACAGGACCCCAAACATTCAAAACCATAATAGACCAACTCCAAGACATATAATTATGAAGATAGCCAACGTACAGAACAAGGAGAGAATATTAAAAGCTACGAGAGAAAAGAGGCAGATTACATTCAGGGGTAAACCAATTAGGTTAACGACTGATTTCATCATAGACTTTGAAAGCGAGAAAATCCTGGAACAATGTATTTCAAATGCTGAAAAATAATGGATTCCAACCAAGAATACTGTATCCAGCAAAATTAAGCTTCAGATTTGACAATGAAATTAAAATCTTTCACGATAAAAAAAAGCTAAAAGAATACGCAGCAAGAAAACCAGCACTGCAAAGCATTTTGAGCAAAATACTACAAGAAGAGGAATTGAAAAATAGTGCCCAAAACTATCAGCAGGAGGTGTCTCAATAAAGGGGGAGGAAAATAACCAAAAAGTAAAGCCAGCCAAACTAAAATAAATAAATAAAGATGCATGACTGGAAGCACAAATCATATCTCAATTGTAACCTTAAATGTTAATGGCCTAAACTCACCGATCAAGAGACATAGGTTAGTAACCTGGATCAAAAAAACAAATCCAACAATATGCTGCCTTCAAGAGACTCATATGATAGGAAAAGACATACACAGGCTGGAGGTAAAAGGTTGGGAAAAATCATACCACTCACACGGCCCCAGAAGCAAGCAGGAGTGGCCATACTCATATCGAATAAAATCAACTTTAAACCTAAGTTAATCAAGAAGGATAAAGAAGGACACTATATCCTGTTAAAAGGAACCATCCACCAACAAGACATAACAATTATCAATTTGTATGCACCAAACAATGGAGCTGCAACGTTCATAAAACAAACTCTCCTCAAGTTCAAGAGTCAAATAGACCACAACACAATAATTATGGGTGACTTCAACACACCGCTCTCGCTATTAGACAGATCCTCTAGACAAAAACTGAATAAAGAAACTATAGAACTCAACAGCACAATCAATAACCTAGACTTAACCGACATATATAGAATATATCAACCATCATCAAGTGGATACACGTTCTTCTCAGCAGCACATGGATCCTACTCAAAGATAGACCATATATTATGCCATAAGGCAACGCTTAGTAAATATGAAGGCGTGGAGATAATACCATGCACCGTATCTGATCACAATGGAATGAAATTGGAAATCAATGATAAAAGAAGGAAGGAAAAATCCTACATCACATGGAAAATGAACAATATGTTACTGAATGATCAATGGGTTACAGAAGACATAAAGGAAGAGATGAAAAAATTCTTAGAGACAAATGATAATACAGACACAACATACCGGAATCTATGGGACACAATGAAAGCAGTTTTAAGAGGAAAATTCATTTCTTGGAGTTCTTTCCTCAAAAAAAGAAATAACCAACAAATAAATGAACTCACACTACACCTCAAAAACCTAGAAAAGGAAAAGCAAAACAACAGCAAATGTAGCAGAAGGCAAGAATTAATTAAAATTAGAGCAGAAATCAACGAAATTGAAACAAAAAAAAACCATTGAAAAAATTGATAAAACTAAAAGTTGTTTCTTTGAAAAAATAAATAAGATAGACAGGCCCTTAGCCATGCTAACGAAGAGAAGAAGAGAGAGAACTCAAATTACCAACATATGGGATGAAAAAGGCAATATCACAACAGACACTACAGAAATACAGAAGATAATTAGAAAGTATTTTGAAACCCTATATTCCAATAAAATAGAAGATAGTGAAGATATCGATAAATTTCTTAAGGCATATGATCTGCCCAGATTGAGACAGGAAGACACACATAATTCAAACAGACCAATAACAAAGGAAGAAATAGAAGAAGCCATCAAAAGACTACCAACCAAGAAAAGCCCTGGACCGGATGGGTATACAGCGGAGTTCTACAAAACCTTCAAAGAAGAATTAATATCAATACTTTTCAAGCTATTTCAAGAAATAGAAAAAGAAGGAGCTCTTCCAAATTCATTCTATGAGGCCAACATCACTCTGATCCCAAAACCAGACAAAGACACTTCAAAGAAAGAAAACTACAGACCAATATCTCTAATGAACTTGGATGCAAAAATTCTCAATAAAATTCTGGCGAATCGAATACAAAAACATATCCAAAAACTTGTACACCATGATCAAGTAGGATTCATCCCTGGGATGCAAGGCTGGTTCAATATACGGAAATCAATAAATGCTATTCACCACATCAACAGACTTAAAGACAAGAACCATATGATCATCTCGATAGATGCAGAAAAAGCATTTGACAAAGTACAGCATCCCTTTATGTTCAAAACACTAGAAAAACTAGGGATAACAGGAACTTACCTCAACATTGTAAAAGCTATATATGCTAAACCTCAGGCTAGCATCATCCTAAATGGAGAAAAACTGAAGGCATTCCCTCTAAAATCTGGAACAAGACAGGGATGCCCTCTATCACCACTTCTATTCAATTTAGTTCTCGAAGTACTAGCCAGAACAATTAGACAGACAAAAAAAATTAAAGGCATAAAAATAGGAAAAGAAGAAATTAAATTATCGCTATTTGCGGATGACATGATAATATACTTAACAGACCCAAAAGGGTCTACAAAGAAGCTGCTAGAGTTAATAAATGAATTCAGCAAAGTAGCAGGTTATAAAATCAACACGCATAAATCAAAGGCATTCCTGTATATCAGCAACAAAACCTCTGAAATGGAAATAAGGAAAACCACTCCATTCACAATATCCTCAAAGAAAATAAGATACTTGGGAATCAACCTTAAAAAAGAGGTAAAAGATCTATACAATGAAAACTACAGAACCCTAAAGAGAGAGATAGAAGATCTCAGAAGATGGAAAAATGTACCCTGTTCGTGGATAGGCAGAACTAACATCATCAAAATGGCGATATTACCCAAAGTTCTCTACAGGTTTAATGTGATGCCAATCAAAATCCCAACGGCATTTCTTGTTGAAATAGATAAAGCAATCATGAAATTCATATGGAAAGACAAAAGACCCAGAATAGCAAAAGAAATTCTAAGCAGGAAGAGTGAATCTGGAGGTATAGCGATACCAGAGTTCAAACTGTACTACAAAGCAATAGTGACAAAAACAGCATGGTACTGGTACCAAAACAGGCAGGTGGACCAATGGTACAGAATAGAGGACACAGAGACTAATCCACAAAGTTACAACTATTTTATATTTGATAAAGGAGCTAAAAACATGCAATGGAGGAATGATAGCATCTTCAACAAATGGTGCTGGGAAAATTGGAAATCCATATGCAACAAAATGAAATTGAATCCCTTTCTCTCACCATCCACAAAAGTTAACTCAAAATGGATCAAGGAGCTAGATATCAAATCAGAGACGGTGCATCTGATAGAAGAATAAGTTGGCTCCGATCTACATATAGTGGGGTCAGGCTCCAAATTCCTTAATAGGACACCCATAGCCCAAGAGTTAATAACAAGAATAAACAAATGGGACTTACTTAAACTAAAAAGTTTTTTCTCAGCAAGAGAAACAATAAAAGAGGTAAATAGAGAGCCTACATCATGGGAACAAATTTTTACCCCTCACACCTCAGATAGAGCCCTAATATCCAGAATGTACAAAGAACTCAAAAAATTAAACAATAAGATAACAAACAACCCAATCAACAAATGGGCCAAGGACCTGAACAGACACTTCTCAGAGGAAGACATACAATCAATCAACAAGTACATGAAAAAATGCTCACCATCTCTAGCAATCAGAGAAATGCAAATCAAAACCACTCTAAGATACCATCTCACTCCAGTAAGATTGGGAGCCATTATGAAGTCAAACAACAATAAGTGTTGGCGGGGATGTGGGGAAAAGGGTACACTTGTACACTGCTGGTGGGACTGCAAAATAGTGAGGCCAATTTGGAAAGCAGTATGGAGATTCCTGGGAAAGCTGGGAATGGATCCACCATTCGACCCAGCTATCGCCCTTCTCGGACTATTCCCTGAGGACCTTAAAAGAGAGCACTATAGGGATACGGCCACATCAATGATTATAGCGGCACAATTCACAATAGCTAGACTGTGGAACCAACCTAGATGCCCTTCAATAGATGAATGGATAAAAAAAATGTGGCATCTATACACAATGGAGTATTATGCAGCACTAAGAAATGACAAAATCATAGAATTTTCAGGGAAATGGATGGCATTAGAGCAGATTATGCTAAGTGAAGCTAGCCAAGCCCTAAAAAACAAATGCCAAATGTCTGCTTTGATATAAAGAGAGCAACTAAGAACAGAACAGGAAGGAAGAGCATGAGGAAAAGACTAATAGTAAACAAAGACGAATGGGGGGAGAGAAAGGGAGAGAGAAGGGAAAGCATAAGGAAATGGTAGGAGACCTTCAATGATACATAAAATTATAAGAGGTTATGAGGGGCAAGGGGGAGGGGGGGAAAAAGGGGAGAGAATTGAACAACAGCAGAGGAGGTAGAGAGGGAAGATGGGAGGGGAAGGGAGGGGAGGGGAGGGGGGATAGTAGGGGATAGGAAAGGTAGCAGAATACAACAGTCACTAATATGCCATTATGTAATAATGTGAGTATGTAACAGTTGTGATTCTGCAATCTCTATTTGGCGTAAAAATGGGAGTTCAAAACCCAATTGAGTCTAATGTATGAAAGATGATATATCATGAGCTCTGTAATGTTTTGAACAATCAATAAAATAAAATAAAAAATAAAAAAAATAATAAAAATTCCAATCAAGAATGCTGTACCAAAAAAAGCTATCCTTCAAAATGAAGTAGAAAAAGGCTCTCCAAGACAAGTAAAAACGGAAGGAATTCATCACCAACAGACCAGTCCTACCAGAAATGCTTAAAAAGACTCACACTAGAGGTGAAAGAATGATAACTGCCAACATGAAAACACAAACAGAACAAAACTCAGTAATAGAGCAAAAGAGCTGAGACATAAACCTTACCAACACATAGTCTTTTCAACAAATGGTGCTGTAAATCCATAAAAAATAAATAAATAAAATACAAAATACGGCTAGGGATGTGGTTCAGTGGTCGAGTGCCCTGAGTTCAATCCCAGGTATACAACCACCACCACTCCCCCCCCGCCAAAAAAAAAAGAAAATTGAAGTTAGACTATACTATTAACCAGACAACAGATATATACAAGCATTTTATGCAATAACCACAGAATATATATTCTTCTTATCATCACATGAAACTTAGTCAAGAACAGATCATATGTTATACCACAAAACAAGTTTAATGAGTTAAAAAAAATCAGATGTATACTATGCACAGTGGAATAAATCTAGATGTCTATAAGCAAATCCAGAAATTTTAAAAATAGAAATTAAACATCATTCCCTTGAGTGACCTATGGGTCAATGAAGAAATCAAAATGGAAATTTAAAAATTAATTGAAGCAAACAGAAATTAAAACACAACATTAAAAAAAACACTATGGATATAGCAAAAGCAGTAGCAACAGGGGAGTTCATAGCAACAAGAACCTACATCCAAATATAAGCATATATATATTTGACATAAAAAAAACTAATGATGAAACTCAAAAGAACTAAAAAAAGCAATTAAAAAATTAGTCAAAGGAATAAATTAACAGATTAGAGCAGAAACAAATAAATAGAGACTTTAAAATATACAAAAAGACCAACAAAAGGAATAGTTGATTTTTAAAAAGATAAACAAAATATATAAATCCTTATGTAGACTAACCAAGAAACAGAGATTAAGACCAAATGAATGCAATGAGAGATGGAAAGGAAAATATAACAACTGACAACATAAAAATAAAAAGGATGATTAGGAACTGTTACAGTTATGCGTAACAAACTGAAAAACCTAGAAGAAATGGATAAATTTCTGGAAACATAACCTTCCAAAATTAAACCATGGGGACATAGGAAATCAGAAAAAAAAAAGTAACAAAAGAGATTGAATTAGTAATAAAAAATCTCCGAGAAAAGTCCATGACTAGATGAAGCCACTTCTAATTCTACGAAATATTTAACAAAGAACAAATATCACTTCTTTTTTTTTTTTTTTTTTTTTGGTACCAAGGATTGCACTCAGCGGCACTCGACCACGGAGCCACATCCCCATCCCTATTGGATTTTTTTTTCTTAATTTAGAGACGGGGTCTCACTGAGTTACTTAGAGCCTTGCTTTTGCTAAGGCTGACTTTGACCTCCTGAGACACTGGGATTACAGGTGTGTGCACCTCACAGGACATAAATTCTTTTCAAACTATTTCAAAGGACTAAAAGGGAGGGAACCCTTCCAAATTCATTCTACAAGGCCAATATTTCCCTGATACCAAAACCAGAAAAGGACACAAAAAAGAACTTCAGACCAATATTCCTGATGTACATAGATGCAAAACTTCTCAGAAAAAAAAATGTTTGCAAATCAAATGTAATAGTTCATAAAAAAGATTAGACACCATAGTCAAGTGGAATTTATCTCAGCAGTATAAGGATAGTTGAAAATATAGAAATCAATAAACATAATACATCACATCAACAGAATGAAAATAAAAATCATAGGCTCATCTTATTAGATTTATAAAAATTATTTGAAAAAACAATGACATCTTTTATGATAAAAATCTCAAAAATATCAATATAGAAGGAATGTACCTCTATAAAATAAGGGCTATACATGACAAAATCACTGCCTACATTATACTGAAAGGAAAAAGCTGAAATCATTTCTTCCAAGATTAGTAACATGATAAAGATGTCCACTTTCACTACACTCATCGACTTATTTCTGGAAGTCAGAGCAATAAGACAAGAGAATCAAATAATGGGCATTCAAATAGGAAAGGATAAGTTTAAAGTATACCTGCTTGCAGATGACATGATTTATATACAGAAAAATTAGAAGATTTTTACCCAAAAGTTGTGAGTACTGATAAATGAACTCAATAAGTTTGCAGGATACAAAACCAACATACAAAAAAAAATTACCAATAATGCAATTCTTGAGAAACCAAAAGAAAGCAAACCTATTCACAATGCTACAAAAAGTAAGAACAAATGCCTAGAAATAAATTTAACCAATAAAATGAATTGTCTTTACAAATTAAAGAAAGAGAGAAAAATCCAGGAGGACACCAAAATAATGGAGACATCCTATGTTCATGGAATGGAAAAAATAATATTGTTAAAATGTCTGTACTACTCAAAGCAATTATGGATTCAATTCAATCTGCATCAAAATATCAATGGCATTATTCACAGAAATAGAATAAACATTCCTAAAATTCCATATGGAACCTCAAAAGACCCCAAATAGTCAAAGCAATTGAGAGCAAAAGGAACAACACTGGCATTACAATCCCAGACTTCAAAATGTACTGTGAAATTATTCTAACCGAAACACCATGATACCAGCATCAATACAGACACATAGACCAAAGGACCAGAATAAAGGAAAAAATCCACGAATTTACAGCCAACTGATATTTCACAAAGGCAGCAAGAACATACATCAGAGAAAAGGAAGACTTTTTAATAAGTGATGCTAGGAAAATGAATACCTACATGTAGAAAAAAGAAACTGGATCCCTTATTCTCACCACATACAAAAATAATTAACTCAAAATGAATCAAAGATTTAAATGTAAAACATGAAACTACGAGAAGAAAATACAGGGGAAACACTTCAGGACATTGGTTTGGGCAGAGTTTCTGGATAAAATCCCAAAAGCACAGTCCACAAAAACAAAAACATCCAAAAAAAAAAAAAAGAAAAGAAAAATTCTGTAGAACTAAAGACACAATCAACAATGTAAAGAGACAAGCTATATAATAGGAGAAAACATCCACAAACTATTTATCCAACAAGGGATACATCCTCAGAATTCAAAAGGAATTCAAACAAGTCCACAAAAAATTTTAAATAATCCATGAAAGAATGAGCAAATGACCTCTTTCATAAAAGAGGATGCACATCTGGAAAACAGGTATAAGAAAAAATGCCCAACATTGCAGGTCATCAGGAAAATACAAATCAAAACCACGATGAGATACCATCTCACTCTGGCTTTTTGTCCAAAAAGACAAAAATTAACAAGTGCTGATGAGGAAGAAAAACAACAAAAAAGAGAGACTGCCATACACTATTGTGGGGAATGTCTAGGGAAAACAGTATGAAGTCTCTTCACAAATCTAGAAATATGGGGCTGGGGTTGTAGCTCAGCAGTAGAGCACTTGCCTTGCTCATCTGAAGCACGCGGGTTTAATCCTCAGCACCACATAAAAATAAACAAGCAAAATAAAAGTATTTTTTAATATACTTTAAAAAAATCTAGAAATAGAACTACTTTGTGACCCAGCAATCCCACTCCTAGGTTCCTATCCAAAAGAATTGAAAACAGCATGCTGAAGAAACACCCCTATTCGAAAGTTTATTTCAACACTCTTATAATAACCAAGACATGGAATCAACCTAAGTGTCCATTGAGGGGTGAATAGATAAAGAAAATGTGGAAGGTAATACATATACATAATGAAATATTTTTCAGCCATAAAAATGAAATTCTGTCATTTGCAGCAGCATAAAAGGAAATGGAGGAAGGACATTATGTTACGTAAAATAAGTCAAGCACAAAAGACAAACACCACATATCCTCACTTAAATTTATAAGTTAAAAAGTTGGTCTCAAAGAAAGAGAATTAAATAGTGGTTACCAAAGCCTGGGAATGGTGCAGGGGGAGGGATAGAAAAGAGGATGGTTAATGGGTGTGGGGGTGCAGTTGTGTAGAGGGAATACCTTCTAATGCGCAGAACAGGAGGATGGCTTTAGTTGGTAATACTTCACTGAGTACTTCTTAAGAACTAATAAGTGGTGCTAGGAAAATGAATACCCACATTAAAATGTGGGAGAATTTTAAATGTTCCCGTACAAAGAAATGACAAGTGTTTGAGGTGGTAGATATGCCAGTTACCCTAATCTGATCATTGCAAATTGTACCTAGGTATTGAAGTGTCACATGAAATCACATAAATATGTACAATGACTGAGTCAATTAAAAGTAAATTTTTTTTAAAAATTGAAGATAAAGAAAATGAATCATAATGGAAAAAAAAAAACCTTAGGAAAAAATATGCAAAGAACTGAGGATAGATAGACAATATATAAAATTCAGAGACAATGAGTTAAAAATAATTTTTTTTAAATAAAAACTAAAATTGTAATCAAGTTCCCTCACTTGCTCAAGCTCGTACTATCCACTATGTATGGTTGTCAATCACTTATTCTGCAATGAATGATTATTGCTCAAATGTACTCCAGATAAAGCACTGGGCTGCAGGGATAAACATGACCTTCTCTAACCTCAGAGATTTCACAATCAACACAAAGAGAACTCAGAATCCAGAGTGTGGAGAGAATTCCCAAATAACTGAAAAGTGCCTTCTTTGACTGGTTTTGATCTCCTCCATGAAAAACTCAAGAATAAATAGTCAAATAAACTTATAGGCTTCTATCTATATAACCACAAAATGTCTGGCTTTAGCTGATTTTTTAAATGATTAGGTGGAACTAGTTTTATGTCATCATGGCCCTAGTGACCACAAGTCAAGAAGTTCTGTTTTGTGGATCCATTGTTTTCAAATGGATTCAACACCCAGATGAGGAGCCTTTGTTGGGTGCAGGAAAGGGGCTCAGGGAGAGAAAAATATCTCCCAATCCCCAGGGCTTTCAATCTTGGAGCAAGACAGACTGTGATGAAACTGTGCATGATTTTCACTTGTGTCAAAATCAATGAACCAACAGTCTGTGTTTCTATAATGGTTATATAATCTGAGTTAAGGAAATGAAAGAAAGTTTTACATAAAGTTAAAGAAAGAAAAGTCGACTTGGCTTCATCCTCTGGGAAAGAAAATATTATGAGAATATGACAAATTCAATACCTATGATTGTTTAACGGCACAGAAAATTTTTCTTATCAATGGAAAATAATGAAGACTTTGGGAAATGTGATTTTGAAACAAGACTTTGTAAAGTTTAAGCTAAAATAAATAAAGTCTGAGTTAAATACATCCTAGATAAATTCAGACAGTTCATGCCTTTAGTAAACTGTTTACAATATTATTAAAATAATAAAAACCAGACAAATACCAAAAAGTCTATACAAAATGTCAATTTTTTTTAAAACTGAGGATTGAACCCAGGGATGCTTAATCACTAAGCCACATCCCCAGCCTGTTTTTTTTTTGTTTGTTTGTTTGTTTTGTTTGTTTGTTTGTTTTTAGATAGGTTCTCACTAATTGCGTAGGACCTCACTACTAACTTGCTGAGGCTGGCTCTGAACTTGCAAGTCCTCCTGCCTCATCCTCCCGTGCTGCAGTCTGGCTGGGGACAAATCACCGAACCGCCACAAGCAATTGTATGTTCAAACAGGAAGCTTTATTGCCTGAACTCCACCAGCACTCCACGCACACTCCCCAACAACTCTCCCAGCTCTCCACCCGGGTCCACACCTACTCTCTCGGACCGGAGAACTCAACGGGAACTCCAAAGTAGCGGATGCCCAAGGCAGCAAGAGCCGCCCTATGCCCTATTGCCGGACAGCAAAGGTCTGTATACAATTGAATACACAGCTTAACATAACCATCAATGGCTTGCTGGCGTCACCTCTCAACCACTCCCTTCTGGCAAAATGCCATGCATCATCCCGACTTGGCTGTGGCCCTCAACACTCCCGAGCTGCAGGGATTTCAGGTGTGCACCACCACGACCAGCTCAAGACATTTTTACAAGCCACAGAACTCTGTAATGTACTCATCTTTGTTTTCTCACTAAAAACTACAAGACAGGGCACGAGAGGAATTTAAAAAATCTCTTTAAAACAGAATAGAATGGCATCGTGAGTAACATGATGCAGGCATTTATGAAGGAAAGAAAATCATGTTAGACAAACCTAGGAGATGTTTTTGAGAGAATGCCAGAATGAATGAATGGAACACAGTAGGTGCTGATTTTGTCATTATAAGCTAAGCCTGTTATTTTGCAGTCAAAGAGTGAAAAATAAATATCAAAGCAGCCTGACCTGTTCTCCTGATTTAATAGCTTCATTTCCAGAAATGCCAGTGGAAAAAAAAAAAAAAAAAAGCACAAATGTTGGCTTAGACCCATTCTTCTTTATTATGGTTCATCCATTTTCCCTTTTCCACAAGAACACAGCACCTACCAGAGCTTAATTAAGTTTATATTTTATAGCACGAAACACATTGCCTGAGGAGAGAAAGCTTGTTAAAGGCAAGAGAAACAGAGGTGTCCTAGAACCCAGTCCACAAAGCAGCACCCCAAGTCCATCCCCACAGTGTCCTGTGGACCCTTGTGCCTGGTGGCCAATGCAACATCGAGGACTCAACTGTTCACACCTGTGAAGGACGTGTCACACTGAACCAGTCTGCACCGGAAATAACCCATGAGCATGTCAAGAATGGAAAACCCTCCCTAGCAGATTCATCTTTAGCCCTCATGGTGATTTCCCTTCATTATCTGAGTTTATAGCTTCTTCATTCTTCCTTTTCTTGACATGGAGAAAGGATGTCAGGATTCTTACTGATCCCCCTTGAAGGTGTTGAAGGCACCAGGCCTCATGAAATTCCTTCGGGGAAATAAGGTGCTTAAATGTGTAACAGTTTATCCCATCAGAGGAACTGATGTGTCAGAGCCTCAGGAATCAAGCGGCTGTAACAACTTGCTTGCTAATTTTTTTTTTTTTTTTTTGAGGAGATTGGCTTGACCCCAGCAAAGTGACTAGGGCCCTGTCAGAGCTAAGTGAAATATAAATGTTTAAAAGAGGATCTACATCAGGTATATAATCCAAATGCAAGTAAAAGCAGATGGTATTGTTGTGACTCTTCTGAGAAAGCAAAAATAGAAGTATGAATGTTTCTGTTAGGATAGAGTCAACTGCATATAAAAATAACAGCAAAATGAGAGTTCCTTCATCAAATTAGAAATTTATGACACTCTCACATAAAGGAAGTCCAGATGGAAATAATACCTGTTCAGTATGGATGCTTCACATTGACATCAGTACAGCAGGCTTATCTCTCTACTCAACCAACTCAGTAAATGGCCTCAATTTTTAAGGTCACCTCATTGTCCAAGAAGGCTGGCAGAGCTCCAGCCATTGCAAACACATTCTATACAGCAGGAAGAGAAATCAGAGAAGAGGCAAAAAGGCCCTTTCCCCAGCCATGTGGGCCCCTCTAAGCATCTCCCCAGAAGTCTCCTACAACACTCCTCCTTATCTCATGGGCAAGGAACTTGGTCACATGGTAATATTTAGCTGCAAGAAAGACTGGGGGAAAAAGTCTTCCAGAGTTTCCATTGCCCTCTGGGATATAAATTAGGATTCATTTCAAAGGAGAAGGGTGGAGTCTGTGCATTTGAACTGCTGTGCCTTAACTGGGGGGCTTATAAACCACAAATCTTTATTTCTCACAGTCTGAAGGCTGGGAAGTCTCAGATCAAGGCACCAACAGAGAAATCGTTTCCTGATTCACAGAGTATTCCTCTGTTGGGTAGGAATTTAGGAATATCAAGATGCCAGAGGCTGGTCTGGGGATTTAGCTCAATTGGTAGAGTGCTCACCTTGCATGCACAAGACCCTGGGTTCAATCCCCAGCACCACACACACTCAAAAAAAAAAAAAAAAAAAAAAACAACCATGATAATTACCATGACAACTCCTGCCCCTGAGGGCTTATTGCCCAGCACGACTTCCACCACCGAGAGCTGATCATGCATGACCACCCCCACCACAGGGTTGGTATCTAATTAGGTGGAATGAAGTAACCAGTGAGGACAAGTGGGGTGACCTATCTACACTCTGCCTGTAATTCTGTGCGTCTCGCTCAGTTCTGTGTTGGGGATACAAAGAACCTGGTCCCCAGCAGAACACCTTCGGTGTCACCTTCTCACCCTGTCCTTACAGGGTGGACAGGTCTCTCTCCGGTCTCTCCTAAAGACCTGATCCCATGCACGAAGGTTCTGTCCTCTTCACCTAATTGCCTCCCAGGGGCCCCCTCCACATACCACCCCCTGGGAATTGAAGTATTGACTTATGAATGGTGGGGACATAAATATTCAGACCCAGTAGGTCAGAGTGGGTGTTGGGGTAACTGTCTCTGAGTCTGGATTTTTTTCCCTTGTTTATAAATCTTAAAAACAATGTGCAGCTATGTAGTGACAGAAGGCAGATTGGGAGTTGCTCAGGACAGTGGGAACAGGAGCTGGAGGAGCAATGTCAAATGGACCCGAGGAACCTTCTAGAAAAGCTGGCTGTATCCACTGTTGATTGTGGTGACGGTTGCACAGTTGCATTCACATGTCAGATTGTGCAGATAAATATGTGCAGTGTGCTTCGTGTCAAGTGTACCTCAAAGCTGTTGGAAATGTAAAGTGGAAAAAAAAAACTGAGATTAACAAACGAGAAAACACACACATTTGTCAGAAAACCTGTCCTACTGCTATTAAAAGAAAGGCTATTCCTTCCTCGCTGTGGAATTGCTTTTTAAAATACCTCTCCTGCAAGGTTAAGAGATTCTTCTTGTAAAACCCCCGAGCAGAGGGGAGATAACAAGGGTATCAGATAATCTACCTCAACGTGCTCACAAGTAAAGGCTGCCAAATGAGATATCAGGCAGGGGAAACTGAAAGCTCCTTTCACTTACAAATTTTAAAAGAGCCAAACTCCTCACTTGGAATAGAAACTTGTTAAATTTATTATCTTTGATTCTCCTTTTTGATAGCTGTAGAGGCAGAGGTAAGAACAATTACTTCTTTTATATAGTAAGTAGCAATGAGGAGACAAAATTCAAAGATTCTGGTATCTCCCGTGGAGGAGTCTGGGCAGGTGTATTCCGTTTTTTTCACCTATAATTTCAGCCACAATTATATTATAATTATAATTCCACCCAACCTTTCACACGCTGCTTGATCAGGTGAGGCTGTGACTCTGAAAAACCGTGGACTCCTGAGTTCCAGAAACTAGAACAGAATTTCAAATCTTACAGGAGACTCAACAATACCTTCATTTTCACCTCATTCCTCTCAGTCCTGTTCCCTTTTTAATGGGGATTTTTGAAACCAAGAAAGACTTCACCGTTTTTTTAAAAATAGCATGTCACAAAATTAACCACGGGCCATGGTAGAGCCAGGAAGGCAGAAGGTTGGAGAAGAGAATTCTGTCTGGTCCCCTCCGGTCATTTCACAAACAGTCACCCACTTCCTCTCCTGCAACCCATTCTCTGGTTGTCCCTGCTGCAATCCTTCCAATATGCCTGCCCTCGTCCACCTGTCATGCTCTTTGTGCCCAGCTAATTCTTACTCATTCTTTGTGCCAGTGGACGAGAATCACCCCCTCTGTGGGGCTGCTCTGACGCCCCAAAAAGAAATTAGCTGACTTCCTCCTTCCTGTTTCCATAGAACACTGTACCCACCCTTCCACTTGCCTCCCCCTCATCAGGGTCCATTTCCAGTCCACTACCCTGCAGTGGAAGAGAGCAGAATCTCCCCTATCCACGATGCTGGAGGGATTCTGCTTCCAAAGATGGCCCAGCACTTATCTCCAAAGATACAGGGTAGAAGAAAAGAGCTTTAACTGATGAGCATTTTTAAATGGGAGCATTTCCAATCTGGAAGCCGTTAGTTGAGTTTGGAACAATAAAGATACTCTTATTCAATACATTTCAAAGCGTCGAGTTGCAAGTGATATCGTTATCCCTGGATGATGTGGAGGGAATTCCTGGCTCTTCTCTCTGCATTGGAATTTAATTTCCCCCTTAAATACGTCTCACTCTCAATGGGGGTTTTGACAGCACCTGAGCCATTAATGAGAAAGAAAACCCTGGAAATCTAATTATCAGCTCAAAAGACATCCAGGGACAGCTATGTGAGGAAAGGTGTGAAATCTGACTGCTGGATGGATCGTTCTGGGCTTGTGCTGTGTCTAGGTGTTTGTAGCTAATGCAATTATTTTTCTCTAAGAGACATTTCAAAGAATGGCATTTAAAGTGACCATACAGTAGATTAAAGAAAGTGACAAATTTTATACAGACATCATCAAAAAGAGCGTGGTGTGCTGACATAGGAGATTGCTCCTTCCAGCGAAGTCGTTGCTGTCCTGCAGCCTTGAAATGAGAAGGTGCAGATAACCTACCTTCAGAGGAGAGGGCGGCGGAGCACTGTGACGGGATGGCTCAGAGATTGCATTACATTTTATTTGTCACTCAAAACAAAGGTTTGGACTGGCAAAGGCAAGCTTTTCACCAGACAATGGTGACTCTGCTGGGTATGTGCCAGATGCTATGCTATGTTTTTATTTCATTCTGTCCTTCGAGTGGCCTAAATTCAGCATCCCTCAAGGTGCATATAATCTTTATCAGTCTACACCATCATCTGCTGATCCCATTGCCTCAGAAATATTCAGAGAATTTCAGAAACAGTCACCCACATAAATAGACTTGATAGTCCATCTTAATTGATAATTTGGTCATACAAAAAAAGGCCTTGAAAACATACCAGCTTTCTCTCTCAGTATTATCCTGAAAAATGAAAGTCATCATAATGCAGTGATAAAGACACACCCCTGTTTATAGTAGCACAATGTACAATAGCTAAAATAGGGAACCAGCCTAGGTGTCCATCAACGGGTAAATAGATAAAGAAATGTGGCCTATACACATGTAGTTTTATTCAACCAAAATAAAATGTCATTTGCAGGAAAATGGATGGAACTAGAGACCAGTATGTTAAGCAAAATAAGTCAAATTCAGAAGGTATAGAGCCATATATTTTCTCTCAATGCAGAAGCTATAGAGGAAAAGGAAAAGAAAAAGAGGGGAGGATTTCATAAAAATCAAAAGGAGATCAGTAGAGGAAAGAGTCCAAGGGGTGAGAGATTGGGAGGGAGGAAGTAAGTGGTAGGGAATGAAATGGGCCAAATTATGTTGTTACATTGTGTGTTATGTGCATGTACAAATATGTAACAAATCACGCCAGTATGTAAAACTATAATGTACTACTAAAAAAATGTGGGGGAAAAATACCTGACTTTGACTTCCTAGGAAATTTGCCTCCTAAGAGTTTGCCCTAAGAAAGTTATTAAAGATATCTGCAAGAGTTTTCAAGATGGCAGAATAGAGGAGGTAGCTTTCCTGGCTGCCCCATGGCTTGAAACCAAGAAAGTAGACAGGCAGCTTCTCAGCAAGGTGGGTGAATTAAAAAAAAAAAAGAGGAGGGGGACTTTATTGGTTTTTAAATCCAGACATTCAAAGCAGACTGGGAACTCAAGAGGTTGGATATAATAAAATAAGAGATCCCCAGCAACATAGCTGGAAGCACCAGGCAGAGTGCTCTCCATAAGCAAAGTGGAGGGATAAGGGAATTAAAAGAGATGGCATTTGGGGAGCCCAGAGACATGTGGGGGTATGGAGCATTTAGAGTTCAAGGACATTCCCCGACAAACCTGAAAGTTGTGCTGCAGCCGAGCAAGCTGATTCCTGGCAAACCCGAGTGGCCCAAAATACAGGCCCAGTAAATACAGACTGCACAACAGAGTGTGCTTAAGTGACCAGGAGAAAAGCAAATATGGGGAGAGTTTTATATGGGGGACAACTGGTCATGGAAATCCACCCAGCTCTACACCTTCCCCTCCAATCCAGCTGCTTACAGGACCTGCTGGGAGAGACACATCTGGCCAAGACTTGGAAGGGCAGGGCCTGGAGAGATTAAGTTTGGAGACTCAGGGCTCGTCGTCGGAGAAAATGCCCATTTATTGAGGATCAGCTCTGCATATTTACAGAGCCGGGGGTGGTTTGACAGTTATGACAGTTATGACAGTTTAACGGTTTGACAGTTAGCATGGGGTGCTTTCTGATTGGTGGGTAAGGATTAAGTGAGCCAGCAGGGCTAGTCTGATTGGTGGGTAAGGATCATGTGAGCGAGCAGGGCTAGTCTAATTGGTGGGTAAGGATCATGTGAGCCAGCCAGGCTCACCATTGGTCGGCTCTTCTCAGGAGATGGGGAAATTAGTCTTTGGAGCCAGGGCGACTCTCAACAAGTACAACACAGGGGAGTTCACTGGAGTATAGACTCCCAGCACAGACCAGCAGTTGCTGGGCCCTGGAAATACACTGATTTGAAATCCCCAGACCAATTGGCATTCATTGAAGAGCCTGGAGCCCAACTAAGCCTAAACCTGCCTCCATCTACAGTATTACCTCTCACACTTCTGCAGTCCAGAGGGTGGAGCATTGTGCTCCACAGGACCCCACCTAAAACTGCTGGGAAGAGAAGCTGAGAACCCTTTGAACTCCAAATTCTTGGCCTTTTCATTAAGATTTTTATTCTCTTCTATTTTTTTTCTTGGTTTTTTGTTTGTTTGTTTTTTGTTTTTGTTTTTGTTTTTTTTTTGTTGTTGTTGTTGTTGTTGTTTTTCCCCCTTATCTCTGTTTAATTGTGACCTTAATGGTTCAGGGACATTTATATATACTCATATATTTTTTCTCATTCCTAGTATTTTTGAAGCCAGTTATTTTTTGTGGATTTTTTTTGGAAGACTTGGATGTATAATTAGAATATTTTAGTTTTGTTTTATATTCTTTTATTTTTATTTTTACTTTATATACATTTTTCTCTCACCTATTTTATTTGTTTCTCTTCCTTTTCTTCCACTAACAGCCAACCTCTATTATTCTTTCACTCTTCCTTTATTTTTTTACTCTATGTTCTCTCCTCCTTCCTCATCATCACATCATCATCACATCATATATCATTTCTGTTCTCTCCCTGACCACCATTTAAAATTGTAAACTCCTTTGCAAACTTTAAACTTTTGCCTATAATAAAAACTTTCTGTTTTTATTATAGGCAATAACAGATCATATCATTTCTGCTTATTGTAATAAATAACATTGTAAAAGTCATAGTAATAACTATTTGATCTAATGGTGCATATTGTTTGCATTGGATTTTTCTTATTTTATTTGTGTTCCCCTAAAATGTAATGTACTGGAAACCTTCAGGAACACTATAACTCTACAGAATAGAAAATCTACTACCTCAAATCCATACTGTTAGATGGTAGATACACAAATAAGATGGAAAATTTGCCCAAAACAAACCAAGATACTTCAATAACAGGATCTATTGACACCACAGTGGAAGAAATGTCAGAGAAAGAGTTTAGAATGTACATAGATAAACTTATTTGAGAAAGGATGGTACAAGGAATGAATTCGAAAATACAGGAAGTAAAAGATCACTTCAATAAATAAAGATTCTGAAAATGAAACAAGCAGAAATCCTCAAAATGAAGAAAGCAATAAACCAAATTAAAAATTCAATTGAAAGCATCACCAACAGACTAGATCACTGGGAGACAGAGTTTCAGGCAATGAAGACAAAAATATATAATCTTGAAAACAAAGTTGAAAAAACAAAGTTGAGAAAAGATGTTATGAGACCATGAATTGAACTTCCAAGAAATATGGAATAACCTGAAAAGACCAAATGTAAGATTTATTGGGATAGATGAAGGCTCAGAAATATAAACAAAATGAATACACAATCTTTTCAATGAAATAATATCACAAAATTTCCCAAACCTAGAGAATGAAATGAAAAATCAAATATAGGAGCCAAATATACAAAATTTAAACGTACCCACATGAAGGTACATTATTATGAAAATGCCTAAACTACAGAACAAGAAGAGAATTTTAGAGCCTGTCAGAGAACAAATGACAGGTAATATTTAGAAGAAAACCATTCCTTAAGTGTCAGCTGATCACTCAATAAAGATGATCAAAGCTTGAAATAATATATACTAACCTTTGAAAAAATGGATGCCAACCAAGAATACTATACCAGCAAAATTAACCTTTAGAATTGATGATGAAATAAAAACTTTTCATGATATACAAAAGTTAAAATAATTCATGCCTAGAAATCCTACACTACAAAAAAAAATACTCAATAAGATATTTCATGATGAAGAAATAAAAAATAAAAGTGAAAATCAGCAAAGGAAGGACCTACCCTAAAAGAACATTGAATCAATGGAGAAACTAATTCAAATTAAAAATCAGAAATAAATCAAAAAGACAGAGAATAAAAATTGTATCTTAATAAGAACAATGAATATAAATGGTCTAAACTCATCAATCAAAAGACTCATTATTGGTAGGTTTGATTAAAAAAACAAGACCCCCTTGCACATGTGAGGCACTAGGTTTGAGCCTCAGCACCACATAAAAATAAATAAATAAAATTTAAAAAAAAAAACAAGACCCAACAATATGCTGTGTCCAAGAGATTCACCTTATATGCAAAGAAATTCACAGACTAAAGGGAAAATGATGGGAAAAAACATATCATTCACATGGATTTTGTAAACAAGCAGGGGTTTCTATCTTCAGATGAAGTGGACTTCAAATCAAAGTTAATCAAGAGAGACAAAGATATTTCATACTGCTTAAGGGAATTATACATCAACAAGACATAACAGTTGTAAATATTTATGCCCCCCAAAACAGAGCATCTATGTACATCAAACAAACCCTTCTAAATTTCAAGTAAATAGACCACAACACAATAATACTGGGTGACTTTAACACACCTCTCTCACCACTGGATATATCCACCAAACAAAAACTAAATAAAGAAGCTATGAAACTAAAAAGTACAATTAATAATTTAGATTTAACAGACATATATAGAATATTTCATCCATCAAGAACTGAATACACTTTCTTATTTTTAATTTTTTTTCATTATAGAGGGACACATATCGTTATTTTGTTTATTTATTTTTATGTGGTGCTGATGATCAAACCTAGTACCTCACATGTGCAAGGCAAGTCCTCCACCACTGAACTACAACCCAACTCTGAATACTCTTTCTTATCAGCAGCACATGGACCCTTCTCTAAAATAGACCATATCTTAGGCCACAAAACAACTCTTCACAAATATAACAAAATAGAGATAATATTCAAATCCTAACAGATTATAAAAGAATGAAATTAGAAAACAATGATAAAATAAACAATAGAAGTTACTGTAACACTTGGAGACTAAACAGTATGCTACTGAATGACAAATAGACAGCAGAAGAAATCAGGGATACAATTTTAGAAATACTTAGAGGTAAATGAGAATAGCAGTAAAGCATATCAAAATCTCTGGGACACTATGAAGGAAATGCTAAGAGGAAAATTCACCACATTGAGCTATTTACTTAAAAGTACAGAAAGTCAACAAATAAATAACCTAACATTACATCTCAAAGCCCTAGAAAAAGGAAAACAAATCAACACCAAAAGCAGTAGAAGACAGGAAATAATTAGAATCAGAACTGAAATCAATGAAATTGAAACAAAAGAAACAATCAAAAAAATTGACAAAACAAAAAGTTGCTCCTTTGGAAAAAAATAAATA
Organism: Spermophilus citellus; assembly: GCF_964194105.1. NCBI lineage: Eukaryota > Metazoa > Chordata > Mammalia > Rodentia > Sciuridae > Spermophilus > Spermophilus citellus. The sequence continues at coordinate 72,113,591 of NC_138188.1, forward strand.
AAATTGATAAACCCTTAGCCAAGCTGAGAAAGAGAGAGAAAACTCAAATTATTAAAATTGGCAATGGAAAAGGAAATATCACAATGGACACTACTGAAATACAGACAATAAACTATTTTGAAAATTTATACTCAAATAAAAAATCTTGACAAATTTCTAGAGACATATGACCTACCCAAACTGAATCAGGAAGACACACACAATTTAAACAGATCAATTTCAAGCAATGAAATCGAAGACATTATCAAAAGCCTAACAACTAAGAAAAGGCCAAGACTAGATGGATTATCAGCTGAGTTTTACCAGACCATCAAAGAAGAACTAACACCAATCCTCCTAAAATTATTTCATGAAATAAGGGAACCTTTCCAAACTCATTTTATGAGACTAGTATTGCCCTGATACCAAAACCAGACAAAGACACATCAAGGAAAGAAAACTTCAGAGCAATATCTGTGATGAACACAGATGCAAAAGTTTTTATACTGGCAAGTCACATGCAAAAACATATTAAAAAGATAGTGCGGGCTGGGGATGTGGCTCAAGCGGTAGCGTGCTCGCCTGGCATGCATGCGGCCCAGGTTCGATCCTCAGCACCACATACAAACAAAGATGTTGTGTCCGCCAAAAACTAAAAAATAAATATTTAAAAAATCTCTCTCTCTCTCTCTCTCTCTCTCTATCTCTCTCTCTCTCTCTCTCTCTGTTTAAAAAATAAATAAAACAATAAAATAAAAAGACAGGGCACCATAAACACATGGGGTTCATCCCAGGTATGCAAGGTTCAACATATAGAAATCAATAAACATAGTTCATAACATCAATAGACTTAAAGAATCACATGATCATCTCAATCAATGAAGAAAAAGCATTTGACAAAATAGAGCATCCATTCATTCAAAACACTAGAAAACTAGGAATATTAGAAACATACCTCAACATTGTAAAAGCTATATATGCTAAACCCAAGACCAACATCATTCTAAATGGAGAAAAACTGAAAGCATTCCCTCTAAAAACTGGAACAAGACAGTAATTTCCTCTTTCACCACTTGTATTCAATACAGTTCTGGAAGCTCAAGCCATAGCAATTAGACAGAAGAGAGTTATTAAAGGGATACAAATAGGAAAAAAAAGAACTCAAATTGTCCCTATTTGCTGATAACATAATTCTATATTTAGAAGACCCAAAGAACTCCACCAGAAAACTTGTAGAACTCATAAGTGAATTCAGCAAAGTAGCAGGATATAAAATTAGCACACATAAATCAATTGCATTCCTAGACATCAGTAAGGAATCAACTGAAAAAGAAATTTTTAAGATTATCCTGTACACAATAGCCTAAAATAATAAAATAAAATACTTAGGCTTCACTCTAATAAAAGAAGTGAAAGACCTCTACAAGGAAAACTACAGAACACTAAAGAAAGAAATTGAAGAAGACCTTCAAAATGAAAAGATCTCCCATGTTCTTGGATAGGCAGAAATAATATTGTGAAAATGGCCATACTACCAAAAGCGCTATATAGATTTGATGCAATTCCTAGTAAGGTTCCAATGACATTCTTCACCGAAATAGAAAAAGTAGTCATGAAATTCATTTGAAAAATAAGAGGCCCAGATGTCCAAAGCAACCCTCAGCAAGAAAAGTAAAGCAGGAGGCATCACAATACCAGACCTTAAATTATACTACAGAGTATAGTAACAAAAACATCATGGTATTTGCACCAAAATAGACATGAAGACCAATGATACAGAATAGAAGTCACAGAGACAAACCCACATAAATACAGTTATCTCATACTAGACAAAGGTGCCATAAACATACATTGGGAAAAAAAGATAGCCTCTTCCACAAATGGTGCTAGGAAAACTGGAAACCCATAACTAGCAAAATGAAATTAAACACTTATCTCTCACGCTACACAAAACTCAACTCAAAGTGGATCAAGGACCTAGGCATTAAACCAGAGATCCTGCACATACTTAAAAAAAAAAAAAAAAGTAGGCCTAAATCTCCATTATTGTCAACTTAGGAACTGATATCCTCAACAAGATTCCTAAAGCACAAGAAGAAAAATCAAGAATCTATAGATGGGATTGTAACAAACTTAAAAGCAAACAATCAAGAATTGTGAAGACAATCTGCAGATTGGGAGAAAATCTTTGCCACCTGCTCTCAGATCAAGCATTAGTTTCGAGGATATATAAAGAACTCAAAAAACTTAACACACACACAAAAAAAGTAACAATAATCCAATCAATAAATGGGCAAAGGAACTGAACATACAAAGAAATGTGAATGGTCAATAAATATATGAAAAAATATTCAACATCACTAGAAATTAGCAAAATGCAAATTAAAACTATACTGAGATATACATAAGAATAGCAATTATCAAGAATACAAGTAACATAAATGTTGGTGAGGATGCAGGGGAAAAGGTACACTCATACATTGCTGGTGGGACTGCAAATTGGAGCAGCCACTCTGGAAAGCAGTATGAAGTCCTTCAAAAACTTGGTATGGAACCACATTTGATTCACTTATCCCACTCCTTGGCATCCACCCAAAGGACTTAAAATCAGCATATTATAGTGACGCAGCACATCAATGCTCATAGTAGTTCAATTCACAATATCTAAGCTTTGGAACAAATCTAAGTACCCTTCAACAGATGAATGGATAATGAAAATGTGGTACATATACACAATGGAATATTACTTACCCATACAGAAGAATGAAATTATGGCATTTGCCATTAAACAGACAGACCTTGAGACAATCTTGCTAAGTGAAATAAGTCAATTCCAAAAAAACAAAGGACGAATTTTCTCTCTGATATGTGGATGCTAACTCACAATAGGAAGGGGCTAGGGAGGAGTAGAGGTTCATAAGGTTAGACAGGGAAGAGTGGGGGAAGAGAGGGGAAATAGAAATTGGAAGAACACTAGAATGAGTTGGACATAACTTTCCCATGTTCATATATAAATACAGAACCAGTGTAACTCAACATCATGTACAACCACAAGAATGGGAAGCTATGTTCCATGTGTATATGACATATCAAAATACCTTCTACTGTCTTGTGTAACTAAAAAGAATTTTAAAAAAGAAAAAAAAAGATGTGTGCAATTGTGTGTTTATGAGGAAAATCATTGTAAAGACAGGTACAAACCTCATAAACATCTATGATATATAGCTTTTAAAAAATTATGGTCCAGTCACATAATGAAATATTATAGCATCTATAACTGTAATACAGAAATATATTTACTGGCACAGAGATGTTTTCATAGTAAAATAGGAAGACTCTTTGTAAAAACAATAAAAATACAATCTTATTTTTATGAGAAAAATAATACAGAAATCTTCTTCATTTGACCTAATTGAGTCAGGGAGTTGGTTAGTTAAAGAAAAATGTGACACTGATAAAACATAAAATGTATACATCAATATATTCAAACATTTTCTTATAGCCTAAAACATGAGTCTACTGATCATTTATAAGGGCAAGGCTAATTTGTGGGAGGCCCCCTTTTTTTAGATAGTTCTGCATTATCTGTCTTTATGTGTTGCCCTGTCAAATATTCCAGTTTAAATCTTTAATTGATGAGAAAACAAAGACACGGTGAAGCAATCTACGTTCAAAATCCTTCCACATAATAACAAATATTGAGCAAGTTGCTTTTCAAAAACTTTTTTCCATAGCATTGAAGTTAATTTTCATAGAACTGATCCCTTTTGCAAAATCATGTTTCCTTAGTTTGCATAATTGATATAACACAACCAGTTATCAGCAGATTTGAGATGAAACTATTGATGCTGGATCACTAGATTAAACTGTTGGGAAGGTAGATGTAGACTTGCAACTAGCCTACAAACCACCTCAGATGAAATGTTTTACTGAGCAAATAGGAAGCTTCCTTAGGTTGAGTAGAGGTCAAAGAAATGGGAGGACTCTTCTCTCAGTTCTCTGTAGAACTGCCTGTCAGCAACCATCTGGCCTCAACCTGTGTCACCTCTCCAGGAAGCCTTCCAAGACTCTTCTTCATCACATCATTCCATTTTTTTCTTAAATATCACCATTTTTTTGTTCTTCTCATATATATATATATATTTTTGATTGCTTACCTATTGTCTGTATCCACCACTAAAATTTAAATGTGTCCATCTGACTGTCCACTGTCACTTAGCACAATGCTTAATGTAGTTGTCATTAGATATTTACCAGCATTTGTGTATTTGTCTGAGTGCCTCTATTTTAAGTGACCTTGTGTTTGGGGCAGGAAAAAAAAATCTCTTTTGTCTCACCAGAGGAATACCTCTATCACCCACAATATTTCAATGACACGTTTAGGATGCAGCATTGATTTGTTCTTTTTTCTTAGCCAAAATGTTTGTATTCACTAATTTGTTAATATCCATCCTCATAAATAAATGTCAAATAGCAAAGTGAATATCATTCCTCACTGAGTAACTCAGGTGGTTGTAACCTCCAGTAAGGTGAAGTGGGGTCTGAGAAATAGTCCCTGAATGTTGTTCCTATAAAACCAGCTGAACCATCCGTTGAGAGGTGTCTCCCACACCACCCGCATGAGCAAGAGAAAGGGTTCCCCCTCTGGAGAGATGGGCTAGCTGAGAAATAAAAGCTAAGAAAATAGTACTACCAAATAATCACAGGACACAGAAATATAGTTTTAGAGGTGTGGCAGCAATGAGCCAAGCTGACCAGACAGGTGCAGCTACTTACAAAAAGGGAGCCCATGCTTGCTTTATTTATAGCCTACAGATCAAAGCAGATTGGTAGATTTCAGTATGGGAGGAGTCTGGCCTCGGTGCTTACTTCTTCAGGGGAGGCAGGCTCTTAACAGGTTACACCCATCTCTGTGTTTGGCGGAAGCTTTTGGCAGAGCTGGGTGGGAGTGTACGTGTATTGGGCCATCTCACCAGCAAGAGTGTCGCTGTGATTTCCCAGGGACCAGATCTTCTCACTCGATGGCTTCAGTGCCCATCTGGTCCATGCACATTTCATGGGTGGCTTCCGGAGGTGGTAGCAAAGGTCAGTTGTTTGGGAGTCTTAGAAATTAGATGTTTTAAAAGAGAGATGTCTAAATCTTAAAAAGAAAAGGAAGGGAGGAAGGGAGGAAGGGAGGAAGGGAGGAAGGAGAGGAGAGGAGAGGAGAGGAGAGGAGAGGAGAGGAGAGGAGAGGAGAGGAGAAAATATTCATATATAAAGCTGTATTAAAGAGTCAAATGTTGGACTCAGGACAACCAGCCTGGCAGGTTCTGAGAGATTGTATGATGGGGTTGGGGGGGACATTTAGTCATGCAGCAGTGCCAGCTCTGCTTAGGGAAGTTCAGAACCCAGGATGTCAGTGTTCTCTGTGACATTGTCCACATCTTGGTCACCTGTCACATAAGGGGATCTATGACCCAACCACTTGGCAAGTTTTTTTTTTAATGGCCCAAACAGCAGCTTGTCCAAGGGGAGACCTAGCCTGTTCATGGTCTGCTGAGTGTCCAGTTCTTCAAGGCTCATATCAAGTAATCAGGGTCAACTCCCAGGCTTCTTCAGATCACAGGAGAAAGGGAGAGCTGCGAATGGCATTTCCCAGTGGGGACCTGGGAAGGAGCACCTCAGAGATGCTGACTCAGACAGGATGAAGAAAAACCAGAAAAATTAGTTTGCAAAATTATGATCATCTCTTGTAGGGACATGGAAAGATTGAAAGCTCAGTAAAGATTGATAATTTGTGGTGGTAATAGGATCAAGTTCAATTTATTGGTCAGTACCTAAACAGAATTTTCAAGGGAATTGGAGGTGGGGACTCAGTTAAGCCTTTACCATACAAGGCCAAGTCTGCATATCCATCAGCTACCCACATTTACAAAGCAATATAAGATAGCTCAAAGAAGAGGAAAATATCTAGAATTTGGTAAATTATAAGGTTATGCTATGAGCAATACAACTTTCCATGGAAACAAGATTTCTCTCCAGGGTCATTCTCTTTGGTCAAAAATAACCTGAAAGAAAGATTACTCATTAGTTTGGGCTTGGTTATTTAGATAGGTGCAGCAAGAAGGATAATTGACCACATCTGCCTTTTTAAGTTTGCAGAAAGTTTACCTAAGGAATCTCAGATTATACATTTAAAAGCCCCTGAGTTAGGAAGCCAAGCCAAGAACTCACCATCAGAGTTCACCTTTAATACATATAAGAGTGGTTTAATTTGTTCATTTCCAATGGCCTCAAAATATACCACATTTTTGGGTCCTGCCAGGAAGTGACCTTCCCTGCTCAGTTAGAAGGCGGGCAACCCTGCTGGCCAGCTATCAGGCCAGTTTTCCCAAGAGGGCTCTGTAAGCCTTGACTCCAGAAAATCACCCTTAATTCCTTAAAAATGTCTGACCATATCTGACCAAATGAGTGTTGTTCTCAAATTTGACATTCCACAGAAAGGCATCATTGTAAAAGCAACATTTCTGGTTATGCTCTGTTAATGAGAAGGAAAAGGTCTTATTGGATCTGTGCCAATGACTATATTACTATGAACATAAGAATATTCAATAAGTGTTTCCAAATTCTGCTGGGGTCAAACGGGGAGAATAAGCTATCGTTTTCAATGTTTCATTTCTGCTTATGAAAGCATAGTCTATTAAAATGTAAAGAGTTACAGAGAGCTTAAGAGGAAAAAATGAGTACTCTTCATAGACCCCCAAATATGGAATATTGAAATATCAACAGTAGGCAAACAAAACCCGCAGCCATACCTTGTGACATCATTGAGGCCTATGTAAGAAATTCTCGTTCCACTGGACTTGGGTTGAGTCTCGTAAGCCTACCTGCTTCTCAACTCGAGCACTGGCATACCTGATTCAATCCACTGATGCAGTCTCATGTTTATTTAAATAATATCAGAAGACTACACAAAAGTACCTGGCAGACGGCTGGGGTTGCAGCCCAGTGGTAGAGATTTGAGTAGGTCCTAAACACCTGTATTATGAAAGCACGTATGAGGCAACCCTCAGCACCACATAAAAATAGCTAAATAACAAAGGTGTCATGTTTATTTACAACTAAAAAAAAAAGTACCTGGCAGAGGGCTTTCCCATGGGCTTTCTTTTCAAAGATGAAGCCCACTGCCTATAGCTGATAGCATGTGCTTTCAGGGAAGCAGCACAGCAAAATCAAAACCATCCATCAGTGGCAAAAGCCTTGACATGGCTGTGGCTAACATATTACTGATAGTGTTTAAAAGTGTAAGGTCTGATGAGAGTTATTTACAGAATAATGCACCCAGCAAAGAAATTTGGTAACATGCAAAAATGATAATAAGGTCAGCCCAAAGACAAATCATCTATTATCATCTATTATCCAATTTTCAAAAAAGAATGGATATTATATCTAATTTATAAAAATAGATAAACACATCTTGGTAGATAAAAACAAATACATAATACTTCTGAGATGTGATGCACCATGAACATAATCATAAAGTGAGACTACACTAAGGATATATTAAGAATATAAAGTAGAAGTGATCTAGCAAGATTTGAGTAGGTCCTAAATACCTGTATTATGAAAACTGCACAGGTAAATGATGTGAATCCCAAATTGCAACCCACTGGCCTAGAAAATACTAGATTTTAATTAAAGAGGCAAAGTTGCAACCAAGTTGACATTTTAAAAATAACTAAAATTATGATTGATAACCCTATACTGTTGTCTATTATCAAACAAAGGAGCACCAGGACTCTGTAAATAGAAATATCATGGACAAAAAGAACACTAAAAATTCTCAAGGAACTTCTCTAACAGCATATGATTTCTGAAATATTTGTGTTAATTCAATTTTAACCCACAAAAATTTAACCTAGAGAAAGCCAAGCGTCTCTACCGATTTGGCAACTCTTTCCAAGCGCTCACCAATAGCAACATATCTAATGACTTCTAACACCTCTCCTTTTACAAGGTGAAAGAATAAATTGTGGTTTTTCAGGAGCCCTCTGGAAATCTCAAAGACAGTTTTCATGTCAAAGAACCTTTATGATGCAATTTGGAGAAGGCAGAATCTCACTCACCAGTGAGTCTTCCAATCCCCAGCCAAAAATGGAATACAGAAGCATCTAGGGACCTCATTGCCTATGAAAAGAGGGTTTCAAAACTGAGGGAGGCCCAGCACCAAAACGGTCAAACACAAATTGCACCAGCAATGAAGGAGATGAGTTTATTTAGGTTCTTGCAAAGAAAATGAAAGGAGCCTGGAGCTCTCAGAGGTAGACAGACAAGATCATTGTCTGCCTATTACAGAAGTCATTAACTCAAAGACAAGGATGGAATCCTTCTTTATAGTGATGAGGACTCACTACTTGACTAAACTTCAGTCAGGATCCTCTGAGCCTATTTCTCAACTAGGCCTCATGCTCAGCCTGTTAAGCTCAGTTCAGCAAATATTCTGCCAAACGAGTTCAGCAAGAATTCCCCCACCCTGAAAAAAGTACCCTCATCTGTTGCTGGTCAGACTGCAAATCAGTGCCACTACTCTAGAAAGCAGTATGGAGATTCCCTAAAAAACTTGGAAGAACACCACTATTTGACCCAGATATCCCACTCCTCAATATATACCCAAAGCACTTAAAATCAGCATACTATAGCGACACAGCCACATGAATGTGTATAGCAGTTTAATTCACAATAACTAAGCTATGGAACCAACCTAGGTACCCTTCCACAGATAAATAGATAAAGAAAATGTGATGTGTGTATATATATATATATATATATATATATATATAGAGAGAGAGAGAGAGAGAGAGAGAGAGAGAGAGAGAGAGAATGTAATATTAATCAGACATAAAGAAGAATGAGATTGTCATTCGCCAGTAAATGCATGGAACTGGAGACTGTCATGCTAAGTGAAATAAGCCAATCCCCCCAAAAAATCAAAGGTCAAATGTTCTCTCTGATATTCAGATGCTGACTCACAATAAGGGAGGTGGGGGGAATAGAAGATTGTTGGAATAGACAAAAGGTGGTGAAGGGAAGGGAAGGGTGGGGGGATGGGAATAGGAAAGACACTAGAATGCATCGGACATAACTTTCCTATGTTCATATATGAATACACATCATGTACAACCACAAGAATTGGATCCTAATTAGAATAAGTTACACTCCATGTATGTATAATATGTCAAAATATACTCTACTGTCATATATATATATATATATATATATATATAGAGAGAGAGAGAGAGAGAGAGAGAGAGAGAGAAAGAACGAACAAATTAAAAAAAAAAAAGACTTCCCCATCCTGCTACCAACCAAACTCCTCTTAGTAATTTTCCATCCATCGCTTTCTCACACTGCCTATAGACTAGAAATTCCCAGCTTCCCCTGTTATGTTCAGAATTAAGTTCACTACCTCTCCTCTATTGCAACTGTCTTTTTTTTATTTTATTGTTGGTTGTTCAAAACATTACATAGTTCTTAATATACCATATTTCACAGATTGATTCAAGTGGATTATGAGCTCACATTTTTACCCCGTATACAGATTGCTGTCACATCAGTTACATTTCCATTGATTTACAAATTGCCTTTCTAGTGAATGATGTATTCTGCTGTCTATCCCATTCTCCACTATCCCCCCTCCCCTTCCCTCCCCTCCCCTCCCCTTCTGTCTCTCCACCCCCTCTACTATAAATCGTTTCTTCCACTTATATAATTTTTCTCCTACTCCTCCTTTCCTCTTATATGTAATTGTGTATAACCCTGAGGCTCACCTTCCAATTCCATGCAATTTTCCTTCTCTCTCCCTTTCCCTCCCACCTATCATCCCTGTTTAATGTTAATCTTCTTCTCAAGCTCTTCCTCTCTACCCTGTCCTTGGTTACTCCCCTTATATCAAAGAAGACATTTGGCATTTGTTTTTTAAGGATTGGCTAGCTTCGCTTAGCATAATCTGCTCTAATGCCATCCATTTCCCTCCAAATTCTATGATTTTGTCATTTCTTATTGCAGAGTAATACTCCATTGTGTATAAATGCCACATTTTTTAATCCATTCATCTATTGAAGGGCTTCTAGGTTGGTTCCACAATCTTGCTATCGTGAATTGTGCTGCTATGAACATCGATGTAGCAGTGTCCCTGTAGCATGCTCTTGTTAGGTCTTTAGGGAATAGACCGAGAAGGGGAAGAGCTGGGTCAAATGGTGGTTCCATTCCCAGCTTTCCAAGAAATCTCCATACTGCTTTCCAAATTGGCTGCACCATTTTGCAGTCCCACCAACAATGAACAAGTGTACCCTTTTCCCCGCATCCTCGCCAGCACTTGTTGTTGTTGGACTTCTTAATGGCTGCCAATCTTACTGGAGTGAGATGGTATCTTAGGGTGGTTTTGATTTGCATTTCTCTGACTGCTAGCGATGTTGAGCATTTTTTCATGTACTTGTTAATTGATTGTATGTCCTCCTCTGAGAAGTGTCTGTTCAGGTCCTTGGCCCATTTGTTGATTGGGTTATTTGTTATCTTATTGTCTAATTTTTTGAGTTCTTTGTATACTCTGGATATTAGGGCTCTATCTGAAGTGTGTGGGGTAAAGATTTGTTCCCAGGATGTAGGCTCCCTGTTTATCTCTCTTATTGTTTCTTTTGTTGAGAGAAAAATTTTAGTTTGAGTAAGTCCCATTTGTTGATTCTGGTTGTTAACTCTTGCGCTATGGGTGTCCTATTGAGGAATTTGGAGCCCGACCCCACAGTATGTAGATCATAGCCGACTTTTTCTTCTATCAGACACCGTGTCTCTGATTTAATATCGAGCTCCTTGATCCATTTTGAGTTAACTTTTGTGCATGGCGAGAGAAAGGGATTCAGTTTCATTTTGATGCAAATGGATTTCCAGTTTTCCCAGCACCATTTGTTGAAGATGCTATCCTTCCTCCATTGCATGCTTTTAGGCCCTTTATCAAATATAAGATAGTTGTAGTTTTGTGGATTGGTTACTGTGTCTTCTATTCTGTACCATTGGTCCACTCGCCTGTTTTGGTACCAGTACCATGCTGTTTTTGTTACTATTGCTCTGTAGTATAGTTTGAAGTCTGGTATCCCTATACCACCTGATTCACACTTTCTGCTTAGCATTGTTTTTGCTATTCTGGGTCTTTTATTATTCCATATGAATTTCCTGATTGTTTTATCTATTTCTACAAGAAATGCTGTTGGGATTTTGATTGGCATTGCATTGAACTTATAGAGAACTTTTGGTAATATCGCCATTTTGATGATGTTAGTTCTGCCTATCCATGAACAGGGTATATTTTTCCATCTTCTGAGGTCTTCTTCTATGTCTCTTTTTAGGGTTCTGTAGTTTTCATTGTATAGGTCTTTCACCTCTTTTGTTAGGTTGATTCCCAGGTATTTTATTTTTGGGGGGGATATTGTGAATGGAGTAGTTGTCCTCATTTCCTTTTCAGAGGATTTGTCACTGATATACAGGAATGCATTTGATTTATGCGTGTTGATTTTATATCCTGCCACTTTGCTGAATTCATTTATTAACTCTAATAGTTTCTTTGTAGACCCTTTTGGATCTGTTAGGTATAGAATCATGTCATCTGCAAATAGTGATAATTTAAGTTCTTCTTTTCCTATTTTTATGCCTTTAATTTCTTTCGTCTAATTGCTCTGGCCAGTGTTTCGAGGACTATGTTGAACAGAAGTGGTGAGAGAGGGCATCCCTGTCTTGTACCAGATCTTAGAGGGAATGCCTTCAATTTTTCTCCATTCAGAATGATGCTGGCCTGTGGCTTATCATAGATTGCTTTTACAATGTTGAGGTATGATCCTGTTATCCCTAATTTTTCTAGAGTTTTGAACATAAAGGGATGCTATACTTTGTCGAATGCTTTTTCTGCATCTATCGAGATAATCATATGGTTCTTATTTTTAAGTCTATTGATGTGGTGAATAACATTTATTGATTTCCGTATATTGAACCAGCCTTGCATCCCAGGGATGAATCCTACTTGATCATGGTGTATAATTTTTTGATGCAATTTTGAATCTGATTCACCAGGATTTTATTGAGGATTTTTGCATCTAGGTTCATTAGAGATATTGGTCTGTAGTTTTCTTTCTTTGAAGTTTCTCTGTCTGGTTTAGGTATCAGGGTGATGTTGGCCTCGTAGAATGTATTTGGAAGTTCTCCCTCTTTTTCTATTTCCTGAAATAGCTTGAAAAGTATTGGTGTTAGTTCCTCTTTAAAGGTTTTGTAAAACTCTGCTGTATACCCGTCTGGTCCTGGGCTTTTCTTAGTTGGTAGTCTTTTGATGGTTTCTTCTATTTCCTCTATTGTTATTGGTCTGTTTAGGCTGTCTATATCTTCCTGACTCAATCTGGGCAGATCATATGACTTAAGAAATTTATCTATGCCTTCACTATCTTCTGTTTTATTGGAGTATAAGGATTCAAAGTAATTTCTGATTATCTTCTGTATTTCTGAAGTGTCTGTTGTGATATTGCCTTTTTCATCCCGTATGCTAGTAATTTGGGTTCTCTCTCTTCTTCTCTTTGTTAGCATGGCTACGGGTCTGTCGATTTTATTTATTTTTTCAAAGAACCAACTTTTGGTTTTGTCAATTTTTTCAATTGTTTCTTTTGTTTCGATTTCATTAATTTCAGCTCTGATTTTAATTATTTCTTGCGTTCTACTTTTTTTGCTGTTGTTTTGCTCTTCTTTTTCTAGGATTTTGAGATGAAGTATGAGATCGTTTATTTGTTGGTTTTTTCTTTTTTTAAGGCATGAACTCCAAGCAATGAATTTTTCTCTTAGAACTGCTTTCAATGTGTCCCATAGATTCCGATATGTTGTGTCTGTGTTTTCATTTAACTCTAAGAAGTTTTTAATTTCCTCCTTGATGTCTTCTAAAACCCATTGATCATTCAGTAACCTATTGTTCATTCTCCAAGTGATGCATGATTTTTCCTTCCTTCTTTTATCGTTGATTTTCAGTTTCATTCCATTATGATCAGATAAGATGCATGGTATTATTTCTACTCCTTTATATTGTCTAAGAGTTGCCCTGTGACATAATATATGATCTATTTTTGTGAAGGATCCATGTGCTGCTGAGAAAAAAGTGTAACTACTTGATGTTGGGTGGTATATTCTATATATGTCAATTAAGTCTAGGTTGTTAATTGTGTTGTTGAGTTCTATAGTTTCCTTATTTAACTTTTGTTTGGAAGATCTGTCCAGTGGTGAGAGAGGTGTGTTGAAGTCTCCCATGATTATTGTATGGTGGTCTATTAGACTCTTGTACTTGAGAAGAGTTTGCTTGATGAACATAGCTGCACCATTGTTTGGGGCATATATATTTATGATTGTTATGTCTTGTTGGTGTATGGTTCCCTTGAGCAGTATGCAGTGTCCCTCTTTATCCTTTTTGATTAACTGTGGCTTGAAATCTATTTTGTTTGATATGAGTATGGACACTCCTGCTTGTTTCCGCAGTCCATATGAGTGGAATGATTTTTCCCAGCCTTTCACCTTCAGTCTATGTATATCTTTTCCTATCAAATGTGTCTCCTGTAGGCAGCATATTGTTGGGTCTTGTTTTGTGATCCATTCAACTAGCCTGTGTCTCTTAATTGGTGAGTTTAAGCCATTAACATTTAGGGTTATTATTGAGATTTGGTTTGTTCCTCCAGTCATATTTGTTTATTTATGTTACTAAACCTGATTAGTTTTCCTCTTTGATTACTTTCCCCCCTTTACTGTCCCACCTCCCACTGATGGTTTTCAATGTTATTTTCAGTTTCCTCTTCCTGTAATGTTTTGCCAAGGATTTTTTGAAGAGATGGTTTTCTAGCTGCGAATTCTTTTAACTTTTGTTTATCGTGGAAGGTTTTAATTTCATCTTCCATCCTGAAGCTTAATTTCACCGGATACACGATTCTTGGTTGGAACCCATTTTCTTTCAGTGTTTTAAAAATGTTATTCCAGGATCTTCTAGCTTTCAGAGTCTGTGTTGAGAGATCAGCTGTTATCCTGATTGGTTTGCCCCTAAATGTAATCTGCTTTCTTTCTCTTGTAGCTTTTAAAATTCTCTCCTTATTCTGTATGTTGGACATCTTCATTATAATGTGTCTAGGTGTGGATCTCTTATAATTTTGCACTTTCGGCATCCTGTAGGCTTCTAGGATATGGGATTCTGTTTCATTCTTCAAGTCTGGGAAGTTTTCTCGTATTATTTCATTGAATAGATTGTTTATTCCTTTGGTTTGGAGCTCTGTGCCTTCCTGTATCCCAATGACTCTTAAGTTTGGTCTTTTAATGTTATCCCATAATTCTTGAATGTTCTGTTCATGGTTTCTTAGCAGTCTTGCTGAGCTGTCTATGTTCTTTTCAAGTTGAAATACTTTGTCTTCATTGTCTGATGTTCTATCTTCTAAGTGATCTATTCTGCTGGTAGTATTGTCAGTTGAGGTTTTAAGTTGGTTTATTGCTTCCTGCATTTCTAGGATTTCTATTTGTTTGTTTTTTATTACTTCTAACTCCCTGTGAAATTGATCTTTTACTTCCTGGATTTGTTTCTGTAGTTCCTTGTCAATGTGATCTTTCATTGTCTGATTTTGCTGTCTCATGTCTTCCTTGAGAGTCCAGATCATCTGAAGCATGTATATCCTGAACTCTTTATCTGACATTCCATCTGTTGCAGCTATTACCTCTTCTAGAGTTGAGTTGACCTGCATTGCTTGTGGTCCTTTCTTTCCTTGTCTTTTCATATTGCTTGCATTTCTTTCTGCTTGGTGAAACTGTTGTGTTTTTGAAATTTTTCCCCCTGTTTATTTATATTGCTCTTGTATAGTTGGGATATCTCTCTTGTAGGGTGGGTAGTGGCTGTGCTCCTCCTCTAATTAGGGTGATCTACCAACCACGCTGGTTGGTGGTAGGTCTGCCCACCCTGCGGGCACGGGTGGCTGCTCTACTCTGCCCCCACTCCAATTGTGGTGACGTTCCTACCACGTCCTCGGATCGTTGGTCCTGATCCGGATGTGAGCGGCAGCTCTTCTCCACCCCTACTCCAATTGGTGTGACGTGTCTACCACGCTGGTCAGCCTCCAAGCCTGTTTTGCCGGTGGGTCTCAATCTGCCCACCTTGCGGGCCTGGGCGGCAGTTCTGCTCAACCCCCGGGAGTGGGGGTACCTAACTGCCTCTCCAACGGGTCTCTGGGCCCCTTCCGGACACTGGCGGTGACTCTGTTCAACCCCCACTCCAACCAGTGTGACGTGACTGCCTCGATGCTACTCGTCCACGACACTGGCAGGCTGCCGAGCCTGTCCTGCCAGTGGGACGCAGGTCTGCCTACCTTGCAGGATCAGACGGCGGCTCTTCACGGCCTCCACTCCAAGTGGGGTGACTTGGCTACCCTGCTGTCGGGTCGCTGGTCCTGTTCCAGGCGTGGGCGGCTACTCTCCTCGGCCCCAGCTGCAGTTGGGGTGTCGCGATACCACACCGGCGGGACCCTTAGCCTGCTCTGGGCACAGGAGGCAGCTCCACTCTGCCCCCCAGGCCCCCGCAGCACCCAGCAGGACCTGGACCAAGAAGCAGTCCCTGTAGGATCCCCAACCCTGAGCCAGCGCAGCTTCGGGAGCCAGGAGCCGGTCTCTCCAATCCCCGCCACGTTCTGCTAGGAGCAGGCTCCTCAGAGCAACCGCCGCGGGTTCCCCAACCCCAGGCCAATGCAGCCCCGGGAGCCCAAGCCTGGCCGCACCAGACTCTCCCTGCTCGGTGCCCAAGCCTGGCCGTACCAGACTCTCCCTGCTCGCTGCACGCTCCGCTGGGAGCAGAGTCTAAGACGCACTTCCCGCGGGCTCCCCAGCTCCGGGCCAAAACTGTTCCGGGAGTCAGAGTCCCGCTGCCCCTCGTCGCAAGTTTCACTTGTGGCTGGCCTCACCTCGCAGTCCCAGCAGGTTCCGCGGCCCTGGGCTCAAGCAGCCACGGGAGCCAGAACCCAGCCTCTCCGATCCCTGCCACACTCTGCTAGGATTAGGAGCAGGCTCCACAGAGGTACCCCAGCCTCAGGCCCAAGCAGCCCCCGGAGCCCGAGCCTGGCCGCTCCAACCTCTCCCAGCTCAGTGTACGCTCCGCCAGGGGCAGGGTCAAAGACGCAGTCGCCGCGGGTTCCCTAGCCCCGGGCCAAAACTGTTCCGGGAGTTAGAGCCACACCGCCCCTCAGCGCACAATCCACTTGTAACTGGCCTCCGCCCGGAGTCCCCGAAGGATCTCCCGCCCTGGGCCAAAGCAACCCGGGGAACTAGAATCTGGCCACTCAAAGCCCGGCGCCCGCCTTGCCAGGGGTGAAGCCCGAAGAGTATTCTCCTCAGGTATTCCAGCCCCAAGCCTGAGCGATCTGTCTGCGCGACGCAGGCAAATACCAGCCTGGAATCACCTGTTCCGTAGTTGAATGAGCTGAGATCAGTAGAAAACAGGGATGATTGCATCAGCTCTCCAAGATGGAGGCTGCTGTCCTCCTCCGTGTTCCGACCGGTGTCGGGAATCGAACTGGACCGGTTCTCTCCTCTGTCTCAAAGCTGGAACTCAGCACTCAGCGCGGCCAGTGCGCCACTGGCAGGAGCCTCCAGAATCCGCTTCGCTGTAATCCCGCTCTGGTACCTCGCGGCTAATTAACTCGGGCGCGTCCCAGACTCCATCCGCTGGGCGGTCCGCCGACCAAGTACTGCTACCCTCCGTGCGGAGAAATCGCCCTCGACCAAGCCCCTGCAGCCGAATCCCGTGCGCTGGAAATCTGTCCTCTAGATTCAGGAGCACCTCAGTTTCACTGGAGATTCCCACCAAGGTAGCCTTCAGCCGTTTCACCTCGTCTTTCTCCCGCACAGTGGCACGGCGCACTGGGGTGCTGCACTCCCTTCGCCGCCATCTTCCAAACTCTGCAACTGTCTTTAACCTAATATTGCTTACATAAAGTCTTCCTCACCTGTTTAACTCTACCCAGTGTGATTTTTCTTCAACAATCATTTGTTTCTTCTAGGACACAAACGTGTGGTGGGATTACTTAAATGTCAATACTTTCTGGAAGCACAAGGCTCAAATGAAGTTCAGCATTGTCAGAGGATACAAAAAAAAATTCATCTCCCACAGCAGCTTGCAAACAATAATTGAGTGCTTTCAAAATTTAAAATCTCACTTCTTTTTGCCTATGAGAGAAACATTATTTGCTGAAATGTGTTGAGTATCTATTCCAGGCAAGACGACATGACGGAGAGTACCAGGATTCTTAAGGTGGGATCTGAGAGGAAATCAGCCCCTCCACCTGGAGGATTCTTTGCCTTGTTCAAAAGGCCCACTCACCAAAAATATCTTTGAGATTGTACACCCTTATACAATCTTGACCCCTTTAAAGAATTTCAATATCATAATCTTTGTTCTCCAGAACACTGTGCCTCCCTTTTTTTTTTCAAAAGTATATTTGACCTCTTTTCAAGTGGTATATTTGATATCCTTTTCAAATGTATATTATCACTAGCCTTTTAATTATATACCTCTCTCAAATAGACTTTTGGAAGTAGGACATCTTATAAGTTCACCTTCCATCCCCTGTTAAGTGTCCCCTCATCCCCTTTTTCTGACTTGAGTGTTAGCAGCCCCTTCTCCCCAGCTGACCACAAGGCAGAGTTTGAAGGGCAGACTGAGTATAAAAGAAAGCCTGTCATTTTGATGTGTTACAAACTGGGAGGAGACAGTTCCCAGTCTCTGTCTAGCACACCCCTTCCTTCCTTTCTGCAGTGTTCTTATAAGCAGCAACATCTGCTTTAGAATTCTGAGTCTGTGGTCTTTACCTTTCCCCTCTCTCTCCTCCAGCAGATCCCTGTATTGTAAATATGGCCAAGGTGCATTTTCTAGAATATGGTAACATCAAAATCAGAGTTGATAGCAAATCCACATCCAAAGAGCAGTTTAGGAATCCTAAAGGTTAAGCTTCTTCTGAGACTCCTACCTGACAAGGTATGAAGAAGTCACTTTGCTTTTTATATGAAAGATTTTTATAGAGTAAACACCAGTTGAAACAAATCTCAACCTAACTCCATCCATCTCTCTCCCAATATCATTATCAACACCACCACCACCACCACCATCATCATCATCATCATCATCCTAAATCTTCCAATACATTACACATTAAATTGATCCATCCCAACTGCTATGCAAAAATTTCCCTCTTCTCCCAAAAGGCTGCAGGGAATGTCTCTTTGCAGGAGAAAATGTAGAGACCAGTGAACCTTGGAGAGTTCATTTCAAATGAAAGTTTCAATTCTCCTCCTGCTTTTTCTTTCTGACATATCTTCCTTGAACTTTTGCTCACTCATAAGATACCCAGAAAACTGCAAGCCAGCACTCTTCCTCACCAGGCTCTGTGCAGGGAGTCAGTCCTGTAGGTGGCAAGGAAACATCTTTCACTTGAGGAAACTTTCCCTTTTAAGCACATGATAACAGCACCACCTATTAAATGACACTCCCTTTCTGCAACTTTTATTCTGCCTATAGATCATATTTTTGGATGAAAGTTTTGCTATTGAAGTAGCTGCCAGGATATTATGGGCCAGAGTGATTGTAATTTACAGTATTTCATAAATCATGGCAAGATTGAAAATGCTTGTGACAGATGAGGCTTTAAATTGACATCGTGTCTCTGACATCCTGTCTCTTTATGGGCATTAAAAAGGTGGATCTCATGAGGTACTCCACAGATGCAGGGTTTTGGTTTTTTTTTGCTCAGCCAGAAACCCCCTACATAGCACAGTACTGGGTTGGGTAGAGAGATCATGGGTAGCAAACTACAGCTCTCCTCATTGTGCATTGTAAGAGGAAAAATTCCAAACAGCAGGAGTGTGATGCTCAGCATTTATAAATGTTTAAGACAAGATACAAATCCATCTCTTGCTGACAACACAGTCTTTGAATTCCTTAGCCCCAATGAATCCCCAAACACCAGGAAATGTAAAGGAAGAGAAAGATTAGATCAATTTTCCTTGGAAGAACCAAAAAATTGAAATTTCCTAAATGGAAATCAACAAGGTCCAACAACAACTTCATTGGGATCTTCATGAGAAAATAATCAGTGCCCACTTTCCCATCTCCCTGGGCCAGAGTTTCTCAATTGTGGTCACATATTAAAATCTTCTGAGATGCTGTTAAGACTACTCTACTTCAAATCCATAAATAATATTTTTTTTCTTTATGAGCAATAGCATCTGTGGACTACATTTGGGTGGTGGGAATTAGCTGAAGGCTGTTCTCTGGGAGTGCATCTGGGACCTAAAAGTTCTTTAGATGGTTGTGATTTGCAGCCATTTTGAGATCCATTGGTCCAAAAACACAAAGGTAAACAATGGAAATGAACAAAGAAGGCAGGAGGCCACTCGTCAGGGTGCAGCATGGATTCTGACTTGCTGGAAGCCACGTACGTGGGTGTAAGTACTCTTGCTGCTTAGTTCCAGCCAGCTCTTGCCAGGAGAATACAACCCCATTGTGAGATTTTCTGATTTATTAAGATAATCCAGAAATCTGGATGTTTTTAATGTGAAATTTCCCAAGTTTTAAGTGAAGAATAATTCCCCCCAAAGTAATAAGATACAAAATATATCCAATCTAAACAAAATATATCTTGAAACTGAGTCTGCATATCTGTCCTAGATTTACTGACCTACATGTCAGAATTTTCCATAAATAAAAATACTTCACTGCCACCATCATGAGTTTCCAAGGTGATTCTCTCAGGGCCATCGGTAGCTTAGTGGAGAAGTAGTCTCATGGAACCCACAAGTAGCAGTTACTCTGATCCAAGTTCCATAAATGCCAGCAACAAACACGGGAGCTGCAATTGTCAGGTTGACCCTCCTGTTTTTGTATTTTGAGTAACATTTTCTCAAGGGAAGAAAGAGACGTGGCAGCTGTGCTTCTGCAGGTGAGGGAGCCTGGCTTCCGAAGAACCCTCTGTGCACCGTACCCAGTCAGTGTCGGAGGGGACAGGGAAACTCAGCCACCATTAACCCCAGACCTTGCTTGGCTGCATCCCTCAGAACCGCTGAAACGACACTTTTATTTGCTTCTCAATGTTTGCTGACACAAAGAGTCTGGGAAGCAGGGGAGGGAAGGAAGGAGGACAGCCATCAGTCACAGCTCCTTCAGCAAAGAGAGCAGTGACTAACACTAATTACGCCTCTCAGACCTGTGTTTGAGCAGACCTATTTTCTCTATGAATTAATGCCAAGTGACCTACTTTTCTGCATATTACTTATTATTTGTGCTGCTGTTTTATCGATTTTGAGACCGTTATGCTACACAGGGATGGAAAAAAAAACTAATACAATAAAACTTTCCCCATTGAAGATAATATAGCTGCATCACAAAATATAAATTTATTTTTTTCTTTATGAGCAGATAGCATCTGTGGACTACATTTGGGTGGTGGGAATTAGCTGAAGGCTGTTTCAGTGGATTAATAAAAACAAAAAGAAATATAAATACATTAATGCTGAGACATAAAACCTAAGATAACATAATAGAGTGAGTTTTTAAACTTTAAAACTTGTTTGCTCATAATATTCTGGAGATATTTATTTTATAAAGGAGCACAATGTTAGTTTTGCAAGACTATATATATTTTCTATTTATTTTCCTCTTGTCCCATTTTTTCATGTGCATTATATCATCTGATTTTATTATGCATCATATTTTATTTGTTCATTTAGCAGGCTGTGGAATTTTATTTCTTGAGATTTTAGTGAAATGTTTAGTAAAAAGCAGATAATTAAAAATAAAACCACATAGCTCACACGTATATTTTGTTTTATATGCAATTATAAATGTATTTTCAAGGCAATTCTAAATGCCCAATTTCTACACAGCATCTTATTCTCCCTATGCAGCCTGAACTCTAAGATTTTTTTTTTAAGCTGTTTGCATAGCTTTGATAATTGAAGCCTCAGAGATTCCACCCACCAAGGAATGCAAAGGAGTGACTTGGATTCGGGTGATAGAAATAATCATATTTAGTGTGCAAGTAGGTTTTCAAGAGAAAATATAATTGCCAAGGGATGTGGTTTAGGGAAAGGCAAAAATACTGGAATAGAGGATATGTCCGGGAGATATCTTTATTGTCCAGTATGGCTGCCATCTTGTTCTTTCCAGTGCTCTCTCCTACTGGCCTGCAGGAACATGCTGCACATAGATGATTAATGTCAGATAATTTTGTGATGACGCACCCACCACACACACACACACACACACACACACACACATAAAGCAGTTAGTATCACCATTGCTGAGCAGCCCTGTCCTCTTACTTTCACCCTCTGCCTGCCTCTCTGATGAGGCCATGTGGCATGAAGAGCTTGGGAGTCACAGCCCTATAAGGGTGTACTCTGCAATCTTCCCCCTTTCTCAGACCTCCCCATGCTGATAAAAGGGGAAAGCAAGGAGAATTCAGGAACCCCCGTGAAAAGGAAGAAGAGGTTTAAATCCATAAAACTTCCATCTGAACTAGGAAATTGGATGTGAATTCAGGTCTCAATAGCCTTTCTCTCTTCCTTTCTCACTCCCTTGTTAAATTAAAATGACTCACACTTATCCTTCCATAGTCAGCTCAAGGGTCACTCCCTTCAGGAAATTCCCCCAAATAGGCCTCCTTCCTCCCCTGTGCCTATCTGCATGGTCCCTAATGCATGACGCTTTGACCTTTGGTGTGGGACTTGACTTCTCTTACAGACTGTGACTTCCTTGAGGTCTATGCCTGAGACTGATCTTCAGCTCCAGAGCTTAGCTCAGAGCATGACACCGGTGAAAGACAATTGGTAAAGGTCACATATTTTTCATTAAGCTCATCACTTAAGTAGCACCTCAGCTCGGTTGAGGTAGTCCTTACTCATTCACCAAAACTTCACTGATCACTTGCCTGTGGCAAGAGTGGGCTAAATACCAATCATACATTATTTAATGTAAAGCAAAATCATCCTTCAAGATGTGCATTTTTACTCCCATTTTGTAGGTAAATAAACTGACTCAAGATCAGTTAAAGAGTTTATCAAACCAAGGTCATAGAGCTAATAAACGAACAGAGCTTGGATTTAATCTCAGGTATATTTAATCTCAGGTGTATTTGACTTGAAAACCTGTCCCCCTCCCTTTTTTTTTTAAATCTCAATGCTACTGATAGAGGGAAAAACAAACCTCTATGGTGTATCATCATTAGGAGAAAATAAACTTAAAAGCAAAAATCTGTGAGCACAACCTCCCCTTCCCCCAGCCATTATGCTTTCCATGATGACTTCTGTCCCCTCCTCCGAAGTTTAAATCTTTGTATATTTGGAAAATGATTAACTTCAAAATCAAAAATCAGCATCAGCATCATCACCTGAACTTGAATATTGAGTATCCTACTGTTTTGTGGTCATATTTTTTCAAGGTATTTATCAGAAAGATAGTACAAGGGTTACTATATGTTTACATTTAAAAAAATATGATGCTAGCTACAAACAAGATCACAAATTCCACTATGTTGTGTTGCCATCTGTCTTACCATTTGGCAAACCCCCCAAAAGTGAGACACACTGATCTAAGAACATGCTACAAGTATATCAAGTTGAAAATCCACTACTTAAATATACCTCCAGAAAATTCTCTCATACTGAAAAAAAGCAAATATTTCAAACATCAGAAAAATAGGATGGAACAAGTTCCTATGGGGGGAAGATATCGTCCTTATTCGATGAGCATCCAGCCCAAACCCATCTCTGATTGTGTGTAAACTGCACCCTTGAGTGCCACAGCAAGCATCTATCAGTCTGGTTTATTAAAGTCAAAGAACTGCTTCCTGCCTGTAAGCTAAGTGCAAGAGGATGTAAAAATCCATTTGTAAGGCTAGTGAGAGTTTCCAAAAGTTACCTTAGGACATTTGTCACATTTACAATGCTATCACCACTACCATCAACTAATGTGACCCGACTTGGGGGGTTTACAGCTTTCAGAAGAGATGTCCCTTCCCTCTCATGGCAAGATGGGCTGCCACGATTCCAGTGACCTGAAATGGCAAAAACAGAGTAATAATACAGCATCATCTACAGAAGGCAAGCACTCAGCTAAATGGTCCTTTTTTATAGCTGAAGGAAAGCAACAGTCCCAAGAAGAGATACAGGAAAGCCATGTCCCCAGAACCCAGGTAACTACACAAAAGCATCCTCCCAGAGGTGCCAAAAAAGAGGATGGAGGTTTGGGTTTAGGACCCCTCCTGCACAAGAGGACCAGTGCAGACAAGTGACACATGTCAACTGCAGCTATTGCTGTTGCCAACCCCTTCCCCACAACTCAGCTTTCTATTCCTCTCATGGAAACTTTGTTCTATCAATGCTTAGCAACGTGCAGGATTTTAGACTTAGGGATTTTGATCTTCTGGATTTCAACAGTTAGGATGATGGCATTCCAAATTGTGCCTTTTGGGGTTGTGAATGGCACTGGAAAATCAAAAAGTAAAAAAGAACATGTTCTCTCTACCCAAAGCCAAAGTTTAGGAGTGATGGCAAGAACTTTTCCCACCATGCAACTTGTCTTCCCTAGACTGTCAGCATCCAGAAGGTAGGAACTATGTTTTCGTGGTGTCCCCAGCTAAACCAGTGACCCTAAAATAAATGAGGAAACAAATCCTTCTCTCTTTCATGTTTGCCTTCTTTTTTAATGCTTCTCTTTTCTGTGGGCTGACCTGTGTCTCCTTTTGAAATCAGTCATGTTCCTGAGTGGGATGAGGGACCATGCAGACAACTGCCTGAAGCGCTGACCTGTCACTCATCTTCTTCACCAATTCCCAGAGCAATTAGGGAAGTGTAATTATAAATGTCCAAAAATCTCTTAAATATTTCAAGCCTCAGACATTCACTAATATTAGTAACACATTTATTTAATCTCAAGCGTCTTTCTGTCTTTGATGGATTGTAAAGAGGAATTTATATGGAATGAGACAGGGTGCTTCTTCCCCTATGACACTGAACATAAACAGCTCATGAAGGATGGTTCACTGTAACAATTTGCATAACAAATGCACTTCACAAGAAACTGTATAACAGCACCCAGTGTTCCAAACTCATGAATATTTTGAGTAGTTAAGTAGAGCACGGAATGTAAATAGAAGGAGGGAAAAAAAATACTTTTGCTAAAGCTTATCTGTAAACAGAAGACTTAAGAGTTTGCATCTGGGTTTTCCTGCTATTTAAGCATATATATATATATATATATATATATATATATATATATATATATATATATATTTACATATATATAAAGTTTTAAAGCAATTTGTAAAATCAACAGATAGCCAACTGAGCTAAACTGGTCCTAATGGGTTAAGGGCTTCAAGTGGAATACTCGGATCATACACATTAATTTTATCCCTGACATGAGATCTGGCAATGCTCAGCTCACATATTCTTGCAAATTACTGGAAATACCACATTCCCATGAGACAACGTGGCAGCTATGAAATTAAGTAGTGTAAGCTAGAGATTCCAACAGCTACATTAAACAAACACACCTCCAGCAAATTCCTCTGCCCCTATTCATGCAAATGGAATAGTCTTGACTACTAAGCAGTAAGGTAGTTCTCCACATTCAAAATGGCAAAATAATCCAACTCACAAGCTTTGTTTTACTATAGTTTCAGGGTCTTCTCTCCTCTCTTTAAGGGAGGTCGGGAACAGAGACACATAGTCAGGGAAAGTCCTTTCCAAGTGAGGCACTAGTAAGAAGAGGCATTGGCCAGATTCAGGTAAATTTTATATGACTGTTAATAACTATGGAATTTACTTATAATGTAGAAGCTGAAAAGATTTCTTTAAAAAAAATTTTCATGTGTGCAATTGCTAGATTTTTCACTGAATTGATCTTTCTAATAGAGTCCTCCAGTTAAGTAAAACAAGAGTGATTTTAGCTTTTATCATTTTTTCAGACAGAAAGATAAACCTTTTTAAATAGCAATATCTAGGCCAGAATTTCTATTTTGCTTTTAGTTGCTTTCTGAACATTCTGGTTTTCAGGGATCTCATCAGAACTTACTCCCTCTTTGGACTTTGCTGCCCCAGTTGGAAATCCCAGTTCTCACCCTTTCTTTCCTGGATCATTGTTTCCATTGTCTGCAGTTTTTCTGTACTATTCTCAACTGAGGCTACTTTTCTGCTCTTCTGTATTTGGAGGATTTAGTTCCCACCCAACCACACTCATTTGCTCACCCTCTTCACCTTCCCCGTGAAGTCCACAGCCACCCAAAGGCAAAACACCAGTCCTCTCAAGACACCCAGTAGAAGAGCCTCCAGAATTTTTTAGGAAAAGGGTGAATTAAATGTGATCGTGTGCTTTGAACTTGAAGCTATCATTGCAGCAAATATCAAATATCAAAAACAAAAGGGAAGCTGGTAGATATTATGGAGGTTACCCTACAATTCCACATTCTCCCTGCTGAAATCTCCCAAGAACCTAATTCAATCCACCAGCAGATTGCACACCAGCCACCTGCCACTTGGAAGGCTGAAACCATCCTTCCTGTCTCTATTATCCCCCGTCTCTTTGTGATGTTAATTAACTTCAGGGAGTCTGGAGCTCTGGAGAAAGAAGATTGGTCAGCACCCAGAAGACAGGAGATTCTAAATTGAAAGAATCCCTACTGTAAGGAAGGGAAAGGTTTAAGATTAAGAATGATTTTCTTTTTTTTTTTTAACATTAAGAAATTCACACTTTATTTAGTAACAAATTGCATCCCTAATGCAAATATAAATAAAAATGCCCTGTAAAATGGGCATGGTGGTCCATGCCTGTGATCCTTGAAGAATGATTTTCAACAATGGCAAAATTTGAGAATGGCTTTTAATTCATTTGCATCCGCTCCATGTAGACAGAAACTTTCAGAGAAATTGCCTCTTTTTAGTTATCTGCATAAGGGAATAGTATACATACCTACTGTGTGGAGCTTCCAAAGGATCAAATGAGATAGTACCTAAGAACTTCTAGTAGCATAAACACTAAAAACTCAATTTTACTGTTTTAAAATTGAATCCAGTCATTTTCCTTCCCTTGCAATCATAAAATTTATTCCCTAATAAGATGTTTATTGAGGGAGTCTTGCTTGAGCGGGTCTCCTTATGGGCTTGCAAAGGTGCTTTCTCTTGCTAGTGTGTTGGCAGTAGCACCTGCTGGACTAGCCCAACCCTGGGCAGGGCTCAAAGATACTGAAATCTGCCTGGCTCCAAATTCTTTGTAAGCCAGAGGATGAGTAACCAGCGGGCATGAGAGGCTGAATATTCTGCTTTGCTACAAACCTGGGTAGAGATCATGTCCCTTTCTGTAGGTTGGAGCCAAGGAGCATAATGAGTACAAGAAAGCGTTGTGGTGGAAAGTAAGTTCTAGACACGCCCAGAAGAGAACCCAGGAAGCAGCCTCCACCTCTGAGATTTCCTTGGAAGCAGAACCTATAGAACTCGTGGAAACTGCTGGAGATGAAATCGTGGACCTCACCTGTGAGTCTTTAGAGCCTGCGGTGGTGAACCTGACTCCCAATGACTCTGTTGTGATTGTTGACGAAGGAGAAGGCCCAAGAGGAATGCAGGAGGCTGCGCCAAGACCATGCCAACAGCTGCGTGGTGGGCAGTGATGACGAGGAGTTATCCAGGGACAGAGATGTGTATGAGACCTCCCACACTCCCAGAAATGCCAGGGAGGAAAGGGCCACAGGGCTCAGACCCTCTGGTACTGTCAGTTGTCCCATCTGCATGCAGATACTCAGAGACTGTGCACGATGGACATCTCATTGTCTCTACAGAGTGTGGCCATGTCTTCTGTAGCCAGTGTCTCCGTGATTCCCTAAAGAATGCTAATATTTGCCCAACTTGTAGGAAACAGATCAACCACAAACAGTACCACCCCATTTATATATGAAGTTTCAGAGCTGCTCAGGAGAGACAATGGACAGACAGCCTGGCTGGGTTCTTCACGTGGTATCTGCCTCCAATTTCCTGAGCTCAAAAAGACTGTTTCAAGGGCTAGGGTGGTGGCTCAGTGGTAGAGTACTCGCCTAGCATGCATGAGGCACTGGGTTCAATCCTCAGCACCACATAAGTGTAAAATAAAAAGATATTGTGTCCATCTAAAACTAAAAAAATAAATTAAAAAAAAAAGACTGTTTCAAAACCAACATCGGGTATATAAACTTCTCTTTTGTTTCCAATCCCCACTTAGATCCTTTTGTAATCTGGTTTGATGCTCTGGAGCTGGACCAGGGGCCCTCCCCATCTGGCTCCATATCTCTGCTCCTCTGGGGTAGTTTCATCCCAGAGTAGGAGAAAGGGTCAGGACATTCAAGTTAAAAATTGTGGTTCCACTTTTCTGGGTCTACGTTCGCCAAGAAGTTTCCCTGTCTGGAAAGCTTGACCCATCTCTCCCAAGTGCACAACCTTCCCAGGCACCTGTCAGTTGACCCGTCTATCTACCACACAATAACCAAGCCAGACACAGTCCACTCAGCCAAGGGGTTCCAGGTGCAGCAGTGACTCCCTGGAAATCCCAACCACTGGATCTCCCCCCAACCCCTGGGATTCTGCCTGTACCTTGTAATTGATCTGCAGTTTTTTTGGCACATCAAGAACCTCTGCAGGGCAATCCCCTGTTTTCAAAAACAAAAGTGCAACAAAGCCCGTTCTTTACTACTTTATAGAAGCCCAGGAGATGCAGCACTGTTAGTGTCCTCCTCAGAGCCCTAATGTCACCTGTGGAGCAGTGCCCATCCCATCCTGTCTCCACTCACCAACTGTTCTCAGGAACCTCACCTGTGCCCCAAAGTTCTCCACCTGGCACAGGACATTCCAGGTTCAATAAAGCAGGCACATATTTGGTGTCTTCTCTTTTCTGATAAAATCTGACCTGAGTTGGCCATGTGCCCTCTAGTCCTCAGTTCCTCAGTTCCTACTGCCTATACCAGGAGGAGGTGGCAGTAATTGTGGTCTTATCAGCCACTCACTTCCATGCCCACGTCGCTGGCGCCCCTGTTTCAAAGACGTTGGCCCACCACACCTGGTCCTGACTTGGCTTCTCTCCCTCTCCCACTGTCAATATTTACAATTTCAGAAGCTGCTCTTCTGGCCAGCTGGTCTGTGATCCTCTGGGCTTTTGACTGTTCTATAGGTTTGGTTGTCAGAGCATGGTGGTGGCTCTTTCTCTGCAAGGGCCTGATGACAACCATAGGGAGACTTCGGGTTCTCTGGGAGGCAACAAGGTGATCCAGACTGTCCCTGAGACACTGGGGGTGACTAGCAGGGGCGGGGCCTCACGTGCAGTACAGGCCATCCTCT
This sequence comes from Spermophilus citellus, assembly GCF_964194105.1. Taxonomy (NCBI): domain Eukaryota; kingdom Metazoa; phylum Chordata; class Mammalia; order Rodentia; family Sciuridae; genus Spermophilus; species Spermophilus citellus. Next base: position 72,141,998 of record NC_138188.1, read on the forward strand.
GCTGCCACACCCTCCTTCAGAGGCTTCAAGCCAAACCAACAGCCTTCCTGGTGGGAAAGGGACCTTTCTGGCTTTGCTGACCTTCAGTGACCTTCAGTGCACTCTCCTGAAGGACCAGGGACTCCGCCCAGTGTTCACTTTAGATGGAGCTGAAGGAGCGTCCTTCTTCTATGTGAAGGAAAGGGTTCATCCCTCACTCTGACTTCCCAGCCTGGCTCACTTCCAGTTAGTTTGAATGAGAGTCATGATTTTCCTCATGGAGTTTAAGAGGGTGGTAGCTTCTGTGCTGACCACAGTGCTGCATGCCTGCCTCCCACTGGACATCATGGCCATGAAGCCCCCTCTGGGCTCATGGAAGTGCTCTTTGTTAGGTTGTAGTGACATCAGACTTCAAGGGTCAAGGCAACCACAAAGCTGTCAACCCATAGATGTGGTGACACCCATTTAAAATTTTCTTTGTATTTTTTCCTTAAAACACAACTTATGTGATAGTTTATATGTGATAGTTAACTTCATCCTAAATTAAATTGGGGAAAAAAGTGTGTTTATTTTCTACTAATGAGAAACTGCTAATTAGGAAAAGACTGATATGGGAGTCAAAGTCCTTTTCCTCATTGTACATAGTTCAGCTCTTTCTTTGTTACATTTAAACTGTATCCATGGACATCAGTCTGTTTTGGACTCCTCAGCTAGTGTTAAAGATGTAAATAAAATCATTAATTTGGACAAAAGAAAATAAAGATGTTTATTAAAGTTAAATGTATGCAAAGCAGATTAGAATTCTTTTTTTATGTCTTACTACAATTTGTTTATTTTTTATTTTTTTACTTATATATGACAGCAGAATGCATTACAATTCTTATTACACATACAGAACACAATTTTTCATATCTCTGGTTGTATACAAAGTATATCAGACCAATTTGTGTCTTCATACATGTACTTTGGATAATAATGTCCACCACATTCCACCATCATTAATAACCCCATACCCCCTTCCTACTCCCTCTGCCCTGTCTAGAGTTCATCTGTCCCTCCCACACTCCCTCTCCCTATCCCACTATGAATAAGTCTCCTTATATCAAAGAAAACACTTTGGCATTTGGTTTTTTGAAATTGGCTAACTTCACTTAGCATTATCTTCTCTAACTGCATTTACCTGCAAATGCCATGATTTTATTCTATTTTATTGCTGAGTAATATTCCATTGTGTATATATGCCACATTTTTAATCCATTCATCTACTTAAGGGCATCTAGGTTGGTTCCACAGTTTAGCTATTGTGAATTATGCTACTATAAACATTGATGTAGCTATGTCCCTGTAGTATGCTGTTTTTAAGTCCTTTGGATATAGACCAAGGAGAGGGATACCTGGGTCAAATGGTGGTTACATTCCCAATTTTCCAAGAAATCTCCATACTTCTTTCCATATTGGCTGCACCAATTTGCAGTCCCACCAGCAATGCATGGGTGTACCTTTTCCCCCCACATCCTTGCCAACATTTATTGTTGTTTGTCTTCATAATAGCTGCCATTCTGACTGGATTGAGATGAAATCTTAAGAGTAGTCATGATTTGTATTTCTCTAATTGCTAGAGATGTTGAACATTTTTTCATATATTTGTTGATTGATTGTATATCCTCTTCTGAGAAGCAGACACTTCAGGTCCTTGGCCCATTTATTGATTGGGTTTTTGTTATTTTGATGTTTAGCTTTTTGAGTTCTTTATATATCCTACAGATTAGTGCTCTATCTGATGTGTGAGGGGTAGAAATTTGCCCCCAAGAGGTAGGCTCTCTATTCAGCTCACAGATTATTGAGAATTCTTTCTTGAGAAATAGGCAACATTGTGGTAAGAATTTTAACCCTTCCTCTGTCATTTGCTGTTTTGAGAGCAATAACTCACTTTTATTGAGTTATTATTTTATTGAAAATAATGGTAATTCTTGGGTAAAACATGTACCTATGGAGAGCTCCTTCATAACCAAAAGCATCTATTTCTTGAAAGAGACTGCTCTCAAATCTCAGTCATGGCTGGGTGCAGTGTTGCATTCTGTAATCCTAGGCACTGAGGAGGCTGAGGCAAGAGGATTGAAAGTTCAATGACAGACTCAGCAATTTAGCAAGAATCTGTCTCAAAATAAAAAAATAAAAAGGTCTGGGGATGTGGCTCAGTGGTAGAGTGCCTTTCAGTTCATTTCCTAGTATCCCCACCATCACCAAAAAAAAAAAAAAAAAGAAAGAAAAGAAAAAATGCTGTCATGCTGTAAACTTAGGAAAAAGATACCAGACGATGCTGAAAGAAATATCTCTACAGTAACTTGTTTTCGAATGGTTTCATAGCAAAATAAAAAACATAGTTTCCTTATTCTCCTTGCTTTCTAGCATGTGAGAAGCTGAAATAACATTGGTTTTCACATCTCTCTTTCTCTGATCACTATGTATTGTCATCAAATATTAAAAAAAAAAACTTTAAGTACTGTTTATAGTCACATCCCTCCAGGGGTTTCAGAATTTTAAATATATAAAAGCAGCTGCCTGGGATCTAGCAGACAGGAATTAAAGGTGACATTTGCAGACGTCATTGTTTCACTCCCAGTTCACAGGCATTTTGACAAGCAGAAAATACAAAACTTCACTCATTCCAGGGCAAACATTCTGAAACTAAATGATTTACATGGTAATAGGCAAAGGTTAAATTCACATATTTCACAGCCTTTTTACCAACTTTGATTGAACTTCTGAAATTTAACTACAGAAATCCTTGGTCTTTAATAGTATATATGAAAAACAAATGCTTCAATGATCACCTTTGAGGTCATAAGTTGTGTTTTTGTACACAAAAATGTGTAGATAGGAGGAATTGTTTGAAATGTAGAAATTAGTAAAAATGAACTATCAAGAAAGCAATATCTTGAATATTTTATTTGGCATTTCAATATATGCCAAATAAAACAATGATTCTTTCATTTTCACCAAAATCTCCTGTCATTGAAAATTAGGGTATGGCATTTCAATTAACCAAAAAAAGGGAGAAATGAACAATTTTATCATTCAAATCTCAGAATGACCAAAGGGAGAGCTTACTCCAATAGCAATTTAGGGTGAGCAGATGGAATTGTGAAAATGAGAGATACATCTCTAAGAAAATTTTGAGTTAACTTTGGGGAGAATTAAAAAAGAAGTTAAGTTGAAGCTGATTTTTTTAAGCCAAATGGGAAAATCAGGGGTGGAGTGTTTTCTCTCATTTGTTGGAAACTAGAGAGGAAAAAGAGGGGGTCTCATGAAAATAGAAGGGAGATAAGTAGAGGAGAGGTAGGGGGTCAAGGGGGCAGGGAAGAAGGGAAATGGGAAGAACAAGGAAATATCATTAACCAAATTATGCTATATGCATGTATAAATATGCCACAATGAATCCCACTACTATGTAGAGTTATAAGGCACCAATATAAAAAACATATATAAATAAATAGAATGAAAACCAGAAGAGGAAGGGGAACAGGGTATGGAAGAGGAAAGGGAAGGGGGAAGTACTGGGGAAATAGTTGGAGCAAACTGTCATTTACATGTATGAGTATGTCACAATGAACCCATTATTATGTAGAACTACAATGCATTAATAAAGACATTTAAAAGATTTAAGCTAATTTTCTATAACTTGGTCAGATCAGAATATTTACCTTTGCTAAGGGAAGCTGCTTATTGTTCAAGTTCCAGCTCCAGTTTTATGCCTATGGAAATGTCACCGTTAGCTCAAAAGTCTCAACATCAATACTGTCATGCTGCAATATAAACATTATATGTATGTCTCTTCTACAGACAGAGATGGATTGAATGTTAAGCTTACGTTTTAGACATGACACGTTTAGGAAATGACCTTAGATGAGACCCATTGCTTCAAGTAAGAATTTCTTCCCCAGTATTGGGGATGGACCCCAGGCCTTACACGTGGTGGGTGAGCACTCTACCACTGAGCTACATGCCAGCCCACTGAGCTACAGGCCAGCCCAAATGAGGAATTCTTGATCAATCAATCCCAAGATCCATGGCATTTGAGAAAAAAATTGTTTCAATTGACACAAGCATACAAATTATGTTGTAATGGCCTTACAACTGCTGTGGACTGTGTCTCTGGGAATTTTTATTTTGGGGGTACAAGTCTAAGCATGATAAGACAGTTGCAGTACAATTGTTTATATCCTATTTCTTTCTTCTTTCTTTTTCTAATAGATACAGGGCTTTAACAAGAAAAGTTCTTACCCCATGGTGCTTCAGTTGGAATACATTTACAAAATTAACTTTGAAAAAAATTGGAGTTGATTAGTTACATTAGATATTCTGTCAACAAACCCAGCTCATCCTAATCAGTTATAATTAACACTGATGTTTGATGAGAGGTACACGTAAGAGCAGCAAGTTGACGTGCTGAACTGCCCCTCTAGGGATCTGGGTAAAGTCTGCTCTGTTTTCTTCAACTTGGAAAAAAAGTGTGTTTGCTCACTTTGGCCAAGTTGGCAAAAGAAATATATGCCCAGCCACTAGTGGATAGAAGGCTGCCTAGTGCAAGTTGAGCAAACTTGGCAGACAGGTCTCAGTTTTCTCCAGGAACGGGATCTAAATGCTGGAATCCTGGCACTTACTTTAATGAAGTCAAATGCCAGCCTAACCCATGCTTTTCATTACAATTCTTCAGCCCAAGAACATGAGAGAACATTTCTCAACAAGGGCAACAATAATTAAATTAGCATGCCCACGCGGCCTAAAATAATCCACTGGATGATAGAAATGAAGCAGAGCTCGTTGTTGGATCACCCCGACTGGCAGGGAAGAAGATTCATTCTCGTGGATGGTGATGTTTCACTTCTCCTCGGCAGGCAACATCACCATCCACGAGACCAGGGGGCCCCAACTGGTTTCCCAGCAAAAATGAACATTGCCTCTTATTCAACTCAGATTTCGAGAAAATTTACAAACCAGAGTGTTTTTACCACTGAATTCCTTGCCGTTCTCCAGAGAATGAGGGAGAGGAACAGGATCTAGTATCATAATTAGCATCTATGGTTCATCATTTTTCCTCCAACCAGTCCTATAACCTCCAAAAGGGGCTCTCCTCTCTCACACTTGGACTTTCCACCTTTCCTTTTAAACTGCGTCATTCTCATCAGCCTGCAAACATGTAAAGCCTTCCATGCAAGCTCACCTTCCTCTGTCTTAATGACACTCTTACTTCTTAGTCCTTAGGCTCCTATTTCCATTCCATTGGCTTTATTAGAATTTCTGTCCCCACAACCCCACCCCTGAAAGTTAGACCCTCCATTCATGTTCTCTGGATCACATCTATGCTTTATCCTCTTCCTCCCTTCGCATCCTATACCTGCTAATCCTCTGAGTTCTCCCATCAACCTTTTGGGTTTATCTTCCTCATCCTCTTAAATGTAGACTTACCCCCTGGGAGCAGGGGCGCAAGCCTGTAATCCCAGAGGCTTGGGAGGCTGAGGCAGGAGGATCTCAAGTTCAAAGCCAGGCTTAGGTAAAGTGAGGTGCTAAGAAACTCATTGAGACCCTGTTTCTAAATAAAATACAAAATAGGGCTGGGGATGTGGCTCAGTGGTTGAGTGCCCCTGAGTTCTATCCCTAGTACCCTCTCCCCCCCCAAAAAATATATAAATATATATATTTACCCTAGTGGCACTCCAGCCTTTATCCTTCTTTTTCAGTTTTCTCTTTTGACAGTCCTTCTATTTCTACATGTGACCTCTGAAACAAATATTCATTTGCATACTCCCAAGGATCTATGGTAGAATTCAGACAGCAATATACAGAAGTGCTGATGTTCCTTGACTATAACTAATATTAAATCATATTCTCATATTAAACCAAACAAGTATTACCACTATCTATACACTTAGCTGTTTCTGAGGGTGGCACACTCCAGTCCTTCTTTATGACAGTTCCCATGTTCTGAAGAGCAGCATGCTCAGTGAGTCACTCTGCTCAGCCACCATTTGTCCCAAGCCTCTGGGATTACAGCACTCACATGTTCCTTCACAAAGAAAAATCAAAGCAACAGATATATCCCAGCACTTGCTGCCTAGCTCCACAGCTAGGGGAGGGGGAGCCTCCCCTATGCAGGGATATGGTGAAAGAGAAAGTCCCATAGCAAATTCTATCAGCCCAGAAATTGCAACCCTAGCTACTAGAAAGTTTCAAAAACACTGCTAGGCTTGTAGCCCCACCTGATAAGTAACCTGAAATTAATACTATAGAGTTGCCCTGGAAAAAAATTTCATATCATCTTCTAGAAAATCCCTGGGATGCTTTAGCCAGGAGCCATCTTGAGAAGGGACCTATTGTCTGAATTGGCATTGCTCCCGGGGTCAGAAAGCCCTGCACTGTCTCACCCTTGAGACCTCACATATATTTCACTGCCCTGGCACAGCAGGTAGATGCCTTGTAAACGAATTGTGGCTGAGCAGAGTGACTGACCCAAACACACTGCACATGCTGCACTTCAGAACATGAGAATTGCCATCAAGAAAGAATGGAATGTGCCATCCACAGGAAGCAGGGCATTGTGGAGCCCGCCCTCTGAGACCAGGGCCATTGTCAGTCATATGCAGATTCATGCTGGGGCCAGGACTGAGGGCAGTTGCCCACACAATTCTAACCACTCTTTCTCCCAATGCCATGTATGGTGCTTGTCACCAACAGGAAAGGGAAAGAATTGCTGACCCACTGCTGCTTAGCCCCAAAAGGGCATGCCTAGGCAGTCTTAAGCAATGTCACAACTCCAGCTGTCATCTGCTCCTAGAGTATATGGCTTACGAAGGTCCAGAGAGAAACCTTTTCCAGCTCTGTATAAGTTCATCCTCGCTTGCTCCTGTGGACTTCAACTGAGAGGAGTTTTTTCCAGTTCCAATTGAGACCCACTCCTTTCAGATCCCTGGAAGTTACTACACCTGGAAGTCAGAGGGAGAAAAGTCTTGGCCCTTACCCTGTCCTGGCTGTGTACAGTCAAGGAAGACCCTTGGAAGTAATTTTTTCCAACTTCAACCCTGACCCAACCCAGCTCAATCATTGATGGGCACTACAGCTAAAAGAATGGAAAGGGGTGAGAACCCCTAGCCATCAGCCATCTCTAGGTACACACAGCAGGGGGAGACCTGAGGTTGTCCCCATCCCCTGAGTAGGAACACCCACAGTAACATTAGAGAGGAATACTAATGTTACTGCTGCCAAAATGCCTACTAATTTCCACCACTGGCCTTCCCATGCTTTTTCTGATCAGGTACTACTAACAAGACCTTGTGATTCCTATCCCCACCCTTCCCTGTGAAACACCATAGCTTGCACCACTATCTGGTAGGAGGACAAGTGCTTCAGGGTCCCCACCACTATTGGTGTAGCCAGTTCCAAAGACTCTTACAAGTAACAGAGCCAATAGCAACAGTGACTGATGAAACCCCCATTACCTGGTAGGGGTCACCTCCCATTGTAGGACTAGCCATACATTCTGCTGTCTACACCTAACCTGCCTCAGCTGCTACAGTGTCCCACTCTTGTGTCACCCACAGATGCAATGAGTCTCTTAGACTCTAATACAGTTGCATTAGCCAGCTTTTTTATCACTGTGACCAAAATACATGATAAGAATTACTTAGAGAACAAAAAGCTTATTCGGGGTCATGATTTCAGAAGTTCAGTACCTGCTGGACCAACTCCATTGCTCTGGGCCTATGGTGATGCAGAGCATTATAAAGGAAGGGTTTGGCATACCCTAAGTTGCTCAGCTTATAGCAGCTGGGAAGCAGAGGGTGGGGGGAGTCAGGGACAATATATACTCCCCAAGAGGATAGCCCCATAACCTACTTCTACTAGTCATATTCCATCTGCCTATAGTTACCACCAATGCTCCATTCAAATTATTAATCTATCAAACGGATTGATCCAATGGTGAGGTTGCAACTTCCATAATCCACTAATGAAGTCAGCTCTCAGGATCCACTGACACCGTTACAGCTCATACAATCTAATCTTTTTACCTCTGTTGAAAAGAGGGTTGAAGTTGGAAAAAATTGCCTCACGTTTGAATTCTCTTTTTGTTCTCTAAGTAATTCTTATCATGTATTTTAAAGCCAAACCATAATGACAAAATACACTGTACCCAAACTCAGTAATCACTAAACAAAGAAGCTACAGGGAGATCACACTAAGGTGCTAAACTGGAAATAAACTCAACATTGAATAACAAATTCATACCCTAAGAAACACATTTAGTAGAAAGATGCCTACTAAAAAGGCGACTCCATAAGAGTGGTAAAATAATCAACCCACCAGATGCACAAATCTTAACACAGAATGTTTTAGTTAACTTTCTGCCACTGTGATCAAAAGACCTGACAAGAACAATTTTAACAGAGAAAAATTTTTGGGGGGCTCACGGTTTTAGAGGTCTTAGTCCCCAGATGGCTGACTCCATTGCTCTGGGCCCAAGGTGAGGCAGAACATCATGGCAGAGTGGCATAGCAGAGGAAAGCAGCTCAGAACATTATGATCAAAAAGGGGAGAGAACCTAAATTTGGCTCATCAGGGAAAACATCTAAACCCCAAAGACATACCCCAATGACCCACCTCCTCCAGCCATACCCTATCTACCTACATTTACCACCTAGTTAATTCCTATCAGCAAATTAATGCACTGATTAGATTAAGGCTGTCATACCCAATCATTTCACTTCTAAACTTTCTTTCATTGTCTCACACATGAGCTTTTGGGAGAGACCTAAAATATAAAACATAACACAGGAACATAAGAAATGTGAAAAAATAAGGTAATGTGATATCACCAAAAAATCATAACTCTCTAGATACAGATCCCAAAGAAAATTAAAATAGATAAAATTCCTGATAAAGAATTCAAAAGAATGGTTTCTAAAAAGCTCAGAAGATCAAAAAGAATACAGATAAACAATTAAGTGAAACTAGGAAGACAATACAGGATATGAATGGGAAATTCAACAGAGATAGAGATTTTAAAAAAGAATCAAACAGAAATATTTTTTGAGAGAGAGAGAGAATTTTTTAATATTTTTTTTTTTTAGTTTTGGTGGACACACATTTTTATTTTATTTTTATGTGGTGCTGAAGATCGAACCCAGCGCCCCGCACATGCCAGGCGAGCACACTACCACTTTAACCACATCCCCAGCCCCAAACAGAAATCTTATAAATGAAGAGCTTAATAAGTCAAATTTTAAGATTCAGCCAAAAGCCTCAACAATATACTAGATCAAGTGGAAGAAAAAATATTGGAACTTCAAGACAGGTCTTTTAAAATATTACTTTACGACAGGAAAAGAAATTTTTAAAAAAAAGGAGAAGAAGAAGAAGAAAGAAGACATTCAAGATCATTGTGACACCATTAAATAATCAAATATCTGCATAATTGGCATGTCCAAAGGCAAAAAAAAAAAAAAAAAAAAAGTTAAGGACATAGAAAATCTATTACATGAAATAACAGCAGAAAAATTCCCTAATCTTGGGAAAGACATGGTATCTAGTCAGAGGAGGCTTATAGAACCTCAGATAGAGCTTCTCAGAAAAAAATAAATCTTAATATTACATAGTGTCAAACTGTCAAAAATACAGAACAAAGAAAGAATTTTTAAATCTGAAAGAGTAAAGCTCCATGACACATTTAAGGGCAATCCCATTAGACTAACAGCAGATTTTTCAGAAGAAAACCTATAGTCAAGAAGAGAATGGAATGACATATTCCAAATTGCTGAAAGAAAAAAACTGTCAACCAAGATTACTATATCCAGCAAGTCTATCCTTCATGAATGAAGAGGAAATAAGGACCTTCCAAGATAAGCAAAAAGCTGAAAAATTCAGGGCCACCTACATTCTTATAAAAGATAAAAGTAGCCTTATAAAAATGCTTAAGGGAGTATGATATCCAGAGGTGAAAGAAACATAACCACCATCATGATAGCATGTGGAAGTATAGATCTCACTAAAAGAGTGGATATTCAAAGGAAAAGTAAAAAAGAATCAACACAAATTAAAACAACACTGAGAGTTCATCTGACTCCAGTCAGAATGGCACTTATCAAGAATATAAGTAACAATAAATTTTGGAGAGGATATGGGGCCAAGGCACACTCATACATTGTGGGTGGGACTGCAAATTGGAGCAGCGACTCTGGAAAGCAATATGGAGATTCCTCAAAAAACTAGGAATGGATATACCATTTGACCCAACTATCCCACTCCTCAGTGTATATACCCAAAAGACTTAAAATCAGCATTTTACAGTGACTCAGCCACATCAATATTTATACCATTCACAATAGCTAAGCTATTGTGGCACCAACCTAGATTCCCTTCAACAGACAAATGAATAAAGAAAATGTAGTATATCTACACAGTGGATTATTACTCAGCCATAAAGAAAAATGCCTTTGATATTTGCAAGTAAATGGATGGATCTGGAAACTATCCTCCTAAGTGAAATAAGCCAGTCCCAAAAAAAGCCAAAGGTTGAATGTTTTCACTGATATGTGGAAGCTAATTCACAATAAAAGGGAAAGGGGGAAGAATATGTATTCAGTAGATTAGAAAAAAGGGAATGAAGGGAAGAAAGGGGGCATAGGAAAAGGAAGAACAAAGGAGTGAATCTGAAATAATTTTCCTACGTACTTACATGAATATACCATAGTGAATCCCACCAACATGCATATCCATAAGAATGGGGTACTAATTAGAATAAGTTATATTCGATGCTTGTACAAGTATGTCAAAATGAATTCCACTGTCATTTATAGTTAAAAAGAACAAGTAAAAGAATCAAAATTGTCAATAAAATAAACTGCCAACCCATAAATATGAATAAGAGGAAGAAAAGAACAAAAAAATATACAAACAACTAGAAGAAAATTGATAAAATGACAGACATAGCTCTGTACCTTTCAATAATAACTCTAAATATAAATGAACTAAATTCTCCAACTAAAGTATGAAGAATAGCTTAATGGATTAAAAAAAAAGGCCCAAAAATATGCTGCCTACAGGAAGCTCACTTTACCACTAAAGACACATACTGACTATAGATGAATGGATGCAAAATGTTATTCCAAACAAATGGAATCCTAAAGTGGGCAGTAATACATATATGCCAAAATACTTTAAGATAAAAATTATGCAAACAGACAAAGAAGGTCACTACATAATGATCAAGGAATAAATTCATCAAGATGATGTAATGATTATAAATCTATTTGCACCTAATGTCAATGCACCAAATTTTATACAATAAATGCTATTAGACTTAAAAGGGAGAGATAAGCTCCTTACAGAACATTCTGCCCCATACTTGAGAACACACATTATTTTCATCAGTTTACACAACTTTATCTAAATCACAAATTAGGCCATGAAGCAAGTTTTAACAAATTCAGTAATAATGAACCCTATCCTACACTTTTCCTGATTTCAATGGAATAAAACTAAAAGCCAATAACAAGAGAATCTTTAGATATGTTACAAATATATGGAGAATAAACCATACAATTTTCAACAAATGGGGTAATTGAGCAGGTCAGAAGGGTAAAAGAAAAAATTTCTTGAAACAAATGAAAACAAAACTCAACATATCAAAATTTGAAGGATATAAAAAAGGAAGTACTAAAGGGAAATTTATAGCAATGAACATCTACATTAAAAAAAAAAAAATAGAAACCAGGCACAGTGGCACACACCGGGAATCCCAGCAGCTCAGTAGGTGAGGCAGGAGGCTTACAATGCCAGTCACAGCAACTTAGCAAATCCCTAAGCAACTTAGTGAGACCTTGTTTCAACATTAAAAAAACAAACACAAAAAAGGACTGGGGGAAGTGGCTCAATGGTAAAGCACCCCTGAGTTTAATTCCTAGTACCAAAAAATTAAAATTAAAAATAAAATAGAAAGATTTCAAATAAACAGCCTAAGTCTGAAGGACTTGGAAAATCAAAACTGAACCAAATTCAAAATTGATATAAGGAAATAAATAATAAAGATTAGAGCAGAAATAAATAAAATAGAGTCTAATAACAATACAGGCGATCAATGAAACAAAAAGTTGGTTCTTTGAAAAGATAAACAAAAGTGACAAACTTTTAGTTAGACTAACCAGAGAGAGAAACCCAAACAAATAAAATTAGAAATGGGAAAAAAGGCATTATATTTGATATCACAGAAATACAAAGGATTATGAAAGATTACTATATGTTAATAAATTGGATAATCAAGAAGAAATACACAAATTCTAGACACATAGAATCTACCAAAATTCAACCAAGAGGATATAAAAACCTAAATAGACTAATCAGAAACAATGAAATAAATCAATAATAAAAAGCCTACCAACAAAATAAAGCCTAAAACTGGATGGATTCACTATTGAATTTTACCATATTTGTACTTTTATTTATTTATTTTATTTTGAGAAAGAGAGAGAATCTTTTTTTGTAGATGGACACAACACAATGCCTTTATTTTTATGTGGTGCTGAGAATCGAACCCCGGTCGCGCCCATGCTAGGTGAGCGCTCTACCGCTGAGCCATAATCCCAGCCCCCATATTTTTAAAGAAGAACAAACACCAAAGCTTCTCAAACTATTCCATAGAACCGAAAAGGGGACAACCCTGCCAAACTAATTCTACAAGGCCAGCACTCTACCTTAATACCAAAACCCAATACAAGCACAGCAATAACAATAAAAACTATAGGATATAGGTGCAAAAACCCTCAACAAAATAATAGCAAATTAAATCAAAAATATCATATTCCATGATCAAGTTGTTTCATTTCAGGGATGCAAAGATGTTTCAACATACGAAAACCAATAAATGTAATATGTTACAGGAACAGAATAAGGATAAAAATCATATGATCATTTCATATGATCAGATGCAGAAAAATCACTTGATAAGTTTTCACATCTATTCATGATAAAACCCTGAACAAATTAGGTATGGAAGGATCATACCCCAATATAATAAAGACTATGTATGACAAACCTATAGGCAACATCATACTGAACAGAGAAAAACTGAAAACATTTCCTTTAAGATCAAGAACAAAACAAAGGTATCACCACTCTTACTCAATATACAACTAGAAATTTTAGCCAGAGCAGTTAGGCAAGAGGGAGAAATAAAAGGAACATAAAGAGGAAAGGAGAAAAGTCAAATCCTTCCTGTGCACAGATGATAGGATTCTATACATAGAAAAAACTAAAGACTCCATCAAATTACTATGAGAAATGATAAATTTAATAAAGTAGCAGGATACACAATCAATATAAAAAATCAGTAGTTTTTCTGTATACCAATAACTCTGTTGAAAAAGAAATTATAAAAGCAACCCCATTCTCAGCCACAAAAGTACTTATGTACATGCATACATACCTAGAAACAAACTGAAGTAAAAGGCCTCCACAACAAAAATTATAAAACACTAATGAAAGTAACTGAATAAGACACTAAAAGGAAAAAAGACCTCCCATGTTCATGAATTGGAAGAATAGTGTACATGTCCATGGTACCAAAGCAATTACAGATTCAATGCAATCCCCATCAAAATACCAATGACATCCTTCACAGAATTGGGGGGGGGGGGGATTCCCAAAATTCACATGGAAACACAAAAGACCATGAATAGCCAAAGCAATCTTGAGCAAAAAGCAAAGCTGACACCTTCACAATACCTGATTTCAAGACATACTACAGAGCCTTAGTAAACACAGATACATAGATGGAATAGGGTAGAGAAAACATAAATAAACCCACACACCTACACCCCACTGATTCTCAACAAGTTTCCAAAGACATATTTTAGGGAGAGGGCTGTCTCTTTAACAAATGGTCCTAGGGAAACTGGGTATCCATTCAGAAGACTGAAATTTGACCACATCTTTCACCCTGGACAAAAAACAACCAAAATGGATCAAAGACCTTAATATAAGACATGAAACTCTGAAACTACTAGGTGAAAACATAGAGGAAACACTTTGACAATGATGTAGGCAATGATCTTATGGATAGGATCCCCAAAGCTTAGGAGACAGAACCATTTACAAATGAGATCTCATCAAACCACAAAACTTCTACATCGCAAAAGAAACCATCAACAGAGTGAAGAGACTGTCTACAGAAAGGAAGAAAATATTGTCAACTATTCTTCTAAAAGGGGGTTCATATCCAGAAAATATTAAGAACTCAAAAAACATAGCAATAAAAAAGTAATCCAATTTAATAAACAGGGAAGTTGTCTGAGCAGAGACTTCTCAAAAGATGAAATACAGATGGCCAACAAATATATGAAAAAATGCTCAGTATCACTAGCCATTAGGGAAATGCAAATCAAAACTATAATTAAATGCCATTTTACCCCCATTAGAGTGGCTATTTTTATTATTACTAGAAGAAGGAGGAGGAGAGGAAAAGGAAGAGGAAGATAACAATGATGACGGAGAAATGTTGGCAAAGAATTGAGAAAAAGGAGCCATTACTCACTGTTGGAGGGAAAGTAAACTAGTAGAGCTATCATGGAAAGTATGGAGGTTCCTCCAGAAACTGCATATACAATTACCATATGATGCAGGCATCCCACTCCTGGGAAATGAAATCAGCATCATAAGAGATACCTGCATGCCCATGTTTATTGCAGCACTCTTCACAATAGCTAAGGTTTGGGATCTGCCTAGGTGTCCATCAACAAATGAAAAGCTACTCAAAAAATAGTGTATATACACAGTGGAATATTATTTGGCTATAAAGAAAATAAAACTTGTAATTCTCAACAAAATAAATGGAACTGGAGAATATCGTGTTAATCCAAATAAGACAGATGCCGAAAGATAAATATTGCGTGTTCTCTTTCATAGATGGAAACCAAAAGAGAAAGTCAACCTGAAAGTAGAATAGTGATTAGCAGGGACTGGGAATAGTGCCTGCTGGGGGTTGGATGGAAGAGGTGGGTCAGGTAGCATTAGTGCACACTATAGGCATGTATGAAAATATGGTGTGCACAATTCATGCATTTCAAAAAACATGTATTTCAAAAAATAAATAAATTTCACTGTGTTCTTCCTCCCCAAAAGATGATTTCTTTTCATTTTAACTGAATACTTGTCAAGCTCAGTTGTAAAAGAGAGTTGGGAAACAAACATGTATATATTGAAAAATAAAGTAGAAAACGAAAATGAATGTTCAGATGAAGAGTAAGATTTCCAATAAAATTTGCTTTTATACCCCATCTCTCCCCTTCCCAATCAACTCTTTCACATCTTCGATATCATGGACAATTCTATATGACTTCCCCACAGGACTCTCATTCTATATTGAAAAATGAATTCGGCAGGACCCAACATGGCGGCCGGCGAGGAGGAAGCACTTTCAATGCCTCCACGGTAACGGGATCAGAGAGACTCATCAATACACCTACATGCGTCCTGCTGAGAAACTTCTAGCAAAATTCCGCTGAAAGGAGACCTGCCGGGAACTAGTAAGTTTAATTGGAGGTGTCAGCTTGTCCCAGACGACTGAATCTCGGCAACGCAGAGCAGGGGCACAGTCCCGCCGGCCGCCGCCAAATGGCTGCAGCCCACACGTTGCAGTGAACATAGGAGCGGGCACTGCCTGCCTGGGCCGCCACTGGCCCGGCTCTGGGAACCACCGCCGGCCCCCGCCAAGCGGCCGCAGCCCACACGTTGCAGCGAACGTAGGAGCGGGCGCTGCCTGCCTGGGCCCCCACCAGCCCAGCTCTGTGAACCACCGCCGGCCGCTGCCGGGCGGCTGCAGCCCACACATTGCAGCGAACATAGGAGCGGGCGCTGCCTGCCTGGGCCCCCGCCGGCCCGGCTCTGAGAACCGCTGCTGGCCGCTGGCCACTGCCCACACGTTGCAGTGAACTTAGGAAAGGGCGCCGCCTGACTGGGCCCACGCCGGCCCGGCTCTGTGAACCGCAGCCGGCAGCCACCGGACAGCCACTGCCCACACGTTGCAGCGAACTTAGGAACGGGCGCTGCCTGTCTGGGCCCACGCCGGCCCGGCTCTGTGAACCACTGCTGGCCGCCGCCAGACGGCCGCGGCCCACTCGTTGCAGTGAGCTCAGGAGTGAGCGTTGCCTGCCTGGGCCCCCGCTGGCTCGGCTCTGTGAACCGCCGCCGGCAGCCACCCACACGTTGCAGCGAACTTAGGAATGGGCGCTGCCTGCCTGGGCCCACGCCAGCCCAGCTCTGTGAACCACCGCCGGCCGCCGCCGGACAGTCGCTGCCCACACGTTGCAGCGAACGTGGGAGCGGGCGCTGCCTGCCTGGCCCCCGCCGGCCCAGCTCTGTAAGCCGCCACCGGCCGCTGCCGGATGGACGCGGCCCACACGTTGCAGCGAGCTTAGGAGCGGGCACTGCCTGCCTGGACCCACGCCGGCCCACCTCTGTGAACCGCCGCCGGCCGCTGCCCATACGTTGCAGCGATCTTAGTAGCGGGCGCTGCCTGCCTCGACCCACACCTGCCCGGCTCTCTGAACCGCCGCCGGCTGCTGCCCATACGTTGCAGCGAGCTTAGGAGCGGGCGCTGCCTGCCTGGGCCCCCGCCGGCCCGGCTCTGTGAGCAGCCGTCAGCTGCCGCCAAACACCCGCTGCCGGCACGTTGCAGCGAAATTGGGGACGGGCGCTGCCTGCCTGGGCCCCCGCCTACACGGAGAACAGCAGGAGTGGAGACCCGCCCAGTCCGGGAGGAAGAACTGCTACACAGGGATTGACTCCCGCCTACTGAGAGGAGAAACTTGGCCTGGTGGGCATAGCTCCATCTACTGGAAGAACAGTTAATCGAACTCTAGGACTGCATTTATAATTTTTTTTTCTTTTTTGCTGTCTTTTTAAATGTTTTTTTAATCCATTTTATTTTATTTTATTTTATTCTATTTTTTAATTTCACTTTTCATTTCTATTATTATTATTTTTCTTTAAATTCTTTTTAATTTTCTATTTTTTTCTCTTTCCTTCTTTTCTTCTGTCTTTACATTTCTTTTCAATTTTCTAATTCCCCCTTCCTTGAATTCTACCTGCGTACTCTCATTCTCTTTAGTGACTTCCTCCCTTCCCTTCTAATACCTTTCCTCCCAAGCATCAAATAAATTTATAGGAGTAAACAGTAACTCAGCAGTCAAACAGGACAAGAAGCAACATGAGCAGCATGAAAAAGCAAGGAAGAAAAGGAGTGCAAACAATGCAGGGCAGCC
This sequence comes from Spermophilus citellus, assembly GCF_964194105.1. NCBI lineage: Eukaryota > Metazoa > Chordata > Mammalia > Rodentia > Sciuridae > Spermophilus > Spermophilus citellus. The sequence goes on from NC_138188.1 coordinate 72,159,286, forward strand.
TAAATATTCAGGAGGATATAGAGTCATCAGAAAAATGGTCATATAAAGAACTCAAGGAACACCTTAGACAGATGGAATGGAACCTTAAAGAGGATACGAGACAGCAAATTCAAGCAGTGAAAGAACACATTGAGAATGAATTACACAAACAGAAAAAAGAAGAAGTTAAGCATCTTTATCAGGAGATAAAGATTATAAAAAAGAATCAAACAATAATCTTAGAAATGAAGGAAATTATAAACCAAATTAACAACTCAAATGAGAGTATCACTAATAGAGTGGAGCAAGTAGAAGCCAGAACGTAAGATAATGAAGACAAAATATATCATCTTGAAAAGAGTCTAGCCAACTCAGATAGGCTGGTTGAAAATCACGAGAGAAACATCCAAGAGATATGTGATAACATAAAAAAAAAAATTTAAGAGTCATCGGGATAGAGGAAGGGATAGAGATTCAAACCAAGGGAAGGAGTAACCTGCTAAATGAAATAATTACAGAAAACTTCCCAGAAATAAAAAAGGAAACAGATATACAAATTGAAGGATGCATACAGGACACCGAGCACACAAAATCACAGTAGACCAACGCCATGACACATTGTTATGAAGATATCCAATATACAGAACAAAGAGAAAATATTAAAAGCTACAAGAGAAAAGAGGCAGATTACATTCAGGGGTAAACCAATAAGGTTAACAACGGATTTTTCATCACAGACGCTGAAAGCGAGAAGATCCTGGAACAACGTATTTCAAACACTGAAAGACAATGGATGCCAACCAAGAATTCTGTATCCAGCAAAATTAAGCTTCAGGTACGACAACGAAATAAAAATCTTTCATGATAAACAAAAGCTAAAAGAATTTGCAGCCAGAACCAGCATTACAAAGCATCTTGAGCAAAACACTACACGAGGAAGAAATGAATAACAATAACCAAAGCCAACAGTGGGAAGTACCTCAGTAAGGACAGACAGTGGGGGGAAAGCTAACCATGAAGAAACAAACTAATTTAAAAAAAGAGAGAGATAAATAATCAAACATGGCTGGAAGTACAAAACATACATCAATAGTAACTCTAAACGTTAATGGTTTAAACTCTCCAATAAAGCGACATAGGCTGGTAACATGGATTAAAAAAACAAATCCAACAATATGCTGCCTCCGGGAGACACATCTGACAGGAAAAGACGTACACAGGCTGAAGGTGAAAGGTTGGGAAAAAATATACCACGCACACGGTCCTCGCAAGCAAGCAGGGGTGGCCATCCTCATATCGAATAAAATCGACTTCAAGACTAAGTTAATCCAAAGGGATAAGGAAGGACATTATATACTGTTAAAAGGAACCATTCACCAACAAGACATAACAATTATCAATATTTATGCACCAAATAATGGTGCTGTGACGTTCATAAAACAAATTCTCCTCAAGTTCAAGAATCAAATAGATCACAACACAATAATTATGGGTGACTTCAACACACCTCTCTCACCGTTGGACAGATCCTCCAAACAAAAGTTGAATAAAAAAACTATAGAACTCAATATCACAATTAATAACCTAGACTTAACTGACATATATAGAATATATCAACCATCTTCAAGTGGATATACGTTTTTCTCAGCAGCACATGGATCCTTCTCAAAAATAGACCATATATTATGCCATAGGGCAACCCTTAGTAAATATAAAGGGGTGGAGATAATACCATTCACTTTATCCGATCATAGTGGAATGAAACTGGAAATCAATGATAAAAGAAGGAAGGGAAAATCCTATATCACATGGAAAATGAACAATATGTTACTGAATGATCAGAGGGTTACAGAAGACATAAAGGAGGAAATCAAAAAATTCTTAGAGATAAATGAAAATACAGACACAACATATCGGAATCTATGGGACACAATGAAAGCAGTTTTAAGAGGGAAATTCATCGCCTGGAGGTCATTCATCAAAAAAAAGAAAAACCAACAAATAAATGAGCTCACACTTCATCTAAAAGCCCTAGAAAAGGAAGAACAAAACAACAACAAATACAGCAGAAGGCAAGAAATAATTAAAATCAGAGCAGAAATCAACGAAATTGAAAGAAAAGAAACTATTGAAAAAATTAACAAAACTAAAAGTTGGTTCTTCGAAAAAATAAATAAGATTGACAGACCCTTAGCCATGCTAACAAAGAGAAGAAGAGAGAGAACTCAAATCACTAACATACGGGATGAAAAAGGCAACATCACAACAGATGCTACAGAAATACAGAAGACAATTAGAAATTATTTTGAAAACCTATATTCCAATAAAATAGAAGATAGTGAAGACATCGATAAATTTCTTAAGTCATGTGATCTGCCCAGATTGAGTCAGGAGGATATAGACAACCTAAACAGACCAATATCAATTGAGGAAATAGAAGAAACCATCAAAAGACTACCAACCAAGAAAAGCCCAGGACCAGATGGGTATACAGCGGAGTTTTACAAAACCTTTAAAGAAGAATTAATACCAATACTTTTCAAGTTATTTCAGGAAATAGAAAAAGAGGGAGCCCTTCCAAACTCATTCTATGAGGCCAACATAACCCTGATTCTGAAACCAGACAAAGACACCTCAAAGAAAGAAAACTACAGACCAATATCTCTAATGAACCTAGATACAAAAATCCTCAATAAAATTCTGGCGAATCGGATACAAAGGCGCATCAAAAAAATTGTGCACCATGATCAGATAAGATTCATCCCTGGGATGCAAGGATGGTTCAATATACGGAAATCAATAAATGTTATCCACCACATCAATAGGCTTAAAGATAAGAACCATATGATCATCTCGATAGACGCAGAAAAAGCATTCGACAAAGTACAGCATCCCTTTATGTTCAAAACATTAGAAAAACTAGGGATAACAGGAACTTACCTCGACATTGTAAAAGCTATCTATGCTAAGCCTCAGGCTAGCATCATTCTGAATGGAGAAAAATTGAAGGCATTCCCTCTAAAATCTGGAACAAGACAGGGATGCCCTCTATCACCACTGCTATTCAATATAGTTCTCGAAAAACTGGCCAGAGCAATTAGACAGAAGAAAGAAATTAAAGGCATTAAAATTGGAAAAGAAGAACGTAAATTATCGCTATTTGCGGATGACATGATTCTATACCTAGAAGACCCAAAAGGGTCTACAAAAAAAATACTAGAACTAATAAATGAATTCAGCAAAGTGGCAGGATATAAAATCAACATGCATAAATCAAAGGTATTTCTGTATATCAGCGACAAAACTTCTGAAATGGAAATGAGGAAAAACACTCCATTCACAATATCCTCAAAAAAAATAAAATACTTGGGAATCAACCTAACAAAAGAGGTGAAAGATTTATACAATGAAAACTACAGAACCCTAAAGAGAGAAGTAGAAGAAGATCTTAGAAGATGGAAAAATATACCCTGTTCATGGATAGGCAGAACTAACATCATCAAAATGGCGATATTACCAAAAGTTCTCTATAGGTTTAATGCAATGCCAATCAAAATCCCAACGGCATTTCTTGTAGAAATAGATAAAGCAATCATGAAATTCATATGGAAAAATAAAAGACCCAGAATAGCAAAAGCAATACTAAGCAGGAAGTGTGAATCAGGCGGTATTGCGATACCAGATTTCAAACTATATTACAGAGCAATAGTGACAAAAACAGCATGGTACTGGTACCAAAACAGGCGGGTGGACCAATGGTACAGAATAGAGGACACAGAGACTAATCCACAAAGTTACAACTATCTTATATTTGATAAATGGGCTAAAAGCATGCAATGGAGGAAGGATAGCATCTTCAACAAATGGTGTTGGGAAAACTGGAAATCCATATGCAACAAAATGAAACTAAATCCTCTCCTCTCACCATGCACAAAAGTTAATTCAAAATGGATCAAAGACCTTGATATCAAATCAGAGACTCTGCGTCTGATAGAAGAAAAATTTGGCCCTGATCTACATATTGTGGGGTCGGGCTCCAAATTCCTTAATAGGACACCCATAGCACAAGAGTTAATAACAAGAATCAACAAATGGGACTTACTTAAACTAAAAAGTTTTTTCTCAGCAAGAGAAACAATAAGAGAGGTAAATAGGGAGCCTACATCATGGGAACAAATTTTTACTCCTCACACTTCAGATAGAGCCCTAATATCCAGAATATACAAAGAACTCAAAAAATTAGACAATAAGATAACAAATAACCCAATCAACAAATGGGCCAAGGACCTAAACAGACACTTCTCAGAGGAGGACATACAATCAATCAACAAGTACATGAAAAAATGCTCACCATCTCTAGCAGTCAGAGAAATGCAAATCAAAACCACCCTAAGATACCATCTCACTCCAGTAAGATTGGCAGCCATTATGAAGTCAAACAACAACAAATGCTGGCGAGGATGTGGGGAAAAGGGTACTCTTGTACATTGCTGGTGGGACTGCAAATTGGTTCGGCCACTTTGGAAAGCAGTATGGAGATTCCTGGGAAAGCTGGGAATGGAACCACCATTTGACCCAACTATTGCCCTTCTCGGACTATTCCCTGAAGACCTTAAAAGAGTGTACTACAGGGATACTGCCACATCGATGTTCATAGCAGCACAATTCACAATAGCTAGACTGTGGAAACAACCCAGATGCCCTTCAATGGATGAATGGATTAAAAAATGTGGCATCTATACACCATGGAGTATTACGCAGCACTAAAAATTGACAAAATCACGGAATTTGCAGGGAAATGGATGGCACTAGAGCAGATTATGCTTAGTGAAGCTAGCCAATCCCTAAAAAACAAATACCAAATGTCTTCTTTGATATAATGAGAGCAACTAAGAATAGAGCAGGGAGGAAGAGCAGGAAAAAAAGATTAACATTAAACAGAGACATGAAGGGGGAGGGAAAGGGAGAGAAAAGGGGAATTGCATGGAAATGGAGGGAAACCTTCATTGTTATACAAAATTACATATAAGAGGCTGTGAGGGGAATGGAAAAATAAACAAGGAGAGAAATGAATTACAGTAGATGGGGTAGATAGAGAAGATGGGAGGGGAGGGGAGGGGGGATAGTATAGGATAGGAAAGGTAGCAGAATACAACAGTTACTAGTATGGCATTATGTAAAAATGTGGATGTGTAACTGATATGATTTTGCAATCTGTGTTTGGGGTAAAAATGGGAGTTCATAACCCACTTGAAGCTTATGTATGAAATATGATATGTCAAGAGCTTTGTAATGTTTTGAGCAACCAATAAAAAAAAAGAATCCTCTGGTTGTGCAAAAAAAAAAAAAAAAGAAAGAAATTTTATAGGTAATCTATTGGAAGTGCAAGCTGTTGGAAATCACCAGCTACTGGATTTTATACTACCTAGAGATGAAATTCTATAAACATAATTGAATTGCCTCTCTAAGCTGATACTTTTAGTTTTGTTGAATAATTAGGAAGAGGTATCTTCTCTAATGACTACAAATTATTGGGATGATAACTGTTTCAAACATCTTCAGCTCACTTTAAATTTGCATTGAAAAAAAATATTATTTTCCATGAATTACCATCCTTCCTCCAAAAAGGCATCAGATAACATTTATTGAATTTTGTAACAACAGATACTGCAATTTTTGTGTTTTCTTTCTTTCTTTCTTCCTTGTCAAGTAAGGGAGTTGATGCACAGAAAGAAAGACAAAATGACTAGCTAGGCCTGGGGTCTGGAGAATAGCAGATGCAGAAGTAAATTCAAGTCTTTGGTGTCCTGGTTCAGTGCACTTTCTAGTGAATTAAATGCCTTTGTTCTTTGAGGGTCAAAATAGTTCTCTATTGCCTATGATCTGTCATTGCTCCAGTTATTGAATTTTATAAGTACAAAAAAGAAGGAAAAAATTACTGTTTACTTTGCCTTATGTAATATGCAAAGAACTTTAGCAATAAAAATTGTACAAAAAATAAAGGGATTACTGATTATGGAAATTTCTAAGCATGTAATCAAAATGGAAAACTTGAATCCTAGATTTAATAAGAAATAGTATGAAGCTATATTAGTGACTACATATTAGCAGATTCCAGCAAATACTTTGAAGGTGAAATTAGAGTCACTGATTAATTTTTAAAACAGTTAACTCCCTTAGAGATGCCAATTCGGCCGTGTTTCTAGTCAGAAAATATCCTTGTAGGAACCAAAGTGAAGTTTAGAGAGATCCCTGAGTAATTATAACACAAGGCGACTCATGAGTCAAAAATATAAATGTGACAACTCAGTCTGTAACTGTCTAGTAGGGGGGAAAAATCAAAACAAAACCTGGAACCTAAGACCAGATTTGGTTTAAAAACTAGCCTTCCTTTCACCAGCTACAGTATTTCTAAAGACAAAGCAACATGCCTTTCTCCATTGGATCCTTGGTCCTTCCTTTTCAGAGTGATGACTGTCTTACATTGTCACTACCCTGTTCAAGTTTCAGAAGCATTGGATTTCATCATAATGACAATATTGGGAACTGGTATCATTTAATAATAATTTAATAAGAAGATTAATAATTTACTTTAGGGGATGTTGCTAATAAATTAATAAAACAAATTTTAAGATAAAAAAAAATGAATTCTCATTTTCTCTCAAACTTGTTTCTACCTCTAGGGATCCTATTTCTGTTAGTAGCACCACTAGTCTAATAGTGACCCAGTATCGAAATCTAGTATTATGATTTCTTTCTGTCTTTGGTTGCTGGGTCCAAGCAGTTGCAAATCGTGCTCACCCTTTCATCAATTTTCTTATCTCATTTCTACCTTGATTACTCTTCTTCTAAGTTCCTACTTCTCTTTGCCTGAAGTATTGCAAGTGTCCTATATTTTTTGCTATCCATGTGTATAATATATACTTTCTTCATAATTTTTGTTTTCTCTCTCAGAAACTTCCTGCTTCCCAATAGCTGCTGCATTGGGGTGGAACTTCTTAGCCTGGCAAACCAAATCTTATCTGTTTTTTGCTTCTATCTGCCAAAGTTCTCATGTTCTCACAGAAAAACATTTCATCAGAGTCTAATGTTAACCTCAGCATTTTTCACATGCATAAGGAGGGGGGAGTAGGGTTTAAATAACTGTCTATATAAATACCTCCATAGGCAAAATTTAGATTTTTTTTAAATACATTGTGGCCTTTTTCTGCAAGAAGGTGTCCTCCAACCCAGTGGTGGCATGTGTTAAGCAGGGTACATCATCTTCCACAAAAGCAAAGAGGGCTTCCATTTCACTCGGGCCGTCTCTCCATGAACAGCATTGTTGGTGACTCCCTTGGGCCACTTGGATTTCCATGTATGTGTATGTTTTTGCATCTGTGTGATCTCAGCAGGGATAAATGAACCTAAGATATTAAAATGTAATTTGTTCAGATCTTTGCCTTTGGGGTGAGCACTAAGATGCTGCCATCAGCCAGAAAATTTGTGATTTAATTTAGAAGCAGTGAGGCATGCTGTCTTTTCTCAGACACTTCACAAAGCTGCGCTGGGTCCCCACATTTCTACAGTTTTATGAAAGGTTTTCTTTCAAACTATAAACAGTGTTGATTTTTTTTTCCTCTACCATCCCCTTTCTCCCCTCAAAAAAATTCACTTAGTAAAGGCAGAGAATAAGAACCATACTCTTTAGCTGTCACTCTGCTGAAATGCCATTGTGCACAAGTGACTTACCTTTAATCTCTCAGAGTCTGTGCTATCAAGACTCCCTGACCCTGACTGACTTTGTACCTAGACTTTTTTGGAGGAGATCTCTCCCTGACACTTTACAGACCAAGTTCCATGGTCAGCATTGAATTAGCTTTAAGCAAAGAATTCTAAATTGATCATCCTCATCCTCTGAAAGATTTCTCACCCAAGCATCCTTGGGTTAAAATCGTCAGCTCTATCATTAAACCAAAATCAAAGGAAGAGTTTTAGTTTTTCGATAGATGATTTTTACCAATATTAGTTCCTCTCTCATCTCAGCTTACAGACAGGTTGCTAGTGCTAGTTCATTGGCTTATTCGTTTTTTCCTTTGATTTCTTAGAAAAAGAAAACCAAACGCTGGGTTTTAAAGAAGAGTACTAGAAAAACAAAAAAGCATCAGGGGAAATTTCTGGACTTCTTTCTTAACCCAAAGCATAGTTAGGATAGAAGTGGAAGGTATTAGACTCGATTTTGTTTAAAAGACTTCAGCCTAGTGAGCATTTGGATTAAATCCAATTTAGGGAAGAACCAGGAGCTACAGACGGATGAGTTGCTAAATATCCTAGAAGGATCTGAAAGATTTAGAATCCGTATGGGCACTGGAAATGTCCTAATACTCTCCTGCTACCCTCCAGGAAACTGGGGAAAGGAGCGGTTTTAATTTCATAAGTGAAATTGCATTGGGGATGTCACCATTTCATTTTTACACAACGTATTAGGCACACATCGAAAAAGAAAGTGAAAAACAAAACCTATATCCTCATTAACTTCAGAGTCATGTAACAGCACAGTGCTAGACTGGCAGTTGAAACTCACTGAAGTTCATCATTTCCTTCACTTTTTCTTTCTGGCAACTTCTTGAAATACAGCTTTTCCCGAATCAGATGTGGGAGAACAGAAAGCACTGGAATCCTTAGGTCTCTGGCTTAAAAGCCACTGAGTCACATTGGTGTCTGCTGCAGACACCAGCAGGATGCCTTTTGCTAATACTAATTGACAGCTTCTAGCTGCAACTAAGATGGATTTGAGGTTTTTTAAAATAAGAGAGATGTTGTCCTGTGATTCAGAAGTTACGTCAGATAGGAAGCAATTAGCAGTCAATGCAGTGAGGCAATGCACCAGCAAGGGTCTTACCAAGCAGAAAGGAAGTGTTTGAGGGCCCATGGCTACACCTTTAAACAACCTTAAAAGCAGCAGGAAATAGACACACCTTTAAAATTCTGTTCCCCCCTAGTTCTCAGTTTCCTCCAACCTAGAGTCTCAATCACTTCCTGCAAAAACCAGCTCTGGATCCTGCAACTTAAAAAGTCAGAATGATGACCCTGGGATACAAATATATATGTTTTAATGTTAATTTAACTCTTCAGTGAGAGGAATAGCAGTAGGAGTATTATTCCAAAGTATTTAATTAGAGCTCCAAATATATATGTCATTCCTTTCTCAATCCAGGATATTGAGGTGTTCTTCTTCTTTTGAAATAACAAAGATTCCATGCAGATTATCAGAACAACTTTGCAAGCTTGATTAAAAGGCGTATCAATTTCTAAGAATGGGTTTTATTTTTCAATCACATTTTCCTCTCTGAAAACCCTTATTAGATTTTCAACTCTGTGTTCTGACCATATAATTTAGCAGAATGCTGCGCTTCCATGAGCCTATTTTCATCATGCAGCCGATTGTTCGTCATGAATATAAATATAATCCATAGGCTTCAACAAAATGTGGTATACTTTTAGGACAACCTTAAAATAAAAGTTGAATAAATTGTCACTGAAAATTACACAGCCACATTACCTGTATTTCAAATTGTACTGATTAAGTCTTTCATATAGCCAACCCATTCAACAGAGATAATTAGATAGCATAGGAAGCGCTAGCATTATAAAATCAAAGAACTTAAGTCTCATTGTAAGCTCCCAAGTGCCAATCAGGTCTGTGTCTCCAAAGTTTATAAGGCACGACTGCCACCTACTGGCAAGTATTGAAGACTGCAACGTTTGACCGAGAAGTCTTTGAAATCTCACCATGACAGGGGTTTTCCCCCAGGGCTAAACTCATCACTTCCATTAGTTCTATAGCTTGTGAGTGTTGATTTTTTGAGAAAGAGACCACACTAAAAGAGTTTTGGCTTTTGTCATTATGTCTTAGGTTGTGAATGTACTATATGTAACAAGTATTTGTATTTGTTCACTTGCTTTTTTTTTTTTTTTAACTATCACCCCCAGGTAGAATGTAATCTCAACAAGGGCAGCAACTTTGCTCTGTTCGCTAATGTATTCTATTGGGCCTGGAACAGGGCCTGGCACCTTACTAACACTCACTGTATAAATAAGTGAAAGAATAAGTGTGCACAGTGACGAGGTCTTAAGGCAAAATAATGTATAAATGCATAGCCTAAGTTTTAAAGACAGACATGAGTTGAAACTTTGGCTCCTCTTCTTTCCTCCACACATGGAATTTTGTCACATTTCTTAATGTCTTTAAGTGTCAATTTGCTTATCTAAAAAGAACGGATAATGCCACCACAGTAGGTGGAACAATTAATTAAAAGGACAAATATTTATAAAGCATGTGACACAGAATAAATGCACAATAACTAATACTATGAACATTATTACTAAGCTCTCTAATCTTAACAGGTCTGTGAGAAACTTAATGATAACATGAAGGACTTTAATTATCAGAGTCCTTGCCTGTCCATCATCCTTGTCTTCAACTCCAATCTACATGGTTCCAAACTAGTGTCCATTAAGCATCAGCATTCAGATAATTATAGATCCTGGAGGCTGTTAGGAGTTAGGGCATAATATTTAAGCCACCATTCTAAAAACTCCAACTGTATTCTGAACTGCTTGAATAGTTTAGAACTGTCTCTGGAGGGTTTTTGCAAGAATTTAAATTTATATTGCAGCTGATATTACATTTTGTTGCCTGCCAGAGAACCATTTGGTACTTGCAGGGAACCCTCTACCCCTGAGTGCCTCCACAAGCACATTAGGCAAGTAGCAGAACACCCACTCATTAAAGAGCACCCCTGTCTCCTGGGACATGGAGTCCAGGCGCCATGCTGTTGCTGCTCTAGCCACACATCTTGAAGAGCCCATGTTGTTTTCGTGGTGTGCTCTGCCATCCACGGTGTTGTTTTATCCCGAGGCTGGTTCTTCTTGTGCTCTTAGGATGTTTTCAGTAGAAATTTGCACCACATGGTGTTCTCATTCACACTGGGAGGAGAGAGACAGAATGATTCCCAAAGGATTTTAGAAGAAGGAGGATCTTTCCCATAAAGCCCTGACAAACCATTTGTTCTGGCACTTTGATCAAAGTACTATTCTCAAACTGGCTGACTCTAAACCAAGAGATTAATCTTAAGAGTCGTAGATCAATCAGTATCCATTTCTGGAGATAAGTGGGGTCACCTTCCTCTGTGTCTCATGGGCTGCATGAAGGAGGGGAGGAAATGGCCTATGGTTTGGATATGAGTGGTATCTCCACAGGTCCATATGTTAGAGGCCTGGTCACCTGGGTGGTGGTATTGGGAAGTCCAGTAGACCATTAGGAAGCGGGGCCTAGTAGAAGGTCCCTAAGTCATTGGGGGAAGGCCTTCAAAAGGAATGTGGGACCCCCCCTTAACCTCTTCTTCCTGCTTTCTTCTTGATATGTGCCCCCTTATTCTGACACAGGCTTCGCCATAATGTGTCCCCCTCACCATATGCCAAAATCCAAGGAGCCACCTCACCTTGGACATGAACATCTGGAATCATGAGCCAAATTAAACCTTTTACTTTAAAAGAAGTTCACGGTCGGCATTTCATTGTAGTAACGGTAAGCTAACTAATTCAAATCCTGAACAAAATCTGGGTTTGTTTAAAAAGGAAAAGGAGAAAATGGAAGCAGGCAGGCAGCTCAATGAGTGCACACAGAGATGGTGTTTGGAAAAACAATGTCAATGCATTGAATTACTCTTGACTTTAAAAAAAAAAAGTCCCTGAAAGCCAGCCACAGTGGCACACACCTGTAGTCCCAGCTAATTTAGGGGCTGATGCAAGAGAATCACTTGAGTCCAGGAGTTCAAGACCAATGAGCAAAACGTGGTGAGATGCTCTCTCAAAAAAAAAAAAAAAAAAAAAAAAAACTCCTGAAATCATTTTTAAGGGAACATTTTCTCATAGTCCACATACAAAGAAGCTGATGTGCTTCATCAGAAATGGCATACATTTCGTAAAATATCTGTAACCTTTCACTCAACATGAAATAGATTTGACAACAAGAACACACTTTTGTTGAAACACATTTTTGTCGAGTACAAGTGTCTATTGTTTCTCTGGGTCTCAGTTTCCCCACCTCTGAGTACAAGATGAACTAGGTGGGTTCACAGCTCTGTCCAGCCCTTACCTCTTTGTGAATCCACCTCCATCTATATCATCAAATTCATGCAGATGATGACTCCCACATGTTATTATTCACCGTTCAAGGAAGTACTAACCTCCTGTTTTGTGAACTCTACCTTGTGAGAAACTACACACACTCACACACACACACACACACACACACACACACACAGGATGAGACAGATTCCTGCCTTCCAGAGCCTTTGTTGGGAAGAAAAAAAAAACAGACATAAGAAAAAGTTAGAAAATAGGGCAGCCCATGGTTGCTAAGCAACCACAAAGTGGAACAGAGGAGGAGGGCTCTGGGCAGTGAGAATGAGGTGAGGGGGAAGGTTAGGTTCAAGCTGTACCCAGAAGAGCAGGCGTGGTACAGAAGACAGAACAAAAGGAGGGTGGAGGTACAGGCAGACACCTCAGATCGGGCTGGAGTGATTTAACACGGAACAGTCAAGAAGATTGTGACGAAGGATGGCGATGATGAGGCTTGATGGGTGACAGCAGCAAGTTCCTATGACTTACCAAGTGCCAGCACTTTGGTTACAGTATTTTATATAATCTTCTCAATGACTCCAGGAAGAATGTCATCATCTGTATTTTACCCTCAATTTGCCTTACCCAAAATATTAAAACAAAAAAAAATTGTAGCAAATTCAGTGATTAGAACACAGTTCTCTGAAACTTCACAGACCACTGAGTCTTTGCCACAATCTGCCTCTTTGAAATGCAGTGGTTTTCCAAATACCCCCCATGGGCCTGAAAAGTAGGCTGCATGTCTGTTACCCCTGAGGTCCAACTTGGAAAAACAAAAAACTCTTTATTCATACAAATGAAAATAGCGTTACTGCTCCCACAGAGAAGGGCACCCTTGTTTGGGGAGGGATGCACGGATGATCTTAGATTACCTACTCATTAAATAGAATTACAACAGTAAAAGCCTCTCCAGGGCATGTTAGCCACTAAAATGTTAATATCTGGGTTTATTTGAAAAATAATAACACAGAGGCAGCTTTTGCCTTTTTTTATCTTGAAATTGGATTGAGGGGCTTTACTGGAAAATGACACAGCCCCTGGGTCGCTTGCAATTCTCCATGTGATCCTACTGGGGAGAGAGAAGGCCGGTGGGTTCAAAAGGAGGCAGAAAGAGACAGACACAGCTCACACCTCGACAAGCCCCCACCCTGCTCAGAAACTGCTCATCCCCCTCTTTCACCTACAAAACAACACTTCTATAGGATGCTCCATCCAGCCCAGTATGAATCTGGTGCTCTCGGGATGGCTTCTGGGGCCCAAGCATACGTCCTTCAGTCCTTCCCTGCCACCCCAGAGCATGAATGTAATGTGAAGCTTGCAGAAGACACAAACTCTTATCGTGTAGTCGGCATTGTTCAAATGGAAATGAAGTCCCTGTCACTCTGCTGTGATTGCCACACACAGTCCCCAGGAAGCCATGTACCACGGCTGCCCAACTTTCTTCTCCAGCCACCGTTTCCTCCCCTACAATTGTAAAAAATGCCTTTTGATCTGTGACCTGCATTTAAAAACTGACATCTGGTGGTTAGGGTGGTAATTAGACATCATTTTAAAGTTATTTCTGCCTTGTTAACTGAGTTACTCTGTGATCAAATTATGGGATAATTTAGAGGAACTCAGGCATATTGATTGTATAATCCATAATGTGTGTAATTAATAACTACCCCCTAAAAGCTCTGTGTGAGGAATTGTAAGGGTTCACATTAAACAAAAAGTCAAGGCCTGAATGGTGCTTTTTCCTCAATGCCTTTTATTAACCACATACAAAAGGGAAAGTTTTCGAGGAAGATGAAATCAAGATTCCATGCCAGAATTTATTGACACTGTTACACAACTTACATCCTTTAATGGCCGCAGCCTGGTGTCAAGTGGGAATGCTCTTGCCCTGGGTGCCTAACAATGTCATCTTTCTGGGATGGCACATCCATAAGGAAACTCTGCTGGTGTCTTATGAATAGTTCCACCCATAATTTTGAGTTACAAATGGGGCCTGTCCTAGCCGTGGGGGTACAAGCTGGTTTATCTTGCAATGAACTGAAGCCACAGTTTAGTCAGTATAGGAGATCTCTATTCACTCCAAGAACGTTTACAATAATTGTGGTAAAGGTGATGACTGTCATATCTCCATATTCTTGAATCCTATCTTGCTATTTGCCATCACCCCCGGTCCCCCAAAAGATAAACACCTACACACACAAATATTATTCATTATTAACTAAGATATCTGCCCCAAACTCCTCTCTGTTCTCCTACCCTGTGTGCTGGGCTAGATCTTGAGACACCAGATCATCCTGAGTTCATATTATAGGAAATGTAAGATACTTGTTCAGTGGCTACTGTCTTGGCCCATTTAGGTGCCAAGGGCACCTGAAGGCACCTGAACAGAAGGAGCCTCAAGAGGTAAAGACAACAAAACTTATTTAAAAAAAAAAGAGAGAGAGAAATGGGGCTGCAGTTGTAGCTCAGTGGTAGAGCACTTGCCTAGCATATAGGAGGCGTGGTTCAGAAAACAGAACAAAAGGAGGGTGGAGGTACAGGTGGAGGTACAGGGTTCAATCCTCAGCACCACATAAAAATAAATATGTCCATCTTCAACCAAATTTTTTTTCTTTTTTAAAATTTATTTATTTTAATTAGGTATATTTGACAGCAGAATGCGTTTTGATTCATTGTACACAATTGCAGCACAACTTTTCATTTCTCTGTACACCATGTAGCATTGCACCATATGTGCAGTCATATGTGTACCTAGGGTAACGATGTCCATCTCATTCCCCCATCTTTCCTGCCCCCATTCCCCATTGCTTCCCTCCCCTTTGCTGAATCAAAGTTCTTCTATTTTTCCCATGCCCGCCCCCTCCCCAAATATGGATCAGCATCCACTTACCAGAGAGAACATTTGGCCTTTGGTTTTGGGGGATTGGCTAACTTCACTTAGCATGATATTCTCCAGCTCCATCCATTTACCTGAAAATGCCATAGTTTTATTCTCTTTTAATGCTGAGTAATATCCCATTCTGTATATATACCACAGTTTCTTTATCCATTCATCTATTGAAGGGCATCTAGGTTGCTTCCACAGTTTAGCTATTGTGAATTGAGATGCTATAAACATTGATGTGACTGCGTTACGACAGTATGCTGATTTTAAGTCCTTTGGGTATAGACTGAGGAATGAGATAGTGTCAAATGGTGGTTCCATTCCAAGTTTTCTGAGGCATCTCCATACTGCTTTTAGAGTGGTAAAAAGGGAGAGACAGACAGATAGGAAGTCAAAAAGAAGCATCTGCCCTGCCCATTTTCATATCAAAGGAAATGTAATCTTGTTTTGTGTTGATCTTCTTGTTGTGTAGGCTGTTTGGAAACTTGCATCAATTTTTCATCCTTTTTCTCTACCTGCTAATGTACCATTTAATGGGTCAGTGACAGAATCACAGCAGCTTTTGGGCTGAGGGTATGACTCAGAGTAGAACAATTGCCTAATGTGCTAGATCCCAAGTTCAATCTTCAGCACCACAAAAAAAATATATAATAATAACAACAACAGCAGCTTTTGTTTGCTGAGCTCAGCGCTCCACTAAGTGCCTTACAGGCCCCGTTTTACTTAGTCATCAAAGTAACTTTGGTAAGGCATGTGCCAACACTAGCACCCATTTACAGATAAGTCCTGATGAATGCAGAGGTTCAGCCACCCACCCCGACTCCTACTGCTGGCAATTGGAGGAACCGGGATACAACTGCAGGCCTGTCTGACCCCCAGGCAGGTTCTGAACGCCTCTGCTGCACCTGCCCTGTGTGCCCTTCCCAAAGAACATCACTTCTCCCCTAGAGTTCAGAGTTCCTCCTCCTTGGAGGTAGATGGAAGAGAGGTAGGGGAGGCTCAGCAGGAAAACAAGGCACTGATAACCTGAAAAAAACAAGTCAGATCTTAAGAAAATGGATAGGCACAAGAAATTTTTCGTGACAGGGGAAGCCAAGAAATCTTTGAAGTAAAGATGGCCACCACCCAATTTTTAATTGTTTCCCAGGCAGGGCTCTTTTCTAATCTAGCCCACCTATCTTAGTATGTTAGAGCTGCCATAACAAATTACAGACTGGGTAAAAGAACAACAGAAAGTTATCTTTTGGAAGTCAGATAAAGTTTTCAGCAGAGTGGATTTCTTCTGAGGCCTCTTTCCTTGATTTGTAGATGGACATCTTCCCCCTTTGTCCTTTTGGGGTTTTTTTTCCATGTGTGTCTGGGTCCTAATCTCGTGTGTGTGTGTGTGTGTGTGTGTGTGTGTGTGTGTGTTGCTGGGGATCTAACCCAGGGTCTTATGAATGCAAGGCAAGCACTCTACCAACTGAGTTACATCCCCAGCCCCTCATCTCCTCTTCTTATAAGGACATGAGTCATATTGGATTAGGGCCCACTCCAATGACCTCATTTTACTTGAATTATTGCTATCAAGACCCCACCTCTAAATACAGTCACAGTCAGAGATGCCAAAGGGTAAGACCTCAACATATGGATTTGGAGTGAGGTAAGACACAATCCAGCCTCTAGACACACACACACACACACACACACACACACACACACACACACACAACTTTCTTTATCTCCAGACTTTCAGTAAAATCTTCTAGACACACTGTCTGGAATAAGAGAAAAATATTGGAAAATGAATTAAAAGCAAAGTTGTATTCAGTAAGAATTTATCAGAAGTAGGATCAGGAAACCCAAGAAAGATATGCCAGGAAGAGTTTAACTCTTCCCAAGATGAAGACAGGATTCCCAACTGTATGTGGGATGGCCCTTGAGAGTATTTTGTACTGTTGCTTTCGAGTATTAAAGAAAGGCTAATTCCTAAGGGCTGGATAACATTGGGTGACATAATGATGAATGGCACAGC
The DNA here is from genome assembly GCF_964194105.1 of Spermophilus citellus. Taxonomy (NCBI): domain Eukaryota; kingdom Metazoa; phylum Chordata; class Mammalia; order Rodentia; family Sciuridae; genus Spermophilus; species Spermophilus citellus. The sequence continues at coordinate 72,176,325 of NC_138188.1, forward strand.
ATTTTTTAGTGAATTACCATCAAATCCCAGCCTACTGCTCAAATCAAAGGCCACTCGACCCTTGTGGTAGAAATTTGATCCAAATAGTCACTTCTCGATTCCCAGCCCAGTTTACCATCCCTCAACAATAAAACGGAACTAGAAAGAGTGCCAAGTGGTAGAGGTAAGAGGAACAGTGGCATCTCCGTGAATCCAAAGCAGCACAGTAATTCAAAATCTAATGTGCAGCTGGCCAGGAGGGAGATCAAAGTGACTCACAAAAGCTCTTTGGCTCGATCTTGTGTAATGGAATTTCAAGACAGAAATAACATTATTAAATCTCCTGGCAATTCACAACCAATATTTTCAACTAAAAAAATCATTGGGTTCCCCTAACCTTAAATAAGCCTATTTAATCAGTTATGCTAATAAATGGATCCCTTTCACACTTAAAAAATTCTCCTATACAATTTTGAAAAGTCACTTCTGCTGACACTGCAAAGGGAAAAAGCTTTGCTTTGATTCTCTTGCTGGGTGAATGGCCTGCTTGTGGGGCTGACTGACTGGGCCCTTGTGCCAGCATGGTGCCATGTACCAGCTGGTCAGTACAGCTGGAGAGCAGGGATATACTGAGTCCTGTATCAGAAGTCTCAGCTGGTCACTGATAAGGAAACCATGCCAGAGGCATATTTGGCAATTTGGTCAGACAAAATTTTGATTATGTGTGTGCATGTGTGTATGTGTATGTGTATGTGTGTGTGTGTGTGTTTGATGGCATGAACCAATAGTTTATTGGCAATTGTTTCTCACACTAACCACAAGCAGCACCAATGCTCTGAAAAATGAAATTTGTCATCTCTTTGGAATCATATGGAACAAATACATGCGCAAAAAAAAAAAAAAAAAGACAGCCAGAAAAGAGGAAAGACAAATGAGTTATTTTATAGTATATTAAGGTGTGAGGCATAGCTCTTCACTTTTACTAACCACACACACACACACACACACACACACACACACACACACACTGGAACTGTTGAAAGTGAAGATAGGTTTTAAGCTCCAGCTACCCAATGCAATTTTCAGACATTCCATCTTTATTATTTATCCCCAGAAATTCCCATCAGATCAATATGTTGAGTATAAAAACTTAAGAATAACAAGTAAAAACAAGGAAATAGACATAATACCCAAAAACCTTAAGCAAACTAAATATTTATATATGAAAAGAAATATGCATGACCCTAAAAAGAAAATATTGCAGCTGGCACTGAGCATGATGAGCAGCAACCATGTCAGAGTTCCAGAAGCTGTCGAGGTTGAAGGGGGTTAAACCAGTAAGGGCAGCCCGACCCTCTACAGGGCCATGCAGCAGCTACAGGGTGGAGTGGAAATGCTTAGCAAGAAGCAGAAGTTCCTGGAGAAGAAGATGGAGCAGGAGCTGAAGGCACGAAAGAAGCCTAGCACCAACAAGTACACCTGGCACTGAAGCAAAGAGGAGGTATGAGAAGCAGCTGGTGAAAATCAACAGGACACTGTCAGTCACCTTGCTCCAGCAGAAGGCCCTGAACAACATCAAGATCAAGAACATGGGCTTTGCCACCAAGGCCACAGAGGCTTCCCGCTCAGCACTAACATCAATCAAGCCAAGGGGTTCATGCAGCACATTGCTGATCAGCAAGAACTTGTGGAGATTTCAAGAACAATTTCAGAATCTGTAGGGTTTAGAGAATTTTGATGAGGATAAGCTCATGGCAGAATTAGAAGAACTCAAATAGGAGGAACTGGGTAAGAATTTGCTGGAAATCACTAGATCTGAAGCAGTCCCCCTATCAAACATTCCCTCTGTAGACCCACCATCAAAACTCACTCAAGGCCTGGGGTTATGGCTCAGTGGTAGAGTACTTGCCTAGCACGTATGAGGCACTGGGTTTGATCCTCAGCACCACATATAAATAAATAAATTAAATAAAGGTATTGTGTCCATCTAGAACTAAAAAATAAAAATAAAATTTAAAAATCTCAGAAGAGGCAAAGCAAGACAACGACATTAAGGAAGTAGGGAATTGGGTTGAATCCATGCAACTAGTCCAGCTGGGCTGGGCAGGCAGAATGGGGGACAGAAGATTCCATGGCTCCTGACCTCATTTCAAGGAAGCAGGGCTATACCACACTCCCTCTGCATAGCATGGTCTGCACTCAGTGGGATGGGGGTTGGGGAGTGGTTCAGGCAGGCAGGCAGGAAGGCAATCCTTCTGTTTATAAGGTTTAATTTCTGTAACACAAACAGAATTTGGAAAGCCAACATTGAGCTGTGGGACTATACTACTCCACTGCTAAATCCTCAATGGGAAGGTCGACTGTTTGCAGTTGAAATGATCTGAAAATGTCGTTTCTATCCTTTTAAGTTGGTTGGCTTGTGGCATTTCTCCTTGTAAGGTTTGTATGATAGTGGCAGAAAAGTCATCTTTTAAAAGCCATAGGCTTTTCCTTGTCCTTAGCTGTAATAATGCATCTGGTTTTGGTTTCCTCAAGGGTTATATTTCCATCCATCACCTGTGTAGTGACCCCTGTGTCATCCTCTCTGGCCCACTTCTCACTCTCACTCCCTTTGTCGTTTGGAGTTTGTGACACAGTTGAAATGGAGAGTGTTCCCTTGAGAGAAACTGTTAGAATTAAATTCCAGTTGTACAGTTTCCTGACATGCTCTAAGGTCCTCGTTGGTGTTTGTGATGACTGACAGAAAACTCCCTGGAAACGTGTGCAAATACCTGTATCTGGATGAATTTTTTTTTTTTGCACTATTAAATGTCTTCATTAATTTTCAAGGAAAAAAATATTGGAAGGCACAAAATAGCAATTTTTTAAGACCCCTATGCATAATCACAAAATAGGGAGTCATGTGGCTATCTGATATCTCCATGAACAAAAAGAATTTCAAAGATGGTAATCCTGATACGGATATCATTTGTATTCATTAAGTCCCTTCTGGTGGTAAGGAACAGAGACGCTGGCTAGTTGCAGAGTCACATGAGGCAGGAGGGGAGAGAACAAATCTATTAGAAGGACACTGGAAGGATTTTGTGAAGCTCCTGGGGCTTCATTGGCAATTTCCTATAGAGCATTGATTTTCAACCTTGATTACATAATGGAATCACATGGGTAACCTTGAAAAACAAGCAATGCACCGGCTGCACTCAGACAAATTATATCGGAATCTCTGGGGGCAAGGCCCATGAATACGTATTTTTAAAGCGCTCCCCAGCTGATTTTAATGCATAGCCGAGGCTTGAAACTACTCCTCTGAAATGTTAGAACTAACCTCACTCAATCTTGATGACCTCTAGATCTGATGGTTTTTTGCTTAAATTTCTAAAACTCCCAGAAAAGAGAATGTAAGTGGTCCTGTTTATATTCATAGGTTACTACTAGAAGAAAAAAAAATTAGCCACTATGAAGAATGCAGGGCTATGTTGGATCAGACATGGTGTTTTAGTCAGCTTTTTCGCTGCCGGGACTAAAAGACCCAATCAGAACAACTGTAGAGGAGCAACGGTTTATTTAGGGGCTCATGGTTTCAGAGGTCTCAATCCAAAGACAGCAGACTTCATTCCTCGGGGTTTGAGGTGAGGCGGGACATCATGGCAGAAGAGTGTGGCAGAGGGAATCAGCTCACATGATCATCAGGATGGGGAGAGAGAGGAGAGAGAAAAGAGAGAGGAGGAGAGAGAGCCCATAAGCACGGCCCCAGTGAACCACTTCCTCCAGACACACCCCACTTGTCTCCAGTTACCACTCACTTAATCCCTATCAGGGGATTAATTCACTGATTAGGTTAAGGCTATAATCCAATCATTTCTCCTCCAAACCTTCTTGCATTGACTCACATGTGATTTTTTGGAGAACACCTCACATCCAAACCATAACACGTGGCATTTCAAAATCCATATCTGTGGATCAAATCAGGCTGGATCACACTGTGAACAGCCACCCTCAAATTGTCCGCTACACCATCTATGGGCATGGTATGAAATGTCATGCTTAACCAATCCTCCCTTCTTCTCTGAGATCACGCACGGATGAAATGACCAGAGTCCAGGTTCCAGAAGGACACCAAAACATATGCAGAAGAAAACAAGAAGTTGCAATGCAGTTGGAGAGAGAAGAGACAAAATAACAGAGACCTGAAGAGTCATATAAAGTACATAATGCCTGTCACACAAAAACACAGACTTGTCTTAGTTTAGGTTCCTCCATAAGCAGAAATGTATTTGATGGGTGAGGGAAAACACCATCCAGGGGTGGGTACCTGAGTGAGACAAGGAAGAGAAGTCAGATAGTGAAGGACATGTCATCAGCGAGTTACCCAAGTTACCTGTGAAGCTTCAATCTGCCAGGGAGGAAAATCAGGGTGGCTGTGAAGAACACACACTTTGCAATTATCCCACCCAAGAAGGGCAAGCTAGGATATTGATAAGCCAACTGCCATCAATCCTGGTTGAGGGTTGCTGGGGGAAACAGGAGGCGTTAGCACCTGGCAATTTAGGCCTACTGGGCATGGGCACGGGTCTGCTCCAGCAGCTCGTAAACACCCACAGTGAATGAGATGTGATGTTGGCATTGACTTCAGTTGGCCCACAAAGAAGTGGTAAGATGTGAATGGATAGGGTGAGTCCCAGCAGCATCTGCTGTGGCAGGATAATGCCAAACAAGACTCAGTGGAAAGAGTGCTCAACTTCACAGAAGGATATCTCTATGTGAGGCCAAGACCAACAGTGGTATGAGAATCAGATTCAAACGATATTCGCTCTTTACAAGACATCAAGCATAATAGGCACACTACCTGAAATTATTAACTCACAATTTTTGAAACAGAAATTATACCTAGTGCTTAGGACTTGGTCTTTGGAGTCACAGTTGAGTTCATGCCCCAGTTCTACCACTCACTGTCGTGTCTTGGGAAGTAAGCTAATTTCTTCTTACCTATCAAATGGAGCCACTTAATGATACCCAACTTCCAATGTTGCTGGGATTAAATGAGCAGATAAACCATGCAGGACAATATCTAGCAAATAGCAAAAATCCAAACATTACTACCACCGTCATCCTCTTCCTTATCATTGTTATATAGAAATGTTGGATGCCACACATACAGTGAACAGTCAATTCTGCAGCAGTTAATCTCCACTGTCATGTTAAAAGCTAGTGCACACAGTACCAATAAATGCAATGTAAACAGGAATGGAGGGTGGTGGGGAAGAGAGGAGGGAAGGAGGAAGGAAGGGAAAGAGACAGACTTTCATAAGGCAGTGAGTAGAGATTGTGGAGTACTTAAAAGCTTCTGTCATTTTATGTCATTCTGTTTCTGGGTCACCCCAAAACAACTGTTCACCACTTTCTACTTTGTCCTAGCTACTGGCTAGGGAGGGCTTCAACCACACAGGGAAACAAATGTGTTTTAGTCATCCTTTCCGCTGCTGTGACTAAAGGACCCAACCAGAATAATTGTAGAGAAGGAAAAGTTTATGTGGAGGCTCATAGTTGCAAAGGTCTCAATCCACAGACAGTCAGGTCCATTCCTTGGGACTCAAGGTGAGGGCTGAACATCATAGTGGATGAGTATGGCAGAAGGAAGCAGCTCACATGGTGATCAGAAAGCACAGAGAAACTCTACTCGCCATATTCAAATATCTGCTCCATAGCCACAATCCCAATGAACCACTTTCCCTGGCCACACCCCACCTGCCTCTAGTTACCACTCACTTAATCCCTATTAGAGGATTAATTCACTGATTAGGTAAAAGCTATAACCCAATCATTTCTCCTCCAAACCTTCTTGCGCTGTCTCCCATGTGAGCTTTTGGGGGACACTTCACATCCACACCATAACAAAATGAAACCAGCCATGTACAGTGCCCATGAAGAAATCCAGTTCCTATGGTGGCTAAGCTCCTTTATAGGTCCACTTGTTGCTTTAGTCGACAGGCAGGTGTCCCACCATCAGAGGTTGAGCCTCTGATGGTGGGACACCTGCCTGTCCTGGTTCTGTGCTGAGCAGCAGCTCTGGCTCCCCCAGGCCAGTACGTGCTCTGGTGGGACAGAACCTTCAATGGCCTTGAGACATCCCCACAGCCTTTTTGTTCCCTTTATTCTTCAAAAAATAATAATAATAATAATAAAAGAAAACAAATAGTTGATATTAGATGATTGTCATGAATCCTCTTCATCTGATTGAGTTGGGGGGAATCCTATTTGTTTCCTGCTCTCTGAATGAGATAGATCAGCTCCCTGTGTCTTGACACACACTGAGTTGTGGGTGGCGGCGGGGATATAAGGGACCCCTCCATTGCCTCCCTGAATGTTTAGGGACCTCTGCATGTGGGGCCTGGAGGTCAGCGTGCGCAGTGGGGGAGCCCACAGGCACTCCTCCAGGAAACCTTCTTCTACGTGTGTTCTGAGTCCTTCAGCACAGAGTTGCTCAGAAGGAGCCATGTCTGTCCTCCCCTCCTTCCTCCCCACCTCAGCTTGCTCTGCTCTGGCCTCTGTCCCATTTCCAGGCTCTGCTGGTCAGGACCTTTCCTGAAGCGAAGAGACATCCAGAAAACTCCTCAGCACCCATCTTCTACCAACTTCCTGAGACCAACCACACTGAATACCGGAAGTGATGGTCTGTATGTGGACCTCTTGGTGGATGTCAGGGGGAAGAGGCACAGGGGGAGGGGAGGATCCCTGGGGCAGGGGGAGGTTTGGGGGCACTGAACAGATACTGCAGGTTCAAAAGATGAGTCTGCAAATGCAAGGCATTTACCTGTTGATTAAGCCTTTCTGTGCCATCATCCCAGACGTGGAGCACCTATGAAAACGTAAATTAAGCAACCTACAGTATCTTTGAAATAATATTTGAATATTTATTACAATCACAGAATTGAAAGCCTAGAACTTAATGTGTTCACTGGGGAGGACCAGCATTAAGGGCAAACATTGACCTGGGTCAATCTTCTTCTCTCCCCATAATATTCAGATTTAGTGATGGAGAATGTGAAGCCATAGAATGCTTTTCAAAATCTAACCTGAAGCATGTTGGAGTAAAAATACAGTTCATCTAGACTCAATGACATTTGCTTCCTCCTCAGTGTGAAGCTTTGGTTATTTGTTGGTATCTTAACAGGAAACTTTAAGCAGTCTGCATTGCTTATCAGCTACCACATCAACCCAGAAATTCCAAAATGAGCAGACTGGAATTCCAGTTTCAAAAATCATCACATACAGAAGTAATCTAACCATCTGTAGATATCAGGAATATAAAAATTAGTGCCAGGGCTGGGGATGTGGCTCAAGCAGTAACGCGCTTGCCTGGCATGCGCGGGGCACTGGGTTCGATCCTCAGCACCACATAAAAATAAAATAAAGATGTTGTGTCCACTGAAAACTAAAAAATAAATATTAAAAAATTTTCTCTCTCTCTCCTCTCTCCTCTGCTCGCTCGCTCTCTCTCTCTCTCTCTCTCTCTCTCTCTCTCTCTCTCTTAAAAAAAATTAGTGCCAGCTTCTGCACACAGAAATTCTTGCCCTTGGCCAGGTGCATTGGCAACACACGAACCTGGAGTCCCAGCAATCAGGAGGGTGAGACAGGAGGATTCCATGAGCCCCTGGAGTTCCCTAGACTGGGCAACATAGTGAGACTCTGTCAAAACAAAAACAAACACAAACAAACAAACAAACAAAAAAACTCTTGGCTCATAAGAAAGCTCTTAAAGCAGAAACTATTAGTCCTCTAATTCAACAACCAGGCTGCTCTTTCCTCAAGTGGTCCAATTTTTGAGATGGGTATATGTTATAACCTTAAATAATTTTTCAGTCTTCCCTACTGCTGAGTGATCTTGTGACTGAATTCTGGCCACTAAATTCTAAAAATATTGTATGGGATTTCCAGAAAGTTCTACTGAAAACAAACAAGTGCACTTCTCTTCCATAACTCTATCCTTCTGCCTGCAATGCAGATGGGGTGGCTGGAGCTCCAGCAGCATCTTAAAATATGTGGATGACAGTTACATACTTGAGACAGTAGAGCAGAGAAGCTAGAAGGAACCTGGGTCACTAATAACTTTTTGAGTCCCTATTCCAACTTTATATTTCTGGTTAACAAACCACCCCAAATGTTGTGGTATAAAACAACAGCAGTTAATTCCTCTAATTCTCTCTCATGGTTCTCAGACTGACTAGAGTCATCTAGACAGTTTTACTCAGGGTTTCTCACATGGGGCTGGAGTCATTTGAAGACTTCCTCACTCACATATGTGGAGGTTAATGCTTATTATTTGGCTGGGATCTCAACTGCAGCTGTAAGCCAGGCACATGGCTTCCCAAAGTGCACTGGGCTTCCTCAGAACATGGTAGCTTCCATCGTCAGAAACAAGACATTGTACAGCCCTCTATGACTTACCCTTAAAAGATACCTAACATCACATCTGCTATGCTCTATCAACTAAAGCAATAGTACTTTATGCCCAGGTTCAAGGACTTACTTTTAGAGGGAGGGAGGAAAGCAAATGGCAAGATCCTATTTCAACAAGAGCAAAAGATATTGCTGCAATCATCTTTGAAAAACGAAATCTGCCCCGTGCTAGACCTGGACCTACTTCCACATGCATTTATGTGAGAATCAAACCTATTTTGCTTAAGCCAAAGTCGTTATGGATTTTTCTACCATGGGCAGTCAAACCAGATCTGGCTCCTAGGCCAGTGCTCATGGTTGATCCACATTTGCTTTACGCACAGTGCTCACCAGCTTGTTTCATCTGGAGTCTCCTTCCACCAAAGATCAATGACCATGAAATTGAAAGAGGGAAAGTACTGTTAGAACCAAGTCAAGCACAAACATAGCAACACAAATTGAGAGAAATGAAAAAGTCATGGAAAGTCAACCCATACCTTAAGGATACCTAGACTTCCGTGGCCCCTTGATAAGAAGACGCACAGTGCTATATGAATCAAAGAACCCCAGAGATTACAACTAAATTTAGTAATATTCATGAATTAATGAGTGTCCTAAACTGTTAAAAGGGATAAGGATCTACTCATGGCTGTCTCAATAAAAATGACTTTTTTTTCATATTATTACTGACAACAATCCCTGAGAAAAGATTGTCTTGTAGGCTTTTGAGATATGATTTCATATTTTCATATTTTTTCCTTAAGAGAATCCCTGAGAGATAATTTCTTAGTTTTCCATTCCATTTTTTTAAATAAAAAAAAACAAGGAGAATAAAATCATGGCATTTCCTGGTAAATGGATAGAGTTGGAGAATATAATGGTAAGTGAAGTTAGCCAATCCCAAAAAACAAATGCCAAATGTCTTCTCTGATATAAGGATGCTGATTCATAATGGGGATGGGGGGGGGGAGCATGGGAAGAATAAAAAAACTTTAGATAGGGCAAAGGGTAGGGAGGGGGTAAAGGGGGTAGGAGAGACAGTGGGATGAGATGGACATCATTACCCTAAGTACATGTATGAAGGCATGAATGGTGTGACTCTACTTTGTGTTCAACCAGAGACATTAAAAATTGTGCTCTATATGTATAATATTAATTGAAATGCATTCTGCTGTCATATATAACTAATTAGAATAAATAAAATTTAAAAATTAAAAAAAAACCTCCATCTAGGTATTCATTTTGACCCTGGAGGACTCATCATGTCCCAGGCAGCACACTGTAATGTCATTTCTGGTGGAGAGCCTAAGTCTTAGAGGAATAATGGGACAGGAACTCTGGGTGGGAAAGCCCACTGTCTGCAGAATTATGCCCAGCCTCCCCATTCCTTTAGAGAGCTGAGCATTAACATTGTTTTCTATAGTTGTTCAGCTTTAAGTCACAATATTTTTCTTGATTTTCTGGTTCTAAAATAACTTGGGGCGGGTTGGGTGGCTGGGTACAGCTCAGTGACAGAGAGCTTTCCTCGCATTCCTGGGTTTGATCCCCAGCTCCACAAAAACAAAAAGAAAAAATTGTGGAATATACTGAATTCAGTTTGGAAACTCAAAAGGAGAAAGAGTACTTCAATTAATATTTTCTTTCTTCTTCGCAGAGCAGTTAAGATACAAATCTATTTTCTCACTAGAAGTGTTTTTTGTTTCTGTTTTTTTTAAGAAAGGGCAAAAAAAATAAAAAATAAAAAAAAAAGAAGAAGAACCTAATTCCTAGGAACATTTAAGTTCTTCCCCACTTGATCTTATTTGGCCTTACTGAAATTAAATCTCTACAGACGTGCCACTTTCTCCACTAAGCTTCAGGATTGTCCACAGTTTATTGCATTCAATAATGGAGTCCACATTTATCAAGAAAATGACTCACTTTTCATTAGTACCCTACACACCCTGCACACACTCAAGCCTCAAGGAACTGGCAGTGCAAATCCACACTACTCCATCCAACATCAGCCATTCTATTCCCACAGCTGGAAATGTCTAATCTGTTTCCAATTGCCTACTTTTCCTCCCCTTTAAGTCCTGTTCTAAATGCCTCCTCTAGTAAGTCTTTCCTCATTCTCTAAATTAAAATCAATGTCTCCCTCCAACAAGTACATGTTAGAATGCCCACTAAAGACTGGACACTGTTTTAGGGGTGAATGCTACAGTACAGAACAAATAAGCCACACACCACCATTCTGCTGAAAGAAAAAAATATTAATCCAATAATTGATGAATAAATGTAAGGTTGATTGATGGAGGGTTTGACTAGTCATGCATTCAGTCAAAAACTGTGAAGTATCTGAAATGTTATCCAATTTGCAAGTTAGCAGTCTGTCAATTTTATAGACATGTAATATCAGAAGATATAGGCTCCTAGGTCAGAAACATGGGTAGTTTGTTACACCAAAAGCAGCAGTCAGGGCAGTTCTTGTATGGCTTTGCCCAACCCTGAGCCCCACAGGGAAATGACGAGGGGCCATGTTCCCTGCTCTACAGTAGAATGGGCCACAGGAAAGTAACCCTGAATTTTAGGAGATTGACTCATAAGGCTATCCATCTCTCACCCCTCTGGAGAAAGAGAGTAGTGTGAGCAAATATCCAGGGAAGAGGAAGAAACATCATGATGACCCTGGAATGTTGAGTAGATGTCTCCAGAGACCCAGAGACGGGTAGCAGAGGGCTTTATCACCCCAGATGTGTCCAAGAAGGTTTGTCTCCAAATCTCTCCAGGAAAATGCTACCTCTCCCTTCCAACGTTATTTGCTATTTAAACGTGTCTTTTCTCAGGAAGACCAGACCAATGAGAAATGAAAGAAATCTTCTGATGTCATGAAGATCTGAGAAGTTTTCCCTGAAGAAAAATGCTGTGCTGAAGATTGGATAGGAGTCGATGGGATGGGGACAGGGGATCCTGGCAGAGGAAATAGCACATGCAAAGCCCAGGGCAGGAGAAAGCATAGTGTCCTCAAGGAAGTGCTACATGGCTGTAGCATGTATCACTAAATGGATCTGGAGAGACAGACAGGGACCAGACCAGGCAGGGCCTTGCTGGCACCTTTTAAGGATTTGGTCCCTTACACCAAACGCAGTAGCAAGTTAAAGATGTGGTTTAAGCAGAGAAATGATAGGATGAGACTTGCCTTTCAACAAAGCTACTCTGTGTTTTGGAGGATGGATTAGACTTTGTGTTCCGACTTCCTGCGGGGACTTCAATTATAATCAATTCTTCGACCTATTTCCACCTCACCCCGGTCTTCCTTGCAACCTCAGTACAATGCAGCCCAGTACCTGGGGATTAGTGATTGTAGATGAGGTAAAATTCCACCTCTCACCTCGGAGGATCTCAGCTAGGCCTGAGAATTAAACTGACATGAAGCAGGCCAACAGGAGAAAAGCATGCAAACTTATTTCAGACACTTTCAACATGGCACTGGGACTTTAATAAGGAAATGAAGGCTCAAAGAACCATTTACATTTACTTATCTACAGCAGTGGACAAAGTGGTAGTAAATTGTAAGAATGTGGTACAACAAAGGGGCGGGGGCTAGGGTGGTTCATTGGGTGGGGAAGTAGCCAGAGAAGTAAGGGTTAGTATAAAAAGGAATTGACTGTCCCTCAGTCTCAGATTTTCATCCTGGCATTTTATAGGGAGGACCCCTTTCTCAGGGGAATTTCGTCTCCTGCTTTTAAGAAACAGTGAAGAGGTCAGAATGATCCTGCCCTTGCTATTTTGAGTGATTTTAATTCGAAATGTCAACATGCCAGAGTGGAACATTTTCAACTCTTTCAGCATGCATCATTTATTCTTCACCTTCCATGTGCAGAACACCTCCCCGTACCTAAAAGTGTGTTCACTGTCAAATCAGCAGTAAGAGAAGACCGCACTCTCCCGTAACTGCCATTGCAAACAAAAATGCTATTTGTCTCAATTTAGATCTTTTAATCTTTTGATTTCTCTATTTAGGATACTTCAGTCTGTCCACCACACACAAGACCTAGATAAAAATTATTTAGATTTATCAAGTGTTCATCTGCTCTGAAAAATAGCCCCTGAATTAGATTAAATCATGGTGATTTATGAGTACTGTGAGCTGGCTTGGGTGGCCTTGTATATAAGAAAAACAGGATTTAGGAATAAACCTAAGTGTCCGTCAACAGACGGGGGAAGAAAATGTGGTACATATATGCAACTGGAATACTATTCAGCCTTTAAGAGGAAGGAAATTCTGTCATTTGAGACAATATGCATCAACTTGGAGGACTTTGTTTTAAATGAACTAAACCAGGCACAAAAAGACAAATGCCATATGTTCTCACTTATATGTGGAGTCTAAAAAAGTGAATTCATAGAAGCAGAGAATAGGATGGTGGTTCCCAGGAGGCTGGGGTGAAAGATGAAGATTGGGGAGTTTCTGTTCAAAGGAGATAAAATTTCAGATGGGCAGGAGGAATAAATTCAAGAGGTCTACTGTGCAATGTGGTTAATGTAGTTAATAACAGTATACTGTATGCCTGAAAATATGAGAGTAGATTTAAGTGCTCTGACCACAAAAAAAGTGATAAATGTATGAAGTATACATAGTCAGCTCCACTTAGCCATTCTACAACGTATGCGTATTTCACAACGTCACATTGTGCACCACAAATATATATGATTTTGTTTATCCATTAAGAGAAGTTTTTTTAATTAAGAGGTTTCCAAACATAAAATATAAGCTGTAGCTCTGAATCTAGAACTGAGTGAAAGATCTGAAATCTCACATAGCATCATGGGAGAAAGCTAAAACTTTAAGACAGATCTTGGAAGGACATAAAGGGGTCAGAGGCAGAGGATTCAATGTTTTTTGTTTTTGTAACATCTTCTTCAGAAATAGCTGATTGGTTTTGTATATAAGATACCGTTAAAAGTGTTACCTTTTGCATTTTCCCCTTCACCACAAATTTAATAACTTTATTTTCACTGCAGATCCATCAATTTGGGCTTGGATGTGCTGTGATTCACTTACTTCCCCAGAGCGTTTGCATAATATGTATCCCGCAGGTTTCATTTCTGTAAATCACGGCTTTGTGGGGGAGATAGGGGAGCAGATTCCAGGCGAGCTCCAGCCTTTGACTAAGTTTCGAGACCAAAAGGAGATTGCATTTCCTGATTGCTAAGTTATCTCTGCTGTTCACTGAGAAATTATTTTCCCTATAACACTTCCGTTTGTATATTCGATAAAGTTAATATCTGTGAAATCAGTTGATTCTCACTGCACTAAATTATACCGGAATAGACAGGAGATTGACTTTCTGGTATTGACAAGACAGAACTCTCAATGTCTTTTGACTTATTATCTCTGGCAGTTGAAAAGAATTACAATAACACACAAAATTACTTTACAGGGTATGTTTAGAGAGCAAAGAAAATTAATGGAGAGAAGGATTCTTATGATACATTTTTTGCCTTTTTGACAAAGATGTCTATTTTCTATCAAACCTGTCTTTTGAAATGAACTGGCGGCACACAATGTAAATTGATTTATCCACACCTTAAGAAACACCTGAAGTTTAATTGCATCTGAAATATTTATGCTTACATAAATAATTCATTGGCAAATTAATCCAGCTTTTATAATTGCATCCCATAGAGGCACATGGCTCAGTCCCAAAGACTTAATTGTGGTTTGATGAAGGTATTTAGGTCACTACAACCAATAAGCCATATAGAAACTCTTAAAGACATAAGGGAAAGAAATCTATAGATTTCAAGCTTAGGAAGAAATACAATATTTACAGTTGATCCTTAACACTATGGGCTGCAGGAATCGTTGCTCTATTAATGACAAACATGCTAAAAACACATTGTCTTCAACATCATCTGGGAGCTCTTGGCACACCAACTCCTTAATTCACTTAAGTGACACCATTCCCCTGAGTCAGTGTAGTCCCCACATTAACTGGTCCAAGTGGCCCTCTGTGTGCAGCATTTCTTCACCATCATCAGTCATCATACGTCGAACCCAGTAGTCTCCTACATTTTACTTACTCTCCTTTAATACTTCCCAGGGCTAAATTTGTGTTCCTGGACAGAGCTCTCAGGTAGAGGAAAGGCCAGTCTGCTCAGTGCCTATAACTTACTGGATTTTACTAGTCAGGTGATATCATTTTTCTCTTATTCTTAGAATTTATATCATGTAAGTCAGGATCCTCCTACCTTCCCCCCTCCAAAAAAAAAAAAAAAAGGAAAGAAAATTTATACATTCTGTTACTTGCTAGTTGGAATAGTGGTTAAAAATGGCACCAAATTTATTTTTAAATGAATGTTTTTAAATTTTCTTTATATTTATTTATTAGTGATCAGTTATACATGATAGTAGAAAGCTCTTCGATTCATTGTACATAAATGGAGCAGAACTTTTCACTTCTCTGATTATTCATGAAGTAGAGTCACACTATTCATGCAATCATACATGTACCTAGGGTAATGATATCTATTTCATTCCACTGTCTTTCCTACCCCTTTGTACCCTCCCCCACTTTCTTTTGCCCCATCCAAAGTTCCTTCACTTATCCCATGCACTCCCCCCGCCCATATGGATGAACATCCACTTATCAGAGAGAACATTCAGCCTTTGGTTTTTTGGGATTGGCTAACTTCACTTAGCATGATATTCTCCAACTCCATCCTTTTACCTACAAATGCCATAATTTTATTCTCTTTTAATGCTGAGAAATATTCCATTGTGTATATGTACCACAGTTTCTTTATCCATTCATCTATTGAAGGGCATCTAGTTTGCTTCCACAGTTTGGTTATTGTGAATTGTGCTGCTATGAACATTAATGTGGCTATGTCCCTGTAGTATGCTGTGTCAGGGTTTTTAGCCCCCTGTCTCCTCCTGACCAGCAGGAGAGATGGGGAAAGCATGCCCCGACCAGGACGAGCCAAAAAAGGTAAAGGTCGACTGGTGGCCCGCACCCAGCCCTCCTTCACTGGAGGACAATCAGACGCGCCAAAGAGAAGAGTGAAAGCAGGATCTCCTTTATTGAGGAAGTACACACAACTTATATACTGCACAGGAGCCAATCAGGATGAAGGTCAGAGGGGTGGAGTGAGTTCATGTGTACACCCATCCCATGGTCTATAAGGGAAGGTACGAGCTGTCCACGAGGGCAGAAGAGTCCTGGTCCTATCCTGGAGGTGGTCCGCCTTTTCCGTCACCACCCACAGCACCACCTCCTGGCTGATCACCAGGCACCATCCCAGCCACATGTGCAGCCCCAAGACCAGGAAGCGGGCAGCAAATCATGCCCTACAATGCAGTGTTTAGGGTGTAGACCAAGGAGTGAGATAGCTAGGTCAAATGGTGGTTCCATTCCTAGTTTTCTCAGGAATCTCCATACTGCTTTCCAGATTGGTTGCACCAATTTGCAGTCCCACCAGCAATATCTGAGTGTGGCATCAAATTGTATAGCTTAGATTATTTAGCTACATAATCTGGTATATTCTACTCCTGATGGAACATGGAGGAATTATTGTAATTTGATTGTATAGACAAGAATCCAGGGCTCAAGAAGGTTGTGTCGTTTTCTCTATGTGAACTAGATAATAATGTGTAAAGTCAGACTCAAAGGTGAGTCTTCTCCTAGCATGTGAGCAGGGACTTCATTTGACTCACTACAATGTGTCTTGGTCCTAGAACAGCGCCTGGCACAGAGACTGTCAATAAATGTCTGTCAAATGAATGGAATGTAAGCCCCATGCTGTCCACTCTGCATCACACTGTCTTCCTAGGAAATATATAAACCTCTGCTTTGAATGATGCTCACTCTCCAGAACCTTCCTCCTTCCCACAGCCCATCCAGCCTGTTCTGCAAACCTAGGGGACTATCACCCAAACTGTGTCGCTCATCTTTCTCCATTGTAAAGTCTTCTGGTGCAACTCTGTTCTTGATGTAAGATTTTTACATCAGCTGCAGTTGGGTGTTGGTCTTTTCTCTCAGTCCCTCGGCCTTCCTTATTTTGGCTAAACCAGGTGTGTCTGTGTTAATCTGCAGGTGGGATCCATTTGTACGGAAGATTAAATAGCTAAACAGCAAAATTTTGGCAAGGCAGCACACTGAATCCTTTTAACTCTTACTATGACTGCAGAAAGAAAGAAAAAGTAGGTGGTAGAAGGAGAGGAAGGGGGCGTAAAGTCATGCAGAAGATTCTTCCAGGTGCCCATCCATTTTCTGCTAAAAACGACAATAGCTCATGAGACAGCACTAGCCACAGAAGGACAGAGGGGAATTCATTTTAGAGGAGGTGTCTTGCACAGTGGATTTATAGTAAAGAGAGCTGCACCTTCCAGAACTTGTACAGAAATAAGTCACACCACCTGGCTCATGGCTTCCATGATACTCTAGTAAGGAGGAATTCAGAAGGAACACAGGTACCAGTCAGGACCTATAGCTGTAAGTTATTTTTAAATCCCACATATTTGTATGTGGAAGATGTGGTTTAAGTAAACAACTTTTTTCATCATGTAAATTCACCTATTTCTCAGTTTTAATTTTCATTACAAAATAAAGTCCTTATTCAGGTGCACTAAAGGGGAAAAACTTCTGACATTAGCAGACACCACATAGGTGCCTAGATTGAGCTGATGAGCAAGTCGACAGCCTGAGGAGATCAGTGCTTCAGAACCTCAGACTATCCTGGCTTTGTAAGGACTTGTAAGAAGCCCTTAACTTAAGTCCTGTTTTTCCCCAAGTCTGTGCTTCCTATCTGCACACCTTTCCCATATCCTGACCCTGGAGCACAGAGTTTCCCTGGACTCCTTAACATTATATACTGGCTCCTCATAGTTTCTGCAGATGACATTTTGGGGTAGCTCTTTGCATACATGAACCAACAATATATTTCTGCTTCACCATATCCTGTTAGATTCTTTGAATGTTCCCTCGGACTAGCTAAAATCCTGAAGCGATGTCTAATATTTCTCTTTTATCCCCTACAGGTATAAGCAAAGGGCAAATGTTCAATATGTACATACTGAATTAAAGCTCGCTCAAGTTTAAGTTTAGAAATGCATAAAGATTTTCAGATATGAGAAAATAACAGCTAACACGTGGTTTTTTAACCTGTGGTCTGAGAATGGATTTCACTAGGCTTCCTTTAAGCGGTATGACAATTTGCTTGACAATTTGCATGGTAGGGACAAATGTTCATTTTTCTGGGAGGAAGGGAATTAACTGCCTCAGCTTCTCAATGGGGCACACTACCAAAACTACAGAGCCATGTGTCCAAAAAAACCCTGGAGTTTGCAGACAGGCAAGGAGATATGACCCTGTTGTCAGTGGGTCATGCTTCTTCAGAGCCAACCATCTTTTTTGCTACACTTACATATAATGTTTGGTCTCCTTCTTTCTGGGAGGACAGAAGACCTTCGATGGAGATGTCAATTTATTTGAAAGCAGTGTTTAGAGGATCTGTTTATGCCCAAGTCTACCCTAATGGCCACATTTCGGTGGTCATGGGTCTACAAAATGCAACTACGGGGAAGAAATGGAACGTGTGTGGAGAAAGCATCTAACAAAATTAGCTCACATCCAAAAAGCAAGGGTGAAAAGTCTTCTTTTGCAGAAATATTTGAGCACTTCATCAATTCTCCCAAGAGCCTCACTTCGTCCTCCGATAAGCAAATCATTCTCTTTTTAAAAGCACCTCTGATGCCACCTCACAGCTGTTTTTCCAGCCTTGAGCATCTGGCAGAGTTAGACCAGTTAACAATTGAAAAAAGTGGAAATCATCCCTCACATGGAATCCTGCATCTTCTGTAAGGTTCACAGTTGCTTGTTTTGATCAGCCAGGGTGAGCATTGGAAGGATGGAGCACTGGGTGGGCTGGATACAAGTATTAGGCAGGAAGGGAGAGTTAAGAGCAGGAATTTTATAATTGGTCAGTTAACTCGTGAATATTTGAATTCTGCTCTATTCTAACAAGTTTGCAACTGCTGTGACCCAGATAATAAACATTCAGATAATTAGGGCTCCCCTCCCTATATCTAAATGGTAATAGCAGCCATCTCTAAATAGTGGGACTAGGGGTAATAAAAAAGCTAACTGACATTAATTGAGTGTTTGCTATGCACGCAAAGCATTTTACAAGCATGATCTCATTTAATATTCACAGAAACCCCCTGAGAAAGCTACACTTATTTCCCCTGTTTTCAAATGAGGAACCTGAGGTTTAAAGAGGTTAAAACACTTATCCAATGCCATGTCAGTAAGTGGCTCGACTGGAACTCAGCTTGTCCAACTTTGAAGCCCAGAGCCCTAACTTCCCCAATTATTTGTATTTTCTTCTTTTGTACAAAGAAAATTTATTTCTAAGGTCATAAAAAGGGGAGGGTCACTTCTTAAAACCACTAAGCACAATTATCATTTTATATAGTTTTTCAAAGCCATATTCCCCAGTATGCTTGTGATTCATTTGATAAGTATCAACCACCCAACTTTATTTTTCTGAACTTTGATGAAAACTGGTACTTAAATTTCTTTGTTAAAAGTGAACATGTTAGTCAAAGGCTTTTAGCAGCTCACCAATCTATGGTTAGAAGCATATGAACTTCATTGCTCACAAATTTCCTCTTTTGGCAGGAACACCCACCTACCTCTTTCTCCTAAGCACCTCTAAATAGGGGGGCCACATAGAAAGGGCTAAACTAGAAAGAAAAGGCCAGAAATTCCACATTATCCTGTAGGAGACAGGAAAGATTTGTTCAGAATTTGTTTTTCCTCACTTGTAAAATATCTATTTATGTTCTTTGATCACTTGTTCAGTAGATATTAAATATTACCTATATAGAAGTAGTCATTTTACATGTTATTAATGTTAGTGCTTTATTTACAGTCTTCATGTAGTAATGCAACCAAAGATAATTCTAAAGAGTCGGACAATAGAAAAACCACACTGTCAGACTATTCTCTAAGGAACCTTGAGTGGAAATAGGGGCCTCTAGAGGGTGGAGGTACAGAACACTTCAGACAGACTTTAGGAATGATTGGGAGGTAATGGGAAGAACATGGTTCCAGGAACAGACTGGGGAGGCAACTCTTCCAGAAGCCCCCCAGCTTTCCAAAAATATACAACAGTGTTGGCAGCAGTGCTGTAAGTTCTGGTGCCATCAACAAATGGAGCATCTTGACAAACCAGACCCTGGGTGGGCTGGACACCATGTGTCAAAAAGAGCAGTCAAAGAGCATCATGACCCAACCCAGTGGCAGCAACAGCAGTGCTAATTGGGGACCCAGTGGGTTTTTCAGTTTTCTTTCCAACAAGTCAATATATTAGAGATTGTCATCCCAGACTGAATAAACCCATTGATGAAGGGCCTTCAAAGGATGGAAGAGAAAATTTCTTAATAGCAAAAGATGGTTTTATTAATATTCCAGGCTGGTGAAATTGAAACATGGTAAGATATATTCACAAAGTTTGTATGCTTCTTTACATTATTTTTCCATTCTATCTTAATTTAATTGATTTTTATTGAGAAGAAACTTGAGGGAGTCTTTTAGTATAATTAAACTCATCAACATTGTTTATAATATTATCTATTGCCCTAACAATAATATTTCACATTTCTAAAGCATACCCTATGTGATACTAAGCAAAACACAACTTAGGTGAATTTATTCAATCCAACAGCAGCTCCAACTCCTTTCCCCTTCACAACTGGCATAATTTTTTCTCTAATTTTGTATTCTTTTGGTAATGTCACACTCTTTTTTATTGTATGTAGAATGAGGGCTGGATATAAATTTATTTATCTCTATATCAGTAATTAGTATTCCTAAGAGTGGGGCTCTACAAACTATGACTTGTGGGCCAAATCTGGCCCACAGCCTATTTTTATAAATAAAGTTTTATTGGAACACACCAACATTCATTTTGTTTACATATTGTCTATGACTGTTTTCACAACATAAATGCTGAGTTGGGTAGTTGTACAGTTGAAAATATTTACTATCTGGCCCTTACTAGAAAAGTTTTTGACCCCTGCCTAAAAGTATTGATCACGTGATTACTTTTTTCTTGTTTTATCTCATTTCATTTGTTGTTGCTACTTACTACATTTTTTTTTCTTCTCACAGTCCTGCAGATCAAACCCAAGGCTCATGCATGCTAGTCAAGTGCTGTCACAGGTCAGCCATGCGCTGTGTGTATGAGCTGTGAGCATTTTGAGTGCACGAGCAGACTGGACGAACCTTGCTGCTCTGTCTGGGCTGTGTCCTTTTTGCTCACTCTGCCTTTGATCCCACACAGCACCTGAGATGGGTGTGGCCTTCCAAGATGTCAGTCAATCTGCTGACTGCAAGACATCACAAGCTAGACTCAACCCCCTGAAACCTGACTCCTGGCCTCATTGGGGTGGAACTTTCTCCAGTGTCTTCCCCTCAATAAATAGGGTGGTTCCGAGCGTGCCCCTCTTTTTTGTCTGCCTCCCTTATGGGAGCTGCAGCAGAGGAACCATCACTGAAGAATCCCAAGCAAAAGGTATTTTCCCTGTCTTGGTGTGGTTATTCCGTGCCAGCCCAAATTCACCCAGAGTGACCCTGACTGATTTAATAGTGTGTCACGGCAAAGTGGGGTACCACTGAGCTACATCCCACGTCCTGTTCACTACATCTTTTTAGCTCTTCTTTTCAAATCACAGACTGAAAAGTACCAGGCAATGAGAGAGGGAGAGGGAAAAGAAGGAGGGAAGCAAGAAAGGGAGGGAGGGAGGAAGGGAGAAGAGGCGGGGAAGTAAAAGATGCAAGGAGGAAAGAAAGAAAAAGTATATATACATATTTTTATATTCAAAATTTTTCTTCACTGGCTTTTCTTATTTTATGTCAATTACATTAATTAAAATGTTAAAACTTGTTCAAGTGAAGACATATATATAAATAAGTTAAGTAATTTACCATCACTAATAATGGTGCACAACAAGTAGCTACACTACTCATTGACATGCAACAATGCACGTTCATTTAGTTCCTGAATCTGCTGAAGGTTGGCTGGACCAAGTGGAATCAATTAGAACTGCTCTGCTCCCGTGTCCATCAGCCTTCTCCTGAGACCAATGGGATAGCCAAGCAGATTTTTCTCAGTGTAATGCTATTGGCATTTCTTAAGACCTAGGTTCAGAACTGGCACAGTGATACTTTCACCTCATTCTAGTGGTCAAAGTGAATCACAGGGCCAGCCCTGATCCAAGGGGCAGGATATGATACTGCAAAGTAGCAGGAGAGGTGAGGCTGCAGGGAAGGATGAGAAATTGAGATCAATGAGGTAATCACATAAATAGATAGATACATAGATACACACACAGACACATACACACATACATATACATATCTTCAAATCATATGTGCATTTCTACATTATATGGATGTGAATATTTAATCCTGACAAAGATCCTAAGAATGAGGTATCACCATTGTGGTGTCTTAAAACAGAAAGTTGGATCGAGGGATCTGAGTTGCTCAACGTCAAATAGTTTGGAATTGGCAGAAGCAAAATGTGAATCCAAATCTATTTCCAAATGCTTTCCTCTAGGCGACATGTGGATTATTAAATTCATCCAGTGTGGTAGAGATGGCTAGCTGTCTGCTCAAATTCAATCCCCATTGTGTCTACTCTAGAAGTGTTGCTAACCAGCCCCCTTGAATAGAAGCACACAAGGCCTATTTCCATCCACAAAATGTGAGCAGACATGGTGTATGCCATGTCCAAACCAAAACTTTTGGTAAAAAGTCTGTGGAGGGCTGGCATTATGGCTCAGTGGTAGAGCACTTGCCTAGTATATGTGAGGCACTGGGTTCAATTCTCAGCACCACATACAAATAAATAAAATAAAGGTCCATCAACAACTAAAAACAAAATATTTTTTTTAAAAAAAAGTCTGTGGAATAATGCACTGTAACCATTTTACCCTCTGTTTGCCCTTTGGCCAGTTGGAAGAAGACAACTCTACAATGAACTTCCTGAGATAATGGATGTATCTTTCATCCGCCTCACATGAACACTCAAAATGAGCAAGTACAACTGAGGAATAGGATTTTTAATTTAATTTCAAATGTAGTTATTAACTTAATGAGTCATGGGGCAACAAAATGGGAACCTCATTCCCAGAATCATCAGGGACATGCAAATATCCTTTATAAGTTTTGGGGGGATGGAGGAGAACAGTTTGATTTGACATTTACCTACTGTAACTAGTATCTCTAATAAAGTAATTCTAATAGGATTAATCAAATAGAGTACTGAGGACTGAGATTGGAAATAAATGAGGGGGCAACAGAAATTGTTTCCTAAGTTGGCAGAACTATTTGGCAGAGGCCAAATAGTGGTCAATAACTTTGGAAAGCAAAAGAAGAAACCAATTCTTAATGTGGTAACAGTTTGATATTTCCACAGTTTCCTTCTGACTCAGGCTATAAATTAAATTCCCTTTAACTACAGAAGTAATTTGCCTCTCTCCCTGATAAACAAATTATCGTTTTGAGGCAACCTGACATACAGTACACAAACACAAAGTCACCTTTTTGTTAAATCCACCAGTTCCCTAGAGTAGTGCTATCTTTTACCAGTATTTATTGTAACAACTCAATACTTCTAATGAGTTGTGAAACCCAGCCGCCCCGGACACTTCAAAACAAATAGCAGGGCTGAAGTAGCTCCTGCACACACCGCCATTCATCACTAGCAAGACAACCGCCATGGGAAGCCCCTGGCTTTATGGATGGGTTTATGTTAACAGTCTAGAAAATAAGCTTTTATTCTTCTAGTGGAGTGATGGGGTGGGGGGGGGGGACCTGGAGCATACACTCTTAATTGGCGATTAACATTTTAATCGTGAAGGCTGGAGAAAACATTGGCATTCTGCTCTCTTGCACACAATCAGATGTAGAAATCAGAAAATAAAAAGTATTTTGACATTAAAACACCAGAAAACTTCAATTTGCTTTTTAGCTTGTGTTTGTTACATAAATAGCTCTAAATACCACCAGGAAAGGTCACCATGCTGGGGATTAATGGCAAGGAGTCCACACTGGTGAAGGAGACTGCTGCTTTAATTAAGGCAAAGTCATGACACAGAAAATGATCCAGGCTCCGTTATCTACTCTTAGGTTTCTCTAGTACCTCCTTCCAGGAGGACCTCTTTGCTCTTGGCTATGGAGCCTATGATTAAGAGTCAGACAGAGCTAGTTTATACAATAGCTTCTTCTCTTACCAGCTGAGTGTGCACAGGTTACCTCTCTGAACCTCAAGTCTCTTCTTCCCTGCGAGGACTAAATGTGCAGGTACAACATATAGCACACAGTAACTGCATATTGTTAGAATTCAATACACGTAGCTGTTATCTCTGAATTCAGAGATTCTCCAACCAACCTATCCAATGCTATCACATATATGTACAGCTCTAAGTGATAGGTAGCAACTCTGACCCCATTTCATCTTTAAAGCCTTGAAACTCATTCAACTGAAAATAGCTGCAAAACAAAACTAAGAATCATGGACACATTTTAGAAAGCAGATAAAAAGGAAGCTACTCCAACAGGTTCCAAGCACAGGTCACTTAAGTTACAGAACAGAGCTGGAAGATGAGCAGACACTCCAAACAGGTTTTAGCCAAATATCTTTCTTTAAATTACCTTGGATAATGATTTTACTGCTTTCCTTATTAGGTTAGTACTTTTAGTAAAAACTGCAAACTCTTTAAGCTTTATGAAAAAACTATTGTGATCACAGAATAGATAAGAAACACAGGGCCTTCTCCCTGACTGCTATTTCTTTTCCTTGGATTTATGTGATTTGCATGCTTTTCTTATGTTTGATATGCAGATGTCAGACACAGCTGAGACCAGAGGGGACATGAAGCTTTTTCCAGGCAGCCCAAACCCAGGGCATTAATTCAGATGGGGAGTTTCAAATATTGAGTGCCAGGTGTTTACCAGGGATCTCCCAAGAGACTGGGTGAGATCCTAAAATGTGCCCCTGTACAGTCTCACCTCTCCATTTCCTTGAAAGTCCCCTCCCCTTTACTTATTTTTGGCTATTATCTCTGTAAGGAAGATCTCTACAGGAAGGGGATTGCATAAGTTGTTACCATACAAACAGGAACTGACTGTGTATAAGCATCTTGTAAAATAGTCTTCCTATGAGCTACTGTGTCTCAGCAACACATTATTTTTATCCATGACACACTGATCCCAGCCAGTTTTCTAAGATCCTTTGATTGAACTGTCATCACTCCTCTAAGCCAGGGATCCTAAAAAAGACGAGTTTTTAAGGAATTGGTCCACAAAAATGACAAGCAAATGTGGTTAGGTATGAACCAAGCATTTGTGCTCCTTTCCCACAGCCTGGAGTTGCTAATAGAAGCAGCCACCCAGCTAGGGAACACCTTTCCCTACCTTTTGCAGCAAGCAGGGCCATGAGACCTGCTGCTACTAAGGGAATGTGAGCAGAAAGGATCCTGTGTCGCTTCCAGGTTGAGATATCTACAAAGATTGTGTGCCTTCTCCACAACTGGCTCCTCTGGATGTCAGTGCTCAGGATGATACTGGAAACCCATGTTAAAAATAGTAGAACATTAAAAGAAAAGAATCATGAATACGTGAATCAGTTTTACAATGAAGCCACGTGCATTCCCATTTATGTGTTTTTGCTTCTGCCATCTCCTCAAAAGCTGTCTGCCCTTGTCTTCATGCTATTCTGGCAAATCAGGATTACTTCTGCTTTTGATTTTCCATAGCCCTTACAGAACTAATAAATGAGTTCTTAAAAAAAAAGATACTTGAATCACTTGAATCACTTCTCAGAGGCAAGGAGACCCAATGCACACACTGAATTACTGTAGAGTGAAAAATGAACTTTATCTACTGCAAAAGCTGATGTTACCTTAACTAATATATTCCTTACAACCCTATAACTGGCTTCTGGCCATTATAGTGTATGAAGCTAAAAGAAATGATAATTTTAAAATGTAGTTTGTTCACACATATCTAGTAAGAATATAAGTTGGTAAAGTCACTGTAGAGAATTGCTTAGCAAAGTCTACTAAAATCAAAATTTTATGCACTCTTAAGACCTAACTACATATATTGCCATCAGTAATGTCATCATGTTCACCAAGAACATGAACTAGAATGTGATATATACATATAATGGAATATCATTCAACCTTAAAAAGGAAGAAAATCCTGACACATGCTGTAATACGGATGAAACTTATTAAGCTAAATGAAATAAGGCAATTACAAAGAAAGTAAGTGCCATATGGTTTCACTTTTGTAAGAGTAGTTAAATCCACAGACACAGAAAGTACACAGTGGTTGCCTGGATCTGTGGGTAGCAGGAAATGGGAAGTTTTTTTTTTGTTTAGTTTTTTAAAATATATATTTTTAGTTGCAGATGGATACAATAACTACATTTTATTGATTTCTTTTTATGTGATGCTGAGGATCAGACCCAGTGCCTCACACATGCAAGGCAAGCATTCTACCACTGAGCTACAACCCTGGACGAGAAGTTGTTTTTTAAAGCATACAAAATTTGAGTTTTACAAGATAAAAAGAAATCTGGAAACTAGTTGTAGAACAATATGAATATACTATTTTAAAATAATAATTTTACACAAACTGAATCTACAGTTTATTTGGGAAATATACAATTCATGGATTAAACAGCCCTCAAAACCATGAGAGTTTTGAACTCCACCCAGCACCATGAGCACTGAGCTATTATAGACGAATGTGGAAGCAAAGTAGAACAATCATCTGATTGGCCAGGCGCGGTGGTGCACGCCTATAATCCCAGCAGCTTCAGAGGTTGAAGGAGGAGGAGGATCTTGAGTTCAAAGCCAGCCTCAGCAACAGTGAGGTGCTAAATAACTCAGTGAGAACCTGTCTCTAAATAAAATGCAAAATAGGATTGAGGATGTGGCTCAGTGCCCCTGAGATCAATCCCCATTAACCCCTACACCAAAAAGAAAGAAAGAAAAATCATCTGATTGGCTATAGCCAGGCATTTGTCTTATTTGGGTATGTTCCAATCATTTGGCTGCCTGTGATTGGCTAAAGCTCAGTTGTTTATAATTGGCTGAAACCCAGGTATTTATTTAACATACATATATTCATACATATATATTCATTCATATATATATATATTTTCCTAAGTTAGGTTTCAATTTGTTTATGCACTAAGCTAGGTTGTAATTTGTTATAGAGGAACTTAAAGTGCTTGGGCCAATGGCTTCCTGCTTATTTATTTTACTAGAACTTTACTGAACTGTGTACTTAAAAATGGTTAAGATGGTAAATTTTAGGTTATGTGTATTTTATCACAAAAATAAAACCATGTACTAAAGTAGCCTAATCCAAAATAGCCAAAACTGGAAACTAACCCTGTATCCTATGACAATAAAATGGATAAGTTCATTTTGGACTGTTACAGTTCAAATTTGGACAGTGGATTATTACAGAGAATAAGAAATGAGTGACCTATGACATATAACAGTATGAATAAATCTTACAATGTTATGCAGAACTAAAACTAGACAAAAGAAAGATACCATCTATTCTAAAAGGTTCCATTTATTAAAAGCACAAAAACAGGCAAAGTGCTTCAATGTTGTTAGAGGTCAGGGGAGTGGGTCTCTTCAGAATGTGGCTACTATGTAAAAGGAAGGCAGGTGGGGAGTAAAGGGTAGTTCGGTATTGTTTTATTTCCATTTAAATGTTTTCATAATATAAATCAATTGTCAAAATAACATATTTCTAAAATTTTCAAAAAAAATTATCCTTTCCAAAAAAAAAAAAAGCCATTTTCATTCCCAGAGAAAATTATCTTTTGAAAGGTAAAAGAAGTCAAAAGTGCACCCCTCTGCCTGAGGGCAGCATACCCTCTGAAGCAACTGAAATGAATGTGTGTAGAATCTGTACATGAATGGTTAACTAGAATCAGGACACCTTAGAATTTCTTATTATTCAGCAAATGGCCCACAGATTACCTACTTCCTTCAAATTATCATTCATCTGGGAGTACCAACAAGAAATATGTTTAACAATTAAAATTCTATGGTAATTTCACACTCAACAATGCCTTGTGTTCATAATTTCAATATTAGACCTGATTGAATATGATTAAATACAGCCTATGCTTTCCAAAACGAGTTGCATGATGGATCTCAATGAACTCATTAGTAGCTAATGCTGGAGAGATCTTTCTAAATGCTAATGTTTAGCTGCCTTTGGCTCATTAATTAATTTAAAGATTGTGTAATTATCAGAGCTTTTGATTCAAGTACATCTAGCACTTTTTATTATTGGATAATGCTTATTTGCATGTGAGCATAAAAGAATTACATCATTCTAAGATGTGCAGCATAATACAAAACCATACAGGTTATGTATTTATTTAGAAAAGAAGAAAGAAAATTAGGAGGTGGCTATTTTCTTAAGCACATAAGGAGCTGTAACCTCTACAAATAAATATTTGTCACCGAAATACACATAATGAAAACAATTGCAGAAATGGGCAAGGAGTCAAATGCCAGGAAGACATGAGTAAAATACCAGCCAAACACAGTGCACAGCCAGAAGGGAAAGTCTCGTCAGATTCAAAACCAAGATAGTCCCACTCTAGAAATTTAAGAAAGGGGAGTCCAAGTTGACAGGGATACCTTCAGTTGTCATTCTTTTGAAATCTGAACTTTGGAATCTTCTTTCAAAGACCTTATGATCATTGAGGGTTGTAACAGAATTAAAACCTTCAAATATTAATGGTTTTCTTCCATAATCAGGGGGATTTGAGGTCTGTCTGGTATCTTCCCTGCTCACTGTCAAGCAGTTTGGCAAAGTGGAGAAGAAGGAACATCATAGCTCACACACAGGATGGAAAGCAAGAACCAAGAGCTAGAGGTGATTGGAGGAAAAGGAGAAGTGAAACTAGGAAGTATTCTAATAGATCCCACCTACTTCCCTCTGATCTCCGTCATTAGGAAACCTCATTGCACTTAGAGGTAGTGTAGCGAGTACAGAATTGGAAATAAGGAAATATTTTTTAGGCTACAACTTGTTTTCTGTACTAGTGATCAAGTTTACAGATATCACCATCCCATGAGGGTGAGGTTCATGCAGCAAGACATTTATGAGAGGATTTTAACAAAAGAGAGCACAGCATAAACAGAATTTTAAGTGATGCTTTCTCACTAATTTTCAGTACATTTGGAGAGATTTGGGGGTTTATTGGGATCTCACATTGATTTTTCCATCATGCTTACAAAATACTCAGTTATGCCAGAGGAATTGCTAGGAAAGTTCAAAGATAAGTTCAAAGATCTCTGACAGAAGAAGTCAAGCTATGGATGTGGTAGGATTCACCCTGAGCCCTATTGTTCCAGACATGAGAACCATGGTATTGAGGATATCAGATGTCCCAGCTCATCCACATGCTGTCGCCTCTCAACACTCCCCAAAATGGTCTTTAAGAGCCATCTCCAAGAATGGCCACTTGCTTTTCCTACATTAATGTAACACCATAAGCAGGTAGCCAAGTATAATCCAGAGCAGTTTTCATGTTCAGTCAATTGATATTTATATAAGAAGCAAAAAGAGATGATTCTCAATTTCTGAGGATTTAGTTTAGTATTTTTCAACTTTATGAGGATGCAAAAGCAATACATGTTTAAAAACTGTAGTTTGAATTTTGATTTTGAGCTTCTCCCAAGCTAGTGAAATGCAGTCTGATGCTCTCTTACAATGCCCAACTATAGGCTGATGTGAGTATTCTGATCATGCTCACCACAGGCTGGGCTAAGCTATGATGCTTGGTAGGTTAGGTGTACAGGTTAGGCATATGAAATGCATTTTCACCTTACAACATCTTCAACCCAGAAAGTGTTTACTGGGATGCAACCCCATTATAAATTGGAGAGCATCTGTATGAGATTAAACAGATGTAACAAAGAGTTTCCCAAAATATAATGACTTATGTAAGAGAAAGTTATGTCTCATAGAATAATATATCCAGTATGAGCTGGAAAGGTTTATACAAGTCAGGAACAGAGGTTTTTCTAATTGTTCTTCCATCACAAAAGTTGTCAAAAGTTGTTAAATGTCCACATCTAACTGGAAAGAAAGCCGAGAAATGAATAGAATTTTCCCAGAGTTCACCCTCTGAACACCCAAAGAGCACAGTAGAGATTTTTATTCTCTCACATAGAACACATTCTCCTCTTCCCTAAGAGACAGCCCAGGATCCCTTTGGCTCCTGCAAAACTTAAAATCTGAGCCACCTGGGCAATGATCAGCCTCCTCCACCAGATCTGGATGTGTCTCCCAGTTGACAAGTTACCAGTTCATCCTCTCCCCCTACCATCGCTCACCTCTGATGCTCCCCACACTCGCAGCATTCTCAATAAACAATAGTATGTTAGACCAGGTATGCACAACAGAAATTCCTTCTCAGAAAAAGGAAAAAACAAGCCAGGTAGAGTATGCACGCCTGTAATCCCAGCCACTCAGGGGGCTGAGGCAGGAGGATGCCAGGTTCAAAACCAGCTTCAGCAACTTAGTAAGGCCCTAGGTAATTTAACAAGACCCTGTTGCAAAATTAAAAAGGACTGGGTATTTGTATCAGTGGTTAAGCACCCCGGGGTTCAATCCTAATGCCAAAAAAAGATAGAGAAACAAATATATACCTGCCATTGGTCCTTGGCAATGATGAAGTCTTGCCAGGCAGTAACTACAGAGAGCACTGGCCTGGTGGTAGTACTTCCCTTGGTAAGACTTTGGTTCTGGATTCTAAGAGGAATTCCCACATCCATTTCCCCTAAGCTTCTGGGGCCTTACCTCTAAGTGCTCACATCTGGGTTTCGAATCATCCCTTCCCTGGCCTCTCTTTGGGAATTTCCATTTCTTTTTAGATTGCTTTCCACTCATGAAGTTTTATGAGCCTGAGGATTGTATTAGGATTAAACAATGACAGATCTGTGGTTTGTTTAGCAATATAATTTGCCCAAATACATGGTAGGTCTCTGGTTTATTGGATTCCAGTTGGATTTAATGTGTCAGTAACCACCCAGAGTTCTTACTTGTGAATACTTTAGCTTGCCTTGTTCTCCGGCTTCAGAATTTAGTTATCACTCTCTCCCCACTTTAAAGACAATTTCCTTGAGGCTGTCTGACATGATAGGCTTAATCTGATCTTTGTTGCTGGATCTAACTCACTTATTCAGTTGAGAATCTTTCAAGCAGAAGCCACTGAAGAACACTCTTACTGACATCCCATCTCCTGTCTTTGTGTGATTCAGAGTAGTTGATTTTTCCAACCACATGGGTTCTCTTCTCTCCCAGCTCTCCTTGCAAATTGGTTAGTTTTCCCTGGGCTCATTTATTTCCCATAATATCCTATGAAAAGCAGCAAAGAGGAGCCAGCATATAAAGATCCTGGCTCTTCTCAACTGGCTAATGATGTGACATGTGGTCTTCTTTCCAAGTAATTGCAGAGGACAATTTTACCAAATATTGCCTTGACATTTACAAGGTTCACCAGCTTTCCAGTATCTGCAATATTTATTTTTTTCATTGCTTACTATCCAACATCTAGGGCAAGGACATATATTTAAGGTTTTGTGATGATAGCTATCAATATTTGTATTAGTTGGAATAGGAATTACATTGCTAAAACAAAGACATCGAAAATAAGTGACTTCAAAAGTAGATTGACTTCTTTTTCTCTCTTATTTAACAGCCTAGTGGCTGGAGGCTGGTGGGGGAGGTCTTCTCCAGGAAATCACTGAGGAACATGAGTTTTCTCAGTCTTATTTCTTTGCATTATTTTGGGGCATTGTCTTTCATGACAAAATTGGGTCAATGTTAAATGAATATACAAAACTATGGGAAGTGGGGCTGGGGATATAGCTCAGTTGGTTGAGTGCTTGCCTTGCATGCACAAGGCCCTGGGTTCAATCCCCAGCACCACCAAACAAAGTCCAAAAATAGAAGCTTTTCTCTTAGTTAGGAAGACAGAGATTGCATATATCCATTTTGCTCATGTCCAACTGGCTCAAGTTTCATTATATGGTCACTGAATGAGTGCTGTAATAGTAATCAGAGAGGAAGAGGAAATGTCAGAAGGTATCATTTTGCTACTGGTATCATAAGAAGGAATTAGAAAGCTGACTACACCTATGAGGTACTAGGCAGGAACTTACAGGGTTAAGCATCCGTCTGGGGAAGAAACTGTGGATTGCTAATAGCCCTTCAAGTTGTCTTTTCTTTCAGATAAAGAGTTTACCACAAGGAACCAATTCAAAACAGCTGAAATCACCTACTACCTCCTCTAGGTGACCTAGAGGAGTGAACTTCGTCCATTATAACCTCATTTTAAGGCTAAATTCTCTATCCCAGAGGTGTTCTCATCTGCCATTTTTAAACATACAACATGTGAAGAACCACGATCTTAAACTGTGCGTGTGCAGGCATACGTCCACCTCCACAGGCAAAGACACGTCTCCCCTGTATGAATGTGCGTAAGTGTCCCCTTGCTTCCTTTGTTTGGGGAGAAACTTCTTCGAGAGTTGTCCCCTGCATTCTCCTCTCCTGCTGTAAGTCATAAACCTCTCTTCCTCTTCTATCTCCTGCTTGTGCTTATTGGCTTTGCACTCACCAAGAGGCAAGCCCTTTGTGTTAGGTTACAAATTTTAGCAAACCAGTGTGATGACCTCTGGAAGCTTTGTGGACCTATGCCAACCTGGCTCCCTACAGAAACAGTGGGCAGCAACAGCCTGTTCTGAGCTGGCTCTTCCATGATGCCAAGAGCAGGTCCCAAGCAGACAGAGAAAGCACTTGGCACCTGACAGACCAGCCCTGTGCTGCCATCATCCTAGGTGAACTTTAGCAGCCACCCTGAACCTTTTGCTTAGAAGTTCCCTGGATCAATGAGTAGTGGCAGACCCTTGGGTAGGCTAACAGGATTCTGGTGATAATGTGAAGAACCTAGTGCAGAAAGTGGACATAAAGGTCAACTAGAGGTCCAGGAGACTGTGACATCTCTGTTGTCGCTAATATCAGCTAGAGGCTTGGCAAATTACAAGACATGTCCATTCTGGCTGCCACCAATTAACGGGTTTGGAGATGATAAAATATCTTCACCCAGCCTGAAGGGGAGACTGGTCGGGGATGTCTGGCCATGGTAAGACTCACTACAGAATTTGTGCAGATCTGCTCCAGGATAAAAAGAATCAAATCTCGGAGCTTCAGAAAAAAGCATGGCTTTTTAATATTTCAGAACCTGCAGCTATGTAAGTTTACAGCTTCAATGTTCTGAAATCCTTTGGCAATAGACCAAATTTGAAAATCATAGTTGGGTAAAATATGGCACTTGTGTTCCATCTAATCATTTTTTCCAGCCCTTCCTTATGTAGCTGGAAATAAATTTGTGACAGAAGGTTACTTGTATAGGCACAAAGTCTCCATACCAGAAGGAAGCCCATTAGGGTATCTCCTTTGTCACTGGCAAAAAATTTGGTTATTTGTCCATGACCAAGAAACACATGATCTTTTTCTCTACCACATCTGGGCCACAAATGGTCTGGGGGAGACCAGGAGCAATGGCTTGAGAATGGGTCCCTAAATCATAATACAGCTTGATCTAGTCTGTAGAAGGAGGGTAAATGGGATGACATTCCCCACACACATTGTTTTATGGCTTTATATCAGAATGAAGGACTCTAAAAGAAGAGTAAATTAACCAAAATGAAGGTTAAACCTTTGACCAAGAAGGGAAACACTCTCCTAATGTTTGAAACTCCTCTGAAAGATGAAGAGTGCTTTACTTTCTCCCAGGTCTGGGAAGAGTTGAATCCCACCGCTCCACAAGACCCAACTCATGAGCAGATGAATCAGTCTCCTCCACACCCTCTCTGCCCAGGCCCTCTTGTTTGAAGGCCTCCCTTAGGGCCTCTGCACCTAGACCATCCCCTGATCCTATATATCCTCCTTTCTTATAGTATCACCAGATATGAGAGTAATTACAAACCAGGAAGTGGGGTTTTCCCCCCAACAGTTTCCAGGTGGAGAGGTACATCTTGCTTATGTACATGTGCCTTTTATCATGAGGGGCATGATTGTACAGATTGTACTCTGACTTGTACAACAAGAAGGCACATGGCCAGGGAGGACTGCTCTCTCTTATGAAGGGTATCTTTACAACTCACACTTCTCCATGGGTAGATATTCAAACTGTTGTGTCCACTCTCCTGCCTGGAGAAGGAAAATAAGCTATGCTGACAGAGGCCCCCAAAGTAAGCTGATAAGGAGCCTGTTAATCACACTGACAACCAGGTTTGGCTGACTGCTGAACAGTGGGTCCCAGGAGTCCTTCCTGATTGGGACTCCAACACAGCTGCAGGGTGAGCTGTATTAGAGCATTATAGGAATATGCTCTTCAAAGGGATAAAAGAAGCTAACAAACTCTCAGTTAACTGATGCAAACAGAGAAATTCAGCAGAGGCCATAAGAAAATACTTTGGCCTTCAGGCACCATTGAAAGAACGAGGAGAGGGGGAGCCAGGTAGTCTTGGGAATCTAGTTCACATTTCAGAATGCCCTTGATATCCAGA
The DNA here is from genome assembly GCF_964194105.1 of Spermophilus citellus. NCBI lineage: Eukaryota > Metazoa > Chordata > Mammalia > Rodentia > Sciuridae > Spermophilus > Spermophilus citellus. The sequence continues at coordinate 72,210,418 of NC_138188.1, forward strand.
GAAAACTCCAAATATTGGTTGTGGGCCCAAAAGCTAACCCTTCTCAACCGATAGAGATTGCCTGCTTTGAGTAATCCAGGAGTAAAAAGCAAACTATCATGAGTAAGTGCACTTGGACCCCATCAAAGCTGGGACTGAACCAGTAGTATGCTTTCTGCAAGCAGGAGCGACACTGGAAGAGTTAATGCCTGAATTTTTCCCAGAGAGGGAAGGTAGGGGACAAATACAACTCCTATCAGCTTCCCCTTGCAGAAGATAAAGATTGCTGGGGCCAACAGAATCCCTGTTTGGCTTCCCTTAATATGATCCAGATTTTCTCCAAGGAACCCCAGGTTGCCTTTAATATAGCTAGAAAGGAAGTGGAGTTTATATTCAATACTGAGTCTACATATTCCATGTTGACTATTGAAAAGATAACTGCCTGGGAGAGAATGTAACATAAAAAGGGTCCAAGAAGAGGGAGAAACCAAGTCTCTAACCTGTGGAGCAGGTTCAAATGTTTTAAAGCACTCATTTCTGTATATTCCTGAGTTCCCCGTTCCCCTTTCAGGAAGAGACCTGTTAACTAAACTAAGGATAACCATCAATTTTCAATAGAATAAGATGGAAATACAGGTTCCTAAGAGTTGTGGAGTTGAGTTTGCAGAGCTCTCGATGAAATAACAACAGTTCCTAAAAATGTCACTGAAAACACACTGACTCAAGTAAAACCTGAGGTCTGGGCTCAGGGGCAAGTGGCATGAGCTATCAGTGCTAAACCTGAATAAAAATCATCTTAAAACAAATTAACACTTGGCCTCCAGTAAAACAATACCCCCTGAAACCTCAGGCTATGGCTGAAACCAAGCCTGCCTGACCAGTTTCTCACTTGTGTTTAATAAGACCTTGAAGGTCTCCCTGTCATACTCTCACCCTGCCAAACAAGAAATCAGGGGTGGGAGAATATAGGTTTGCGTGGGACTTATGGGCAATAAACAAAGCTGTGAGAGACAAGTCATTCTGTAGTTACTGATTCCTATACATAATTATTTAACTTGCCCAGGGGCAGTAATTACTATATGGCTCTAGATTTAAAGGATGCTTCTTTTGCATCCCACTGAACTCTGGGTACCAGCAGTTTTTTGGCTTAGAATGGGGGAACCCAAAGACACACCAAACACAGCCACATTGCTAAACTGTGCTTCCTCAGGGATTCAAAAACTCCTCTATCATATTTGGAGAGATTCTGAAAAGAAACGATGAAAATAAGTCTGGAAAGTCAGACATAACGACAATATGTAGTCAATATACTAATTATAAGTCTATCTAAGGAGGCTTCAGTAGAAGCTTTAAATTTCTTGAGTGAAAAGGGCTACAAGGTCTCTAAGGAAAAGGCATAGATTTTCAAAAAACAGTAAAATATCTGGTTTATAATATCTGAAGGACAATGCAGCTACCCCAAGTGGGGGGAAAAAACTATCTGCTAGTTAGCCCCTCCAAAAACCCAGAAGCAATTGTGAGGAATTCTAGTGTGTCAGGCTTCTGCCATATTGGATTCCAATTTTTGAGTTAATAATAATAATAACAAAACCTATATGACAAACTATAGAGAGACTTATTTCTTTGAATGGTACAGACAGTGCAATCAAGCTCTTGATAAGCTCCAGGAGAAGCTGATGAGTACCCCTGCTCTAGGTTTGCCACATTTAAATAGGTAATTTGATTTATATGTGCATGACAGATAAGAGATCGCAGCCAGTGCATTAATTCAGATTTGAGGTCCCCTAAGAAGAGTAACAGTCTATATCTTTAAACAATTCTATACTGTGTCTTGGGGATGGTCACCATGCTTAAAGGCAACCTGTTTATTAATCAAGGAGGCAGAAAAACCAAAACTGGGAAAGCCACTAACAGTATGAACCCCATCAGAGATGACAAATGGCTGGATGCTACAGTAGCCTAACTGGGTGGTAAATGTCCCCCATCTGACTACAACCTTGTTGGACACTTAACCCAGCCACTTTGCTACCTGTATCACAAAAACATAAGTATGTGTTAATCAGCTTTTCATCCCTGCAACCAAAACAGTGAGGAAAAGTTTATTTGGTTTCAGAAGGCTCAGTTCATGGTCAGTCAACTCCATTGCTGTGGATCTGAGGTGAGATATAATATCATGGTGGAAGGACATAGTAAATACAATGGAGGAAAAATGGTCAGTTCATGGTAAGCAGAAAGGCAAGAGAGAGAAAAAGAGAGAGAGAACACACTAGAGAAATGATCTAGTGCTCAAAGTCACAGTCCTAGTGACTGACTTAATCTAGCCTTGCCCTGCCTTCCTATAGTTATCACTTAGTAGTCCATTCCAATTATTAATCCATCAAATGGATTAATCCACTTATGAGGTTATAGCTCTTATAATCTTAATCATGTTACCTCTGAATATTGCTACATTGTCTAACACATGTGCTTTTCAGGGGACATTACAGATCCAAACCATAATAGTACATGACTGCTTGGAACTAATAGGCTAAGTGTATTCAACCAGAAAATACCTTCAGAATGAGCCCCTGCCAAATGCTGAAGCATGGTTTGTGGATGGGAGCAGTTCTGTAGCTAACAGCCAACCTCAGGCTAGTTATACAGTGGTCTCTCCATAAGACCACTGAGATAAAATACCTCCCCAAGAACTTCACTCAGAAGGCTGAAATAAGACCCCTGCCCAGGCCCTGAATTTAGGAAAAAGGAGCGCATTTAACTGTACATACTGATTCCAGATATACATTCCCAGTGATCCATGCTAATAGGGTAATCAGGAAAGAGAGAGGCCTCCCAGTGACAACAAAAGACATTTAATTCTGGAAAGCAGATCCTTAGACTGCTCCAGGCAGTAACAGACTCTAAGAAACTTGCTCTGGTACACTGTGGAGTGCACCAGAGTGAAGACTCAAATAACAAAGGATACCAACAACTGTCAACAAAACAACATTCCAACAAGGTTGCCTGTGCCCCTACTGGTGAGGGGAGTGCAAGCCAGAGGCATTTTGCCTGGAAAGGACAGGCAAGTGGATATCACAGTCACACCAGCTTCCCCAGGAGGACTTAAGTATCTCTTAATTTCTGTGGATGTTTTTGCTAGGTGAATGGAGGCCTTCCCCTACAGAACAGAAAAAGCAAGAGAGGTTATAAAAGGTCTTCTAAAGGAAATTGTCTCAAGGATTGGATGTCCTCAGTCTACCCAAAGTGACAGTGGACCTGCTCTTGTTTCAAAGACAGCAACTGGAGTCTCCCAGATGCTTAGAATACAATGGAGATTACATTATACACTTAAGATTACCTTGGCCAAATTGCACCAAACAGCTCAAGAAAACCAGTTAAAACTCTTACCTGCTGCTCTGACCCACATCGGAGATACTCCCAAAGGGAAGCCAAGCTCAGCTCCTTTGAGATGCTGTATGGAAGCTCCTCTCTGAGGGAATATGCTCTGGAATGTACCCTGCTCTAGAGGTTGAATGGCAAGTAAACACATAATCAACCTAGGATGGGTAATGTCTGCCCTTAATAGATATACAATCCTCAATCTTCCTTCTCCTTCAGAAATAAAACTCTAGGGCAATGAACTAGGGAATTGGGTGCATTTAAAAGCCTGGGGGTTGGGGGTCTCCTCAGGATCATCCTAACTCATTTTGGACAGGGACTTATTTAATTTTACTAAGTACTCACTCTTTTCTTAAATTGAAAGGTGTAACTCCCTGGATTCATCCACCTGAGTGTGATGAGTGATTTTTGTTTTGTTTTGTTTTTTGGGCTCTGCCCTCCAGGTTGATCCATTTATCTCCATTATTTGACCATCTGTCTGCTTATGATGTGTTTGACCAGAAAGTTGTAACTGTTCAATGTAGTTACGCCATAACCAATGGACTTGCATACTACTGTAAGTAGGCACAAAACACGACAACACTACTTTTGTATCTCTCATGTTTAGCTCAGGGTGCCTCCTTATTCTGTTATGGTTCACTGGCCAATACTCCTGCTATTCTTCAAAGTAAGGACAGTGTTCATCAGTGTCACTGCTACTACTGCTTTCTGGGTCCTACCTCTTCAACCTCTTAGCTAAGTTTGTTCGTTCTTGCCTGGAGTGGTTCAAGGTATAAACAATGGCCATGTGGCAATACTGGCCCATACAGAGTGCCCCTTGTAATCTCAAGACCTAATTTGTAAGAATCAAGAGGGTTTTATTTCTCTAACTCAGGGCTATATGAAGGCAGGAAGCAGTTCTGTAAGAGTGACCTCCATCCCTGGACTCCTTAAGATAGAGGAGTTAGGCATCTCAGCAGGTTCCCAGCTAAGCAGGAACTGACAGGGTTAAGCATCTGCTACTCTCTACTGGGGAAGGAAGCTGTTGACTGCTTGCATCCCTTCAAAGTTGTTGTCTTTCAGATAAGGCTTTCCACAGAAAACCACAAGGAACCAATCCAAAAGAGCCAAAATGGCCCATTCCCTTCTCTAGGTGACCTAGAGCAAGTAAACTTTGCCCATGAAATCTCATTAAAATGCTAAATTATCTGCCCCAGAGGTGTGCTTATCAGCCATTTTTAAATACCCATGAAGAATCATATCTTGAATCGTGCATGCAGGAATGCATCCACTACACATGCAAAGACACATGCCTCTCCTGTAGGGATATGCAAAAGTCTCCCCCATAAAACTCCCTTGCTTCCTTTGTTTGGGGAGACTCCACTTCAGGAGTTATCTCCAGCATTCTCCTCACCTGCTGTAAGTCATAAACCTCTCTTTTCTATCTCCTGTGCTTATTGCCTTGGGCGTTCACCAAAGGGTAAACCCACCATGTTTGGTTCCAATCCTACAGGAAAGCTGTATATACTGCCAAATGTGTCAGTCAAAGGATTCATCTTTACTGGTTTAGGGTAAACAAAAAAATAGTTATCAAGTATACCAACTTGAAGACATTGATTACTTAGATGAGAAGGAAGTTTGGACATGCCCAAGGCCCGTTCTCCCATATCAAAAAGTCTCCATGACCGTTTCTTCACATCCCAAGTTATCCTTTCCATTACTAATAAAGCCAAAATCAAACATATTCTCTCAGATCCAGAAGACTTCACAGATCCAGGCTAAATTAGAAGTTGCCCACTCTTTACCCTTTTGATAGTGTACTTGTAGCCAAACAGCATAGACTTGTCTGGTTTATTGTTCTCAATGTGCCTTCAGATGGCCAGGTGCTATTCTGTCCCATTCCTAACACCACTGCAGGTGTCTTCAGATGTGGCAAGTTGAGTCCAATTCACTCCTGGTCCTAGGAGTAAAGAAGATCTTCTACATCAGTTTCCACCTCTTCCTATTCTGGAATTTACCTCTTCCCATGAAGACTATCAGTCATAACTGCCATCCCTTCAGGGGATTCCAATTCTCACCACAGGGTGACATCTGGGTCCCATGGCACCAACCAGAAAACAATAAAAATGCCATTGGCACATTTTCCAAAGTCTGACTTATATATTATCTTATACATGGCCATTTTGTTATAAATCCATTTTATTAAGTAAGCTCAGTAAAAGACTCAGTTTGTATTAAAAACTTTAAAGCAAAGGAAATTTTACATTTAATCACTCAAATGTAGAACTTTATAATGTGCAATTATTTCTCAAATGTCAGTTCTTCTGCAGAAACAGATAATTTTTCAATTAAAAATTTTGTTTGCGGGGCTGGGGCTATGGGTCAAGAGGTAGAGCACTGGCCTACCATGTGTGGGGCACTGGGTTCGATCCTCAGCATCCACATAAAAATAAAATGAAGATATTGTGTCCACCTATAACTAAAAAATAAATATTTTTTTAAAAAATTTTGTTTGCTTTTTTTCTCCCTTTTAAGCTACAAGTTGGTTGGGACTGAGGTATTTGGATCTTTGGGATCACACACACACACAGTCCCTTTCTAGAAAGCTAAAATGGCAAACCTTAAACATTGGAAGTTTGAGTAATACAATGTCAACAAATTAAGTTTCTTATCCATAAGAATAATAGGGTTCCCACATCTACAGAATTTAGACAAGTAACTGCTAAGCAGTGCCATCATCAGTACTGGCTATTGTCAAAAGATGCAGAAAGGGCACCTAACCCCAAACTGAGAACTCAATGCAGGAGGTCGAAGAAAGTTTCCTACTGCTGCTGAAACAAACTATCCCAAACTTGATGCCTTAAGATGATAGAAATATGTCCTCTCACAGTTCAGGATGCCAGAAGTCCAAAATCAGTTTCACTGGGCCAAGATCAAAGTATTGGCATAGCTGCACATTTCTAGAGGCTACAGGAGAGGATCTGTCCCCTGCCTCTGCTGGCTGTCAGCGATCCTTAGCTAGCGGCTGTATCACTCCTCCCTCTTCTTCTACAGTCATGTAGCCTTCTCTTCTGTTTCAGATTCCCCCCGTCCCCTCTTGTGAGGACATAGGCAATGACATTTTGTGTCTACCCAGATAATTCAGGATAATCTCCCTACCCCAAGAGTCATGATCACCTAAAACAACATTCCAGAGTTAGGGCACGGATATCTTTTGGTGAGTCATTATTAAGCCTATCACATAAGTCACATTTCAGGTGGGACTTCAAAGAGAATAAAGAATAAGGAACGCACACGCGTTCTTGTTCTCTCTCTCTCTCTTTCTCTCTCTCTCTCTCTCTTTCTCTCTCTCTCTCTCTCTCTCTCTCTCTCTCTCTCTCTCTCTAGTCCTGGAGGTTTGGTTTGGCTAAGAAATCTGTATGTGCATAACACATAATTGACATTAGGTATAGATATGTGAAAATGAAATTGTATTTTTAACTGTAACTATAAAAAGAGAACCTATGGCCTTGAATTCCTGGTTTAGTCCTCTGATTAGGCAGAACTGGAACAGAAGCACAACGAAAAATGACAACCATGATCACAGTGATTCCAGCCCATTAGCTGCTCTACCACATTGACTGGGCACTCACTCAGTCTCCTCCCCAGGGACCAGATGATTTAATATTCACCTCCACGCAAGCATGTCCTGAAAAATCTATTTTCTAGCCAAGCTTTTACAATAATGAGGCCTGATGCTGCCTCCTCCCTCACGTTTGAAGCTGTCCTCATCATTCTTGCCAGGCTCTGTACATTTGCATCTTGTCTGTCTAATGAGTTTACATACTTGTTTCCACTGCACAATCTGAATTCAGATCCATCTTTCTGGCTTTTGATAAGAAACATGTTTGTCATCAATATATTTTGTTTCCACTAAATATGGGATTCACTGTGGCAATTATCCAGAGCCATAATCAGCTGAAGTGGCAGTGAAGTGTTCAAGTTAAAATAGGGAAGTTGTGGAGTTTCATTAATATGCACATAAACACGACAGAAGAGCTTCACAAGGAAGAGCTTTGCCTCCAGCAGCTGCCAGAACAAGGCTGAGGGAACCAACAGACGAGGGAGGTACATTAAGTGATGATGATGTTTTCTAAAAAAAACCTAAAGAACTTCAATATGCTGCAATATTGAACTTGATAATTAAAAACAACAAAATGTGTAATTTAAAAAGTAATGAAACTACTTTTAAGTGCATATGAGTATTTATTGCTGTTTACTTTTCTCCTTCCTAGAAAACAGAAAAAGAATAATACCCCCCTAAAAAAAGCCAGAAAAAAAGACCATTATCTCTTAATACAAGTTAATATTATTACATATCATGATTTCTAAGAGGATATTAGTTCATAGAAAAAAGGTAAGTCAACCTGTACATACTCTTTAAGTGGCAGAAAGAGGGAACCAAGTTCTGGTTTGCTTCCCATAGCTTCATTTTTTTTTCATACTCAAATTTTGGTACATGCTTTGTCCAAATAGTTAAGTCTGGTGTGGGGACATTTAAAAGATCTCAGAGAAAGAAATAAGGAATATGAGAAGACCAAAAATAAATGCTGGAATAAAATTAACAAAATAGTTTTATTGTACGATAAAGTCTAGGGATTAGTAAAGAAAAAGGTATTTGAAATGCTTTTTAATTTAGGTCTATATCCCTATACTTGGCTATTAAAGACAGACAATATTTGGGGATATTAAGAAGTCTTATTAATCCTTTACTGTTTCTCTCCACTTACCTTTCAGATAGGCGGTGTTATGGTTTAGATATGAGGTGCCCCCCTAAAGCTGATGTGTGAGACAATGCAAGAAAGTTTAGAGGTGAAATGATTGGACTATGAGGCTATTAACCCAATCAGTAAATTAGTCCCCCCCCTGATGGGATTAACTGAGTGGAGACTGAGGGGCAGGTAGGGTGTGGCTGGAAGAGGTGGATCCCTGGGGAGGTGTCCTTGGGGTTTATATTTTGTGAGCTGAGTGTAGCTCTCTCTCTGCTTCCTGATCATCATGTGAGCTGCTTCCTTCCACCATGATGTTCTGTGTTACCTGGAGCCCTAAGGAATGGAGCTGGTGGTCTATGGACCTAGACCTCTGAAACTGTGAGATCCCAAGCAAACTTTTCCTCTTAAAATTGTTCTTTTCAGGTCTTTAGGTCACAGCAGCAATGTATTCATTACCTCCGGAGGGAATTCTTACTTTCCCTAGTCTTTTTTTTTTTATTGGTTGTTCACAACATTACAAAGCTCTTGACATATCATATTTCATACATTAGAATCAAGTGGGTTATGAACTCCCATTTTTACCCCAAATACAGATTGCAGAATCACATCGGTTACACATCACATTTTTACATACTGCCCTATTAGTGACTGTTGTATTCTGCTACCTTTCCTATCCTCTACTATCCCCCCTCCCCTCCCCTCCCATCTTCTCTCTCTACCCCATCTACTGTAATTCATTTCCCTCCATGTTTGTTATCCCATTCCCCTCGTAAACTCTTATATGTAATTTTGTATAACAATGAGGGGCTCCCTCCATTTCCATGTGATTTCCCTTTTTTTCTCCCTTTCCCTCCCACCTCATGTCTCTGTTTAATGTTAATCTTTTCTTCCTGCTCTTCCTCGCTGTTCTGTTCTTAGTTGCTCTCATTATATCAAAGAAGACATTTGGTATTTGTTTTTTAGGGATTGGCTAGCTTCACTAAGCATAATCTCCTCTAGTGCCATCCATTTCCCTGCAAATTCCGTGATTTTGTCATTTTTTAGTGCTGCGTAATACTCCATGGTGTATAAATGCCACATTTTTTTTATCCATTCATCTATTGAAGGGCATCTGGGTTGGTTCCACAGTGTAGCTATTGTGAATTGTGCTGCTATGAACATCGATGTGGCAGTATCCCTGTAGTGTGCTCTTTTAAGGTCTTCAGGAAATAGTCCGAGAAGGGTAATAGCTGGGTCAAATGGTGGTTCCATTCCCAGCTTTCCCAGGAATCTCCATACTGCTTTCCACATTGGCCGCACCCGTTTGCAGTCCCACCAGCAGTGTACAAGAGTACCCTTTCCCCCACATCCTCGCCAGCACTCATTGTTGTTTGACTTCATCATGGCTGCCAATCTTACTGGGGTGAGGTGGTATTTTAGGGTGGTTTTCATTTGCATTTCCTTGACTGCTAGAGATGGTGAGCATTTTTTCATGTACTTATTGATTGATTGTATGTCCTCCTCTGTGAAGTGTTTGTTCATGTCCTTGGCCCATTTGTTGATTGGGTTATTTGTTTTCTTATTGTCTAATTTTTTGAGTTCTTTGTATACTCTGGATATTAGGGCTCTATCTGAAGTGTGAGGAGTAAAAATTTGTTCCCAGGATGTAGGCTCCCTATTTACCTCTCTTATTGTTTCTCTTGCTGAGAAAAAACTTTTCAGTTTAAGAAAGTCCCATTTGTTGATTCTTGTTATTAACTCTTGTGCTATGGGTGTCCTATTAAGGAATTTTGAGCCCGACCCCACAATCTGTAGATCGGAGCCTACTTTTTCTTCTATCAGATGGAGAGTCTCTGATTTGATATCTAGCTCCTTGATCACTTTGAGTTGACTTTTGTGCATGGCGAGAGGAGGGGATTCAGTTTCATTTTGTTGCATATGGATTTCCAGTTTTCCCAACACCATTTGTTGAAGATGCTATCCTTTCTCCATTGCATGTTTTTAGCTCCTTTATCAAATATAAGATAGTTATAGCTTTGTGGATTAGTCTCTGTGTCCTCTATTCTGTACCATTGGTCCACCTGCCTGTTCTGGTACCAGTACCATGCTGTTTTTATTACTATTGCTCTGTAATATAGTTTGAAATCTGGTATCGCTATACCACCTGATTCACACGTCCTGCTTAGAATTGTTTTTGCTATTCTGGGTCTTTTATTTTTCCATATGAATTTCACGATTGCTTTATCTATTTCTACAAGAAATGCCATTGGGATTTTGATTGGCATTGCATTAAACCTATAGAGAACTTTTGGTAATATCGCCATTTTGATGATGTTAGTTCTGCCTATCCATGAACAAGGTATATTTTTCCATCTTCTAAGATCCTCTTCTATTTCTCTCTTTAGGGTTCTGTAGTTTTCATTGTATAGGTCTTTCACCTCTTTTGTTAGGTTGATTCCCAAGTATTTTATTTTTTTTTGAGGATATTGTGAATGGAGTGTTTTTCCTCATCTCCGTTTCAGAAGTTTTGTCGCTGATATACAGAAATGCCTTTGATTTATGTGTGTTGATTTTATATCCTGCCACTTTGCTGAATTCATTTATTAGTTCTAGTAGTTTTTTTGTAGACCCTTTTGGGTCTTCTAGGTATAGAATCATGTCATCCGCAAATAGTGATAATTTAAGTTCTTCTTTTCCTATTTTTTGTGCCTTTAATTTCTTTCGTCTGTCTAATAGCTCTGGCCAGTGTTTCGAGAACTATATTGAATAGAAGTGGTGATAGGGGGCATCCCTGTCTTGTTCCAGATTTTAGAGGGAATGCCTTCAATTTTTCTCCATTCAGAATGATGCTAGCCTGAGGCTTAGCATAGATAGCTTTTACAATGTCGAGGTAAGTTCCTGTTATCCCTAGTTTTTCTAATGTTTTGAACATAAAGGGATGCTGTACTTTGTCGAATGCTTTCTCTGCGTCTATCGAGATGATCATATGGTTCTTATCTTTAAGTCTATTGATGTGGTGAATAACATTTATTGATTTCCGTATATTGAACCATCCTTGCATCCCAGGGATGAATCCTACTTGATCATGGTGCACAATTTTTCTGATGTGCCTTTGTATCCGATTCGCCAGAATTTTATTGAGGATTTTTGCATCTAGGTTCATCAGAGATATTGGTCTGTAGTTTTCTTTCTTTGAGATGTCTTTGTCTGGTTTCGGAATCAGGGTGATGTTGGCCTCATAGAATGAATTTGGCAGAGCTCCCTCTTTTTCTATTTCCTGAAATAACTTGAAAAGTATTGGTATTAATTCTTCTTTAAAGGTTTTGTAGAACTCTGCTGTATACCCATCCGGTCCTGGGCTTTTCTTGGTTGGAAGTCTTTTGATTGCTTCTTCTATTTTATCTATTGATATTGGTCTGTTTAAGTTGTGAGTATCCTCCTGACTCAGTCTGGGCAAATCATATGACTTAAGGAATTTATCGATGTCTTCACTATCTTCTATTTTATTGGAATATAGGTTTTCAAAATAATTTCTAATTGTCTTCTGTATTTCTGAAGCGTCTGTTGTAATATTGCCTTTTTCATCCCGTATGTTAGTAATTTGAGTTCTCTCTCTTCTTCTCTTCGTTAGTATGCTTAGGGGTCTGTCGATCTTATTTATTTTTTCAAAGAACCAACTTTTTGTTTTGTTAATTTTTTCAATAGTTTCTTTTGTTTCAATTTCATTGATTTCTGCTCTGATTTTAATTAATTCTTGCCTCTGCTACATTTGCTGTTGTTTTGCTCTTTCTTTTCTAGAGCTTTGAGATGAAGTGTGAGCTCATTTATTTGTTGTTTTTCCTTTTTTTGAGGAATGACCTCCAGGCGATGAATTTCCCTCTTAAAACTGCTTTCATTGTGTCCCATAGATTCCGATATGTTGTGTCTGTATTTTCATTTATCTCTTAAGAATTTTTTGATTTCCTCCTTTATGTCTTCTGTAACCCCTTGATCATTCAGTAACGTATTGTTCATTGTCCATGTGATGTAGGATTTTTCCTTTCTTCTTTTATCATTGATTTCCAGTTTCATTCCATTATGATCTGATAAAGTGCATGGTATTATCTCTACCCCTTTATATTTACTGAGGGTTGCCCTATGGCATAATATATGATCTATTTTTGAGAAGGTTCCATGTGCTGCTGACAAAAAAAGTATATCCACTTGATGATGGCTGATATATTCTATATATGTCAGTTAAGTCTAGGTTATTGATTGTGATATTGAGGTCAATAGTTTCTTTATTCAACTTTTGTTTGGAGGATCTGTCCAATGGTGAGAGAGGTGTGTTGAAGTCACCCATGATTATTGTGTTGTGGTCTATTTGATTCTTGAACTTGAGGACAGTTTGTTTTATGAATGTCGCAGCGCCATTATTTGGTGCATAAATATTGATAATTGTTATGTCTTGTTGGTGAATGGTTCCTTTTAACAGTATATAATGTCCTTCCTTATCCCTTTTGATTAACTTAGTCTTGAAGTCGATTTTATTCGATATGAGAATGGCCACCCCTGCTTGCTTACGAGGACCGTGTGCGTGGTATATTTTTTCCCAACCTTTTACCTTGAGCATGTGTATGTCTTTTCCAATCAGATGTGTCTCCTGGAGGCAGCATATTGTTGGATTTGTTTTTTTAATCCATGTTACCAGCCTATGTCGCTTTATTGGAGAGTTTAAGCCATTAACGTTTAGAGTTACTATTGATATATGGTTTGTACTTCCATCCATGTTTGATTATTTATCTCTTTTTTTCCCCTAATTTAGTTTGTTTCTCCATGATTAGCTTTCCCCCCGTCCTCTGTCTTTACCGAGTCACTTCCCGCTGATGGTTTTGGTTATTGTTTTTCATTTCTTCCTCGTGTACAGTTTTGCTCAAGACGCTTTGCAATGCTGGTTTTCTGGCTACAAATTCTTTTAGCTTTTGTTTATCATGAAAGATTTTTATTTCGTTGTCATATCTGAAGCTTAATTTTGCTGGATACAGAATTCTTGGTTGGCATCCATTGTCTTTCAGTGTTTGAAATACGTTGTTCCAGGATCTTCTCGCTTTCAGCGTCTGTGATTGAAAAATCCGTTGTTAACCTTATTGGTTTACCCCTAAATGTAATCTGCCTCTTTTCTCTTGTAGCTTTTAATATTTTCTCTTTGTTCTGTATATTGGATATCTTCATAACAATGTGTCTTGGCGTTGGTCTACTGTGATTTTGTGTGCTCGGTGTCCTGTATGCATCTACAATTTGTATATCTGTTTCCTTTTTTATTTCTGGAAAGTTTTCTGTAATTATTTCATTCAGCAAATTACTCATTCCCTTGGCATGAATCTCTGTGCCTTCCTCTATCCCGATGACTCGTAAGTTTGGTTTTTTTAAGTTATCCCAAATCTCTTGGATGTTTTTCTCGTGATTTTTTACCAGCCTATCTGAGTTGGCTAGACTCTTTTCAAGATGATATATTTTGTCTTCATTATCTGACGTTCTGGCTTCTACTTGCTCCACTCTGTTAGTGATACTCTCAATTGAGTTTTTAATTTGGTTTATCGTTTCCTTCATTTCTAGAATTATTGTTTGATTTCTTTTTATAATCTCTATCTCCTTATAAAGATGCTTAACTTCTTCTTTTATCTGTTTATGTAATTCATTTTCAATGTGATCTTTAAGGTTCCTTTCCATCTGTCTAAGGTGTTCCTTGAGTTCTTTATATAACCATTTTTCTGATGACTCCAGGTCCTCCTGAATATTTAGGCTGTCCTTCATTGTTTGTACTCCTTTTCTTCCTTGCTTTTTTATGCCCATGATACTTCTTGTTCTGTTTGACTGCTGAGTTACTGTTTACTCTTATAAATTTATTTGATGCTTGGGAGGAGAGGTATTAGAAGGGAAGGGAAGAAGTCACTAAAGAGAGTGAGTGTAGGCAGGTAGAATTCAAGAAAGGGGGAATAAGAAAATTGAAAAGAAATGAAAAGACAAAAAAAAAAGTGAAAAGAAAAAACGAAAAAATAAAAATTTAAAACCAAAAAAAATTATAATGATAATAAACAAAGGGAAATTAAAGTTTAAAAAATAATAGTAATAGTAATAGAATAAAAAGAATTTAAAAAAATTGAAACCATTAATAAGAAAGTTGAAGAGCAACAACAACATCAACAACAAAAAGTGAAAATAAAATTTAAAAAAAATACCAATAATAATCATTAAAAATAATAATAATAATAATAATAATAATAATAATATTAAATGCAGTCATAGAGCTCAATTAACTTCTCTTCCAGTAGGTGGGAACTGGGCCAGGCTTCTCTTCTTGATGGGTGGGAACCAATCACTGTTCCTTAGCTCTTCTTCCCATACTGTGCGGGTCTCCAATCCTGAGTGCCTAGGGCCTTCTCTTGTGGTTCCTCAAGCCAGGCCCCTCTCACCTGTGAAGCTCGCCACAATACTGGCTACACGCCGGGTCTGCTGCTCCTGGGAGCCCTGTTTCCATGGATGCCTGGGCACACCCTTTCTGTTTGCCTCCCTCAGACCCTAAGTTTGTAGGGCTTGGGGCTGGGGACCCCCAGCGAATTTGTTGCCCTCAGGTAGCAACTCCCCTGGTAGCTGGTGCAAGGGACCTGTGTTGTCAGCAGAGGGATACCCTGGGTCTGACTATGGTGCTCAGTTGGCTTTTACCTCTGTGAGTTCAGGTGGGCCGACTAGTTATTTCAGCGGGATCATTAGTGCTGAGACACTAGAAGCAGGCGAACCAGAACTAGAATGCAGCCCAATCCGGGCTCGGTGTGTTCTGAGGGGGCAGACTGTTCGCCCGGGATCCCCTTCAGCTCAATAGTGCCTAGTGGTCCTGAGCGAACAGTATTTTGACAGTTTACTTCTCCCTATGCTCACGCAGCTGAAGGGGTTAGAGACTTGATCTCTCCGCGTCCGCCGCCATGTTGGATCACTTAGATTTTAAATTGTCACTCATCTTATCAGCTGTTTCATTTAACTCGGCAGCTCACTCGCGCGGTGAAGAGTCTGCTCTATGGTGCTCCACAGGAGGCGGCGGCACAGTGGCGGCTCAGCTGTGGCCTTCGGGACCCCTGGGGAGGGGGTGCGGGCTGGGGGAGGGGAGGCAGCGCCTCGGAGCCGCGCGGGCCGGGTACCAGACACACGGGAGAGCGGGCGGGGTGGGGGAAAGAAATTGAGATCTAGATTTAGGTACTGAGCGTGGGAGGAGAGACAGCTGGGGAGAAGCAAAGCGGAAAGGCGGAGAGGAGAAGGAGAAGTGGCCGAGGGAGCCAGGCAGCTCGGGCTGCAGCCTTACTGCTCGCGCTGAAGTCGTGATGGACTCACTCCACCTTGGCTGGAGTCGTGGCGGAGTCACTCCACCTAGGCCCCTTTCTTGACACGGTGCTGGGTCTTTGTCGACAGATCTCCTTTAATGATCTTTACCTCATCTTTTCAGACGTGGCGGCGCGGAGCACGGAGTGGCTTACTCACTTCCCGCCGCCATCTTCCAGGCTTGTTTCCCTAGTCTTAAGGTCTAGAATTTTAGAGTTTGCCAAGTGCTATGGTTTGAATATGCCCTCCCCGACAAAGCACATGCTGGAAACTTAAACCTCAGTGCAACAGTGTGGGGAGGTGGAGCCTATTGGGAGGTGTTTAGGTCACAAGAGCTCCACCCACATGGATGGATTAATGCCAATTATGGAAGGGCTTGAGGAGGCAAGTTCTATTTGTCTGCTCTTTTACCCCTGTAGCAAGAAGTCCCCCTGATGCAGCTTGACCTGGACTTTGCAGACTCCAGAAGGGTGAGCCAACTGAGTTTATGTTCATTACACATTTCCCAATCTGTGGTATTCTGTCACAGCAGCACAGAATGGACTAAGTCACTAAGGAAGCAAAAGGTGGCAATGAAAGTTCAGTTGTGAACAGCTTCTGTGGAGAGACAGCAAGGAACAGTGAAGAAGGATCATCACTTCTCTGGCAGATCAGTGGCAAGCTCTTTGGGCTTGCAGGGAAGGAGTTAGGGAGGAATTCTTTGGAAAGAGGAAAGAGTCCTTCCCAGTTCTCCAGCAGGGCTGGCAGAAACTCAGTGGCATCCAGTGTCACAGCCAGGAAAACCAGGCAGCCTTGCAAGATGTCCCTGAGGAGCATGTGCAGCCAGGAGAATCTGTCCCTGAAGGGACTCTAAGATAGGGACAACAATGGGTGAGCACCCACTACCAGGACCACTGCTCCGTGACTACTGCAGTCTGCCTCATGCTTTGGGTCCTGGGACTGTACCTTGACTCCGAGGTGAGGATGAGATTGGGAGGAAAATCCTGAGACATTCTGAGGTTTTGCTTGGTGGAATTGGAGCTTCAGCCAGATAAAAGGTTAAGTATTAGAAAATAAAGCACTTTCGTTGGGAGAATAATACTCACTCACTACATAATGAGAGCCAAAGAATTCTTAGATTAATGAATCAATAAAATACAATGAAAGCACATGGCTCACCCAGACAGGAGTGTGGATTTCCTGAAAGAAAAAAAGAAAAAAAGACACAAGCTGTGGCCTGAAAAATAGTCACCAGGCAAAAGATAGCATCCTAGGGAGAAATAAAGCCTTTTGCCAAAAATCTAGAAACCAGAAGACCATAGAATAAGCCTTGAGATTAAAGAACACAAATCCTTTTACTGTATCTGAAGCACAATCTACATGAGGAAAGAGAGGATGACACTGGAGATGTGGACTCTCGCCAGAACCCCAAAGGCAATTAAAAGCCACTCATAAGGAAATTGGGTATCATCTGAGGCTAGCAGAAAGCTTTTCTGTGCATTCAACCCCTGATAGCCTGGGTTTCTGGAGACTTCCAGGATATGGGCCTCATTCTCACTTTGACTTTGACCTGTGGGTAATCTATGGCCGTGGTCATCACCTTCCCTCTGAGCTGAGGGCACTTACTTGCTGTGGTCTCTAACCTCACTATTCTTGGTAGACACTGGCACCCCAAAATGAGAGGGCCCAGAAACTCTTGCAGATGCTGTAGCACTGTCCACCCTTTCAGATGCACCCAGGGGAATGGCCTAGTATTGTGTGGATTGATCCCAGCCTGCTTTCCTAAAAACAGCCAGTAGGATTCCAGTCAATCTGCTGTGGAAATATCAAGGAGACCCAGTGGGAACTTCAACAGTGTCTCTACAAAAACAGAAACACTGAATCCTTGTCTTTTTCTAGAGTAGGTGAAATAACTTATTCTGTGAAATAACTTATCCATGTGGAGACTAACATTTATCAAGCTGCTCCTGTGCGCATTAAACACTTCATATATACTGATATATATGATGCCATTCAGTCCTTATAATAGCACTGAAAGGTCTGGATTATTACCCCAACTTTATACGTGGGTGAAAACAGAACACTAAGGAAATGTAATAGATCCACTTTTCAAAACCAGATGTGTGTAACTGCAGAAATGGTTTGTGTATTGAAGCACACCAGCAAAGTGGAGCAGAACTCTGAAAACTCCTGGGCTTATGATACTGGACTGCAAGAAGAATACTCTTCTTCAAAGAAAGATACAGCCACATGCACCTAGTCCACATTGTGGAGAGGCAATTCCTCTGTGTGTAAGAGTTTCCAGCATGTCACAAGATGTTAGTACTGTCTGAACAAAAATGGTGGCATCTGGACATTTTGACAACATTCTGACATTTCCCTAATGCCTGCAGGGGAACTGTGCAAGGAGCTCCCTCTCTTGAGCACCACTCTTGAGTCTATTGCTGCTAAAATAGCAAATCTGTTTCTTAAGTAGATCTTTTCCATAGTTATTTAGCAGAGACTAATATTCTCCAGAATGATGGTCATGGAACTATCACTATCAATTTATCATTACTGGGCAAGTTTTTTGATGTGAGCCAGGAAGAAGGAAGGCAGCAGGGAACCAACAATGGGGAGGAGGACCTCAAGCAGCTGTCACCATATCACCCTCTACTCATCACATGGCCAAACATCACACAGTGTCAATTCACTTCACATCATGGTCAAAAGTCCCAACACCTGAGCCATCTGTACAAGTATGGTGTTGTTAATGGAAAAATGACATAAAACAGTTATTATTTTCCAAGTCATCCTGCATACTTTATTTCTACTCTTCAGATTTTTTAAAAAGCAAACAGAATTTTAAAGAAGATGTGCCTGAGTTTATATTAGTTGCTCATTTCAGAGTCAGATTTCCATGACACCCCAGTGCTTTCAATGAATAACTGGAGAAAATATTAACTAGGACCAAATATTAGTATGTGGATCTTTTATTTCATGGACTCAACCTATGAATTAACAAAACATAGTACATATACCAAAGACTTAGTCCTTGCTCTCTGGAGTTCATGAACCTTCTCCACCACTGACTTGATATTTAGTACCAGCTGTTAAATATTTACTTACTTTCGGTCTTTAAAAATGCTACGGTTGACTTTAAAGGTTATCTTTATATCTACTCCAAATCCTAAAATTATTTTACCAAGATGGCTGAAAAATCATAAGAATATAACTTTTTCTCATTAAAAAACACTTCAAATTCTACAATTTTTCTAACATTAACTCTTATATTTTTAACTCACAATCTTGATGTTTCATTTAGGTTCATAATCTCAAATATTTATGCAAAATGTATTTTTAATTTCATTCTTAATGCTTTGTCATTATTTTGTAATTTACTGTTCTCATCGTCTTAGTAAATGCAAGCTGCTAATGGAGAATGGCTTGAAGTCCCATAGCAATTAGATTAACCTATCTTGATGATAACTGATTCATTTTTCCCCCATTATCAAACTTTTTAAGATGTTGGCTAAGTGACTTTGAGTAAGAGAGCTGTGGGTACTAAGGGAGACTAACAGTAACGGAGTTTGGATTTATGAGAACACACAACTCTACTGAATTTGCAGAACAGTAACTCCTAAAAATATATAACTTAGTAAATCAATCAACTGGTACAAATTAATTAAACTTCCGCTTCAAGAACAAAAATATTAGGTACTTTTTTTCCCCCTGAAAATGTAAGCACTGTCTCAATCCCAGAACATTTTTCTTTTACTGACAAATAACAATATTTAACATCTGCAGAGTGTGTTGTGCCCTATGTATGAATATGGTTAATTTCCAGAGCAACCCTGTGATGCCAGCATTGTGGCGGGGGAACAGTTTCTGGGAGCTTAGGTGAAACACAAAGCATCACCAACTCAAATCCAGATGCTCTTTCTGTTCTGATCCACTCCATCAGGGACCATGGTACAGCCAATGCTCTGGAGTTGGCCAAGCAAAGGCCCCCAGCTAGTGCAGGTAGGAACTGCTGTCTTGAGCATACAGCAATCACCCAGTGTTACTGACATGAGTTGCCATGACTAGTCTATACATTGATTTGTTGTTCTTCTTCTTCTTTTTTTTTTTTAAGTTCAATCTAAAAAGACATTTTAAGTACCAACCATTTACCAGGTACTTTCTTAACTATTAGTGATACATGATAAATTAAAATCAGTTCAATCATACAGGAAGTCATCCATTCAAAGCAGTTTTCAAATGTATACAGCATGTGAAAAAGAAATGGTGTGTGTAAGGGAGGAATTTGTGGTCTCTTAACAGCTGTTTTTACACTAGTTTTACACAGTAATGAATACAGCATCTATATTTGATTTTTTTTTATTGGTTGTTCACAACATTACAAAGCTCTTGACAAATCATATTTCGTACATTAGAATCAAGTGGGTTATGAACTCACATTTTTACCCCAAATACAGATTGCAGAATCACGTCGGTTACACATCACATTTTTACATACTGCCCTATTAGTGACTGTTGTATTCTGCTACCTTTCCTATCCTCTACTATCCCCCCTCCCCTCCCCTCCCATCTTCTCTCTCTACCCCATCTACTGTAATTCATTTCCCTCCCTGTTTGTTATCCCATTCCCCTCATAACCTCTTATATATAGTTTTGTATAACAATGAGGGTCTCCCTCCATTTCCATGTGATTTCCCTTTTTTTCTCCCTTTCCCTCCCACCTCATGTCTCTGTTTAATGTTAATCTTTTCTTCCTGCTCTTCCTCCCTGTTCTGTTCTTAGTTGCTCTCATTATATCAAAGAAGACATTTGGTATTTCTTTTTTAGGGATTGGCTAGCTTCACTAAGCATAATCTGCTCTAGTGCCATCCATTTCCCTGCAAATTCCGTGATTTTGTCATTTTTTAGTGCTGTGTAATACTCCATGGTGTATAAATGCCACATTTTTTTTATCCATTCATCTATTGAAGGGCATCTGGGTTGATTCCACAGTCTAGCAATTGTGAATTGTGCTGTTATAAACATCGATGTGGCAGTATCCCTGTAGTGTGCTCTTTTAAGGTCTTCAGGAAATAGTCCGAGAAGGGCAATAGCTGGGTCAAATGGTGGTTCCATTCCCAGCTTTCCCAGGAATCTCCATACTGCTTTCCACATTGGCCGCACCCGTTTGCAGTCCCACCAGCAGTGTACAAGAGTACCCTTTTCCCCACATCCTCGCCAGCACTCGTTGTTGTTTGACTTCATCATGGCTGCCAATCTTACTGGAGTGAGATGGTATCTTAGGGTGGTTTTGATTTGCATTTCCTTGATTGCTAGAGATGGTGAGCATTTTTTCATGTACTTGTTGATTGATTGTAAGTCCTCCTCTGAGAAGTGTTTGTTCATGTCCTTGGCCCATTTGTTGATTGGCTTGTTTGTTTTCTTATTGTCTAATTTTTTGAGTTCTTTGTATACTCTGGATATTAGGGCTCTATCTGAAGTGTGAGGAGTAAAAATTTGTTCCCATGATGTGGGCCCCCTATTTACCTCTCTTATTGTTTCACTTGCTGAGAAAAAACTTTTCAGTTTAAGAAAGTCCCATTTGTTGATTCTTGTTATTAACTCTTGTGCTATGGGTGTCCTATTAAGGAATTTTGAGACCGTCCCCACAATCTGTAGATCGGAGCCAACTTTTTCTTCTATCAGACGGAGAGTCTCTGATTTGATATCTAGCTCCTTGATCCACTTTGAGTTGACTTTTGTGCATGGCGAGAGGAGGGGATTCAGTTTCATTTTGTTGCATATGGATTTCCAGTTTTCCCAACACCATTTGTTGAAGATGCTATCCTTTCTCCATTGCATGTTTTTAGCTCCTTTATCAAATATAAGATAGTTGTAGCTTTGTGGATTAGTCTCTGTGTCCTCTATTCTGTACCATTCATTGGTCCACCCGCCTGTTCTGGTACCAGTACCATGCTGTTTCTATTACTATTGCTCTGTAATATAGTTTGAAATCTGGTATCGCTATACCACCTGATTCACACGTCCTGCTTAGAATTGTTTTTGCTATTCTGGGTCTTTTATTTTTCCATATGAATTTCACGATTGCTTTATCTATTTCTACAAGAAATGCCATTGGAATTTTGATTGGCATTGCATTAAACCTATAGAGAACTTTTGGTAATATCGCCATTTTGATGATGTTAGTTCTGCCTACCCATGAACAAGGTATATTTTTCCATCTTCTAAGATCCTCTTCTATTTCTCTCTTTAGGGTTCTGTAGTTTTCATTGTATAGGTCTTTCACCTCTTTTGTTAGGCTGATTCCCAAGTATTTTTTTTTTTTTTGAAGATATTGTGAATGGAGTGTTTTTCCTCATTTCCGTTTCAGAAGTTTTGTCGCTGATATACAGAAATGCCTTTGATTTATGTGTGTTGATTTTATATCCTGCCACTTTGCTGAATTCATTTATTAGTTCTAGTAGTTTTTTTGTAGACCCTTTTGGGTCTTCTAGGTATAGAATCATGTCATCCACAAATAGTGATAATTTAAGTTCTTCTTTTCCTATTTTTATGCCTTTAATTTCTTTCGTCTAATTGCTCTGGCCAGTGTTTCGAAAACTATATTGAATAGAAGTGGTGATAGGGGGCATCCCTGTCTTGTTCCAGATTTTAGAGGGAATGCCTTCAACTTTTGTCCATTCAGAATGATGCTAGCCTGAGGCTTAGCATAGATAGCTTTTACAATGTCGAGGTAAGTTCCTGTTATCCCTAGTTTTTCTAATGTTTTGAACATAAAGGGATGCTGTACTTTGTCGAATGCTTTCTCTGCGTCTATCGAGATGATCATATGGTTCTTATCTTTAAGTCTATTGATGTGGTGAATAACATTTATTGATTTCCGTATATTGAACCATCCTTGCATCCCAGGGATGAATCCTACTTGATCATGGTGCACAATTTTTTTGATGTGCCTTTGTATCCGATTCGCCAGAATTTTATTGAGGATTTTTGCATCTAGGTTCATCAGAGATATTGGTCTGTAGTTTTCTTTCTTTGAGGTGTCTTTGTCTGGTTTCGGAATCAGGGTGATGTTGGCCTCATAGAATGAATTTGGCAGAGCTCCCTCTTTTTCTATTTCCTGAAATAACTTGAAAAGTATTGGTATTAATTCTTCTTTAAAGGTTTTGTAGAACTCTGCTGTATACCCATCCGGTCCTGGGCTTTTCTTGGTTGGAAGTCTTTTGATTGCTTCTTCTATTTTATCTATTGATATTGGTTTGTTTAAGTTGTGAGTATCCTCCTGACTCACTCTGGGCAAATCATATGACTTAAGGAATTTATTGATGTCTTCACTATCTTCTATTTTATTGGAATATAGGTTTTCAAAATAATTTCTAATTGTCTTCTGTATTTCTGAAGCGTCTGTTGTAATATTGCCTTTTTCATCCCGTATGTTAGTAATTTGAGTTCTCTCTCTTCTTCTCTTCGTTAGTATGCCTAGGGGTTTGTCGATCTTATTTATTTTTTCAAAGAACCAACTTTTTGTTTTGTTAATTTTTTCAATAGTTTCTTTTGTTTCGATTTCATTGATTTCTGCTCTGATTTTAATTAATTCTTGCCTCTGCTACATTTGCTGTTGTTTTGCTCTTTCTTTTCTAGGGCTTTGAGATGAAGTGTGAGCTCATTTATTTGTTGTTTTTCCTTTTTTTGAGGAATGACCTCCAGGCGATGAATTTCCCTCTTAAAACTGCTTTCATTGTGTCCCATAGATTCCGATATGTTGTGTCTGTATTTTCATTTATCTCTTAAGAATTTTTTGATTTCCTCCTTTATGTCTTCTGTAACCCCTTGATCATTCAGTAACGTATTGTTCATTGTCCATGTGATGTAGGATTTTTCCTTTCTTCTTTTATCATTGATTTCCAGTTTCATTCCATTATGATCTGATAAAGTGCATGGTATTATCTCTACCCCTTTATATTTACTGAGGGTTGCCCTATGGCATAATATATGATCTATTTTTGAGAAGGTTCCATGTGCTGCTGACAAAAAAAGTATATCCACTTGATGATGGCTGATATATTCTATATATGTCAGTTAAGTCTAGGTTATTGATTGTGATATTGAGGTCAATAGTTTCTTTATTCAACTTTTGTTTGGAGGATCTGTCCAATGGTGAGAGAGGTGTGTTGAAGTCACCCATGATTATTGTGTTGTGGTCTATTTGATTCTTGAACTTGAGGACAGTTTGTTTTATGAACGTCGCAGCGCCATTATTTGGTGCATAAATATTGATAATTGTTATGTCTTGTTGGTGAATGGTTCCTTTTAACAGTATATAATGTCCTTCCTTATCCCTTTTGATTAACTTAGTCTTGAAGTCGATTTTATTCGATATGAGAATGGCCACCCCTGCTTGCTTACGAGGACCGTGTGCGTGGTATATTTTTTCCCAACCTTTTACCTTGAGCATGTGTATGTCTTTTCCAATCAGATGTGTCTCCTGGAGGCAGCATATTGTTGGATTTGTTTTTTTAATCCATGTTACCAGCCTATGTCGCTTTATTGGAGAGTTTAAGCCATTAACGTTTAGAGTTACTATTGATATATGGTTTGTACTTCCATCCATGTTTGATTATTTATCTCTTTTTTTCCCCTAATGTAGTTTGTTTCTCCATGATTAGCTTTCCCCCCGTCCTCTGTCTTTACCGAATCACTTCCCGCTGATGGTTTTGGTTATTGTTTTTCATTTCTTCCTCGTGTAGAGTTTTGCTCAAGACACTTTGCAATGCTGGTTTTCTGGCTACAAATTCTTTTAGCTTTTGTTTATCATGAAAGATTTTTATTTCATTGTCGTATCTGAAGCTTAATTTTGCTGGATACAGAATTCTTGGTTGGCATCCATTGTCTTTCAGTGTTTGAAATACGTTGTTCCAGGATCTTCTCGCTTTCAGCGTCTGTGATGAAAAATCCGTTGTCAACCTTATTGGTTTACCCCTAAATGTAATCTGCCTCTTTTCTCTTGTAGCTTTTAATATTTTCTCTTTCTTCTGTATATTGGATAGCTTCACAACAATGTGTCTTGGCGTTGGTCTACTGTGATTTTGTGTGCTCGGTGTCCTGTATGCATCTACAATTTGTATATCTGTTTCCTTTTTTATTTCTGGAAAGTTTTCTGTAATTATTTCCTTCAGCAAGTTACTCATTCCCTTGGCATGAATCTCTGTGCCTTCCTCTATCCTGATGACTCGTATGTTTGGTTTTTTTAAGTTATCCCAAATCTCTTGGATGTTTTTCTCGTGATTTTTTAC
The DNA here is from genome assembly GCF_964194105.1 of Spermophilus citellus. Classification (NCBI taxonomy): domain Eukaryota; kingdom Metazoa; phylum Chordata; class Mammalia; order Rodentia; family Sciuridae; genus Spermophilus; species Spermophilus citellus. The sequence goes on from NC_138188.1 coordinate 72,235,103, forward strand.
CAGTCTGTCTGAGTTGGCTAGTCTCTTTTCAAGATGATATATTTTGTCTTCATTATCTGACGTTCTGGCTTCTACTTGCTCCACTCTGTTAGTGATACTCTCAATTGAGTTTTTAATTTGGTTTATCGTTTCCTTCATTTCTAGAATTATTGTTTGATTTTTTTATAATCTCTATCTCCTTATAAAGATGCTTAACTTCTTCTTTTATCTGTTTATGTAATTCATTTTCAATGTGCTCTTTAAGATTCCTTTCCATCTGTCTAAGGTGTTCCTTGAGTTCTTTATATGGCCATTTTTCTGATGACTCCAGGTCCTCCTGAATATTTAGGCTGTCTTTCATTGTTTTTACTCCTTTTCTTCCTTGCTTTTTTATGCTCATGATACTTCTTGTTCTGTTTGACTGCTGAGTTACTGTTTACTCTTATAAATTTATTTGATGCTTGGGAGGAGAGGTATTAGAAGGGAAGGGAAGAAGTGACTAAAGAGAGTGAGTCTAGGCAGGTGGAATTCAAGAGAGGGGGAATAAGAAAATTGAAAAGAAATGAAAAGACAAAAGAAAAAAATTGAAAAGAAAGAAAAAACGAAAAAATAAAAATTTAAAACAAACAAAAAAATTATAATGATAATAAAAAAATGGAAATTGAAGTTTAAAAAATAATACTACTAATAATAATAGAATAAAAAGAATTTTAAAAAATTGAAACCATTAATAAGAAAGTTAAAGAACAACAACAACATCAACTACCAAAAGTGAGAATAAAAAAATACTAATAATAATCATTAAAAAATAATAATAATAATAAATGCAGTCATAGAACTCGATTAACTTCTCTTCCAGTAGGTGGAGCTATGCCCACTGGGCCAGGCTTCTCCTTGTGATAGGTGGGAACCAATCACTGTGCCTCAGCTCTTCTTCCCAGACTGTGCGAGTCTCCAGTCCTGAGTGCCTAGGTCCTTCTCTTGTGGTTCCTCAATCCATGCCCCACTCACCTGTGACACTTACCACATTAGTGGCTACACGCCGGGTCTGCTTCTCCTGGGAGCCCTGTTTTCATGGATGCCTGGGCACACCCTTTCTGTTTGCCTCCCTCAGACCCTAAGTTTGTAGGGCTTGGGGCTGAGGACCCCCAGCAAATTTGTTTGCCCTCAGGTAGCAACTCCCCTGGTAGCTGGTGCAAGGGACCTCTGTTGTCAGCCCTGGTGGGAGCGATAGCCGGGGATTCTGCACCGCTAGTCCCATGTCACTCCTGATTCCCTGGGTCTGGCTATGGTGCTCAGTTGGCTTTTACCTCTGTGAGATCAGGTGGGCTGACTAGTTATTTCAGCAGGATCGTTAGTGCTGAGTCATGAGAAGCAGGTGATCCGGGGCTTAAATGCAGCAGATTCGTGCTCAGTGTGTGTTTTCTGAGGGGCCCAAAGTGTACGCCCTAGCTCCACGTCAGCTCAGCATTGCCTAGTGATCCTGAGCAAATAGGCTTTAGATAATTTACAGCTCCCTATGCCCGCGCAGTTGAAGAGGTCAGAGACTTGATCTCTCCGCGCCTGCTGCCATGTTAGACCTCCTCAATGATATTCATGTTACCCTTACAGTTTCCTGGCATAAGCAAGATCTTGGGGTTATACAAACTGCTGCTTCTGTTTCCAGTCCAGTTTTCTAGAACTGAAACCCTGCTGCCGTCGCCTCCACCTTTGGTCCGCGCTCTTGGGCACCACGCTTGTCCGCGACCTTAGCAGCACCGCCGCGGAGGGCCCAAGCGGCTGCCGCCGCGCCTCTCTAGCCCTGTCCTCCGGAGCACGGGTCCCCTCGCAGGGGGATGCCGAACGACCCCAGAGCAGGCTCTGCCCCAAGGTGCAGCAGGGAACAGGCAACCGAGGCACTTGAGGCCGTGGTCCAGCCTTCGGAGGACAGGGCTCAGCACGCAGCCCAGTTCCAGTCTCTAGATGCGGCAGCTGGACCGTGTAGACAGGGCCATCAAGACAGCATGCAGAAAGCAAATGGCGGCTCCCGCGGAGTGGATTTTCGGCCCCGAAACTACAGCCCCACCAACAATTCCAATCCACTAACTCTCCCTGTATAGACAATATTCAAAAAAAAAAAAAAAGGGCGGGGTGTACTGAGCTTTCTTTGCCTCAGGTACTTACAATCCCCTGCTGATTACCCATTCAGCTTCTCTGCCGGGAGCGAAGTGAAAGAGCAAGCAGATGGGCGCAAAGCGCCCGCGGCTCTGAGCAGGAAAGCGTCCGGGAGCCAAGCGTCTCTTTTTCAATCTCTTTGTTTTTTCTGCTGCTTGGCCGGGTGGTCCACTACAGATTAATGGTGAAAGGAGCTCTAACAAGCTGGGCGAAGTCTCGATTAAAGCCGCTGTTCTGAGCACCAGGCTCAGCACTTCAGCAACCCCCTTACGCAGCGGCCATCTTCTCCCAGCATCTATATTTGTATAAAAGTACTTGCCCACCAAAGTACCTTCTCCAACTTCTGCTTTAGTACACAGTGATGATGCAGAGATTCACGAATCATTCCATTCAGATTTATGAAGAAGCCTTCCATTTTCCCTCACTTTAATCTCATTATTGAAGACATAATCTTCACTCTAAAGAACCCTAATTTCATTTTTGGAACACTGTATTGAAAATGAAGCAACACCATTTCAGACTATTTGTTTAAAATGCTGTCATTACCTGTCAAGAAGCAATTTCAGATAATTTCTTTTAAGGGAAGGTGAAGAGTTTGTAAAAATGTTATCAAGTTATAATATTAGACTTTAGAGAAAAAAATTTTAAGCGAGTTTAGATTAAGTCCTCCCTGGATCTTCCTGACTACAACTGTTTACTCCACCTAAAATGTGTCAAAACCAACTGATTGCCAAAGGATAACTTATATTTAGACTTATATTCTGCAGTTGAAGATATTTAAGTAAATTTCTTTCCTCACAGGATTGTTAAGTGAGATAAACAGATGACTCATCTTATTTTTACTCTTCACCAACATTGTTGAATACAGAAGTTTATTTTGTCAATTTAGGCAGAATAAATTATTTTCAGGCAAGCCAACTACAAAGCACCAGGTGTGAATGATATTCAACAACATGTAAAAAAAAATTCAAAGTAATGGAATTTTCTTTTGTGATTGATTGTGGTTCTAGGGATTGAACCCAGGAGTCCTCTGTCATTGAGCTACATCCTCAGTCCTTTTTATTTTCATTTTTTTTTTGTTTGTTTTGAAACAGGGTCTCACTGAGTTTCCCAGACTGGCTCAACCTTGCAGCATCCTCTTGCCTCAGCCTTCCAAGTAGCTGAGATTTCAGCTGTGTGCCACTATACCCACTCTTTTTTCTTCTTCTTCTTTTTTAACAAAACTTTATTTCTGACTCTGAGCAACCTTCCAGCCTACTCTATTTCACTGGCTTAGATTAAAAAAAAAACAAAACCTGCCTTATAATTCATGAAGATCCCTACCAGCCTCTTCTCCTGGGCTGTGACACAACCCTCAGGCCTTCTGAAATTCCAAAGCACGGACAGGGACAGGAATGTTCCTTTGAGATAATCCTTTATTGGTGCAACAGATTAGCTCATCTGTCCTGTGTTTATGGCCTCCTTAGAACTCATGATTCTCTGCCTCTTTTAGACCGTTCTGGAGACATGGGAGCCTTTGGTTTGGCTGCAGGGTCCCACCTGCCTGTACATCGTTTACTGTCCCTCTCAGGATTAGGCAGACTACACAGGAGTGTGGTCTGAAAGCGAGGTGGTCTTCCCTGGTCCTGCAGTGCACAGCCTTTCACTTTTAGTTACTCTTTCCCCATGGAAAAGTCCTTGGAGGCTTGGTCCCCAGTCCTTGCCACCATGGTTGAAGAAAATCTTTTTCACTTCATGTTTCTTGTGACACTCTTACTGTGTTGAAACCCCACTTTCTTCTCCAAAGGACTTGAGCTCATGGGTAACAAAACTTAGAGACCTGAAGAACATTTCAGCTTTCGGCCCTGCCATATGCCTTCCTTGAGGCAATGTACAAAAAACTTGCTACCTGCTGGAATGTCAGGAAGGAGGGGACAGAGCTTCCTGTTTATTACTCAGCATAAGTATAGCTACTTAGCAGCAATAAGAGTGATTCCTAATGCTAAACTCTTCAACATTTCATATTCTCTAAAACAACTTTTTTTAAAAAAGAAATAAGGATGGCTGCACGTAGTGATACAGGCCTGGAATCACTACTCGGAGACTAAGGCAGGAGGATCATTAAGTTCAAGGCTGATCTGGGTAACTCAGAGAGATCTCGTCTCAAAACCAAAATACGAAGGGCCATGGATGTAGCTCAGAAGTAGAGCACAAGCCCTGGGTTCAATCCATAGCACCACAATAATAAAATAAGTAAGTAAAATAAAAGAGAGGTATGATGGGATGAAATAGGCAGAATTATGACCCAACCCCTCCGCACCCAAAGATGTTCATATCCTAATCCTCTGAACAGGGTACGCTACCTGACAAAGGCAAACCAAGGTTGCAGATGGAATGGAAGCGCTCATCAGATGACTTAAAATAGAAAGAAAATAGCTGGGTGTGATGGTGCATGCCTCTAATTCCAGCAGCTCAGGAGACTGAGGCAGGAGGATCATGAGTTCAAAGCCAGCCTCTGCAAAAGCAAGGCTACTAAGCAACTCGGGGAGATCCTGTCCCTAAATAAAATACAAAATAGGGCTGTGGATGTGGCTCAGTGGTCAAGTGCATCTGAGTTAAATTCCCGGTACCCGCCACCCCTACAAAAAAGAACATGTGAGATGGTAATAGGAGAGCATTTGCTTGACTTTTGCTAACTTTGAAGACAGAGGAAAAAGGCCAAGGCAATGTTGGTAGCTTCTAAAAGTGACAAGGACTTTTAGAATATGCACTCTTCCCTAGAGACAAAAGAAAGAAATGCAGCCCTGTCCATGTTGTAGCTCAGCCATAGATTTTTCAACTGTAGAATATAATAAAGTCCAATTGTAGATTATACTTTGGGAGTTAGTTGGTTTTGACACATTTTAGCCGAGTAAATCTAAGTCTGGTCTTGATTTTAGCCCAATGGGACCCATTTGGGTTTCTGAACTACCGAACAGTTAGATAATAAATTTGAGTTGTTTTAAGCACTGTGTCTGTGGTAACTGGTTACAGCAGTCCTAGAAAATAACTACACGGGGTACTGTGGAGTCACTGCAAGAGCTGCAGCGACACAAGGCAGATTTGAGCCTACACTGTCACATCTGGAACCTGCATGGCTGTTGCCTGAGCAAGTACACATAGTTGAAAAAAGACTGGCTCAGTCATCTTCCAAGATGCCTCTCCCCCACCATCTGTCTCTTTAGGAGAGTGCACAGGGAAAACAAGAAAGTCCTAGGAAGAGCAATTGCAGGCTCCCTGCCCCAGCCGGGAAGCTGGGCAGAGGGAAAGGATGAGGCTACAGACAGTGACTACCTGGAAAGCCCTCCAAGGTCCACCAACGCTCCTTGGTGCTTTCTCTGTGACAATTATTATTCTAATCTATTTTATACTTATTCTCATAAGAATCCTGTAAACATTATCGTCCTAATTTTTTTTTTTCAGATGAAGGAAATGAGAGAAGGTAAAAGATTTCACTGTAGCTACTAAGTGACAGAGAAGTGGTGGGTGGCAAAGGTTTCTAGATCAAAGCAAGCTTAATATTCTTTTGAATATACTATTGATTTTTTGATCACAAGGTACAGATTTTGAGATGAGAAGAAAGAATATAAAGTTAAGAGGATTTTATTGCACAGAAACAATGGATACTAAATATGCATGTGCCTAAAAAGAGGACTCCCAAGATATATAAAACAAAAAATGATAGAACTGAAAAGTAGGCAAATCCAAACTTTCCTGAAACATTCAATACACTTTTCAGATTAATCAATAGACTAAGTAGACAGAAAAGCATCAATCATCCAGAGGAGCTAAACAAGATTTGGTCACTTGACCCAACTGTCACTTCATAACATTCTAACAAGAGAACAAAAATTCTTAAAAGTGCACGTGGAAGTCCCCAAAACATACTCTGTTCTAGGCTGCAAAACAAACCTTAGTAAAGCCCAAAGAACTAAGTTCATACTAAGGATGTTCTCTGAACATGATGAATTAAGCTAGAAAGAAAAACCTGAAGGGTATCTGGAAAACACTCAAATATTGGAAATTAAAAAACACATTACCAACAGAAATCCCCAAAACAAACAAATGAAAACTCCCTACGATGGGCCAAATAAGAAGTCACAAGGAAAATTATGAATTATGTTTAAACTGAATAAAAATGAAAGCATAATATATCTGTAAGATATAGCTACTGAAGTCCTTGGAAGGACATGCAGAGCCTTAAAAGGGAAAGTGTTCCTCCAACTGGGAATTGAAACTTCCACTTTTACTAGAAAATTAAATGCAAATTTACCTAAAACATGAAGAAGAAATAATAAAGAACAGAAAGGGAATCAAATTGAAAACAGAAAACAATAGAGAAAACAAATCAAAACTTAATTAGTTGGAAGGAGAAATAAAATAGATAAACCTCTAGCCACTTTGACAAAGAACAAGAGATGGCATAAATTACCAATATTAGGAATGAAAAAGCAAGCAACATATCTTAGAACTATTAAAAACCTATATTAGAGGACATTGCAAACAACCTTGACCCAGATGTTCAAAACTTAGTTTGTGCCTTTGAAAGATTTGTCCGTTGTGCATATCAAAGAAGAATAGGAAACATAGATAACTCACCTCTACTAAAGAAATAGACTCATAGTTAAAACATCCCAACAGAACAAGTGCTAGACTGAGATGACTTCACTGGTGATTTCTAGGAACAAATAACACCAATTATTCATAAAACTTTACAGCAAATGAAAGAAGAAGGATCAGCAGGGTGTGGTGGTGCACACCTCAAATCCCAGTGACTCAGGAGGCTGAGGCAGGAGGATTGAGAACTCAAAGTCAGCCTTAGCAATTTAGCAAGGCTCTAAACAATTCTGAGAGACTCTATCTCTAAATAAAATATAAAAAATGTTTGGGGATGTGGTTCAGTGGTAAAGTGCTCCTGGGTTCAATCCCTGGTACCAAAAAAAAAAAAAAAAAAAAGAGGAAGGATCACTTTCTAAATCATTTGTGAAGCCAGCCTTATCCTAATACCAAGATACTGAAAACAAGATAAAGAACAACAAAGCTACAAACAATATACCTCATGAACATGGAACCAAAAATTAGTAAAATAGCCCAGAAATATATAAAAATGATAGTACTTTATGATCAAATGGAGCATACTCCAGGAAGTAACAATGGCTCAATTTTGAAAAACCCATTGATGTACTCCACCGCATCCATAGGCACATGAAGGAAAATCAGGAGTATCCTAATGCATGGAGGAAGAGTATTTGTAATTTAACATTTATTCTTAACAAAACTTTCAAAAAATGACTGTATGCATTTATCATAATAAAATTTTCAACAAACAAGAACCTCATGAAAAGGCATCTAGAAAACGCTTATAGCTAACACCATGCTTTATAGTGAAAGAATGAGTGTTTGGCTCCCTCAGATCAGGAAAAAAAAAATTAAAGATGTCAGCTCTGACAGCTCCCATTCATCATCATACCAGAGGTCCTAGTGAGTGCAACCAGACAAAAAGAATGTATTTTAAATGGCATGCAGATTGTAGAAAGAAATAAAAGCTATGTCCATCAGCAGGTGATGCATTATTATCTACACAGAAACTTGCAAAGAAACCCTTAAAAAGCTATTAGAACAAATATGTACATTTAGTAAGTTTGTAGAATAGAAAGTCAATATACAAAAACCAATTGCATTTCTATGTAATAGCAGTGAACAACTAGAAACTGAATACAACAGTATTGCCTATGCCAACAAATAAGAAAGATTTAAATTTGATGAAGAAGGACAAAGGCAATTCAGTGGAGAAAGGACAGTCTTTTCCACAAATGTTCCTCGAAGAATTGGATACCCATTAGAACTTCAATTCATATCTTGTACCATATGCAAAAATTAATTCAAAATAAATACACACAAGTGTAAATTTGAATACTGTGAAACGTCCAAAAGAAACATAGATGTTTGTGAACATTGATTAGGCAAAGGGTCTTAGATATGACAGCAAATGATGATTGCTTTAAAAATGATAAACTGAACTTCATCAAAATTAAGAATTTTTGCAATTTGAAAGATACTGTTAAAAGTGGAAAAAATATCTAATGAAGAACTCATATAAAAGAACCATCAAAACTCAAAAAAGGGAAACAAACATTTCGATTAGACAATAAACAAAAGTTTTGAACAGACACTGCACCATGTCTCTGGCTGGTTACCAGGTGTGGTAGTACATGCCTATAACCCCAGTGGCTCAGGAGGCCGAGGCAGGAAGATTGCAAGTTTGAGGCCTCAGCAAATTAGTCTCTAAGCAACTTAGTGAGACTTAAAATTAAAAATAAAGAACTGGGGATATAGCACAGTGGTAAAGCATCCCTGTATTCAATTCCCAGTACCAAGGAAAGGGGAAGATATCTGGCTGGCAAATAAATGCATGAAAAGATACTACATCGAGATACCACTGCACACCTGTTAAAATTGGTTAACGAAAAAAAACAAAAACCCTGACAATTAGAAATTCTTGTTAAGGATGTTGAGCAGTAGGGACTCTCATTTGATTGTGGTGGGAATAAATAAATGGTTTAGCTAGCCACTTTGACGAAGTTTTGCTGTTTAAGAGTTAAATCTATATTTCACAGCATCTCTCAATCCTACTCCTGTACATTTACCCACATGAACTTTAAACTTCAGATCATACAAAAGCCTGTACCTGAATATTTCTATCAGCTTATGCATAACTGTCAAATGTTTGAAATGGGAACAATCAAAATGTTCTTCAAGGGGCTTTTTCAAGATGACGGCGAAGGGAGTGCATCACCCCAGTGCGCTGCGTCACTGTGCGGGAGAAAGACGAGGTGAAACAGCTGAAGGCTATCTTGTTGGGAATTTCCAGTGAAATTGAGGTGCTCCAGAATCTAGTGGACGGATTTCCATCGCGCGAGGTTCGGCTGCGGGGGCTCGGACGCGGGCGATTTCTCCGCACGGAGGGTCGCATTGCCTGATCTGCGGACTGCCCCACACATAGAGTCTGCGGCGTGCGCTGGGAAGCGGCGAGGTGCCGGAGCGGGAGTGCAGCGATGCGGATTCTGGGGGCTCTTGCCAGTGGTGCAATGGCCGTGCTTAGTGCTGAGCTCCGGCTTTGAGACAGAGGAGAGAAGCAGTCCAGTTCGGTTCTCGACACCGGTCGGACCACGGAGGAGGACAGCAGCCGCCATCTTGGAGAGCTGATGTAATCATCCCTGTTTTCTACTGATCTCAGCTCATTCAGCTACGGAACAGGTGATTTCAGGCTGGTATTTGCCTGCGTCTCACAGACAGATCGCTCAGGCTCGGGGCTGGAGAACCAGTGGAGAATACTCCTAGGGGCTCGCTCCTGGCAAGGTGTGCACCAGACTCTGAGCGGCCGGATTCTGGTTCCCGGGACTGCTTTGGCCCAGGGCTAGGGAACCTGCGGAGACTGCGTGTTGAGGCCAGCTCCAAGTGGAGCATGCGCTGAGTTCAGGGCGGCTGGGTTCTGACTCCCGGAACAGTTTTGGCCTGGGGTTGGGGAGCCCGCGGGGACTGCGTCTTTGAGCCTGCTCCCAGAGGGGCGTGCACCAAGCTCGGAGAGCTTGGAGCGGCCGGGCTCTGGCTCCCGGAGCTGCTTTGGCCTGGGGCAGGGGAACCTGCGGGAGTTGCTCCTTGGAGCCTGCTCCTAGCGGAGTGTGAGCCAGGATTGGAGAGGCCGGGTTCTGGCTCCCGAAGCTGCTTTGGCCCAGGGTTGGGGAACCTGCGGTGACTGCTTCTCGGTCCGGGTCCTGCTGGGTGCTGTGGGGGCCAGGGGGGCAGAGTGGAGCTGCTGCCTGCGCCCAGAGCAGGCCAAGTGACCCGCCGGCGTGGTATCACGACACCCCAACTGCAGCTGGGGCCGAAGAGAGTAGCCGCCCACGCCTAGAACAGGACCAGCGACCCGACGGCGCGGTAGCCAAGACAACCCATTTGGAGTAGGGGCTGTGCAGAGCCACCGTCTGAGCCTGCAAGGTAGGCAGACCTGCGACCCACTGGCAGGACAGGTCCGGTAGCCTGCCAGCGTGGTGGACACATAGCACCGAGGCAGTCACGTCACACTGGTTAGAGTGGGGGTGGAGCAGAGCCGCTGCCCGTGTCCGGAAAAGGCCCAGCGACCCATTGGAGAGGCAGTCAGGTACCCGAATTGGGAGTGGGGGCTGAGCAGAATTGCCACCCGAGCCGGCAAGGTCCGGGTCCTGCTGGGTGCTGTGGGGGCCAGGGGGGCAGAGTGGAGCTGCTGCCTGCGCCCAGAGCAGGCCAAGTGACCCGCCGGCGTGGTATCACGACACCCCAACTGCAGCTGGAGCCGAAGAGAGTAGCTGCCCACGCCTAGAACAGGACCAGCGACCTGACGGCGCAGTAGCCAAGTCACCCCATTTGGAGTAGGGGCTGTGCAGAGCCACCGTCTGAGCCTGCAAGGTAGGCAGACCTGCGACCCACTGGCAGGACAGGTCCGGTAGCCTGCCAGCGTGGTGGACACGTAGCACCAAGGCAGTCACGTCACACTGGTTAGAGTGGGGGTGGAGCAGAGCCGCCGCCTGTGTCCGGAAAAGGCCCAGCGACCCGTTGGAGAGGCAGTCAGGTACCCCCATTGGGAGTGGGGGCTGAGCAGAACTGCCGCCCGAGCCGGCAAGGTAGACAGACCTGCGACCCACCGGCGGAACAGGCCTAGAGGCCTGCCAGCATGGTAGACACGTCACACCAATTGGAGTAGGGGCCGAGCAGAGCGGCCGCCCACATCCGGATCAGGACCAACGACCCGAGGGCGTGGTAGTTACGTCACCACAATTGGAGTGCGGGCAGAGCAGAGCTGCCACCCGCGCCCGCAGAGTGGGCAGACCTGCGACCGACCAGCGTGGTAGACAGATCACCTTAATTAGAGGAGGAGCACAGCCACTACCCGCCCTGCAAGGGAGATTTTCCAACTATACAAGAGCAATATAAATAAATAGGGGGAAAATTTCAAAAACACAACAGTTTCACCAAGCAGAAAGAAATGCGAGCAGTATGAAAAGACAAGGAAAGAAAGGACCACAAGCAATGCAGTTCAACTCAACTTTAGAAGAGGTAATAGCTGCAACAGATGGAATGTCAGATGAAGAGTTCAGGATATACATGCTTCAGATGATCTGGAGTCTCAAGGAAGACATGAGACAGCAAAATCAGACAATGAAAGATCACTTTGACAAGGAACTACATAAACAAATCCAGGAAGTAAAAGATCAATTACACAGGGAGATAGAGGTAATAAAAAACAAACAAATAGAAATCCTAGAAATGCAGGAAGCAATAAACCAACTTAAAAACTCAATTGAGAATACTACCAGCAGAGTAGATCACTTAGAAGATAGAACATCAGACAATGAAGACAAAGTATTTCAACTTGAAAAGAACATAGACAGCTCAGCAAGACTGCTAAGAAACCATGAGCAGAACATCCAAGAAATATGGGATAACATTAAAAGACCAAACTTAAGAGTCATTGGGATACAGGAAGGCACAGAGCTCCAAACCAAAGGAATAAACAATCTATTCAATGAAATAATACGAGAAAACTTCCCAGACTTGAAGAATGAGACAGAATCCCAAATCCTAGAAGTCTACAGGACGCCAAATGTGCATAATCCTAAGAGATCCACACCTAGACACATTATAATGAAGATGCCCAACATACAGAATAAGGAGAGAATTTTAAAAGCTACAAGTGAAAGGAAGCAGATTACATTTAGGGGTAAACCAATCAGGATAATAGCTGATCTCTCAACACAGACTCTGAAAGCTAGAAGATCCTGGAATAACATATTTCAAACACTGAAAGAAAATGGGTTCCAACCAAGAATCGTGTATCCGGCGAAATTAAGCTTCAGGATGGAAGATGAAATTAAAACCATCCACGATAAACAAAAGTTAAAAGAATTCGCAGCTAGAAAACCATCTCTTCAAAAAATCCTTGGCAAAACATTACAGGAAGAGGAAATGGAAAATAACAATGAAAACCAACAGTGGGAGGTAGGATAGTAAAGGGGGGAAAGTAATCAAAGAGGAAAACAAATCAGGTTTAGTAACATTAATAAACAAATATGGCTGGAAGAACGAACCATATCTCAATAATAACCCTAAATGTTAATGGCTTAAACTCACCAATTAAGAGACACAGGCTAGTTGAATGGATCACAAAACAAGACCCAACAATATGCTGCCTACAGGAGACGCATTTGATAGGAAAAGATATACATAGACTGAAGGTGAAAGGTTGGGAAAAATCATATCACTCATATGGACTGCGGAAACAAGCAGGAGTGTCCATACTCATATCTAATAAAATAGATTTCAAGCCAAAGTTAATCAAAAGGGATAAAGAGGGACACTACATACTGCTCAAGGGAACCATACACCAACAAGACATAACAATCATAAATATATATACCCCAAACAATGGTGCAGCTATGTTTGTCAAGGAAACTCTTCTCAAGTTCAAGAGTCTAATAGACCACCATACAATAATCATGGGAGACTTCAACACACCTCTCTCACCACTGGGCAGATCTTCCAAACAAAAGTTAAATAAGGAAACTATAGAACTCAATAACACAATTAACAACCTAGACTTAATTGACATATATAGAATATACCACCCAACATCAAGCAGTTACACTTTTTTCTCAGCAGTACATGGATCCTCCTCAAAAATAGATCATATATTATGTCACAGGGCAACTCTTAGACAATATAAAGGAGTAGAGATAACACCATGCATCTTATCTGATCATAATGGAATGAAACTGAAAATCAACGATAAAAGTAGGAAGGAAAAATCATGCATCACTTGGAGAATGAACAATAGGTTACTGAATGATCAATGGGTTATAAAAGACATCAAGGAGGAAATTAAAAAATTCTTAGAGATAAATGAAAACACAGACACAACATATCGGAATCTATGGGACACATTGAAAGCAGTTCTAAGAGGAAAATTCATTGCTTGGAGTTCATTCCTTAAAAAAAGAAAAAACCAACAAATAAATGATCTCATACTTCATCTCAAAATCCTAGAAAAAGAAGAGCAAAACAACAGCAAAAGAAGTAGAAGGCAAGAAATAATTAAAATCAGAGCTGAAATTAATGAAATTGAAACAAAAGAAATGATTGAAAAAATTGACAAAACTAAAAGTTGGTTCTTTGAAAAAATAAATAAAATCGACAGACCCTTAGCCATGCTAATGAAGAGAAGAAGGGAGAGAACTCAAATTACTAGCATATGGGATGAAAAAGGCAATATCACAACAGACACTTCAGAAATACAGAAGATAATCAGAAATTATTTTGAATCCTTATACTCCAATAAAATAGAAGATAGTGAAGGTATAGATAAATTTCTTAAGTCATATGATCTGCCCAGATTGAGTCAGGAGGATATAGACAACCTAAACTGACCAATAACAATAGAGGAAATTGAAGAAGCCATCAAAAGACTACCAACTAAGAAAAGCCCAGGACCGGATGGGTATACAGCAGAGTTTTACAAAACCTTTAAAGAGGAACTAACACCAATACTTTTCAAGCTATTTCAGGAAATAGAAAGAGGGAGAACTTCCAAATACATTCTACGAGGCCAACATCACCCTGATGCCTAAACCAGACAAAGACACTTCAAAGAAAGAAAACTACAGACCAATATCTCTAATGAACCTAGATGCAAAAATCCTCAATAAAATTCTGGCGAATCGGCTTCAAAAACATATCAAAAAAATTATACACCATGATCAAGTAGGATTCATCCCTGGGATGCAAGGCTGGTTCAATATACGGAAATCGATAAATGTTATTCACCACATCAATAGACTTAAAAATAAGAACCATATGATCATCTCGATAGATGCAGAAAAAGCATTCAACAAAGTACAGCATCGCTTTATGTTCAAAACTCTAGAAAAATTAGGGATAACAGGATCATACCTCAACATTGTAAAAGCAATCTATGATAAGCCACAGGCCAGCATCATTCTGAATGGAGAAAAATTGAAGGCATTCCCTCTAAGATCTGGTACAAGACAGGGATGCCCTCTCTCACCACTTCTGTTCAACATAGTCCTCGAAACACTGGCCAGAGCAATTAGACAGACGAAAGAAATTAAAGGCATAAAAATAGGAAAAGAAGAACTTAAATTATCACTATTTGCAGATGACATGATTCTATACCTAGCAGACCCAAAAGGGTCTACAAAGAAACTATTAGAGCTAATAAATGAATTCAGCAAAGTGGCAGGATATAAAATCAACATGCAAAAATCAAATGCATTCCTGTATATCAGCGACAAATCCTCTGAAACAGAAATGAGGACAACTACTCCATTCACAATATCCCCCCAAAAAATAAAATACTTGGGAATCAACCTAACAAAAGAGGTGAAAGACTTACACAATGAAAACTACAGAACCCTAAAGAGAGATATAGAAGAAGACCTCAGAAGATGGAAAAATATACCCTGTTCATGGATAGGCAGAACTAACATCATCAAAATGGCGATATTACCAAAAGTTCTCTATAAGTTCAATGCAATGCCAATCAAAATCCCAACAGCATTTCTTGTAGAAATAGATAAAACAATCATGAAATTCATATGGAATAATAAAAGACCCAGAATAGCAAAAACAATGCTAAGCAGGAAGTGTGAATCAGGCGGTATAAGCAATACGAGACTTCAAACTATACTACAGAGCAATAGTAACAAAAACAGCATGGTACTGGTATCAAAACAGGCGGGTGGACCAATGGTACAGAATAGAGAACACAGTAACCAATCCACAAAACTACAACTATCTTATATTTGATAAAGGGGCTAAAAGCATGCAATGGAGGAAGGATAGCATCTTCAACAAATGGTGCTGGGAAAACTGGAAATCCATTTGCATCAAAATGAAACTGAATCCCTTTCTCTCGCCATGCACAAAAGTTAACTCAAAATGGATCAAGGAGCTTGATATTAAATCAGAGACAGATAGATAGAAGAAAAAGTTGGCTATGATCTACATACTGTGGGGTTGGGCTCCAATTTCCTCAATAGGACACCCATAGCACAAGAGTTAACAACTAGAATCAACAAATGGGACTTACTCAAACTAAAAAGTTTTTTCTCAGCAAAAGAAACAATAAGAGAGGTAAACAGGGAGCCTACATCCTGGGAACAAATCTTTACTCCACACACTTCAGATAGAGCCCTAATATCCAGAGTATACAAAGAACTCAAAAAATTAGACAATAAGATAACAAATAACCCAATCAACAAATGGGCCAAGGACCTGAACAGACACTTCTCAGAGGAGGACATACAATCAATCAATAAGTACATGAAAAAATGCTCACCATCTCTAGCAGTCAGAGAAATGCAAATCAAAACCACCCTAAGATACCATCTCACTCCAGTAAGATTGGCAGCCATTATGAAGTCCAACAACAAGTGCTAGAGAGGTTGCGGGGAAAAGGGTACACTTGTTCATTGTTGGTGGGACTACAAATTGGTGCAGCCAATTTGGAAAGCAGTATGGAGATTTCTTGGAAAGCTGGGAATGGAACCACCATTTGACCCAGCTATTCCCCTTCTCAGTCTATTCCCTAAAGACCTAATAAGAGCATGCTACAGGGACACTGCTACATCAATGTTCATGGCAGCAAAATTCACGATAGCAAGATTGTGGAACCAACCTAGATGCCCTTCAATAGATGAATGGATTAAAAAATGTGGCATTTATACACAATGGAGTATTATTCTGCATTAAAAAATGACAAAATCATAGAATTTGGAGGGAAATGGATGGCATTAGAGCAGATTATGCTAAGTGAAGCTAGCCAATCCTTAAAAAACAAATGCCAAATGACTGCTTTGATATAAGGGGAGTAACCAAGGACAGGATAGGGACGAAGAGCTTGAGAAGAAGATTAACATTAAACAGGGATGAGAGGTGGGAGGGAAAGGGAGTGAGAAGGGAAATGGCATGGAAATGGAAGGTGATCCTCAGGGTTTTACAAAATTACATATAAGAGGAAATGAGGGGTAAGAGAAGAATAATACAAGTGGAAGAAATGATATATAGTAGAGGGGGTAGAGAGAGAAAAGGGGAGGGGAGGGGAGGGGAGGGGAGGGGGGATAGTAGAGAATAGGATAGACAGCAGAATACATCAGACACTAGAATGGCAATATGTAAATCAGTGGAAGTGTAACTGATGTGATACAGCAATCTGTATACGGGGTAAAAATGGGAGTTCATAACCCACTTGAATCAAACTGTGAAATATGATATATTAAGAACTATGTAATGTTTTGAAAGACCAACAATAAAAAAAAGAAAAAAAGAAAAAACAAAACAAAAAAAAACAAAAAGAAACTGAATTCCCAAGAGTTTAAGTAGTTTGCCTGAAATCACTTAATGTGAAAATGACTCAATTAGAGCTTAATCCAAGTTTGTTTAGCTCAAATGCATGAGCACTTTTACTTATACCATACCCAAGAAGCGAGAATCCTAGTTGTCAAACAAAAAAGCTTCTATAGAGCTAAAGAAATAGTAAAAAGAAAATGGAACCTGTTTATTGGTAGCAAATATTTGTTGCCCATTTGTCTGATAAGAGGTTAATATCTAAAATAAATGAAAAAGTAAGATAATTCAGTTGACCAAAAAAAAAAAAAACCTACTAAAAATGTAAAGGACCTGAATATACTTTTTTTAAAGAAGACATTAAAATGGTGAAAAGCTGTGTGCTAAGGTACTCAGATCAATAATCTTCAGGGAAATGCAAATCAAAAGCAAAAGGAAACAATTGCCTCACACTATTAGAATATTATGACAAAAGATACTAGTGATTGTAAATATTTACAAGTATATAGAAAAATGAATGTAAATTGCTATAGTTAATATGAAAAATAGCAACTTGCTCTTCAAAATAATAAAAAAATAGAAACATAAAAAAATGTTCTTCAACAGATGAATGGATAAACAAACTGGTATATCAATACAATGAAGTAAGTAGTAATTTGCAATAAAAAGAAATAAAGCACTGATAAGCCCAACAAAGAAGATGAATCATAGATTCATTTTAACAACTGAAAGAAGCTAAATTTAAAGGCTATACAATTTATCTGATATCGCAGAGAAGGCAAAACTATGTGGAAAATAGATCACTGATTGAAGGGTGAAAAGAGGAGAGGAATTGACTCCAAAGTGATTGCACATGGGGATTTTCATAGTCCCGCAACTATTTCTCTACCGCATTTTGGTGGTTGGTGTAAAAATGACTCTGCATTTATCAAAATCCACAGAACTGCCCATTGCAAAGAATGAATTTATTACATGCAAATTTAGAAATAATTCACTAGGGTGTCGGGATGCAATCTAGACTGATAAATGAAACCAATAATATTGCAAATGAAAAAGCCAATGTTACATAAGCTCACTGAATGGATAGGGGGGAAAAATACTGATCCAAGAAACACAACTTTGACTAGATTCTGGCAGAGTAAAGATGAAAGAGCTCTACAAAACACACTGTACTCCAGTTGGTAAATTGGTTTTGCACACAGGTATAGTTTAGTAATTCTATAAGGAATTCACCTATGTACTAGGACTGAAAAAACAAATAAAGGAATTGTAGATAATGGAGCCAGGTTACAAGAAAGAAGTGAGAAAGGCTAAAATCCAGTGATGCTTAGAGTCACAAATATCAGTATGAGTGCATTTTTTTTTTGGTACCAGGGATTGAACTCAGGGATCCTTAACCACTGAGCCACATCCCCAGCCCTATTTTGTATTTTATGTAGAGACATGGTCTCACTGAATTGCTTAGTGCCTCGCCATTGCTGAGGCTGGCTTTGAACTTGCAATCCTCCTGCCTCAGTCTCCCAAGCTACAGGGATTACATGCATGAGCCACCACACCCGGCTGAGTGTGTTTTTAATATGTATAAATATAAGTATACATGTGTTAAATAGACCTGTTTACTGGCTATACCCACTGAGCAGACTAGAAACATTGACAGCTAAGTATTGGTTTCAAAATACTATTCTCCAGTTAAAGGAACCAGGATTCTTTGAAGAAATGACTTATTCTGTGGCTGCAGCAGAAGAGTAGAAAAGTGCTTTATTTTAAAAAGGATGGGGACATGTGAAAAGGACACAAGAGCCAAACTGAAAGAGCTCTCACTGGGAAAGGAGGTATAACATGAGCAACAAATTAATTTTGTTGAACTTTAATCCTAAATAAAAATGTAAGGTATTCAATAAATATTTGTTGATTAGATGAAAACAAAGAATAAAATATCTATAAGTGCACTCTAATTGTGCAATAAAGGGTGAACTTTGCTGAAGTTGAGAGTCTGCCTTTGTCCCTGGCTTCTGTGAAGTAAGCTCCAAACCCTTGGAAGGTACTGCTTTATAAGGGTATTTTTGTTTACCTTGAACCATATCAATAAACCATGCTAATACTGAGATTTATGGTGGGTAGCCTTGGGGCATTGAGTATTAGCTCCAACTCTGATCTCAGCCCTGTGGCTAGCCATCTACTTCTATATAACCCAGACCCTACCAAATCTGGACACCAAGGCTTGGGAGAGCTTCCCTAGCTGGCAAGCCATGTGTGTGTCCCAGGCAACGGTGAGTGCTACATGCACAGCGCCATCGGGAAAGGATGACTAGAAACCATACTAGTTGTTTCCTGAACCTCACTCCACGTTCCTCTTACATTGGCTTTCATACATCATTTTTTTTTTCCTGTAATAAACCACAACTGTGAGTATAATGGCTTTGCTGAGTTCCTTGCATCCTCCTAGGGAATTATTGAATTTGAGAGTAATCTTGAAGACACATTTGTAGTTGGCATTAGAGGTGCGATTCCCAGACTGGGGTTGTAACTCAGAGGTAGAGCAGTTGCCTGGCATGTGTGAGGCACTGGGTTTAATCCTCAGCACCACATAAAAATAAAATAAAGGTATCATGTCCACCTACAACTAAAAAATAAACATCCCTTTAAAAAAAGTGAGATTCCCAAACTTTGCACTGACATAAATGATTGAATGAACACATGAATATAAGATAAGGGATAAATCATCTTTACAGAAAAATTCCAAATAAAATGAAAAAGTGATGATGAAAAAAGAAAATCACGCATGTATGGAAAGGTCACACTTAGTCCTATTAATATGTAAAAATAACATGTGTTAATAAATTTTTTTAAAAAAGAACATGATCAAAACACCACAGTAATGATTGACACAGGCTAGATGCACTAATGAAAGGGAAAATTAGAGGACCAGACTTGAAGGAGAAACAAGCTATTTGCACAGCTTTAGAGTATTCCCCTAAAATATGCATCAACGGCCAGGTGGTTTCAACATACATCCACTGATGTCCTTCCCCTTTAGGAGGTGGAGCTTACTATTCCTTCTTGGAATATGGGCTGGTATCAATAACTCAGTTCTAATGAGTATGGAAAAAGAAAAATATGAATTTCATGGTAGAGAAAACTTAACTACCTTTGCAAAATGTTCATTTAACATTACCAATAATCATGTTGTTATTGTGTACCCAATTGTAATAAAAATTCTTCCTGGGATAGTCTTCTCCAAAATTCTGAACATGAAGAACACCAGGCAAACCCAGCTTCAGGATCATTCTATAAAATACTTAATAAATTACTCCCCAAATGACAAGAACATAACAAATAGGGGAGACTGATTGCAGACCTGAAAAGCACAATGACTCCATTGATGTGGTATCCTGGGTTGGATCCCAGAACAGAAAAAAGACATCAGTGGAACAACATAAATAAATTAGTTTTGTTAAAAGTATTGTACCAATGTCAATTTATGAGTTGTGATAAATATCCCAAATATATTACTGCAAGGATAAACTGGGTATAAAGGATGTATGGGAACTTAGGGCCTATGGGAAATTATGGTTTATTCATATAGTAGGACACTTAGCCAAAAGTACTTCATCCCAAAAGGGAATGACTGATAAAATATGAATGAAATTCAAAATAATTATAATGAGTGAAAGAAGTTAGAAAGTCCCCTCCCAAAGGTAGTAAACAATGTATAATTCTATTTGTATACAACTCTGGAAAGCATAAACCAACTTATAGTGACAGAAAGCAAATCAGTAGTGGCCTGAGAATGGTAGGGCAGGATACAAAGAAGAGTTAAGATATAAGGATGCTCAGGGACAAGAGGAAACTTTCAAAAGTGACAGATGTCTTAAATGGGATTATTTCACAGCCACCTACATGTTAAAGCACATAAAATTACATAAGTTAAATAAGTATTTATTTTGTTAATTAGAGCTCAATATAGCTGTTTAAACAGCTCAATACGGCTGTATTGTTTAAACAATGAAATGTAAAATATTTTATTAACTTAAATAAAATCAAGTCACACAAAAACAAATATAGCACAATTTTCTTTATGTCAATACAAAATTTGTTTATGTTTATAAATGCATAGCAAAGTGTTCCTAACATTTGACATTAAAAGAGGCTATTTCCAAAATGAAAAAAGTCTAGCTGGGTCAGCATGTGAGCAGGGGAATGAGTATAATCAGTATCAGTATGGTCGTACTACAATAACTGCAAAATCTCACAGACTTGACTTCTCACTCATCCTACATGTCCAGTGGAGGTCAGCAGGATGCCTATTCTTCACAGAAATGGCCTAATGGCCTATAGTTAGTAGTATCTAAGAGTGCTGCTGCTCAAAGTCCAGTAAAATTTGCACTGTAATTTTCTCTTATATACATGTGTTCGGACACACAAATCCCATTTTATTTACTTGGAAATTTTGTAAAAAAAAAAAAAATGAACATGTATTACCATCAAAAGTAAGACTGCATAGAACAAAAGGTCTGTGCTGAAAAGACAAGGGTGACCAAATATAAGCAGAGTAGAGTGTTATTTTGACCTTGATTAATGTTTCAAAATTGAAGTCTGAAATAATTGAAATAGAAGCCCAAAGGAAAAAAAAAACTGTGAAATATTATTCTTAATACTAATGCAGTTTCTGATATTTTCTAAAAATAACAGATTACAGGATGGACGTTTGGTGCGGTTCCTTTAAAAAATGTATTACTCAATTTTTTTTTTTTTTTTTTTGGAACCCAGGGGCACTTTTCCATTGAGCCACATCCCCAGCTCTTTTTATTTTTCCACTTTGAAACAGGATCTCATTAAGATGCTAAGTGCCTTGCTAAATTGCTGAGGCTGGTCTTGAACTTGCAAAACTCCTGCCTCAGCCTCCCCAGGAACAGGGATTCTAAGTGTGTGCCACCATTGCTAGCTCATTACCCAATTCTTGACAATGCAAAACAAACAAACAAAACATCAATGTAGTAGTCACTACATCAAGACACAATACAATAAAGTAAGAGAAGGGAACTGATTACACACACATCATTATCACCTAACCAGTTGCATGCAGAAAACCAATTATGTATTTTAAGGTATTTCATCATAAAAAGATACAGTGTAAAGAACAATTTGTTTAACAATTTACTTCCACATTCCTGTCCATAGCTTGTAAATCTAATTACAACAAATTATTTTCAACAAATCAGTGTTAAATGTTTTCTCCACAATGTTTTTAATAGTAAAAATAGCAACAATAATGCAATGTATGAAAGCCTAACATATGACAGTCACTGTGCTAAATTATTTAGATGACTGCTAATTCTTAAAATCACCTGATTCAAGCTCCCATCCATAGGAAAAAGCTGGTGTTTTTTTTTTTTTTTTTTTTTTTTTCACTGCACTATGTTAGCGTCTCATTTCTACAATGTTATCTCCAGGAATATCTAATTATATGTAATTTTCATCACCAATAACCTTGATGACAATCTTGCCCTGCTTATCAACACTCATATTAATAGATAACTATCTACTATACTGTGCTAGGCTCTGGAGATCCAGAGATAAGTATGATAGTCTTGGTCCTTTAGGAAACCAGTGATTATTAAGAGACACTTAAGAAACAATTCTATAGGAAAAAAAAAAAAGCTGAGAGAAATGGTGACACAACACAGAGCAGAGGCAGGAAACAGTAGACAGTGAGAGACGAGTAGGTGGATGGCAAGTTTGAAGTCCTCAGCTAAATAGAGTCTGCTGGTGTGGCAGCATGTGCCTGTGATCCCAGTGGCTCTGGAGACTGAGACAGGAGGATCACAAAGCCAGCCTCAGCAACTTAGTGAGATCCTTAGAGACTTAGTGAGACTCTATCCTAAAAATTGAAAAAAGGGGTTGGGAAGAGAGCTCAGTGGTTAAAAAAAAAAAAAAAATAGGGCCCTGTGGGATGCCACAGGCCTGCCTATATAATCTCAGCAACCTAGGAGGCTGAGCCAATAGGACCGTAAGTACAAGGACAGCCTAGGCAACTAGTAAGACCCCTGTCTTAAAATGGAATTTTCTTAAAAAAGGGCTGGGAATGGGGCTCAGTGATAAAGCACTTGTCTAGCATGTGTGAGCACCTAGGATCAATCCCCAGTACTGCATAAATCAAGGTAGGGTACCTGTGAATGTAGCTCAATGGTAGTGCAGTTCCTTAGCTCTAGATTTAATAACCAGCAAGTGCGCGTGCGCGCGCGCACACACACACACACACACACACACACACACACACACACACGGCAAATGAAAGAAAGGGAAAATGAAGAAACCTGGGGGGATTTTCAAGATGGTGCAATAGAGGAGGTAGTTTCCCTGGCTGCTCCATGGCATGAAACCAAGAAAATAGGCAACTTCTCAGCAAGGTGGGTAAACCAAAAAGGAAAAAAAAAAAAAGGCAGGGGGAACTTTACTGGAATTTAAAATTGGACAGTTGAGCAGATTGAGGACTCAGGAGATTGGATATATAAGAAATCCCCAGCAGCATAGCCTCTGCCATGGCTGACCCAGAAGCACCAACATGGTCCCTCTTCGAGCAAAGTGGAGGGATAAGGGAATTAAAGGAACCCCCATTATTAGGAGGCTTGTCTAGATACTAAGAATTTAGAGATCAAGGAGATTGCTGACTAAACTGAAAGGCTGGCAGCACAGTATCTTTGGGCAAGAATGAAGCCACCATCTTTCCAAGCGGTAGCAGCTGAGGAATCCAATTCCTGGCAAACACAAGTTTGTCCCAAAATACAAGCCCAGTAAATATGTTATATGATATAGAGTATGCTTAAGTGACCAGGAAAAAATCAAACATGGAGAGAGGTTTACACAGGAGACAACTGGTCATGGGAACCTGCCTGGCTCTAACCATCCCCCTACAATGCTTGCAGCTGCTGGAAGAGATGTATCTGGCTGGGAAGGTAGAAGCACAGGGGTAGCAGAGATTGAGTTTGGAGACTGAACTCAAGACCAGGAAACATGGGGTCCGCACGTGATATACTGGACTAAGAATTGGCTCCTTGAACCCAGGAGAGATCCCTGGAGTACATTCTTCCATCCTGGACAAGAAAGTAGTAGGCCCTAGAGGTGCACTGATTTAAAATCTCCAAATTGGCATTCAGCAAAGAGCCTGCAGCCCAACTAAGCTTACACC
The DNA here is from genome assembly GCF_964194105.1 of Spermophilus citellus. NCBI lineage: Eukaryota > Metazoa > Chordata > Mammalia > Rodentia > Sciuridae > Spermophilus > Spermophilus citellus. The sequence goes on from NC_138188.1 coordinate 72,258,840, forward strand.
CTGCTTCCAGGAATTCTGCTTGCCGGATTACCTCTCTCACTCCAGCAATCTAAAAGAGAGGAGCATCCTCCTCCAGCCGACCCCACCTAAAACTGCTGAGAGAGAAGCTGAGGATCTTTTGAACTCTAACAGAAAAAATTCTTGAATATTTCACTGAAATTTTATTTCTCTCATTTTCTTTTCTTTGTGACCTTTATAGTACATGGACATTTATACATACTCATATTTTTTTTTTACTGATTTCTAGCATTTTTGAATCAAATTATTTTTCAGGGATCAGTTTTTTTGAGGACTAGGATGTTTGATTAGTATATGTTAGTTTTATTTTGTACTCTTTTATATTTAAATTTTTATTTTATATACATTTCGCTTATGTTTACTGATTCTTTTTCTCTTTTCTTCAACTAAAAGCTAATCTCTATTGTTTTTTCACTCTCTTACTTTTTTGTTTCTATCTTTTCTCCTCCTCCCTCATAATCATCACTTCTGTCCTCTCCCTGGTTCAACATTCAAAACTGTAAACCCTTTTGCAAACTTGAGCAATAACTGATCATATCATTTGTTTATTGTGATGATTAACATTGTAGAAGTCATAATAGGAACCATTTGCTTTAATGCTCTATATTATTTGCATTGGTTGTTATTATGTGTCTCTCCTCAAACAGTAACGTACTGGAAACCTTCAGGGACACTATATGTCTCAGCATAGATACTCTATTGCCTCAGATCCACGTGGTTAGATGGGTGGACGCAGAAACAACATGGAAAAGCAAGGGAACAAATTGCCCCAAACAAACCAAGATACTCTAATAACAGAATCCATCAACATCAAAGTGGAAGACATCTCAGAGACGGTTAGAATATACACAATTAAACTGATCTACAAAGTAAAGGACAGTATAAGAAGTAAAATCAGAGAAAATGCAGGAATTAAAAGATCACTTCAATGAAGAGATAGAGATTCAAAAACAAACAAGCAGAAATCCTCAAAATGAAGGAAGCAATAAACCAAATTAAAAATTCAATTGAAAGCGTCACCAACAGACTAGATCACTGGGAAGACAAGAGTTTCAGGCAATGAAGACAAAATATAGAATCTTGAAAACAAAGTTGACTGTGGAGATAAGATGCTAAGAGACCATGAACAGAACTTCCAAGAAATATGGGATAAACTGAAAAGACCAAATGTAAGGTTTATTGGGATAGATGAAGGCTCCAAGATATAAACCAAAGGAATACACAATCTTTTCAAAGAAATATAAGGAAAAAAATTTCTCAGACCTAAAGAATGAAATGGAAAATCAAATATAGGAGACTTACAGGACCCTAAATATACAAAATTATAACATACCACACCAAGGCACATTATTATGAAAATGCCTAAATTACAGAATAAGTATAGAATTTTAGAGGCTACCAGAGAAAAATGAAGGTAACAGTTAGATGGAAACCATTCTGGATCTCAGGTGATCATTCAACAGAGACCATCAAAGCTCAGAAGTCATGGAATAATATAATATATACCAACCTCTGAAAAAAGAAAAAAAAGGATGCTAACCAACAACACTATACCCAGCAAAATTAACTTTCAGAATTGATGATGAAATAAAAACCTTCTGTGATAAACACTTTAGCTAAAAGAATTCACACCTAGAAAGCTTATACTACAAAACATACTTGGTAAGATATTTCATGAGAAGGAAATGAAAAATAAAAGTGAAAACCAGCAAAGGGAGAAACTACACTAAAGAAATATTGAATCAACAGACAAAGTAATTCAAATTAAAAAGAGATAAATCAAAATAACAGAGAATAAAAATCATATCTCTATAATAACATTGAATGTAAGTAGCCCAAACTCATCAATTAAAAGACATAGAGTGGAGGTTGGATTAAAAAACAAGATCCAACAATATGCTCTCTTCAAGAGACTCACCTTATAGACAAAGACATCCACAGATTGATGGTTAAAGGATGGGGAAAAAAAACATATTATTCACATGGATTTTGTAAACAAGCAGGGTTTTTTATCCTCAGATAAAGTGGACTTCTAGTCAAAGTTAATCAAAGGGAAAAAGACATTTCATATTGCTTAAGGGAATTATACATCAACAAGATATAACAGTTGTAAATATTTATGCCTCCCAAAATATAGCATCTATACACATTCAACAAATCCTTCTCAATTTCAAGCAAATAGACCACGGCACAATAAGACTGGGTGACTTTAACATACCCCTCTCACCACTAGATTGTTCTTCCAAACAAAAACTAAATAAAGAAGCTACAAAACTAAAAAATACAATTAATAATTTAGGCTTAATAAACATATATAAAATGTTTCATCCATCAATGATTGAATATACTTTCTTTTCAGTAGCACATGGACCCTTCTCTAAGGGGCCATATCTTACGCCACAAAGCAACCCTTAGCAAAGACAACAAAATAGAGATAATACCTTGCATCCTATCAGATTATAATAAAATGAAATTAGAAATGAATGATAAAATAAAAACTAGTGAGGCTGCACTTGTGGTCAGTGGTAGAGCACTTCCCTAGCATGCGTGAGGCACTGGGTTCGATAACTCAGAAACACATTAAAATAAATAAAGGTATTGTGTCCATCTGCAACCAAAAAAAAAAAAAAAAAAAAAGAAGCTATTCTACACGTGGGGACTAAATAATACTCTATGAATGACAAATGGGTAGAAATCAGGGATGACATAAAAAAATACTTAGAGGTAAATGAGAATAGTGATACAACATATCAAAACCTCTGGGACATTATGAAGTCTGTACTAAGAGAAAAGTTCACTGCATTGAGCTATTTCATTAAAAGAATAGAAAGGCAACAAAAAACCCCTAACATTACATCTTGAAGCCCTAGAAAAAGGAGAACAAATCAACACTAAAAGCAGAAGACAGAAAATAACTAAATCAGAGCTGAAATCAATGAAATTGAAATAAAAGAAACAATCCCCACCCAAAATTGACAAAACAAAAAGTTGCTACTTTGAAAAAAAAAATCAATAAAACTGATATACCGTTAGATAACCCGAGAAAGAGAGAAAACTTAAATTCCTAAAATTCATAATGAAAAAGGAAATATCACAATGGACACTACTGAAATACAGACAATAATCAGAACCTATTTTGAAAATTTATACTCTAATAAAATAGAAAATCTTGAAAACATTGACAAATTTCTAGAGACATATGACCTACCTAAACTGAATCAGGAAGACATAAAAAATTTAAACAGATCAATTTCAACCAATGAAATTGAAGATATCATCAAAAGCCTACAAACCAAGAAAAGCCCAGGAATAGATAGATTGTCAGCTGAGTTCTACCAGACCATCAAAGAACTAATACCAATCCTCCTTGAATTATTCCATGATATAGAAATGGAGGGAACCCTTCCAAACTCATTCTATGAGACTAGAATTGCATAGATACCAAAACCAGATAAAGACATATCAAGGAGAGAAATCTTCAGACCAATATCCCTGATGAACACAGATGTAAAAATTCTCAGTAAAATTCTGGCAAATTGCATACAAAAACATATTTAAAAGATGGTGCACCATGATCAAGTGGAGTTCATCGTAGGGATGCAAGGTTGGTTCAACATACGAAAATCAATGAATGTAATTCATCAAATTAATAGACTTAAGAACAAGAATCACAGAAAAAGCATTTGACAAAATACAGCATCCATTCATGTTCAAAACACTAGAAAAATTAGGGTTAGTAGAGACATACCTCAACATTATAAAATTATTATATGCTAAACCCAAGGTCAATAACATTCTACATAAAGAAAAACTACATGGAAAAAGTATTTGCTCTAAAAACTGGAACAAGATAGGAATACCTTCTTTCACCACTTCTATTCAATATAGGTCTGGAAACTCAAGCCATAGCAATTAGAGGAACAAAATTAAAGGAATACAAATAGGAAAAGAAGAACGCAAACTATCTCTATTTGCTGATAACACAATAATTTAGAAGACCAGAAAACTTCCAGAATTCTAAATATTAAATTCAGCAAAGTAGCAGGATATAAAATTAACATCCATAAATCAAGTGTGTTCCTATACATCAGTGATGAATCCACTGAAAGAGAAATTAGGAAAACTATCCAATGCACAATAGCCTCAAAAAATATTTGGAAATAAATCTCACAAAAGAGGTTAAAACACATCTACAATGAAAACTACAGAACACTAAAGAAAGAAACTGAAGATCTTAGAAGATGGAAAAATCACCCATGTTCTTGGATAGGCAGAATTATTATTGTCAAAATGGCCATACTATCAAAAGCACTATACAGATTCAAGAAATTCCTGTTAAGGTTCTGGTGACAATCTTCACAGAAATAGAAAAATCAGTCAGGAAATTTGTTTGGAAAAATAAGAGACCCCAAGTAGCCAAAACCACCCTCAGTAAGAAAAGTGACGCAGGAGGCATCAGTATATCAGACCTTAAATTATACTACTGAGCTATAATAACAAAAATGGCATGGTATTGGTACCAAAGCAGTCATGAAAACCAATGGTAGAGAACAGAAGACAGAGACAAACTCACATGAATACAGTTATCTCACACTTGACAAATGTGCCATAAACATACATTAGAGAAAAGAATAAATGGTGCCGGGAAAACTGAAAATCTCTATGTAATAGATGAAATTTTACACCTCTCTCACCCTGCACAAAACTCAACTCTTAAGTGGATCAAGGACTTAGGCATTAGACCAGAGATCCTGCACTTTCTAGAAGAAAAACGTACACTCAAATCTCCAACTTTTCAGCTTGGAAATAAATCCTTCAACAAAAATCCTAAAGTGCAAGAAGTAAAAGCAAGAATCAATAAATGATTCAATAAATGAATAAATGAATCAATAAATGATTCAAACTAAAAAGCTTCTTCACAGAAGAGGAAACAATCAAGAATATGAAGAGAGAAAAGGGAGAAAACCTTTGCCACTTGCATCTCAGACAGAGCATTCATCTCAAAAAACTCAACACCCAAAATCAAATAATCATTTCAACAAATGGACAAAGGAACTGAACACACACTTCACAGAAGAAATACAAATGATCAACAAATATATGAAAAAATGTATAACATCACTAGCAATTAGAGAAATGCAAATCAAAACTACATTGAGATTTCCATTTCATTCCAGTCAAAATGGCTATTATTAATAATACAAGTAATAAATGTTGGTGAGGATGTGGGAAAAAGGCACACTCATACATTGCTGGTAGGACTGCAAATTGGTGCGACCACTCTGGAGAACAGTATGGAGATTTCTTAGAAAACTTGGAATGAAACCATCACTTGACCCAGTTATCCCACTCCTCAGTATACACCCAAAGGATTTAAAATCAGGGGCTGGGGATGTGGCTCAAGCGGTAGCGCGCTCGCCTGGCATGCATGCGGCCCGGGTTCGATCCTCAGCACCACATACCAAAGATGTTGTGTCCACCGAGAACTAAAAAATAAATATTAAAAATTCTCTCTCTCTCTCTCTCTCCTCTCTCTTAAAAAAAAAAAAAAAGAAAAGGATTTAAAATCAGCACAGTATAGCGACACAGCCACACCAATGTCCACAGCAGTTCAATTCACAATTGCTAAGATATGGAAGCAACCTACGTGCCCTTCAATATACAAATAAAGAAAATGTAGTACATATACACACAATGGAATATTATCCAGCCATAAAGAATAATGAAATTATGGCATTTACTAAAAAATAGATGGAACTGGAACTATCATGCTAAGTGAAATAAGCCAATTTCAAAAAACCCAAAGGTCAAATAGTCTCTGACATGTGGAAGCTGACTCACAATAGGCTGGGGTGGGGTGGGTAGAGTGGACGTTCAACAGATTGGACAGGGAAATGGAGGAAAGGGAGGAGGGATGTGAATGAAAAAGAGAGTAGAACGAAAAAGATATTACTTTCCTATGATCATGAAAAAATACATGACCAGTGTAACTCCTCATCATGTACAACCACAAGAATGGGAAATTATACTCCATGTACGTATGATATGTCAAAATGCATTCTACTGTCATGTATAACTTAAAAGAATTAAAAAAGAGAAGAAACCTTAGAGATGGTGCATGTATGTATTTCAGTATGGTATAGACTGTGATTGAATTTGGGGAGAAAATAATTTTCCCAGATGTTTGGTTCATAATGAACAACAGGTCACCCCCAGGCCCAATCCATCTCCAGAAGATTCTCCACAACTGAGCATCCTTCACTTTACAAACAGATGGGCCCTTTTGTTGCAGCATAGCTTCTCACCTACTGACGTCTACACACTAGACACAGTTAAACTCAAATGTGAGACAGTTTGTTCTTGTCCTCAAGGTAGGCTGCAGTTTGTTCCCTTCAGAGAAATGGAGTCTTTCCAGACACAAAACTTTCCAACAATGTTACCTGTACCTCTCCTAGGTATTATCCTATCCTCACTAACTAGAGGGCTCCCATGGACTGTTAAATGCTCTGCACCCAGTGTTCCTGCTTTTCTCTATCACTACCCAAGTCATCTACTTCTTAGATCTACCAAGCACTAGTGGAGAAAATAAAAATCATAATGGTGCTTTTATATATTTGGTGCTATTGTACCTTCATACTTACTTACTTCAACTGGGTTTGCAGCAAGGATCAACAAAACATCATGAAATGCCATACTCAATTACAAATAAGCTTTATTTCCTTTAAGAAAAGGGAAATATATATGTGTAGCTAGAAATAATTTCCTAAGTTCTAGGACCAAAGCAGACATGATCAATACATAGGCATAACCTGAGTAATTACCATATTTAAGGATCAATGAATCCTTGGGTATAAAAAAACTTACCTGTAATGGGCTGGGGTTGTGGCTCAGTAGTAGAGCACTTGCCTCACATGTGGGAGGCACTGGGTTCGATTCTCAGCACTGTATATAAATAAATGAATAAAAAAAGGTCCATCAAAAAAAATTTACCAGTAAGAAGAAAAAGTCTGCATTGGCCTTAGACAACTACACAGCAACTATGACTGACAAAAGTTGGTATGAAAGATGCAGACTGTGGATACTCACTCTGCATATGTTCTACTATAGTAGGTCTAGAATAGAATGTCACTCTCATGTGAGAGTCCTTGACTGACTTCAGCATCGACCAATTGAGTTGTACACTGGTATTGAGTATTCATTTCTGGGTAAGGTAACACAGGTAGTCACAGATATGCAAGGATACAGGGAAGATATGACTCACCAGCCCTCTCCTAAAATAAAATCCACAGGATGGTTCCAAAAGAATTTAAGCAGCCATAGTCATTTTCAATGTGATTATTGAACATCAACAGCTGTGGTAACATAACCCAAGGTACATAATGTAAATTTGAACAGAGAAGGACGGGAACTTCCGCTCCTGAAATGTCGTCCTAACTCTTGTACCACCATCACAATCAGGGGAAGGGAATGTTCTATTTCTCATGCTTTACTATGTGGTAGGTTTAGCACTTAAAAATGCATGTGTTATTTTTTAATCTTTACAACCTGTGGAAGTAATCATTCCCCAGTTTACAGATAGACATAAGTAGATAGGGTAGGTTGCCCAGATTATCCAAGTAATTTGTTCAATTGTTCAGAGCCTGAGATGATTATGACATTACTAATGTAGGCATGATTACTGCTTATTCTTACAGCACTGGAGACTGGACCCAGGACCTCACACATGCTGAGCAAGCACTCTGCTGTTGAATTATATTCCCAGCCTTTTTAATCTCACCATGTTATTAGGTTGGCCTAGAACAAGCAACTCTCTGCCCTCAGCCCCCCAAACAGCTGGGATTATACATATGCACCACCACTCCCAACTAATTAGGACTCCCATCTTTTATGAGGATCCTTTAAAGAAAGGTGGATACTCTATATTGTTTTTTCACTCGATCTTCTAATCATTAGAGTCTCAGGGTTCCTTTTGGAGACCTCTTCCTCTCTCCCTCTACTCCTACCAATAACTGTATTACAGTGGTCTCAAGATTTGCTGCTAGCCTCAAGAAAGTGGGATGGGCATGGAGAGGGAGGTTTATGACCCTCCATTTTGACTTGGCCATAACTAGGAATTTTCAAACTTTCAAGTGTGTAACAATTCTCTTGGGAGATCCTACAATTGCAGCTTCTGATTTCATAGGGATCTGAGATGATTCCTAAGAAGTCTCCAGTTGGTTGATTGGCTTTGTTTTGTTTTGTCTATTTGGTACCAGGATTAAACCCAGGGGCACTCAACCACTAAGCCACATCTCCAATCCCTTTTTAAGACAGGGTCTTGCTAAGTTGCTTGATAGGCTACTCTTGAGCAGGAAAGTACTAAACCAAACCAGCCTCTGGTGATAAAGTTAGCTCATATCACTTTTAATGTAATTCTTTAATATTCTATTACTTTTGCTTCTTTGGAAACCTGATAGGGCATGAAGGTTTGAGAAAAGGGATACAATGACTGATACAAGACTCCAATATCTCTGAGTTCCTGGCTATATTAGCAATAATAGTTGAAATATGCCTATTATTCTTAACAGGTAAAAATCATAAACTTCTTAATAAGAACTACTTAATTTCTTTGTCCTCCATGGTTAAGGCATCTATTGGACACTGTTTAAAAGATGTAAATATGCAAATATATAAAGTTATAATAGTGACCACTACTACAAGATAGACAAAAAAAATTACAGATGCAGTCATGCGAGCTAAAGACTAAAAACCTCTGACCTTCAGGTACCTCTCTCCTTTAAATTACATTGAATGGCTTGAATCTTCAACAGTTCTGACTTAGAAAAATGGTAATTGTAGATATTTCAATCTAATTCTTTTTCTAACCTCCCTTTGAAAGAACAGAGCCTATTTCTTTCTAGCTCACTAGTCATCCAGTGCCAGACACACTTCTTGGGACATGCTAAATACTCAACAAATATTTTAAGAAAAAAAAAAATCCAACAAGAACTCAGGAATGGGGGTGGGAAAATGAGTTAAAGTGGCCAAAAAAAAAGTTCCAGGAAAAAAAAAAAAAAAAAACCCAAATGTTTCGTAAGCTCCCAAATGGACTAAGAATTTGGCTCTCAATAAAAGTATATGGTATTCAGTTTGGTAGTTCCATGCACCTTAGTTAGATTTAACGTGTTTACTGTGCTCTGCAGCAGAAAAATCCACCCATGATTAACAAATCCTAGTTGTATCTTAAGCATTTAGTCACTAAATGCTTAAAAAAAAGGCTGTTTTTTTCCTAAACCCTGCCATGCCTCTCACTTGTTAGTCTAAATTACCTTCTCTCACTATTACTAAATCTATAAAACATGATTCCCAAGAACTCTCCCTACAACAAATTCCTAAATGACCCCTTTTGAAATTGCCGGAAAATGACTGAGCGGTGAGTTTTATAGATTCTTTGAAGTGGCTGTTAATCTGGGGTGTGAAACAGAGTGGACTGCTGAATTGTCCTACATATACGCAGATATTTGTTTACTGCACTATTGTGTTTATGTGTAAAGGTAGAAATAGAGGGGCAGTACTGGGGATTGAACCCAGGGACGCTCTACCTCTACCACTGAGCTATGCACCAAGCCCTTTTTTGAGACGGGTGCTCATCTAGGTTGCCAAGGCTGACCTCAAACTTGCAATTCTCCTGCCTCAGCCCTCAGAAGAGCTGGGATTATAAAGGTGTGCAACTACTGTGCTCACTGTGTACCATTGATTTTAATGGGAATAAATGAAGAAAAGTAAATATACATCGAGGAGGCTAAATTTTGGTGTGTAATACAATGCAACCATAAAAAAAAATCAAAATGGTGAAATACAGTTTACATAACCAGACAATGTTCTTTAAGGGCTTTACAGATGTATTAAAAGTTTAATCCTGTAACCAGTCTATGACGTAACTATCACTAGCAACATTTTATAGATGGGGAAAACTTAGGTAAAAAAAATAACAATGATGGAGGCTGGAGTTGTAGCCCAGCAGTAGAGCGCTTACCTCGCATGTGTGAGGCACTGGGTTCAATCCTCAGCACCACATAAATAAATAAAATAAATGTATTGTGTCCATCTACAAATAAAACAAACAAACAAGTATGGTGGAGTTCAGATTCCTGGACCATTAGGCAGAATGCAAGCTCTGAAACCCTATAGTTCAAGCTACATCTACAGGGTAGTGACAACATTCCCTGATGAATTCAATGAGAAGGTGAGTTTCTCAAGTCCATGACTAAAGCCACTTAGCCAGACCTTGCCTCAAAATAAAAAATTAAAAGGGCTGCAGACATGGCTCCGCAGTTAAGTGGCCTTAGGTTTAATACTTGGTATGTGCTCCCCCACCTCCAAAAAAGTCTGGAAGGATACAAATGCTACCAGCAGATATCACTGATGACTTGGTTAAGGGTTTTCAAAGGGAATCTATTATTTATATCTTGTATCCGAATTTCTCTGTAAGTATACACTCTTATAATAAAACATATGCCAGTGACAGTGCCCCCTCCCACACAGGTCATCTATACAAAGAAGCAAACGAAAAGAAACTGCACTTACTTAGTGCTACCATATTGACCAATAGGTTAAAGGTAGGGCCAGGTATTTTGTTTTAAAAGCCAAATAAACTTACCTCTAATTTAATCTTGATTTCTTTATCGCAAGACTTTAACAGTATGTCCCACTTTAAATCTTGTTTCCAAACATTAAAATATCTCAACTTCAGCTGGAAATATGAAACTAATGCTACATAGTATATCTCCATGTCATTTTAAACTCAATTATTTCACTTTATGCCATCAAATGTGCAAGAGTTTCTGCTTTTAGCTATTCTTTGCCCTCCACTGGAGTATACTGTTCCTTAGGTAACCAAATTGGAAATCAGAAAATTAACCTAATGCAATACTGTGTATAAAATAAGCCAACAAAAACTTACACAGAAAAAGTCAACATGCAATGTGTAGATTTTTCAAAATTTCCTAAGCTGATGTTTTTCAGACGTCTAATCTCAGGCTGAGTCAGTCTGACTGTATTTTTAAGGCAAGGAAGGGTTTGATAGCTTGAAGTTCTCCTGAGGTGCTTGAGTTCTCCACAGTGCTGCCCAGCAGTCCTCCAACCTATGCTTTTGTACTATCTTGTAGCATACTATTTCTTAACACAGCCCATTCTGATAATGGATTAGTATGTTAGAAAGTTGCTTTTAAAAACAGAACAATGACTAAATAAGAAGACTGTGATCTTTTTCAGTGTAGATCTTACCCCATTGGTCTTAATTATTAAAATGTGAATTGTCTTCCCAACTAATCATGCAAACCCAACAACCAAGAAACATTAGTAATTGTCATCTGTACTTTACTAAACACTTTGTGTTTAATATATTTTAAATTATAAAGAAATTACAAGGAACTCCTAAAAAATTTAATACAAAAATATTACAAGTTAGGACAATTAAGCATTGAGATATAACATTTAAGAAGCATGCAGAAAAAGTAGCATAGGGTTAACATTTCATTGTTGACAGGGAGCTTTGGGACAGTAGAGAAAAGCACCCTCCACGGTGGCTTTTCCCTCACTGTATTTTTCAAAGGACTATATTGAAAAACAGTAAACTTTCATTGGCTATGTATTATAACAGGTAAGAAATCTAATCCATGGTAAAGTATAAGAACTATGAAATTAAAAGTAATCCCTTCAATGACTGCTTAAATTAATTTCAGCTTAACTTCAAGCTCACATGGATTCTAATCCTTAGTAGTCCAATACTTTCTGGAAAAGTATAAAATGCATATTAACAATCTATGCCATGCAATAAAAGTTAACCCCTTGAAAACCAAAGATTTAGTTAGCAGTGGCTTATAACTAATAAAACATGGTAAGAGTATACTTGTATTTTTTCTGTTTAAGGAAATGGAAAGAAAAGACAGAAGACCTGGAGAAAGACGTTTTCTAAAGACAACATACAAAAATTTGCTCAATGATTCTTCTGAAAAAGTCTGTATGTAACACTGAGGAACTGAGATTAATTAAACCTGGAAGGTGCCTAATATCATTTCTCATAGGCTATTAAGGTTGTAATAACATAAACATCCTAGCTAAGGATGGAAATGAATGTCATAAATGTTCTATATGAAGGGGAAAATATCATTAAGGACATTGAGCCTCCTGCCCTAAAAATTGCCAATAACATGTAGACACTGTTTTGTTCTCAACTGCATGCTAAGCAAACAAATAAATCTGAGGTCTCTTTTAGATTGGTTATGTGAGATAATATCCTTTAAATACAATATTGAGTTTTCAAAATAACTTAAAAGTAATTGCTATCCCTCAGCTGATTAGATGCTCTATTATTCTTTAATAAAAATAGAAAATAATTCCTTCATTTAAAAAAATCTTATCTTCTGCAAGAAGTAATAAAATAGTAAAATTTGTAATTTTATCTATGGGCTTAATTTTTAAGTATTTATCTTGGAAAACAATGTTTGTGAAAAACAGTGTTTGGGGGTTCTGATGAAAGTTGTTATAATTGGTAACAATAGTAAGGGAGAAAATAGACATGTTATGTTATGAAGGCTAACTCAGAGCAAGAAGGTTTATTCTACACAACACTGGAGGAAATAAAGTAATTAAATGTAAACAGGAAATATCCCTCTCTCATTACTTGACTAGCAAATAGACTATACAAACTACGTAGATATCAAAGGTTTTATATATGTACACAGCCAACATAATATCAAAATATATTTTATTCTGGACCTCTTTCAGATCTGATTCAAATTACAGTTGTCAAAGCAATACAATGCAAAGGGAATCTGCAACAACAACAACAAAAAATGTGCCTAGAAAGGATAAAAGGGTCATTGGGGACAAATCATTGTGATGTGGAACCAAAATACATCATAAGTGTAATTAACATGGTCCAGGACAGCATAGAACATCTATATCAGTCTTCCTTACACAATAATCATGAAAACTGAACAATAAAGTTGTTTAACATGTACAAAAAACTGTCATGGGCTGGTTTACACTTTTACAACAGTTTTAAAGTTAACTGGATAACTAAAGAAATGATGCAGACATTTTAATCCAGTGCTATAGGTAGGCTCACAGAATTAGACCCAAAGGATTTGTAAAAATTAAAATGAAAACATAGCTACAATGTCAAAGTCAGGAAAGAGAAAATTACTTCTGTATTCAAGGATTACAGAGCTACAAAATGCAGTCTGCCTGGTTTTGTTTTAATGAGATGGGTAAATACATCAGACTAGATACAACATGCAGAATGTTTTCTTGAACTTATCCAGAAATTCCAAAGACAACATCATGAAACAGCTTACTAGAAAAAAAAAATATGCCCTAGTTATTCACCCTGCTTCAACACTGGTAACGTAAAGGCAGAAATAAAGAATGCTATCAATACCTCAGAACTACTGATATAAGACATCAAATTTCTAAATCAGTGTATTAAAAAAAGTGAACTTCCTTTTTTTCTCTCTCCTACATTTAACTAGAATCATGTTAAAAAAACAAAACTGATATTAAATGTGACACTTCAGAGCTACTACTGGAAGGAGTAATTCATAACTTCCCTACCCACCTCCTTCCATCCCTGCTGATTCAGAGAAAGGGGGAAGGGACCAAAAACAAACCAACAAACAAATAAACAAACAAAAACACCAATCAGGGTCTCTTGTAGGTTTGCTGCTATTCCCCAAAATGTTGGCATTTGCTGCCATGCCACAATGTTGGTCCACTGAAACAGGATTTCTGCGGAAACTGTTAACAGTAATTTACCATGTGCAAGTACCTTCCTTACCATATGAGAATAAACACAGGTTCTGTAGAAATGTACAATGTATATAAGAAAATGAAAACTGACTTAAAAGAGTAAATAGCACTGCATTTAAGATTTAGTTTTCTACTTATCTAATAAAACTCGTCATTTTTGCTCGCAGAAGTATGGTCATTTGTGATTCCTTTAATAGCAAAAATGCACAGTCCTCTTCAGGCCTCTACTCATTATTAGTTTACATTACTCTAAACAAAATCAGTCTACATAAACAGATAGCTCCTTAAAAATAGTACTCTCTCATTAAATCTAATTTGACAGAAAGAAGTTTAAGGAAAAAAGGAGTGCTTTTATAAGTTAAGTGAAAAAGTACAAATCTTTGGCCTTTCTCTTGACATTTTTGTATGTCAAAAAGCAAAAAACCTTCGTGTAATTCAATCTAGTGATTACTTTTGCACCATAATTTGTTTTTTACACCACAAAAGGAGGCACTTTCAGTATCTGTAAAAGATGTTTTACCCTAAAACATACTTACCTAGAGAATAATTAATTAAAACAATTTGATACGTTCTAAGACCTATTAGGAAATTATCAGTTACCACTTCTAAAAGTCATTTGAAAGTCAATAATATTACCTGATTGTGGGAAAGGGGACTGGAACAAATGTAAGTACTTAAGGGATTTCCTACTTGGAGAAGAAAAAAAATTCCTTTATGACATTTAAGAGTGGCAGCTGTTCTTTCTTCATTCTATTTTAATCAAATTTTCCCTTCCTATTTTTCCATATGATCATACATTTCTTACAGTAGCATATAAAACATAATGAATTCCATAGACCAACTACTGGATTCAGTTGATCTTCAGGAATAAATTCTCAGGAAAAAATGGGAGGAAAAATGAGTAAGAACCCCAAATATAGAACTTTACAGGCTGTGAAACTTGGTCTCTTGCAATCATGTTACTGCTCAAATTAGAGACGATCTTGTTTTTGTCTATTGGAGCAGCATCGTGGCACATCAGCAGGCAATGATGATGTGAGAACAGCAGCAAAAACAAACAATTGTATGCTCACCAAGAACCCAAGCCTACAAAATGGATACCTTTCAGAGAAGTTTGCACTTGAAAGACCCAAGACTTCAGGATAATAAAGCTCTGCATTTATAATATTTATATGTCCTATTGTGGCTATTATGCGTAAGTAAAATAGCTAAAGAATTAAAAAAAAAAACAGCAAAGATGACAATATCATAAAAATGTAGCTGTCCATTTTGACAGCTATATTGCAGAATTTCTTGACTATCTTTTAATCAGCTGGGAAAAAAGTCAATAACTGTATGCAAATGAATAAATTGTCCATATCAAAATACAAAAGTACTATCAATAATCACCTCTGACTTTCAGATTTAAATTCAGTGCAATTGACAAATGCATCACTAAAGGAAAATGCAGCTTAAACATACTCAAAACATTTGTGTCTATTCCTGGGAGCACATTTAAAAATTATTGCACAGATTTTTTTATTTTTATTTATTTTTTTTAAACAACAACAGAGGTCAACCAGATGTGAACCTCTAGCAATAAAAGCAGGATTTCAAGTGCCAGATACTCAGCATATTAGGTTTCCTACATAAGTCACAGGGTAATAAGTTCTAAATTATCTCTAATGTGATCCAAAACCCTAAAAACAGCTGGCACAAAACCATCATGAATGACTGCCTCTCTGGATGTAAATCTTAAAAAATATTATTACAGTATCATAGTCCCCACTATCAACAACTGGGGTACATATAACAATGTATTGTGAAAATTAAGTGTATTTATTCTCTTTACCTATAGCAAATGCTACTCTACCTTAGTAAAACCAAGACTTGCTTCAATCAATGCTGTTTTGTAAAAATAGCAAAACAACAAATGCTGCAAATCAAAGCTGCATTAACTTGGGTTAAATCAGTTTCCACTTCAACACAGAACACAGGTTAAAATTTTAGCAGTAAAGGCCTCAAAATAATTATTGACAGAAATAGTGTTGTAAATTTGCTAAGCTTGATAATAAACAATTCCTTAATTAAAATCTGTAAGATATAAATTTGACAACTATTCTCTTCCAAATTGACACTCCTAGATTCTTATGTTAATCATGACAAACCCTGTTAATCATACACATAAACATGGCCTCATGCTAACATTTGTCTGTATATTTTACTTTTAGTTGCATGAGCACAAGAGATTTGATGCCTGTTATCTTTAAGAAAACACTTGACATAAACAGAGTAAAAGACATGATAGAGTAGTGATTACTGGAAAAAAAAATAGCAGCTTAAATCTATCTTATACTTGAAAAAAAAAAAATGTAGTCACAAGTACCACAAATGCAGAATCAGAGCAGCAAGGAGGTTAGTGCAATTATCTCTCTCTCTTTTTTTTTTTAATTCTGAATCACTGCTATTAAAAATACCTTGAAGCAAGTCTTTTGTTTTAAAGATTGTTTTTTAAACTAAGGTAGCAAGCATTTTGCCATGTAATGGCAGTGTTATATGCCGTTATCTTGCTTTGTATAAAAGAAAAACAACATGAGAGATTCTTAATACTGGAGTTTGGTTACATTACATAGTTAAGCTTCTATACAGAATGATGGACACTTTGAGAAGCTAATCCTTATCCAGAAACGTTTTAATCTCTTAGAAAACAAAGCAAAACAAATAAACAACAAAAACCCAAAACTACTTTGCTCCTTTTCACAATAGTGCACATTTTAACCATAATTCAGTTATGGCTACAAAACATCAGAAGATTTTTTAAAAATGTATCTTCTCTATGGTATTTAAAAAAAAAAATTTTGTGCCCTTCTAGTCTTTAATTGGCAGAAATATGTCCCAAAAAAGAAACTATTGTATTTAAGCCACATCACAAAAAAAGAACCAGAAAAAAAAAACAAACAAACAAACAACAACAACAACAAAAAAAAAACAGAGCATAATACCCTTTTACTGATGTGTCTTACAGATTGCCATGACCCAAGTCATATGTTTTCATTTAATTTCAAATTCCCCCTTCCTTCCACAATATGCACCAATTGAATATATGCTCTGGGAGCCATAAAATGTACCAAACATTAACCTCTTCAAAAGAATGCATTAAAATATTTTTAAGATTTTTTTTTTGTTTAAAAGGTGAAAAAAATATAAACAAGAAACTGATTCACTCCCTTACTTCATGCATCCATAATCTAAACCAAAAACAAAATTTAAAAGCAAGAACAAACTACTGCTGCAAGTTTTTTTTTTTAAGTCCATTTTCTCTGTACATACAAACTGCTCACTACTGAAAGGAAAAAAAAGAATATAATCCATGGTGTCTGCTGATTCAAAGGGGGAGACAAGGCTGTCATTAGTATCCAAAAACTGGTACATGTATGTATGGTCTGCTTTTATAACGTATATCTCTTTCTTCTGTTTTTCATATCCAAACTTCTAAATGCTATTTTAGGGGCACAGCAGATTAGATTCCAGCACTTGGTGAACAGAATTCACAAGCTGTGACAAAACTCTGTCATCTTCAGGGTGCAATTTTGTTTATATACACTGTATGTATATATTTCTTTTAGATTTGGCTGTAGTGGACTGGCCATGGTTCAAGTGGGACTATAGCAGTACGTGGGTCAGGGACAGTCATTTTGGCTATGTACACATTCATAGTCGGTCCATGGCTTCCAACTAGTAGCGCTATTTCCGAAGGTCTAATACACAAACCTGAAAGAAATTAAAATAATCAAACAATGAGTTCAGAATTTTTTTTTTTTTTACATTTCAAGTTTAACTTTTCTGTAGTACAATTTCAAATCTGTTTCTCAGTTCTAAGTTCATGAACCTTCAGCAAAATGGGCACTTTACTAACAGAGAAGTTAAAAGATTATCTAAGCAAAGGAAACAACCATAAGCTAATAATATTGGGGAAGAAACATAGCTAGAATTATTAGGAATTGCATTGTTCATGAAAAAGAAGGGGGGAAACATACAAAATAGACCATTCACAAATAATATTTAGCTATAGTTTCAGTATACAGCTAATGGTTTTCCATCTTCCCTCTGCTTTTTAGAGCTCCAGAAGCCATAGCTGGTATATTTTTTAAAAATGTACAAACTCATCTTGAGAGTCTTTCAATATCACACCTTACTCTGCAGAAATCAATAGCATCTAATCTTCCTTCCCTGAACCACCAACAGTCTTTACAGGAAGGAGAAAGTAGAAATAGGAATTAAAAATTCTAATTTGTCTCAGAGTGAAAGTCCACTATATTTAATCTAAGAGTTATGTAAAAACTGTTCCTTCCTTGATTATGAAGAAAATCTTCCAGCAAAAGAGAAACTAAATTTTATTTACATTATTTGAATATAATGAACATAAAGAGTATATAGCCTTCAGGGGAGAAAAAAATCAATATCATTTCTTAAAATTTACTTTGCAAAGAACTTCAGTAATTAGTTGCTACTGCGATAAGCCACATTCCAATGGGTAAACACAGGTGCATGCATGCGCACACAAACTCTCTCTCTCACACTCCTTTAGAAACTATTATACTTACTGAACCATCTGATGCACTGGCTCCAACTTTGTCTCCTGCTGCATTCCAGCAAACTTCAAAAATTCCACCTGTTCCCCTATAGCTGTGAACTAGAGCACCTGTCTAAAAAATGAAAAGCAGAATCTTAAAAATTAAAATTACAAATCCAACAGTGAGATAAAAATATTACATGGTTTTATGTCTAGCAATCAGAAGCTGGACTTGGCTTCAAGTCCAAAATAAGTGCAAGTTCTGAAATGCTAGAAATGTAATGAAGATTTTTTTAAAAAATAAAAATACTATCAGTTTGCTCTCAAAAGATTACTCTAACACATATTCAGTTATACTAGTGTTAATGACAACACTTGACTAAGATATCTTTGGCTTCTTTGACACAGATAATAACAGCCATAAATAAAGATTTAGTATGTGACATGAAATACATATTTGTTATTATCACTTAAAAAAGCATATTTTGCTATCATGTTCAAAAACAAAATTAATTCTGTTTGATAAAACATTTCAAAGAGGAAATATAACAAATAAAGATAATCCCAATATAAACCTATTGTTTATACCATATTTATTTATATTTATTCAGTAGTCCTTAACTACAGAAGGAAATAGGTCAAAGAGGAGGATAAAATAATATTTATTATTATTAAAATAATATTTATTATTATTAAAATAATATTTATTATTATTATTATTATTAGTGCTGGGGATTGAACCTAGGGCCTTATGCATGCAAGGCATGCACTCTACCAATAGCTCAGCTGAGGTATAGAAAATAAAACATGTATAATCTACAGATGTCTTTGGAGTTAAAAAAGTACTTTTCAAAATACTTAATCTCTAAGTTTGAACTGGACTACAATTAACCAAAATGGTATGGTCAACAAGTCAGGGTTACGACACTAAAGGGCCAATGGCCCAGATATTGGGAAAAGCCTCAATCATTTACCTGTCAAACACTTAAATAAGGCATTATTTAACTGGAAATAAGGCATTTATTTAACTGGAAATTCCCCCCAAATGTATGTAGATATGACAAAACAATCATCACTTTCTCCTTCAATGAAAATTCACTAGGTACCATTTTATTACTTTTGAACTTAAATTAAAATGAGGTATCTCATAAACAAAGTGACACAATAAAATATGGTTAGCTGATCAAATGCCCTTATAAGCACAGCAATGTGCTGTACTACTCCCTACTTCATTACCCAAATTTCATTAAAATTGACTTTGTCACAATGAACTAAATGAGAACTTAAAAATGGATCAAACATAAGCAAAGAGTAAATTAACGAATATATTTTAAGGAATGTATTTTGCATAGTAACATAAAGGTACCTCAGAATAAATTAAGAAAAAGAAAAGATGATCTTGGTAGAAAATTATAACATTTTACCGAATTTATGAATAAAAGACAAATAATGGAAATATATTTATGGGTGATAAAATTCAATGACAATGATTTCCTCCAATTTCACCTATAAATTCAAAGCAGTCATAAGCAAAGTCCAGAAATGTATATGCTCTTTGTTGGAAATATTAAAGACCAAAGGCGAAGAACAGTAAAGTAACTTTATTTTGCACCATATATAAAAATCAATCCCAAAGGAGTTAAAAGCACATACAAAAAGCTTAAAGTACTTTATGAAAGGAAGCAATAAAAAAAAAAATAAATCTGAAAACTAAAATTAAAAACTTCTCCATGATAAATACCATAGTAAAAAAATGAAAAAAAAAATGAACTGCCAGATTATTGCAATCCATATGACCAAAGTGAATTAGTATACAAAATGAACAGAACACCAACTATTCAATAGGGGTGGGGGGATGAATACACTATAGAAATATAAGGGGAGATGTGTGCACTGAGTGCATCTACTCCAAAAAAAGAATATTCAAATGGAAAATAAGAATTTAAAAGGACATTAAACTCACCAACAATCAAGGAAGAACAAATTAAAACAAAGTATTATCCACCAAATTGGACAAATATTTAGCAGTTTGATGATATCAAGACAGAGAAAAATAGGAAATCCAAAATATTGCTACTAGAAGTAAAAATTTGGTATAAGGAGTCTGAAAGCAGTTTTGTAGGCCCATAATCTCCATACACATTCACAGACAAGTATGTATGTGCATGCACATTATGTATGTGTGGTAAAAGTATTAGAAAAACCTTCATTCATTTGCAAAAGAAAACACATGCAAGAATGTTCACAGCAAATGTTTATAAGCCTACCAATTAGAAAATGAATAAACAGCTACATTCAGACAATGTTCTAGAGTAATCATCATTCTTGACCTACATGTATTCATGTGATTATAATTAAAACATAAAATGGTAAAAAATACAAGCTTTAAATGATATATACAATTTCATACCATTTATGTACAATTTGACAACACAAAACAGTTAATACATGTGAGTTAATACATCATGGGAATAACAAATACACTGTACAGGTTTGCTTAGAGCCTCTAGGAAGGAAGAGAAAAAAGAAAGGAGGTAAACACTTTAGCTCTATCTACTTTTGTCATGTAAATGCAGAAAGAAAAGGATCTAAAACAAGTGTGGCAAGAGGTTCCTATCAATTAAATCTGGTTGGTAGGCATATGGATGTTCATAATAATATTTTGTTTGAAATATAATTAAAAGTGAAAATGAAAAACAAGACTAATTTAAATATGTGTGAAGATTTATATTACTGTTATTTATATTTTGATTCACTTTTACAAATATTCTACTGAAAAGTTTTAAAAGGTTGAGTTAGGTACACAATTAGTGTCCTCTCAGACACAGTTAAAATTTAGAAACAAATTTCTAAAGCATGTACATTTAGTTACAGAATATATCCAACACAGGCAAATATTCATAAAGAGAGAAAATGGAAGAGCAGAGACAAGAAAGTAACAGTGAAATATCAACATTAAATATTCACATGCCAAGGGCCTTATTTTTCTAGTATACGTTTATAGAAATCAAAAAGATCAATAACTCAAGCAACATGTGTCCTACAACTGCAAAGACCAATGAAGAGACAGGTGACTGCAGAGCCTATACTATAAAAGAAATGTGGTACACGGAACACAAAAACTAAAACACGGGAAACAAAATTTTTTCAACTTTTTAAAAAATTTCTTTATTTTTATGTGGTGCTGAGGATCGAACCCAGCGCCTCACATATGCGAGGCAAGAGCTCTACCACTGAGCTATAACCCCAGCCCCAGAAAATTTTTTTTAAGAAAAAGAAAGCAATAGGCGGTGCTACTTTTAGGAAAGGACCTGTACACAGCACAGTCTCTGAAAACATCATATGGATTACAAGTTTTTTTTTTTTTTCCTAATAATTCACTGTGTTCAGCCATAAAATCTTATCTCTTAATACATTTTTTTGAAGGGCAGGGGAGAACCAGGGATTAAACTCAGGGGCAACTGGCCACTGAGCAACATCCCCAGTCCTATTTTGTATTTTATTTGGAGAGAGGGTCTCACTAAATTTCTTGGTATTTTGACATTGCTAAGGCTGACTTTGAACTCACAATCCTCCGTGCTGCTGGGATTACAGGCGTGCACCATTATGCCTGGCTTCTTAATATATTTTTGATTACTCATATAGAGCTCCTTCAAAGAATTCTTTTAGAAAGTGTCATTTACTTAAATAAATGTATCTTAAGCTTTCACACTCTATGTCTACTATGCTACTTAAAATATAATAATAAATAAAACAAATATAATAATAAATAAAAATAAGAAATCTAAATCTATTTCTAAATTCTGGTGTACATATGAAAATATTTGTTTTCATCTTTATTTAACTGGAAATTCCACCCCCCCCAAATGTACTGCATTTTTAGAAGTAAGAACTGAAGTAATATTGCATGAGGAATAACCAAAGGGGTGGAGGGATGGGTAAGCAAAAGCAAATGTTTCCCATTAAATCCTTGAGTGTTTGATCATTTAAATAACTTAAGACATACCTGTGTGTTCCAGATGTGCACACATTTGTCAAAAGAACCACTTGCCAGATACCTGCCATCAGGACTGAAAGCTACACTGTACACAGGCTCTTGGTGTTTTGTCAAAGTATGGATGCAAATTCCTCGGTCTACATCCCATAACCTAACAGTAGAATCGAAGGATGCACTGAAAAGGGAGGGAAAAATTTTTTTATAAGTTATAGAATGCTTTCTCAGACTTGCTCCCAACCTCCCATAGTCTACTATTCCTAAATGGCTTGCTACAAATCCTTTATGAGAAGCAGACTGGACTGTTAAGATGAAAGTATTTTAGAAAGTAAAAGCTAACCAAAGAGAAAGGCAGCTTTAAACCATCTCCAAATCCCTGAATTGGAAAACATAAATGGGCTAATTTACTGCATTCTTCTCTTTAAATAATCCATTTTTACTGATCCACACAAAATTGCCCATATTTTATATTTTATCTTTTTAAAAAAATGCTGATGAAATTTTATCATACTATGCCTCAATTACTTGCATTTTAATCAACATTAGATATCCCCAGTTGATATTTGATTATTTCCCAGAAATACTACTATGAAAACCCCAAGTTTAAAGCTTTCCATAAAATGTATTCTTGTAAAATAGATTCCTATTTCATGAAAACTTCCCTAATTTTCTGTCATAGTTAGAAGTTATTATTTATAGAAGAATCATAAAAGGAAGAATAAAACGGAAATATCACCTTGCTAACATAAGGTTGGCATTTGGATTATTTGTCCCTGGTCCTGTTGGACTCCATTTAATAGTATAAATTTCTTTATTATGTGCTTGCAAATCATGGACACAATTGTCTTGTTTCATACTCCATATCTAAATAAAAAAAGAAAAACAAATATAATTTTTTCTATAAAATGGAAACATTTAAAATGCTATTTTGCCAGAAAATCAGAACAATTATAGGAATCAAGAGAATATTTATAGAGATTTGTATGCAATGGAATATATTTAACATTTCTCTCTCTATAAAAATGATAAATTAGCTTTTAAGCCCTCTATAAATATTCACTATTCTGAGGACTTGAAGGCTGAATTAACTGTAGTTGTTCTGATTACTTTGGATACTTTTAGATGGTGCAAGTTCAATTTTTAAGAAGGTCCTTGACTAATGATCCTAAATTGTTGAATGCCTAGTTTTTATGCTGTTCTCCCCAAAATTATAAATTGCTCTTAAAATTTAGAAGTGAAAAAAAGCAACCTACAACTAATATAATAATAACTCATAGAGAATAAACTAACAGATACAATAATTAAAGTTAAAATGACCACGTGGAGAATAACTTTTCCTAAGATCAAAATGGGCCTATAGTTTATATATATATATATACACACACATATATACACACATACAGATTTTTAAATGCTTATTATTTTTAAACAAAAATTAACAGAAGTCTGTAACAGAAGTATTTCTTGTATTCAATACAAACATTGGAGGGGCAAGGGATGGAGGTTTTGCAATATCTTGCCAAACACAAATACTAACCTCAACTGAAAGAGAAATAAAAATTAGCTGAAATTCACATTTCGGTAATGTAACTAATGGAAGGCAATGAAGCGTTATCATAGTGATTTTTTTTTTATGGTTAAGTATTTATAACCCGAAATAAATAAATCTAAAACACGTTTCCAAAACTTATTTTATTAGACCAGTCAATAGCAAGTAATACTATTGGCCACCACCATTTCTTGAAAAATTCTTCTCTACATACTTGCTTCTCTTTCCACTTTTGTCATTACTTCTCAGTTTCCCTTTGGAAACTCATCCTTCTTCTTAAAGAGTTTCTTAAGATTATTCTCTGTCACTTCTTTAAAATCCAAGATGAAGAAAGGTTGAAAATTTCTAGTTCCAACCTATTCCTCCAGCTTGTAACTCAATCCATGACACTAGTCTTCTTTCATTTCCTCATATGTGCCATACACTGTCCCAAAATAATTTTTACTAGCAAACCTTGCAAGATGGGGCCAGACTCAAGAATTGTCTGTCTGAAAACACAGCAAGTACTTATAGGGATGGATGGAGGGGTCCATAAGGTTTCTAGGATAAATTTATTCTTTTTATGGTAGAAGGAAAACAGTTTTCACAATTGTCGTATCTGCAAGGGGCATTAGTCTGCAGCCATTGGTACTGCAAAGTCAAGAATAAAACTGTATTCAGCAGAGTTAGTTAATGCAGAAGAGGATTCCAGGTTTCATTCATTTGAGATTTGTGTTAGGTTGTTCTTTACCTCAAAATTCTTTTTCCCTAACTGAGGTATGCCATATTCTTAGGTGAAAGACCTGTTTTTGTTTGTTTGTTTGTTTTTCCACTCACACAACAAAGAAGGAAAAAAAATCCACATTGAAATATGTGGCATGTTCATTAGGCTCCCTCACTTACTACAAGGTTCTATGCTATGTATCAAATTTCCCAGTAAGGGTATTATACAATCATACCACAGTAAAATCAAGTTAATACAATTCATAGAATTTTAGTAAAATGCACATATGCTACCAAGATCTCAAGTATTTAGTGGTCAAATATTTACAGGTACAATTAAACTTTAACTGCACCAACAAATAACTTCCTAATAGTGAAGATAACTTATCACACTTATTATTATCTATGATGTTTAATTTTCTGTGACAACTTTATTGAGTCACAGAAATCTAAATTAGGTAAAGAAAAGGAGTTTAATACAAGGAAATAATTTTAGAAATATTGGGAAGAGTGAAAAACAGAGGAATGTGAGGTCCTCCAGAGGCGAGCAACTGTAAGAAGACTAAGGCTGCAGAAAAAGCAGGAGATGTTTGTCCAGTGGGAACTGGAGATACAGAGAAGAACCTGACTGGCAAGAGCAAGACCCTTCCCAGAGACCCAGCCTGTATTCCATTGTATGAACCCATCTGGAAAAACAGGCACAGGAACCTGGGAAGTGTGATTTGCAAAGTGAGCCCCCTGGGTTACAGAACATTATCAGGGCACAGTATGGTCAGGAATGAATCTGAGAGCAGACCAACAAGAGTAGGACAGCCATCCACACTGCTGCCAGAAGCTGAGATACATCCAGAGCAGCAGAGTACATACACAGTGCTGAGAGAAGTTGATCCACATTTACTTGCTGATTTAGGTTCGATTTTCTAGAAATCATACACTCAGCCAACTGTTTGAGTAAAGTGATATATTAAGGAAACTCTGAGGAGAAACAAGTAAGGTAATAGAGGAAGCAGGTTGGAAAAAAGGGAAGAAACCAAGAAAGGATGAGGATGGGGTACTCAAATATTTGGTTAAACTCTACCTCTGGGTGTTTCTGGATGAGAAACAAGTGAAGCAGATTTCCTTTCCTAATGTAGGTAGACATTATGCAGATCTAGTGACAGATGAAATAAAATAAAAAAGGCAGAGGAAGAAAGAATTCTCTTCCCTGGCTTGACTGCTGAGGTGGAAGATGGGTCTTCAGCTCTTGAATTGAGACTTACATCACTGGTACTCCTGGTTCCCAGGCCTTGTGACTCAGACAGCACCAGCATTCCAGGGTCTCCAGACTGCACACAGCAGATAGGGGGACTTCCCATCCTCCATAGTCATGTGTACCAAATTCCTCATAATCTCTTACAGATCAACCCCCTCCCCTTCTCACTTCCTATAGGTTCTATTTCTATGGAGAATACTGATTAATACATTATCATAATTTACATGATACAGCCTTTCTTTTAATAAAATTTACTTATTCTATTCAAGAATTTTTACATATTTAAGAAAATACAAAATATGTGTGTGGGGGGGGATTAATCATTCAAGAGTCAGCAAGTACTCAGCTAGGCTTAAATGTAACAGGGATATTCTAAACAATCTTAAAACGGCCAGAGTAGCCATACTATGTGTACCCCTAACCCATCTCTTCCCACTAAATGAATTACCTTCAAAGTCATGTCATCAGAACAGGAGGCCAGGAGATTGCCAGTTGGGTCCCATTTGATAGCATTTACTTCATTCTAAAAATAACAGTAAATTTTCACATTTTTGGTTTACAAACTACAGTGATACTTGGACAACAAGCATATATACTTTAAAAAATAATGTTCCAGAATGTTTTGATCATTGTCATTTTAAAGGGGGAAAAAGGTTTCTTACCGTATGTCCCTGGAATGTTTTAATAGGTCTGTCTTGTCCTAATTTGCAGACGTGAATGCACATATCTGTACTACAAGAAGCAAAGGTATTGTTGCTTTGCCAGTCAACATCCAATGCCGGTGCTGGAAAGGAATAAAAGTTAGGTCTGCTTTTATTCCACATGTACTGAATAACAAGTATGCTAAATAACACTTAAGTATTTCATCTTATACTTTTTAAGAAACTAAGAAAAAATTTAACAAGCTAAATAAATATAATAACCATTAATAAATTTTGGTTTAGTTATTTCTATGTGAGACAAAGCCTAACAGAAAATATACTGGCCTAGTAATCTGTTCCATAAATTACTAGCATAGGAACTTGATTTCAGACCCAAGCAAGTCACTAAACTTCTCATGGTGATTCCTCATTTAAGAATGATAATATTCTACCTATAACCTTAGTGTGCAGGATATTATGAAGATTATGCAAGAACTTTGCAAAAGTACAAGTGTTAGACAAAAGTTATTCATGTAACTATTACTGCCATTAACCCCCTGATAACAGAACAATGAAACATCATTAGTGAATATTTTTTCTTCTAAGAAATATCTAGTCAAATACCCCTTAAAAAAATCAAATACCTCTTAAAATAATTGAACTTAAAACCTAAAAAGCTGGCTAGCATTTAACACTTAGTTCGATTTTAGTTCTGATATGATTAAAACATTCTTTCATTTTCCTCTATTGCATGGTACAAGACTCTCTGTAATTAGCAACAACAATTAAGGTAATGATAGCAAGTAATTGGGTTAATATGAGCCCAAAAAACCCCTCCGGATTTCAAGCATACTGTGGCACAGGAGCCACAGTCAGTCGGGATAGAAGTAGGTGGCTAAAAGAAGATACTTGAATGTAAAAATTACATGAAATTTAAATTTTTGTGTCTATAAAAAAAATTTTACTGAAACCCAGTCAAGCTCATTAGGTTACATATTTCTATGTCTGCTTCTGCACTGTTACGGGCAGAGCTGACTAGTTCCACTGAAGACCCTCTAGCAAACAAAGCCCCAAAATAGCTCCTTTCTGGCCTTTTACAGAAAGTATGTCAATAGAATTTAGAAGAAAAACTTAGAGAAACATGGGAAGACTAAAGTTAAGTTGTACACATAGTACTCGTTATTATAATAAGACACAAAGCATTTAATAAAGGAGATCAGAAAATAAAACCATTCCTTTACTGTATCTAAGAACAGTAGTGACTGGCTATACTTAAACTAAACATTATAAACAGATGTTTTGAACCCTGTTATACTAAACAAGTAAAGGAATGTATCACGTATGAGAACTTGCAACAAAGTAAAAATGTACAGTCAGAAGTACAAAAAAAGATAGGAAGAGCCAGATGTGGGGGTATAGGCCCATAATCCGAATTGTTCACAAGGCTCAGGCAGGAGAATCCTAAGTGTGAGAACAGCCCAAATAACTCAGAACTTGTCTTAAAATAAAAAGGGCTGGGGGTGTAACTCTGGGCAGAATACTTGCCTAGAATGCACCAGGCCCAAGGTTCAATCCCAGTATTACAATAAACAATTAGACAGAAAAAAAGAAGACTTGAAGCATTTATAGAGGGAAAATTAATGACAATTTTCAGAATTATGATGTAACATTTTTAAAAAGATAACGGACAAGACACAAGAACGAGACTGAATTCATTACCTGGCTCAGGACAATTAGGTAAACACTAAGATCTAAAGCATAGCTCAAGGAAGCTTATGGTAATGATATGATTAGATATCATCTAGTTTGGGTTATATCTCTATAATGAAAAACCAGGAATCAGAATACTTTCTGGTTGAGTCAGTTTATAAACAAAAGTAATACTAGATGGGAAAGGAATATTTAAAGGGAACTTGCCACAGAAGGTATATGGAATTCACCGATTCCCTCTCCATGTCATATTTAACCCTTCCCAAAAGCAACCTTAAGAAAATTACAGTGACATACATAAATTCACCTTTAGTACAAACTTTTAAATTACAAGACTTTATACCAATTTAGAAAACACTCGAGAATTGCACCATTTTATGGCTAGACGCTGAGTAAACTGTTGACTGTATTCCTTATTGTCATAAGGTAGCATTGCTCTAGCTGGTATGTGGCCTTCCTCTCATAGATCCTTTAACCTGTGCTGTGTCATAGCTAACCTCAGAGTGCTTGCTAAGGACTTCCAGTGGCAAACTTTGGCACAGAACTGTCCTACTCTGCTGTTGCCTATGTACCTCATGATGGCTAATCCCCAATGACTGGTGGCATATGGTTTGGGGAGAAAAGAGGGTTAAAAACCTAGCATTGACCCAAGATGGTAGGCTAGAGGGAGGCTGCATTCTGTGTCACTCCGTGACCTGGGATTCAAGTAGTGGGAATAATATTTCTCTGCAAGTGATTAGAGGATCCTCACAACTGCTCCTGCACAGGAATCACAGCCGCTGTGCCGGCTTAGGCCTCCAGGCCTAAGCATCAGTGCAAAACTCCAGGCCACTTGGCCATGCAGGACCTCTGGGTGCTAGACCAGGACTACCAACATCAGCACCTACACAGGACTTCTGGCCTCCCACCTGTGCAGGAATCCTGGATGCTGCTCCCATGTGGACCCCCATCTACCAACGTGGGGCTTTCCCCAGTTGCCTCCATTTTGGTACACTACAGCCACTTCCACAGTCCACTATACCCAGTAGCCTGCACCTGGGGATACTGCACAGGATCTGGAGATAGCTGCCAGCCACAACACACATGCCATGGAGCTACATCTCACCACCACCTGGCCCCACCAACCTGACACCCCATTGCTGAAAGCAGCCACCTCTATCTTGAGACACCTTCATCACTATCTTTAGTTGAGGCAACCGCCAGCTTGGAACCCTGTCTGGGGTTTAGAAGCAATATCATAGTACCTTTCTTTAGTCCCCAACTCCCCAATATCCCTGGCACCTGCTAACCTGGCACAGTGCCTGTGGCTATGCAGACCATCCATAGCTCACAAAACGTGGCCCCAAACTGCCCAATACAAAACAGCTCTCTGCAAAGAGTGTGCAGCCCCAAAAGCAAAGACCACAAGACCTCCAGAGAGAAAGGTTCCTGATTGGAAGTAGAAAGGAAGGGGTAAGGTACAGTTAATTAGAGACCAGGAATTGTGAGGTCTACATGAAATATAAAGAGATAAGACCAGGCACCCACATCGCACAAGCAGGCCCCAAAGGAGATCCTTAGGGTGCAGTCTCCCATCAGGACCGGCAAGTGCTATACCCCATCTCCACGAGCTCTGCCCAGAAGACCAACCCTCCCACCCTAATAACTTTTACCATCCTGAGGGTGGATACACCAGAAAACAATTGAAAAACCCACCCATTGGATGAGAAGGGAAGCAGGAAAGATAATGATCTCCAACAAAAACAATCCCTATATCTTCCTTCAAGATTCCCCCCCACTCTTTTTGCCCTCAAATCCCCAACATTCGTGAAACCAAGTACTTTTCATGAATTAAGCTACTGAGAATCAGATTGTCTGAATGGTACAGTACCATTTGTGTTGTATATTCTTTTATCTCCTATTTTTATATTTCTTACTTTTCTTAATATTTCTGTTTTTTGTACTCTATTGTCTTCCCACTTATTTGTCTCCCCAAAATCACTTTCTCTCTCTCCTCCTACTACTAAACCAACTTCTTCAGATTCTTCTTTCACGCTTTCTAAGATCTAATAACTCTATACCATCACCTCCTACCCCCTCAGCATTTCATTCTACACCTCACCCATGGATCTCTGTCCACCATCAGAAACTGTAGACCGTTTTTGCAAACCTACTGTTTATATTGTAGATAATGACTGAACTTACAATTTCTGTATATTGTGACAAAAAAGTAAACGTCTTAATAGCAGCTATTTAGCTTTAGGTTTTATATTTTGGGATCTGTTAATATTGTTCTCCCCCTTAAAGGAGAGAGGTATTGGAATCCTACAAGGACACAATAAACCTATAGGGTAAAAACTGTAATGCTTCATATCCAAAATGCTAGAAGGGAAGACACACAAACAACTTGAAAAAACAAGGGAGAAAGTACCTCAAACAAACCAAGATACTACATTATTAGAATCTATGACAAGCACAAAAGAAAGCAATGACAGAGGAGGAGTTCAGGATGTACATGATTAAACTGTTATGTGAATTAAAGGGGGATATAAGAGAGCAAATAAAGGAAGCAAAAGACCATTTTGATAAAGAGCTAAATAAGCAAATCAGGAAGCAAAAGTTTACTTCAATAAGGAGATAGAGGTTCTGAAAAACAAAAAACAAAACCAAACAAACAGAAATCCTTAAAATGAAAGAAACAATAAACCAAATTAAAAACACAATAGAAAGCACCACGAACAGATTAGATCATGAAGACAGGACCTCAGACAATGAAGACAAATATATAATCTTGAAAAGAATGTTGACCACACAGTAAAGACAGTAAGAACCATGAGCAGAACATTCAGAAGCATCGGATAACATAAAAAGACACAATTTAAGAATTATTGGGATAGAGGAAGGCACAGAGTTCCAAACCAAAGGAATGAACAATCTATTCAATGGAATAATATCAGAAAAATTTCCAAACATGAAGAAGGAACTGGAAAATAAAATACAAGAGGCTTACAGGACACCATATTTACAAAATCACAACAGATTCTCACTAAGGTACATTACAATGGAAATGCCTGGCACACAGAAGATGGAGAGAATTTTAAAAGCCACAAGAGAAAGAAATCAGATTTTATATATATGGGGGGAAACCAATTAGGATACCTGAAGATTTTTCAACCCAGACCCTGAAAGCTAGAAGATCCTGGACAACATATACCAAGCAAGAATCTTATACAACTAAAAACAACTAGAACTACAAACTAGAACCTGCAATACAGAACAACCTCGGTAAAATATTCCTCAAGGAAGAAACAAAAAACAATAATGGAAATCAGCAAAGGGAGGTATTACACTAAAGGAAAAACCAATCAAAGGAGAAACCAAATCAAGTTAATACCAAAAATAAACAAATAACACCAGGAATACAAATCATGTCTCAATAATAACCCTGAATGTTAATTGCCTAAATTCACCTGTCAAAAGACATAAACTGGCAGATTGGATTTAAAAAAATGACACAACAATATGCTGCCTTCAAGAGAGTCAGGTCACAGGAAAAGACATCCAGACTGAAGGTGAAAGATTGGGAAAAAAACATACCACCACATGGACTGCGAAAACAAGCAGGGGTTTCCATCTTTATCTCAAATAAAGTAGATTTCAAGCCAAAGTTAATCAAAAGGGACAAGGAAGAATATTTTATACTGCTTAAGAGAACCATTCATCAATAAGACATATAACAATTATAAATATATATGCCCCAAACAATGGAGCATCTACGTTCATCCAACAAACTCTTCTCAAGTTCAAGAGTCAAATGGACATAACCCAAGAATTCTGGTGAGTTTAACACATATATTGAATATTTCATTGATCAACAAGTGAATACACTTTCTTCTCAGTAGCACATGAACCCTTCTCTAAAATAAGACCAAATATTATGGCAAGAAGCATTTCAGCAAATACAAAAAGGCAGAGATACTACCCTGCCTTATATCAGATCACAATGGAATGAAATTGAAAATCAATGATAAAGTTAAAAAAAAATAGAAGCTACTCCAGCACCTAGAGACTAAATGATATGCTACTGAATGAACAATGAGTTGCAAAAAAACATCAAAGAGGAGATTAAAAAGTCCTTAGGGGTAAATGAAAACACTGACACAACACATTGAAATCTCCGGGACACTATGAAGGCAGTACTAAGAGGAAAGTTCATTGCATGGAGTTCATTCCTTAAAAAAAGAAAAAGTCA
The DNA here is from genome assembly GCF_964194105.1 of Spermophilus citellus. Classification (NCBI taxonomy): domain Eukaryota; kingdom Metazoa; phylum Chordata; class Mammalia; order Rodentia; family Sciuridae; genus Spermophilus; species Spermophilus citellus. Next base: position 72,291,280 of record NC_138188.1, read on the forward strand.
ACAAATAAATGACCTACCATTACATCACAAAGCCCTATAAAAAGAACAAATCAACACCAAAAACAGCGGAGACAGAAAATAATTAAAATAAGAGCTGAAATCAATGAAACTGATTTCATTACAAAACAAAAAGTTGGTTCTATGAAACATTAAATGAAATTGATAAACCTTTAGCCATGCTAATGAACAGAAGAGATAAAACTCAACTAACATCCCTGATGAAAAAGGAAATATATCATGACAGACACTACAGAAATACAAACAATAATTAGAAATTACTTTGAAAATTTGTACTCCAATAAAATAGAAAATATCAAAGGCATCAACAAATTTCTAGAGTCACATGATTTGCCCAACTGAATCAGGATGATATACACAAGTTAAACAGATCAGTTTCAAGCAATGAAATAGAAGATGCCATTAAGAGCCTACCAACTAAGAAAAGCCCAGGACTAGATGGATACACAGCTGAGTTCTACAAGACCTTCAAAGAAGAACTAATACCAATACTCCTCAAATTATTTCATGAAATAGAGAGGGAACACTTCCAAACTCATTCTATGAGGCTAATATTACCCGGATTCCAAAACCAGACAAAGATACATCAAAGAAAGAAAACTTTACACCAGTAACTCTAATGAACATAGATGCAAAATTCTCAATAAAATTCTGGAGTGTGTGTGTGTGTGTGTGTGTGTGTGTGTGTGTGTGTGGAGGGGGGTCTGGGGTAATGGCTCAGCAGCAGAACGCTTACCTAGCTTGTGCAAGGCACGGGGTTTGATCCTCAGCGCCACATTAAAATAAATAAATAAATAAAATAAAGATATTGTGTCCAAATACAACTAAAAAAAAATTAAAATAAAGTTTAAAAAAATAAATAAAATTCTGACAAATACAAAAAGATATCAAAAAGATAGTGCACCACAATCGAGTGGGGTTCATCCCAGGGATGCAAGGTTAGTCAACATACGGAAATCAATAAATGTAATTAATCACATCAATAGACTAAAGATAAGAACAATATGATTATCTCAATAGATGAAGAAAAAGCATTCGAAAAAATATAACACCCTTTCATGTTCAAAACACTAGAAAAACTAGGGATAACAGGAACATATCTCAACATTGTAAAAGCTATCTATACTAAGCCTCAGGGCAACATCATTCTAAAGGGATAAAAATTTAAAGCACTCCCCCTAAAAACTAGAACAAGACAGGGATGCCCTCTTTAACGACTTCTATTTAACATAGTTATTGAAACTCTAGCCAGAGCTATTAAACAGATGAAAGAAATTAAAGGGATATGAATAGGAAAAGCAGAACTCATACTATTAATATTTGCTGAAAATATGATTCTATAACTAGAAGATCCAAAAAATTCCACAAGAAAACTTCTGGAACTAATAAATGAATTCGGCAAAGCAGAAGGACATAAAATCAACACCCATAAATCAAAGGCATTTCTGTACATCAGTGACAGATCCTCTGAAAGAAAAACTAGGAAAACTATCCCATTTATAAAAGCCTCGAGAAAAATAAAATATCTGGGAATTAACCTAAAAAAGGAGGTAAAAGGCCTACACAATGAAAACTACAGAATGCTAAAAAAAGAAATTACAGAAGACATTAGAAGATGGAAAGATCTACCTTGTTCTTGGATAGGCAAAATTTATATTGTCATTATGCAAATACTACCAAAAGCACTATACAGATTTAATGGGATTCCAATCAAAATCCTAATGACGTTGCTCATAGAAATAGAAATAGAAAAAGCAGTCATGAACTGTATCTGGAAAAATAAGAGACCCAGAATAGCTAAAGCAATTCTTAGCAAGAAGAGTGAAGCAGGTAGCATCACTATACCAGACCTTCAACTATACTACAGAGCAATAGTAACAAAAACAGCATGGTATTGACCAATGGTACAGAATAGGGACTAGCCCACAAAACTACAATTATCTCATATTAGACAAAGGCACCAAAACCATATATTGGAGAAAAGATAACCTCCTTCAACAAATGGTGCTGGGAAAACTAGAAATCTACATGCAGCGAAATAAAATTAAGCCCCTATTGCTCACCATGCACAAAACTCAACTCAAAGTGGATCAAGGAACTAGGAATTAACCCAGAGACACTGCGCCTGAAAGAAGAAAAAAGTAGGCCCAAATCTTCATCACGTTGGATTAGGCCCTGACTTCCTTAAGAATCAATAATGGAATGGATTCTAACTAAAAACCTTCTTCATAGTTAAAGAAACAATCAGTGAAGTAAATAGAGTCTACAGAATGGGAGCAAATTTTTACCAAACGCATATCAGATAGAGCATTAATCTCTAGGGCATATAAAGAACTCAAAAATATTAACACCAAAAACCCCCCAAAATAACCCAATCAGTAAATGGTCCAAGGAGCTGAACAGACACTTCTCAGAAGAAGATATACAACCAATCAACAAATATATTTTAAAAAATGTTCATCATTGCTAGCAATTAGAGAAATGCAAATCAAATCTACTCTAAGATTTCATCTCACTCCAGTAAGAATGGCAGCTATTATGAATACAAATAACAATAAACATTGGCGAGGATGTGGGGAAAAAAGCACACTCATACATTGCTGGTAGGATTGCAGATTGGTGCAGCCAATATGGAAAGCAGTATGGAGATTCCTTGGGAAACTGGGAATGGAACCAGTTTGACCCAGTTATCCCACTCCTCAGTCTATACCCAAAGGACTTAAAAACAGCATACTATAGGGACACAGCCACATCAATTTTATAGCACCACAATTCACAATAGCTAAACTGTGGAACCAACCTAGATGCCCTTTAGTAGATGAATGGATAAATAAAATGTGGTACATATATACAATGGAATACTACTCAGCATTAAAAGAGAATAAAATCATGGCATTTGCAGGTAAATGGATGGAGTTGGAGTATATAATGCTAAGTGAAATAAGCCAATCCCCAAAAAATAAATGCCTAAAGTTTTCTCTGATAAAACCAGCACCCTTGGTTCAAGACTGGAGTTACTTCAAGTTACTAAATATTCCTAATACCTGGGAATCGGGACAAGATTGGGCCTTCTTTACCCAAGAAACTCATCCTTACTTGGTTTTCCCCTCTTCTTTTCCAATCTGCTCTCTATTACCTCACTGTTTCTCTTTAAAAAGTTTCCTTAAATAGCGGGGTTCAGTGGTGCACACCTGTAATCCCAATAGCTTGGGAGGCTGAGGCAGGAGGACTGTAAGTTAACAAGCAAGCCTCCGCAAAAGCAAGGTGCTAAGCAACTCAGTGAGACCCTGTCTCTAAATAAAATACAAAATAGGGCTGGAGATGTGGCTCAGTGGTTAAGCATCCAGAAGTTCCATCCCTAGTGCCCCTCCTCAAAAAAAAGTTTCCTTAATATATCATTTTATTCAAACATTTGGCTCAGTTGGATTTCTTGAAAAATCAAACCTAAATTAAAAGCAGTTGCAACTATATAAATGTTTTATTTTTATTTTATTTACGTGCCAGGGATTTCAGAAAATGTAATTTTTATGAATACAAATTAATAATTAATGAAAAATATAGTGTTATATAAGAAACAGTAAATGGTTACCTTCCTTAACTACCTCATTCCTAATTCCGCTTCCTTCTTATCAGAGGAAATTTCTTTCTGGTAGTTTCCAGGATATTTCTAAATTATATGCATGCACTGCTCTTTCTTATTGTACATATATCTTTTGAGTTTTTACTATAGAAGATATGATTTAGTAGTCTTGCAATTGTCTTATGTTCAATCAAGTATTTATTCCCTACCCCATTCTCCTAATGTAGGTAAATTATCATTTTTATTAGGTTAATATAATGTAAATCGTGTGTGTGTGTGTCTGTCTGTCTTTCTTTTTTGAGGTGCTGGGGATAAAAGCCAAGGCCTTGTGCTTGCTAGGCAAGCACTCTCCTAGCCCTTCCACTATTGATATTGCTATTTTTTTATAACTAAGTAACATGGTGACTACAATGTTATTTTTTTCTTGCACACATTTTGTTTTCCCAGGAATAGTATTCATATTTTTGCTTGTTTAGTGTTCTATATAACTATGAATTGTTTTAACCTTCACCTCTTTGCCACAGCAGTAGATCTGCTCTTGGCTGGTTCAGACACATCAGGTGGACTACTCATTTGGTTTTCTCATGGAGCCATCCCCTAGAGCCATCTGTCATCCTACCCCTCTCAGGGCTGATTGTAAACTAATCCTGCTGCCCAACTCTCATCCTGAAATTTGCTTCTAGCATCAGCCCAGAAATTCCCTTTACCTCTCTTCTATAGTTGATCTTATATTTTCTAAATTCCAGGCCTTTTTCATCTTGGTAGCATACATCTATAATGGCTTCCTGAGAAAGAAAGCACTGGGATATATACATGTTTTAAAAGTAAAGAAATATAATATGTTAAATCAAACTTGGATGAAAACTACAAGTAAAATGAACAGTGTAGTGGATGGGATAAAATGTATTCTAGAAGCTAAAAAGATGTGTGAACCCAAAGGCAGTATAGAAACTATCCAAAATAGAAAACAGAAAACTATCCAAAGTGAAAAACAGAAAACACTGGAAGAAAGGAAGAAGGGAAGAAGAAGGGGGAAAAGAAAGAAGAAAAAAGAATACAGCATCAGTACATTGTGGGACAACTTGAAGCAGACTAATATGTAAGAACCCCCAAAAATGTAGGAGTTAGGGAAAGGAAAGAAAAAATTTGAAAAAATAATTGCCAAAATTTTTTCTAATTTGAAGAAAACTATGAACCAAAAGATCCAAGAAGCTTAATGACCTTCAATGATAAGAAACATAAGGAAAATAATACCAAGAAACAACATATTCAAATTCTTCAAAATCAGTGAAATGGGGAAAATATTAAGACCAGCCACAGGAAAAAAGACAAATTATCAACAAAGAGAAAATAGTAGCACATTAAAAAGAGAAAAAAGAAAAAAGTTAAACAACAAAAAAACAAATGACCCAATCAACAAATGGGCCAAGGACATGAACAGACACTTCTCAGAAGAGGATATACTATCAATCAACAAATACACAAAAAAATGCTCACCATCTCTAGCAATCAGAGAAATGCAAATTAAAACTACTCTAAGATACCATCTCACTCCAGTAAGAATGACAGCCATTATGAAGTCAATAATAAATGTTGGCAAGGATTCAGGGAAAAGGCACACTCATACATTGCTGGTGGGATTGCAAATTGGTGCAGCCAATTTGGAAAGCAGTATGGAGATTGCTTGCAAAACTGGGAATGGAACTACCATTTGACCCAGCTATTCCTCTTCTCGGACTATACTCAAAGGACCTAAAAACGGCATACTACAGGGACACAGCCACATCAATTTTATAGCAGCACAATTAACAACAGCTAGACTGTGGAGCCAACCTAGATGCCCTTCAAAGGATAAATGAATAAAAAAAAAAGTGGCATTTATACACAATGGAATATTACTCAGCACTAAAAAAATAACAAGATCATGGCATTTGCACGGAAATGGATGGCATTAGAGCAGATTATGCTAAATAAAGTTAGCCAATCCCAAAAAAAACAAATGCCAAATGTCTTCTCTGATATAAGGGAGGTGACTCAAAATGAGGTAGGGAGGAAGAGCATGAGAAGAAAATTACCTCTAGATAGAAAAGAGCGGTGGGAGGGAAAGGGAGGGAGAAGGGGAATTGCATGGAAGAGGGAAGGAGAGCCCCTTTGTTATACAGAATTCAGGTATGAAGATGTAAGGGGGGGAAAAAAAGAAGTGGGTCACATTAGTTTGGGTAGAGAGAAGTGATGGGAGGGGAGGGGAAGGGGGGAATGGAAGGACAGCAGAATAAAATAGGCATTATTATTGCTGTGGGTATGTACATGACTGCATGACCAAGGTGATTCTGCAACCTGTACACTCAGAAAAATGAGAAATTATATCCCATCTGATTCAAATGTTTGATATGTCAAGATCATTGTACTGTCGTGTATAACTAATTAAAACAAATAAAAAAAAGAAAAAGAAATGAAGAATTTTTCAGATTGTTAAAAGCTAAAGAATTCATAATTGGCACACCTGCACTGTAAGAAATGTTATTTAAGGCAGAAAAAAATGATACCAGATGGAGATATTTACCTATGCAAAGGAATGAAGTATGTAGGAAATGGTAGCTATAAGTCAATTACTTCAATATGTATCCCATTTTAAATATCACTTCAAGACAACCAGTAATAAATTAAAGGTATGTACTGTAAATCCTAATGCAACCACTAAAATAAAACAAAGAATTACACTTAATAGATGGAAGGAAAAAATGGGATCATAAAAATATTCGATTAATACAGATGGATGCAGAAATGAAATAAAAAGAACAGAAAAAAGTGACTTTAAATGTAGCCATATCACAAATCACATTAAATGTAAACAGTCTAAATATTATAATGAAAAGGCAGAGAATGTGAGACTGAATGAATAAGCAGGACGCAACTATGCTATCTATGTCAGACACACCTATAAAGATCAACAGATTGAAAGCAAAATAGAGAAAAATATAAACCATGCCAACTCCAATTAAAAGAAAGTCAGAAAGGCTTTATTAACACAGAATTAGATTTCAAAGCACAGAATATTAACTGGGGAAAGGTTATTAACTTGATAATAAAGGGTCAACCTAACTTAATCAAACAAATTGATCTTAATGACATTTATAAAGCACAATGGAATTAAATTCAAAATCAATATTAGAGAGACCTGTGGAAAATACCCAAATACTCAGAAGCCAAGTAATGCAATTCTAAATAACCCATGGGGTTAATGAAGAAATAAAAATTAAGGCAGAAAGTATTCTGAACTGAATAAAAACACAAGCTATATATAAAAAATTCAGAATGGCAAATATTGGGAGGACATTAAATACTAGTTAAAGGTAAATTTAAAGCATTGAATACCTCTATTACAAAAGAAGGTCTCAAAAATCAATGAACTCTCAATATAGAGGCACTAAGCAACTCAGTGAGATCCTGTCTCTAAATAAAACACAAAATAGGGCTAAGGGTGTTGTGGCTCAGTGGTTGAGTTGCCCTGAAGTTCAATCCCTGAACCCACCGCCTCACCCCCCTCCAAAACCAAAAAAATTCAATGAACTCAACTTCCACTTTAAGAAAAATGAGATTAGTCTGACACTGAAAACATGATACATAAAGAATAAATAAATAAATGGAATTCATCAAAACTAAAACTAGGGGCTGGGGTTGTGGCTCAGAGGTAGACTGCTCACCTAGCAGCATGCATGCGGGACCAGGTTCAATCCTCGGCACCGCATAAAAATAAAATAAAGATATTGTGTCCACCTATAACTTAAAAAAAAATTAAGACTACTGGTTTTGATGAACACTGATAAAAGAATGCAAAGATTAAAACAAAAAGAATGCAAAGATAAGTCAAAGACTAGTAGAAAATATGCAAAGTATAAACTTGATAAAGGACTTGTAACCAAGAAATATGAACAACTCAAACACTAACAGAAAAATAATCCAATTTAAATAAATAAAAAGCCTTGAACAGATGCTTCACTAAGAAGATATAGACAGGACAAAAAGCACAAGAAAGGAAGTTTAGTGTCACTAATCATGAGAAAGTACAAATTAAAACCAGTGAGATATCACTACACAACTATTTGAGTGGCTACATTTTAAAAAATAACTATATACTACGTGCTGAAAAGCACATGGAAGGGTGAGAATGTAAACCATTTCCTAAAACAGTTTGGCTATATCATTTAGTGGATGAGTGTTTTAACTTGATAAGAAACTACCATTCTACTTCTGGTTATTCACATAGAAGAAATAAAAATACATGCCTATGTAAATACTGTACATGAATATGTATAATATTTCTGTCTCTAATAGCCTCAAACTAGAAACACAAATTTACTTCAATGGCTGTATAAACAAACTGTAGTACAGCCACATAAAAGAATATTAGTGGCAATAAACAGGAATATATTTATTACAACATAGAAGAATTCAAAATAATTACACAGAGTGAAAGCCAGACCAAAAAAAGTATGTACAGTGATTCCATTTATGTAATATAAATTAAGCTCCATGGCAAAAACATTATCAATGTTGCCTGGGGATAGGAGAGTGATACCACAAAAGTACAGGAGGAAACTTTACAAGGTAACTGATGTATTCACTATCTTCAGGGTGGTTGCAGTTTCAATGGTATATATTTCTGTCAAAATATAATAAATTCATATGTAATATGACTTCCATACTATCTTACTCATCATGCTCATGAGAATAATGTACACAAGCCAGGGGCAGTGGTGTATTGCTGTAATCCCAGCATCTCTGGAGGCTAAGGCAGAAGAATCACAAGTTTAAAACCAGTGTCCTCAACTCAGTAAGACCCTGTCTCAAGAAATGGGGGGTGGGAGAAAGGGGGGACACGTGACACGGGGGATGTGTCTCAGTGGTCAAGCATCCTGGATTCAAACCCTGGTACTAAACAACAACAAATAAACAATAATAATACACACAAAGCAGACCATCTCTAGTACAATGAGTATTCATTACACGGTAACTAGTAAACATAATTTCAACTTTAATTAGTCCTAGGATGTATATGAGAAACTTCTGAGGAATAGCCAGAAGCCTAAGGGAATCCTATCTGGGAGATGGCTGACTAGAAGTGAAGGTAAAAAGAAAGTAAATCAGGAAAGCCAAAACTGATGAGCTAATGCTTATCAGCATAAGCTTCACTCAAGCAAAAGTGTTTAATGTTTAACAAATACTTGCAAATCAAGTTATTCACATACTACAGAAAAATCATTTTGTGTCTTATTTGGCTTGTCTCCTCGAAGTAAACTAAAAAAGACAAAAAGTAAAATGCCTGATGCTGCAAGTTTTGCCTTCAAAGGTGATGCTATGCCACTGTCTCTTTGGGAAAGGAAATGTTACTAAAGATTTGAGAATAACCAGGGCCATCTTATATCTTAGCCTCTAGATCAAAACTCTTTCTAACCACAACAAAATCATGAAAGCAGCAGCCAAATCAGTTTGTACTAAAACTACTGTTCTGAGAATCATTAGATATCTCGTTGCAGTTAACCTCACGTGGTTACTTCAGTCAAGAAATCCACTGAAGACAGGCACAAAGGTTCTAGGCTAAAAAGGAGTAGGGTACTAATTCAGTTGTCTCACTCATCAAGCTGCATGCCCTGGTACATGGGTCCACACCATGCAAGAAGAATCAGTATTTTTTAAAAGAGAAATCTACCTAAGATGCAACAATTCTAACAACACTTGAAAAGCCTGGCTTTTTATTTCATGTATACAGGAGGAGTCCAACTTACATATCTAAAACAAGAAAATGACAACAATACCTAAATTAATAGAAGTTTATACAACATTTTCCTATGCACCATTTATTCTTATCCTCATAGCAAATAAACATTACTATCCCTCATTTACAGATAGTGACAATGAGGCTCTGAAAGGTTAAGTGACTTGCTCACTCATAAAACTTGCTGAGTGAAGTGGAAATGACATCCAAACCCAGATCTTCTCACTCAAAAACCTATGTTCTTTCCATTAAATAAAACCATCCCCAATTGTACCAGGCTATAGATGCTTTCTTTATGGTACACTTCACAGAAAACATCTTATGATACTCTGACAATTAACAATCAGAATGTCATAGAATATCAGCTCCTAGAAGGACTAGTAAAAAGATTAGTATTTGATATTTCAAGATTTTAAATGAATTATAAGCTACTAAAAGTTAAATTACAAAAATGCAAAAAAGCTCCAGCTTTTATGTAAATTGCAAAGATTTACCTGAATGAAAAGGAAACTGTTGCTTGGCTTCACCAGTATGTGCATCCCAAATAATTGTAGTCTAAGATTAAAAGAAAAACAAATTTCGCTATGAAGTTAAAAGGAGTTTATCATGAATATATAAATTAAATGCCTAAGTGCATCAAAGCAGTACGAAATGTTTGGACTTAATTTTGAACAATTTATTTTACCCCAACAGTAAGTCAAACAATGTTATATACACTCCATTTTTGAAGGAAATGATCATTAAGCAATTTGATTTTTCCCTTGTGATTTTTCTTTTTTTAATCAACTTACTTCAGATAAAAATTACTGATTGTCAAGAAAGTGGTAGGCATTACTGGATTACCTAACAAACTCCACTGTGATAGAGTATTTAGCATAAGATTCTAATAACAGTTGAGTTGTAATGTGGCAAATTATTGGTTAATAATGAAATCAGTTCTCAAAACTCCAGGGAACTAAAATATTATGTATGGTAGTGACTGACTTTCTTCTTCCTATCCCATATTTTTTCTTTTCTTCTTATCATTTTTTTATTTTTACTAAATATAAAGCTCAAACCTACTTCCCTAACATCACACACAGTTAATTATTAACAACATGTCCTTTCCTAGATTAATCTCAAACCCTTGGTTATTCTGAGGTTTGGTGGAGGGCATGACCTAAGGAACTAAAGTTGGATGGAGGCCATATTTTTAGCCCACCTAGATTCACCCAGCTAGTTAGGTAAAGACAACTAGACAAGACCTGCATTTCTTACAGTTTCAATTAAGCAACAGTTCAGCTAACATACTGGCTCTAGGATAACAGACTGCCTCTAGGATTGGCTTTGGAATCACTCCAGAGCCATATTCGCTGAACAGATTTATTAGGGGAGCAAAGGTATGTTATTTCTTTATGTTTCAGATTCCAATAAGAGAGAAATGGGGCTGGGGTTGTGGCTCAGTGGTAGAGCGCTTGCCTAGCATGTGTGAGGCCCTGGGTTCAAATCTCAGCACCACATATAAATCAATGAATAAAATAAAGGTCCATCAACATCTAAAATAAATTTTAAAAAAGAGAGAGAGAGAAATGGTCATACAGATAAGAAAGAAAGAAATGAGTAGATTCAGGAATAAGTTGACCTAAGAAAGCATTTCTATTTCTATCATAAGTTCATACTTGAACTTCCGAAATGTGAATGTTTTATTTATGTGATTAGCAAAAAATAAAAAATATTACTTTCAATTATATTATGTAATACATTAACCTTTATAGAGTTTAGTTTAATGTGCATTTACCTTATCTACTCCAGCACTCAGGATGAAATTTCCTTTTTTATTCCATTTTAATGCAAATATAGGGCCTTTATGCTGCCCTAAGGTGCTAGCAAGATTACCTAAAATTCAAAATCAAAAACTTTAAAATTACTTCAAACTTTGTAACTCAGATCAATAATGTTGTAAAAAGAAACACACTTCATTTACCATCTTTAGTCCATATTCTGGCAAATCCATCATATGAACCGGTTGCTAAAAGTGTACCTTCACTCTGTAAGAGAAACACATTTTCTTCAATATATAACCCAGAAAGGCCATTTAATTGTTATTAAAAACAATTCATGTTTAAATTCCTGGTACAGCCTACTCTTAACATTCTCTGCTTAAAAACCTAACAGGGTTATCTGTGAATGCCACCAAAGAAGTACATAACACCCTTCATGCTGTGAAGTTAGTGTTCTCTCTAAGCTTTATACTCAATCTGAACAAAGACAGTAACTACTATGGGGCAGAATGGTCAGTGTTTTTCTCATGCATGTCCAAAGGTCTGCTGCGATCTTGTATGTACATGACTAAGGGGGAGGCAGGGCGGAGGATTGGGAAGGACATCAAGATTGCGAATTTTACAACGATTTAAGAAAAAAATCAAAATCTTCCAAAATATTTAAGTAAAACTGGAACTTTTTGTGACTCCTCCTTTAAATCCTTTACTATCTAAATAAGGTATGTATTCCAAACAATACTGCTGTTTCAAATTATTAGAACACTGTTTCTTTTCTTTGTTAATAACTTCCCACTATGAGATATTTACTAATCAAAGGGCAACAAAAGGAAAACACTCAGAGAGTGCAGGCTATACAATTGCCTAGGAGTACCTTACCATGAAGAAAAATCCATATAAAATTTCTCTAAACTTGTATTTCCTTGCTGTGTCTTGCCTTGATGGTTTAATAGTAAAAGTGCACTGAAGACTATTGCTGGGAAGGGAAAATACTACTGGACATACAGAAATCCTGCCTTCCTTAGCAACTTCTTGATGTTTCTCATAAGGATATTCAAAACAAGATTGCCTATTTCAGACCCCTCAAGCCACTGAGCAGTAGGGAAAGTGACAGGTGGAGTTCTGCTAGCATCTGGAACCCTCGGGGTTCTATCTGAGGAAGTGGAGCCACATTGAAGCCAAAAGTAAAAATGTCAAGTTTCCTTTAAACTACAGGTTCCCAAATGTTTTTATTCTTGGACCATTCAGCCAAGAAAATATATTATTTTTTCCTTTTTGAAAAGCCCACACTTTATATAACTATAATTTACAGTTCAGAATCACCAAGCTGAACAAATGAATATTCATTAACCATCCTTTTTAGTGTAAACCGCAAATTTCATTAAACTGACATAATCACTGGGTCACATAAACAAAAGAAGTTTTAGGGGCTTTTACCTAAAATAAAATGAGGAGCAAAAAGATAATTCTTAGTTTTAATGCTATAACAAAAATAATAGCAATGTGCTAAACAATTTTGAATTTTTATAACTGTCAATATATACTTTATAGCAGAAAAAGGGTAAAGACATTACTGAAAATTTTGGATTTGAACGTTAAAAAAGTCTAGCCATGGGGTTTGGAAGAATCCCACAGAAACTGAGATCTTTAGCTAGAATAATCTTTTTTTTGATTAATTTTTTAAAATTTACATATGACAGGAGAATGCATTAAAATTCTTATTACACATATAGAGTTCAATTTTTCATACATCTCTAGTTGGATACAAAGTATATTCACACCAATTTGTGTCTTCATACATGTACTTCGGATAGTAATGACTATAACATTCCACCATCATTTCTAACCTCATGCCCCCTCCCTTTCCCTCCCACCCCTCAGCCCTATTTAGAGTTCGTCTACAGAATAATCATTTTTTAAAGATAGATCTCATTCCGGAGATTGAGATCAGGGCCAGGTGTGGTGGCACATGTTCAGGAGGCTAAGGCAAGAGGACTGCAGGTTCAAGACCAGACTCAGCAACTTAGTGAGGACATAAGCTACTCAGTAAGACCCTGTCTCTAAATAAAATATAAAAAGGGCTAGGGATGTAACTCAGTGCTTAAACGCCCTCAGGTTCAATCCCTGGTACCAAAACAAAACAAAAAAACATCACAAAGATTTGGAAGATTCCCCACCTCCCAACTTTGCTGGGGATCAAACCTAGGGCCTCACAGATGCCACTCTGCCACTGAACCACATCAATAGCCCTAGAAGATTCTTTGGAGAGCACCACAAAATACAGAGGCCAGAGGAAGAAAGGATGCTTACTTGCAGAGGAAAAGACTCCTGATCATGAGAGGGGTTGTACAGGTAACAAATATTTTTGATACTGAAAGACTAAAGATGTATCAATAATGAAATCTCACACTATGGTAAGCCAGAGTAGCCAAGTAATCCTAAAAAATTCTGAATCACATAGAGAATCAAAGAATTATAAGACTTCTACAGCCGGAATAAACCTTGGAGGTCATCTGGACTATTGATCAGTAAAAGAGAGTTAGCAATAAAATTTTTTATCAATTCAGGGCTGGGGTCGTGGCTCAGAGAAAGAGTGCTTGCCTACCATGAATGAGGCCCTGGGTTCGATCCTCAGCACCACATAAAAAAAATAAAATAAATGTATTGTGTCCATCTACAACTAAAAAATAAATGTTAAAAAAAATTATCAATTCATAGTATAATGAGAAATGTAAAATGTTTTTCTACACATATTCCAACAAACAACTCATTGTTGGGGTTTTATTATGTTATGCTAAGGATTTTCATCAATTACACATTTATCTCAGTATAATTCTCATACTTCTACTTTACAGTCAAGTAACAATTTTATCAAGTTATGCTTTCAGATATACTGAAGAGCTAGGAACCTGAACCCTGGTCTGACTACTGCAGGGCCATTTTTTGTTTTTAACACCATATTTCGGTGGGACTCCCACTTGTTACTATTTAATGAAATCCAAAAATATCTGAACAAATCGAAAAACCCTATTAGAAATGAGACTCTAAGAGGCCAAGTATACTAGAGTAAGTACATCCATCATGAACAGTATGATGATACTCACATTCCAATCTAGAGATGTCACATCTTTGTTGCTTGGAACATCTTGCCCTCCTTCTCGTATACAATGTCTAAGTACTAATTGTGTGGAGCCACTAGTGCTATTTTCACTAAGATTCCATATTCTTGCTGTTGAGTCACCAGACCTACAAAATACGTAATGTATTTTAAATTCTCAAGAATCCCAGAATCAAAGCAACATATGTATATCCTATTATTAATCAAAACAACACATTTATATTCTATTAATAATATCGTAATAATAGGTATTATTAAAAAATAGACTATTAGGGATTTTTATTTCCATCATTTTCTTCACTGTATGAAGAAAATGATGGAAATAAAGCCTGATGGAAATAAAGTCCCCCAAGCATTCTTGGAAGTATGAAGTTTAATTAAAGCCTCTAAAATTACTTTTCTTATGAAGGAATAAAAATTTACTGAGGCAAAAATGACAACAAGCAAGCAACGAAAATTCTTGAGAAATTTAAACAACACAACACATGTTATCCATTCAGCAATCTACATTAGAAAGGTACTGTAAAATCACTATAAGAAACACACCCTGATGCTAGGAGATCACTAACAGGGTTCCAGGCACAGATAAAAACTTCTGATTCATGGCCCCGTAACACGACTGCTTTATTAGGAGGGATTTCAACATCTCCATCCACTTCCATCATATCAGTATGATTATCTGTATCATGAGGAACAAGTAGAAAACTCCAGTTAGGTAATATGACAACACAAGGGGGGTGTGGGTACTTAATAAGCAATGTTTTCCTTTTTATAATATACAATGTAACTTTGTTATTGCTATGTTAGGTTAACTTTAACATTATTATAACTACACAGTCTTTGTCACATGGAAAATAAATTCCCAACTTAAGTAGGATACTATTTTTTAAAAGTATGTATATGAATACTTTAAAGAAATGAAGGAAGCAAGGATGAGGAAGAAAAGGACTGGAAAAGATAAACCTACACATGGTTAGAATGATAAAATGGTATGAACTAAATGTAATATATAGCAATACTATTCTGTGTTTCTGCCAGTAGGGGCTGCTGATATCATTCTTATAACATTTAGAATCACCTTTATAGCTCACTGTGAGAGCTTTACTTTATTTGTTAATAACTAGCCTTGCAAATTTTATTTACAAACTAAATGCAGATGCAAAAATTCATTTAAAAGCAGAAGAAGGGGTTTTTAAATATTTTTAAAGAAAATAAAAACAATAAAATAAATCTAGCTTTGTGGAGCTTTAAAAAACAAAACTCTATGATAGAAGTTAGGGCAACAAGCTGGTATAAATGAAACAGTTAAAAGTTATTTCAATTTAGAAGATGGGGCATTTCAAGAAAGCAAAATATTTTCCCTGAAAAGGAGTCTACAAACTTTTAGCTCACTTGCTATAGTATGTGCTCCATTCTCCTCCCCATTTGCTGTGTTTTCTCCATTTTTTGCAGATCCTTGTTGGTTGGTGGCAGCTGCGGCAGCTGCAGCAGCTGCTGCCTGTTGCTGTGCAAGCTTATCTCTATAAGCTTGTTGTCTTGTTTGTACTACATCAGGCATTACGGCATCGATCAGGGACAGAGACTCTATGGGTCGACCATCAAACAAGGTACCATCCTGGAAACAGAAAATCATGAGAGGGGAAAAATAAAAGGTACTATTTAGGGTTACTTATATTCAATCAACAGCAGAAATGAAAATCTTCATTTCATGAAAGACATTTTCAGAACTCATACAAGGAAGAACAGACAGAAGGACACTTTAGGAGACAACTCCAGCTGGCTGTTCAAATTTTTCTTTTCACTTACTTCATGTTGATTAATGCTGGAAAGATGCAGTTGAAATATAAGAGGTCAAGGCTGAAAATAAGAACATAGGCCCAGATGGTACAAAGGTTTTTGATTCTAAAATTCTGTTTGTCAAAAAAGACAATCAATATGGAATAGTTATACAATTTTAAGTGGCTTAGTGCCACATTATACAGCCAATCCTCTGTATCTACAAGTCCCAATCTATAGAGTCAAACAACTGTGGATAGAAAATATTTATGATAAAAATTACATGTACTGAACATGCACAGATGTTTTTCTTGTCATTATTCCCTAAACAATACAGAACAACAATTGCTTACATAGCACTTACATCATCCTAAGCACTTAGATGATTGAAAGTATGATATATGTAGTACTTGCAAATAATACACCACTTAATGTAACAGACTTTAGCATTCACAGATTTTGGTATTTGTGGTGGTGGGGGTCATAGAAACAATCCTTGAGAATAATGAGCAGCAATCACACTTCTTTAAGAAACTAAAAACTTTTAAAATATTTTTGGCTGGAAAATAAAGTTCCTTGTGATTTGATTAAAATATTAAAGCAGAAATAGGCTTCAGATATCATGCCATATAATCATCTCATTTTATTAATGCTGAAATGAAAACACAGTAAGATTTAAAGACTTTATAGAGTTAGTCAATGGCAGCTGGGATCCCTTAACCCAGTGCTACTCAAAATACTACCCAAGTACCAACAGCAAGGCCATCAGCTGGTAGCTTATATGAAATGTTGATTTAGGGCTAGGGGTGGAGGGTAGTTCAGCCGCAAAGCACTTGCCTATTCAATAATCCCCAGCATCAGGGGAAAAAAAACAAAGAATCAAAGCTAAAGAATCAAATCTCTGAGGGCAGGCTCAACAATCAGGGACCAACAAGCTCTCCAGTTAAGTCTTCGCTGCTCTGATGTTTGAGAAGTTCCATCAGTAATATAGGCTAGCGCTCTCTGTTTTATGAAATTGCTATAATTTCCAATGCTCCACTTTATTAACATTAGGAAGTTCATAATTAATAAAATTCTCCAGTGAGCACAAAGAGAGACACAGTAATGGGCAGCAAGTAAGAAACAGAAACAATGCAAATTAGTTAGGAACATGCATATGTGAAGCCTGGTTCACTTACTAGTGAACATGTACTACTCATAATCTATAGTAATGTGATAGAACACGCTGAGTTACAAAAATTCAGCACATTTTTTCTGAATTAGATTATACTGAATTATTCAGAGGAAAAAAACATTTTAACATAAATACAAACTACTTACTAAAACCAACACAGATACAGTGTGGAATATTAGGATAAATTCAGATAAAATTTGTTGGCTAAACTGAGATTCCACCTCTGGCCAGTGGTGGAACTTGCTTATCACCCTTACAATAAAGCATACTTTGAAAGAGAAAGTGCTAAAAGATAATAAAGACATATTTCAATTAGTACTAATGGATTTTTTAGTCATAGGAATGAGGAAATCCATAAATAATGTAGTATACTATGTATTTAATAAACACAGATACAGAAATCATAAGTGTTTCAGCTAAATTCTAGCAAAAGGGGAAAAATTTAATTTCTCAAATGAAAATAAAGAAAAAAACTCCACATGTTCTGACTCCTATCCATGTATGAAAATGTTACCTTAGATCAGAGGTATGCAAACTTCTGTGAAAGCCCAGCTAGTAAATATTAACTTAGACCTCATAGGTAGGCTCTGTTACAACTACCAAATTCTGTCATAAACAGCCTATACCAGAATAAATGAATGTGTCTGTGTTTTAAAACATTTATATAAAATCAGGGACAGATGGGATTTGCCTCATGCATGCACCACAGTTTGCTGACACCTGAACTAAACAAATTACTTCATATGTGGATCTTAGACAATAGTGTTAAGAGCTGGCTTCAATTATAAATTGCTTCTAAAATCAGGGTATATCCAAACAACATTGAGTTTCCAATTCTCCACCATAAATTTGGTCTCAGTATTTCAATACAATGCTGGTGTGTTAATGAAAATCATTTCCTACTGCTTACTTATAAAAACATATTAAGGAAAATAAGTTACAAATAACAGTCCTTATACCTGTGATCCAACATGCCTTGCCTGAACAATCTAATACAACAGGAATAATACCCTTTCGTTTCTATTAAGCCAAGGAAGTTAAAGTCAGAGACAATGAGAAAACAAACAGACATGACAGCTAATTTAAGAACACATTTAAGAATTAGTATTTGAAATAAGTCTGCCTTACCTCGTTAATACTAACTTCTGCCTCTACATACTGTAGACCTTTCTGGATGATAGAAATCAATGCAGCAGGTGGGACGAGTGCACCATTTATATTAGACTGACTTATATGGCTTTCTATACCAAAGGTAAATGCTGAATGAGAAAACCCTAAAAGCAAAAGAAAAGGTATGAGTATTTATTTTCCTAGTGCCAACAAACTAAATTACATGAATTAAAAGACCTCCACAATCGTTCAAAATTGCATTCCATCATTTAAATTCTAGAATGATAGCTAAGGTCAAGTGTGTTTTAAACAAACAAATAACAAAAAAAAAAAATCTAAATATGGTAGCCTTTATGTATTTCCCTTTCTCCTAATTACTTAAAGTACTCTTCAAAATTTCTAGTACCTACTGGATTGCTTGGCTTCAAATTTTCTAAACTTTAGCAGTGATACATAATTTTCCTCAACAAAAGCATCAAGTTTAAAAAGTTAAAAAGGCCTTTGGAAATCCTGTGATTTAATTACTTCACTCAGGATAATTGAGACCACAAAAGACTGACACTTAATATTTCCAGTGTATTTAATTTTCTACATACAAATTGTCTAACACCTTTAATATAATGCAGCTTTTTCAAACTACTTCAGAAATAAAAGACAGAGTATAATGAAAGCAAATTTATAAATGAAATTCTAAAATTTAAATTTCTTTATGTATGAGCTGAGTGTTTAAATTATCTACTTTTCATGTGAAATACTTAAAACCAGAATATTCACTTAACAAAAATCTCTTTAGTTAGCCTTATTTTTTATGAAAATCTAGTCCATACTCAGAAGTTCTAGGAAACTAATAGACCCAAGAGGGGTTGCTCTGTTTAACAAAATATTCATCATATTTTATCAGTAAGGGAGCAATTTTATAAGTCTTGTAAAACAATTCCATTTGCACACATATATATAGAATTTTAAGAAAGTTTCAAACTAAAAAAAGTAAATGAATGAGTTTGGTTCTTAGTTAAACTGACTTAACAATCTAACAGTTTATCCTTGTTTTTCAGTGTTTATACATGGCTTTTTGTATTTTATGCTCCTACTCTTAAGGTTCTTTGTGGAACCTATGAACAGTTTACAATAAACACCATGAGGGTCACAAATAGCATGTAGCTAGGAAATATTTCAATTAGTTCAGATAGTCAAAGCACACCTAAGCTGATATTCCTCAGGGCTCTCTTCTCTCCTTAGAACACCTAACCCTACTACATCCATACATTCTGGTAGAGGGATAGGTAAGAAGTGAAAAGACATTACCTCTAAAAGACCTGGATTTTTTTTAACCTCCTGACTTCAACCACAAGCAAAATTATTATGATTAAACACTTCATAGTTTGCAACTTAATGTGAGTTCACAAAAATGATTTTTAAAAAATACTAATGGGGGGAAAAAGCATCATTTAAAACTGTCTTATCAAGAAACCTACAACTCCTGGAATATGAATAAGTCTCAAGATTGCCAGGGTAGAAAGCTAAGACTAGGGACTCAGGAGAATTGGGAGAAGGAATTTGAGATACAGCAATGAAATCCACAAGCAGTAAGGCTGGAAACTCCTGTTTTTAATACCCTGCTACATCCTAAATAATTTCTTCAATAAATCATAACTAAGAGGTGGGAAAAGCCAAAAGGCCAAATGGTTCAGAATTTGAAACAACTTAGAGATAGAAGATAGCATTCATAGTGAGGGCCTACACAATGTGTCGGCTGCCATTCTCAAGTACAAAATTTATTATGTTTTCATCTGAATCACCAGGTGGGGAAAAAAGCCTCTAAGTAGGAGAGTAAGGACTCAAATTCCAACACACGCTACTGTTCCTCTTTAACAAAGTCAGAACATAGACAAGGATAGAGTTAAGGCAGAGAGACAGTGAACACCTGCTCCTGAGTACATCACTGTATTGTGTTCAACTCAGTTTCCTAGAAAGTAGCATTATATAGTGCATGAAACATTATATCTTAGCTGTATTTGGCAGCAGGGTTTTAAAAGTGTGTTGACTTACATAAGATTCAACAATTACACAAAGTCCATGATTTCTGTATATTCTGTTCATGGGTACAATTTATTCAAAGTTGCTATATTTAGACTCTATTTAATTTGCTTATAATTTAAACTTGAAGTAGTACTCTGCCTATCTGAGAGTTTCAGGAGGAACTGTGCCCACTTCTGGATGGAATGCTGTATACATCTTGATATTATTCTGTCAGGTCAAGAGAGAAGCCATCTTAGATTCTCATATACATCCCAAGTTACGCAAATGTGTTCAGGATATTCTCAATGGTAACGAAACAATCCTGAAGTAGTCATTAGCATCATTAACTTCCCATTAATGTTTACCCTAAAGAAGTTCCAGTTAACATGCTCAATTATAATGTTCTCTTTATTTCAGTCAGAGGCAACCTAAAATCATTATGTTCAACACTACTTTTATTCTTCTCTTCCTTAAAAATTCCCCCCCCCTTAGGAAATTCTGTTCTCACTTCATTATACCTGAAAGTCATAATCATAAAGTTCCCACCTCTCCTCTGGCCTCTGGCATTCGACCATTTGCCAAGCTCTGTCATTTTACCTCCAAATTCCATCACTCTACTGTCTCTTGACTCTCACTTACCTATTCTTTTCTGCCAAAACAATGTGCAAAATGTTGATGCACAGCAACTGCCACACTAAATAGCCATTACCTGTGTCTATGATTTATGCACATGTCTGATTACTAGACTGGACTGTCTGAGTAAAAGGGTTTAAGTCTAGTAATCCTTTAATTCTGAGAAACTAGCATATCACCTGGTTTACCAAGTAACTCTATAAACATTTGTTAAATGAGAATGCAATTCTACCATAATGTATTTTGGCATATCTAAAAATCTGTGACTCTAAAAAAGCATATGGCTTAACTCTTCTTTGAAAAAACAATCTACAACTTGAACAAAGTTTATGCCACACACAAAAAAATCCCCATTTATTTATAAATATATTTAACAAGAAAAACTTTTTCAGAAACAGCTTTTAATTTACATAGAAGGCAAAAGGGATCATTTAAATGTGTGACCTGATGAAATGCACCATGAAATCTAGTAGCCAGAATATAGCATGTTTCTTTTCAGGAGTAAAAGCAAAATCTGACATGAATAATACCTCTGTAATACTCAATAAGGTAAGTAAGATTTAGGGAATAAGAAGAGGAGAAAATCTAGAGACAATGTGGCTGAAGACCATGAAGTTCAGTACACAATAGTTTGTGACAGAGATATAGAGTAGCAGGTATGTGCCTGCATCTGTGTGTAATGTTACACAGGGGATCAAAAAACAACTGTTCTCTGTAGTTCTTGTTCCAGAAAGTGTTTTCCCTCTGATGTTAGAGATCCTGTTCTTGAATGGGAGTCAGTTTTCCAGAACCAGCTACTCTACTCTACACAGGGAGCACAGAAATAAGAAAATGGACTTTGAAACACCATTATTATGGAATAGGGTATCTGAACCAGACCAAAAGATTTTTTAAAAGGCAAAGCTTAACTATGAACACAACACAGAGTCCTAATTTGAGGGGGTGGGGTGCAATTTTATTCAAAGTCCTATTAAACTTCAGATCAGAAAAGTGTATCCCCAGCGCCTCCAAAGTGGAAAAACTATTTCTAACTCTGCCCTTCAGATCCAGATTTCAGAAAAGGTAAAAAGAAAGTGGGTAAGGGATGTTAAGGGGGACACTAGATATTGAAGAGTTAGACCCAGCACTTACACACTAGATATACAATTTTGTGCCCAGTATTGTCCTTCAATATAGGGCTGTAGATGTAACTGTGGTACAGTGCTTGTCTACAATACATAAGGTCCTGGAACTAAATCCCAGCACAGTAGAAAAACAAAAAACAAAGAAAACAGAAACACAAAAAACACTTTATACAAATTCTATTTTCTGAAATAATTTTAATGCTATCATAATATTCAGTCAATAAATATATGTGGCAAAGAATTATTCATACCAATAGTGAGCACCTTTTTCAGTGCTCACTATTTATAAAGATTCTTGCATCAAATATCTGTATGTATAGGCTTTTGCCATAAATAATTTTTTTCTTTCTCCTTAGGAAAGATTCCCCAAAAGCTGAATGGAACATTAGCATTTTAAAGGGAGTTTCAGGATTGCCAAACTGCTTTCAAAAAAGAAATTGCATATATATATATATATGTGTATGTGTGTGTGTGTGTGTGTGTGTGTATGCGAATTTATAATGCCACTAAAATCTATACGCTTCCTTATATCCTTGATATACTGGGTATTCTTTTAAAAAAATTAAGATTAAGCAACTTTGGTAATTATCTCAAAAGACCTTTGTCCTTCATAAGTATGTCAGCAGGAATGAATAGTAGAAATTTTCTGTGTTGACAAAAATGATTATTTAGCTTACAAAACAGGAAAAACTGATTTGGAAGTATAAAAGTACCTTAATTACTGGCACTTATGATAAGTACTTGCTGTTTACTTTTAATTGAACAAGTATACAACAACTATGTCAAATCAAGGTCACTCCACCTTTCATTATAAAGAAAAACTATGTACCTACTTGTACTTCTGTAGGTAGTCATTTACTCATAAAATTTAGAAGGATAATTGAAGGTGGACATATCAGATACTGAGCTCTTTTCTCCTGTTCTTCATGGCTAGAGGCACATTACTGATTAGCAAGTTAACCTAACTCCATCCAATCCGATGTTACAGTCTGCTTATAAATGCCACTGGAAGTGAGGTATGAAGGAAGGAATGATTACCTATCCCAGTTACCTTTATTCAAATCAAGAAAAACTACACTGTAATTTGCTGACATTTTTTTTACTAACCATTAATGGGGCTAATAGATTAATAGCTAAATGAGATAAGTGAATGCATAAGCTATGTGTAATATAGGTGAAGACCTTAACTTTATACATATTATTTTCTGCCTATTTTGATCATGTTTTCTAAGTTGAAAGATAATAATATATGGTTTTGATGTGTGATCTTATAAACAAATATAAGTCGAGTATTTATCTGAAATGCTTGAGACTATGTATGTATCAGACTTTGGATTTTGGAATATTTGCACATATATAATGAGATATCTTATGGATGAAATCCAAGTTGATACACAAAATCCTTTTTTTCCTTGGGGGGGCGGGGCTAAACAAACAATTGAACCTCAAAGCATACTACCTCTAAATTCCAACCCAAGCCCCTTTTTGTTTTGAAACATGGTCCAACTTGACCAAGCTGGCCTTGAACTTGTGATCCTCCTGCTTCTGTCTCCCAAGCAGCACCACATTCATATGTGTGCCTCATATACAGTCTGAAAGTAATTTTACATAATATTTTTAGCATGCCTGCATTTTTTAAAACACATTTATTTTTAGTTGTAAGTGGACACAATACCTTTATTTTATTTTATTTTATTATGCAGTGTAGAGGATCAAACCCAGGGCCTCACACATGCTAGGCGAGCGATCTTCCTCTCAGCCATGACCCCAGCCCCAGCATGCCGGCATTTTGACTGATATCATTCACATGAGATCAGATGTGGAATTTTCTACTTGCATTAATTTTACTGGCACTCAAAGTTGTTGGTGTTGAAGCATTTTATTATTATTATTATTAGTTGTTCAAAACACTACATAGTTCTTGACATATCATATTTCATACATTTGATTCAAGTGGGTTATGAACTCCCATTTTTACCCCGTATACAGATTGCAGAATCACACTGGTTACATATCCACTTTTTTACATACTGCCATACTAGTGTCTGTTGTGTTTTTTTTTTTTTAATTTTTATTATTAGTTGTTCAAAAGCATTTTGGATTTCAGATTTTTGGATTAGGGATGCTCAACCTGTTCAACATTTGAGTAATAGTGCCATCTCATAAAAGTGGTGTGGTTGGTACAAGGCCTATATACTGGATCTTTTTTAAAGTTTAGAAAAGTGAACAATGAAAAGAGGTGAAGTGTAAAAGAAATGAGATGATCTTTCATCAATCAAATGCTACATATATCATCACCTTCAAATAAACAGTAAATGTATGTAAGATGAATCTCGGTTCTAAAACATTAGAATTTTTTAAAGTAGCGTGAAAATAACTTATTTTAATAATGAAGTCATTTTGTTTTTGCCACTTCCAGTTAGTCTTTCAATCATAAGCAGCAACTGTTTCCCTGGCTTCCGATAGTCAAACACATCAATAGAGATGCTATGGAGCTCTTAAACATGTAAGATGATAGTCTAACAAAAAATTCTCCAACTAAATACACAATTTAAGCAAGATTATATTATAGCACATTTGCATATAAAACAACAAAAAGGAGGTTCACAAAAAATTACCAGGAACAATTTCTTCAGAAAAAAATAAACTTTAACTGACAAGAGTCATTGGTGAGGTAAAAGAAGGAAAGGGGATTAGGAAAGAGGGAAATTTTAAAACATCCTACTCTAAGCCTCTAAGGTATTTATCTGCACATAATTGATAAATGTATAAGTTTGGGGGGCAATCAAATTAATGCTAGTGGGCAAACACCAATTAAAGGGAGAATGCTGAATCCAGTCAATCATCTAGTATGACAAACAGTACTATATTTCAAATGTTTTCAATTTTCAAGTCATCTCAAAAGGGAAAAAGTGTTTATTTCCTAGGAAATATACGAGAATATGGGTCTATTTCATATAAGTGCAGAATGGTAAACACCAATTAATTACCTTAGGTGCACTTTCTAGAGATAAAATTGAGAAAAATTAAAAGTCATAACATTAATAAAATCCCAACAATAAATCTACTTTTAATTTGTTTTGATGTGTGAGGAGATGGCTGATTTGTAACAGTGAAGTCCATTAAACATTCAAGGCTGATGATCACAGTGTAATCTTTTTTCTATAAGGAATAAATTTTATGAATGAGGAAAATGATTCTCTGAAAAGGTATGTAATCTGGGGGAAGGAGATGGACTTTTAACATATAATATCTTCTAATGCTGATAGTAGTTAAAAAAAAAAAACTTAACACTAACCTAATTTAGGTAATTTTATTCCCTCGGGAGATAGAAACCACAGTCCAAGATTAAACACGGCAGAGAAGAAATGCTTAAGATTCTTACTGAAAAATATTACTTCGAAAGCATTTTTGTATCAAAGCAGAACAAAACTTTCACAAGGTGTCTCTGAACTTTGAGAGCCTTTTAGATAATTAGATAGGGGAGGAAATTTTATTTTTCTTATTGGAGTCTTCACAAACCAGATCCTTCAACACCTTTGCACACATTCTTTCTTTGCCTTGACTGCTCCCTTTCTGCAAACCTCCCACCCCAATTCAATCAATGCTCTTTTGTAAGAAAGGAAGCAGTGTTAAGACTCTATAGTTTCTTTTATATTTGCTTTAAATCTTTCAAAAGAAAACAGTTATAACCTGCAAGCAATGTGTCATACTGCTTAAATACTTAATGATTAATTCTCAATAGTTATCCCTCATAAGTTACTACTCCCAAAATAACCCTGAAAAGGAATTCTGGACCAGGTTACTCCAAACTTGAATCTACTGCAAAAATCACCAAATTTATGTATAATCAGGAATCAGAACCAAGAAGGAGCTTTTGGAATACATGACGTGGCAAGCAACCAGATCTACAGAATCTGGTTATGGGTGAGAGTCTGGATTCTTTGTGAACCCTGTCCAGAGTTCACGGAACTATAAAATTCTTAAAACTCTCTACTGCCTCCCGTTTCTTGAAGTAAATTAAAATCTATGTCTCATGGTAACCTTTCTGACAAAAATATGCCTCAATGGTCCCGGTAAACCTTGGTCACAACTACAGATACACCACTCTTAAAGGCAGCTAGCTCCTCTTTAGAAGATAGTTTTGCACTCCAAATCTCAGTGCATGTACATTTCATACTTTCTATTTCATCTTGAGTAGTTACTAATTATAATTTTTTTTCAAGATATTCAGAACATGTTACCTTCCTGGTGTCAACTCTGTTGTCAAGTTTAAACTGTCCTTCAATTAAAACAGACCACTGGCTTTCAAACATTATTATACCTATGAATCATCTTGGGGCTTTGTAAAATGCAGATTCCTGGGCCCCACTCAATGCTTCCTACCTGATTCTGATACAGGTGGTCAGAGCATCAGACTTTAGAACTCTGCTAAAGACTGTTCCTAAATTTATAAATTTTATGTTGTGAACCTATAAAAATTGCCATAAATCAAAATGTTATCAGCAGAATCTGATTCCACTCCCAATAAATCATAACATAAACAGAAAGGACTGGTGTTTCTATTTTTAGCAATGTGACTTACTAATGTACCTCATTACCAGTACACAGAAACTTTTAAGTTTCTGAAGAATAACAAAAAGCACACCTAATGATGCAGGAAACAATTCTAAAGGATTTAAGATACATATCAGTCCATAATACAATGTTGTTTTAAAAATATACTGTTTGCTTTATTTTTACTGTGACTTAAAATACCTTAAAACATGGAATTTAGAAGGGGTTTCTCTGAGAACATAAGCAACTTTAAGTATGCTTTTGATAATATTTCATCACTCGAACTCTTTCAGAAATTAAACCAGAATATTATTTTACTGCCCCTTTTTCCTCATTATATATTCTTATAAGAACATAAAATATCAATTTGTAGACTTCCACTTGGAAACAGGAAAATTTGAATACTCATTAACACTCTAACCTCGATTTGCTCTGCTTCACCTCAGCACAAGCTGAATGAACTGCAGAACACTGATGAGCTGTTCAACTGTTTTTGAACTCCAAAACCTTCTATGGTTCAACCTAAACTGCTGCCTTCCTACTATATCAATAAGCTTTTATAATATATTTCCAATCTATCTACCCTTCAGTTGTAAAAGTGTTTGTTCAATTTGTGAGACTTTTGTCCAAAAGACTCAAAGCTCTGGCTTAAAGAGGTGGTCAGGTTTAAAAGTAGAAAACAGTGTTATTCTGATCCAATAAACTCTTTTCCACTTTGACCAAAAGAATTTTATATATGCCACATAGAAAATAATCACCAGGTCACTACTTTTTCACTTTATTAGTCATTTTATCTTATTCAAATCAATATTTGGAAGTCTTCTTTCAGATCGACCTTCCATATCAGTTTAAACAAAACAAGATCTATTAATTTTAAAGATTCATAATAAGTTATTATCTGTTGGTTGGTTACTTCCTTCCCTAAACTTCCTTCTTGGTCCCTGTATTCTTAGCTATTCATAGAGGAGCAGTGAAGGTTCTTGAGAATAGAAAATATCCACCCAAGAGAAAAACTCAGACCTAGAATACAGATGGGGACATTTTCAGCAAGCAATGAGGTTTAAATCTAAGGCCATGTGGTTCCCCGAAAATAAAAGGACAACTCCCTAAGCCCTATAAGAAGGGCTTAGTATTTTCTCAGTAAAAAATTGCCTAAAAATCCAGTCTAAAAATCAAAACCTAAGAGCTCAATGTCCTAGAAGTTTATCTCTCTATTGTATTCCTTCTGTCCTCCCTCACATACAACTATCAAAATTATCTTTTCTATACCACATCTCAATCTACTACTTAAATGCACTTAAGGTATAAATTCTAAAATTTAATCTCTGGATTAGCAGTTTACATTTTTAACTAAATTATTCCATCTAATGTTAAAAATCTGCACTTATCATTGCAATCTATCTTTATGACTGTCATACACTCCAGCTATATTGAACAGTTTTCCCTCTTCCACTTTTACATTTTTAGCTTGATCCATTCATTTTCCCTTGCAGTAATCCTTCTATTTTCTGCCTAATCTATTAACATATCTAGAAAACTTGGATGATCAGGGACTTAGTTAATATTAATTGCCAATGACTTAATGATCTGTGTTTATAACCATGTCCAATACATTCATCAGAATTCATATCCATGATACATTTAATCAAATGGGATAATACTTAGGATAGCATTCTTTAAAAATTACAATGAATTTAGCTTTTGAAATGCTAACTGCAATTAGGACCAATAATATTTAACTGAGGACACTGGACATACATTTTCAAACTGATGATATCCGAGTTTATATGTTCCGACTAAACATGTGCAATAATCTTATTTAATAACAAATTATAAAAATGGCCTTTTAACAGAGAAAGACAAACTGGTTGTTACAAATATTTGCCTGAGATAATTCCAACATATTTGAAAGAGTCAGAGAGTTAAACCATGCAGTAAAACAGCTTTAAAATGGCAGTCCAGACATTAAGGAAACATACAAGGTTCAACAGTTTGGACTGATACAAATTTCAAATGCATAAAAGATTATTTTGAGAATATTAAAATAATTTGAGGCCTATTTACTTTATAAAAGTACTCACCTGACTCTTGCAAGTATCTATATACCAAGAAGTTGACCTCATCACTGCTTATACTCATCTTTATTCCCACTTAAACCATGAGGTCACAACACAGGATATAACCCTAAAAATAAAACAAAGTTAATTATTTTCTCAGTAAAATATTGTTAAACAAATTGTAAACAATGTTGTAAAAACCATTTGATTTTTATTAAATGATTTAAAATGAGGTTCTATATTGCCTAATAATAATCCCTAAAAAAGTTACTTCCATAGTTAGCAAATGATTACATGATCAAAACATGGCTGCTGTTATTTTTCTGCAAGGCAACATCAGCAAAATTTATCAAGAGGGCTTCAACATCCTATTTTAAAGATATCAAATAACTTTTTTATATTATTTTTTCCTTTACTCTCCTTAAGTAGAAAAACAGTAAATTGTTAAAATCAAGAATATTACTTATTTAGGAAAAGATATTTTGAAAATACTGGGTAGGGGAAAACAACAAGTCATCTACTCTGGCTTTGTCTACATAATTTGGCAGAATTTGACGTCTCCATTCTGAACATTTATGTAATGTTCAAGTCTCAACGGTTTGTAAATTTGTATGTGGCAGAGAAGCTGAGGAAAAATTTCCTAAAATCCAAATAATACTCTTACTGGATATATAAAAACCTTGAACACAGAATGGGTAAAAGACATGACTTAAGTGTATCTAGTTAAACTTATCCATTTTTTTTTCATCACAGAAATAATTTAAAGAAGAGGTCAACAAACTTTTCTGTAAAGAGCCAGACAGTTAAATAATTTATTCGATTTTGCCAACCATACGGTCTGTCACAACTACTCTATTCTGCCGTATGTTGCAAAAGCAGCAACATGTAAACAAATGAGTGTGGCTGTGTTCCAATAAATCTTTATTTATGGACACTGCAATTCAAATTTCATGATAATTGCTGTGTCATAAAATATTAGCATTCTTTTGATTCTCACCACCCAAGCACTTAAAATGTAAGAACCTTTCTCTGCTTGTAGACCTTAAGGGTAGTAGACTGGATATGACCCACAGACAGTACCTAACACTATAGACTTAATGATAACAACTGTCTCACTATGCCATGGGTCTTTCTAGGATGCACAGGCCTTCTAGTGAATCATGCTTTAAAGAACGCTAAACTGAAGGTAAGGAAGGAAATCCCTGCAGAGTTGCACCAGAACATTTAAACATTATCAATCACACAGTGCAAGGAGAGTGGCCCTATGGTTCTGCTCCCATCATCCAGGAAGGTCAAATGTACAATTACTCATATTACTTTGGAGTGATGTCCAAACAAGTGCTGATTAAATGTGTTAGATAACAAGGAAACACTACAAAAATAATGCACTGAGCATTTTATTTAGATCTTTTTAATGCATTTACTCAAAACTATAGTTGAGCACTTTGAATGGTACAATGACAGGTCTTGAAAATATGAATAAAAAGGGTAGACTAGTGACACACCTTATGCCCTAAAAAGTTGTTGGGAAGAAAGTCAATTAGTTAACTACAGGTTGGGTAAGAAAAAGTAAAGCAAATTGAGATCAGACAGAACCTAAGGTTGAGGGTACAAGCAGGCAAAGAATGTAAAATGTAGGTACCTTACAAGCTTCTTTAAGAGGCATATTGGTGGATAAGTTTTCTTTTTAATTCAAAATACCTGAAATATATCTATTTATTCCCATTTATGTACATGCTACTTCTTATTATTTTGAATGTTAAGGAAAAAGAAGAATAATATTTCCATTTATAGATTACGTGCTATATAATACATACATGGCTAGCTAGTCCTTACACCATTTAATTTCCTCTTCCACAATATTTTATTATCTTCCTCATTTTAATATAACAATAACATGAGTGTATGTGTATGGAAATGTTATTAAACACTACAATTTGATGAATTCCATGGTGGGGGGGACACCAAAATAAATACAAAGAATTCTTAGCACTAGAGGGTCCTGTTGCTAATTTCAAGACATAATGTATATCGTCAAGTCCCATGTTCAGTGCAGACTATCACTGTACAGTTTATATGAACAATGATATAAATAAATGACAAAACAAAATGATCAGCCAGCCTCTGCTATCACATACTATTCCCACTTTTAGATACAGAATAATCTACTAAAATTATTTTGTTTGCTGTGTATGTGTTTTCAATCTACTGTGAAGCAATCACAGTAGGTTGATAAAAACAGGTCATCTGTGGCCAGGCTGCTCACTGGGTTATCACAGCCAATTTGGTCAAACTTGTTGAAACCAAGACACAACGCGATGATACCACCTACATTAATATGGCAGGGCCTATTATTATTATTATTGGGGGGGATGGTACTGGGGATCAAATGAAAGGGTGCACTACCACTGAGCGATAACATTCCCAGGATGGCCTCCAACTTATGATCCTCCTGCCTCAGACTCCCAAGTAGCTAGAATGACAGTCATGATCCACCCCATACAGCTCTAGAATTGTGCCTTTTAACTATAAAAATCACAGTAAACAAGGTGTGTGTGTGTGTGTGTGTGTGTGTGTGTGTATTAAATCATCTCAGAATGTAAACAAACCCTGTTCACAGAAGTCATTAAGTTAAAATGAGGCCATGTGGGTAAACCCTAATTCAATGTGACTGGTGCCCTTATAAAAGAGTCCCCCAGGGAGACATGCACACAAAGGAAAGGTCATGTAAGGACATAGAAGGCATCCACTTTTGAGCAAGGAGAGAGTCTTCAGAACAAACCATTCCTGATAACAACTTTATCTTGAATATACAGCCTCCAGAATTGTGGGGGGAAAATAGATTTTTGTAGTTCTGGCCATCCGGTCTGCAGTATTTTGTCATGGCAGCCCCAGAAAATCTAAAATATTAATCATCATATATTATATGTTTCCTTCCATAGAGACAGGGGCTCTCTATGTTACCTAGACTAGTTTCAAACTCACATGCTCAAGTGATCCTCCTGCCTCAGGCTCCAGGGTAGCTAGGACTATAGGCACAAGGCAGCATGATGGACTTCATTATCACAAATTCTTAAAAAAAAAAAAAAAACTCTCCATTTAATCATTTGATACCTTTAAAATTATAAGTTAATTCACAATTGTTAGAATCTACCTTTTAGTAAATAAAGACTACCTTTAAGACCATGAAAGGACATGTTGTATCAATATCCATCATGTTCTGCCCACTAATGTCCCTTTTCCCCTCCAAAAAAAAAAAAAAAAAAAAAAAAAATTCTTCAAGACATTACCAAAAAGTGCTTTGTCCTTCATTTCCCACCTCATTTAAAAGAATTAAAACCCTAATGTTAGGAAACACAACTTTTTTGAGTATAAAATATCATATGGTGAAGGAAGGTAAATTTTAAGACCTAACTTTAATATCTTCTAAAAGATAGTTTAAAACACAATAAATTAAGTATACTATTAAATGAAATCCTATTTTATTTAGTATTTTTAAATATATTTGTAAACTGTAAAGCAAATACAACATGATTTAGATATAATTAGACAATCTCAAGAAGAAACAGTAAGCTCTAAATGAAATGTGTTTCAGCTTATTTTAATACAATAACTAGTCAAACAATAATAAACAAAATTAAATCATTTGATTTCTTAAAAGCATCAATGGCAAAGAGTATATTTACTTTGTTGTATTTATTAGCCCTGAAAACTGAAACTGTTTTTTTAAAATATTTTAAGGATATCGTCTCTCACAGCTGTCTGTAATATTAAGCCCAAAGAGATTCATACTTAAAATGAGAATAAATGCTGTTTATATTTTTAAATACTCAATCTCATGAAAATTATTTTATTCACTAAAAATGAAAATATCCTTTTAAATAAATCATTGGTTCTTCATCTCATTCATAAGCTATTTTTTTACAAAATGTCTTTAATAATTTGAATATAATATCTTAGTGAAAAGTTTATGATTTCTTCACTCCCCACCCAGAGAAATAAATGCACGTTTAAAACAAAACAGGTAGACAAGATAGTTTATGAACTGGCATGAATTTTACCTTCTGATTTTTTTGATACATGCATATTTTTCAGGTAAGTTTCCCAAGCCTATGCGTGGTAACGTGTATATTTTACATAAAGGGTAATTTTTATAGGCAAATTTTATACTGTGAGACTTTTCTGGAGCCAGAGGCAGTTGTTTTGTTAACAGATTAATGGTCACCATAGAGCTAAATAATTGGTGAATGTTAAGAAATTAAAGTATAACTTAGAAAAGATAAGCTTCAGGCTGGGGTTGTGGCTCAGAGGTAGAGCACTCACCTACCATGCCTGAGGCTCTGGGTTCGATCCTCAGCACCAAATAAAAATAAAAAAAAAATAAAGATATTATGTTCACCTATAACTAAAAAATAAATAAAAAAGAAAAGATAAACTTCTAAACTACTTTTTGTTTCCTCCCCCTTTTTACTACAATCCAGAGCTCTCAATCACAAATTTAAGAAAATATGCAAGAGAGGTAAAATCACAAGCAGCCTGTATAATTTTATGCATGCCATGTGAACCTTTCTAGCCTCCACTTCTTCAGGAAACTGAATTTACATTGTCTCTTCCCTCTTTCAACCTTCAGTAATTGAACTGGCACAATTTACAGAGTATTATGGATGAAACCTGCAAATCACAAGAGAATACCAGGTAATACAATAATTTTAATAAAGTATTTTTTTCACACCTAAAAAACACATTACAATATTTTTTTAAATGGTCATATCTCCAGATGGACATCTTCAAGAATTAGGGGTAAAAAAAAGGTCCATCTCATTAAGAGGGCTGGGGTTGTAACTCAGTAGTAGAGCCCTTACCTCGCAAGTATGAGGCACTGGGTTCGATGCTCAGCACCACATAAATACATAAAATAAAGGTATTGTGTCCATCTATAACTAAACAAACAAACAAAAAACAGAAACACACAACCACACATGATACTTACTAGGACCTATCATCGTTTAAAACGCTGACATAGAACAATAGACCAAACCAATTATTCACTAGTAACTATAACTACTGGAATCAGTCATCTATGGATCACAAAATTATGTATACTAGGAATCTGCAAACTATAGCCTATTTGTCAAACTCAACTTATTACCTACATCTGTACAGCCCACAAAGTAAGCATGGTTTACACAGAACACCTTGTTTTTTTAAACAGAACATCTGCAGTCCATCTGATGATAGGAAACACTAATTAAGAATCTTGGTAGAGGGCTAGGGATGTGGCTCAAGCAGTAGCTCGCTCGCCTGGCATGTGTGCGGCCCGGGTTCGATCCTCAGCACCACATACAAACAAAGATGTTGTGTCCGCCGAAAACTAAAAAATAAATATTAAAAAAAAAAAATCTCTCTCTCTCTTTAAAAAAAAAAGAATCTTGGTAGAGCAATTTTAATACCTCTCAGCAAATTATCTAGACTGGGAACGGTGAACTTTAAAACCAATGGATATTAGCTACAGCCCTCCTTCATTTTACATCCAAAAGAGCTCTGAAGAGCTACCACATAGTCAAAAGATGTTGACTTCAACTTCCAAAATAGAAGGGAGTACTTGTTTACAGAGATGGTACCTAAGATTCTTTTAAAATATAAAAATATTTTTCTAAAAGAATAAGTATGTTGAATAATTAAACCATTTATAGTCAGGGTGTATAGATGGGGGAAGGGGTACAAAAAGTGAAATCTTTAAGGAAAGCGAAGACAAGGTCTATTTCTGGACCATCTTTTTAATAACTGAGGGGTAGTCAGTGACAGGACTTGAGGTAAATGAACCACTGCCAGCCTGGGAAAGCAGAGAAAGGCAAGTATGAAAATAAAAATTAATTAACATTAAACAGGGATGAGAGGTGGGAGGGAAAGGGAGACAGAAGGGAAACTGCATGGAAATGGAAGGAGACCCTCACTGTTATACAAAATTACATATAAGAGGAAGTGAGGGGAAAGGGAAAAAACAAAACAAACCAAAACAAGGGAGATAAATGAATTACAGTAGATTGGGTAGAGAGAGAAGATGGGAAGGGAGGGGAGGGGAGGGGAGGGAAGGGAAGGGGGGATAGTAGAGGATAGGAAAGGTAGCAGAATACAACAGTCACTAGTATGGCAATATGTAAAAACGTGAATGTGTAACCAATGTGATACTGCAATCTGTATACGGGGTGAAAATGGGAGTTCATAACCCACTTGAATCAAATGTATGAAATATGATATGTCAAGAGCTTTGTAATGTTTTTAACAACCAATAATAATAAAAATAAAAAAATAAAAATCAAGATGCTCGAACCCTTCCAGTTGTATGAAAAGCTCTGAGTTTGTATAAATTGGAAAGCTAATGAATTTTTTTATCCAATTAAAACAAGCTAGTTTATCATTCTACCTTTGGAATATATCATTAGGACATTAAAGACTGAAATACATGCTAAAGCTTTAAAAAGCAGTCTGTCACCAGAGCGGAAAGGAACTTTGTTTAATAGTATAGGAAGAATAAAGAGGAAAAAAAATGTAACTAACTGATACAGTAAAAGGCTACTGGATAAGAAGGTAAGGTTATTTCTTGTTTCCCCAAAAGGGGGTGGAAATCCTAAGAAAACAATAAAAAGACTACTTGGCCCTAAGTAAATCAAAACAACTGTCCATGATTGGTTATATTCAGTCAATTCTTTGGAAGGATAGGAGTAAAACTGTACAAAAGATTATAAACCAGCTATTAGTAAATCTGGAAAACAAAGGGCAAAAGAGATTGGTAACAAACATAAATTAAAGAAGACTTTCAAGTCTTACTGTAAATTGGAGAACTGGACAAATGGATAATCCAAAATCACTCACTTTATGATCTGACAATGGGGAAAAAATAAAATAAAGTGTGAGACCTGAAGATAAAAAAGGGAATACTTGAGAAGGTAGGTTTTTTTTGTATCTTTTCAGTTTATCATTGCTCATCCAATCTTGCAAAAGAATGGTCAATGGTGACTTGAATAATTAAAACTACTAAATACTACATTTAATGTTTATTAGTTACTTATTTTCTTGCAATATATGTAACCCTACCAATTCACTCTTCAAATGCAGCTATGCATATAACTCAGATATTTTTTAAAAATAGATCTGGCATGACATTTATAAATAATCCATTATACTTGAAGATTAATATAATCATATCTAGCCAGGCTGTCCAAGAACAGAAAGGAATAAACAACTTTAAAAAAAAAAAAAAGTCATGGTAGGTTAAAACACAAATGAGTTGAGATGGTAGGGAGCAAGAGGCTTTTAAAAGTTTCACTAACAAAATTTTATATGTCCAAGTGAGGTATTGGCCAAAGTCAAAAGGTTTTGCCCATGGCTCCTCAAAATTTGGTGTACATTAGAAACTTCTGAGAAGCTTTTAAAAATTCTGATGCCCATGTCACACTCCATACATCTGGACATATCTGGATATGGAAGACAGACAGCAGTATTGTTCAAAGATTCTAAAGTGAATACAATGCACAACCAAGTTTGGGAACTAAAATATCCAAGTAAAAATATTCTGGTAATGTGTGTTAATTGTGATGATTTTAAGAGAAACACCTCTTTGGAGTACAAAGTACTCAAAATCCCTATTTCCTTCCATATCATTTTTCTAGGTAGTCATAACCAAGTACCACAACAGAATTATTCTCTCATGGTTCTAATGGCCAGAAATCAAATGTGTTGGCAGGGCCATGTACCCTCCAACACCTCTTGTAGAAAATCATTTTACACACATCTTCCAGCTCTATGGCTGTAGGTTTTCAATAGCCTGTGGCACCAACAGTTCATTCTCTGCCTCAGTCTTCACATCAACCACCCTTATGTTATAGCCTTCACATGGCATTTTCCTCATAGTGCATGGGTCCAAATTTTCCTCATTTTATTAAAACATCTGTTATATTGGAATAGAGGCCATCCCAATGACTTCATTTTAACTTGATTATAACTGCAAAGATCCCATTTCCAAATAAGGTCACATTCATGGGTGGTGAAGGTTAGGACTTCAACATTCCATAACACCTTCTAACTTCCAAATTTTTCCTACATAATAACTTTGTGTTACATGGTTTGATGCATTGTTCCAGCTTAGAAAGAACTAATCAAGTATGTTGTACCTTTTCAGACTGGAAGGGACAGGAAATTTGAAGGTGTGATTCTCAATCCAAGCAGAGAGCATCAATTCTGTCAAGCAGCTAGACATCCCCCATTATTATCCAATAAATGTGTTTTTTTTTTTTTAAATTACCTACCCTCAAATAGTTTCTTATTCCCTAGCTATTGGACTTCTATTTTGAGGAACTCCTCTATCAAAGCCCCCAGTTTTTAGCTTGGCAGTAAACTCTCACTAATACAGAAACCTATAGCTATAGCTCACATTCCTTCCAGCACTCTTCTAATCAAGCCAACAGTACATCAGTTTCCCAACTGCCATAACAATGTACCACAAAACAGGTGGCTTAGAACAAAAGAAATGTATTGTCTCACAGTTCTTGAAGTTAGAAGTCTGAAATTAAGGTATGCGCAGGGCCATGTTCCCCCTAAAGGTGCCAAGGAAAGATATGCGCAGGTCCTTCTTCTAATCTTTCAGGCTGCTAGAACGAAATACTTCAAACAGGCAATAAATAAAAGGAATTTCTCACAGTTCTACAAGCTGGGGAGCCCAAGTCTTGGGAGCTACGTATCTGGTATCTGGTAAGGGATTCCTACTTCAGAGATGGTGCTTTCTTGCTGTGCCTTCAAGTGGTACAAGGGTTGGGAGAGTTTCTCCAACCTTTTTTTGTAAGAGCATAAATTCTATTCATGAGGGCAAAGTCCTCAAGACTTAATTACATCCCACCTCTTAATATCACCGCAATGGGGACTGAGTTTCAACTTGAATTTTGGAAGCCATATTCCAGACCACAGCTCTTGGCTTACAGATGCAACACTCCAGGCACTCCTACATGTTCTCCCTGTGTTTTATCCAAATTTCCTCTTTAAGATTACATTCTGAAGTACAAGTATTCTAGTTAGAACTCCAACATATTAACTTTGATGGACAAAATTCAACACAACAACTAAACTTTAAAAAGCCCACTATTTTGCCCTTCCCATGCTGTAGATAATAGGTATAGACAAGGGCTAATAAAAGCCTTTCTCCCATACCTTCAATTATCCATCAACCTGACTTTCAGATAATCCTTTAAAGTGAAATCAGAACTAATATTAATTATGATAACTAGTTGGAAGAAATACATGGGTATTGGGGTAGACAGTAGTACCTGCTTCCCTGGAGGAAAACATTCCAAGACCCCCAGTGAATGCTTCAAACAGCAGATATAGTGCCAAACTCTGTATATGCTCCATTGTTCCCTATACATACAGACCTATGACAAAGTTTGATTTATAAGTTACAGGTTAATAATAAAATGGAACAAATACAACAATACATCAAAATTAAACTTCTAGCAATACTACCCTTACACTGTCAGACCATTGTTAACTAATTTTATCCGATCATTCCAGTTACGGAACACATAAAAACTTAAACATAGTATATAATATACAATTTCATAATAGTATATATTAATATTAGTTAATAAATATGTAAGCTCTAGATTATGATTTCAACCTATTTTAATGAACTATGTCTATTTCATTGAATTACGCGCATAATTGAAAACCTAAGACTTGATGGATGAAATAAAATAGGGTTATCTGAATACAAGCAATTTAACACTGAGATTCTTAATCTGATAATTCAGATGGCTACAAAGTGACTATTGGATTGGCAGCATATGTAGGATGGTTATGCTAGACAAAAGAATCATTTGCATCTCTGACAGGATGAAGCTACATATTTCATCATACCACCCAAAACAGCACACACAAATTTGTTATTTTCCATTTAATATTTTCAGACTGTAGATGACCATAGGTAACTGAAAACACAGAAACCCAAACTGTAGCTAAAAGGACACCACTGTAGTTATTGTTCAGAATTTAACCACTTTTTTCTTTTCCTACCATAGAGTTATTCACCCGCAATTCAATGACTTTAACACTGGTTGTATGACATACTTTGGGCCAATGAAAAATACCATTTAAGAGACATTAGTGTGTCTACTAGCTTTCTTGCTTTTTTCTTCTGCTATAAGATTGAGCATGTCCAACATGAAGCCTTCTCCAAAGTCCTGGATCCGTGCAACCCACAGTAAATCCACATTATCTATATGCAAGGTGAATAAAAAATAAATCTTTATTACTGTAAACCAATGAAGCTGTTATCATAAGGGAAATAAATACACTTTAAAATGGTATTATGGGGCCTACTCATGGATCTCAATGGGAGAGCACTTGCCTAACATGTCCAAGACCTAGGATCCAAGGCCCTGGGTTTGATCCCCAGAGTTTGCCTCAGTGTGTGTGTGCGCACGCAAGTGCACACACACAGAATCCCTGAAAGAAAATTATGTTCTACTCATCATAAAGAAATTATGTTCTACTCATCATAAACCAAAATTTTCAATAAGACAATATATATAAATACAGAAAAGGTTTTGCCTCTTCTTCATGGTATAGTATAGTATTCTTCAAACTGGCTGTATCTGAAGAATATACAGCAATATCCTAAGAGATTACAAGAAGTGGGAGGATGAATGTGCCAAATTATCCTAGAGATAATTCTCCTTGATAGTAAATAGTTTGAATTATTTTGCTTTCATTTAAAATTTTATACGATGGAAGTGAATTAAAAAATAGTTTAACGATCACATTAATATTTTCAATAAAATTCATACAATGAAAATAAAGCCTTAAAATATGTACTCATAGTCAAGCTGAAATATACATTAAAAACTAGTATTTTTCTCTTACTAAAAACATTATTTTCCTTACTAAAAACATTAATTATTTTCTCTTACTAAAAACATGCAATACCTAGTTCTAAAAAGACCCATAGCCAATTAATGACAACCCAATTGGTAATGAGCACACCATGCCTACATTATAGTCCCTTAAAATAAACATTTTTCACTTAAACAAATTGGAATTCCTTAGAGTAATGGCCAATATCAGGGCTGAAGCAGGAAGCCTGAAATAGCAGGTCCCCTAAGAAAGCAAAGAAACTATCAAAAATGACTGGTATCACAAAAAAAAGAGAAGGTAGCCAACTTAAAGCGACTCATTTTCATCAGCCAAAGATGGTCTGAATAAAATAAAGAACTACTACATTAAAATATATTAAATATAGTTCTTAATTTATAATATTTTAAAAGCTAAAAATGAAATATCTTGTTAGTGTACAATCAATTCATTATTCTAAAAATTGATAACCAAGGCTGTCAGGTAAATACCTGCTTTTTCAGTACAAATTCAATTTCAAGATAGCCCAATACTAATTGTAAATCCTTCTTTTAATTTTTTTTTAATTTTCAACATTTAGATTTTTTAATTTTTTTTATTTTATTTTTTTTTAAAGAGAGAGTGAGAGGGGGGAGGGAGAGAGAGAGAGAGAGAGAGAGAGAGAGAGAGAATTTTTAATATTTATTTTTTAGTTCTCGGTGGACACAACATCTTTGTTGGTATGTGGTGCTGAGGATCGAACCCGGGTCGCACGCATGCCAGGCGAGCGCGCTACCGCTTGAGCCACATCCCCAGCCCTGTAAATCCTTCTTTACAGAATTCCATCTAAGCAACAGAGAAGCATAAAATACATACAATTAGGAAATAACCATTTTGTTCATCTCTAAGAAAATAATATCTCTGGACACAATCATGTATGGTGCTTAAATGTATTAGGGGAAAAGCTGTTATGAAATTTTATAATGGATGATGTCTTAGTTCATTTGGGCTTCTATTATCAAAATTATATTAAACTAGAAATCAAAATTAAGGTGCCAACACACTTGGTGTCTAGTTACAGCCTAACATATGGGGTACCTTGTACTACATCCACATGAGATGAAAGAGTAAAAAGGAGACAAATGGACTCCATCAAGCCTCTTTTAAAATCCTCCTGACCCAGTCACCTCTGAAAGATATCAACTCTTATGACAACTTGAAGATTAGATTTCAACATGGATTTCAAAAAGACATTTAGACCACAGCAGATGGAGCAGGCTAAAAATACTTGAACCTACTAATCAATATCAGTATCACTGAAAGTGAGATAACCAGAAGGTTTGTGCTTCATGGCATGACGTACAAGGAAAAGGACCTTATGATCAAAGATTAAAAGTGAACTTAATCAAGTCTCTAACTACCACTTTAGAGAAATCACTGAATAAGAAATGGAATATGCTCAAGCACACAATTACCTAAAGCCAAAATATGGGAAATATTACAGGACAAATACATCAAGTTCTTCTAAAAGTGAAAGAGACTAACAATGCAGTACCCCCAAAGCAGTGTGTATACCTTAACTGAATTTTGACTAAAACTATCATCTGAAATTGTCATTCAAGACAAAAGAAATAAACATTAATTCCCTTTACCTCTTCCAGTTTCTCATGGGCTTACATCATTTCTGGACTACTGGTGAAACTGGTTTTGAAAATCAGGATGGGGTCCCCTTTCCCTAGGGTTGAAGAATAAACACCTGAGAAATGCCTAGGCAAGAGCAAGAATTTTTATTTAAAGAATAGAACAGAGAGAGATTCATCCAGAGAGGAAGGGTTCCAGAGTTTGTGCACCAAGGAGTGGGGGTGACTTGACTTTATTATAAATTTTAGGTTTCCTTTCTTCTCTTATCTTGGCTAAGCAGTAACCAAAAGCCCAGAGAGGAGCTGCCTGGGGGCACCTCTTCCTATTTTCCCACATCTGCCCTAGAAAGGTAGGAATGGAGCCACCAGAAGGGTACTCATTAACAATTCCTTGTTGGGAGGAGCAATTCCCTGCAGGCAGGTGACCTTGGCAAATCAATCTAAATAATCTACTATTGCTACAGTGCCTGGTCACATTGCAGTAGTTACCAAGAAGTAGTCATCTTAATGAGAGTATAACCCTTAAAAATAGTAGTCAAATGCTAAGAAATAGTAGCACCAACAAAAGAAAAATTCCACAAACTTTAAGATGTTTTTGCTTATTGGTTTTTTATTTTAGTGCTTGGGTGTAATACAGGCCACCACAGACAGCAGGAAGTACTCTTACCACTTTACTATATCCCAAGCTAGTATCTAAAACTCTCTAAGTAAAAATTTTAAAAGTCCAAAAAGAAATTATTAGACTTTATAAAGGGTTAAAATAGCTATTGGTATAAAAGTAAATGAGAGGAATGAAGAACAGCAGCTGGTGAGAACAGCAAATCACTTTTGTGTTATTAAAAAAAAAAAAGCTCACCCTGTATATGATGTTGCTGAGTTCCATAAATACAAATATCAAGCAGCATGATGTAATAGAAACAGTCATGGACTGAGTTAGGAGACCTCTGTTCTAGTCTAAGACCTCAGTTTCCTATCTGTAAAGATACAGTAGTCCCCCTTATACACAACTCCCTTTACACAGTTTCACTTACCCACAGTCAATCATGCCCTAAAAAATATTAAATGGAGAATACAGAAGTAAAAAACTGCTAAGTTTAAAATAACTTTTATTACAGTATATTATTATGATTATTATATTTAAAATTTATCACTGTTCTTTTACTGTGACCAATTTATTAATTAAAGTTTATCATAGGTATATATTCACAGAAAACTAGCATATTATATACTAGTGACCAAGGCTACCCGGGTTTCAGGGTTCTAGAGGGTCTTGCAATGTATCCCCACAGATAAAGAGAAGACTACTATAATCAGCAAGGGTTTCCTCTAGCTTTAACACTGAATATGTCTATAGATTAATTTGGAAAGAAGCAATAAAACGTAGGGTTTTTGTTAGGTGTAAAGTTTAAAAGGACACAAAATTTTAGTTGCAAAAAGCAACTACTTTATAACTTTTAACTGCTAAAACAGTTTTCAGGACATTCCAGTCTTGTTAATATTATCATCTAAACAGGATTGGTAATAAGTAACCAAATTATGACATGAAAAGACTTACTTTTTGGCCAGACACAATGCCCAAGTGAATCTACAAAACAGAACAGAAACACTACTGGGCTAGTTCTTACTTTAAGTAATAAAGTACCTTATAACTATATTTGAATAAGTTAACTGGATAAAGAATAAAATGACAAAAATAATCACAGTAAATTAAACAATTTTAATATGCAGTAAAAATAATAATTATGCTTGTGATATCCTTCTGCATTAATGACTATATTTTCCCTATGTGTAACATTTTTTTTTATAGCTAGCTTCCCCAAAACACAACTCAGCTCCTCTGACAAGACTAATTGAAAAAAAAATGATTTGTTTTAGGTAACACATAGAAACATAAAAAGATAGAAAACTAAACCACAAAAATCCTTATCTATGTTGAAACATCAAGTTTCTATTAGTAACAAATAATAGGCTTTGGTCCCTCAAAAACTGGTGGTTTTCTAACTGCAACTTCCTGGATATAACTAACTGGTTCTAGCTAATCCTCCAGGAGGAGCTAGCAAATTTAACCATTAGTTTTAAATTCAAAGATAAGCTGGTGTTCTGTTTTATGTTTATTTATTTAGAACTTATGATGATGCAAAAGTTTTTACCTGGTAGACTTAGAACTCCCAGAGAATGAGTCAAAAATTTATTCAGAATATCTTTATACTATAATGAAACATTTAATGAAAAGAAAAACTTGTTTCTTAATGTTTGTGTTAATGCAAATCACCTAAAATGGCTTTAAAATAACTTGGCATATACACAATTTCATTTCTCAGTCATTTGACTATTTCACTTTGGCAATACATAATAACATAATATTCAGAGTCACTAATAAAATTTCTCTCTGATTGGTAGAAAGAAAGACAAAAATAAAGCAACCATGATGGGAATGAAATTTTATTCTTGGCTAGTCTTTAAATGGTTGAGCTATCCAAGTGTTCCTGAGATAAAAGTCTCTAAAACAAAACTTTCATTTATACTGTATATTTTCCATTTTAGTTTGGGTATTATGACTTATAATCTTAATGGGCTGACCAAATAACATCGTATTTCATGGCAAATAACAGAAATGGTACTTTAAAAGGTTCTATTTTGGTTTTGAGCTGTTTTCAGCTATTTTTTTCCATATACCTTACCTCCCACATCACTTTTTCAAAGAGACTTAAACATGAAGATATTTAATAATAAAAAGTATAGATATTATGAAAAGTATTTTCTTTTTTAAAAAAGAGAGAAAGAGAGAGAGAATTTTTTTAATATTTATTTTTTAGTTTTCGGTGGACACACATCTTTATTTTATTTGTATGTGGTGCTGAGGATCGCACCCAGAGCCCCAAGCATGCCAGGCGAGTGTGTTATCCCTTGAGCCACATCCCCAGCCCCTGAAAAGTATTTTCTTTAGTCAACAACATACAGATGTAAAGCAGCTGCTGCAAAAATTGAAGGCTGGCTGAAATACTGGTAAAATATTCTTCTGTAGAAAGGCACAAGTACAAAGAATAGTAATTGAAGGAGAGTTTAGCTAAACAATTAGTTGGTATGTGACATAATTGTGAAGTCCACTTGATTGCTCCCAATTAAGTTTCTTCTTTCTCTTCTTTTTTGGTGGTCCTGGAAACAAATCCAGGATGTCACCCATGCTACTGGATAAGTGCTGTACCACTGGGCTATAACCCAGTCTACCAGAATAGCCTTCCTAAGAGTAAAATTAGCAAGGGTACAATTAGATATTATAGGACTGCATTTAATAACAATATGCTTGTTTCTCAAAACTTTATAATAAAAGAACCACAAAATCCTGAACAGTGATAATCTACTTTTTAATCTGTCAACAGTCATCAATAAGTTACCGTATTTCTAAAAAAACAAAAAACAAAAAAAAACCACTATTTTTTAAAACACAATCTAGTCATTTCAAACTGGCTAACAATTCTAACATTAACATTAAAATCTAGACAGCATTTCTTTCCTGAAAAATAAATACAACACACTAGAAG
Organism: Spermophilus citellus; assembly: GCF_964194105.1. NCBI lineage: Eukaryota > Metazoa > Chordata > Mammalia > Rodentia > Sciuridae > Spermophilus > Spermophilus citellus. The sequence continues at coordinate 72,336,039 of NC_138188.1, forward strand.
ATGTCATAAACCACACTTCACAAATGACAACTGGGCAATTAGAAGAGTAGGAAGAGAATCTAATCATTTCCTGTAATAGCATTTTTAAAATGTGTTCAAAATAAACAAACCAAGGGATCATCACCTGTTGATCATACCTGAATAAGCACACTCTATGTATCCACCCTCTCCAAATGTAAAATCTTAATCTGCGAGTGACCAGCACGCTAGCTTCATACTAGAGGTCCTAAGCATAGAAGTTAACTAGTGAGATCAAAATAAACACACATAAACTCAATTTACCTTTTTCTTGACCAGGTCAGAGACGGCCCTCCCAGGCTCCTGCCACCTGGTGGGGTAGCGAGGTTTACACAAGAGACTAGCAGGAGAGAGGAAGGGCACGCCAGAGAGGGGCCTTTTATTGGGGAACAAGAAATTCAGGGGAAAATATCATCCAATGTAGGTGGAGGGGGACAGCATTCCAAGGTCTGTTGAGAGCCACAGCCAAGTAGGGATGGCACATGGCATTGCCAGAAGGAGTGGTTGAGAGGTGAGCCATTAAGATGATGATAATTAAGTTAAGCTGTGTATAATTGCTGTGACTGGATGATGCTGGATAGAAACAGGTTGTGTATTCAGTTGTATATAGACCCTTGCTGTTCGGCAACAGGGCAGCTCCTGCTGTTTTTGAATTCTCCCAGAGTTCCCTTGGAGGTCCTGTTGAGTTCCCGGAGAGGGAGGAGAGAGTTCCCGGGGAGTGCAAGTGGAGTAGGGGAGTGCAGGGGGAGTGCAAGTGGAGTGCCGGTGGAGTTCAGGCAATAAAGGAGTTCCTGTTTGAACCTACAAGTGCCTTGTGGTTATTTGTGCCCAGCCAGACTGTGGCAAAGGTCAGGGTCAGTCATTGGTCTCAGGGTCAATGGTCAGTCACACCCCAACATGGATGGGCTCTCGAACTTAAAAAGGGTGGGGATAAGTTCTGACACAGCTTGGCCAGAATGCCTCACACCCAGTCAGGGAGGTGCCCAATCACATGTAAGAACGGCTTCCCACAAATCTTGAGTTATCAATCTGAACTACAGTAGTTCCCCATCTTATTGTCAATGATACATTCATTCTAGGACCCCCAATGGGCCTGAAATAGCAGATAGTACCAAATCTTATACACACACACACACACACACACACACACCATTTTTCCTAAACATAACTATAACTTTAGTTTATAAGATACAATGAGATTAGTAATAATTGGAATAATTGAATTGGAATAATTATAACAATATACCGCAATATAAGTTATATGAATGTGGTGTCTCTCTCAAATTATCTTACTATAAAAACTTTCCGCCTTTCACATGAAGGAAATACAATGCATATCCAATCTGTCAGCATCACTACTCTTGCACTTTGGGGCAGTTAATAAGTAAAAATAAGGGTACTTAAATACAAGCACTATGATAAAGCAACAGTCAATCCAATAACCCAAATGGCTACTAAGTGAATAAAAAGTGGAGAGCATATACAGAAAAGATACAGTGGGACAAAGAAATTATCAAGATCCTGGTTAGGACAGAATACCACAGTTCAAAATTTCAAACAATATTCAGAATGGCAAATAGTTTAAAACTTATTGTTTATTTCTGCAATTTTCCATTTATTATTTTCAGGCTGTGGTTGAATGTGGGTAAAGGAAACCTTGAAAAGTCAATATATGGATACAGGGGACTGTTACAAATTGTCACCTAGGCATGTTTCATTCTCTCAGTTTTATTTATACTTCTATCTGCAAACTAAGTAGTTCAGAATTTGATGCACAAGCAGAAACAAGTCACTGATGAACTCTGAACTATTTTCAAATTTTAAAAAATACCCATTTTGAAAAATGCCACAAAAACATATATTAATAGAAACCTGATTTAGAGAACATCTACCGACTAGCTTTATTTTTATATTTATGAAAATTTTCAAACATACAGATAAAAATGTTTACATAGCAACCAAATGGACTTTAAAATTAACATTTTCTAGTATTCATCACAAAGTCAGTCATCAAAATACTTCCTACATAATACTTCAGCTCGCCCATCATTGATGTGAACACATATTAGCTATACCATTCAAAGAGTTCTGCCAAATTCATATAACTAACTGAAATCCCCAAAAGAACACAGAATGTTAAAATCACCTTCATAAAACTTCAACTTTTACTTTTCCCATCCCTGTCAACTACTTCTTTTTTCTCCCAGCATAAATTATTAGCTTTGTGTCTTCCACATTTCTACAACAACAGATTAGGTTTTTATTATGTCATATATATGGAATCACACATTATGTCCAGCTTTGTGTTAAGACTATATTCAATCAACATAGTGTTTTGAAATAAATCCATGTTGTTGCAGGTATAAAGTTTGTTCTTTTCAATTGCTCAATAGCTTCAGGTCTGTTTATCCATTTTCTAGTCTGCAGATTAAGGATCAGCCACACCGTCAGCATGGTTTTCTGAGATCTCCTACTCCTTTCTCCTGCATAACTCCATAACTCTACAACTACTGTGGTTAACTCCAAATTTTTCTGATTTCTCTGCCAACAGGATCCTGTCCTTAAGCAAAAACACTGAAACTGGAAGTTCCAATGTCTCTTTAAAGAATCCACTCCAGTCTGTTTTATACTTCTTTTTGGTTTGATCTACAGTAATCTTATAATGCTTCTTTTTTCATATGTTGCCCAGAGATTATGGTCATATTTGTGGGAGGTTTTATCCCAATAGGAGGTTTTGTCCCATGGGAAACAGTATTCTTTTTTTGGAATTAAAACTTTACTGTTCTTCTGAACACATTTGTTAAAACACAGAATTTACCTTTTTGTTGTGTTTTTCCCACCCTCAATATCTTGATTAAGCCAGTTCTTCTCAATGAAAAGAGCTAAACTAAACCAGGAAATATGGTCTCTGGTGATGAAGAGTATGAAATGAAATCCAGGCTAGAGGGAATGCAGAAGGGGATCCTATAATTCTGTATATTAACCAAAATAAGTCCCAAATTCACTCCAAAGTCTTCACAGAGGATATGCTTCTTACTGCACTGGTCAGGTCTGCAAAACTAAAGATGAAAGCCACAGTTCAAGTGCCAAACTAAGTCCTGTGGGACCAATTCAAGGAGTAGACCCAAAGCAACATAGTGAAGGCTTTGAAAACTGAAATGATTCCGGACTACTGCCCACAAGCAAGACAAAGTTTAATGGTCTGGAGCCCATGATATAGCTCACAGGTAGAGCACTTGCCGAGCATATGAAAGGCCCTGGGTTCAATCCCCAGAACCATAAAAAATCCACAAAAACAAACTCAAGAATTTGTAGTCTGAGCCTAACCATAAATTATCACCTGCTTTAAATTTTAAAAATTACAAATTAAAAAAACTAACATTGTCCAGAGCTGGTACCATCCAAAATTAAATAAACATACAAAGATCCAAGAAAAGCCGACCAATTGTGACAATAGATGCCAAACTTGAGAAGATCCAGATATGAGAATTATCAAACAAAGAAGCACTTGGAATGACAGAAAAGAGATGTTCTCTTTATAAGTATAAAAAGAAACAAATGGAAACTTTACAACTAGGAAAAAAACATGGAAAAATAGATAACAAAGTATAGAAAAAGGAGAGTAACAATGAAAATAAATGATCTTCCTAGGTAAGAGAATACAAATAGAGAACAGAATTATAAGTTTTAATACATGAAAAATTTCCTGAAATAATAAGTTGTTTAATTTTCAACAAGGATACAAAGCTAGAGAACTGTCACCAAGATGCTTTCACCCCTATCATTCTATCCTCTCCTGTGGTCCCATGAAAACTCTTTACATTTCACCTCTGAAGAACATTCTCTTATGCAGAATTTAAAAGAAAATTAAAACTAAGAATGGGATCAGATTCAAGTCTTGGTTCAGTAACTATGACAAAAATATATGATATGGGATAACTTCTATAGCACGAGTTCCCTGTTTGTAAAATGAGGACTGACTCAATATGCAATGAAAACTGTTTTGTAATAATAAAGTCCAAGGATCTAATTTTAGGAATCTTTACAAGAGGGTCATTCCAGTCTTCCCAAATATTAGCATTACCCATTTTCTTCAGTATTCTGATTACTGGTTTCCAGCAGACAGGAGGAAACTGACAAGCAAGGTAGTTGTAATTTCAAAGGTCTAGAACACCACCTTCCAACAGATATATCGTGCAAGCCACCATGCAAAACCACATATGCAAATTCTAAGTATTCTAGTAACCACATGAAAAAAAAAAAAAAGAAACAGGTGTAATTTATTTTGGTAATATATTTAATTTAACCCAATACATCCAGAATACTATCATTTCTTACACAGTCCCTTCTTATGCACAGTTTCATTTACCCATAGTCAACCAAGCCTTGTAAATATTAAATAGAAAAATCCAAACACAACAAAACATACAGTATACAGAGAGTATGGTACTATCCAGTTTCAGGCATTCAAGATATGTCTTAGAACATATTCCTTGCGTGCGTGTGTGTGTGTGTGTTGGGGGGGCTGCTATTATCATTATTTTACAATTAGATGTGTTCACTTTTTTCTAAATAAAGCCTTAAAAAGTTCAACAAGCATCTTATATTGACACTGAATATCAATTCTTACTAGTCATATTTCTGAGTCTCAATAACTAGTGGCTACCACACTGTACAGACTAGGTCTAGTAATATAGGTGAAAGGATGGGGGAAGGAAGTAGAGCCAACAGCAAATAAGGGCCAAGATGTCTCAATATAAGTACTCTGGCTTATATGTACACATACACAAACTGTACAATGATACTGAAAGTGTCTGCCCTTTTGCACAGTATAAAATAAATCCTAATTTTGAAATATATTTCCATTGCTATACTGTAGCTAGAGTCTATAATTTTTTCAAATGGTGGAAAAAACTATAAGGTACTATTTCAAAATAAATAAATTAGGGAATACTTATTCTTATGAAAAATCATTTATTCTATCCTGTCTGCAATTAAGGAAAGAAGTTCCTCTAAGTTAAATATGAAATCCCTCCTTCAAAAGGAAATAATCTAAAGCTTACTTAACAAATACTGTATTCTTTACTCCAGAATTTCCCCAAACTGCAATCACCAAATTGTTTTTCAAGCATATTACAAATCAACAACTGATCTTTGTGAGAATCTGGGGTCCTGCTTTATTTCAACATGCCATGGTTTCTATCTTCTGCATATCAGAAGCGAGTACAGACATATGCTAAGAGAGGAGAAGGCTTGGTTAAACAGAAATAATGGTTTCCTTGTCAATAAAATGAAGATAAAAACAACTTTGCAAGAATATTTAAGGTATCTACTCTTAACACAGAATACATGCTAACCATTTCACTTTTAGTACGATTTTTATTTACTTTTTCAAGTATAAAAACACTTTCAAAAGACATGAAAGTAATAGGAACTATTCAGGAAGAGAATGGGAATGGGTAGTAAAGAAAATAAAAGGAAAATGAATAAGATCAAATCACATAGACATGTATAGAAATTTCTCAATAAAACCCATTATTTGTGTAGTTAATGTGTGCTAATCATTATAAAAATATTTTGTAAATCAAATCTAAATCAATCAATATTGTCTTTTGGAATTTCTCCTAAACATTTAAAATATTCCTATTAACTTTAAATTGTCAAAAAAAAAAATCTGTTAAGTTCACAAACCCTTGTGCTTCAAGTCACCATTAAAAAATATCAGGTTGTGGGCTGGGGTTGTAGCTCAGTGGTAGAGTGCTTGCCTCACATGCGTGAGGGCCCTGGGTTCAATCCTCAGCACCACAAAAAAATAAAGACATCATGTCCATCTACAACTAAACAAATGTTTTTTAAAAAAATCCGGTTGTGAGGAATTCAAAATGATCCCATTAAATATTTACCTGGATATCTCTTTTACACACTAATTTTAGCATATTTCTTTCTCTTTATAGCAAAGATTAAAAACTATACAATATTATCAAATGGAAGGATAAATGGATAAAAAGAAGGAAGAATGGGGACAAAAATAAGAACCCTCAATGACTTCAATATACCTATGAAATAATCAATGGTCTTCAGTTTCAAATTTTATGGCTATATTGCTAAGACTGGACCAAGCAAACTGACGTAAATGGCCAGAACCTAGTGAGACTAAATTAATAGACTATGGAGAATTTGAGAAGTCAGTAAAACCTAAAAATATGTAGATAATGCTCAGTAATAAAACCCATTTTAATGTTACTCCATTAAAATTATTCAAAGTATGAAAACTATTTTTTAAATAACAATAGCAATTTACCGCAATTTAATATAAGGATTGAATCCATGTGAATATCTGCAGTTTGTCTTTTAAGTGATAATAAAACACCTCAGGTTCTATTTTAGACTTTTGTTATTACAGCCTCAGATCATCTAACAACAAAGAAACAAGGGATTGTTAAATATACTCCATTTTGTTTGTGCCCTTTTCTTCATTTAAAAAAAAAATTTAAAGTAAAACCCTATAGGACTTACACCTCTTCACTATACCCTCTTATTGTTGATTTGAAAAATCAGCTCCCCAGAGGCTTAAATTAGGATGAATACTTAATGCTATGCATACTGCAGTGTCATTCATTCTTCACAGTTCATACCACTTCAAAGTCACACAATAAATGATAACAAATGGTAAATGACAATGAACTTTTATACAACAAGTAGAACAAATTAATTTATACATGATACACTTAAGTGGCAGACAATAAGAGAACAAGTTACTGGCTCCTCAATATGCAGCAAACTACTTCTTGGTAGGTAGCTACCTCTTCATTGGGACACAATACTTTTGAGCTCTTACTATTATAGTGGCAGGCCATACTTAATTTTTATCAGTTCTTTTAAGGATAATCAAATTCTGAGAGAAAAAATGTTAAAGAGATACAAAGAAGCTGAAGAATGTAGATGGTTTGCTAATTTACACTAAGAACTGGAATTGGCAATTAAATGGAATATTCATGGAGACAGCAGAGGCTGGCAGTGCCAAGGCCATATCCCCCCTTCACCCAACTCTCCTGAAGAAAATTTCCACTTCTCATTACAAAGAATCTGGAATCTTTACTGACCTTAGGTCAGGTCATAAATAAAGTGCAAAGGAGTTGATGCCCTGTCCTCCCCAAAGCATAACCTCACCAATTAAGAAAGGGGTTGATAGAAAAAAAATATCCAGACACCCTTGTCCCTAGAGTAGAATAACTCAAAGAAACACTGTAGCCAAATTGAGTTGAGCCTCTGCACAATAAATCCTTCTCTTTGGAGTGTTTTGGTTCTCTTCTCTATTCTCTGCTCTCCCGCTGGAAATTTCTAGAATCATCTTTCAAAAAAAAAAAAAAAAAGGTTACAATCAAGGGTCTAATTCTGTGAGAAGCAAACCTTCTAAAACTACTCAGTTGGGCCTTATTAGTAGTAGAAATTCTTGTAAAACCAAATTAGTTTTTAGAACTTGTTACATACATGGAGTATCAAAACCAGAAAACAGAAGAGTTGAGGAATTGATCCATAAGATCGAAAGGCTTCTATGTTTTAAGATAAAAATATATCTTTGTAACAATTCAAAGAAAAAATGCGAACAGCTCTACAAAATATGAAATTTTGTGAATTAGAGTCATAAGACCACATAAACAACCAGCGGTTTCCATCCTCATATCAGATAAAGTGGACTTCAAGCCAAAGTTAGTCAGAAGGGACAAAGAAGGATATTTCATACTGCCTATGGAAATTATACATCAACAAGACATAACAATCGAAAACATTTATGCCCCAAACAATAAAGCATCTACATACATCAAACAAACCTTTCTCAATTTCAAGAATCAAAAAGACCACAACACAATAATACTGTGTGACTTTAACACAACTCTCTCACTCCTGGATAGATCTTCCAAACAAAAACTAAACAAAGAAACCACAGAACTAAATAATACGATCAATAATTTGGACTTAATGGGCATATAGAGAATATTTCATCTTGTCAATCAGCAAATACACCTTCTTCTCAGCAGCATATGAATTCTTCTCTAAAACAGACCATATCTTATGCACAAAGGAACTCTTAGTAAACTCTTAGTAAATAGAAAAAAATTGATACTACCCTGCATTCTATCAGATCATAATGGAATGAAATTAGAAAACAATGATAAAATAAAAAATAGAAGCTACCCCAAAGACTAAATAATATACCATTGAATGTATGGATAGGAGAAGAAATCAGGGATGAAATTTTTAAAATACTTAGAGGTAAATGAGGACACGGAAACAACATATCAAAGTCTCTGGGACACTGTGAAGGCAGTACTAAGAGGGAAGCTCAGTGTGTTGAGCTCATTAAGATAATATAAAGTCAACAACTGTCCTAACAGTATATCTCAAAGCCACAGAAAAAGAAGAACACCAAAAATTGTGGAAGGCAAGAAATAATTAAAATCACAGCTGAAATCAATCAAATTGCAATAAAAAAATTTTTCAAAAAAATTGACAAAAAAGTTGATTCTTTAAAAAAAAAAAAAAACAAAATTGATAAACCCTTACCCATGCAAACAAAGAGAGACAAGAACTCAAATTTCTAAAATTCATAATAAAAAAAGATATATCACAAAGGACACTACAGAAATACAGAAGATAACCAGAGCCTATTTTGAAAATTTATAATCCAATAGAAAATCTTGAAATATTGAAGACAATGACAAATTTCTAGAGACACATGACCTACCTAAATTGAATCAGATTTAAAAGATCAATTTCAAGCAATAAAATAAAAGATGGTAGGCATCAAAAGCCTACTAACCAAGGAAAGTCCAGAACCAGATGGATTCTCAGCTTAGTTCTACAAGACCTTTAAAGTTGAATTAACACCAATTCTCAAATTACTCCATGAAAAGAAAAGGAGGGAACTCCTCCAAACTCATTCTATGAAGCTAGTATCACCTTGATATCAAAACCAGACAAAGACATATTAAGGAAAAAAAACTTCAGACCAATATCCCTGATGAACAGAGATGCAAAAATTCTAAATAAAATTCTGGCAAATCGCATACAAAAACATTAAAAAGATAGTGCACAACAATCATATGATCATATCAACAGCTGCAGAAAAAGCATTTGACAAAATACAGCACTCCTTCTTCAAAGCACTAGAAAAACCAGGGACAGTAGGAACATACCTCAACATTGTAAAAGCTATCTATGCTAAACACACAACATCATGCTAAATGGATAAAAAATTGAAAGTATTCCCTCTAAAAACTGAAACAGGACAATGATGCCCCTCTATCACCACTGTATTCAACATAGTCCTGGAAATCTAGCCAGAGTAATTAGAGAGACAAAAAGGAATTAAAGGCATACAAATAGGAAAAGAAGAATTCAAACTATCACTGTTTGCTGACGACATGATTTCATATTGAGAAGATCAAAAAAAAATTCTATCAGAAAACTTCTAAAATTAAATAAATTCAACACGTATATAAAAACCAATAGCCATAAATCAAACAGGTTCCTGTACATCAGTAATGAATTCACTGAAAGAGAAATTAGGAAAACTATCCCATTCACAACAGCCCCCCAAATAAAATATTTAGGAATTTTTCTATCAAAAGAGGTAAAAGACCTCTACAATGAAAACTGCAACACATTAAAGAAACTGAAGAAGACCTTACAAGATGGAATGATATCCCATATTCTCGGATAGGCAGAATTAACACTGTCAAAATGGTTATACTACCAAAAACACTATACAGATTTAATGCAATTCCTATTAAAATTCCAATGACATAGAAACAGAAAAAGCAATCATGAAATTCATTTAAAGAAATAAGAGATCCAGAATAGCCAAAGTAATCCTTAGCAAGAAAAGTGAAGCAGGAGGCATCACAATACCAGACCTTAAACTATATCATAGAGCCATAGTAACAAAAACAGCATGGTTAGAACACAATAGAAGACAGAGAAAAACCCACATAAATACAGTTATCTCACACTAGCAAAGGCGCCAAAATCATTCACTGGAGAAAAGATAGCCTCTTCAACAAATGGTACAGGGAAAACTGGAAATCCGTATGGTAGAATAAATTGAACCTTATCTGTCAACCTGCACAAAACTCAGCTCAAAGTTGATCAAGGACCTAGTCATTACACCAGAGACCCTGCAACGACTAGAACAAAAAGTAGGCCCAACTTTCTATCATGTCAGCTTGGGAACCAAGTGCTTCAATAAGACTCTTATTTGAAGCACAAGAAGTAAAATCAAGAATCAATAAATGGGATGGATTCAAACTAAAAAGCTTCTTCACAGCAAAGGACAATCGACAACATGAAAAGAGAGCCTACAAAATGGGAGAAATCTTTACCACCTGCACCTCAGATAGAATATTAACCTCCAGGAAATACAAAGAACTTGAAAAACTTTAAAAAAAAAAAAAAACAAATAATCCAATCTACAAATGGGCTAAAGAATAGACAGAATTCACAGAAGAAAAACAAATCAATCAACAAACATGAAAAAAATATTCAACACCTTAGCAATTAGAGAAATGCAAATCAAAACTATACACTGAGATTTCCATCTCACTCTAGTCAGAATGGCAATGATCAAGAATAAAAGTAAAAATAAATGTTGGTAAGGATGCTGAAAAAAGGTACACTCATACGCTGCTGGTGGGACTGCAAACTAAAAGCGAATGAAAAACAGGACCCAATGTTCATTAGGCATAAATCAAAAAAGGCATAATTAATAAACATCTCTAAGAACAATGAACATAAGTCTCCAATTCTCCAATTAAAAGATATATACTGGCAGAATGGATTAAAAGACAAAAGTCAGTTATACGTTATTTCCAAGAGACTTATCTTACAGGAAAAGACAGCGATAGGCTAAAAGAAAGAATGGAAAATAATAGCCCATACAAATGTAGCTGGAAAACTAGCAGAAACAAACTTCAAAAAACTAGCAAAACAGACTTCAAGCCAAAATTAATCAGAGACAAGGAAATTCACTTTATAATGGTAAAAGTAAAACTTAAACAAAAAATTTCAATGATACTAAATATTTATGTCCCAAATGTCAGTGCACTTCTAACTACATAAAACAGATATCACTAGACATTGAAACTCAGAACTCTATTCAATAATACTGGGTGATTTCAACACATCAATAGATAAGCCATCTCAGCATAAACTTAATAAAGATTCTTCAGGCCTAAAAAATATTATAAATCAAATGACCCTAACACACATCTATAAAACATTTCCTCCAACAATAGTCAAATTCAATTTGTTCTAAGCTGCTCATGATACCTTCTCCAAAAAACACACTATATTCCAGACCAAAAAACACCTATGAAGGCATTTCTAAGAAGAACATTTATAGCTATAAGCACCTACACATAAGAAAATCAGAAAGATCCCAAATAAGCAATCTAACATGAGTCTCAAAGCCCTTAAAAAGCAAGAATAAAAATAATCCTAAAATAAGCAGAAGGAAGAAAATACTTAAGGTCAGATGAAAATCAATGAAATAGACAATAAAAAAAATAAAACGATCAATGAAATTAAAGAGTTGGGTCTTTGAAAAGACAGGCAAGGTTGATAAAACTTTCACCAAATTAACCCAAAGAAAAAGAAGACCCAAAACATTAAAATTAGATGTGAAGCCACATGTAGTAGCACACACCTGTAAACAAACCCAGTGACTTGGGATGCTAAGGTAGCAGGATGGCTAGTTAGAGGCAAGCCTCAGCAATTTGGCAAGGCGCTAAGCAACTTAGTGAGATCTTGTTTCAAAACACAAAAGGACTGGGATGTGTACTATTCAACAGTAAATATCTCTAGTTTCAATCCCCAGTACCCCACCCAAAAATTAGAAATACAAAAGGAGATATCATTGCAGATATACCCATTTGGTATAAAAACACTGAGAAAATAGAGCGGGAAGGATCTTACTACCTCAAGCATCATAAAGGCTGTACACAACAAACCCCAAACAAACAACAAAGTAAGTGGGGAAAAACTGAAAACATTTCCTTTAAAATCCAGAATAAGACAAGGATGTCTACTCTCATCACTCCTATTTCAATATAGTACTAGAAATTCTAGCCAGAGCAATTAATCAAGACAGGGGGTTCAAGTTTAAAAAGGGAAGAAGTCAAATAATCACTGTTCGCAGATCCTTTACTTAGAAGATCCAAATAGCTCTACCAGAAGATTGCTGGGGCTGATAAAGAAATTCAGTAAAGTTGCAGGGCACAAAATTAATATACAAAAATAATGCCTTTCATGTACACCAATAATAAATCTGCTGAGAAAGAAATGGGGGAGGGGGGGAATCCCATGCACAATAGCCTCAAAGAGGGAGGGAAGGAGGGAGGGAAGGAGGGAGAGAGGGAGGGAGGGAAGGAGGGAGAGAGGGAGGGAGGAACGAACGAATGAACAAACTGAACCAACCTAGGAATAAATCTATCCAAAGACATGAAAGACCTATAGAATGAAAATTATAGAAGACTAAAGAAAGAAAATGAAAACACGGGGCTGGGGATGTGGCTCAAGCGGTAGCGCACTCGCCTGGCATGCGTGCGGCCCGGGTTCAATCCTCAGCACCACATACAAACAAAGATGTTGTGTCTGCCGAAAACTAAAAAATAATAAATATTAAAATTCTCTCTCTCTTTCTTAAAAAAAAAAAAGAAAGAAAGAAAGAAAGAAAGAAAATGAAAACACCACAAAATGGAAAGATCTCCTATGTTCATGGATAGTGTTATGGTTTGGAGATGAGGTGTCCCTGAAAAGCTCACAAGGGGAACAATGGAAGAAGGTCTGGAAGAGAAATGATTGGGTCAAGCCTTAACATAATTAGTGAGCTGATCCCTGATAGGATTAACTGAGTGGTGACTGGAGGCAGGTGAGCTGTGGCTGGAGGAAGTGGTTCATTGGGGTGATGGCTATGGAATTTTGTATCTGGAGAGTAGAGATCCACTCTCCCTCTCTCTCTCTCTCTCTGCTTCTGATCATCATGTGAGCCGCTTCCTTCTGCCACACTCTCCCCCCATCATGTTCAGCCTCACCTCAAGCCATGAGGAATGGAGCTTGCCTTCTAGGGATGGAAACCTCTGAAACTATGAGGCCTCAAATATAACTTTTCTTCCTAAAATTATTCTGGTCAGATCTTTTAGTCAGCAGCAAAAAAGCTGACTAAACCAGATAAGCACAATTTTTTTTAAAAAGTGTTAAAATGGCCATATTATCAAAAGTGATCTACAGATTCTATGTAATTTCCAGCAATATACCAATAACATTCTTCAAAGAAATGGGGGAGGGGCCGCCCTAAAATTCATATGGAAGAATAAAAGACTCAGAAGAGCCAAAACCATTTGGGGGGGGGGGGGGGAGGGAGAGAAATAAATGCTAGAGACATCACAATATTGTACTACAGACCTATAGTAATAAAAACTGCATGGTACTGCATAAAAATAGACACCTAGACCCATGGAAAAGAACTGAAAACACAGAAAGAAACCCACAAAGATATAGTCAACTGGTCACCGAAAACATACGCTGGAAAAGAGCATCTTTTTAACAACTGGTGCTAGGAAAATTGAATATCCACACATATCAGAATAAACAAAGGACCCGTATCAATCATTTTGACAAAAGTCAATTAAAAATGGATCAAACATCTTGCAATTAAACCAAAAACTGCATTGGCTGGAAGAAAACAGGGCTAATACTCCAATATCTAGGCAGAGGCAATGACTTCCTCAATAGAACTCGTAAAGTTCAAGAAATAATCCTAAGAATAAATGATATGGTATCAAATTTAAAAGTTTCTACGGAGCAAAGGAAACAATTAAGAATTGGAAGAGAGAACTTACAGAATGGGAGAAACATCCTTCCTACCTCATATTCACACAGAGGATTAAAATACATAATGTATAAAGAACTCAAAAAACTTACCACAGAAAAACAAATAAGATAATAAACAAATGGGCAAATGAAAAATGAACTAAACAGATACTTGTCAAAAGAAATTCCAATAGCCAACAAATACATGAAAAAATGTTTAACATTTTTTAGCAATGCAAATTAAAACTATACAGAGATATCATCTCACTCCAGTTGGAACTGCAGCCATCAAGAATACAAATAAGAATAAACGCTGAAGAGGATAATTTTATATTGGTAATAGAACTGTAAATTAGTATAATCACTATAGAAATCAGGCTCCTCAAAACATGAGGAATGGAACCATCATATGACAAACTACCCCATACCTTGATATTTCTCCAAAAGATCTAAAATCAGCATACTATACATGCGTACCCATAATAGCAGCAGCATAATTCACAAGAGTCATATTATAGAAGCAGCCTAGGTATCCATCAACAGTTAAAGCAAATATGATATATATACACAGTAGTTTTATTAAGCCATAAAGAAGAAATTATATCATTTTCTGGTAAATGGATGGAATTGGAGAATATCATGCTGAGTGAAATAAGTCAAGGGTCACATGTTTTCTCTCATATGGAAACTAGGAAGGAGGGAAGGCCCGAAGGAGTGTGGGGACTGTAGGGGAGAGGGGGCAGCTCCTCACAACAGAAAAGAGAGCAGTGGAGTGGCAGAAGACAGTGTACCAAGGAATAAAACTGATGAAATTAAAAATATGATATTGTGTGCATGTACCAATAAGTAACAACAAATCCAAATGTGCATCCATCAATAAAAAGGAAAAAACACTCACAAAGAATTTACATTTAAAAAAATAAAATGCTATATCTGTATCAAAAATACCATACACATACTTCGCTTCCCCCAATCAGAAGCAATGAACATTGTTAGCACTAGATTGTGGCTCTGATTACTATTTTTCACTAAAAGGAACCGAGATCTTCTCAGAGACAGAGATGATTTGGGGACCAAGGAAGAGCATGCACAAGAGATTATAAACATCTTGTACGAACAATACCAGACTAGTGGCATCATGTCAAAGACTCAAAATCAACTTGGAAAGCTTCCTCTGGCCAAGACAATCTGACATTAGTAAGAATGCTAATACAAAGCAGTAAAACACATTGTATGTTTACATGTACAAGTTCAAAATAACACTGGGAAAAACAACAACAATAAAAAAACCCTTAGTGGTTACCTTTCCAGGAATCTAGGTAACAACTAAGTCCTTGAAAATCAGCAAAGAAAGGAAACAAACAACATTCCAATGTAACTTACCTGCACAAACAGAACTGTGCCATAGAGTAACCAAATATATGATGGAAGTTTCTCTTTACAGAAATATCACAGCTAAGCATGATGTCATTTGTATATTGACATTTTAGTACATTCTCAAGGAAATAATGAACCTATACAATGATCATGACAATATCATGAATGGAATCAACAAGTGTTATATGCCTCTTCATGGGAGCACTTAGCACCACCTATGAAATATTGTGCCTCCCCAAAAGAGGAGCTGTATATCTAATTAGGATTTGCAGAAAATACAAGAAAAAGAGGTACTTTTTTACTACAAAGATACAACTAACAAAATATATAACGTGGGAAGTTTTTCAGGACCAAAAAAAAGGGGAAAAATTTAAATAAACGGGTAGCAGCATAACCTGTACACGGCAACCAAGTAAAATGTATGAATTGTGTTCAGATTCTATAGAAACATTTTTTAATAGCGGTTTAGGAACAACTAACTTATGTTGGTGATATTATTGCCAATACCTCACATCCATTAGGATGGCCACTCTCAAACAGAAAATAAAGTTGTTTAGAATGTGTACACACTGTAATCTTGTGTACTGTTAAGGTTAAGGTGGGGATGTAAAATGGTGACGCTGCTACATAAAAGCGTATGAAAATTCCTTGAAAAAGATAAACTAGAGCTGAGATACATGTAAGCCCAGTGAGCACTCGACTACCATGTGGAAGGCCCTGAGTTCAATCCCCCAACCTTACTTAAAAAAAAAAAAAAAAAAAAAAGTAAGACTAAAATTACTGTTAAAATCTGCAATCCCACCTCTAGTATTCCAAAAATGAATTCCAAAAGAATTGAAACTAGGATATCAACGAAATATAACACATCCATGTTAACAACAGCACTATTCACAAGAGCCCAAAGGTTGAAGCAATCCTAATGTCCATCAACAAATAAAAGGAGAAAGAAAATGTGGTATGTATAGACAACCAAGTATTATTCGGCCTTTTAAAAAATAAAAAGGAAATAACGTTAGAGGCTACAACACAAACTTCAGGACATTATACTAAACAGAAGACGACAATTTTAAAAAGTCAAATATTGTAATGATGTTATTTTATGAGCTATTTAAAGTAGTCAAACTAACAAAGTAGTAGCGACAAGAAGTAAAAAGGTTACTGCCTGGGACTAGAGGAAACAGGGCACAGGTAACAGTTGTACACCATGAAAAAAAAATTATAGAGATCAATTACAAATCAATGTGAATATAGCAAACAATGCTGAAGTGTATACTTAAAATGGTCAAGATGGTAAACTTAGGTAGGCAAGGTGGTAGACACCTATAATCCCAGCTACATGGGAGGCTAAGGTAGGGGATCCAAGTTCCAGGCCAGCCTAGGCAAGACCCTATCTCAAGAAATAAAAATAAATGTTATGCATGTATGTAAATTACATACATACATACATACATACTGGGGATTGAACCAAGGGGCACTTTACCCAATGCCCCACTCCCCCCCTCCTTTTTTTTTTTTTTTTTTTTTTTACTTTAAAACAGTGTAAATTGCTGAGGGTTTTTCTAAATTGCTGAGGCTGGCCACAAACTTGTAATCCTTCTGCCTTGGCCTCCCAAGTGGCTGAGATCACAGGTATGAGCCACCATGGCAAGCAAATACAATTTTATTTTATTTTTTAAAGAGACAGGGATGTAGCTCAGTAGCACAGCACCTTCCTAGCTTGCAAGAGGCTATGTGTTCAATCCCCAGCACTCTACCTACCTCCTCTCATACATATACAAGATGGTAAACTTAAACTTTATATTATTTGGTTTTACCACAATTTTTAAAAAGTATACTTAAATCCTTTTTCAAATGAAAATGAAATATCAATTTTTAAAGTGTAATATGGTGCTGAAGTTGTGTATTCTTGATAGTCTATATCTCTTATAGACAAATACTGAAATATTTATGAATAAAATTATATGATAAATTATTGACTTCAAAATAATCTGCCAGTGGAAATTGTTATGGGCACAGGGTTGTTAAAGACAAGACTGGCAACTACTGCAGCCAGATAAGAGCCTATTAGCACCTGCCTATTCTTTCCAAATTAATAATAGGTCAAGGGGTTGGGGTTGTGGCTCAGCAGTAGAGCACTCGCTTAGCACATGCAAGGCCCTGGGTTCAATCCTCAGCACCAAATAAAAATAAATAAATAAAATAAAGGTGTTGTGTCCAACTACAACTAAAATATAAGTATTTTTTTAACAATAGGTCAAAATAATTATATATACCTATTGGCCAATGGGTCCTATTAATGCAATGAATAATTACAAAAGGAGTGTGAAACATTCATATAGGAAAGTAACAATCATGGACATTTAAGGTACAACTTAAAGTAATTTGTGTAGTAATAAGTAAGTGTAGTGATTTGTGTAGTAATAAGTAATGAGTAAGTAAAGAGTAAAGGCAAATAAAGATTATTATAAATCCCTCAGGGTTACTTTATCAAGAACAATGATAATTTTGTTGTGAGTGGGTACAGGTGTACTGAAGGTAACTACTTATTTCCCTAAAGTATTCACATATAAAATTTTAAAGTAAAAACATAAGATACAGTAGTCGCCCCTTATCTACTAGGGCCCCTAGTGGATGTCTGGAACTCCAATGGTCATATATATATATATATATATATATATATATATATATATATATATATATATATCATTTCCCCCCTCTATATGCCTACAACACTACCACATAGTACCAGAGTTAATCTGTTCTTCCATGCTGTATACCCTGGTATTTCTGTATCACTACTCTTGCTCCTCTTTGGTGATTATTAAGTAAAATAAGGATACCTTTAACATAAGCATTGTATTACAGCAACAGTTGATCTGACAACTCAGATGGCTACTAAGTGACTAATGGGCAGGGAAGGCAGATAGTGTGGCTATGCTGGACTAAAGGATGATTCACATCCCATGCAGTAAAAAGTGAGATTAATCAAGACTTTAGATTGAAACTCAGAATAGTGTGCAATTTTAAGCTTGTGAATTGTTTATTTAATCTTGTCAAACCATACAGGAAGAAAACTGAAACTTTAGAAAGTGAAAGTGCAGATACAGGGGAACTACTGTACACTATTACACAGGTTTAACAGCACCACTATTTCTAGGAAACTCACCATTTTGAACCAATCTATAAATTTACTAGCATATTGTACAAATATGTAGAAATGGTTTCTGGATCGTCAGGTAGACTACAAGCACGTCTGTTGTCATCTTTGCCATCTTTATCTCTTAACACTAACCTATGTGTAATGAACAATAAGCTTAAACTTCTGTGATCATGATATAAACACGATTTCAGGGGTTTTCAATGAAATCGGCGAATAAGTTTGGGATAATCTAATCAAACATAGTCTATGATCTGTTGCAAAAACAAAACAAACAGGGTAGTCTATGTGAGTAGCACATTTAAAATTTACTGGAGTTCTGGCCTTAGAAGAAATAGTTGGTTGCACAGCACCTGCAACTAAGTCACACAGCAAGTCTGTGCAAATGATACTCAGGGAAGATATAACACAGTAGTAATACTCCAACAACCAAGAATATTAACATGTTTCAAATGTGAACTTCCAACAAAAAAGCTAAGAACAGACCACAGTAAGAGCTGATTTACCTGGAGTAGTTCTAACAAAATGAGAAATTCTGCAGTGCTTCATGGGAAACAGCAAATGTAATGACAATTAATTGGTCACCCAAGCAATCTAAAGGGCCTAGTGCTTCATAAATTGATGAAAAAATAAAGTCATCCTCTGTGCTAGCTAAAGCTGGGGAACATTTTTTTTTCTTCAACCTCCCCTACCAACTACAGGGGGTAGGAAAATGAAAAGGGAGGAGCAGATAGAGAATGGGAAGAGGAAAAGGAAAAAAATCCACTTCTTTCCACAACAAGAATTCAGAAAATAATTGAGACAAAGGAAGTTTTCCTCTTCATCAACACCCTTAAAGTCCATCTTTAAAAAGAATCATTTCCCAGCAGTATTTTCACAGGTATCTTACTTATTCTAGTTCCTGTTAACTCAAACTGATAAACCTATGATTACCTACCAAATTCTACAAAACTCAAATCAGTTTCTGTATCTCCCAGATTTAATGTTTAAAACTAAAAATAAAAATAATTAAACTTTTTGGCAATACACTATAGAAAACATCTTTAAATAGAGGATATTTCTAAGCAATTAATTCTTTGGCAATGTGAAAATTGGGCCTAGAATGTAGCTCAGTGGGACAATAATAATTAACATGTGCAAGGCCTGAATATAATCCCCAATATCAAAAACAAACCAGTAAAACTTCATTCTCCTATTTGATCCCCTAAATATACAGCAATTCTATTTAGGAAAGAATTCACTTCTGTAAAGAAAAATCATTCTGAATTGTACTTAAGTAAATGAGATCCCTTAGCATACAGCTAGAATAAACCTTAGAAATGTAATCCAATCCATCATCTAATGTTTATAAGAGCCCTTGCCAAAAGCCAAAGATTCCTAGCACATTCAGGAAACAGAGCAAATCCCAAACCCTACAGAGCCCAGTAGTTTTTGTTATACCAAATGGCTGATTTGATATTTATATTTCAAGTGAAAGGATTATAATAATCTTTTTAAGTAGACAAGAATGAGTATCTAAATATATTTGTTCAATAAAATGAAAGCAGAATTTTAGCCATTTAACTGCATATAACTAAAAATATTAAGATAATACCCAAAAATTGAGCAAAATGCTGGACAGAAAACAAAAGACTACTGAATTTTAAGTGAGAAAATTCTATTTGTGGTTTAGGTCATTTGACAAAACACAATGCTATGTAAGACTGATTATTAAGAGGTAATAAAAATTACACAAAATGGAACCATTCTGATTATTAAGAGGTAATCAAAATTACACAAAATGGAAATCCTTAAAGTAGGGGTTTCTTTCGCTAAATACTCAAAAATTATTTCAACTTAATTATATGTTTTTAACTTACTTAGTTTTAAAATACATGCACTTTGCCAAACTGTTGAGAAGTTTTAGTACTTTCAAGATAATAACAGTCTTTAAACACTGACAATCGGGGTTGGAGAGACTCTTACCATTGGCAGTGCATTGATGTAGGGATGCGCAACTGAAGATCCGGTACCACCGATCACAAGAAGCTGTTGCTGATTCTAAAAAAAAAGGAAAAGTAAATAAGTTCAGTTTAAGATTTTTCTATACCATCCTACATGTTTGAAGTATTCTTTATTTATGCCTGTAATGCACCCCCCACCCCACCCAATGAAAACGTCTCAAGCAAGTATTTAAAAAAAAAAGCAGCAATGTTTGAGTGCCATTCAGAGTATCTTTAGAGCACTTCTAAGAGGTTGACATAGTGAACAAATGAGACTCAAAGAGATGAATCTGCAGAGTGCTCTCAATCCCAAATTCAGTTCAACACATTCCAATAAGTACTGCATTGAGGTCCAATATACTATGTTCATAACAAAATCATGAGCTATAAAAATGGTATAAACTTGAACTTCTACATTTTGATTAATAATAAAAAGCAACAAACAGATAACTGGTTTTGCAACAATTTCCTTCAGAACTTGTTAAAAATCTTTTCAGAGTTCACATTTTACAGAGTATACCTTAACCCTTTTCAATTGTTAAATTTCAGTGCATTATACCCCATAAACCTTTCAAGCAACTGTAATCCCACACTGTCTCAGAGAGAGGACTCTAGTAGTAGGCTGACCACCAGTACAGTTCCCCATGTGCTCAAGCACAGGTCTATAAAGTGATGGAGTAACACTGCTAGTCTATTTACCTAAAGGTTATTGCTATGAACATCATGACTGGGAAAGAACTTACTTTAGTAGTTTATAATTAGCAGTTGTACCATTCTGTTTTTCATTCCTATTCTTCCTACATGCAGTTTTTTTACAAGAATCTTTAGGCGGCATTTGCTTAATATACTAGATAATTCATAAATCTACATAATGAACGTGAGTAAGCGAGATAATTCACAATGGTAAGCTAAAATATATGGCAATGAAAGAACTGAAATGCCACTGGTGCTTTGTGCAGTCCTCACTCTACTACAAATACCATTATACACCACATTGTACATGCCCTCCTGATATTAGGAACAAATGAGGGTGCATATTTGAACTCCTGTATTTAAATATTAAAACCGAAATGCTTTAATCAAAACTGAACATAAATAAATATAGCACTCTACAGCAACAGATATTTGGTTTGACCCATTTGTACATATACAACACACATAAAAACACATATACCTTGTAGATAATTCCAGTTTTTACCCCCTCTCCCTCTTTTCTCTTACTTTACTAATAGTCACTGAGTCTTTCACCACCTTTGCAGATATCTCTCAGTTTTCACTTATGTTTTTCCTCTACCCTTATAATCATTCCTTCATTTAACATTTCCTTTTAGTCTATAGTTCCTTAAGTAAGGAAAAGACTACAGTAGTGATTTAATAAATAATTAAATGATTAACTAAATATCTGATTCTGGGATTTGAAAGGTAAATGAATCTGTGGTAAACAGTGTGCCAACAGATGTACCAATTAGCACATACAATTCAACCTGAAAATCTGAAGAATTTCTAGAAGTATATACAAGGTCATATTTCAATTTCTGTCACAAATGTTTTCCTAGTCAACTCACTTATACATACCCTGCCATTGTGCAATGCATTTATACCATATAATCTAAAGGAATTTTTAAAGACATTTATTTTATAAAGTGATAACAAAAATTAGAGATGCATTTAAGATAACAATGTGTGCTAAAACTATTTATAGCAAAGTATTTCCTTATTCAGTAAAGAAAATATGTATTTTATACCTCTCCCTTACTAATCTCATTCAGCATCCCCTACTCTCACCATAGAGACTGTTCTCTGCAGTCTTCTGCTGTCATGATCCTGTCATTCACCCACCAGAACCATCCTTCCATGGTTCTATATGCAAGCAAATCTAGCCCATTCTTTGTCTCAATGTTTCAATCCAAATTAGCTTCCTCCCTTGGTTATTCACCTCACTACTCAAAGACAGAAATAAGAACCCCTTCAGCACACTTCCCTTTTCAGAGCTGTGTAGTACCTTATCCTTTTATCATGTCCCAACCCCCATCAAACTTCTGAAGAAGTTTCTGGTCTGGAGACCAGGAATTGATTTATTCATTTTACTGTTGTTTCTCCACAGCACTAAGAATAGTACCTTGGACATATATAGTTCATATATAGTACACACATATTTCAAAATAAAAACAGTAGAGACTCAAAGCACAAATAAATCACATTGGTGAAGAATTCAACAATGAACTGCTATTTTGAAAATACTGAAGAAAGCCTGATTATACCAATAATTTTAGTTCTGCTTCCAGGAGGCAGCCAATAAAAGTTGATCTTTCATCATTGACAAAAAAAAAAAAAATCAAAAAGCACATGATGAATCACACCACAAAAACTACTTTATACCTAATTGCTCCTCTTGTAACAAAATAAATATTTTGCTTCTATAATCTGTATTTCAGAACATTTTACCTAAAATAAAGGAATAATTTTAGAATAGAAAGATGTTGATGACTACACAAACACCTAAGATCTGTCCACCTACACATAATTGGTAAGATTTTTTTTTAATTGTAAATATTCTGTGAAATGACAAAATGTACTTTAACTGATCTCTGGAATTGATTTCATCTGAAGAACCCTCTGAAAAGCAAATGGACATTATGAACCCTTTCCCTAGGAAAAAGTACAAACACAACAAAAACAATAAGAAAATGTACTTATTATGTAGGGCAGCAACAAAATCTAATCTCAACCCAGTGGCCAGCAATAAATTCAAGAAAATATATGTGGCATGCTTAAAGAAACAGAAGCTAAAGATGAACTTTTAGTTAATGTGAAGAATTTGGAACAATCATCTGAAAAATTAAAAGAAAAATATAAGAATCTTAACCAGAATTGATTCAGCATAGAAAGATTTTTACTAAATGGCTGTGTATGTAGCTCAGCATGCACAAGGCCCTGGGTTTGATCCCCAGCACTGTTAAAATATACATACCTTTTTAATTAAATGAACTCCTAGAGGGGGAGGTCACAAATGAAATTCAGATTAAATTGCTTAGTGCATGATTGATAGCACAACAGTAATTACCTGCAAATAGATCAATTAAAAAAGGAATATATTTGAAAATCAGAGTTCAGCTGAACCTCCCTGATTTGATTCATTTTACAAAAATAAACTTTATTAGTTGCCTTCAACATCACAATTCCTAATAACCCACTATACATATATCAAAACCGCTGAAGCACTATATTCTGTACCCCTGGCCCTATCCTTATTTCCCATGGAGTTACAAAGAGAGAGAGAGAGAGAGAGAGAGAGAGAGAGAGAGAGACAGACAGACAGACATTATTCTACACTATCAGAAACTAAAGTAGGTAGAAAGGAGGAAGGGGGATAAGCTATAATTGACCCTGAAATCTGACTCAGTCAGAATAAACACAGCTTTGCTATTATCACCTATGTTTTCACTTCTCATTGTTATTCAAATGACTTGAGGAAAAACAGACTCAAAATTTTGTGTTGTAACCCCAATTTTCTAAAAATAAGTCATTCTTAAGGCCACACATCCACCTAAGTAAAGAACAATTTATAAACATGCACTAATGTCTAATCATCCAGTTAGTACTTCAGTCCAATTAGTTTCATATACGGTTAAATATTTTATTAAACTTACAAAAGACAAAATACTGCATAGGAATAAAATAAGTTATCAGTATTTCAAAATTTAACCGTCACAGAATAAGCAATGCAAATTAAAGTCAATAAAAATCACAAACTCAATCTAAAGAAAAGAGTTTAAGATTTGAGGAATTTCAAGTGCTATTATAAGCCAAACTTATAACTGGGCACTAACATCAACCCATCAAAAGCCTTCAGCAGTTTAATAACTTCCAAGAATAGAGAATCTGAATGAGAACTTCCACAAACTTTAGTTGATACTAAAAACATGACATTAAAATATGTAGACAGATATACATGACTGTCAGTTTCTTTAAAAATGTGAGCACATCATTAATATATAATTACAACTAATTTCTTCTTCCACAAAAAACAAGGTACTAAATTAATGGTACAACTTACAATGCCTCAAAATACTTCAGATTTTACATTATTTTCTTGTTAGCACAAAGCAGCTACCCTTTGTTATTTTAATAAAGTAGTTTGGGATAATGAAACCAGTAGAATGGTAAAAACATAGTGAGGTCAGACAGCAGTATTAGCATGATTTTTTGAGAAATACTAGAGTGAGGACAGGGAAATCAACCTATATTGTCGAAGACAACACGATCAGGTACATTGGCACTTAAGTCAGAGAGAGAATTCCTAGACCTTATTAGCTTTCTCACTCTCCCGAAGGACAGAATATTTTATTCAAGATACCAAGAATTTGAAAAGTTAATTAGGCTACCAGAACCCAAAAATCATTCACCAGGATGATACCTTTTTAGCAGAAATGAGAATAGCTCTGCCAAGGATGGTGGGTCTTAGTTTAACTCTGAACTACAGAAAGGACCTTCCAAATTCAAACCTAGCTATAATTTAGTGGATCCCTCTTTCAGATTTAATTGGTCTAGGGTAGAACCTGCAAGTTAGTCATATCCTCTAAAAGCTCCATTAGCCTATGTGGAGGGAAAGGATCTAATTAGAGTCTTTTTTTTTTTAAACAGGAAATGGACACAATATCTATCTATGTTTGTTTGTTTGTTTATTGATTGATTGTGTGGTGCTGAGGATCAAACCCAGTGCCTCATGCATGCTAGGCAAGTGCTCTACCCCTCACTGAGCTACAACCCCAGCCCCAAGATTCTAATTCTTAATCTACTGTTGGGGAAGAGAAGCAGAAGAATGATTTCTTTCAAATATCAGACTGTAAATGAAGTAGTTCTCAGACATAGAGAAAAATACTATTATCAAGAGTAAATTAAGCTGTGTGTGGTGATGCACACCTGTTAATTCCAGTGACTCCGGAGACTTGGGGCAGGAGGATCACAAGTTAGAGGCCAGCCTCAGCAACTTGACAATACTGTCTCAAAATAAAAAATAAAGAGGGCTACGTATACAGCTCAGTGGTAAAGAACCCCTGAGTTCAATTCCCAGTACAATCAATCAATCAATCAGTACATGTTTTATTAATTTTAAGATTAACAATGAAAAACAAGATAAACTCATCTGTCTTCTTAAAACTGAACGTGCAAAGGAAAGACAATGATGATGAAGACATCATAAACAGAGACCATGACTATAAAACAGGAGTTACCAAAAAAGGCATGAAGGACACCAAAGGTGCACTGACTTCAAAAAGAAAAAGAAAAAAAAAAAAAAGACTAAATAAGCTTCAGCTATCTGTGACAAATTTTAGAAAAGTACTTTTTTTCTACTCACTATAATGGAAAAAAAAAAGTCATATAAATGAATGGCCACAGCAAATGAAACTTGGCTCTATCACCCATCTTGGAAATCATCTAGTTAGATGGATGATATGGGGTTGGTTGGTTATATGTGTGTTCTGTCTCTTCCAATTCAACAATCAAGTGTGCTATCAGGGCCAGCACTAGCCTCTATGATACCTGTGCAAATCAGACTCTAGCAGGACAAGTTGGGGAAAGGGGGAGTCACAGATATAGGGGTAAAGAATCTTGATCTATGGGTCCACACAGTTTGAGTTGAACATCCTGGCTCTGTACACTAGCTAAGTGATTTAAGACAAATTACTATAACTTTTCACTGCCTCAGTTTTTTAAATCTGTAAAATGAATAATGAGAGTTTAATAACTTAACATTTATGAAAGCCCTAAACAATGAGTGGCACAGGATTCAGGTGCAATTAGTTGTTAACAATATAAACAAGCCAAAAGAAGTACCTTTCTCTGAGAAGACACAGTTGTATATCAGAAAAATTGCATGGCCGACAACATGGCCAGGACTGCCATGAACACTATGCACCCTTGGCTGGGTACTTCTGTGAAGTTCTGCCATTTACACTGTGCTATTTGTGTGCTGCTGTGCCTGTAGAGTCCAGTTATAGTATTCCTTTTGTAAGTTAAAAATTTAACACTCAAAACATTTTCACAGTTGATAAACTTTTTAATGATAACAGATTTGGAATGTGCCCAAATGTAACCAATGTCCGATTGGTGTAACCTCAGATTGACACTGAACACATCTGATGTTCCTCACTGAAGCAAAGAGCCTCTCAAGCACATTTTAAAAACAGTGTCTTTGATTTTTAGTTAGTGATGAAATAGGATAAGCCTCTTTAAATAAAAAATTACGAATAAGTCATCAGGAAGATACTAAAATGAAAACTTCCACTTTGAAGTGCTTTTGACACAAATTAAAAAATACATATATATTAAATTAGGTGTTAGTTTCAGAGCTCTAAAATGTTATGATTTGGGCTGGGGATATAGCTCAGTTGCCTTGAATGCACAAGGCCCTGGATTCAATCCCCAGAGCGCACGCACACACATGCACAAAAAGTTATGCTTTTATTTATGCATTTTTAAACTTTCCTGTTCACATAAGTCTTTTATGTTCAATCATTCTAATTTTTTTCTCTTTTACTTATACATATTTAAACTTTCTGGAATTTTTTTCCCTTGAATATTATCTTCAGTAGTTGCTGGTTGAATACTTAGACACAGGACTCACAGACTCAGAGGGCTGAATATAACTATAACTACAGAATCTGAGTTTTCAGACATTGCCATGCAGTGAGTTAGGGGTTGGTATCTACGACCAGAAAGTAAATATTTTTGGTTTTGCAGGTCATTTGGACTTTCTTTCATAACTATCTAACTCTAATATTAAGTAGTAAAGCAGCCAAAGACAAAACAGAAATGAATGGGTATTTCAATAAAATTTTATTGAGGAAAAAAAAAAGCAACAAACCAGATATTATCCACAAACATCACTGATCCTGAAGCAATTCTTAAAACCACTCAAAATTCCACAAATCCAGGATGCAGCATACAACTTTTAGGTTAAATGAGAGAAAGTCTTCTTTAGTCAAAAAGACCTCCCTTAGTAAAGTGAAACTTTCCTTAAAACCTTTGGCCATCTTTTGTGGGTAAGAAGGTCTTTCGAAAGAGATCTGGGACAACTAAAGGAAGATGGCTGAGAATTTTAAGATCTGTCATCTGCAGTCCACTTTCTGCCTCTTATCAGCAGTGTGATCTTTGTCTAGGAACTTCTTTGAACCTCAGTTAACTTGTTTTTGGAATAGGAACTTATAACACCTACTGTAAACGTGGTCTGAGATTTCAATGATATCAACTACACAAGCAACACAAAGATGAATGCTTATTTTGTCATCTCTGTTAAAAACAAGATACTCAAAAACATTTAACCTCTTGAGGGCCTCAATCTCTTTGTGCATAAAACAAAGGGGACTGAACTAAACTACTTTTCTTAAACTTTCTTTTAACTTTCATATTATCAAAACATGTGTTCTGTGATATTTGTAAGATATTTTTAGTTTACTGGTTTGAGTTTATACCTGTGCCATTTCAAAGAAGGCAAGAGATTATTTTCTTCTTTGCTTTGAAAGGCCTGGCTTTCTGTGAAGCTAGCTACATTTCAAGTCTTCTAGGTTTATTGGCAGTTAATATGATATGGAACTCAACAGAAGGTAATTATATCCCTATCTTACCCCTTCTATCATACCCATTTATTTCTTGCTTCCCTTCTCCTACTATCTGAACATTTTATGTCCTTGTTCTGACCAAACCAAATTCCTTATTTCTTTCCACATTGTTTAATACTAGGACATTTCACATAAAAACCTTAAAAATACAACTGTAAAACACAAATGTCGTCTTCTTTATAATTTTAATTGTATAATGCATTCACTTATTCAATAACATTTGCATTGTCATCCACTTCACAGATTCATCTGTTTCTTACCAAATACCAGGAAAAAGGGTAGAGAAAACTACTCAAAACTAGAACAGGACTTCAAAGATACAATGACTCTATCACTTACTGAGGACGAAACATTAGGCTGGTTATTCAATCTCTCAAACCTGTCTACACACCTGTAAAAGGAAGATCATAATATTATCTACTTTCAAAGGGGTTATTGTAAGAACTACACAAAAGAATGTGTATCAAACATTTAATAGCATTTGGGGCTTTAAAAAGCACTTAATAAATGATAGCTATTGTTATCATTCTAAGATTTTGTGATAGAAAGCACTGAGCTGTCCTTATTAGAACCAAAGATTTGCTATAATAAACTATCAATTCATATATTCGATTAGAATACCTAGAATACTTAGTATGCTTATAAACATCTTGCAACTTACTTTATAATAACAAAAATATGGTTTATTTTTTAACACACTGTTACAGGCATTCTGAAAACAGGATATTTCTGAGTTAAATATTGGATATAAAATAGAGAGGAAAAAAAGATTACTGAAGTAGTTAGAGGAGTGGGTCAAGAGTATGGTATTAGGGCCTCTAGCCAGCACAACAATACATAACCATATTTAAAATTTAAGTATGAATGTTTTTGTTAAAGTTGATGGCTCCTAAGAAATAATACCCATTTTAATACACACAACCAAGTACTTATAATGGGTATTATATAATCAAATGTCCATTTTTAAACAAACATCAGTCCAAATATAATTATTCCTGTTTCTTGGCTTCCAAATAGTAACTAAGAAGCAAATGAAACTATTGCCTAAATCAGCAACACTGGATTCCTGGGAAAGACATTTTCAGTAATGGCAAATAATGGGTAAATTTAATAAGGCTTCCATTAAGCCTCCCCCATAATTATACAGTATTTTAAAATAGTACCTTTTATTTTGGTTTTGAAAGTCACATAGATTATTAAGTGAATAGTGTGAAATTATTTCCCTTCCAGATGAGACATCAAAATAATTTTAAAACATTAAGAGGAAATAACTTGTAGATTTCCATTCAAGGTTGTTCCTTACAAATGATATAAGCTCTCCGTTCTCTTGGATGTTTGCTACCTGGGACAAATTAATGTGTTCTATAAATTCTATTAATATGCATCTTCTCTAGTGTAGTAATAAAGCTGTTAACAGTTTGATTCAGTCTAACTTCAAATTGCTCTAGTACAGTGACTAATTTTCTAATTTGAAAGAAGTCAGCAAATCCCACTTGGAGTTTTAATGAATTCCACTTTATTTCCATGTCATTAATCAGGAGAAATATAAAAGCAAAACTGGCCATTTCTTTTAAAGTACAGAGAAGCAGCATTGAAGGGCAAAATGGATTCAATGAGAAAGAATGAGGAGAATGACAGCCAAAACCCAGTGAGTCTTCTGACCCCATCAATTTGCTATTTTTCATACTACGCAAAGTAGTAAACAATTTGAAACCAAGACTTTTTCAAATGGGCAATAGCCATTCATAGATTTATAAACTGTCGCTTACTTTCTTTTCCTTATTTAGAATTTTATCCACTATTCCATGCCAGAAACTGAGGTCTTATTTATAGAATGCTCAAGCAATGACTACCCTAACTCAAACACTCTAAAAAGTAGTTCATTCCAGGCCGATATAGAAGGCCCAGACCTTAGTCGGTTCTTTCAAAAATCAATCTCTTCAAGTCTCTAAGGTATTCTTGAATATTCATTCATTCACTAAGAGTTTATTTAAGGATCAGGCATGGTTACTGGGGATTTTACATTCTAATAAGGGAGATAAAAAATCTAGTTGTAACCACACTACACATGCAAAAACATTTCACAAAGACATGATCAAGCATATTTCATTTAAATAAGCTGAAGGTTCACAATAAACACTAACACTAAACCCTGAAGAATTACAAATGTAAAACAGTAACCACCAACAGAACCAAAACTCAAGTCCGTAACTTTAGGGTCTCCTCACAGACAGACAAGACTAGAAATGAACCCTCAATGTTTCAATATTATATGCATTCATTACTTCTATAGTACTTTATTTTTAAAAGAGTACAAAAATCTTCTAGTTTTCCAGGGCCAAGAAATAAACTACTTTCACAGAGATGGGAAACATTAACTACTACACATGTCTTCTGCAGGCTCCCATCCCTGATATCTTCCACACCAAGTCTTATTACTCAAAATCACCTAATGAGGTCCTTCTTGTGGTATTTTATCCAAAGGCATGACTAAATTCCCAAACAAAATTAAAATATGGTTTGTCAGACCTTTTCACTATTCAAAACAAAGACCATAGAAGGAAGGGAGAAGAAAGGCCTAGGAAGAATCTCTAGTGTTTCTTGTGAAATTTCTAGAATTTCTTGTGAATTCTTATTAGGCTTAAAAGGATGTTATACTGTAAAGTATCGCAACTGTTCACCTATAAGCTATTTATTGAGTGCCAACTATTTGCCAGGCATCATATTTCAGACACTAAGGATATAGCTGTAAAGAAAACTCCTTGAGGTTTTTTTGTGTGTGTGTGTGTGTGTGTGTGTGTGTGTGTGTGTGTGGAGACAAACATAATGTACACATTAAAATATATGGGAGTGTCTTATTTTCTCAATTTCTCCAAATGAAATCTCATAAAATCAAGAGGTATGTTTTGGCACTCAAACCAATGGAGTGTAATGACTGCAAACCAGAGATAGCAACTCCAGATAACAAAAATAGGACTTACTGGACGCATAAGCTCTTTAATAATAAAAAGAAAGAAAAACCTAGATAATTATTAAGTTTTGAAAGAAATCACAACAGTTTCATGTAACAAGAATATTTATACCCTATGCAATTAATTTTGTTCCTAGAAAGTCTTCCAGCAACTTGTGATCTAATGTGGTGATCCCATTTCCCTTTCTTCAATGAAGGATTAGATTCCTACATAATTAGAACTTCCCTTGATTTTACTATAAAGTGATTAAGGGGAGACAGTTTATCAATCCTAAGGCAGAAAGACCTACAATCTTTGATTTTCAAATATGACGTGACAGAATTGTTAAAAATTTTAAAGGGCCAAAAGCCATTCACTACATTATGATATGCTGCTGCATTTAGATCTGGTCTCAGTCAACAACCAGTTTTGCACATCGTTTAGTTCCTACTTGTGTGACTTTTGGTTGTTACTCCAAGGTCAATACCATGGTTGGATGACTGAATCCTTAGGCTTATAATGAATCTGAACATCAACCTCACTCACATCCTTCAAGGTCATTTTATTGCTGTCTTTCCTTCCACTAAGTCTTGGTTTGTTAAATCAAATTTCAGGGAGAAAAAAACTGGGATATTCTCCTTAAGCAAACTGACTACAAGCTATCATCTCAAAATGCTGTATTAAGGCAAATCTAGACCACTAGGTAACTCACTAACCTTCACTTCAATAACTATGAGGGCCAGGTTCCCACCACACCAATTCTAAATGTCACACATAACTACAAAGATCCTGCTTATAGAGTACATAATTGATAACCTTAAAACTTCTCTTTACTTTCTAACAGTGTGTCCCTCCCTAACCTGTGAAATAGGTTTATTTCCAGTAGTATCTTCTGTATTTCAGTATATTTGTTATATTGGCTATTAGTTTCCCTCTCCCCCTAGAGTTTGTGCATTTTTCAAGATCCTGTTGAACTCCTTGCTAAAAGCTTTTCCTCACTACTTTGTCCTGCCCGTAGTATTCCTCTCTGAAAAATGCCAGTCGTGCATTCATTTTACAGTGTTGGAAAATAAAGTCCAGAAGGTTAAATAATTTAACCAAAATTATACAATTAACTAGTGATAAAAGCTGGACTATATAATCCAAACCTTCAAACTTAAACTCCAAGGTTTATCTGTTCTTTTAATCGCCTCACTCTTAACACTATATTCCACACTAATCTGACCATATCTCCTCACACATAAAAATTTTCAGTGGATTCTCCACAAGAATGTTAGACATTTATCCAACATGTCCTTCAAATCACATGCCAGGTGCAATCTTCTCCAGCTGAACTTCTTTTTGTCACTTTCAACCAGCTGATTTGTCTCTTTTCCAAATTAACTTTATTTTAATCACTGTCATCTAGCATAGCATCTTTGGACTTCAAACGTTATCTCATTTGCTTCCAAATCAACTTGAAGAAACGGTAATTTTATTAGCCTTATTTCATAAGTGGCCCTAAAATCTCAGGTTACTTCCTTACATTTACACAATTATTCACAGTAGGTACTTCAGAGAGTCAAGTCTAGGTTGACTTTGCCTCCAAAGCCTAGGTTCTGTAAATATAGCATACTGCAATTCTTTTCTGAGAAGTAGACTTCAAGACTCCTGACCTCATTCTTGTTCCACAATTCTTGCCTTTATAATTGGTGGCTTCTTTCGTTAACAATATTAAAATCATATTTAATATAATCTGACCAACTGTGAGGAACCAATCAAATGCACAGAAAAGAAAATATTCTTCAAAACTATAAATGTCAGAAAAGATACAGAATGACTGAGGAACTATATCAGATTAAAGAAACATAATAACTAAACTTAATGGGTGTTGATAACTGCTTAAATTAAACAGAAGGAAGATTCGAATTCAGTATACTTTGAAATTTTTCACAATAGAAGTTCAAAAATAAAATCCAAACCTTTCAGTGAGACATCTTCCCAGGTGTTAATCTCTTCCTGCCCAGAGCCTATCCCCTCCAAAAAGAAGTCAAAATTTGACTTCACACATTTTTCAAAAATTAGTCTCCCTGGGGTTGGGATTGTGGCTCAGAGGTAGAGCGCTGGCCTAGCACATGTGAGGCCCTGAGTTCGATCCTCAGCACCACATAAAAATAAATAAAATAAAGATATTGTGTCCAGTTACGAATAAAAAATAAAGAAAAAAATTAGTCTCCCAAAAAATGTGCAACTTTTTAACCAGACTAAAAGTTATGTAGATTACAAGTTACTTATGCATTAAGTTTCTTTAAAATACTAAACTCCCTGACAGAAGGGGTCTTATCTAATGATTAACGTAAATTATATAGTTCCTTTCCATCACTGACTCTGAACCCTGGCTCTCTTTGACACATGGGAAATAAAATTCTCACAATCTCACTGAGCCTGTTCATTTAGATAAGTAAAGTAGGCAGGGCTGTTTTTGTTCAACTACCTTCATGACTGACATACTTTTAGATTTTTACCTTGGTTTAGCTAAAGATGTAAAGATGTAAGAGTAGTTCTTAGCTAAAGATGTAAAAATGCATGGAAGTTGCAACCAAAAAAGAACCAATGATTTCCAGAGACCTGGAATTATTATAAGCCCTAGAGAAATAGTATTTGAAGGAAATACAGTAAGGAGCAACCCTCATCCCCAACCCCACAGATGAACAAATTTAGGATAATCCCAGCATTTCGAATGATGTAAAAGTGAAATCATTAAGAGTTAAAAATCTAAAAAAAAAAAAAAAAAAGAGTTAAAAATCTAAACTATTAATAAGGTTTTATTCTATTAGATGATACGTTTAAATTAAGGCTCACTATGCTATGTTGATTTATTCACAAACTGCTACTTCTAAATAGTAACTGTTTAAAGTTTCTTATTCCATAATACTGTTTACTAAGTAGAATACATTCTACTAGATGTTACAGGGTTACACAATTAAAATATTTCCTCCTCCTCTAAAATAAAATCTATAACTACACTGTAAGACAGATGTAAACACTGTAAGCCTGTGTCAAAGCATCTAGAAATTTAGTAACAATATCACTCTAGGCTAAAATAACAAAAAACGTGCTATGGCAGAACCAAGAAAGTAGCATCAAAAAGTTCCCCATGTTCCTGTTGCAAAGTAATGATCCAAAGTCCCTAACACTATCATGAAATCTGCCTCTCATACAGGTGTCAAATTCAGCCATATATACACACTAATCTGAACTCTTGTATGCTCGAAGAAGACAAGAACTGTAACCATACAAGCCCATCAACTCTGAAATCACACTGGTGGAAATTCAATTTTGCTGGGATAGCTTTCATATAGCTATTACAGTCAAGTATGAGGAAAAGCAGAGCTCTTGGATCAATGGCTTCTTGCAGACAGAGCAAAACAAGGTAGTTGCAAAGAGCAACTGGTCCCTTAAATAGTCATCATATCTGCAAATTAATGCATTATATGTGTGCAGAAAGGATTGGTAATCAAATACTAGTCTTTTGTGTTCATCTACAAATACCGAACAATTTACATCAGCATCTTCATCTTCCAACTCTAATGGTATTTTTTTAAAAAAATACAGCATAGTATAGTTGAATGTGGGGTACATTTTAACACAATGAACCCCTCTCCAGTTAAAAATCATGAACAAAAGTCAGCCATAAGAAAACACCTGTGAGTTGTTTCCCACACATGAAGTGTCTTCTATAAATGTTGTGACTAAGGAGGGGAGATGAAGTGTTATACTCCTGATAGAATCATGGAGAGAAACCCGCTGACACCATCTTTTGTTTGTCCCTTTAAAAGCAGGCAAAGGGGCTGGGGTTGTGGCTCATCAGTAGAGTGCTCGCCAAGCAAATGCAAGGCCCTAGGTTTGATCCTCAGCGCTACATAAAAATAAATAAAATATTGTAATCAATTACAACTAAAAAATAAATATTAAAAAAGTAAAAGCAGGCAAAGGAAAAAATAATTTTTATTGGCATATTTGAACAGCCTTTAAAAAATAAATATTGGGGCTGGGGATGTGGCTCAAGCAGTAACACGCTCCCCTGGCATGCGCAGGGCGCTGGGTACCATCCTCAGCACCACATAAAAAATAAAATAAAATAAAAATGTTGTGTCCACTGAAAACTGAAAAATAAATATTAAAAAAGTATCTCTCTCTTTAAAAAAAATAGTTAACTTTAGAGAACTTATATCACACTAAGAACAATATCTTTTTTTACCTTTTAATCATAAGAGAATACATATATAAAACAAAAATTCTAAATTTAAGTCTTTATAAAGTACAATTAGATGGTGTCTTTAATAGACTTGCTCCAACTGTTCACTGAGGCATGTCTACAACCATACCACCTGGTTTGCTTGTTGGAAGCAAACCAAGAAGTTTTAAGCTGTACTTCCATGAGATTTTGGAATAAGCTTTAAAATAAGGGAAAGCTCCTAAAATTGAGCAAATAAGATAACTTTTAAAACATGGAAACAGGGGATGGGGCTGAGCAGTAGCACACCTGCCTGGCAAGTATGAGGCATTGGGTTCGATTCTCAGTACCATATATAGAGAAAGTTCTATCAACAACTAGAAACATTTTTTTTTAATGGAACAGGCTCAGCCTAAAAGGTTTTACCTATTTAAAAGATTATTCCAAAAATCTCACTTCAAAAAAAAAAGACATTTAATTTTTTCATGCTCCCAATTTTATTTTGAGCAATAAAACTTCTTCGAAGTTTAAGAGCCCTGTAGCTACAAGATCCTTATTCTGCTTGAAAGCCAGGTGTTTCAATTCATTCATTTGCCTCAATCAGATTATACTATCATGATGTTTCTCAAAGCCCCCCTCAGAAAAAATGATTCAAATACACTCATTAAAAGTACAAATCAGCACTATTTTCTCCCAAATACATTTTTAACAATCTACTTTGTTAATGGATCATTTTAAAAGAGCGTAATTCCCTGAATCAGTAATGGTGGCTTTTTTTATTTTCCTGAAAAGATGACAATGAAATTCTATTTACACTATCACAATTTAGCTTTTGCTGCAATTCATAAAAGTTCTTTGTTCCACAATCTACAAATTACAACCATGCAAAAATTTGATGTTACACTAATACCTGAATTTCTAATTCTCAACTCAACTTTCCCTGTTGCTACAGTGGCCTCATCCCCATTACCCTTTGTGTTACTTGGACAACAAAGTTACTCTGAGGAATCCAAAAAGAAAAGAACTGGCTCAAGCAATGAGACTAATTTTTAGGGTAATGCACAATAATGCTAGCTAGTGAAAAACTGGGGTGCTTCTACAATCTAATCCTTCAACACAATAACCTTCTGTTTTCCCTCACTCTCATTCCACTACTTAACAAAAGTCTGGGAAAGAATGAGCCATGAAAAGAAAAGCTTCACAGATGTGAAATGTAAACCATAACTTGATCAAGTGATTTGAGTAACTCAAAATCTCAGAACTCTTAACCTTTGTTTCAATGTAGAAATCT
This sequence comes from Spermophilus citellus, assembly GCF_964194105.1. Classification (NCBI taxonomy): domain Eukaryota; kingdom Metazoa; phylum Chordata; class Mammalia; order Rodentia; family Sciuridae; genus Spermophilus; species Spermophilus citellus. The sequence continues at coordinate 72,372,522 of NC_138188.1, forward strand.
TTTCTGTACTATTAATGATAACCTATCATCCAACCTCACTTGAGCTCCTTCAGTAAGTACTCACTCCCAGGTGAAGGGTGACATTTTGCTAGATAGCTCTAATTGTTTTCTTGGATTCAAAATCTACCTATAATTTTCACTTACTGCCTCTGGGGTTGCACAAAACAAGCTAAACTCCACTCTCAAACTACAGGAAAATCTTTTCTCCCAGTCTCCATCCCCAAATACACATTATATTTCCCGTTTTAAAAATTTGCAATATTACAATTACAAAACCTTGCTCCAGTTTGTATCCTTCTTAAAATGACTCCTGAAAACTGTGCTTGGGCAGAATTTTCTTTTCCTCAGTATTTAGTAATATTTATTCTCCTAATTTGGACAATGGATTAGTAGCAAAATTCAAAATCTATTAAACTGCTAATAAGATTCAGAAAGTCTAGATAAAAATTCATAAAAACTTTGTCATTTTAACTGAGGCTAAAAAATAGTACTGGGGGGCTGGGGATGTGGCTCAAGCGGTAGCGCGCTCGCCTGGCATGCGTGCGGCCCGGGTTCGATCCTCAGCACCACATACCAACAAAGATGTTGTGTCCGCCGAGAACTGAAAAATAAATATTAAAAATTCTCTCTCTCTCTCTCTCTCTCTCTCTCTCTTTAAAATATAAATAAATAAATAAATAAAAAATAGTACTGGGGTAACTGGATATTCCCATATAAAAGAATAAATGAAGAGGCTGAAACACCCTCAGCAAAAAGTGAGGTGCTTAGCAACTAAATAAAAATACAAAATAGGGCTGGGGAGTGGCTCAGTGGTTGAGAGCTCCAGAGTTCAACCTCCGTATCCACAAAAAAGAAAGAGAGAGAGAGAGAGAGAGAGAGAGAGAGACAGAGAGAGAGAGAGAGAGAGATGGAACCTTATTCATTCTTCATTCCACATGAGAAATTAACTCAAAATGGATTGCAGACCTAATAGTAAGAGCTAAAACATTAGTAAATCTTTATGACCTTAGATTTGGCATTGGCTTCTTAGGGACTAAAACCACAAGTTGCCATAGAACAAAAAGGAAACTGATATCATACAAATTTTAGCATTTTCCCTCAAAGGACACCATCAAGAAAGTGAAAAGACAACCCAGAGAACATGAGAAAATTTTTGTGCATCACTTCATAAGGACCTATATCAGAATGTGTGAAGAAATATTGTAACTCAATAAAAAGAACCCCATTTTAAACTCTGAACAGTTAATCCACAGAAGAATATACCAATTGCCAATAAGAACATGAAAAAATGCACAGCATCAACAACCATTAGGGAGATGCAAATCGAAATCACAATGAGCTACCACTTCACACCTACAAGTATGGCTACAAACAAAGATAGTAATAAATGTTAGTGAGCATGTGAGAAATTAAAACCCTCACATCTTGCTGGTAGAAATGTAAAATGATGGCGTCACAAGGGAAAACAATATGATAGTTCCTTAATTATTAGAATTTAATTAGGAAAAATGAATTGACAGGGGCTAGGGGTTGTAGCTCAGTGGTAGAGCGCTTGCCTAGGATGTCTGAGGCACTGGGTTCAATTCTCAGCACCACATATAAAATAAAGGTCCACTGACAAAATAATAATAAATGAACTGACAAAATTCAAAAAGCACTTAGTGTAAAACCGACAGGTATCACAAGATTTCACAATGTGAAAAAAGACAAGGATGCATTTCCTCTGTGTTACTACAATAACTCAGTATGAAATTCTAGGTGGCAATGAAATAGCCAGTGTAGTTGACATATCAAGGAAGAGTGCTGGCAATTTTCTTTGTTCTTTGTTTTGTTTTGTCTTTTAATGTATTAAGAATTGAACTCAGGGCCTCACACATGCTAGGCAAGTAGGCAGATACTCTACTACTGAGCTACATCTCCAGCCCAATTTTCTTTGTAATTAACCACAAGACAATTAAAGTAGCTTACTAGATTATTCAATTTCTATACATTCGAATTTTAAAGTTAAAAAAAATCAATTGTCCTTTAAATTAACAAATGAACTTACTCTCAGTCAGCAAGGTGGAAAACAATGACCTTTAATCAAATTACAGAATGAGCTAGTAATCATAATAGCTTAATAAAGCTGATAAATATCATACTTTACAAAAGGACTAGAAATGCCTACTGCTCTACAAGAAAGAAAAGTCTTATCAAACAGATTGCTAGGTCCTGCGCCTAGACTTTCTGATTCTACTGCTGTATATGGGATTCAACCAAGAACTGGCATTTCTACCAAGTTACAAGGAAATATCAATTTTGCCAGGATACAACTCTAAGTACTCTACTATCCTGAATTATCCAGCAATATTCTCTTTAGGAAAAAAAAATAATATTAATGATTCAGCAATCATTTGTCAAGCTTCATTTATCAAACAAGGGTTATACAATAAAATTAAGATACATGAGAAGCTTTTAAATTGTCAGAGATTTCTGTTATTTCCTCTAACAAATGATTCCCCCAGGATAAATACCTGCTTACTCCTTTAAGCCTCGTTAATTTATCACCTGTGATACCATATAACACTGACTGCTAACCTGTTTTATTTGTTCAACTATTCATAGTCAAAACTCATCTCGCCTATTAAAAGTAAGTTTCGTAGAGCCTACTGCCAGACATTCTCATAGCTCTCCAAACTCTCAACACAACTTCTCCACAAATGTGCTCAGTATGCAATTACAGGGATATACTAATTTTAAGGGTATGTTAGTATTACATTGTATAAACACCAAATCTGTGGTTCTGTTTAACCTATGATTGACTCCAAGGTCAAAACAGACAACTGAAGGGATCACTGTCTGAAGAATTATTAAGCCCACTCAAAGAGTTTGAGGTTGGTTGTTTGTTTAAAGATATTTTAGATGGTAGTGTGTGGTCATAAAAATGATCAAAGCAAGATGAAATCAAGGAAGGCAATCTTAATCAGTGCTTTGCAATTGTTACATGACCTTTAAAATTCTACCAAAATATTAAAAACTCCCTTACTGTTATAAATGTATAGGAAAATAAAAATTACTATAATTTAAAACATTAGAAAATCGTCAATTATTTTCTTTGTACATTAACTTATCAAATACTTTGAAGATCACTTGTTTTCTCATGGTATAACTAATGATATAGAGCAAGCATCTTTTCTAAACCTTGGGGAACTGTCTTTGAGACCAACTTCTAATATTTTACCTTTTGTACATTAGATGTAATGAAATGTCTCCCAGAGAAATTTCCTTAGCGGAAAGTGTTTGCCAGCTTCACTCCCTCTGAATCAGCATCCTTCTCATTACAGCCACTTTCCTCACATGTATCCTAAGTTCACCTTCACTAAACTTTTCCAACATATCAAGAGTCTACCGAACAAGGACAGTGGCAACACTCTAATTTGACACGTCTTTGATTCAAATTTTGCTTTGAACATTATCACTCTTTGTTTATTCCATGTTCATCTTTGTTGACATTAAGGTGTGAATTAACCAACATTATGGGATGCTTAGAAAACAGAAGGCCCATGGAAAAAAAAACAAGTTAATGTAAAAATTATAATAATTACAAAAAAATTTAATGATATACAAAATCAAAAGGCATGACTATATCTTATATCACAAATGATTAACTCCCTTCATATATAAAGATATCCATAAGACAAAATGATCCTCTACTTATGAATATGGGAAATACAGATTACAGAATATAAAAATGGTAAAGTTTAAAATGTTAAAAGCTGCTCAATACTCCTTGTAAGAGAAAGGCAAATTAAGATTTCACTGAGAACTTCTGATACAACTTGATTTTCTCAGATATAAACCTGAGCAGAGTAAGCAAAATAAGCCATAAGTAAGAGTGCATACTATACAGTCTATATTAAGTACAAAATAATGAAGCATTGACATTAAGTCAGGATAATGGTTACATTCCCAGAGGCTAGGGGTGGAGTAGGGATGCTACCTGAATTAATATTTACACAGATGCTTTCAATTTGTGAAATCCATCAAGCTGCACTTTGGGTTTTATGTATTATATATATTTTATCAAAAATGAAAATCATATGTATTTTTTAAATGGAAGATACTAGTATGGTAAAGTTAAAAAGGTTCTATGACACTTTGTAGTATTACACTAATACACTGCTGGTTAAAACGTCTATCTATGTGCCCAGCAGAATATAAGAAGGTCCACTGAGGGCTGGGGTTGTGGCTCAGCACTAAAGTGCTTGCCTAGCATGTGCGATGCCCTGGGTTCAATCCTAAGCACCATATAAAAATAAATAAATAAAATAAAGGTATTGTGTCCAACTACTTCTAAAAAATAAATATTAACAAAAAAAAAAAAAGGAGAAGGAGGAGGAGAAAGAATGAGGAGGAGAAAAAAGAAGGAGGTCCACTGAGACTCATTCTAGGTTCCCTGGTTCAAGGAGTTCATGGACACATCAGTAATTCTGATCTGAGATGACGATAGACATATGGTCCTGCAAAGGGGTAACAAGTGGAGCTCATCCTCTGCCTTTTCAGGTCCACTGCTGTGAGGCAGCCTTTGACTGTGATGTACCTTTCTTTAATGCAATTGTTCTTGGCAACAAACCATTTTGGGGTCATTGAAGTCTTCTTTGGCAACCATTCTTTGCCTGTCACTGTTAACAGGACCAAAAATCAAATACAACAATTCAAATAAGATTGTATTAACTGTGATTTTTAAAAAATTAAATAGAATGAAATAACAGTTGAAAGCCATAGATGCAATGAAATTAGAAAATATTATCAGAAAAGGCTGAGAGGATATAATGCAGTGAGGTCAAAACATCAAGAATGTAAGCAAGTGACAACCAGGATTAAGAAATTTTTAGACAAAGAGCCACACACAGCAAGTACATGACCCCTAAGGTAAGAACAAGTATGATCTGAGAAAAAAAATTGTGAAGTGTGGCTAGAAAGTGGTACGCAAAGGACAAACAGTAGAAAATTAAATCAGGCAGATGGGACAAGATCACAGAGGATCTTATAAATTTGGATTTCAATTAAGCAAATAGCTTTATTAAATGTCTTTGTTGCTCTTATCTGTTCATATAGCCTTTTACTCTCCCACCAACATTATAATGCCTCCAGAGTGAATGTTCTAAGAAAGAAATACAATCACATAATTTCAGAGCTTAAAATAAATGAATCTAAAATCCTTGGGTCAACATTCTCTTTATTATCTCTCTCCTCTCACATTAGTTTCAAGATACATGCTTTAAGCTCTAATTCCACATTGCTCCAAAGTTCTCACTTTTTATATCAAATGTGTTTCCCAAAACACACTGTATAGTCTGACTTCAATATTCTCTTTCTCTTTCTCTCTCTCTCTCTCCCCCTCTCCCTCATACCATACAAAGTTAACACCATATTGAAGGTCTGGTTTTGTGTGTGTGTTCTGTAGTCTTGGGATTTTCAATTATGTAACCCTTTACTCCCTGGCCAAAAGGCTGAAACATAACTCAAGCTGGGCAAATCAGACATGCCCCTAAATATCCAATATAAAATGACAGAAGCTATAAAGAGAAATAATTGAAACTGATTCTTAATCACTGCTCAGTTAACCCACTGATTCCAACCACCCAGATTCTTTGTTCTTCGGATTTTCTTTAGTGTACCACTACATATCCTTTCTCTTTTTTCATCATTTTACTAGACTTTCTAGCTTGCAAACAAAAAGCCAAGAGTCAATAAACCAAGAGTGTGACAATGATCAGTGGAAGTCATGATGTAGCAGGAACCATAAAGCAGAGCAGAGGCTACTCTAATGGGATTACACACAGGAAAAGAAGAGAACTGAGCTAATAATGGCAGAACACTAGACTTCTTGCGGCTCCTGAGGGGAATACATGATAATTCAGTCCCTAAGACCATATTACATTCTAGAACACATGCCAATTATCCATAAAGCCAAAAAGGAAAAATAATCATTTATGGTCAAAATAGTTCTGCAATTCAGCAGGCTTTGGAGCTTTAAAATCATTCCTGTTTTCTTACATCCCTTATGTCTCCTTAAAATAAAAACCCAATCAGCTGGAGGTAATATGAGAGAATCCACCCTTAGTCTGATACTTTACTTTGAAAAAAAAAAAAAAAATGACACCTCTATGATTTCCCCACTGACTTCCTTCCTTTCAGTTTTTTTTTTTTTTAGAGAGAGAGAGAGAGAGAGAGAGAGAGAGAGAGAGAATTTTCTTAACATTTATTTTTCAGTTTTCGGCCAACACAACATCTTTGTTTGTATGTGGTGATGAAGATCGAACTCAGGCCACACGCATGCCAGGCAAGCGCGCTACCACTTGAGCCACATCCCCAGTCCCTCCTTTCAGTTTTTAGACCTCATATATACTCTACTAACATCCTTCTCATCTTGCATGCAATTATGCCTATGTGTTCCTACAGTTAAATGTTAACCTCCACAAAGGCAAAAATAAAGTCTGAATCTCAGTGTTTACTTAATACCTAGGGTAGAGCAAAATTAATGACAATAATAGATGGCTTCTAATTATTAAAGAGGGCTTCTAGCCACCTTGTATTTCTAATTCTCACAGTTGTGCTAAAGATGTTATTATTCCCAGTTTATAGCTGCAAAAATAGACTCAAAAGTAGGAAATTACCCAAGACCACAAGCTAGAACCACCTAGATATACTTGAATTCAAATCTTCTATTTTTCCACTACTCCAAAGATCAAAATCTAATTCACAGTTTCCAACCTGCAGGTCACAAACAATTTGTATAACATGAAATTAAAGTCAGATCCTTTTATAATGAAATAATATGAATACATCACATGAAGGGCTAATACTATTTCATGAAACTCTATTTCAGTTTTATATACACACATACAGGCAGCAATATTAAATGTCAAAAAGCCTCAGAACTATGGACACTAGCAATATTACTGTTGTATGCACTGACATCAATTTTCATCAAAAATTAATGTTTAAAACATTTGACCCGGTAAGATCCTTCACTTAATGCCCTAAATATATATATATATATATATATATATATATATATAATAAATAAGCAAACAAGATTTAAAAGGTCTTAAGTAAAAAGGCATTTGGGGTTAGGTGTCATCTGTCTCCCCCAGTATATTCAGATATTTCAGTATATCCTGAAACTACACTGCACATCTATAAGATGACAAAGAACAAAAATGAACTAGCTGTTCCTTCTTTCATTCTTTCCCCAGGGCTTGTCTTTCACTCTTTTCCCTAGGGCTTTTACTAAATCATTTTCCAAAAAATATTCCCCTATTTTGCTAACAACCCAATTTTATCAGTATTTTTATGAGTGAATGGAGAAATATTGTCCAACATACACCCTCTCTTGAAAATAATTGCTTCGCTTACATATATAACCTTATAGCACTCACATAGCTTATAACAATGTGTTACGTATTTCAAAGAAGGAAAGATTCTGAATGCTCCCCAACACAAAGAAATGATAAATGTTTGAGGTGACAGAAATGCTAATTACCCTAACTTGATCATTATATACTGGATACATGTATCAAAATATCACATTGAACCCTATAAAAATTTATAACTATTAAAAGACAAGCAACCTCAGGAAGTAATGGCAAGCAATGACTATGGCTGTGCATGTTTTCTTCGGTAAGAGATCTGATGGCCACAGAACAGCAGAGAGTATTATGGCACAGGCTAAGAATTAAAATACTCTTTGTTACTGGGAGGGAGGGAAGATGACTTCTTAATTCCTCTTAAGATGCTACACCAAAAGAAATAATGCACATTAAAAGGCAGGTAAAGGGCTTTTAAAATCATTACAAATAAATCAACTGTAGTTCAAGGCTGAAGAATGAACAAATCTAGCTCTCCTCCTTCCCAACATCCCACCAAAATGGCAGAAAACAACTTAAATTTAAATTAAATTATACCACTATTGCAAAAACAGATGTTGCTGGATTATCATAAATTTTAAAGATTTCTGAACAGATACAAAGTAGAAAACGCTGAGGAGGGGAAAATAGACACTATACAAGTTCCAAGTTATAATCAAACTAATCACATCTACAAGAAAAAAATGAAACAATAGGGTACTTCAAAGGGCACTGTATTACCCATATTCTGGACAAATAACCTCATCCTCTGACCTTGTGAAAGGAGATGCTGGTGGTGGCAGCTTCTTCAGTTAGGATAGGATAAGAGAAGTGATCTCTATATAAAGTGGGAATTTTTGCCTGGTTAAGGCTTCCTGTGAAAATAACCAGGCCTGAGAAGTAAAGATGATGGAGAGAACACCAGACTTATAATGTAATAAGAAATCAAAAGTGCTCGAGGAGAAAAAGGGGTAGCAAATAAAAAGAGGGAGAGAGGAAAGGAAGAAGCTCTCTCAATATCATGCAAGTAAAGAGTTACCCAAGTCAAATAAACAGGATGCCACTCTGCCTGATTTCCCTAGAAGGAGAGTCCTGTGGTTCATACCAGACACAACTTCACATAGAACCCATCAACACCAAAATTCACCATGCAATAGAGGTCTGATAGAAAAAGAATTACCTACTGCAACAGGAAGTTGCCAATATTAACAAAGATCCACCAAACAATCCTGAAACCTAATAGTATAAAGGAGAAGAGTCAGATGAATAGCCAGAACTGTTAACTGAGAACCAATAACAAGAAACAGAAAAGTGTATTTGCATTCTAATATCCTCAGAGGGCCTCAAGAAAACATTGCAAGATAAATTAGGCGGCATTTTAAAAGGAAGTATTAGCAATGGTTATTAAGAATTATTAAAGCATAAGAAAATAAAGTAAATGTAGTTGAGAAACAAAATGGGTATGGCTAAACACCAAATTATTTACCAATAATACAAGGTTGGTTGAAGCAATTTCCCAGAAGGTGAAGCAAAAAAAAAAAAAAAAAGGAGAACAGAGATAGAAAACAATTTAAAAGGGGAGGGGGGCTAAGATCAGGTGAAAAGCTAAAGAAGGACTTCCTTATCAAACTGAAAAGACAGAGTAATAGGGGAGAGAGGAATAACAGAGTCATATTTGTAAAACTGAAGAATACCAAGGAAATTTCCAGAGAGAAAATAGAATCACTGTATCAGCCATCTTCTGGATCAGAAACATTGGTTTTTAAAGATCTGGTCAGTATCCCCAAAGTTCTAAGAGAAAATCCTTGAAACTAGATTCTTATTAACCCAAAGCTTTCCCAGCAAGTATGCTACACAGGTTCCCAGGTGTGCTGCCTGTAGACCCTAGTGTAAGCAGCTTATTCATTTTCTATAAATACGTCAGGAAACTAAAACACTGGAGAACACTGCTCTCATAAGCCAGACGGAGTCAGAGACTCCGTTTCAGACATTCAAAAATTGAAATTTTACTTACATGAAAAACATGAAAAGGTAAGCAGTAAGCAAAAAAGGAATCCAACAAAACACCAGAAACAATGATCGCTGAGTGTGAATAAAAAATAACAAATGAAAATTAAAAAGAGCAGGTACACCTTTCACTAACAGGAGAGTAAGCTTTAATAGCAAAGCAAAGGTTAATGACATTACATTTTCTTCCTCATAAATAAATAAGAATCATAACAATTAGTGGCTGTTTTTTTCAACTTTTTGAAATCACACCACAGGAAAAAGGAAAGTACAAAATTAAGCCATCTTTGGTGAATGGAATGAGCCCAAACGAGAACTTTTACATGTCACTTTATAGCACATCTGCTCTATTTGGTTGGTTCACTCATTTTTACAATATACATGTATAACATATAAAAGATAAACTGCTAAGGGGAATAAAAGCTGGGCATTTTCATTTTAAAAGTTCCTAACGGCAATTTTCACAATTAGCTAAAAGTTGGACATTTCAAATATTCTTCAATAGGTGAATAAAAAAGAAAATGCAATCTATGCATTTAATGAACATTACATTACTAAGCCTTAAAACGGAAGGAAATTTTAACACATGTTGCAACAAAGATGAACTGTGAAGATATTATGCCTAAGGGAAATAAAGCTGTTCATAAAATGACAAACTATATGATTCCATTTATATGGAGTACTCAAATTCATAAATACTGAAAATAAACCAGTGGCTGGGGGTGGGAGGAACAGGAAGTTGTTCTTTAGTGGGCAGAGATTAAAAGAATTTCTTGAGATAGGTTGCACCACATTGTGAATGTAGTACAGAACCACACAGTTTAAGATAGTTAAATGATAAATTATGTGTATTTTACCGTTTAAAAAACTTTTAAGTGGTGGCATGGTGGTGCATACCTGTAATCCCAGGAGCTCAGCAGTTTAAAGCAAGGCCCTAAGAAACTCAGTGAGACCCTGTTTCTAAATAAACTATTACAAGGACTGGGGATGTGGCTCATTGGTTAAGTGCCCCTGGGTTCAATCCCTGATACCAAAAAAAAAAAAAAAAAAAAAAAAAAAAGATGTAAAATAAAGATGAATTTAAAATGATAAATTAATGAAGTCAGAGAAAGTCAATCTCTACTAATTCAGAGACTTCAAATTTGCCAATTTACCTGTTTGCTAAAATATATATGTGCCAAAATTAATACTTTTCAGCACTCTTAAGGTCATACAAGAAGTGTGCAAAACAGCAAAAACCTGGGGTTGCTCAGTTGAAGTCAAACAATGCTGCATTCTGCCACTACACTGTAAACAAATGTTTAAATTTGTCTCAGCCATTATACTGTGAGAAAATGCCCTCTATTTGATCTATTTAGTGCCACAGCTTTGTGCTCTCTATTTGTCATTTCACTATTTAAAACAGCCCCTAAGCACAGTGATGAAATGCTATCTAATGCTCTTCAGTGAAAAAAGGCTGTGATGTGCCTTATATAGAAAACATCTGTTAGGTAAGTTTCATTCATGAGTTGTAGTGCTGTTGGCTCTGAATGCAATAATAGTGAATCAACAATATATATTAAATAAGGTATCTTTTAAACAGAAGCACAGAAAATAATTATTATCTATCAGTTGACAAAATTGTTGTGACCAGAAGTAGTTCACAGGAACCTAATCCTGTATTTACCTAGGAGGAGTGACTCAAATGTCGCCGATTCAATGTCCACAGCAACTTTATAGAGTACAAGTACTAGAAATAATGAAATTTGACTGTATTTATTTACAAGTCAAAAAAACAAGGACTATTATAGGCAAAATAATAATAATAATTTATTTCAACTACTTTAACCTTAATTTTAAAATTTTAAAAGGCCAATGAAGTTTTGTATAATGCATGAAGGAATGATGGGGCATCAACTAAAAAACAGATACCAGCTAACCTTTACTAAACACTTACTTGGCAGATACTTCACTAGTAAGCATTTTTACTATTTCTTAATGTAAAAAGCACTTAACTTGGTACCCACAAATGTAGAATATCTTATGAAATTCTTACAACCAATCTGTGAAGTAGGTGTATGAGCAAATGTAAAAGTGCCACCTAATTAGTTAGGTCTGAATTCTATTAGGATAATTGACAATTATACAAGATGGATCTCATAGTTCATTCAGGCCATAACAAAATTTATCAACTGTGGTCATCTGTAATGAAATGCATACTGAAACCAAGGTTTTGGGAACCAAATAAGAGACTGCAGTAGAAAAACATGAAGGCTATGATATAGATATACAAGGACAGTAGAATGGGATAATTACTTTTGGAGGGGGTGAGGTACTAGGTACTTCACCACTGCACAACTTCTCCTGTCTTTTCTACTTGTGGGAAGCCATTCTAACACGTGATTGGGTGACTCCCGTTAAGGGCCTGAGGTTGAGTCAGGGTTCTTTTAAGTTGATGAGGTTGGCCTTGAACTTGTGAACCTTCTGCCTCAGCCTCTTAAATTTCTGGGATTACAGGCACGCACCACCATGTCCAGCAAAATAATAATCCACTTGGCTAGAGCATAATTTTTATTATTTTTTCCACAACGCTAGGGATGGAAACCAAGGCCTCATGCATGCCAGGTAAATGCTTTACCACTGAGCTACATTCCCAGTCCAAGGACAATTACTGTTAAGAGTGTTAATAAGGGGCTGGGGATGTGGCTCAAGCGGTAGCGCGCTCGCCTGGCATGCGTGCGGCCCGGGTTCGATCCTCAGCACCACATACCAACAAAGATGTTGTGTCCGCCGAGAACTAAAAAATAAATATTAAAAAAAAAAATTCTCTCTCTCTCTCTCCTCTCTCACTCTCTCTTTAAAAAAAAAAAAGAGTGTTAATAAGTTCAGAGTCTAAACTCTTGACTCAAGACACCAAATAGAAATGTTCAGAGGAAAAAATGATTAGATTATGAGTGCTGTGACAATTGGTCTATCCTAGTTTGAATGGATTAAGTGAGAATAGGCAGATGGAGAATGGCTGAAGAAAGTAGGTCTCTGGGGGAATACCTTTGTGATTTACGTTTTGCCCCTAGTACCTCTCCCAACTCCTCTGCTTCAAGGTCACCATGAAGAGAATAGTTTTCTTCAGCGTGCCCTTCAACAATGATGTTCTGCCTCAACTGGGGCCCAAAGCAATGTAGTCTGTCAACCATGGTCTGAGATCTCTGAGATTGAGCCACTAGTGCAATTTATTCCCCTAAGCCGTTTTTGTCAAGTATTCTGGTATAGCAAAGAGAGGTTGACTATCTTTTTTTTTTTTTTTTTTGGTGGTGCTCAGGACTGAACCCAGGGCCTTGTACATTTGAGGCAAGCACTCTACCAACTGAGCTATATCCCAAGCCCTCGAAATATTCTTAACATAAAAGAATCTTTCTCCATTCTCTAGAGCAAGGATTAGAAGAAATTTTTCTGTAAAAGGTCAGGTAGTGATTTATTTTAAGGCCTACTAGGTAGATCTGACATAACCACTTACCTGTGCCCTTATAAAATAAAAGCAGCTATAACCTAATACACAAATGAATGTTGCAGCTATGTTCCTGTATGACTTTATAAAATATGAAAATTTGAATTTCACTGGTTTTCACCCATCATATATTATTTTATAAACCCTTTTTGGTTTTGCCAATGACTTAAAAATATAAAAAAAATTTCTAGTTTGTAGGCCACATAAAAACAGGTGGTGGCCTACATTTGGCCTGCAGGCTGTAGTTTTCCAACCCTTGCTATAAAACAAAAGTCAAAAACCAAATAACACAGTCTGATTTTATAATACCAAGTGGTGCCAGGCAAGGTTAAATAAACAGGAACCTATTGTCATCAAAATAAGTTTGTCTGCAGGAACCCTGGATAGTCTCTAAAACCATAACATAATACCACATGATCTGTACCAAAGGTATAGAAAGTACAATTCATGGTCCAAATCTGACCCATTCCATTTTTATTTAAAAAAAAATTATTGGAACACAGACACATTCATTTATGTACTCTGTCTAGCTGCTCCAACACAACAATAACAGCTCTAGTTTTTTGTTTGTTTGTTTGTTTTTAACAGTAACTGTGTACATCTGGCCCCCAACAGAAAATGTTTGCTGACCCCTTTCTACACAAATAAACAACTGTGTCTGGCATACAGACAGGTTTGACAAAGGAGACATAAGTCACCAAACAGAAAAACATAGCCTCTCAAAGACCCTCCCGAGACCTAGAGCCTCTGGAATGAAGGAAAGGCAAAGTATCCTTCAGACAAGGCTCTATGATTACATCAAAAGTACTATAATTTTCCTCTTGGCAACCCACTCCTACTTCTTAGGGAACCATGCACCTGGAAAGTAAAATACCCAAACCTAACTGGGACTATAAAATCTAACTGTTAAACTAACTCCTGAAGACCTAGATAACACCACTATGGTGTTTGTCAGAATGGAGGACTACAATGCTCAAAGAATTTGAGGCTTTGGCCCAAGTCCATTTATTAGTGTACCATCTATCTTACAGCTCATGGATATTTTCCCAGGTAATGAATGCAAAGCTTAGTCTCACCAACAGATAAAAGACCTCCTGATACCATGAGAGGTGCAGTAGTATGATAGTATTTTATCAGGAAAGGTGAGATGGAGACTCTTGGAGCTCTCCCCACCCCACCCCCACCCCCGGCCAAAAAAAAAAAAAAAATCCCTGGGAGAATTATCAAAGAATTCAAAGCTACAAAGATTGCAATCCCTATTAGATATTTACTTAACAAAACTGCTGATGCAGAACACAAATATTCTTAAATAACAACAGTATTTTAATGATTTTAACAATGATTATAAACATAACCAGTACCCAAATTTGATCTATTTAGTACAGTACCTACAAGCAACTATGGTTCTGACAAATTGATTCTCTCTACAAACAGAATCCCAGAAGCAATTGCTTTTCATTTGGCTTTTACAGTAAGTAGTATCTATTCACTATATTTCAGGTTAAATCAACTTTCTAGCTTAATTTATTTCACCACACCAGTGCACATCACACTGGTTCACTACACTGATAGTATCTGGCCAAAAGGGCTTTGTGAGGGGGAAACAGCAGTACACTAGATGACTTAATAAGACATGCATGCCAGAAAATAGAAAACAGGTACCAGGAAATAAGGTCCTGCCACCAGTAATACCGTTCTAGGGATCAGTGAACTGTGGTATGTCAGAATATACTCTCCAAAAGATAAGGCAGTATACCTTAAATCTCCTACAACTATGAAAGAAACAAAAAAGCTTTCTGGGCATCTTGGGATACTGAAAACATACACACAGACTTGATCTGTGTGTACTACTCACTGTGTGTTCTATTCACTGAGTGATCTGAAAACCCACAGTTTTAAGCTTGGCCTAGAGGAAAATTTTCACCCCAATCTATGCTACAATACAACTAGCTCTATCACTTGACCATGATGAGCCTATGACTTCAGGGATAATAAAAGTATAAAAGATCAGTGCCATGAGCACTGGCAAACATCTCAAAAGTAGCACAATCTAGACCACTAAAAAGGGCGGTCACGTCGTCTTTGCCAAACCAAAATATAAGAACTGTTTTCAAAAGAATAATTTTTATACTTGTTCTGATAAAGAATGAGGACCTAACCACAGATAGTTATGAAACATGGGATGCTTATTACAATTATCTGAACTACTACATTAATGCTGACACAGATGGAAATGCTCATTACCATGTGGTGATGGTACAAGAAAGACAGTGTTCAGGCTAGTTTTGAAACAGACACACACAGACTTAATCTGTGTGTACTACTGTGTGTTCACATTTCCAGTGTCTACTCCTGACACACTGCTATTTCTTCATAAAACAAGGCTTATAACTACACAGGGAATTCTCTATGATTAGCTGAGAAAGAAAAAAACATGAGCCTGGATTACAGATCACTCTGCACAATATGCTGGTACAATCTAGAAATTGATTCTATCAATCATCTGGGGTAGCTCTTTTCTTATAGAAAAGCTTAAAAAAAAAAAAAAAAAAAGTCATCCCACTGAGCAAGCAGTGCATTTCACTGTCCACACTGTGAGGAAGGGAAAAGAGAGTGAGGTACATACTGCTTCTTACATGGAGACTTAATCACAAGGCTAGATTTCCAGCTTATATCCTCAAAAAAAACAAAATGAATTTGAGAGATAAGTAGGGGCTAGGGACATACCTCAGTGGTAGAAAACTTGCCTAACACATGCAAGGTCCTAGTTCAATCCCCAACACAGCAGAGAAAAAATAATAGAGATGTATATGGACCTGTTAGAATTGACTAAGTATAAAAATACTTTTGTCCCACATGAAAGCTCACCAGAAAGTCCTAACTGTGGCAACTTCCACCATCATGTTGAATCTCATAAAGATAATCCATCCCTTTGCAAGGCAATTTGTATGCTCCCTAATGAGTGACCTCAGTGCCTTATGAATGCCCTCGCAAGAAGCTATAATGGCCCAAGAGGAACTCAACAAGTTGTATCAACTTGTACTTCTCACCAAGATTGATTTAGCTATGCTGCTACTGTCATCCTACTCTGGGTTACAATCTGGTAATAATTCAAAAATCTTAGTATTTTGCAGCAGTGGTTTCTAAACATTTTAGTATTACTGGGGATTGAACCAAGGAGTGTTCTACCACTGAGAGTGGTGTTCTACCACTGAGTGTTCTACCAAGTTCCTTTTATATGTGTATCTGTGTATGTGTGCTTTGTTTTTTGAGACAGGGTCTCAATGAATTGCCCAAGCAGGCCTTGAAACTTGCAAGTCTTCTTTCTCAGTCTCCCAAGTATCTGATACTACAGATGTACAACACCATGCCCAGCTTAATCATCTCTTTAATCTCATAAAAACTGAGGACCCAAAACTTTTTTATTTAGAGCTATATTTAGTATATCAGAAATTAAAATGAAGAATCTTTAAAATGTATATTTTATGCATTCATTTTTTAAATAACCAATTACATGTTAACACAAATAAAATTTCTATTTTAAAAGATTTTGCAGAAAAAAATATATTAAGAAGAGTGATTTACATTTTTGCAAATCTCCTTAAGTACTGCTCTAATATAAGACTATAGATATTTCATATCTACTTCTGGATCTGATCGGCTACAGTGTGTTATTTTGGGTGAAAAATGAAGAAAATCCAACCTCACACAGAGTAATTGAAGAAAGTTTTCTATAGACTTTTCAGATATAGATACTATTAATCTTTTGACACTACAGCAAAACTCAAGTGGTAGTTTCTTAAAGGTTCACTGCGATGTGAAATCTTAAACCCTATCAAAGAACTTTTCACAGAGTCACATGAAAAGCTTGTGGTCTAGCAATATGGGTTGTTTATCCATGATTTTGTAATACCATTCACCATTTAGAAAATATGGATCAACTGAAGTAAGCAGGTGTGTGTGTCCGTTTTTCATCACTATGACCCACACCAAACAAGAACAACTTTAGAGGAAAATAATTTTATTTAAGGCTCAGTTTCATAGATTTCAGTCCATGGATGGTCAGCTTCATTGCTGGGGGGCCCAAACTGAGGCAAACCATCATGTTGGAAGGGTTGGTAATAGTGCTGCTCCATTCATGTCAACCAGAAAAGAGAAAAGGAAGGGGTCACAAGGAAGATGCACCCTTCCAGGGCACACGCCCCCGTAATCCACTTGCTCCAGCCATGCCCCACCTACCTGCAGATAGCACCCAGTCAGCCGGCCTGATTAGATTAAATCTCTCACAGTCCAATCATTTTATCTCTGAGCATTCCTGCCTTAACACAGGATTTCTGGGCAGACACCCATATCCAAACCATAATAGCAAGTCTACCATATGTTAGTGTTTCATTGTAGAGCAGCAAATTGTTAACATTCACTATCTATACCAAATTAATCAGAAAAAACCTAAGTACTGACTCAGTGTTGCTGATAATTTTCAAAAATCTTAATTTTCATTCGAAAGCTCAGATTTTATGTCAACTGATACTGTCAGCTGTTTTCCCTAAAGTAAAGGGTCACTTAACTCATTCGAGAAAATGTCCATCAAATGCACATGTCAGAATAACCATATTGAATCACTACTTCAAGTGAAAATGAAGAGGCTAGTTCAGCATATAACTCATTCACACAAGTGCTATTCTCTGTGACAACCATCATATAACTGCATTCAGAAGTTTTTTACACAATCCCTGTTTCATTATGAAGATTTGTAAAAAGATGCATGCTAAGATCAAGATATTTTTAAAAAATCTTTATTACTTCATCAAACACATTCTTAAGTAAAAATTATCACGAAAATATGTGGTGATGGTAAAGTTACTACACTGATTTTTTTCCTAAGAGGCCAACAATTTTCAAAAGAGTCACTTTTGAACAATAGTGCAACTGTCAACACTGTGAAAAAGGCACTTAGCATTATTAAAAATAATTTAACCCTGAAAGGGTCTTGGGTTCAAAACTAGCAGCACTTCGAGAACCACTATTTTACTAAGACAAAAGTATAGTTGTCATTTTTGTTATGTAAGCTTTAGATTTGCTACGGGAATTTTTTTTCATTCTGGAACCTAGTAAAACAGCCTGTTTTACTTGTGGCAAGAGAAAAAAATAAATCACTTCATGCAATGGCTCCTAATGTTTCCATTTAGACAGGATATATGCTACTTCTATTCATCAACCATTGGCCAAAACAGGTCCTATAATCAAATCTGATGCCAACGGAAACAAAAAAAAAGTTCCCTTTCCATAGAACAGATAGTAAAACCTGAAGGGAGAACTTAGTAAAAGAGGAGAAACAAAATTTTTTTAAAATACAATCTTCTATCAAGCAATAAATAATTGAGTTCTGAGTGTTCCTCACCTTTACATCAAACAGAAGCACATTTCACAAAGAACAAGCAGCCACCTGGTAGCAAAATTATAATAATTGGTATCTTCTCACCTTTAAGAAATTTTTCTCCATAAAATAAACAATTTGCTTTTGTAATACATCTTATTCTGGGCACAGGGTAACAAAGCCATTATTTACATTTTTTTTTAATAGAGAATGTGTTTTAGGTTCTAGATAAACTCACATACCAACTTAGAACACAAGCTTTACATAAACTCAGGGTTGTTAGCTAAGAGCTCATTATAGCTGTCTGATATTTAAAAAAAAAAAAAAGATACATTCATACACACATGTACATAATATAAACAATGCTAACCATTTCCCAGTGGCTGAAATGCAGAATATCTAGCAATGAAACAGCAGTACCATCTGCATTCAGACTGAGTATCTAGTACTAAATGCTCAGTATCAGTGACTTTCTCAAACCTAGTTCTGCAGTTTAGTTTTGGAAATGTTTCCAAAAGCCTGAATTAAAGCCTGTATCCCCAAAACTTCCCAGTGACTGTGAAGTATCTTTATTAATTCCCTAGTCTGATTACAAAAGCTAGGGTGAGTTCTGCGTTTGTAATTAAGAACTATAATTTATAATTCTTGCATTATTCTTTTTCATAAAAGAAAACTGAGATTTAAAATGGTTGGGTAAAAATAATACAATGGTTGGGTAATTTACTGATACCAAACTTTGTGGATTTCAAAGATTTATTTTGCTAATTTTATATTTACTAATTCTGCAATTATTTACCTAAACAGCATAGGAAAACAACTGAAACACTTTATCATCATTGCTTTTTTTTTTTAATATTGTTTAGTTGTCAATGGATCTTTATTTGTTTATATGTGGTGCTGAGAACCGAACCCAGTGCCTCACACATGCTAGGTAAGTGCTCTACCCCTAAACCACAACCCCTGCCCACTCATCATTGCTTTAAAATATGAATTGGCAAACTATGGCCCGTAGACCAGATCCAACCTACTTTTGTATGGTCTACAAGCTAAATAATTTCACATTTTTAAGTTTTGTGAGAGGGGAAAAATAATGTGAAACCATATGAACTTCAATTTCAGTGTCTACATAGATAAGAATGCACTGGAACACAGTCATTTCTACTCATTTAAATACCAGTCTATGGCTGCTTACCACTACAGTTGACCTCAGTAGTTGCCTTAAATGTTTGCTTTCCGAAATTTTGCAAAAACACTGTGCTAATCTCTGCTCTAAAATTCTTAAAAATGTGAGGAAACAATAATGTAAACAAATCTGAAAGTACATACATAGATATTTGCACTCTCCCAAGTTCTCTACTTTGAGAATACCGATCTGCTTCCATAACAAGGATAAACATCAAACTAGAAGTTAATGTCAAAAAGGGCTGTTTTCAGAACAATTAGGATGCTGGTAACCAAGAACCAAATGTACCCTTAATTATGCTTCTTCCCTAGAAACTGAAAAGGCCAAGGGTAACTGACACTTTTTCAAACTAACTGGCACTGAGTTTTTAAAGGGGGTACACAGGAGAACAGGATTCAAAAACACAGTAGAACAACAGTGTAGTATAAAAGGAGTTGATATTTTAGCAGAGAGAAGACTTATCAGTTCCTTAAAACTAAGTAAAATGAGCAAAACAGAAATTCAAAGGTAAATGATAGTGCGCCTATAAGAACAACTCCCATACCAAGAAGGGTACTTTCAAACCACATCAAAATCCAGAGATCAAAATTACCAGGTCACTAAAATTGAAAAATGACCAGTCCCAATCCTTTTCTACTCTTTCAATAACTGTCCAGCAAAAACAATAAAATCATGTCTCTTTGATCCAGGCATTATTTTTCACGGCCATGTAGTTGAGTATTTTAGAACTTTTCTTCCCACTTGTAGATAGTATTCCCAGCTTTATCTGTCTGCCTGCAAACCCCATAGTGGCTTACCATGTGCAAAAATCAACACCTCTGTTCAGATGCCCTGCAACTAACAGAAAGGAATCATTTAAGGACAATTTTTGACATAATCCTGCTTAAGGTAAGCTTCAAACCCAGTACAGGAAAGCATTAGCAAGCAACAATAATCACAAAGTTGTTTTTTTTTTTTAATCTTAGTTTCCTTTAAAATCAAGGCACAAATTACAACTTGTGATAATCTGAGACAACCTCACTATATTGGAATTCATTCCTGTAAATAAGATTGTATATATTTCAGGAAAAAAAATTGAAAAAACTTCACAGGATCTCAGAATCAGAAGACTTTTTTAAAGATGCTATTCAAATTCTTTTTATAGTATCACTTGTCCCAGGTGTCACAGTAAAATCAATGCTGGGAGAAGAGCCAAATCTATGACTCCCAAAGGCACACCTTTTTCATACTGAACCCTCTCTACTTATGAAATATTTTTTAAGCATGTTTCTCAGTATAGCTTAACTTTTTCAGTGTGTATGAGAGGCAATATTAAGAAACAGGTGCATCTGATTCCCTTAGTTGGTAAATGGTTTCCATAATAATGTAGCAAACAGGATGAGTGTGCAACCAGATATATACCCAGAACACCAGCAGTTTATTTCCCAGTCTTGGCTACTGTGAAATCTCAAAATTCTTTAGCACTCAAGGGTAAAAGAGTTTTTCTATTAGAGACTACAGTCCTAAATACTGCTAAATATAATTTGTTCTAGGTTGGTTCAAAGAGACAAGAATGTGAGGGAATTCAGGAATATATTAAACATAATCATAGCAAATTAAGTTACTCATTTGGCCTGGTTGTGCTGAAACACTTCCTGCACAGATGGTCCCAGCTATTGCCCTTCCCTTTCAGCCCACAGGACCTGTCCTTAAGTTGCTATCTTCACCCTGCATCATACGTTTTACTCTTCACTCCTAGGCCATGATCATCATTCTTGGTTTGCCCAGAGCCACATATTTGACTGATGTAAGCCATACTCTAGGCAGCTTCTACAGAAAACTGTTGTAACCTTATTTCTTTTCCTCACCTACTCAAGTAATGCTGGACCAGGATTATACATTTCTTCTTTATTTTCTATATAGATTTCTCTATCATTCTAATAGTTTTCTTCAGAGTTTGCTATCCCATTCACTTTGCTCTTCATTAGCCCTAATTGAATTATAATTGCTTCAATCTCCCTCTGCTTCCCCCACCATATAGCTCTCCTAAAAACTTGTTTTAACTCTTCCCCATTCCCTCTCTCATTCCAATTCAGCTGAAACTACCTCCATAGAACTACACAACTTGAAGGCTGGTTTATAATCAAGACGTGTATAAGTATTATCTTTTATAGCCCCAAGAAAGCAGCAAACTGATCTGCACTGCACCCCATATTTTATTAATGACAAGCCAAGGTTTAATACAGTATTAACAGTGTTCTCCACCAAGAACTCCTCTTATTTAGAATTACCAATCCTCGTTTCAAAAATAATTTAGCAAAGTATGTAAGGAATAAAACAATATTAAATTAAAACTAATGCATAACACAAATAAGAATAGAATAGGACATAAGTACCACACTATACACTACAAATTCCTATGTACAAATGTGAACAAGGAAAAGGGCCACTACTCTGGCAGAGAAGTCATTCACCCTTATAGTATGATCCTAAAATACGGTATTATATAGAGACTGAAAATCCTATTGCTATGAAGTTGCTTCTAGGAGACAGTTCATAAATAATAACTAGAGCCAGGTGCAGTGGTGCATGCCTGTAATCCCAGCAACACAGGAGGCTGAGACAGGAGTATTCCAAGTTGAAGGCCAGCCTAGATAACTTGTAGACATCTGACTCAAAATAATAAATTAAAAAGCACTGGGGATGTAGCTCAGTGGTATAATGCCCCAGGCCTCAGTCCCCACTACAAAAGAAAAAAGGAAAAAAGAAAGATAGTGGAGGAGAGTGTGAAAGAAAGAGGAAAGGAACAGAAAAAACAGCAGTAATCAAGAAGAGCTAAGAAGCCGACAGGCCTGTAGATGAATTCAGTTAGGAAATTATCTGTGATGCTTCATGCATCTTAGCTGAGCACTGCCACCTTAAAGAAAACTGAACAGCCACTAACAATCCTAAAGATATAAATCCAAAAAATTAACCTAACTTCTCTAATGTAATACTAAATAAATACTCTTCTACAAATAATTGAATATATCAAAGAACAGAACATCCATCTTATAAGCCACATTTAAATTACTAAGGCCTCTCAAAGGACACATTATCTTCCCGCCTCCAAAACTAAAGCTATAAAAATGCAATATGGATGGGCACCATGGCGCACACCTGCAATCCCATGGGCTTGAGAGGCTGAGGCAGGAGGATCTTGAGTTAAAAGCCAGCCTCAGCAACTTAGCAAGGTCCTAAGAAACTCAGAGAGACCGTGTCTCTAAATAAAATACAAAGGGGGTAGGGGGGATTGGGAATGTGGCTCAGTGGTTAAGCACCCCTAGATGGTTCAATCCACAGTACCTTAAAGAAAAAAAAAAGTGCAATATGCTCTCATCATTAGAATTCAAAAAGCTTTAACAGAAAGATATCCTGCTAAGGTTTTAGCTCTACAACTCTAAAATGTGAAAAGAATTTAATTTCTGTAGTGAAGATGTTTTTTACTTATGTGACACTTCATTGAATGGTCAAAAAGGAGACATCAGTTTCCATCATGG
The DNA here is from genome assembly GCF_964194105.1 of Spermophilus citellus. NCBI lineage: Eukaryota > Metazoa > Chordata > Mammalia > Rodentia > Sciuridae > Spermophilus > Spermophilus citellus. The sequence goes on from NC_138188.1 coordinate 72,395,482, forward strand.
GTTTAAAATGCTAAGCCTGATTCTTGCTACTGAGGAAAAAAAAGTAAAAAAAAAAAAAAAAATCACTTCTAAAACTGAATAAACTAACTTCTTGAAATTATATTAATTCTCTAATGCTAAAATCTTACCACAAAACAGTAATAATCACATATGTAACACAATTTGGAGTATACATTTTATAAAATAAGGGCCCTCTTTTAAGAGAGAGCATGTATTATCAGAATTGAATGATTAAAAAAGAAATACCATAAGTCAATATATATGCAATTTATACACAAAAAAATGAAAAGTCTGATCAAAATAACTACTTGAAAACACAAAAGACAAAATTCTCACATTTTCAGTATTGTGAGTTCTTTTATCCATTCTCTCCTCTTTCTTAACATATGCCATTTATGGCATCCCTTTCAAGCACTAAAAATACATTATTCCTTAACAGTCTAGTGGAAAAGGGACAGGGGAGTCACCCAAGTAAATAATTATAATCAGGGTCAGTATTGAGGAGAACCACCTCCTATGAGATCAAGAAAGTCCCCTTCTAAGCAAGAAACGTACTGCTGCCACCTGGTGCACAGGGCTTGACAAAGACTGAGGATGACCATTTGTGTGTTTAGGACAACTGCCCCCAAAACCCCTTTAGTTTCCAGACACAAGCTATGCATCTTTATAAGAACTCATGTATTGCTTGTTTTGGTAAACTGAGCTCGTTTATTTAAATTGTTTAAAAGCCTAACAAATAGCTCAAATTCACTGATATCACCATGTTAATGTATCTATTCTCCATAGTTGAACTGAAAAATATTTATTAGTGCTTAAGAGCATGGCTAGAAAGCTATATTTGTATGAGTACACTACATTATCTGAGAAGGGGGGGGGGAATGGGAAGGGAGGGAATAAGACTGCATTTTTTTTTGAGGTGCTTAGACAAGACACATGAAAATTAGAGAGCTACTGGAAGCCCCCCACCATCATCCCCACTGCTCATGGGATCTGATAAGCAGAATTATCCAGTATGTAGGGAGAAAGAAGAACCAAATACCATCCAGAACAGTCTCCACTAAGTCCTTAGTTCCTAGTTCCAATTTCCAATACCAGAATACATCCCTGCATCAAGTTTTCATGAGATGCTTTCCATTAAATTTTCCTTTTTCATTCAGCTCTATTATTGCTTTTTATGTCAGAGTTCTAAATCACAAAACATGTTTAAACACTTAAAACACACTCTAAAAACATAAACAAATAAAATGTATTAAATACTAAACAAGCAAAGCCAGGTAACAATCTTTGATATATAAATAGATACAAACACAGCTAGTTTTAAGTTTCTGTTTTGTTTTGCTTTGGGAAATTTAATTTGTGCTTAACACCATAATTTTCTATTTGTATTATATTCTTTGATATGATTTCCTGTTCATCTGCTGTGTTTATATATTATCTTAATAACCTTTTGGTCAGTTCTTCCCATCTTCACTTTTTATATGGTTGTTTGGCTAGTCTATGTGCCTTAAGTTTTCTTTTCCCCGAAACCCTGACTGAAGAAAGTATATTTTTACAAGCAGCTGGTAAACAGATTATTTCCCACAGCTATCTCACATTTTTACTTACATTGTAAGTTAATGAGATTAATTCCATGTCTTAATTAATAAAATGCAAGTAAAGAATTCTGAAATCATCAGTAAGCATGTAAAACCCTACATAAAATGAAATTATTGTAAAACGACCATTAATACCAGAGAAAATTCCCCCAGGCAGCACTGGCAAGTCCATGAATATTTAGAAGGCAATATACAGTTTGCATTTATGAAACTTAAATATATAAACACACAAACACCATTACTGAACAGGACAATCTGATTTATTTATTGAGCTGGGAAAATAAAAGTTCAAACAGATAAACTTGGGGAGGAATGCATTACTTTGATTTCACACTGTACTTATTTACTGTAAGAAAAGACTAAAATCAAGATTCATCTTACATGTTGGTCATTTACTATTATGTTGTATTTGTAAACACGCAAACAGAATCAACTTTTACAGAATGACAGTCAGTCAACAACTTGGAAAGAAACCTAAAACCTAAGTAGGCCAATCTTTAAACTCATTTATAGCAAAAAGTTAAAAGGAAGGAATTTGGGAGCTAGAGAATCAGACATGTTTTCCAAGAGTCCTAAAACTAAATTTTTCTAAAAAAGGTTAGCTCTACAATTGCAAAGGCAGCTTAAGGGCACACCACTAGCGGCTTTTAGCTCTCCATATCCATTTAAGAAACACTCCCTAACAGCACTCTTCATGGCACTCAGCAAAGTGGAGAAACATCAATGAGTCAAAAAGAGGAAAATATTTAGCCAATTTATTTCATTTAAACTTTTTTCCCCTCATATATGCAGAGAGTAGTATGTAACAAGACATTAAATCTAAAAGTAGAAAGTTTACATACAAGAAAATGTCAGTTTAATTAACAGCATTTTTCCTACTTTATGAGGATATGCCAAATAACAAGATGTCTTATATTTGATGGCACATTAGATTCATTAAAATATGATAATCTCAAAATGGAAAAGAGGGCTTTCAATTTTATATCAATACACTCAAAAGCAATTTAGGAAGAATGACAATTGTAACCAAATTTTTATTTAAATCTTAAAATTGTAACTTTTGTCAGTCAAAAGTAAAAAGACATACCTCAAACAAGTTAAGAAGCATGTGTACGAATACGTACACACACAACACACACACACACACACACACTTTTCAAACTCCTATCACAATAGGCAAATTTCTCTAAACTACAAAAAAAAAAAAACCCTGCAATTATTCAAAGCTCTGTCACCCAATTAAGAATCATGTACCCATTAAAAAAAAACACGCGCACACACAGAGAGAGAGAGAGAGAGATCTTCAACACTGTAACCAAGACAATTCAAATTATAAACACAATGAGGCATCACCAGTTTCACTTAAATAACTGAAAGGGAGACCAATACATATTAAAGATATAGAGCAATTAGAGCTCAAACATTGATGGCTGAAATGTACAATGATACAACCACTCTGAGGAACTGTGAGCTACTAAAATTATACATACATATACTATACCCTATTACCCATCAATTCCACCTCTAACAGTCAAAAAAGATGTAAGTACTTCAGAATGTTCACAGCAGTTTTATTTTAAATAGCCCAAAGTTGAAAACCAAAATGTCGCCAGATGTAGTGGTGCACACCTATAATCCCAGCTACTTGGGAGGCTGACGCAGGAGAATGACAAGTTCTAGGTCAGTTTGGGAAATCTAGCAAGATCCTGTCTCAAAAATCATACTTTAAAAAAGAAGGAAAGGGTAGCCAAGAATGTAGCTCAGTGAGAGAACACTTGCCTACCAAGCACAAGACCCTGAGACCAATTCCCAATCCTGAAGGGAAAAAAAAGTCTGTCCATGAACGTAAATAGTAGTATTATTATGTTCATGTATATATGGGGGGGGGGAGAGAGAGGGAGGGAGGGGGGGGGAGAGAGAGAGGGAGGGAGGGGGGGGGAGAGAGAGAGGGAGGGAGGGAGGGGGAGAGAGAGAGGGAGGGAGGGAGGGGGATAGAGAGAGGGAGGGATAGAGGGAGGGAGGGGGAGAGAGAGAGGGAGGGAGGGAAGGAGAGAGAGAGAGAGAGAGAGAGAGAAAACTACTGCTTGATACAACATAAATAAGGCACTATAGTCCCAGCTCTTTGGAAGACTGAGGCAAGAGAATCACTTGAACCCATGACAGTCTGGGGAATGTTTAAAAAAAAAAACACACAGATGATGTATAGCTAACAGTGGATACCTCTGATGAGAAAGATGCTGACTGGAAGGAAGGACAAGGGAATCTTCATGGAAGATTCTGTATCTTAATCTTGTTAGTAGTTACAAGGGTTTAATATACATTTTTAAAAATTGCTAAATCATAGACACAACTAAAGAACTGCTGAGCTACAAAGAAGAGAAACTGAAGGAACAAAGATTCTGAAGGAACTTTCTGGGTGATAAAAATGTTTTAAGGGCTGGGGTTGTGGATCAGTGATAGAGCACTCACCTAGCACGTGTGAGGCTCTGGGTTCAATCCTCTTAAAAATAAATAAATAAATGAAGGTTTTAAAAAATGTTTTAAATGTTGACTGGGGTGAGTTTCATGGTCAGATGGTCAACAATTCATCCAAATTTTACATTTACACAATATTTGTCCATTTTACTTTAGTAAATTATACCTCAACTAAAAGAAAGTTTACTGAGTCATACATTTTGAACGCATGTATTTTACCTTATATGATGCTCTCCACCATATTATAATGATTTAAGAAAGCCCTCGATAGCTGCCAAGCAGATGCAACATGCTCTTAGACTTCCTGGCCCCTAGAATCATGAGCCAAATAAACTTCTATTCTATATAAATTATCCAATCTCACGTATTTCATAACAATAACAAAAAACAGAGTAAGATAATACCTAAAGAAATTAAATACTTTGATATAAATGTATAAATGCGAGATCTATAACAGGAAAACTTCAAAATTTGATGAAAGAATTCAAAGAACTAAATAAATGGAGAGATGCCATGTCCATAAATAGAACAATCAATATTGTCAGCCTGATCCACAGATTCAATGCAATCTCAATCAAAATCCCAGCAAGTTATTTTGTGGATATCTTGTATGTAAAAGATGCAGAATAGTCAACACAACACTAAAGGAGAGAAAAACAAAATTGGAGAAACTATACTATTTCACCTAAGACTTATAAAGCTACAGTAATCAAGGCAGTGCAGCATACATGAAAGTTTAGACAATATCAATGGAACAGAATAGAAAGCACAGAATTATACCCACATAAATACAGCTCAATTGACCTTCAACAACAGAGCAAAGACATTCTTTTCAAATAGGGTGCTGGAAGTGGAGCAACTAACTGTACATCTACAGCATAGAAATTTATAATCTACACAGACCTCATCATATTCACAAAAATTAAGTCAAAATGGATCACAGACCTAACTGTAAAACACAAAACTCTAAAACTTCTAGAACCTAGGGGAAAAAACCTAGATGACCTTGGGTATAAGAGTAACAAAAAAGACACAATTTATGAAAAAAGTGATAAGCTAGACTTCATTAAAATTAAAAATTTCTTGGGCTGGGGTTGTGGCTCAGCGGTAGAGCATTTGCCTAGCACATGCGAGGCCCTGGGTTCTATCCTCGCACCACATAAAAAGAAATAAAGAAATAAATAAAGGTATTGTGTACAACTACAACTAAAAATAAATAAATGTTTGTTTTTAAAGAGAATCTTCTCTGCAAAAGACAGTACAGAAAATAAGCTACAAAATTATGAGAAAATACTTGCAAAACACATGTGATAAAGGACTGTTATCCAGTGCTAGAGATCAAACCCAGGACCTTCACACATACAAAGAACTCTTAAAACTCACCAGAAAGAAAACAAGTAACTCAAAAAGTGGGTCAAGGATCTTAACCAACACCTAAACAAAGAAGATATACAGATAGCAAATAAGCACGTGAAAAGATGTTCCACAAATATTATCATGTATATACAAATTAAGGCAACAATGAGCTATCACTACACATAACCTATTAGAACTGTCAAAGTCTAGAAGACTAAAAATTTCAAATGCTGGGGAGATGTTATGCAATGGAATTCACATTCTCCGCTGTTTAAAAATGCAAAATATTTGGAAGACAATTTGGTAGTTTCCTCTAAAACTACATATCCTCACCACACCTTCCAGCAATGTTTCTTTGTATCTACACAAATGAACTGAAAACTTATGTATACACAAAAACCTACGCACAGGTGTCTACAGCATCTTTATTCATAATTATCAAAACTCAGAACTAATCAGGATCATTGGTAGGTCAATGGATAAAGGGGTTCAGTCAGACAAGAGAGTATTATTCTGTGCCAAAAAAGAAATGAGGTATCAAGACAAGAAGGAAATTTAAATGTATATTACTACGTAAAAGAAGCTGATCTGAAAAGGCTTCATACTGTATACTTCCAACTATAGGGAACTTTGAAAAAGGCAAACTATGTAGACAGGAAAAGGTCAGTGATAGTCAAGGAATGCAAGTTGGAAGAAAGAGAAATAGGCAAAGCACAGAGGATGTTTAGAGCAGTGAAAATACTCCATGGGACTGAGATTGTGGCTCAGTGGTAGAGCACTTGCATGGCATGTGTGAGGCCCTGGGTTCGATCCTCAACACCACATATAAATAAACAAAGTGAAAACTCCATTGGCAACTTAAAAATATTTTTAAAAGAACACAAGTTTCTGTCACAGGTAACTTAAAAATAAAATATGAGTCAGGCATGGTGGCTCCCACCTATAATCCCAGCTACTTGGAAGCCTCAGGATCTCAAGTACAAGTTTAGTCTCAGCGACTCAGCAAAGACCCTCAGGAACTTAACAAGACACAATCTCAAAATAAAAAATAAAAAGGATTAGGGATATAGCTCAGCAGAACAGCACCACTGGGTTCAATCCCCCAAGTCCCAAAAAAAAGTTATGAATTCCTTTTTTCAAAATTATATTTACAAGTGTTCACCATGTTGCACAAAATTCTAAGAAATATACTTCAAGTGAAAAGAAATCTAAATAAATTTTAAAAATACAAACCATTTTCTAAATTCTCCAAATATAACACACTTCTCTTTATACAAAGTTGTACACATTCAATTACAATACCAAAATATACTACTTAAAATATCATGTATAAAATAAAAGCCAACTGTCCCTGAATTATATTTACCTATTAAACCTAAAGTCTCCATTATTTGATTTACAACTAAAGTATTCATTTCAGTAAAATCTTTAGATACTTTACTATTATTTTATCCAGTAGAAATATATACGTGGGGGAGGGGATAAGCAATTGTTAGCCTACCCTCTCTGCCTTTGCCATACCAATCCAATTATCCTCCATCCACATGGCCAATCATGTTAAATTTAGCATTAGCTTTTTCACTGTCTCCTAACCTACTGCAAAATTAGCCTTTTTTATTTTAGGATTCTTGCGTGCAAGTTTACATACACACACATTTTATATGTCCTTTTAACAAAATGAAAACCCCATTCCAGTTGTTAAAGCAATGACAGTGACTACATTTTATTATTTTCTTAAATTGTTCATTAATCAATAAAGAAAAAATTGACATTTATCACTCCAATACACTGCTCATTAGAGACCAAATTCCATGGGTAACCATTTTTTTAAAGACTTTAAAATCTAGAAAGCACACCTTATGTAATCATTAGTCTAAAGAAGAAATAACTATACCACACTGCAGTCACACACACTCAACTAAAATGATTAAATTTTAAAATAACTTGTGCTTTTTAAAAATACTGCATTATATGTTCAGATTCAGAGTTACAAAAACAATACAGTTCACATTTCAGTCATTATACAAGGGTTCCTGGAGACAACATTAAAGCAGGAAAAGGCATGGTCATGACAGATACCATCCATAAAAAAAACTATCCAAAATAATTCTGTCACATTAAAACACTTTGGAAACTAAACTGTCATAGTTTGAATATGAGGTGTCCCCCAAACGCTCCTGTGTTAATGCTGGGATAGTCAGAGGTGAAATGATTGGATTGTGAGTACCGTAACCCAATTAGTCCATTCTAGTTTGAATGGACTAGGTGGTAACTGTAGGCAGGTGGGACAAGGCTGAATGAGAGTAACTGGGGGTATACTCTGGAAGGGTGCATCTTCTCTAGGGACTCTTCCCTTCTCTCTGCTCCCTGACTACCAAGAGCAGAGCAGCCTCTCTCTGCTACTCACCATGAGAACCAGAGCAATGGAGTCAGTCAACTAAGGATTCTGAAACCGTGAGACAAAACAAACTCTTCCTTTGAGCTGGGGTTGCAGCTCAAAGGTGGGAGCACGTGCGAGGACCTGGGTTCGATCCTCAGTACCACATAGTACCACATAAAAACAAGTAAAATGAAGGTATTGTGTCCAACTACAACTAAAAAATAAATATTTTTAAAAAAAGTTTGGGCTGGGGGTGTGGCTCAAGCGGTAGCATGCTCGCCTGGCATGCGTGCAGCCCGGGTTCAATCCTCAGCACCACATACAAAGATGTTGTGTCTGCCGAAAACTAAAAAAATAAATATTAAAAAAATTCTCTCTCTCTCTCTCTCAAAAAAAGTTAGAGGTTCTAAAGGATTTAAAGTAGACCAAGACCAAGCTGCATAGGCATAGTCAACATACATAACAGGAGATAAAGAGATCCACGACAACCATTTCTTAAATCCCTCCACCTAATTCATTTCTGCCCAATACTTTTATTACACACAGCCCAGTGGCTCTAAAAGTGCAGTCCTCAAACTACCACCAATTGGAGCTTACTGGAGCTGTGAATTCTAAGACCCTTTCCCAGGCCTACTGAACAAACATGAGGGGAAGAGGGATGAGCAATCTGTGTTTTAGTAAACCTTCCAGGTGATTCTGATCCACACTCAAGTTTGAGAAACACTGTCACAGTTTTTAGTTAATACTTTCACTTCTCACCTTTATCAAGGCAACAGATTCTTAAACCCAATGCATCCTTTAAGGTGCTGCCAGGATGCTAAGATTACATTACCATGACGCTCTAATTCCCTCAACAGGTCCCTCAACTTTCCAATGCCCTAGGTTACCCATCAGACTGGACCCAGGGTCTCACACTGCCAAGACACACTCTACCACTGAGCTAAATTTCCAATCAGTGGATTCACTTGTAATGAACAGAGTATAGAACACGAAAAACAGTTGTTTCACAGTAATAAAACCTGACACACATGACCTTATCCATCTGAAGACGGTTAATACCACTGTGATAAGACATACCCATATGTACCCTACTCCCTTGATACAAGGCAATGAGGTAGACATATTGACTCTGTGGTATTCTTCCCAAGTACTCATAAATTCATTCCAACATTAAAATTATCAGAAAACCCAACACTGTTTTCAAAACTGTCAAGATCATGGATAATAAGGCAGACAGAAATTGTCACAGATAAGAAAAAAACTAAGAAAACAATTTAATGCAATATGGGGTCCTTGATTGGGTCCCAGAACAAAGAAAAGATGTTACTGGGGGAAAACTGAGGAAATCCAACTACAGCCTACATTTCACTATTGTATCAATGTAGCTTAGATCGTGTGTGTGTGTGTGTGTGTGTGTATACCCCATTCCAGTTGTTAAAGCAATGATAGTGATTACATTTTATTTTATACACACACACACACACACACACACACACACACACACCATGGTTATAGAGAACCACAGAGAGGTTGGGTAAAAGGTACATGAAAACTTTAGACTATCTTTAAAATTCTTCTTAAGCCTTAAATTATTTCACAATACAAAGTTTATTTCATTTGTTTTGTTTTGTCTTGTTTTGTCACCAGGGATTGCACCCAGGGGTGCTTAACCACTGAACCACATCCCCAGACCCCTTTATTTTCCTTTTCTTTGAAACAGGGTCTCTCTCTGGGTTGCTCAGGAGAGATTTGAACTTGTGATCCTCCTGCCTCAGCCTCCTGAGCCACTGGGATAACAGGTATGTGCTAACACTCCTGGCCACAATAACAAGTTTATAAAAGCTACATATATATATGTATGTTATGGTTTGAATGTGAGGTGTCCCCAGAAAGCTCACATGTGACATAATGCAAGAAAGTTTTGAGAAGAAATGACTGGGTTAGAGCCTTAGCCTAATCAGTGAGTAACTGAAGTGGTAAGGGTGTGGCTAGAGGAAGTGGGGTGTGGCTTTGGCTATATATTTGTATCTGAAGAGTGCAGTATATTTATCTATCTCTCTCTCTCTCTCTATCTCTCTCTCCTTTCCAATCACCATGATGTGAGCTGCTTCCCTTTGCCATCCTCTCCTGCCATGATGTTTAGCTTCACCTGGAGCCCTAAGGAATGGGACCAGCTTTCTATGGACTAAGACCTCTAAAACCATGAGCCTCACAAATAAACTTTTCCTCCTTACAGTTGTTCTAGGCAAATTCTTTAAATCACAACAGCAAAAAAGCTGACTAAAACAGTATATAGTAACAATCAATATATAATATATAACTCACACTAATGTTGCCAGATTCTAATAACTTTCGTATTAATGTAAAATCTTTAGGAATTTTAAAAATATGAGAATCATAATGGAAATGAGATTCCTCATTCTCAAGCAATTTCCCATTCCTGCCCTCCTATTTTAGCATTTATCTATTAGCTATACAAATAACAAGTGAACTCCCCATCCCCGTAAATTCTCAATCTTGATTACCCCCACCCATTCCTCAGAAAAACAAATCAGAGAAGAAAACCTTAGCTCTAAAATTTCCAATTGTTTTACATAATTGAGAAACACTGATCATTATACCATACTATACCATGTGGTGTCATTCACACCTATTAACACTACCAGCTTAACTCTCCCCCCACCCCCAACTCCCATTCAGAGCTAAAGACCCTTCCCTCCCAAATCCTTATTCTCCATGCACTACATCCAGGGCTAAAATATAATCCTGATGTTCTGCTTAAAACCCTTCTCTAGTTCTCATCAAAGAAGGTCCAAACTCTTCAGTGCAACAATGTTCTTGCTTACCTTTCTTATTCCTTTCTCATTGCTTTTCAATTTACAAACCACATGCTAGACATAAACCAAACTGTTGGCCAGAAAAGACCACACTGTTAGATACCTTCATGCCTTGATACCCTCTCCTCCTATCATACAACCTATACATTAGATAATTTTTTTGCAAATTATTTTATCATATGAAAATTTTCAATTAGTTGTCAACATGTCAGCTCTTGAAATTTTAGTATTAGTAAAGTTATAGATGTGAACAGTATCTTCTCATGTGGTGCTATTTCTTCTAATTCTCTACAATGAAATGGGATATAACTTATGCATGTGAAACTCATGAAAGAAAAATTAATGAATAAAATTTTCATATTCAGGTATCTAAAATATATTCTTTGAGACTAATATTAACTGAAAATGAGTCTGAGAAATGCAAACTGTTTCAGCCAGGTGTGGTGGTGCACACCTGTTCTCCCAGCAGCCAGGGAGTCTGAGGCAGGAGGATCACAAGTTCAAGGTCAGGCTCAGCAACTTAAGAGCAGACCTTAGCAACTTAGTGAGACCCTATCTTAAAAAATAAAAAGGACTGAAGATATAGTTCAGTAGCAAAGCACCTCTATGTTCAACCCTCAATACTCACTCCCCACTCAAAAAAAGGCAGGGGGACTGTTTAGGCAGATATCAGTATTGTATACTTTCCCTACAATCTGGCTCAATACAATTTTTAAACTATGCATGTAATCCTAAGGTCATAGAACATTAGATCCAGAGGACACCTGGGAAACCCAGTATAATGTCATAAAAACGAAGGAAATGAAGTCTAAAAGAATTTAATAATCTCTTAGGTCACAGAAAGTTTCCTCTATGTAGCAACTCATTTTCTTATTTTGGTAAGCTAATTAAGCATTTTTAAAACTTAAATAATTTTAGTGTGTAACAAAATTAAGTGTCTCATTAGGATAAAGACAGTTATCTTCCTGAGAGGTTAAAATATCCCCTAAACTTGTATAATGAACCTGTTGACAATTACCTAGTGCCTTTAAATATCTGCTTCCATTATTATTAAATTAGCAATGTTAATACTAAAAAGAATACCAAAATAAATTGCATCAAATTTTTATTTTACATCTCATTTTAACAAGACAATTCATCTGAAAACCCTTGTTAGCTACAATCAAAGTACATAATACTACAATTACTGCCAGGCACAGTGGCACATACTGGTAATCCTAGCTACTCAGGAGGCTGAAACAGGAAGATTATCAACTTCAAGGTCAGCTGGGCGGTACTACCTCAAAAAAAAATTTTTTTTTTTTAAGAAGGGTTAGGGATGTCACTTAGTGGTGAAGCACTTGCCTAGCACATACAAGACCCCGAGTTCAATCCCCAGTACCTCCCACAAAATTACAATTAGTATCACATGAGTATCCTCAATTTTTAATTTTAAAAATGAATTCTTTATTTGAAAAGGCTCAGAGTTAATCAAGGAATATGTCACTTCTGGATAAAACAGAACTTTAAGTGCCACTGTATCATGAACTAAAGGCCTAATCTTCCCAACTAAAAATGAATACAAAGGTCAGTTAGGGAAAAAGGGGTCTCCCTAGACACTCTCTTATTTACTTAACTTTCACAACCACTGTTCTTGGCCTCCTCTGAGAACTTGGGAGAAATCAGTTTTAATGTGGCCATGTGGGCACCTTCCAAAACCAAATTGATCAGTGTCTTTCAAGTTTCCAAATTAAAAACAAAAACAAACAAAAAAAAAAAACCAACAGTTGTCTCTACAAGAGAGGAAAGAGAAAATAAAAATTCAGGCACTGTCAATTTATATTTCTACTGTGTAAAGAAAGCCAATCTACTATGAAAGTATGAAACCAACTCAAAAAAAAAAAAAAACTACAGGGCTGGGCTGGGGTTGTGGCTCAGTGGTAGAGTGCTTGCCTAGCATGTGTGAGGCACTGGGTTCAATTCGCAACACCACATATAAATAAAGTAAAGGTTCATCAACAATTTAAAAAATAAAAAATAAAAAAACTACAGGGCTGTTGACACAGACTTTCGGTAGCATTAAATTGGATCTGATTTGGATTGACAGAAAGCCCAGCTGACTTGATGTTCTTCCTATATATAAATGTTCAATCCACTTTTGGATTCCACATTCCAATGAACCACACCTCTCTTGGATGAAACCAAAAATAGGAATTGGGTTACTACAGTACAACTAAGAATTCTGACTCAAATGCCAACTTGAGGAGATAAGCATGATTAATGAAGACAATATTGTATGTAAATGTAAAGGAAATTTCTTAAATACAAATGATGGTACCTAGCCCTCAAGCTACTTGAATGATGAAGTATGTATCTTTAATTGAAACAAAATATTAATTTCTGAAAACCTAGCATTTATGGGGTCTGGGGTTGTAGCTCAGTGGTAGAGCGCTTGCATAACATGTGCAAGGCGCTGGGCTCAATTCTCAGCACCACATAAAAATAAAGGTATTGTTTCCAACTACAAATAAATAAATGAATAAAAATCTAGCATTTATGATTAGCACAAATGACATTTTAAGATCAGATCATTAATTATTCCCTTTACCTGTTTTCTAGATTGATTCAAA